>NC_092721.1:28735485-29935485 GCF_047496885.1 Scyliorhinus torazame | reverse complement strand
CCGGCCCTCCCATCCCCGGCACTCCCATTCCCGGCACTCTCATCCCCGGCACTCCCCTCCCCAGCACTCCCCTCCCCGGCACTCCCATCCCCGGCACTCCCACCGCCGGCATTCCCATCACCGGCACGCCCATCCCCGGCACTCCGCTCCCTGGCATTCCCCGATTCCCTCCCCGGCACTCTCCTATCCTCTCCCCGGCACTCGCATCCCTGGCACTCGCATCCCTGGACCACCAATCCCCGGCACTCCCATCCCTGGCACGCCCATCCCCGGCACTCCCATCCCCGGCACTCCCAACCCCGGCACTCCCAACCTCGGCACTCACCTCCCCGGCACTCACCTCCCCGGCATTCCCCACTCTGGCACTCCCCGATCCCCTCCCCGGCACTCCCATCCCTGGCACTCTCCTATCCTCTCCCCGGCACGCCACTCCCGGCACTCCCCTCCCCAGCACTCCCATCCCCGGCACTCCCCTCCCCGGCACTCCCATCCCCGGCACTCCCCTCCCCGGCACTCCCCTTTGTGGCAGTCCCATCCACGGCACTCCCATCCCCGGCACTCCCATCCCCAGCACTCCCATCCCCGGCACTCCCATCCCCGGCGCTCCCATCCCCGGCACTCCCATCCCCGGCGTCCCATCCCCGGCACTCCCATCCCCGGCTCACCCATCTCCGGCACTCCCAACCCCGGCACTCCCAACCCCGGCACTCCCAACCTCGGCACTCACCTCCCCGGCACTCACCTCCCCGGCATTCCCCCCTCTGGCACGCCCCGATCCCCTCCCCGGCACTCCCATCCCTGGCACTCTCCTATCCTCTCCCCGGCATGCCCCTCCCCGGCACCCCCCTACCCGGCACTCCCATCCCCGGCACCCCCCTCCCCGGCACTCCCTGATCCTCTCCCCAGCACTCCCCTCCCCGGCACTCCCCTCCCCGGCACTCCCCGATCCCCTCCCCGGCACTCCCCAACCCCATCCCCGGCATTCCCATCCCTGGCACCCCCCGATCCCCTCCACGGCACTCCCCTCCCCAGCACTCCCCTCCCTGGCACTCCCCAAGCCCATTCCTGACCCGATCCCCGGCACTCCCATCCCCGGCACTCTCGTCCCCGGCACTCGCATCCCCGGCACTTCCACCCCGGCACTCGCATCCCCTCCTCGGCACCCCTGATTCCCGGCACAGACCCTGCTCATGAGCAAGCACCCCCGGCCCTGGGGAGCACCCTCCAGCGGCACCCGCAGCCTCCCCCCCATCCACGGCCATGCTGTCTTCTCTCCGGTGGCCGCCCCACGCCGCCCCCTACCTCCTTCCTTGCTGGCGTCAGCCATCATGACTGGTTGATGCTGTTTCAGACCTATTTTGATTGACGCTGGATTGACCTGCGGTCATGTTGCCGGGCCTTCGGCCCATCTGGGCTGGAGATATGCAGCAGTACCGGGGAGCATCGCGTCGCGCCGACTCTCGCCATTCTGCGAGGCGCACGGTACGACTCCCGCCGGCGGACTTTTTCGCGGGCCGCAGAATACGGGAGCTGCCATTCGAGTGGCGGGGTGGGATTCGCGGGGGGTCGGAGAATCCCGCCTCATGTCTTTCGGGACTTGTGGGAGGAAACCGAAGCACCCGGAGGAAACCCACGCAGACACAGGGAGAATGTGCAGACTCCGCACAGACAGTGTCCCAAGCCAGGAATCGAACCTAGGACCCTGGAGCTGTGAAGTAACTGTGCTAACCACTGTGCTCCTGTGTTGCCCACAATTTTATTAATTTGTTTGTGGGATTTAGGTTTGGGTGGCTAAGCCAGAATTTATAGCCTACTCCTTCTGACCCTGGAGAAGGTGATGGTGAGTTGCCTTCTTGAACTGTTGCAGTCCATGAGCTGTAGGTACATGCACAGTGCTGTTAGGGAGGGAGCTCTAGGACTTTAGCCCAGTCACAGTTAACGGCGGTGATCTGCTGCCCTTGTCGCCCCAATTCCCTCAATTCCGGCTCATCTGCAGGGGCATTGATGATGCCTACCGGTTCCACATTTTCAGCCACTGCGGTCATGGGCCGGCATTCTCTGATCCCGCGGCCAAGTTCTGACGCCAGCGTCAAAAGCGGGATGAACAGGGCAACACGGTGGCGCAGTGGGTTAGCCCTGCTGCCTCGCGGCGCCGAGGGCCCAGGTTCATTCCCGGCCCTGGGTCTTTGCCCGTGTGGAGTTTGCACGTTCTCCCCGGGTTTGCGTGGGTTTCGCCCCCACAACCCAAAAGATGTGCAGGTTATGTGCATTGGACACGCTAAATTGCCCCTTAATTGTAAAAAATTAATTGGGCATTCTAAATTTATAAAAAGGAAAAAAAAAGCAGCACGAGCCACTCCGTCGTCAACGGGCCTCCAGGCCCAGGTATTCACCCCTTCCTAGGGGGCTAGTACGGTGCCGGAGTGCTGTCCGTTGATCCGGCGCTCGAAAGCCGGCTCGCCACGGCCGGCGTGGGTCCGCGCAAGCTGCCACGGCTGGCGCGCATCTGCGTATGAGCGTGGGTTCCCGCCTCTGCACCGGCCCCCGTGCAATATGGCAGAGCCCTCCAGGAGCCCGGCGCGGAGGAACATTGGCACCCTCCACGGAATTAGCCCGCCCGCCGATCGGTAGGCCCCAATCACGGGCCAGGCCACTGTGGAGGCCCTCCCCGGAGTCGGGGTAAGGTGGAGGTGTGGGGTGTTCTGTCCAAGGTTCGGTGCAGACTCGATGGGTCCTTCTGCACTGTAAATTCTATGACTAAAAAGGTGAGGTGGAGTTACTGGGTTACGGGGATAGGGTGGAGGTGTGGGCTTGAGTAGGGTGCTCTTTCCAAGAGCCGGTGCAGACTCGATGGGCCGATTGGCCTCCTTCTGCACTGTAAATTCTATGATTCTATGAAAAGAAAATACCCATTTCATTGCTCTACTAAATTCAATTACTCACTTCAGTGCCAGAACATCCTTCAGTGAAGCTGCAGTGTGCAAAAGAACATCAATCACAATACCAGAGAAGTTATAGAAGGTGCAGTTCAATTGTATACTTTATGCAGCTTCGGCCTTGGAGACAAAACTTAGCCTTTGAGATTGGCACCTGCAGTGTTGCCTGATGTCAGGTTCGGGATGTTAAATGGGAAAAATAGCACTTAATGAGGCACATTTCGGTGAGTGGTTTGCTACTGGTTTTACAGATGAATGGAGAATTGTCCATTTCTGCGGTGGTATTTCTATATCCCAAAATCACCTGGAAATAAAAAGGGATTTGAAAGGAAACACAATCCTTTTTAAATCGGGAATCCCGCCAGCTGCACTAATGTGAACGTTTATCAGCAATGCAAAGGCTAATGAAAAATAACTTCAGTGAGAAAACTGGGGCCAGATTCTCTCAGATTCTGAGGCTAAGTGTGGAGGATCCGTGGCGTTATACGTGAAAAAAAATCAGCGCCGCCCCCTCGCCGATTCTGCGACCGGTGAGGGGCTAGCAGACGCGCCACGTAAAATGCCCGGCCTCCATGAAATAAACAGCCGGAGAATTGCCGGGTCCGTGGCCTGGCATGCATACGGCAACGACATGCAACGGTCGTGCTGCACAACATGGTGCCGGCCGTGCGCTGACCCCACGTGCCAACTAGTGCCCCTCTGGATACCCCTCGCCACCCCCTGCCCATCCCCCTACCCTCGCCGAAGCCCCCCCAGCCAACAACGTGGCTCCCGCCCGACAGTCTGTAGCCGCCATGCCGGGTCCTCGCACGGCTGGAACCACACGTCTCCCGCACCCTCGTGAACTCGGCCCACTGGGGGCAGAGCATCGGGGAGGGCCTTCAGGTGACACTCTGAGGCCATCCCAACGGCGTGCGGTGCCCGCCCCGATGATGCCATTTCGGAGGCGCGGAGCATACGAAACCTGCGTGAAACAGGCGCCGCCCCCCCCCCCCCGATTTCGTCATAAAAAAGGAATTATCCGCCCGTTCACCGATTACAAAATCGGCATCGGGAAACGGAGAATCTCGCCCCTGGCCTGTGCATCTGGAGAGTTCGATGCCAGTTTTCTGTTGGAGCCTGACCCTTTGCAAAATTCAGGTTAGATTCCGCCCTGTTTCTCTGACCACTGATGCAGTCAGTCCTCCAAATCATTTCCACATTTTCGGATGTTATTTCACATTTCCAGCATCCAAGCCGTTTTGCCCTTGTGTTAGATTTTATGCCGATTCGTTGAGCTTCTCTGATCTGTGGGGAACTTTTGTGTTTCGTGTTAGCACCGGGAGGCAAGATTATGTCTGATTTCACAGTCACAGAAGGAGAATGAGGATTGAGGCCGTACCCTCTTTGACTGCCGGCCCATCTCCTTGAGCAAAGGTTCCCATTCACGTCGATGAACTCCTGGAGGGGTGAGGAAAACTCAGCCATCGCATCTTGTGCTCGTAATAACTTTGTCCACACAAACCACTCACAGAAGCAAATTCATTCCACAAATTCTGAATTTCTTTCAGAATCTGCTGGATAATACTCTTCTTGTATCATCCTGTACAAATCATGTGGCAGTAGCCATTAACAGTCGACAAACATATTTTACTCTGCAAATCATTCTTTTAATTTTGCTACCAGTAATGCTTACCTTCCAAATAAATTATCGATGGTGAGGAATGGATGTAATTTTATGTGTGGTTTAAATAATGTCTGTAAATCACTTGGATACTTTTGCAGCTTATGATATTACCTGAACTGCCAGTGTGAATTATAACCTTAATGCACATTGTCAAGAGTCAATAATTACTTCTCCTTTTAGTAGCTCATGTGTGACACATGATCAGTATGTAAATAGTGTAGAAGAAAGAACGGACAATAAACAACCTGCCACAATGTTTGGTCCCTCAAAATAACTGTCAACATCAGCGGGATTAATGAAACTAACTGAGAACCAGGATTAGCCTGCAATTTAAGCAAATGTTACCTCGAAAATGTTGGTGAAGACCTCATGCCAAGTGGACAATATAAAAGTAAGCTATTGATGTCTATGAGCAAAATAAAAATTCTCAATAAGTTGTCATACTATAATTTATCTTCCCTCATATAAACCATTTTTGTTCTCAGTATTTATTGATGGTTTGGTATTGGGTACTTGTGGTGAATGTATTCACCATAATGCATGGCACTGTAACCATTGCATCCACCTAATGTAACCTTTGACCTGGAAGTGGTGATACGAGCTGTTTCCAGATACTGTACTATAACCCCGATGGGCTCCGCCTCTGGCTCCGCCCTCACTGGGGCCATATATAACCTGGCCACCTGCAGGTGGCACTCATCTGCACAACCGACTCTGGCTAGGTAAGCCTAATAAAGGCTTATGTTCACTCGTTCTCTCGGCCTCTTGGTGAATTGGAGGTATATTGGAGTACTCAAAAACTATTTTGTGTTAAACAAATTAAAACTAAATTAAACAAACTCAGGGGTAAACCAAAAGAGCAACCCCTTAAAGAGAGAGTGTATCAAAGAGAAAGGGGAACGTGCAAAGCCAAAATGTGTTTAAAAGGATCGATGAAGCACCCCAGTTCCCATGGTGCCCAGCAAGCATGGAAAACTTCAATGGTGCCGGCAGACATTGCATTCTCCCTCGCCGGGGACATCCCGATGTGAATTTAAACAGGCTGGAGGGGTATGTAGTCGGGCCGGATGACCCTGTCAATTGTCTGCTGCCAGAGGCTGTAAAAGGCACATTTGGCCAGGCCCAGGAGCAGGTCCACGTGGAGGTCCTCCTCCTTCCCCGTCCCTCTGGCACCTGGTGGGGACATTGGGTATTCTCCAGAAATATTTCCAAGTGCTGTAGTGAGCGGGAATTGCCGTGTGTTTCCCGGCGCTCAGTCCAGCGAGGCCGGCAACACGATTCAACGTTAAAAGGTCCACTTAATGAGGCCTCATGGGCTTCCCGCCCCAAATGCCGGCTCGCCAGCTGATTCGCTGGGACGATTGCCAGCTCCCCACTAACAACGTCGAGCAGCACTTAAGGTACCTTTGTCACATTCTTCCGCAATGCAGGTTGACCACCGGACCCTTTGCCTGCCTCTCCAGCAACTCCCCCCCCCCCCCCCCACTCCCTGTGGCACCCACAAACTCTCTGGCCGTGGTCGTGTCCCGGGAGCTGTGAACCTATCCCCTGGGTGTTCAGATGTTGGTTACTGCGTGTGTGGTGTTGACTCCCACGCAGTGTCCAGGCATCAAGGTTTGATCAGAATGCTAGGCAATGAGCTCCACATGCTACATGGCACATCTACCCACGGGAATCCACTTGGCATGTGTCAAGTGCTTACTTAACCACGATTGCCAATTCCCTATTAGCAATAGCCTTCAGCTGTGCAGCCAGAGGCCTCAGCAGTCGTGGGCGTTATGGGTGATCAGTGGGGCAGGTGGGCAGGGACCGCAGAGACTTCCCCCCCCTCCAACACTCTCACCCCAAGGAGCATTGCTACGGGGTGAACCCCACAAGTCGTTGGCACCAGCCCCAGGTGCGAGACACCTATGGGGTCGCCAGAATGCACCCCCCCGGTTCGTACCTTGCCTCAATCCCCCCATTTCACGGCCGTGCCCCCTTTCAGATCCCGCCCTTCGGCTGTGCTTCTTGGCATTCTGGCACTGCTAACCTGGCACACTGGCACTGCCAACAAGTGTTAGGGCACAGTGCCAGCGAACTGCCCTGCCTTGTCCCCGAACAACCTGGCACTCCAATAGCCTCCAACGTCCCAGCTCTGGTCTCCGTTGATGTCTGCACCGACTACTGAAAAAGCGACCGACCCAGTCTCCCACCCTATCCCCCCCCCCCACAGCCCCGTAACCACACCTAACCCGCATATCTTCGGACAGCAAAATACAATCCAGAATGGCCAATCCACCTAACCTGCACATCTTTGGACTGTGGGAGGAAACCGGAGCACCCGGAGGAAACCCACGCAGACACGGGTAGACGTACAAACTGCACAGACGGGTCACCCAAGGCCGGAATCGAACCCAGGTCCCTGGCGCTGTGAGGCAGCAATGCTAACCACTGTGCCAAATTCTCTGACCTCCAAATTAGGTTAGGCTAGGCTATCCTTGGGGTTATGGAAAGTGGGAAAAAATGGTTTCCCTTTCCACTGCAGTTAATAGCACAGCTCAGTTTTTAAATATGTGTGTGCATTGTGCAGGTAGTTGGGATGATGTGCCTCCCTCACATATTCACTGTCCTATGTTCGACTGAAAATGTGTTTTATTAGAACCAACTGAATTAATTCCCAGGAGGGAAGTATTTTCAACTTGAACTAGATGAGCATGGTGATGGCATAGGTAATTGACTGTGCCCCATTTATAAAAGATGAGAAAATAATCCCCAGAATCAATAAAAGCACAATGATAGAAATATTAAATAATCAATCACCAAGATCAGGTGATGGCACCAGCAGGGTAGATGCTGTTAATATGTCAGAATATATACCTACCTTCAGGCAGACACACTTAAAGTCACAGAAAGAAATGGGCAAATCCATTGCTGCTTGCAGTATGATGGCCTTCAGGAGACGGTGCAATAAGTCAATAGACCGTGTTCTGGATCTGCTTGTGAAAAAGCTGCGAACAAGCCCTCCCAAAAGAAGACAGTCTTCCAAAAGGAAAAATGTAAATTACTTTCCAGTCTGTTTTAAAGGCTTATTTCCCTCGATGGATTAGGGACGCGTACATTGGGACAAGAAACTCGATTTAACAGGAGGGATAAAGAATTGAACGCACTTGCGTCTGATTGTTGTGATACTGAGTTGTAAGAATTAGGGAATGCCAAGATTAATGCCAGATTAAATTGATCACCCACGTTGGGTTAGCAAGCTTAAGCTGTGACTAAGATGTGGCCGTATCACCCTCTGGATTATTCCTGCATCCTTTTGGCGACAAAGATTTCCGTTGGTAATTTTAAATCAATATTGACTGGAAACTGGTTTGATTGCGCCGTAATGAGAGTAACGAATCTGTGTGCCTGCATTCTAAGCCATTCCCAGAACTGACAGGTTGTTGGCTCCCCCAGAGTGTATTTGTTCTATCCTCCAAAATTTATAAAATCCTCCTGGATTGAAATTTTCCACTCTATTAAACTGATTGAAGTGTTGGGTACTCTGCTACACAGACGAACCAACACGGTTGCGAATGGTACAATGCAGTTTTATTTCAAACATCTATTTACACTGGTACACTGTTTACTGAGGTTCAATCATGACCCTTGATTCTGTGGACCTATTCCTAATTCTATCTTGTCGTGGCACTCAGCACATGGTGGATGTCTGAGTGGCTTGTCTGTGCCCTGAGCCGTCTCCTGCTCGAGTGCCCAGGAAGTGTTGTGTTCCCTGTTTTGTACTGTGTATGCTCTTGCCTGTGATTGGCTTTCGTGTTGTGTGTGTTGATTGGTCCGTTGATCTGTCCATCAGTATGTATGTACTATGATGTTTCCCTGAATATCATGACATCCTCCCTTTTTCACAAGAACATGTGCCTACGTGATCATAAATAAAGATGTGTACTGAGTGTAGCTAAATGTGTGTGTGTGTAATATTTACAGCATGTACATGGGGCTAAACTATATACAAGTGACGATGTCGGGTGCGACATAACAACGAGGTTGTACCATAAACAAAGAACGTGGAAATGTTGAACGACAAAACGGATTCCTGTAACGATAAGAACAGAAACATGTTAACACAGTGGCAGTATGAGTTCAATGTACAAACACTCTCATAAGTCCAGTCTAGTAGGTGGGCGACGAATTCGGGTTGAACGCCTCAAGGGTAGGTCTGGAACCACCGGCTGAGGAATGGGCCTGGCCACGGGCGACGACGGAAGGAGCATGGTGGCAGGCAGCTCCACGAAGTCGATATCAGGAACAACAGGAGGGCGCGGTGTCGGTGTAAGGTCCCGTAGCGAGCGTGGAAGTAGGCGAAGAGCCCGGCGATTGCGCCTATGAATGGATCCATCAGGCATGCGAACCAGGAACGAGCGGGGAGCCACGCATCGGAGAACTTCGGCAGGTGCTGACCAGCCACCGTCTGGTAGGTGGATGCGGACTTCGTCTCCAGGGGCCAGGGCGGGAAGATCAGTTGCCCGTGTGTCATATGCCCTCTTCTGGCGACCGCGCTGCTGTTGCATTCTGTGTAGTACCGGAGCATGGTTGGTTGTGGGTACCAGAATGGATGGCACAGTGGTCCTGAGGGCACGACCCATCAACAGCTGGGCTGGTGAGAGGCCAGTGGCTAGTGGGGCCGAGCGATAGGCCAGAGGGCTAGGCAGAAATCCGATCCGGCAGCAGCAGCCTTGCAGAGGAGACGCTTGACAATGTGAACTCCCTTCTCCACCTTTCCATTGGACTGGGGATGCAGAGGGCTGGACGTCACGTGTGTGAAACCATACGAGGCAGCAAAAGATGACCATTCCTGGCTGGCGAAACAGGGCCCATTGTCCGACATGACAGTCATCGGAATGCCGTGGCGAGCAAAGGTATCTTTGCAAGCCCTTATGACAGCGGACAATGTCAAATCGTGCAGGCGTATGACCTCTGGATAGTTGGAAAAGTAGTCAATGACGATGACATAGTCCCTGCCGAGCACGTGAAAAAGGTCCACACCCACCTTCGCCCAGGGGGACGTCACCAGCCCATGGGGCAGAAGCGTCTCAGGAGGTTGCGCCAGTTGAAACCTTTGGCAGGTGGGGCAGTTGAGCACCATATTGGCAATGTCATCACTGATGCCCGGCCAGTATACCGCCTCTCGGGCCCTCCGCCTGCACTTCTCGACTCCCAGGTGGCCTTTGTGTAGCTGGTCGAGGACCAGCTTGTGCATGCTGTGCTGAATCACAATCCGGTCCAGCTTTAGAAGGACACCATAAATGACGGCCATGTTGTCTTGGACATTGTAGAACTGCGGGCACTGCCCTTTGAGCCACCCTCCCATCATGTGGCGCATCACACGTTGTAGAAGGGGGTCAGCCGCAGTCTCTAAGCGAATATGGGCCAGACTGGAGTCGTCAGCTGGCAGATTTGTCGATGTGAAAGCCACCTGCGCCTCGACCTGACAGACGAACGCCTCCAAATCTGGCGGCGTGCTCACTGCTCTAGACAGGGCATCCGCAATGATAAGGTCTTCATCCGGGGTGTAGACCAGTTGGAAGTCATACCTCCTAAGTTTAAGTAGGATGCGCTGGAGGCGAGGGGTCATCTCGTTCAGGTCCTTATTTATAATGCTGATCAGGGGGCCGTGGTCAATCTCAATGGTAAACCGGGGCAGACCATACACAGAGTCATGGAACTTGTCCAACCTGGTTAGCAAGCCCAGGCACTCCTTTTCGATCTGCGCGTAGCGCTGTTCTGTGGGGGCCATGGCCCACGAGGCATAGGCGACCGGGGCCCATGACGCAGTGTCATCCCGCTGTAGGAGTACCGCCCCAATGCCGGACTGGCTGGCATCAGTCGAGATTTTAATGTCACGAGATGTGTCGAAAAACACCAATACCGGTGCTGTGGTGACCTTAAGTTTGAGCTCCTCCCATTCCTGCTGGTGTGTGTGTAGCTACTGGAACTCCGTGGATGTCTTGACGAGGTGGCGCAGAGCTGTCGTGTGGGAGGCAGGGTTGGGAATGAACTTCCCCAGGAAGTTGACCATGCCTAGGAAGCGTAGCACTGCTTTCTTGTCTGCCGGCTGCGGCATGGCTGTAATGGCGCTCACCTTGTCTGCATCCGGACGGACTCCTGACCGGGAAATGTGGTCCCCCAGGAACTTCAGCTCGGTCTGGCCGAATGAACACTTGGCTCGGTTGAGGCACAGGCCGTTTTCGCCTATGCGCGCAAAGGCGCGCTGGAGACGATAGATGTGCTCCTGTGGTGCGGTGGACCAGATGACCGGTAAACTATTTACTGAGGTTCGATCATGACCCTTGATTCTGTGGACCTATTCCTAATTCTATCTTGTAGTGGCACTCAGCACATGGTGGATGTCTGAGTGGCTTGTCATGAGCTCTGTGCCCTGAGCCGTCTCCTGCTCGAGTGCCCAGGAAGTGTCGTGTTCCCTGTTTTGTACTGTGTATGCTCTTGCCTGTGATTGGCTGTCATGTTGTGTGTGTTGATTGGTCCGTTGATCTGTCCATCAGTATGTATGTGCTATGATGTTTACCTGAATATCATGACACTGATCTCATTGTGTAGTTTACTATCTGTTTTTTTTAGAGCCCATTCAACTGCCTTGTTTGCCCAGACCATAGTCCCCGGAGCCTTGACTACACATTCATTAAGAACCCAGGGGTAATAGTTCTCCCAAGATTATCATTAACCTGCTTTGCCAAATTGAGATTTCCTTTATTTAACCCCATATAAAGTTCCTTTTACAATTCTGATATTGAATGTTATAACCTTTGAACCCTTTTGCAGACACGCGGGCACACACACCTGCTTATGTATTCATCGTATTTATAGATGCATGTGAAGAATATCTTTGCCCATGCGGGATCTTCAGGATCTGTATTTCCTGAATTGTTCATATATAATGTAGGTATGAAACACAGCACCGACTCCCTGGCTGCATACCTACTGCAGAAACAAATGGTTTGCTCTGAATTTAGCCCGAAGCATTGTAATCTGGTGGAAGACAGAATTTACATGGTATACTCAGCACTATCGCTCTACTCAATTCAGTCTTGTCTGCACCATTCCTGTGACAACTTTCATCCATCTTTGATAATTGGAGTAGCTGTCGCTGGCATAACCTGAGTTTCTCCTGTTGCCTGATTCGTGCTGCTGGTATTAAATATAAATATTTAAAACAGGAACAATTTGGAGAATCCATGAAGAGGGAGAGATCATTTTTGGGGGCATATTGTATAAACCAATTTTGACAGATGTCAACTGATCCAAATACCCCATGATAGGGGCAGCACAGTGGTTGGCATTGCTGCCTACGGTGCTGAGGACCCGAGTGCGAATCCTGGCCCTGGGTCACTGTCCATGTGGAGTTTGCACGTTCTCCCGTGTCTGCGTGGGTCTCACCCCCACAACCCAAAGATGTGCAGGGTAGGTGGATTGGCCATGCTAAATTGCCCCTTAATTGGAAAAAATAATTGGGTACTCTAAATTTTTTTTTAAATTCCCAATGATAATAGCCCAGGCTGGATTCTCCCCTGGCGGGATTCTCCGTTCCGCTGGCAGCGCACCAACGTCCACGGGTTTCCCGGCGGCGTGGGGTGGCCACAAAGGAAAATCCCATTGGCAGGTGGCGGTAACGGATAATTCCGCTGCCGGCAAGGGTGCGCTGCCCAGGAGAACACGGCCGGAGGTCCTGAATATCCCCCCCCCCATCTTTAACTGAGTTAAATATTGATCACAAAGTAAGTTTTCATACCCAAACAATTATACCCATGCATTAATGGGAAAAACAGTTTACTTCTTTTAAAGAGTGGGATGAAGAATGAACAATTTGCGTTGGGAAAAAATGGAGTCAAGTGGCCTCACTCTTTGTCCGCCTACATTCAGGAAGCTGTCCAAAGCTGGAAGTTAACTTGCTGATCTGGTCAGGACATTCAAATGGAAGAAACATTTTTGGAATATTCCATTGAGAAGACATTAAAATGCAGCTGATGCCTCTGGTGAATTTAACAACTACTTCTGTCCAAATACCTACAGAAACTGTTGCATAATGGTTGTCACAAACATCGGGAACGGGATTCTCCGGCCGCTGCCACTGAAATCGCATTCGGCGATCAGCCGGGGAATACCCGTTTTTGTCCGAATTGGGGGCGGCGCCGCTTTCACGATGCTCCACCCCCTCCAAAGCGGCGTACCGACAGCCTCAGGACGTTGCCTGAGGCACACTCCCCGATGCTCCTCCCGCGACCAGTCGAGTTTCCGATGGCATCGGTCGCGTGTGGTATCATCCGTCGGGGTCTCAGTCCAGCGCTGCCACAGTCGGGGAGGGCTGATCTGCAGGCAGGGAGGATTTTGTCAGGGGCTGGGGGCACAGTTGGGGGGTGGCCTGGAGAGCGCAAGCAGGCCAAAGGGGGGGCACTATTTTTCAGGCCGGGTCCGCGAGTGGATGGCGTAATGTGGCTGTTGCAGCACGCCGCCCTGCACATGCGCATCCACGGGCCCAGCAATTCTCCGGGCCGTATCGGCAGCTAGAACCGGGCGCTCTACGCTGCTCGGCTGCTAGCCCCCAACCAACGGAGGATCGGTGGCCGCTTTACACCGAATTATTGGTCGTAAAATGCCACCGTTCCCATACCGGCTTTGGGACATGTCCTCGGAATCGGAAAATCCATCCAGTGTTTGCAGAAAGAAAATTCCATAGAATGCGCCTGAGGGAAAAAGACACTGTCAAAATGCAAATGGTCAAGTTTCAAACCCCATTGTGTGCCGCTCAGTTCAAAGGCAATTAAGGATGGACAACAAATGGTGGCCTTGTAAACGACACCCATGAAAGAAGAAAGGGAAATAAAAGGCGTGCACCCTTGTTCAATGCCCCTCAACCATTGGAAACTGTGCATCTCTCTCTGCACAATCTTACAATTCCATAACTTTATCAAATCAATCCTGTTATCATGAAAAAGTACCAATAGTTGAAGGATTTCTCCTTAGTTAGTGTATGTGCTCATACTTAGTTAATCTGTTCTTTATTTTCTCTATTTCCTCAACATCCTTTCTGAAGTGTGGAACCCAAATTTGCAGACAAGACTCCAACTGTCATGAAGATTTCATATGACTTGAATTTCACGATCCTCCGTCAGCCAGTGGGTTTTAGGTGGGGGGGGGGGGGGGGGGAGCATGAAACTGCATGCTTGGGCTTTCACTAGATTCTTGCTCGCCCGATCCGGAGTGGGAAGTCTGATTTTTTAACTCAAGTTGGTAAAGGACGCAAAGACATGGGCGGATCCCTCTTCAGGGGCTGCCTTTTGCTGATCGTGGGGCAGCTCCGCTTAGGTTGAACACCCCCTTCCTTCTGATCTGCACATCCCTCCCCACCCCAGCATCGTCCCTCTCCATAATGTACACAAAACCCTTCCAGCCCAAGATCGCAGACTTACCTACTCCAGAGATCCAAGTCCATTCTACTCCAGCAGTCCCGGCAGCGACCATGGAAGCTTTCCTGGAGATGCTGGGACTTATGGAGCTGCTGGCCATTCCAGGGGGCGGGATATCCGCCCAAATGAAGAGCAGATGTCCCACCCGGCCCTGGTAAATCAGCCGTACTGCGCTTCATGGCTGCAGGGCAGCTCGGCGTGAAGAGTGTTTACTCCATGCGGACGTGGATTCCAGGACGGGGGGCCGATTATTCCACCAATTGTTGTTGTTGTCCTGTCAAATAATGGCAGTATGGTAATTGCCAACCAGCAACTCATTTCAATTCTACTTCAGCTCAAGTGAATTCACTGCAGTCAAGCTTTGTACTTGGAGCAGCAATAAGTTCCAAATAAATGTAAATTTGCAAGAATTCTGTATCAGGTCAGCCCCAACACAAGAGTCCACATAGCAGTGTGAATATACCTCTGGTTCACTTGGAGCAGAATATTGTGTGATGAAAGGGAAATAGATGTTAAGGATACTTGGGCAGAGGCTAAATCTCTGACTGACACAACAACATGGCTCATGAATATTAAGGAACAAAAACAGATTTTGATTCATATAATTATATATACATATATTCATATATACATTTTCCATTTAATTATACTCTTCCCGTTGTTGCCAGTTTGTATAATTAACACAGCTCAGGCTTTGAAAACACAAGAAAAGTCTATTTTCTTTCTTAATGCCCCTTCCATTTTTGCTCACCACAGCTCAGGTACTGGAAGGTCAACCATGCCAAGGAAGCTGAGCCTACTTTAATGCCAATTTTGGAAATCATACTGCGTTTTAACAGCAGCCAACAGGCATTGTCTGTTGAAATGGAGGGGGTTAAGGGCAATGGGCACCACGTGGGGGCATGGGTTGGCACTAAGGTGGGACAGAGGCTGTAGAGGGCTGGGGTGGTGGAGAATAGGGGCATAAAGTGGGCTAGGGTGCATGAGTGGCCATGGGGAGTGGGTCAAAGGGCACAGGTGACGATGGAATGTGGATAGGGGACATAAAGTGATAGAAGTCGGCATGGCTGGGGCATAGGAGTGGGAGGTTGGGGAAGTGAAGGGATCAGTGCCGTTTTTTAATTTTGATCAATTTTTAAATAGGTTTAACGAAGGGGTGGGGCATAGTGGCAGGCCTTCCGGCCAGCCCATCTCCACACCCGACAGCCTGCACACTCATTCTCCATGGGGGTGGGGGTGAGGGTGGGTGGCGAGCATGACTTTTAATACAGTCTGCACATGTTGGAATGAAAATACAACCTTCTGGTCCTTCTTTTCCTGGGTCAGGTTGGCAGATCAAGGAAACTTTGTGCTCCCGGCCTGGGAGTGAAAATCGAGGCCTGGTGTTCTACACATCCCAAAGCTGAGTCTCAGATCCCACACCCCATCCATCAACTACGACTGCCGCCGCCTCATGCTCACTGCCATTGAAACCTTTTTCATGTAATCTCGAGCACCTTGGATTCTCAGATGTCCTCCTGATTGGGCCCTCCATGAATTACACCTTGATTGAAACTCCCTCTTCACTACTCTTCTTCCTGATCAGCAATGGTCTTTCAAAGCCTTGAATTTAAAATTCTGACTTTTCCTTCCCATCCACCCAAAATAACACCATCCTAATTCAGCAACCTTAAAGAGTTCTGCCTGGGAAATGGTATCACACTAGCTGAGAGTGGATGTTACCTTAACAACATCTTCTGCTGCAACTCTGCGATACCATGACTAAACCAGACAAGTAGGCTTGGTTGGAGCTTCAGAGATTCTATATCATACAGCATGAGAGCTGACACACACAAAGCTGAGGTGCCATGGCATCACCACTGGTAAAATTCAAGCATAAGTTATTCAGGCAGTTTTCATTCTAACTGAGACCATAAGAATTTATAACAGAAAAAGCCAACACAAAAATGTGACAAATATATGACACCAGAAAGTAAAGGCCTGCATGTTGATGCATGATATAAAATGTGCATAATATGTTCCTCTGACATGCTTCCCTTAAACTGTTTGAGCATTTTTGAAAAGTTGCGGGAGGCGGAAATTTTGCTCCTGATGTAGCGTTCATTCCCGAGACACTGAGAGGGCAGCTCGGGTATTCCACTGTCCACCTGATACCGTATACAGTTTCACAACCACCTCTCTAGCCAACAGTAATAGAATGACAATTTTCTCTGACATCATTGTCAAATTGACTGTCTCTATCTCTGCAGCTCTGTGGCCTAGTGTCACAATTATGTAACAAAGCACCTCCTCAAAGTGGTCCATGAAATAATAATATGTGTGTGTATGTTTGTGTGCAGCCCCTTTTAGGTGTGGGTGATTCAATGTAAAATTAACCCATCAGATTTAAGGTGAATGGTGGAAGGTATAGGGGGGATGTCAGAGGTAGGTTCTTTACCCAGAGAGTAGTGGGGGCATGGAATGCACTGACTGTGAAAGTAGTTGAGTCGGAAGCATTAGGGACCTTCAAGCAGCTATTGGATAGGTACATGGATTACGGTAGAATGATGGGGTGTAGATTAATTTGTTCTCGATCTAGGCCAAAAGTTCGGCACAACATCGTGGGCTGAAAGGCCTGTTCTGTGCTGTATTTTTCTATGTTCTATGAGTCAAGCATTATTCTTAGTCAAAGCAAAGGTCAGAATTTCATTCCTTTGTCCCAACCCCGGCGAGTTCTAATGCTGGAATGGAAACTTGGGTGCTCTCACCTCTGGGACCTGGGAGCTCCTGCCCTCCCTTCCCTCCCTGCCTACACCCTGACACCAAGGTCACCCCCCCCCCCATCATCTAACTTCCCTTCCCTGATACCTACCTGGGGCGGTCCCAGGACGCAGTCGCCAGGCATGTCACTGTAGTAGCTCTTCCGGCCACTGAACTTCTGTGCCTGCAGGGGATGGGGAGCTGTTGGCCAATCTGATTGACGAAAAAATCTCTCAGGCAGGAGCTCTGTCTCAGTGCGGCTGGAAGCTCTGCCTGCTGCCACAGTGCTCAATTGAACATAAAATGGCTGTGGTACTACATTATTTTAATTATATGCTTGTGACATCTGGGATAGGATCTTCTTTTGACACAGGTGCTGCCCTATCTGTGGCTACTTCCACCTGATTCTCCATTTTGCAATTAATCTGAAGGAATGCTCCCAGTGTGGATGATTCTCCCAGAGAATGTGTGAATAGTTAACGTGTATTAGCTAAATTGGGAAGAATGAAAACTTGATAACACAGAGCAGGCTTTAGTGGCCGAGCAGTCCTGTGGAAATAAAAAGATGGTTGACAATGGGAATGTGCACCACTTCACCAGCAAAGATACACCTGTAGCACCAAATATCTTCCTTCACACATCCCTGGAAAGGTTGTTAGACCCATGCTCTGTTGCCAATACCTATTGCCAGGAGAGACAATTTGAGATGTGGTTACGGCCTGAAGATGTTGAAGTCAATATTGAATCAAGGTGGCTGCCGGGTGCCTGGTAGAAGGATGCAACTGGATCTTGCATTGAGTTTCATTACAGCATTAGAAAAAGCCAAAAACATTTAATAGCATTACGTGGCAAGTGACAATGGGCATAACTTTTTATAAATTATTCCTGAATGGGATGCGGGAATCACTGGCAAGGCCAGCATATTTTGCCCATTCTCAAGTGCCCTTGAACTGAATGGCTTACAAAGCCCTTTCAGAGGACAGTTAAGGGTCAACCACATTGCTGCGGATATGGAGTCACACGTAGGCCGGACCAGATAAGGAGGCAGATTCCCTTCCCTAAAGGACATCACCGAACCAGATGCTTTTTAAAAATAGCAATCAATAATAGTTTCATGTTTGTGTCTCCTAAGATTAGCTTTCAATTCCAGAGTTGATTAATTGAATTTTAATTACACTCGGTGCCATTTGAACCCATGTTCCCAGAGTATTAACCTGGGTCTCCAGATTATTCATCTAACAGCAGTACCATCATCTCTGCCCACCCCCTTCATTTATACCCATTTGCCCGTCTTTGATTCTTGCGATGGCATTAACGGTAACAAATATGGAGCTTAAAATCTTACCTAGCTGGTAAATATTTGGACATTAATTTAGATCCATATTACGGATGCTTCTCTGAGTCAGAAAGACCCTGTTTCTGATCTCTTCTCCTCCGACATGTCACTGGCAATGGAGATGGATGATAGCTATTACTTTAAATTGCAGAAAGAAACTCTTTGACCACTACCGGCAGTATTTTTAGAACAATTGCTCCAGCCGTAATGTCCAAGATCAAGATTGTCATTTTCCGTTTGTGACTATTATCGCAATCCTACACCCTAACATCATCACCATCATTACTGCAGTCACTTTGCACAGTATGATAAAATAACAGTCCTGGCTCCAACAGAGATTTATTTTTTAGCTGCCTCCATTAATACATGTCTCACAAAGGCAAGATCACTTTCAGGGCATTTACAGAATTCACAGTATAGCTCCCCCCCCCCCCCCCCCTGATAATGCATGTTGTTTAAGATTTGGAAATTGATCGAGAGGTTGAAGTTCTGTGTCAAAAATGACACTGCCAATGGCTGAGGACATTTTTATTGTTCCTGCAGAAATTATGAGGAGTGTAACATTTGTATTCTCAGCATGAATCGTTGTTGATCTTTGTGTTTCAACTGAATTCAGTCTTGCACAGATGAATCTTGGAACACCCGTGTGTTCAAAGCACTGTCGGAGTTGTGGATTAATCAAAACATTCTCAAATCATTGATTTAATTATTTAACTATCTAACTATGAAATATTAGGAATGTATGAACATATGGACAGAAGTAGGCCATTCAGTCCATCAACATTCCTCATGGCGGATCACCTACCTCCATGCCACTTTTCCACACTATCCCCATATCCTCTGATGTCATTGGTCTTATTACGGGCCAGGGTTTAGAGAACACCAAAGTATATCATGGAGTTCACCTGACCCACAACTTTTAATCGAGTTTGGTTATGGGGTGCACAAGGGGCCACTTTACAGGTGTGATGCAACATAGATCTAAAGTATATTTAAAACAAAACAATGTTTACTCTATGAATTCTGTTAACACTTTATAAACACACAGTAAATAGTTTATCAACTACCAACACCAATAATCCCCACAGATACAATACTCTATAGGTAACTCTTAACAACTTTCCTAACAACATCCATAAGTCAAAACATCTTTTTAACAAAGACAGCAGGTTTGAAATCTCAACAGAAAGGAGGTATCACTTTTAAATTATCAAGTGATCTGAACACCTTTTTAACCCACAGAGAGAGACTCCAACATCCTTGTAGTCTGAATACAGCTGTAAACTGAAAACGAAACTAAGACACACTGCAGCTCTGAGCTCAATATGAAAGTAAAAGACGGAATCACATTCCAGCTTCACTCACACAATGAAATCGCTGCAGCTATTTGATAAACACCCATTTCTTAAAGATACACACCCATGACAGTCTCCAGAAATCTATTGATTACTGCCTTTAAAATGCTCAGTGCCTGAGCTTCCACACCCCTCTGGGGTAAAGGATTCCAAAGATTTATCAGTCTCTGAGCGAAGAAATTCCCCCTCGAAATGGGCTGCCCCTTATCCTGAGATTTTGTCCCCAGGCTTTAGACTCACCAGCCAAAGAAAACATTATCACAAGGAACTGTAATGAGTTCCTGCTTGTAAAGCCATTCAAAGGCTGTTTTATTGAAGCAAGTATGTCAGAGATTAACGCTCTTTTGTGCTTTATAATCAACTCAGAAGCCTTAAACAATAAGCCCAAGGCACTGTTCCAGCTGCTGCAGTAGCACAAATATCATCACCAGCAGGATGCAACTACTTGCTTTATTTTGGTTATGTTATAATATATTATTGCTCTAAATTTCTGAGAAAGACAGATGACATCCCTCAAATGTATAGCACAAAGCAAAATAATTTTTGGTGGCTGGCCAATTACACTGGGTCTTCCAGTCCCGCCGAGGTTGGTCCTCTGCCACCAATGGGACACCCCGTTCACAGCGGCAGGACTGGAAGAACCTGCCACCAGCCAATTGTGGGCCACTTCCACAGGAGGGGACGGAGGAACTTCCTATATTCTTTTAAAGAATTTTATTCCAAACATGTTCAACATAATAACACAACCTTAAAATCCAACAGAGTATAAAGTTTGCAACATTTTAGCACCCTTTATTCCCCGCCCCCCCGCCCCCCGGCAACAAATAGCTCCTCAAATAAAGTCATCAACGGCCTCCACTGTACCTCAAAGACCTCCTCCAACCCCTGAGGGCAAATTCGATTTTCTCCAACCTGAGAAACCCTACAAGTCTCCCAGCCATGCCACAGCCCTAGGTAGCCGATCTCCAATTCAAAAGTATCCATCGCCAAGTAATCAGATAGGCAAAGGCCACAACATTGGTCCCCTTCCCCTCCAGCAGCTCCGGCACAACTGACACCCCATAGATCGCCACCTTGGGTCCAGCTTTATCTCAAACCCTACAATCCTCAATAGGTTCCTAAACGCCACCTCCTAAAAGTTCTCCAACTCCTCACACCCCCAAAATATATGGGCATGGGTCGCCCCTCCCACACCTCTCGCATCCATCACTACCTCTGGAAAAAACCCACTCATCCTGTCCTGAGTCATGTGGCCCCTATTCACCACCTTAAATTGTATAAACTCATCTTGCACATGAGGAAGTTGAGTTCATTTGGCGCATTACTTCACACCAAAGCCGCCATCCTATCACCCTCCCCAACTCCTCCTCCCACTTCTGCTTGATCCTTTTCAAGAAGGTCACGCCTTGCTCTCCTAACCACCCATATATGTCCCCAATTCTACCATCCCACCTTCATCCGGCAGCAACATTTTCTCCAAAAGTATGTATATTGTATATGTTGGGTTGCCCTATTATGTATTTTCTTTTATTCCCTTTTCTTCACATGTATTTAATGATCTGTTGAGCTGCTCGCAGAAAAATACTTTTCACTGTACCTTGGTACACTTGACAATAAACAAATCCAATCCAATCCAATCCAAAAAGTGTATATTGTGGACTGGGGGAATGAGGGCATCCCCTTGCGCGCAAAGGTCCGCACGTCTCCCGCAGTTCCTCTAGCCCAGCAAACTTGCCTTTCACAAACATGTTACTGACCCACACTGGCACTTCCTCCCTCCATCTCCTGTAGATCGCATCATTCACCCCCCACCCCCCGCCAGCGCAAACCTATGATTTCCACCCAGTGGAGTCATCACCGACATGTGCCCCAGTTTAAAGTGTCTCCTCAGCTGGTTCCAAATTTTTGTGGATGACTCCACCACTGGACTGCTCGTGTACTTCCTCAGGGTGAATGGCAACGTCCGCTCACACGACCTCCCCTCTAACCTTCCCCAATCTGCCTCCCTCCCCACCTTTTCCACATTCACTGCCCAATAAAATTGCCACAAATTCGGGAGCGCCAGCACCCCCTTCCCACCTCTGCCTTTGAAACAGAGTTCTATTAACCATCAGCACCACTCTGTCCATTCAAACTCCAAGATTGATGCATCTGCCTTCCGAAGAAAGGTCTTCGGGAGGGACTGAAACACAAACAGGAATCTTGGCAGTACATTCATCTTTACCACCCTCCCGCCAATGTCAGGTGTAGAGGTCCTCCTTAACCTCCTCCACCAACCCCATCGAGTTCCACCTATGCATTGTGGCCCACTCATGGGTTACCTGGATCCCCAGACACCAGAAAGTCTCCTTCGCCAGCTTGAATAGCAGATCTCCCAGGTTCACCCCCGTTCTGAAGCATGTACCAGGAACACCTTGCTTTTCCCAACATTCAATTTATAGGGAGGAGCTTTAAGTTTCAAACCTGGATTCCCTTTGATGGCAGAATCCCATCGGAAACCCACCAGTTATTTGAAATGAAAGCTTGAAAATAGGTTGTGGTCAGAGTTTGGGCAGAGCTGACAGAAATGCCTCCTCAAGTACAATTCCATCCCGTACAGAAGAATCCTAACTGCAATAAACTCTTTGGCAAAGCTATATTTTTTTTTAATTACCTAGATTTGAGATCTTTAGTTAGAATACAGAATACATGGAAGAAACAGTGGGGCGCATGGCCAGTCCAGATATTGCATCCCAACTACAAATCTAACAGGGTTACGCAGCTAATTGAGCTGCCCTTGTAGCCCTCCAGAATCCATGCTAAATCTTTACAGCACCTGATCAGTGTTCTGTTTTGTTCAAAATGCCATAATAAAAAAGAAACGACAGTAAACAGCATCCAAACTGATCCCAACTAGAGAGGATAAATGATAAAGAAAAATGAAAGAAGATTAGGTATAGTACAGAATGAAGGAGGTTAAGGGAGGACTTCATTAATTTATAGGATATTGAACCATCTAAGGAACTTAAATCCCAATTATTACATATAAATACGCCAAGAAGATAGGACTAAAGGACATAGGTGGAAGTTTGTAGAAGTACATTTAGAACAGATCCCCCTCTCTCACTCGGTCTTTCCAGGTATCATGGGCAGGATTCTCTAATAATGGGGCTATGTCCCCATGCCCGCGAGAAAACGGGCGCGAATCACTCCGGACTTTTTTCTAGAAAGTCCGGGGTGATTCTCCATTTTTAAGGGGGCTTGCAGGGCCCTGGAGCACTCCACGCAGCTCTGGCTGCCAATAAGGGGCCCTGCACTTCTGGCCGCGGGTCCGCGCATGCGTGCGGCGGCCGTCTGTGGCGGCGGCCCCGCGCGACATGGCGGACCCACACAGCGGGCTGGCGCCAAAGAAGTAGGCCCTCCTCCCAGATCGTACACGCCCCCCCTCCTAGATTGCGGGCTTGGCTGTCGTGGAGGCCCCCGCCCTGGTGACGGATCCCCCCCGCCCATCCACCAGGACGGCCACCGCAGCCACGACTGTGAGCTCCCGTCGGGTGGAACCATATTCGAACCACATCGGCGGGAACTCGGCCAGCTTCCGGTGCAGAATCGCCGCGGGGGCCTCTTTCAATGGCCCCCGACCGGCATCGTGTCGACCACGCATGCGCGACTGACAGCGATTCTCCGGTCGCTAGTGAATCGCGCGAAGGTGGCGCGGGTCTGACGCCCCATTCTCAATTGCGGGGCGGGGGCTCGGGGAATCCCAGCCCATGTCCGAAAAGGGGATTGGTATCCATGAGTTTCCGTGTCAAACATGTTCCAGAGTCAAGATTCATCTTTGTTGGTGTTACATTCATGCAGGCTGACAGGTTCTTTGAAATAGCTTGTGCTTTGTCCACCTTGATCACTTACCATCGACCGATGCCAATATTAGACTTTCTTCATCACAAGTAGTTATACATGTCCAAAAGATTCAAACTGTCTCTTCCCGATTTTTAGATGTCATATTTTATTCCATCTCTTCATGATTCATCTCAAAAGCGACATCTCTGCACTCTCTATTTTTCTCTATATTGCCTCATATTGCCATCCACCACTCACTTCTGTCTGTAAAAATTGGTGATGTAGTATTCCACGGTTTCTAGCTTTATTTTCATGGCTAATTTTGACTTGATCTTAATCATTTTCATTTTTTGAAATGCATCTTTGGCCATTCCAATTCTTCATCTTCTGCTTGGCTGGACTTTCCATCAGATGTTAACATGCTTCCAAAAGGGAAACAATATCAGGGCGGTTCTCTATTTCCTGCCGCCAATAGTGGAGTTCCCGATGCAATGGAGAAGCTGGTGTCAGGGAATTAATGGGATCAGCACTGGGCATGACCCAGATGTGGTGGACCTTGTGGTAGGCCAAACGGGTATGTATTTAAGGTAGGTGCCCCAAGCCTATCCACAATATAAATCTTGCCCACCAGAACTCCCCCACCGGACTCGCGCACTGGACTCCCCCTTCACACCTCCCCCGCACGACCCTCCCCCCCCACCAGACCCCCCCTTCAGCGCCCCACCAGAACCCCCACAGGACACCCCATCAGAGATCCCCCCACAACAAAGAACCCCCATATCAGAGACGTCCCAAATCAGAAAACCCCCATAGCAGAGCCTCCCCTTCCTGTCATTCATCCCTGCCTGGAAGCTAAATAGCAGTCTCGGCAAAACAATGAAAAATTCCTGCTTTTTCATTTACCTTCCCCTTACACCTGCATCCTCAGACAGATTTCTAGAAAGCAGCAGCAGCAGTTACAAAGTCAAAATCCTGCACAAGACTTTAAACTCCCCAAAATACTTTGATCTGCAAGACTTCTATTCACTTCCAAAGAGAAATAGCTTTAGGTGGGCTGCAATTGACAGCTTCCAGACAGCCAGGTGTCTAGATTGCTTTTATTTATTTCCCTTCATGCTTGGATGCATCTCAGGTAACTTGATTTGAATCTTTCCACAATGTTTATTAACATCTCGGAGTTAAGTGCTTTTGCTTCCTCTTTTTTACAGCAGAAAGCAATTAACTGTTTTTGATGTGGTCAGAAGCTGTCAATAGTAGCTAGGTTAAAAAACACATCTATAAAGCAGGCATTTTTCACTGTTGCTGCCTCGACTGCCCTTTAGCTTCCAGGCAGTGATAACTGATGGGTGGCAATCTCTAATATGGCGTGGGGCCTCTTATGAGGAGTCTCTGATATGGGGGGCCTTTAATGGGAGAATCTCTGTATTTAGAGGTCTCTTGTGGTGGTGTCTGATCGGGGTCTCTGCTGGGGCATGTCTTCTGCGGTCACTTGTGAGGGTTTCCGGTGAGGATATCTGGTTGGGAGTCTCTGTTTGGGGGTCTCTCGTGGAGGTCACTTGTGGGAGATCTCTGATGGGGGGCTCTGATGGGGTCTCTGGTGGGAGTCTCCGATGAGGAGACAATGGGGGGGGCGTTGGGTCACCCTCATGCATGCATGCTGTGCAAGGGGATTGACAAAGCAATTCCCGTGGTGGGGGGGTGGAGGATGCCCCTACCTGTGAGCTGAGGGTTGGGGCAGGAGTGGTGTTGTCGGGGGAGGGAGGCCAGCTGCCAGACCTCGCTGTCTGGCCGACCACTCAAAATGGCGGCCTGATTGCAGGACTTGGAACAGAATCCCTCGCGTTCCCCGCCATGCATAGATTTGCATGGCTGGGGAGGGTGAGTTGCTTCTGGGCACCACTCCCAGCTACAGCCCAAACCAGAAGCGATTCAGCTCCAATGGGAGTCTCCCAAATGGAGAATTCAGCCCAGCATGTGCCAAAACGTTCCATAAATGAAATTAACTGCCTTTTAATATATCCAGTCATATAAAACAGCGCCGGTTATTTCAGGAAGCAGACAGATAATGTCACTGGTAGGATAGATTAGAAAGCTGCAGTTAATGGAAAAATCCTGAAGCAGAGACCACAACTTTTGAAGTGGACTTTTGGCCCCAGCAGAGTTCCCTGGATTTTACTGAAGTGCTTGTTAAATCCAATTTTAGATGCAAGAGACAAATTATAGCGAGTCTCTCTGTTGTCTTACAAGATAATGGACCAACAGCAATAAGCTTCCGAATGTGTGCTGCAGACAATTTTCTGACTATGTAAATGAAAGGGCAGAAAATAAGGTGCGCTCCAATTTCTGATTAATATTTACAGCGGACAAGACTCTGCTCGTAGCGTAATGTCAAAAAATCAGGCATTGCACGTTGATTTGGATTTGGAATTCCAATTTGTAGTGAATTACACTCTGTAGTCGCAAATCTGACAGTTACTTTCAACCTCTATGCAACAAGATCTGGGCAATCTCCAGATAAACTTCCCTCAGGTCACCCATTCCTTTCTTGTGCAGATTCCTAAACTGCTATAGCTTTTAAGTTAGCAAATATCATACCGACTGCATCTCATACATCCTCTTTCACCAAATATTAGGCTGGATTCTCCAATATTGGGACTATGTCCCCTCACCGGCGTCAAAACCGTGGAGTTCTACTCCTGAAAATCCTGGAAAAAAGGGACACAAATTCATAGCCCTGCCGGGGGCTAGAAGGGACCCGGAGTAAATCCTGCAGCTGTTGATGCAGATACAGGCCCCCGCACTTCCGGGTCGGAGGCCGCGCATGCGCACGGCAGCGGTCTCCAGCGGCCGCGCCATACTCCATGGTGGACTCGGACCGCAGAGCCAGACCCAAGAAAGAGATCCCCCCCCCCCCACCCCCTGATCGACCGCGTGCCCGACCCTCAACCCCTCCACGAGCACTCCCGGCCGCCTATAAGGACCCCACCGGCCTCCGATCGGCCCAGCCCCGAGCAGGGCGACCGTGGACTGAGTCCACAGTCGCCACGTGAGTGTCCCGACCAGCAATCGCAGGTTAGTTCCACGCCGTCGGGAATTCGGCTGGTTGGGGTCGGAGAATGTCGGAGCGGACTTCTGGCAATGGCCACCGGTGTGCGGCATACTCCTCGGTGACGCCGCTTTTTGGTGCCCGGAGAATCGCCGAACCGGTGCCGGGCCCGATTATGACGTCAAACTAGATTCTCCGCCCCGGCACCGGCCGCGATTACGCCATTGGGGTGCAGAGAATCCAGCCCATTCTGTTTTAACATTTAGTTCTGCTAAATGTTCAGTGTTAAGTTCTGTCAATTTCCATGTACAGGTTAGGATTTTTTGGATGTTAGGGTTTTTCTTCCCACTGCTGAAAAAGCTGTTGGCGCTCACAACCCCATTGATTTTGGTAGCCATTTCAGGCTTCATGAAGTTTTAATTGGTTTAATTGGTTGGAGGCAGGACTCCCAATCCCTCACTCAGTCAGCAATATCACCAAAGTTGCAGGACAGCGCTAGCAGGCGGAGGTTAGTTAAAAAGGAGTTGAAAGATTCATCTTTACCTTGTAGACGCTGTTTGAATATGTAGCGCTCAAAGATTTCATTGGTGTCCACTTCACAGTGGCTGTCAAACGTGTCCAGGATGGTCTGAAACATTGTCTTGAACTGGCCTTCGGTGAAGTGAAAAGAGTTGAAGAGTTCAATGGCTTGATCACCAGCTGTTGAGAGGAGAAGCGTGAAGTTCCTGGCACCAGACGCACCCACGAGGTCTGGAGCTTCGATGTACAGCAGAGACTTGCTTTAATGTCCGCCAGTTGGCACTTCGATTTCCGGAGGTCCTGAGCTGGTGAGGAGCCTGAATCTTCTCCATGGTGCCAGGATACATTGGCTGGTCGTCACGGAACGGACTGAGGTAAACCACCTAGATTAAGCAGTCTCCTGGTAGCATGTTGTGTTATGTACTCTGGGATAACACAGGCTGCAACTCGATGCAGCTTTAACCAAAAGATACTCCAGATCTTGAAGTTAGTTCAATCTGATTTATTGGACCAGGAGCACAGTTAGCACAGTTCTCTATGAGTTTGACTCTCTGCTAACCTAAGTGTGGTTACTCTGTCTGACTGAACCAGACTAGCTCTTAGCCACGTGCTGGAGGTGTGATACTGTACATACACCCTGACTCACTATGTAGATGTTCAGCAGTGGGAGAAGCGGAGTGTGAGTGCCTCGTGCCTTTTATAGTGAGATACCAGCCCTGAGTGTCCTGCCTGCTCATTGGTCATGTCCTGTTCTCTGTGTTCATTAGTTACCTGTCTGTGCCTATCTGCATATTATTATCTGCATGTCTGCATATCATGACAGATGCCAGTGATGGTGGCGCTCCCCCAATCTTTCTTGTCCGAGGCCCAAGTAGGTTGATTACCCAGGCGGCATCCTCATCCCCATCCCTGACCTCTCCGCTGTGGCCTCTATAATTGCACCAGATGGGAAGTGGCCCTGATGTGGACAATAATTGACCATTTATGGGCCGTAGACTCAATTGGGGTGAGGGTGGGTGGATTACCTGCAAAATGTCTGACTGGGCTGTCCTGTAGAATTTCTGGCTGGTATGCAAAGGTTGTACAAAAGCCAGCAGAGTATTTCATGGCCCCTCCTGCCTCTAAACCCATCAATGGGAGCCAGCAATATTCTGCCCATTGTCATTTAGTCTCAATCTTTTGTATCCCTTCCATTTGTTTCAAATGTTCACCCACAATATCTGATTGAAAGGAACTGTCTGTTCATTTTCACATTCTGCCTGTTTAGGCTTGCCTGGTTGAAGCACCTGGTTTTCAGCCATTGTGGATAATAAAAACACCCTCTCAACCTGTTTAATTGACCGATTCCTTACTCATTTGCAACAGTATTATTGTCACAAGTGGGCTTACATTAATATTGCAATGAAGTTATTGCGAAAATCCCCTAGTCGCCGCATTCCGGCGCCTGTTTGGGTACACGGAGGGAGAATTCAGAATGTCCAATTCACCTAACAAGCACGTCTTTCGGGACTTGTGGGAGGAAACTGGAGCACCCGGAGGAAACCCACGTAGACACGGGGAGAATGTGCAGACTCCACACAGACAGTGACCCAAGCTGGAGTTGAACCTGGGACCCTGGCACTGTGCTACCGTGCCGTCCGGTGAGTTTCTAGCTGTGGCTCCATTGATAGCACTCTCACTTTTGTGTCACTAGATCTACATCAGGGATTGAGCACATAAATCGTGGGGGATTGCTGAGGGAGTGCTGCACTACTGAAGGTGCCACATTTTGGATGACACATTAAACCTTGTCCCATCTATTTTTCACGTGCATCAGAAGATCCCATTCCACTATTTTGGAGAAGAACAGGGGAGTTATCCATGGTATCCGAACCAATATTTATTCTGTAAAGTGTCTATAGTGTTTAGTACATTACAACAGTAATTAACCTTCAAAAGACTTCACTGGCTATGAAGCACTTTGAAGAGTCCAGTAAGCACTATATAAATACAAGTATATCTTCTTTCCTGTTTATTACTCTCCCAGAATTGAAAGTTGGGCCCAACAATTTCTGCACCTGCCAATTGCTTTGTTTGGGTCTTGTATCCATAAGACCATAAGACATAGGAGCAGAATTTGGCCATTCAGCCCATCGAGTCTGCTCCACCATTCAATCATGGCTGATATGTCATCTCCATTCTCCTGCCTTCTCCCCATACCCACCGATCACCGATTAATCTATCTCTGTCTTAAGGACACTCAGTGATTTGGCCTCCACAGCCTTCTGCGGCAATGAGTTCCACAGTCACCACCCTCTGTTTGAAGAAATTCCTCCTCATCTCTGTATTAAAGGATCATCCCTTCAGTCTGAGACTGTGGCCTCAGGTTCTAGTTTGTCCTACTCGTGGAAACATTCTCTCCACATCCACACTACCTAGGTCTCTCAGTATCCTGTAAGTTTCAATAAGATTCCCTCTCATCCAGCATATTTGCTATTGCCGTAGTCTGGCCAAACAACAGAGTTTGACCTTCTCTATGCTGTGTGTGAATCCAAACTATTTTATAGAGTAACGGGAGGTTCTGTGTCTCCAGTATGTAATGGAATCATGTGTATTTTGTGCATGTGCCTTTTGGTGTGGTAAATGATCTCGCTGACCACTGGAGTCTACGTCTGGTGTAGGATAGATTATAACTGCTTTCTGACGGGCTGCATGTGGCGCAGTGGTTAGCACGGGGACTGCGGCACTGAGGACCCGCGTTCGAATACTGGCCCAGGGTCACTGTCCGTGTGGAGTTTGCACATTCTCCCCATGTCTGCGTGGGTTTCACCCCCACAACCCAAAGATGTGCTGGTTAGATGGGTAGGCCATCTAAGAGCGGTGCCTGCTCTTTATGGGTAGCACAGTAGCACAGTGGTTAGCACTGTTGCTTCATAGCACCAGAGTCCCAGGTTCGATTCCTAGCTTGGGTCACTGTGTGGAGTTGTCCCTGTGTCTGCGTGCGTTTCCTCTGAGTGTTCCGGTTTCCTCCGACAAGTCCCAAAAGACGTGCTGTTAGGTGAATTGGACATTCTGATTTCTACCTCCGTGTACCCCAACAGGCGCCGGAATGTGGCAACTAGGGGCTTTTCACAGAAACTTCATTGCAGTGTTAATGTCAGCCTACTTGTGACAATAAAGATGACACTTCTGTATGGTACTTTGGATAAACAATAGATAAGAGGAAAAGGAACATATAACTGGTGCTGCAGATAAACATAGTTCATAAAAACAAAAAATAGGAGGCCATTCGGCCCTTTGAGCTCGCTCCACCATTCATTCTGATCATGGCTGATCATGAAGATATCTGTGAGAACGGCTTTTTATGGTATTTAGGAGTGCAATCGAGAATGAGGATTTTAAATGCGAGGTTGGAGTGGCGTAACAAGGTGAGATGCCCCAGGGAGGTAGTGCTAAAAGGGTAAAGAGAAAGTATGATTTGGTGATAGGAGCAATATCAGCACCACAACAGGCTGAACAAGGCAAGTGGTGAAAGTTAAAGCCATGTAGGTAACTTTAATTTAGGGGAAAAGTGTCACCACCGCTTAGTCAGGTTTCCATTCAACATGCAGTCATCATCTACAATAAACTTATGGGTAGCAAAGACCTTGTCCATTGATATTTTGGAGGGAGATGTACAGGTGATAGCGTGATCCATTGCCAGAGTCCAGAAAGCCAGCAATGGGATGGATGAGTTGGACAGGGAGGACATTGGCAAGGTTAGCCTTCGGCTGGCACTAAGTATAAAAGGTTTGGAAAGTGGGCAGCAGAGAGCTGTTGGGGTTCCAGTTCATAAGGAGGCAATGTCGAGTGCTTTGATCACCTCTTCGGAGCATGCAAAGAGAGGCACAGAGGGCGTCAAGCCTGGCGTGACGATAGGATAGTAGGATGTTTTAAGAGCACTGAATGGTTGTTGCAGGGACTTGCAAGGACAGAATACCTGAGTGGGAAGAACTGAAATGAGATATTATGATAGGAGAAAGGGGACTAGGAGGAGTAAAGAAGCAAAAAGGGGAAGAAAATAAAAATAGAAGTGATGGGCTGGGGTCCAAAGCAACAGCAAAACTATGTACATAGTCAAACTCAATTTACAAAGGAATGGTCACATACTGATTATTATGATACACAAAACCTGGTATAATAAATGGGGAACAGATAGGATAAAATAAGTGGGAGTTAGAGTTATCCATTTGTTACGACACCCTGGCGAGTGCGCGGTCAGTCGCAGTCCCGCAGGCCCCAGAGTCCCAACATAAGTGTAAGTGAATTATCTAATAATTCATGTTTTCTTGAGATCTTTAACCCATGACTGCTCCAATCTGTTACAGATAGCAGATTTGTAAGTAAAATATTAACAAACCGTTTATTCATAACAAGATTAAAGTTGAACAGATAAAGAAAATAATTGGCACTGCGGTGCACGAGTCTACATATTCCCAAAACCTCGTCCCACCCTCCACCAAGACACACACAAGACAGACCCATGGTAAGGGGAGGGCAAGAATTAAAACAATGGGGATTGAAGGAAAAGGTTGGAAATGAATCTTCGCTGCCACGATTGTGGCCTCTCTAGCTGCCGCTCTTCTCCGAATGAGACCCTTTGGGGAATTAGTTAATATAAGAGATTCGGGTAGGTGCAATTCTGACCTCCGACCACCAGATGGGGTTCGCACCGGAGATTCAGTTCAGTGCAATTCTGACCTCCGACCACTGGATGGAGGCTCACACAGGAGATTTGGGCCAGTGTAATTCTGACCTCTGACCACCGGATGGAGCCCATCTCCCTGAGATTTTACTGAAACTTTAAACCTGAGAATATTACAGTGTCTTCTATTTGCCTGATCTCTACATAGAAACTCAGGCTATATTGTGAAGAGTGTTCTCAGATTGGGTTCTTCCCAGCCATTCAGACAGAGGGCTAACTAATCACAGACTTTGTTGAGAAACTGCTTGCACTTTGGCACTGCACAAGGTCCCTTCACAGATCTGATTGCTGTCTGTCTTTTAAATATGAATGCCTTCACAGATGTAACTAGCAGATTCTAAATGGCTGAGCGGTGAGAGAGAGAGAGAGAGAGAAGAGAAAGAGAGAGAGTGCCTTCTAGCTACATCCTGGCTGTCACAGAACTGAGGACAAAATGGAGCTCTCCAGGTGATCCGCCTTTCTTCCGGAAGAATCTGAATGGCTCCACCAATCAAAAACATCAGAATTTCAGATTCACTGCTTGCTAAGTCTATCTAAATGACATTACAGGCTCTGCCACAGAACCTAAGAGGGAAGTCCTGGGCAAGTCCATTAAACCAAGGGCATTTCAGGTTTGCCCAGAGTCTGTAGTTTAAGCAAAAACCTCAGTGTTGTAGCCATTAGTAAGAAGATGGTAGATCAAAAACAGTCAGCAACACAGGAGTTAAGAAGAACACACAGAACAGACAAAGATTTTACAATAGTATCCAAACTAATTAGGGGTATAAATTAGATGCAGGTAGGGTGGAGGTGGCATAATATTATTTCTGTGTTCCCTGAATGATGGGAAACAGTGAGGGTAATTTTGATTTTGCAGGCAAAAATGTAAAACTACCAACATCAGGGGCGAAATTCTCCTACCCGCCCCGCCACATTTCTGCGCTGACCGGCCGGCGGGAGTCTCCGTAACGCCGGCCGGTCAATGGGGTTTCCCATTGTGGGGCAGCCCCACGCCGTCGGGAAACCCCCGGGCGCCGGCAGAACGGAGACTCCCGCCGGCGGAGAATGACGCCCCTGATCAGCCACTTTCCTGCTTTTCTTTTCCATCAAGCCGACACATCCGCCCAAAGACAAAATTCCCCACGGTCAGTTTAATCTACTCTGTCCCACTGCCTCGTAATTTTAAAGAACATCTATCAAAGCATCCCCATAATATATCACCTGCATTTATTTACTGTCTTTCATGTTAAATGCCTCAAAGCTTTTTTCACAATGGATCATTTTTCCCCGTGCTGTGTGTGTGCATATGTCTTTGAGGTGATATTGCAACGCTCAGTTAAATACTTTTAAATCTCCCGTCAATGCTCCAGTTTCTATGCATAACCTTTCTCAATATGCTTGGGCGAGACAGCTTTCAAAGCTGTCTCTGTGATATTGATAAAGTAAGTTTGGCAGAATAATTTTCATAATTTTTTAAAACACGGTTGTACCCTTTGAAGGAAAGCTGGTTACTGCAATTACAAATGCTCTCCCTGAAGTTACTATTTTGCAAGTGAAGCTCTCGCAATTGGATTTACCATGGGACGTCAATCCCATGACAGCAGACAACACAAACCTAATGAGATCAGAGAACCCACAGCCTAAACTGTCTGCAGGCAATTTTGCTGGAGGCTCAATCAATCTCTTCATTGAAAGGATTTCCGTACCTTTATTCAGAGCCACTGACTTTTCAAGGGCAATTAGGAATGGGTAATAAATGCTGACACTGCCAATGATGCCCACATAACATGGATTAATAAAATGAGACAGAAAGACCCAAAGTTACTGGGTGACAAACACAGCAGACTATTTTCTACCAAATCGAATGCAAATCCTCAAAGCCACAGGCTAGGAACTTTCATGGAAAAACTAAACAACACACGGACGGGAACCACTCAAACCTCCATCACGGGATCCAAAGGTGGGCAGGGTGCCGGGGGGCAGAATTTGGCAGGAGTCCCAAAAATAGTTTCTACATCTGTGGATTAAGAAATGGCTTAAATGTTTCAGGTAAATAACAAAGAACAAAGAACAGAGAGATGTACAGCACAGGAACAGGCCCTTCGGCCCTCCAAGCCCGTGCCGACCATGCTGCCCGACTAAACTACAATCTTCTACACTTCCTGGGTCCGTATCCCTCTATTCCCATCCTATTCATGTATTTGTCAAGATGCCCCTTAAATGTCACTATCGTCCCTGCTTCCACAACCTCCTCCGGCAGCGAGTTCCTGGCACCCACTACCCTCTGTGTAAAAATCTTGCCTCGTACATCTACTCTAAACCTTGCCCCTCTCACCTTAAACCTATGCCCCCTAGTAATTGACCCCTCTACCCTGGGGAAAAGCCTCTGACTATCCACTCTGTCTATGCCCCTCATAATTTTGTGGACCTCTATCAGGTCGCCCCTCAACCTCCGTCGTTCCAGTGAGAACAAACGAGTTTATTCAACCGCTCCTCATAGCTAATGGCCTCCATACCAGGCAACATTCTGGTAAATCTCTTCTGCACCCTCCTAAAGCCTCCACATCCTTCTGGTAGTGTGGCGACCAGAATTGAACACTATACTCCAAGTGTGGCCTAACTAAGGTTCTATACAGCTGCAACATGACTTGCCAATTCTTATACTCAATGCCCCGGCCAATGAAGGCAAGCATGCCCTATGCCTTCTTGACTACCTTCTTCACCTGTGTTGCCCCTTTCAGTGACCTGTGGACCTGTACCCCTTGATCTCTCTGACTTTCAATACTCTTGAGGGTTCTACCATTCACTGTATATCCCCTACCTGCATTAGACCTTCCAAAATTCATTACCTCACATTTGTCCGAATTAAACTGCATCTGCTATCTCTCCGCCCAAGTCTCCAAACAATCTAAATCCTGCTGTTTCCTCTGGCAGTCCTCATCGCTATCCGCAATTCCACTAACCTTTGTGTCGTCTGCAAACTTACTAATCAGTTACATTTTCCTCCAAATCATTTATATATAGTACAAACAGCAAAGGTCCCAGCACTGATCCCTGCGGAACACCACTGGTCACAGCCCTCCAATTAGAAAAGCATCCTTCCATTGCTACTCTCTGCCTTCTATGACCTAGCCAGTTCTGTATCCACCTTACCAGCTCACCCCTGATCCCGTGTGACTTCACCTTTTGTACTAGTCTACCATGAGGGACCTTGTCAAAGGCCTTACTGAAGTCCATATAGACAACATCCACTACCTGCATCAATCATCTTTGTGACCTCCTCGAAAAACTCGATCAAGTTAGTGAGACACGACCTCCCCTTCACAAAACCATGCTGCCTCTCACTAATACATCCATTTGCTTCCAAATGGGAGTAGATCCTGTCTCGAAGAATTCTCTCCAGTAATTTCCCTACCACTGACGTAAGGCTCACCGGCCTGTAGTTCCCTGGATTATCCTTGCTACTCTTCCTAAACAGAGGAACAACATTGGCTATTCTCCAGTCCTCCGGGATCCAAAGACAGTGAGGATCCAAAGATTTCTGTCAAGGCCTCAGCAATTTCCTCTCTAGCCTCCTTCAGTATTCTGGGGTAGATCCCATCAGGCCCTGGGGACTTATCTACCTTAATAGTTTTCAAGACGCCCAACACCTCGTCTTTGGGATCTCAATGTGACCCAGGCTATCTACACATCCTTCTCCAGACTCAACATGTCCCAATTTCTTCTCTTTGGTGAATACTGATGCAGTATTCATTTAGTACCTTGCCCATTTAGTACCTTGCCCATTTCCTCTGGCTCCACACATAGATTCCCTTGCCTATCCTTCAGTGGGCCAACCCTTTCCCTGGCTACCCTCTTGCTTTTTATGTACGTGTAAAAAGCCTTGGGATTTTCCTTTACCCTATTTGCCAATGACTTTTCGTGACCCCTTCTAGCCCTCCTGGCTCCTTGCTTAAGTTCCTTCCTACTTTCCGTATATTCCACACAGGCTTCGTCTGTTCCCAGCCTTTTAGCCCTGACAAATGCCTCCTTTTTCTTTTTGACGAGGCCTACAATATCTCTCGTTATGCAAGGTTCCCGAAAATTGCCGTATTTATCCTTCTTCCTCACAGGAACATGCCGGTCCTGAATTCCTTTCAACTGACAGTTGAAAGCCTCCCACATGTCAGATGTTGATTTGCCCTCAAACATCCGCCCCCAATCTAGGTTCTTCAGTTCCCGCCTAATATTGTTATAATTAGCCTTCCCCCAATTAGCACATTCACCCTAGGATCACTCTTATCCTTGTCCACCAGCACTTTAAAACTTACTGAATTGTGGTCACTGTTCCCGAAATGCTCCCCTACTGAAACTTCTACCATCTGGCTGGGCTCATTCCCCAATACCAGGTCCAGTACCGCCCCTTCCCTAGTTGGACTGTCTACATATTGTTTTAAGAAGCCCTCCTGGATGCTCCTTACAAACTCTGCCCCGTCTAAGCCCCTGGCACTAAGTGAGTCCCAGTCAATATTGGGGAAGTTGAAGTCTCCCATCACCACAACCCTGTTGTTTTTACTCTTTTCCAAAATCTGTCTACCTATCTGCTCCTCTATCTTCCGCTGGCTGTTGGGAGGCCTGTAACAAACCCCCAACATTGTGACTGCACCCTTCTTATTCCTGATCTCTACCCATACAGCCTCACTGCCCTCTGAGGTGTCCTCCCGTAGTACAGCTGTGATATCCTCCCTAACCAGTAGCGCAACTCCGCCACCCCTTTTACATCCCCCACTATCCCGCTTGAAACATCTAAATCCTGGAACGCTTAGCTGCCAATCCTGCCCTTCCCTCAACCAGGTCTCTGTAATGGCAACAACATCATAGTTCCAAGTACTAATCCAAGCTCTAAGTTCATCTGCCTTACCCGTAATACTTCTTGCATTAAAACATATGCACTTCAGGCCACCAGACCCACTGTGTTCAGCAACTTCTCCCTGTCTGCTCTGCCTCAGAGCCACACTGTCCCTATTCCCTAGTTCTCCCTCAATGCTCTCACCTTCTGACCTATTGCTCCCGTGCCCACTCCCCTGCCATACTAGTTTAAACATTTCATCAGAACCAGCAAAGATTTAAGTTTTAACAGCTCATAAGCAAGCAGAGCAGCAGTGAAAAGTGGGTGTGGGAGTAAAGGACAAGATCAGTCTGTGGCCGATGAGTAGAGGGCAGGGGTGTTTAAATGACAAAAAGGGATAAGGGAACAAGACAAAATATTCAAAGGAGAAACAAAAGATAGCTTGAGTGGAGCTGTAAATGACAATAGCAGAATCATTACCAGCACCAGCCGTTTGAGAAAATGGGAGCAGTGGAAAAAATGTAAAGTTATTGAATTCAATGTTGAGGCTGGAATGCTGTAAAATGCCAAATCAAAAGATAAAGGGACATCCCATGAGCCTGTGCTGAGTTCCATTGATACAATGTAAGAGGTTGCAGACAGAGACATCAAATTGCGGATTTTAGTTGAGAGGAGGAAAGGTTCACAAAGGGAATTCTAAAGCTTCGGACTCGGCAGCTGAAGGCATCACCAACATTCAGCGAGCAACTGAACATGGGATACTCAACAAGGCAGAATTAGTGGGGCACTGATATCATGGATGGTTATGAGGCTGGATGAGATCACAGAGATAGGGAGAGGTGAGGCCTTGGAGGGATTTGAAAACAGCGAAGTGAGTTCTGAAATTGAGACGTAGCTTTAACTGTGGGCCATGCATGCCAACGCGCAAAGGGATGATACGTGAACGGGGTTTGGTACACGTTTGGAAATGAATCCCAGAATTTTGAATTATTTTAACTTTATGGAGGAGGGAGCATAGGAGGCTGGCCTAAAGTGCGTTGGAACAACCTAATCTAGAGGTATCGAAGGCATGGATGGGGGTTTCAGGAGCAGGTGAGCTGGGACAGGGGTGGGGTTGGGCGGTGTTACAGAGGTGGAAAAAAGGCGCAGCTAAGTGGTCAGAAGCTCATTTTGGTGTCAAGTATGACATCGATGCTACAAACAGTCTGGTGCAACATCAGACAATTGTTGGGGAGTGAGATTGAGTCAGATCCTCTTGGCGACAAAGGTAACAGATGAAAGTTAGGCAAAAGGAGATGAGGGGTAAGGGTGGACATTTTAAATAAAGGTTCAAGTGATACATGACCGTTAGCTAAAGAGCCGGAGGATTCAAATCTCATGGGGTTCTATATGTTGTTTCTTGCCAAGAATTACATGTATGTGCATGCAATGGTGGACTTACTCCTGCCATTAGCAGAAAATGGTTTTAAAAAAAGGAGGAGTCCACTGCTAACCACCATGCTAACCTTTTGGCCGTACAGGAATGAGTGACAGCTCCTGATTTTTAAGTGCTGGATGCCCTTACTACTGAGAGCTCAGGAATACTCCATGCTTTTGCTATGGATTTTGAAACTGCTGCCATAAGGAATTGAATCCGTGTCTACCATACTGGCCTCTCAGTTATTCACATTATAGGTGGGATTTTCCTCCCCGTTTGCAGCATGTTCTGCAGCGTTGGAGGACGTCTCATCAGTAGCTGGATCCTCTGATCCCGCTGTTATCAATAGGGCTTCCCGAATCCTTCGGTGGGTGTGCGTCATCGGTGGGACAGTAAGATCCCGCCAGTGTGAATGGCCACAAAGTCCTGCCCCTTGACACAGTCTACAGATGGAATTTTCCCGAATTTGGCAAAGTCGGGAAAAGTAACATTGAAGCCATTGGAACCAACAATGGATTTCTCTGCCATATTGTTGGGAACATTGAAAATAAAATGGAAAGGATGTGTCCCACGATGTCACGCTGGCAGGGCTCACCAGCAATATAGCTTTTTAAAGTTTGGGGCGTCAAGTTTAATGGCTGCCCCAGTGCACAGAAGGTCATATGGAACTACCCCCCGCTCTCCCCCCAACCCACATACACTGTCCCAACCCCCAACCCCATGTCACTGCCAGGGAACGGTGCCCAGATAGTTCCTGGGCATGATCCTCGCCCCACCGAGTTATGCACGCTCTTCAGATTCTCTGGGAGGTCACTGTTCGAGACCAGATACCAGATATAATTCACACTGTCTGCCCAAACACCGATGTGGATGGACTTTTCTATGGGGGGAGGGGGTGTAATTGAGGCGTAGAGACCCGATAATGATACATAAATGTAAGAAACTGATGTTGAACGTCGGGAATCCTGTGACGTCACTAACGGCGGACGGGATAATCGCGGTGTGCTTTTGTACCGGCATGAAACACGATTTGAACTTCTTGTGAGATTTTCCACTCCCATCGCCAATCCCACCTGACAAAATCAGGAGGGGAAAATACCCCCCATCCCCCATTTACAAGTGGCTACATAAAGCTAGTGCCCTGTACCAATGGCGGGCCATGAAGGCCCTGATTTAAAAGCTTGCACATACATTATATTAAGGTTGAGTTAGAGCATCATACATTGGCACCAAGAGACATATTTAGTGGTAAGTGCATTCACATATGGGGCAGAATTCTCCGCAATCGGCGCGATGTCTGCCGACCGGCGGCAAAAACGGCGCGAATCAGTCTGGCATCGCGCCGCCCCAAAGGTGCGGAATCCTCCGCATCTTGAGCGGCCGAGCCCTAACCTTGAGGGGCCAGGCCCGCGCCGGACTGATTTCCGCCCCGCCAGCTGGTGGGAAAGGCCTTTGGTGCCCCGCCAGCTGGCGCGAAACTGACTTTGCTGGGCGGCGCATGCGCGGGAGCGTCAGCGGCCGCTCATGGCATTCCCGCGCACGCGCAGTGGAGGGGGTCTCTTCCGCCTCCGCCATGGTGGAAACCGTGGGGAAGGTGGAAGGAAAAGAGTGCCCCCACGGCACAGGCCCGCCCGCGGATCAGTGGGCCCCAATCGCGGGCCAGGCCACCGTGGGGGCATCCCCCGGGGCCAGATCGCCCCGCGCTCCCCCCAGGACCCCGGAGCCCGCCCGCGCTGCCGTGTCCCGCCAGTAAGAGAGGTGGTTTAATCCACGCCGGCGAGACAGGCATTCCAGCAGCGGGACGTCGGCCCATTCGAGCCAGAGAATCGGCAACCGGCGGGGGCGGGATTCACGCCAGCCCCCGGCAATTCTCCGACCCGGCGGGGGGTCAGAGAATCCCGCCCATGGTGTGTACCAACAATATTTCAATTAGATTTAGAAATGGTACGGATGAGGTGAATGTTTGGATGCATTATTCGTGACAGAGCATGCAGAAGATTCTGTAGACGATGTCAGGTTTGTAATGGGAAGGGAGAAGATGAAGACATTGCAATGGGTAGCTGTGGTGGTCAAAAGGAGATGTCCCATTTACAGATTAGGCTTGACATTGTCCTGACTGTTGCTGCGGGTCTTCATGATCCATCTGGTCCTGTGATGTACCTTCTTCCTCTCGGACCTCCCTCAAGTGTCTTTGTCAAGAAATGTTGTGGAAACTGCCGCAGACCACAAATATTCCAGCACCTCCAGCAAGCTTCGGACATGTGTGTGCTCATGAAGCACCTGGGTAGAATGGACCTTGTCAAAGTGATTTTGAGCTGGTTTTGAGGGAAAGTATACACGAGCAGAGGCTGTAGACCACAACCACAATATTGCTAAATCCATGAGGAAACTTCTGCTTATAGTTAATGAAATGCGGAAATGGTGGAGCACTTCAACATGAAGGTGTGCAACACCTCCAGGAAATTGAATAGGATATGAGATCAAAAGTTCATAAGATAAAGGAGCAGAATTAGGCCACTCGGCCCATCGAGTCTTCTCCACCATTCGATCATGGCTGATGTGTTCCTCTTCCCCACTCTCCTGCCTTCCCCCTGTAACACCCGATCTTCATATTCATCAAGAAATCCCCTTATTGATCATTAACACCATATTTGTGCTTGGGGTTCTGTTACCTACAGTGCTACAGACCAAGAGCTGGATGGTGAAATTGACCAGAGTAAATTTATCTTGGGACACATGGGGCGCGATTCTCCACTCCCACGCCGGTTAGGAGAATCGCCTGGGCCGCCAAAATTTCCGGGGACGCCGGTCCGATGCCCTCCCGCGATTCTCCCAAGCGCGGGAACAGCCTGTTCGAGTTTCACGGGCCGCAGGCCGGAGAATCGCCGGAGACACCGAAAATGGCGATTCTCCGGCACCCCCGCTATTCTGAGGCCCGGATGGGCCGAGCGGCCAGGCCAAAACGGCGGGTTCCCCCGGCGCCGTCCATACCTGGTCGCTGCAGTCGTGGGCGGTGCGTGAACACTGGGGGGGCGGCCTGTGGGGGGGGGGGGGCGAGGGGGGATCCTGCACCGGGCTTTACCTGGAATGTGGGGTTGCCCGCGATCGGTGCCCACCGATCGTCGGGCCGTCCTCTCTGAAGGAGGACCTCCTTCCTTCCGCGGCCCCGCAAGATCTGTCCCCCATCTTCTTGCGGGGCGGAGTCGGAGAGGACGGCAACCACGCATGCACAGATGACGCCCGTGATGCGGAGCCGGCCGCGTCATCTATGTGGCGCCGCTTTTACGCGGGCGACAAGGCCTGGCGTGTATAGATGACGCGGCCCCGATCCTGGCCCATTGTCAGGGCCTGAATCGGTCGGGACCGGGGCCATTCCGCGCCGTCGTGAACCTCGACGGCGTTCACGACGGCGCGGCCACTTCGGCGTGGGAGTGGAGAATCCCGCCCAAGAGCTAGGAGCAGGAGTAGGCAATTTTGCCTCTCGAGCCAGCACCACTGTTCAATACGATCATGGCTGATCTCATCCTGGTCTTTACTCCACTTTCCTGTCCATTCTGCAGAACCCACCCATTACCAATCAAAAATCTGCCTAACTCCTCTTTAAATTTACTCACTGTCCAGCATTCACCACACTCGGGGGTAGCGAATTCCATAGATTCACAAGCCTTTGGGAGAAGTAGTTTCTCCTCAACTCTGTTTTAAATTTGCTACCTCTCATCCTAAGACTATGACCTCTCATTCTAGAATGCCCCGCAAAGGGAAGCGTCCGCTCCACGGCTACTTTATCCATACCTTTTATCATCTTGTATACCTCGATTTGATCTCCCCTCATTCTTCTAAACTCCAGTGAGTATTGTCCGAAACTGTTCCATCTCTCCTCATACAACAAAGCCCTCTGGATTCAACTTAGAACCTGCTCTGAACTGATATAACATTGCAAGTCACCAAGAAGTGGTGAGACTCTCTTGTCCTGTTGCAGTGAGTGGAGTTATGCCTGAGCAAAAAACTTTCTGTACTCATGTGCAGTGGTAGCAGGGAGAATTCAGAATGGAGAACCCTGGCCAAGCTGTCTATCGAAGCATGGAGTGTTCTTTGATCATGGCAGTGACTAAATTGATGAAGGGAACATGTATACCCATTTTGCTTGTGGCTGGGCTCTGGGAAGCTGAATTACCTTGGTTTAACAATGAACATGTAGCCTCATAGTATGCCAGTGCGCAGTGTGGATCCGTGGTTTCAAAGCTTAATTTTTTTTTAATGCACCTGAACCAAAAACTGGAAACTGTGAAAGAACACTGACTCCTTCAGTTTCTAAGGAAACTAAGACTGAAACTGAGATGGGAAACCCAAACTTTTGGGGAGATAGAAACTGGTTGAAGGCATATACAAAAAGACACCAAGATATCTGCGCCCATTACAGTTATGATGATTCTAGTGGTGCAGTACAGGCAGGCTGAAGAAGACAAAGGTTAGATTCAGAAGCTGAAAAAAGCAAAGATCATGGCCATGATTCTCTGCTGGCGTGATTCTCCGTTATTCCGGCGCCCGGGGATTTCCCGACGGCGTGGAGCTGCCCCACAATGGGAAATCCCATTGACCGGCTGGCGTAACGGAGAATCGCGCCGGCCGGTCGGGGCAGAAATGTGGCATGGCGGGGCGGAGACTCCCACCCCTAGTTGCTGCAATTATAACTGTGACTTGAAGGTAACATTAGTGGATCTACATCATCCAGATTATCCAGACATGTGCCACATTTGGTGAAGACTGTACTGTGTCCGTGGTACATCGTTTGGTTCAGCACTACTATCAGATGGGCTCAATCAATGGAGAAGAGAGCTGAAATTATTTGTGAGGAAGACAGAGTTTTGGCAGTCTTTGTGACTGAGGTAGATGACATAAAAGCTGAGTGGATTTCCAAGCCAATTCATATCTGCTACTGAATGTGTAATGTATAGCTTATGATCAACCATATTGTACCTGTTAATTTATATTTAAATATGCTGCTTCTGAGGGTTAGAGTACATTTGCTTTGTTTGGCTCTTCTAGAGTAAAGTCTTCTTTTATAAAACAGTGTAAATTAGTTTTGAAAATGTGGCTTAATTCATTTAATGAATTACAGGGATTTGTTTTTTTTTAAAGATTCTCGGGCGTCATTCTCCGACCCCTCGCCGGGTCGGAGGATGGCCGTTGGCCGCCGTGAATCCCGCCCCCGCAGAAGTCTCCCGTAACGGAGATTGGGCGGGGGCGGGAATCGGGCCGCGCCGGTTGGCGGGCCCCCCTGCTCAATTCTCCGGCCCGGATGGGCTGAAGTCCCGTCCAGAAATTGCCTGTCCCGCCGGCGTAAATCAAAGCTGGTATTTACCGGCGGGACCAGGCGGCGTGGGCGGGCTCCGGGGTCCTGGGGGGGGTGCAGGGCGATCTGACCCCGGGGGGGTGCCCCCACGGTGGCCTGGCCCGCGATCGGGGCCCACCGATCCGCGGGCGGGCCTGTGCCGTGGGGGCACTCTTTCCCTTCCGCCTCCGCCACGGTCTCCACCATGGCGGAGGCGGAAGAGACTCTCCCCACTGCGCATGCGCGGGAAACTTTCAGCGGCCGCTGACGCTCCCGCGCATGCGCCGGGAAACTGTCAGCGGCCGCTGACGCTCCCGCGTATGCGCCGCATTTCCGCGCCAGCTGGCGGGGCAACAAACGCCATTTCCGCCAGCTGGCGGGGCGGAAATCCCTCCGGCGTCGGCCTAGCCCCTCAATGTTGGGGCTCGACCCCCAAAGATGCAGAGCATTCCGCTCCTTTGGGGCGGCGCGATGCCCGTCTGATTGGCGCCGATTTGGGCGCCAGTCGGCGGACATCGCGCCGTTGGGGGAGAATGTCGCCCCAGGTCTCTACCAAGATCACAACAGTCAACTGATTAATTTTATTGAAATCCCTGAAAGAGCCTGGAATGATGGTGAAAGTAGTACCACAATTATATTCTTAACAATTGGCAGTGCAGTGTCATGGGAGAAGTGGGTGCAGGGTGCACATGAAACACAGCCTCTGTAAGGCTGTCTTCTACTTCTTCACCTTGTGCTCCTTTTCAGTCTTCCTCTGGCACAGGCTTGCCCAACCTATGGTCCGTCTTTGGAATAGCCCTTCTGGAACGTAGAATAGAACATGCAACATAGAATCCCTACAGTGTAGAAGGAGGCCATTCGGCCTATCGAGTCTGCACCGACCCTTGGAAAGAGTATCCTACCTAGGCCCAGGCCCCATCCTATCCCCGTAACCCAGTAAGCCCACCTAACCTTTTGGACACTAAGGGACAATTTGGATAGGCCAATCCACCTAACCTGCACATCTTTGGACTGTGGGAGGAAGTCGGAGCACCCAAAGGAAACCCACGCAGACACGGGGAGAAAGTGCAAATTCCACGCAGTAACCCAAGGTCGGATTTGAACCCGGGTACCTGCCACGGTAAGGCAGCAAAGCAAGCCACTGAGCCACCGTCACCTATTCTATGTGGCCCGATCGAGTGGTGAAAACTCCTGGGTCAGTGAGTTTGAAGATTTCTGCTTCTCCAATCACAGCCTGTTTCTCTCCCGCATTTACTTTTGACAGGCTCACGACTGAATCTATCGGCAGAAAGCATGGGAGAGAAACAGGCTGTGATTGGAAGATGAGTGAACACTGGAAATTGCAAATATGTGATGCTTTTCCATGGTAGATCAGGAAAACCCAGAGGAAATTCACTCTTGGCACCTCATGCTGAAGTGAGATTCCCCAGAATCATTTATCAGTTTCTTTGCGATGCCTTGCTGTTTAACATTAGCAGGGTGTCAAGAACAGTATTTTCTCCATTGTCACTTTTGCTGTGCACCTACATCAACTCACAAAATGATTTGACTGATGTGTGTTCGTATGATCCCCCATGGAGTTCATTCTTCTGGCTCAAGAATGCTCCTTTTTCTTGAAACGTTTCCCTCATTATCACACTGCCGACTGTTGAGACATGCAGCTCCAAATCCACAAAAAAAGATGTCAACTTGACAAAATGATGGGAAGGAGCTGCTCAGCTTACATTATTTTACAATCCATTCTCACACTTTGCCGGCTGTGGCATTTATTACTGCACTCAACCACAAAATGGATATAAAATCTTCAAAGGTCACATCCAATATCATGAGCTAGTCCAAATTTTACCTCTGCCGCACATATTTACACACATGTTTATCTTACTCTTCAATTCATGAAGACCTTCAGACTCGCTAAATTTGATTGCTCGATCACATTCATAATCCCTGAACCAATATTTACTTCAAAAGTCATTATGCCTTTTTATTACATGGAAGGAAGGAACAGATATGCTGAAATAATATTTCAGCAGGGGCAGCACGGTAGCATAGTGGTTAGCACAGTTGCTTCACAGCTCCAGGGTCCCAGGTTCAATTCCCGGCTTGGGTCGGGAGTCTGCACGTTCTCCCTGTGTCTGCGTGGGTTTCGTCCGGGTGCTCCGGTTTCCTTCCACAGCCCAAAGATGTGCAGATTAGGTGAATTGGCCATGCTAAATTGCCCTTGGTGTCCAAAAATGTTGGGTGGGGTTACTGGGTTACGGGGATGGAGTGATGGTGTGGGCTTGGGTAGGGTGCTCTTTCCGAGGGCCGGTGCAGACTCGATGGGCTGAATGGCCTCCTTCTGCACTGTAAATTCTATGAGAATATGATGAAAGAAGTTGGTAAATATCAGAGAACCCTCACGCTAAGATTGGTGCATGTACCCCAGAAACAAACAAAGTCTGGAAGCAAAACAATGAAAATCACAATGTGCACATATTCTGTCTCAAAAGCATTTTACTCGCTCAACTTTATCGTAGCTTCATAATAGTTGCGTTGCATTTTAGTTACTTCCTCTTGAAAGCCCCGTGGCAGTTACTGTACTTGACAATCTGAAAGCAACATTCCAGTGTATTAATACCAAAAAACTATCTCCAAGAAAATGTAATCAAACGGACGAAGAAGGTACGTGTTCTACAAAAGCTGCAGAGCCCGACAAATATGCCTGTGACCTCCTTTGCTCTCAATTGGGGAAAATTAGAGAAATGGAGCCCGTATAGTTGCTTGAAAGTCAAACTTTCCGGACGAACTATATGCCTCATTATGCGCAGTTCTCCATTTGCCTTTTGGCTGAAATCTGGTGATGGATATCATGCCTCCATTGCAAAGGACACCTTTCAGCCTGTTACGCTTCCTGTAAACTCATTAGCAATGTTCAGGCTGATGAATGAGAGTGCAGGAGGCTGTCATTGAACTGATCATCATGGCTGGCTGCAAAGAGAACATATTACCACAATGGAGACTACCCAGTGAGAAGAGCAAACACGGGGGAGCAAATAACAGAGCAGATGGAAATGCAAAGAAATCGCCACAAAATATTGGTGGGAGACAAGGTTGCTCATCAGGTCAAGCCAAATAGAAATCTATTCATCCTGCCTGTAACAGGTAAAGGGGCCAGTGAGAAAATACTTTAACGAGATAGAGGGTGTGGGATGGGAACATCCACACTGCAATTCAAAAAGTATTTTCGAAACTAGCTCAGCAGAACACATGGACAGGTTGCCTGATTACCTAAGTCAGCATAAAGACCTGGTGAGGCTACAACACAGGACCAGCCATTCCAAACCATGGAAACAGCTTGCTATATAGACCTCTAAAAGGTCACACAACTAACAAATCAGATCAAAGCTCCGCAGCCTTGCCATACTTAGTCGTGAACAACAGAGAAGTATTGAACAATTAATGGGGGGGTGGGGGGTGGAGGCGGGGGGGGGGGAGAGATAGGGAGGGAGCAGGTTCCGCAAGCACCCCATCTACAATGATGGCATATTCCAGCAAGTTAGTGCAACAAACGTGACTGAAGTTCACAACCAGCAATAAATAGCCAGAAGTTCTGAATGGATGATCCAGTTCAGAATTATCCTAATGCCCCTATTGTGACAAAAGTCGATTTTCGGCCAATTTGATTCACCCCACGTGATATCGAGACTGCGTTGGAGACAGCAAAGTCCATGGTCCCACCATTAGCTTGGTGATAGTGCTGAAGACTTGTGCGCCTGAACTAGCTGTTTCTTTAGCCAAGCTTCCAGAGTACGGCTGCAACACTGGCATCCACCTGACAAAGTGACCCACCTATGTCCTGACCACCAAAGGCAGGACAACCTGACCAATTACTGCTCCATACATCTACTCACGATCATAAAGAAAATGATAAAAGGTGCCATTAGCACTGCTGTCATGGTTTGTACCCAGCGCAGTCACGATATCACGTGGAGTGAATCAAATTGACTGTGTTCACCTGTTCACTGCTGCTCAGCTTGGATTCTGCCAGAGCCACTCAGCTCCAGAATTCCTGACAGAAACACCGGGCTGAATTGCAGAGGTGGGATGACAGTGACCGCATTTGACATTAAGGCAATATTTGAGCAAGTGTAACATCAAGGAGTCCTAGCCAAAATGCAGGGCGGGATTCTCCATCCATTCCCGGCAGCGTGATTCACCGGTCCTGCTGCAATGATTGGGAGATGTGGCTGAGCTCCAAGTTCTCCGACCTCACTAGCAGTGGCAGCGAGGCAGACTTGCAGCGACGCATCCCTGCCGATGTTAAAGAGCATCAAAGGGAAAACTGAACACTGGTTGGAGTCATAACTGACTGTTACGAACGATGCTTATGTTAATTGTGAGGGCATCCCAAAACCCAAAAGGGAAGCTTGGAAACCCAGTTCATCGTGAGTGGTGTATGTATTTTTTTCCGGTATAATGTGGGGAACAGTGTACAACCCAGTGAGGGACAGTCCAGTCATCGTGTGAACAATTAATAAAGAATATTTATTAACTTAATGGAAAAACAAAAACATACGCGCAACAAGAAGGACTACAATACATTACGACTGATGACTATACACACATAGTTTTACATGAAACTATCCCTTGGTCCCCAAACCTACATTACCTGAACACTGAGGGACCCCTTTTTCCAAATAACATCCAATATTAAGTAACTTTCTGAGCAAAATCAAGAAAATAATTACCACAAGCAGGCTAAGGGAAATAGTCTTCAGATTCAGCGAAGGCAGAAAATGGCTACTTCTTTCAGGAAACTATCTGCAACTTGATGCAGTTCTGATGTTTGCTGTCTATCTCCATTTTTCTTTAGATAGTTCCCTTATATGTTATTCACCCTGTGGAGTTGGCTTTTTGGCAGATGCGTATCCATTTCTTTATCTCTCCACTTTGAAATTACCACCTCCATAGCCCCATTGTTTTCTCCAATCACATATGTAAAATACTTGTTTTCCACTGATCGGCATATTTGCATTTCATCATTTCTCTGCAGTCTGCTCCTAATCAACTCCCCGTTTTGCTTTGTGTTTTTTACATCTTAATTTCCCCCAATTCTTAACACTGACAGAAAGTAAGGGCATTGAGGTTTTTGGAGGCTAATCACCTCAGTTCCAGAACATCACTGTAAGGGTTCCTCAGGGTAGTGCCCTAGCCCTGAACAATCTTTAACAGAACGATATTTACCCTCATTCCATCTCAGTTGGGATGTTCGCTGATGATAAACAGTCCATACCCGCATGCAGCAAGCCCTGGGCAACAATAAGATTTGGGTTGGTAAATGGCACGTGATACACCAGATAATTGTCAGATAGTGACCATCTACAACAAAAGGGAGTGTGGCCCCATTCTCATGACACTCAATGCTGAATCTCCTACCATCAACATACCCAGATAACAGCACTGACCAGAAACTGAACTGGGAGCAGCCACATAAATGAAGTGGCCACCAGAGCAAGGGTATGGGTATTCTGGGCTGCAGACTCACCTCCCGACTCCCCAAAGACTTTCCACCATTTGCAAGGCACAGGTTAGGGGTTTACAGGGATAATTGCACCTCGCAGCTCTCTGAGATATCTGCGCTTCTCTAATTCTGGCCTCTTGAGCATTCCTGACTTTAAATCCCTCCCCCATTTGTGACCGCACCTTTTAGTTTCACTCTATCACTTCCCCAGTATCAAAATCAAGAGGGATTGTGACAATTGTTAAGGCCGAGGGATTGTTAATTAATATGGGCTGCAGCGTTTACATGGAGGGAGTGTTTAAGGGAGGTATCTGTGTATTGAATGAGGAGAACAGAGAACATGATGTGTCGAGACAGAGGTTGATATCACCAAGGATGAGAAGTTGTTCAGTGTAGAAGCTGAGGGGGAATAATGTAGCAAAATTTGTGGGGTTATATTAGGTAATTTTAATTTCCACATTGACTGTGAGAAACAGGACAGCTGAAATACTAATGGCAATGAATTGCAATATGTATTTGGGTAATTCTATGCTAGAATCCGCAAGGGAAAAATTGAAGGACATAGTGCTGAGTAAAGAAACAACGTTTGCAAATAATCAAATGGTAAGGAAATATTTTATAAATTGGAATCATAATTTGCATGAATTTAACGTTCAGTCTGGGAGAGAATCACAAACCAAGGCATTGCAAAGCAACCTTTGATGGGATGAGAGCTGAATTAACCGCAGTAAACTGAACTGGACTGTTACTGGGCAGCACAGTGGCACAGTGGTTAGTACTGCTGCTTCACAGCGCCAGGGATCTAGGTTCGATACTGGCCTTGGGTCACTGTGTGGAGTTTGCACGTTCTCCCTGTGTCTACATGGGTTTCCCCCGGGTGCTCCGGTTTCCTCCCAGAGTCCAAAGATGTGCAGGTTAGGTGGATTTGCCCCTTCGTGTCCAAAGGCATGCAGGTTAAGTGAGCTTATGGGGCTAGGTGGAGTGCTCTTTCAGAAGGTTGGTGTATACTCAATGGGCCGAATGCCTCCTTCTGCGCTGTAGGGATTCTACGTTCCTGGTTACATCGAGAAAAAGTGAGAGTATTCATAGAAGTTCTTGGCATAATAAAAAAAACACCCAAAATTGTCAAGCGAATATGGTTGGCAAATGAGATAAAAAGGCAGCATCAAGCTAAAAGAAGAGGCTTACTCAAAGGGAACATGGAAATCACGCAGACTGGGAGAGCTATAAACAGCCACAAAGGAATGAAAAGAGAGTAATAACAGGAAAGCAACATGGTAAAAAAAGAGCTGGCAAATTAGCAAAGCTAACAAGAAATGTCTTCTTATCAATATCGTAAAAGACCACGGGCTGGATTCTCCATTTCTGAGACTAAGTATTGATGCTGGCGCAGAATTCATGGTGTTCCATGACGGCAAAACTGGCATCACATGTAGACCAATTCAGCGACTGTTAAGGGTCTGCAGTGCACATGTTAGCAAGAAATGACTGGGTCCATAGGATGGTGCGAAGTCTATGAGCCTTGACAACATGCCGATTCTAACTCTAGTGTTGAAGACTTGTGCTCCACAAGTAGCTGTACCTCTAGCCAATTTGTTGCAATGAAGCTCTATCTGTAGCATTTGCCTATCAATGTGGAAAATTGCCCAGCTTTGTTCTGCCCACAAACAGCAGGATACGTCGAATTCAGCAAATTACCATCCCAGCAGTTTACCCTCAGGTAAAGTGAGAGTGACTGCCCTGAGTACCAAGGAGCACTAATAAAATTGAAGCAGATTGTAGCCATCTGGGATGGCCACTTTCAGCATATAAAATGGACACTCGCAGAGCATACAGGGAAAAATGGACAATGCAAAGTAACAAGCAGGCACAGAGCCTGAATGTGTATTCGGAAGACAGACTGCAGACGGAACCGAAACTCTTGGCTGATTTGCACATTGATGGCCCATCTCCGATAAACAAAGGACTAGTGCTCAGGTAGCCGATACTGTCCCAGACATTCCGGCGCCACTACCCCAGCAAGAAGACACAAACAAAGCAAGGCCAACGGCCACTTAGGACACGCCCAGCCATCAAGGCACCCGCCCCTTTATTGGCTCAGATCGATGGCAGTGATCGAGAAGCTGCCCAATTAATTGGGACCAAGTTTAAGGCCCGCCTAAAAGCGCACAAAGCCCCCCAAGTATAAGAAGGAACCCTCGCCATGTGTTCCCTCTCTTGGATTCGGCTCTCAGCTGGAGAGACCCTTCCACCTGCACCACCAGAAGCAAGTAAGTTCAAGTTCAACGCTCGCTACCAGACGGACGACTCTAGCTATACTCCTGCTACCTCTTCAAACCCAACAGCCTCAGATCCGAACAACGGCCATTGTTCCTCTGACCTAAGTGGGCACCCGAAGTTAAGTATAGGTGTTAGTGATAGACATAGTTTAGCTTGTAGTGTTATCGTACATGAGTAAATCATACTGTGTGTAAATAAAGTAGCATTGACTTTGAACTAACTAACTGGTGTATTGGTTCTTTGATCGGTATTCGGTTGAACCTTGTGGCGGTATCAAGAGATACCTGGCGACTCTGAAAGCATATTCATAATTAGGATTAAGAAAGGCAACCTTATTAATCACTATATTTATAGCCATTAAAAGAGAGCAACAAGATGAGAATCGTAGTGGGGGGGCGGTATGACCTCCAATGGCTGGAGTAAACCTAGCGCAAAGGAAGATGATTTGGTTGTTAGAGGCTGAGCATCTTGGTCCCAAGATACTGCTGCAGGAGGTCCTTTAGGTAATGTCCTGGGCCCAACCATCTCTAGCTGCTTCACCAATGCCCTTATCCCCATGGTAAGGTCGGAAGTGGAGATGTTTGCGAAGGACTGAAGAGTGTTCAGTACCAACTCCTCTGGTAATGAAGAAGACCATCCCTGCCTGTAGTTTGACCTGGGCAATATTCAGGGTTGGACCTCAGCATGGGAAGAGCACTCATATCATACAATGGGTGGGGTGCTGTTTCTAAGGGCTGGTGCAGACACGATGGGTCAAATGGCTTTCTTCTTCTTCTGTAAATTCTGTGACTCTATGAAGTGCCTGGCAATGACCAACTCAAGCTCAAGAGAATCTAATCACATTCCCTTGACACTGAAATTGCCCCTTAGTGCCCAAAGGCTAATTGGGTTGCAGGGTTACGAGGATAGGGTGGGGAAGTGGGCATGGGCATTATTTTCTTTCAGAGGGTCAGTGCAGACTCGATGGGCTGAATGGCCTCCTTCTGCACTGTAAGATTTCAATGATTCTATGAAAATTCTCAACTCCACTTTCCTGCCTTCTCTCTGTAACCCTTGATGCAATTTCATAGACATGGAAAAGTAAAAATTAGGAGAAGGAGGAGGCCATTCAGCCCTTTGGGCCTGTTCCGCCATTTGTTATGATTGTGGCTGATCATCTAACTCTGTAACCTGTTTCCGCTTTCCCCCCATATCCTTTGATCCCTTTTGCCCCAAGAGCTTTACCTAACTCATCTTGAAAGTTTACAATGTTTTGGCTTCAACAGGTTTCTGTGGCAATGATTTCTATAGGCTTGCCAGTCTCTGGGTGAAGAGGTTTCTCCTCATCTCAACCTAAATGGTTTATCCCATATCTTTAGTCTGTGACTCCTGCTTCTAGACTCCCCATGCCATTGGGAAACATCCTTCCTGCATCTACCCTGTCTAGTGCTGTTAGAATTTTATAGATTTCTATGAGACCTCCCCACCACCTTCATTCTTCCAAACTCCAGCAAATCTAATCCCAACCAACTCAATCTTTCCTCACACGCCAGTCCCGCCATCCCAGGAATCAGTCTGGTAAAACTTTACTGCACTCCTACAGAAAGAGTGTCCTTCCTCAGATAAGGAGACCAAAACTGCCCACAATATTCCAGGTGTGGCCTCAACAGGGTCCTGTTTAATTGCAGCAAGACACCCCTTCCACATATCAAAATACATGGGAACACTCGCACCAGCAATTTCCCCTTCAGGCCAGACATCATCCTGGCTTGAAGTAGATCGCCGAGACTTCACTGTTGCTGGGTCAAAATCCTGTACCTCTCCCCCTGACTGCATTGTATAATTACCAGCATCACATGGCCTCCAGAAGTTCAAAAAGGCTTCTCACCACGACATTCTCAAGGCCAATTAGGTTTGGGTAATATAAATGCTACCGTTGCCAGCATCTCCCACATCCTGTGGATGAATCAAAATTAATCTTTTAATCATTTTCATCAGCTTTTTCACGTAATGAATCAGAATTGCAATGACTAATAGCTATTCTGTTTTCAAAATTACGTTCAACAATTATCCATGCAAACAACAATGGAGATACATTTTCAAAACCATTTTGGGGGCAGTTCTAATTGTCAATTACTGGAGAAAAGATTATAGGCAATTATTTACGAAGAGTTTATCCAGGCAATTAATGCCGGTACATTGCACAAGGACCCTGAACCATCTCGTTGTGGAGATAAATGTCAAGCAACACTTTCAACGGAAGGTTCTATTTTCCAGTGCATTAAAGCCAAAAAGAAATATTTATTCTTGAAATCATTAATTATAGAAAACAAGTCACAGAGATATTTTATGGAAAATACGTCTAATTCCTGATCCTACTGATATCATTGAGTCATTGTTGTAGTGATTAAAAGACAACTCATTTCCATTCTACAATAATCAAATTTTTAGATTTAATTAGCACAAAATGTTCTCACTCTCGTACATGCGACAAATTCAGAAATGAAAGAGGTCCTTTGATTTTCCCGCTTTGAAGCATGTTTCCACCCCGTTGCTAGGCCTGTTGCAAGCTTAACTATATGAGGTGCTTATACTGTTCAAATACTTTCACCCCCTTCAAACAAAGCACCCACACAATTCCACGCGCATGCACACACACACACACACACAAAACGGCAAGAGATTCCCAAAATATCAAGTCGAAATGGGTAAATAGAAAAAAAGCAAAGAAATTCAAATTGCCTCATTGACTAACAATCACATCTCAGATAATTTACATTTTGACAGCTATATATTTTTTGGCTCCCTAATTTTACTTGCCAATTTAGTTTTAAAATCTGCAAGTGAAAAGCTCATATCTACACCGGTGAAACATTTGAATTATCGAGTAGCAATTGAAAAAAAAATGGGCTAATTAAAGCCAGTTAGATACAAGACCCTTATTTGGTCTGGCCTTTCTGTGACTCCAGACTCAAGTCATCTTGTTTGACCCTTAACTGCAGTCCAGAAGAACGCACAATATAATCTTCCCAAATATAACTGAGGAAGGACAATAAATGCCAAATTTATTTGTAATTCCCACAAATCTTTTTTAATATAAACGGTATAGGGAAGGGTACTGTGCTTGTTTCTGGTTCGTGGGTGCGCAGGACACCAATATTTAAAATATTTTTGGAGTTCCACAGAAGAGTCATATTGGACTCGAAACATTGACTCAGTTTTTCGCTCGACAGATGATGCCAGACCTGAAGAGATTTCCCAGTATTTCCTGTTTTTAATAACTAAAAGGTTGTTCATCCCAGACAGTGACATGCAGGGGATGTAGCACAGAGTGCATGTTCCTGACAGTGTCATCTCATGCAGCTCATAATATTCATGCTGCCGACTGATAAAATCTACACAGAGGATGCTACCAGGACTTGATGGTATGTTAGAAGGAGAGGCTGGATAGGCTGGGACTTTTTTCCCTGGAGTGTAGGAGGCTTAGGGGTGATCTTATAGAGTTCTACAAAATAATGAGAAGTATAGATAAGGTAGATAGTCAACAGCTTTTCCAAAAGGTAGAGGAGTCGAGAACGAGAGGACATAGGTTTAAGGTGAGAGGGAGAGATACAAAAGAGACCAGATGGGAAATTTCTTCACAGAGGTGGTGAACATCTGCAACAGGCTGCCAGAGGCAGTGGTAGTGGTGGGTACGGTTTTGTCTTTTGAAATGCAGTTAGACAGTTACATGGGCAGGGTGGGTATAGAGGGATATAGGCCAAATGCGGGCAAGCGGACTAGCTTAGTGATAGAAGCTGGGTGGCATGAACAAGTTGGGCCGAAGAGCCTGTTTCCATGCTGTAAACATCTGTGCCCCTATGACTCTATCTAAAGATAGGTTACCTATGCTAGTCATTGGCTTCATGCTGGTGTGGGTGAGGGCCAGATATGAGGTTCCCAAGACACCCTTAAAGGGTGGTGGATTCTGGCTGCAGAAATCAGTTAAATACATCTGGAAGGAGTTGCTGTGTTTCTGAAACGAATACTGAGGTGGCACCAAGACTTTCTGACATTGCCTTGGAGGTCTCGGTGCAGCTGGTGCAGTGGAGGAGTGGTGACTTCTTCTCTTGAAGAAAGCCCACCAAGCACTTCCATCAGTGGGAAGAAACGATGGATCAAGTGAATGTCAGGAAAACCACACATGGGACATGGTTGAGATGCCAGAAGAAAGCCAATGATTCCAATAAAGTTCCAAAGTAAGTATACTGCCCTCTTCCTCTCTGTTCATAGCTGTATCATCAATAGGTTCATTAATCATGACATTTACAAGACTCCCTCCCCAACCTTCCCTCAGTCTCCTGCCGTCATTTTACTACACTAAATTTTCTTCATACTCACTTGCCACTGTTGACACCTTTACCTAGAACTCCCATTTCAGTCACCAAGGGTGGACATTTTCCATATGGGACTAAGTTCAGTGGTTTGGACAGGAACACAGAGTTTTGCTCTCTGACGAGGCTGATGGGAAACCTTGCCATGTGTCCGGCCCAGATCTCATTAATTATGCACCCAGGGGTTTCAAACTGTATTCCATGGTGGGAAAGGCTTGATCGATCGAGTTACACAATCATATCTGGGTTGCGACATTGAAAAGGTGCCCAACATCACCAATCCACTGTTGAAGAAAGAAGATCGGCCTCTTGAGAAAGAAGATGGATCTCGAGAACTCCAGGAAAACTCTGAGGCAGGAAGATGGAGATCCGGACAAAGAAGGTGGATCTCCAGGAACACTCTGAAGCAGGAAGATGGAGATCCGGGGAAAGAAGATGGATCTCCAGGAACACTCTGAGCCTGGAAGAGGAACATCCCAATGGCTAATTCCAGAAACATCATGTTGCACGCTGTTCTTGATCAAACTCATTGGACCGAGGTGGCAACAATCCAAGAAGAATGACCTGGGTTCCTTAGGAGATGTAACGGCCATCATCTTTTAGAATGACAGCATGCCAACTCTACTATCATCCATCAATCAGAGCCTTTGCTAGTGTTGCACATTCAGCTAACCATACTGCCCCTGGCCCTTGCTGAGATTTTGCAGCCTCCTGCCAGGCCTGAAGGCCAAAGTTACATAGGATCATATTCTAAGATCACTGAAGTGTCCCTGATGGAGACTCAGTAACCTTCCACTTCCTAAGCTGTAGTCAAAGGGAAAATAATTGATAGGGCATAAAGATAGGAACTGAATAAGATGGCAATAGGGTAGTTGTGGAGTGGTGGGACTGTTGGTCTATTGGAGATGGAATTTAGGTTAAGCTTTCTTCAGTCACCTCACCCCTGAAAGTGCAGCTAGGAGTGTAAACGTTTGGTAATTCTGCTAATCTTTAAGGTCTGTTGTTGGTCTAAGACATCTATGAACTTTATTCCTTAACCACTTTTTAAATAGTTTAGTTTGAGGCAATGGACACGCAAGGGAGCTAGGATTCATTACAGGAAAGCTGTTGTTCTGTTTGTCAAAAACAACGTGCAATTGTTTTTTTTGACTTAATTGTCTGTGAGTCTGAATACAGCAGCTCTGTTTAATGAAATTGCTAGAAGTAGTTTGGCCTTAGACTGACACCTTATTTTTAAACAAAGCGTGCATTGCTTTAATTCATCTGTACCAGAATTAAAGCCTTTATTTTCTCGTGTTATGATAGGAAGTGCTTTTAGTATCTATGGGTCCTGGGTTAAAATATGTTGACAAGGGGTGGCACGTGGCACAGTGGTTAGCACTGGAACTGCGGCGCTGAGGACCCGGGTTCGAATCCCGGCCCTGGGTCACTGTCCGTGTAGAGTTTGCACATTCTCCCCATGTCTGTGTGGGTTTCACCCCCACAACCCAAAGATGTGCAGGATAGGTGGATTGGCAATGCTAAATTGCCCCTTAATTGGAAATAAAATAATTTGGTACTCTAAATTAAAAAAAAAATACATGTTGACAAGAGAATACCATTTTGTTTGGGACTGTTGTATCGAGAGGAAATTTGTCATTTATTCACAATGGAATGTAAATATTGAGGGGTCAAGGAAACAATAGATGAACACTCACCTTTCGGTTATTTCATAGAATTTACAGTGCCGAAGGAGGCCATTCGGCCCATCGAGTCTGCACCGGCTCTTGGAAAGAGCACCCTACACTAGGTCCACACCTCCACCGTATCCCCATAACCCAGTAACCCCACCCAACACTGAGGGCAATTTTGGAAACTATGGGCAATTTATCATGGCCAATCCACCCAACCTGCACATCTTTGGACTGTGGAAGGAAACCGGAGCACCAGGAGGAAACCCACGCACACACGGGGAGGATGTGCAGACTCCGCACAGACAGTGACCCAAGCCGGAATCGAACCTGGGACCCTGAAGCTGTGAAGCAATTGTGCTATCCACAACGCTACCGTGCTGCCTAGTTACCAAGGAGGGGTGACCGCATTGCCAATGGCAGACGGCAATTCAGATTAGTTCCAAATAAGGGAGAAGGAACAATGTAAAGGGAAAGGTTGGAAAATCCTAATCTGTGTTGGCACAGTGTAACCATGGCCTCTGGAGCACGACTTTCCTGGACTGAGTTCAACATCACTTTAAAGACAGAAGAGAAAGACATTGCCTGTGATGGGAGTGCTCAAAGACTCCGACGGACTAGAGGGATGAGGAACGTCGATGTTGTCTTCACTGCTTTATGTTAAGTGTATGTAAGGTCATGCTTAATAAATTCTGCTTGATACACAAACAAGTTAGTCGTACCTTGCAGGTCAAGCACATCTGTGGACCCTTGTGTTAGAAATTAATAATTTGTACCGTAAAATTTTTAATTAAAAGAGTTTTATATCTTGAAACCCTAAAGACTTAGGACACTGGTGACTTCAACCTCTCTTCCCACACACTCCTCTCCTTTATTTCACTCTCATCAGACTTCTTCCCATCCCATTCCTCTTCCTGCTCCTGCTCCTTCTCATGTACTTGTTGCTGTCTAGCTGGTGGTAAATGCTCATGGAGATGAAGTTGTGAACCTCCTCATGAATGATCCGAACAGCAGAAGCTTTGCTTCATCATATTGATTACTTGCTTGACAATGTTTCTAATGCAAATAAGGCTCTTACTGTGGGATTGCTCTGCACCTGTTCATGGGTTTCTGACATGTGACATGATTCTGACATGTGTCGGGAAGCACACCTGAATGTAACATGTATCGGGAAGCACACCTGAATGTGATGTGTCGGGAAGCACACCTGAATGTGACATGTGTCGGGAAGCACACCTGAATGTGACGTGTATCGGGAAGCACACCTGAATGTGATGTGTCGGGAAGCACACCTGAATGTGACGTGTATCGGGAAGCACACCTGAATGTGATGTGTCGGGAAGCACACCTGAATGTGATGTGTCGGGAAGCACACCTGAATGTGACATGTGTCGGGAAGCACACCTGAATGTGACATGTGTCGGGAAGCACACCTGAATGTGACATGTGTCGGGAAGCACATCTGAATGTGATGTGTCGGGATGCACACCTGAATGTGACATGTGTCGGGAAGCACACCTGAATGTGACATGTGTCGGGAAGCACACCTGAATGTGATGTGTCGGGAAGCACACCTGAATGTGGCGTGTTGGGAAGCACACCTGAATGTGACATGTGTCAGGAAGCACACCTGAATGTGACATGTGCCGGGAAGCACACCTGAATGTGACATGTGTCGGGAAGCACACCTGAATGTGACATATGTCGGTAAGCACACATGAAAGTGACATGTGTCAGAAAGCACAACTGAATGTGACATGTGTTGGGAAGCACACCTGAATGTGACACGTGTTGGGAAGCACACCTAAATGCGACACGTGTCGGGAAGCACACCTGAATGTGATGTGTCGGGAAGCACATTTGAATGTGACATGTGTCGGGAAGCACACCTGAATGTGATGTGTCGGGAAGCACACCTGAATGTGACATGTGTCAGGAAGCACACCTGAAGGTGACATGTGTCCAGAAGCACACCTGAATGTGACATGTGTCGAGAAGCACACCTGAATGTGACATGTGTCGGGAAGCACACCTGAATGTGACATGTGTCGAGAAGCACAGCTGAATGTGACATGTGTTGGGAAGCACACCTGAATGTGATGTGTCGGGAAGCACACCAGAATGTGACATGTGTCGGGAAGCACACCAGAATGTGACATGTGTTGGGAAGCACACCTGAATGGGATGTGTCGGGAAGCACACCTGAATGTGACATGTGTCGGGAAGCACACCAGAATGTGACATGTGTCGGGAAGCACAACTGAATGTGATGTGTCGGCAAGCATACCTGAATGTGACATGTGTCGGGAAGCACACCAGAATGTGACATGTGTTGGGAAGCACACCTGAATGGGATGTGTCGGGAAGCACACCTGAATGTGACATGTGTCGGGAAGCACACCAGAATGTGACATGTGTCGGGAAGCACAACTGAATGTGATGTGTCGGCAAGCATACCTGAATGTGACATGTGTCGGGTAGCACACCTGAATGTGATGTGTCGGGAAGCACACCTGAATGTGACATGTGTCGGGAAGCACAGCTGAATATGACATGTGTTGGGATGCACACCTGAATGTGATGTGTCAGGAAGCACACCAGAATGTGATGTGTCGAGAAGCACAACTGAATGTGACATGTGTCGGGAAGCACACCTGAATGTGACATGTGTCGGGAAGCACACCTGAATGTGAAATGTGTCAAGAAGCATACCTGAATGTGACATGTGTCGGCAAGCATACCTGAATGTGACATTTGTCGGGAAGCACACCTGAATGTGACATGGTTTGGGAAGCACACCTGAATGTGACATGGTTTGGGAAGCACACCTGAATGTGACATGTGTCGGGGAGCACACCTGAATGTGACACGCATCGGGAAGCACACCTGAATGTGATGTGTCGGGAAGCACACCTGAATGTGACATGTGTCGGGAAGGACACCTGAATGTGACATGGATTGGGAAGCACACCTGAATGTGACATGTATTGGGAAGCACGCCTGAATGTGACATGTGTCGGGGAGCACACCTGAATGTGACATGGGTCGGGAAGCACACCTGAATGTGACATGTGTCAGCAAGCACACCTGAATGTGACATGTGTCGGGAAGGACACCTGAATGTGACATGGATTGGGAAGCACACCTGAATGTGACATGTATTGGGAAGCACGCCTGAATGTGACATGTGTCGGGGAGCACACCTGAATGTGACATGTGTCGGGAAGCACACCTGAATGTGACATGTGTCGGGAAGCACACCTGAATGTGACATGTGTCGGGAAGCACATCTGAATGTGATGTGTCGGGATGCACACCTGAATGTGACATGTGTCGGGAAGCACACCTGAATGTGACATGTGTCGGGAAGCACACCTGAATGTGATGTGTCGGGAAGCACACCTGAATGTGGCGTGTTGGGAAGCACACCTGAATGTGACATGTGTCAGGAAGCACACCTGAATGTGACATGTGCCGGGAAGCACACCTGAATGTGACATGTGTCGGGAAGCACACCTGAATGTGACATATGTCGGTAAGCACACATGAAAGTGACATGTGTCAGAAAGCACAACTGAATGTGACATGTGTTGGGAAGCACACCTGAATGTGACACGTGTTGGGAAGCACACCTAAATGCGACACGTGTCGGGAAGCACACCTGAATGTGATGTGTCGGGAAGCACATTTGAATGTGACATGTGTCGGGAAGCACACCTGAATGTGATGTGCCGGGAAGCACACCTGAATGTGATGTGTCGGGAAGCACACCTGAATGTGACATGTGTCGGGAAGCACACCTGAAGGTGACATGTGTCCAGAAGCACACCTGAATGTGACATGTGTCGAGAAGCACACCTGAATGTGACATGTGTCGGGAAGCACACCTGAATGTGACATGTGTCGAGAAGCACAGCTGAATGTGACATGTGTTGGGAAGCACACCTGAATGTGATGTGTCGGGAAGCACACCAGAATGTGACATGTGTCGGGAAGCACACCAGAATGTGACATGTGTTGGGAAGCACACCTGAATGGGATGTGTCGGGAAGCACACCTGAATGTGACATGTGTCGGGAAGCACACCAGAATGTGACATGTGTCGGGAAGCACAACTGAATGTGATGTGTCGGCAAGCATACCTGAATGTGACATGTGTCGGGAAGCACACCAGAATGTGACATGTGTTGGGAAGCACACCTGAATGGGATGTGTCGGGAAGCACACCTGAATGTGACATGTGTCGGGAAGCACACCAGAATGTGACATGTGTCGGGAAGCACAACTGAATGTGATGTGTCGGCAAGCATACCTGAATGTGACATGTGTCGGGAAACACACCTGAATGAGACATGTGTCGGGTAGCACACCTGAATGTGATGTGTCGGGAAGCACACCTGAATGTGACATGTGTCGGGAAGCACAGCTGAATATGACATGTGTTGGGATGCACACCTGAATGTGACATGTGTCGGGAAGCACACCAGAATGTGATGTGTCGAGAAGCACAACTGAATGTGACACGCATCGGGAAGCACACCTGACTGTGACATGTTTTGGGAAGCACACCTGAATGTGACATGTGTCAGGAAGCACACCAGAATGTGATGTGTCGAGAAGCACAACTGAATGTGACATGTGTCGGGAAGCACACCTGAATGTGACATGTGTCGGGAAGCAAAACTGAATGTGATGTGTCGGCAAGCATACCTGAATGTGACATGTGTCGGCAAGCATACCTGAATGTGACATTTGTCGGGAAGCACACCTGAATGTGACATGGTTTGGGAAGCACACCTGAATGTGACATGGTTTGGGAAGCACACCTGAATGTGACATGTGTCGGGGAGCACACCTGAATGTGACACGCATCGGGAAGCACACCTGAATGTGATGTGTCGGGAAGCACACCTGAATGTGACATGTGTCGGGAAGGACACCTGAATGTGACATGGATTGGGAAGCACACCTGAATGTGACATGTATTGGGAAGCACGCCTGAATGTGACATGTGTCGGGGAGCACACCTGAATGTGACATGGGTCGGGAAGCACACCTGAATGTGACATGTGTCAGCAAGCACACCTGAATGTGACATGTGTCGGGAAGGACACCTGAATGTGACATGGATTGGGAAGCACACCTGAATGTGACATGTATTGGGAAGCACGCCTGAATGTGACATGTGTCGGGGAGCACACCTGAATGTGACACGTTTCGGGAAGCACACCTGAATGTGATGTGTCGGGAAGCACACCTGAATGTGACATGTGTCGGGAAGCACACCTGAATGTGACATGGATTGGGAAGCACACCTGAATGTGACATGTATTGGGAAGCACGCCTGAATGTGACATGTGTCGGGGAGCACACCTGAATGTGACATGGGTCAGGAAGCACACCTGAAAGTGACATGTGTCAGCAAGCACACCTGAATGTGACATGTGTCGGGAAGGACACCTGAATGTGACATGGATTGGGAAGCACACCTGAATGTGACATGTATTGGGAAGCACGCCTGAATGTGACATGTGTCGGGGAGCACACCTGAATGTGACACGTTTCGGGAAGCACACCTGAATGTGATGTGTCGGGAAGCACACCTGAATGTGACATGTGTCGGGAAGCACACCTGAATGTGACATGTGTCGGGAAACACACCTGAATGTGATGTGTCTAGAAGCACAACTGAATGTGATGTGTCGGGAAGCACACCTGAATGTGACATGTGTTGGGAAGCACACCTGAATGTGATGTGTCGGGAAGCACACCAGAATGTGACATGTGTCAGGAAGCTCACCTGAATGTGGCATGTGTCGGGAAGCACACCAGAATGTGACATGTGTTGGGAAGCACACCTGAATGTGATGTGTTGGGAAGCACACCAGAATGTGACATGTGTCGGCAAGCACACTTGAATGTGATGTGTCGGGAAGCACACCTGAATGTGACATGTGTTGGGAAGCACACTTGAATGTGATGTGTCGGGAAGCACACCTGAATGTGACATGTGTCGGGAAGCACACCAGAATGTGACATGTGTCGGGAAGCACACCTGAATGTCATGTGTCGGGAAGCACACCTGAATGTGACATGTGTCGGGAAGCACTCCTGAATGTGACATGTGTCAGGAAGCACACCTGAATGTTAGGTGTCAGGAAGCACACCTGAATGTGACATGTGTTGGGAAGCACGCCTGAAGGTGACATGTGTCCAGAAGCACACCTGACTGTGACATGTGTTGGGAAGCACACCTGAATGTGACATGTGTCGGGGAGCACACCTGAATGTGACATGTGTCAGGAAGCACACCTGAATGTGACATGTGTCAGGAAGCACACCTGAATGTGACATGTGTCAGGCAGCACACCTGAATGTTACGTGTCGGGAAGCACACCTGAATGTGACATGTGTCAGGAAGCACACCTGAAGGTGACATGTGTCCAGAAGCACACCTGAATGTGAAATGTGTCGAGAAGCACACCTGAATGTGACATGTGTCGGGAAGCACACCTGAATGTGACATGTGTCGAGAAGCACAGCTGAATGTGACATGTGCTGGGAAGCACACCTGAATGTGATGTGTCGGGAAGCACACCAGAATGTGACATGTGTCGGGAAGCACACCAGAATGTGACATGTGTTGGGAAGCACACCTGAATGGGATGAGTCGGGAAGCACACCTGAATGTGACATGTGTCGGGAAGCACACCAGAATGTGACATGTGTCGGGAAGCACAACTGAATGTCATGTGTCGGCAAGCATACCTGAATGTGACATGTGTCGGGAAGCACACCTGAATGAGACATTTATCAGGAAGCACACCTGAATGTGATGTGTCGGGAAGCACACCTGAATGTAACATGTATGGTTATCACACCTGAATCTGACATGTGTCGGGAAGCACGCCTGAATGTGATGTGTCGAGAAGCACAACTGAATGTGATGTGTCGGGAAGCACACCTGAATGTGACATGTGTCGGGAAGCACACCTGAATGTGACATGTGTTGGGAAGCACACCAGAATGTGACATGTGTCGGAAAGCACACCTGAATGTGATGTGTCGGGAAGCACACCAGAATGTGACATGTGTCGGGAAGCACACCTGAATGTGACATGTGTCAGGAAGCATACCTGAATGTGACACGTGTTGGGAAGCACACCTGAATGTGACACATGTCGGGAAGCACACCTGAATGTGATGTGTCGGGAAGCACACCTGAATGTGACACATATCGGGAAGCACACCTGAATGTGATGTGTCGGGAGGCACACCTGAATGTGACATGTGTCAGGAAGCACACCTGAATGGACATGTGTCGGGAAGCACACCTGAATGTGACATGTGTCAGGAAGCACACCTGAATGTTACGTGTCGGGAAGCACACCTCAACGTGACATGTGTCGGGAAGCACACCTGAAGGTGACATGTGTCGAGAAGCACACCTGAATGTGACATGTGTCGGGAAGCACACCGGAATGTGACATGTGTCGAGAAGCACAGCTGAATGTGACATGTGTTGGGAAGCACACCTGAATGTGATGTGTCGGGAAGCACACCAGAATGTGACATGTGTCGGGAAGCTCAACTGAATGTGATGTGTCGGCAAGCATACCTGAATGTGACATGCGTCGGGAAGCACACCTGAATGTGACACGTGTTGGGAAGCACACCAGAATGTGATGTGTTGGGAAGCACACCTGAATGTGACATGTGTCGGGAAGCACCCTTGAATGTGATGTGTCGGGAAGCACACCTGAATGTGACATGTGTCGGGAAGCACACCTGACTCTGACATGTGTCTGGAAGCACACCTGAATGTGACATGTGTCGGGAAGCTCACCTGAATGTGACATGTGTCTTCAAGCATAACTGAATGTGACATGTGCCGGGATGCACACCTGAATGTGACACGTGTTGGCAAGCACACCTGAATGTGACACATGTTGGGAAGCACACCTGAATGTGACATGTGTCGGGAAGGACACCTGAATGTGACGTGCATTGGGAAGCACACCTGAATGTGACATATATTGGGAAGCACACCTGAATGTGACATATATTGGGAAGCACACCTGAATGGACATGTGTCTTGAAGCACACCCTAATTTGACACGTGTCGGGAAGCACACTTGAATGTGATGTGTCGGGAATCACACCTGAATGTGACATGTGTCAGGAAGCACACCTGAATGGAACATGTATTGGGAAGCACACCTGAATGTGATATGTTTCAGGAAGCACACCTGAATGTGACATGTGTCGGAATGCACACCTGAATGTGACATGTGTCGGGAAGCACACCTGAATGTGATGTGTCAGGAAGCACACCTGAATGTGACATGTGTCGGGAAGCACACCTGAATGTGACGTGTCGGGAAGCACACCTGAATGTGACATGTGTCGGGAAGCACACCTGACTGTGACATGTGTCGGGATGCACACCTGAATGTGACATGTGTCGGGAAGCTCACCTGAATGTGGCATGTGTCGTGACGCACACCTGAATGTGATGTGTTGGAAAGCACACCAGAATGTGACATGTGTCAGGAAGCACACTTGAATGTGACATGTGTCGGGAAGCTCACCTGAATGTGGCATGTGTCGTGACGCACACCTGAATGTGATGTGTTGGAAAGCACACCAGAATGTGACATGTGTCGGAATGCACACCTGAATGTGACATGTGTCGGGAAGCACACCTGAATGTGACGTGTCAGGAAGCACACCTGAATGTGACATGTGTCGGGAAGCACACCTGAATGTGACGTGTCGGGAAGCACACCTGAATGTGACATGTGTCGGGAAGCACACCTGACTGTGACATGTGTCGGGATGCACACCTGAATGTGACATGTGTCGGGAAGCTCACCTGAATGTGGCATGTGTCGTGACGCACACCTGAATGTGATGTGTTGGAAAGCACACCAGAATGTGACATGTGTCAGGAAGCACACTTGAATGTGTTGTGTCGGGAAGCACACCTGAATGTGACATGTGTCGGGAAGCACACCAGAATGTGACATGTGTCGGGAAGCACACCTGAATGTCATGTGTCGGGAAGCACACCTGAATGTGACATGCGTCGGGAAGCACACCTGAATGTGACACGTGTTGGGAAGCACACCAGAATGTGATGTGTTGGGAAGCACACCAGAATGTGACATGTGTCGGGAAGCACACTTGAACGTGATGTGTCGGGAAGCACACCTGAATGTGACATGTGTCGGGAAGCACCCTTGAATGCGATGTGTCGGGAAGCACACCTGAATGTGACATGTGTCGGGAAGCACACCTGACTCTGACATGTGTCGGGAAGCACACCTGAATGTGACATGTGTCGGGAAGCTCACCTGAATGTGACATGTGTCGTGAAGCATAACTGAATGTGACATGTGCCGGGATGCACACCTGAATGTGACACGTGTTGGCAAGCACACCTGAATGTGACACATGTTGGGAAGCACACCTGAATGTGACATGTGTCGGGAAGGACACCTGAATGTGACATGTATTGGGAAGCACACCTGAATGTGACATATATTGGGAAGCACACCTGAATGTGACATATATTGGGAAGCACACCTGAATGGACATGTGTCTTGAAGCACACCCTAATTTGACACGTGTCGGGAAGCACACTTGAATGTGATGTGTCGGGAATCACACCTGAATCTGACATGTGTCAGGAAGCACACCTGAATGTGACATGTATTGGAAAGCACACCTGAATGTTATATGTTTCAGGAAGCACACCTGAATGTGACATGTGTCGGAATGCACACCTGAATGTGACATGTGTCGGGAAGCACACCTGAATGTGACGTGTCAGGAAGCACACCTGAATGTGACGTGTCAGGAAGCACACCTGAATGTGACATGTGTCGGGAAGCACACCTGAATGTGACGTGTCGGGAAGCACACCTGAATGTGACATGTGTCGGGAAGCACACCTGACTGTGACATGTGTCGGGATGCACACCTGAATGTGACATGTGTCGGGAAGCTCACCTGAATGTGGCATGTGTCGTGACGCACACCTGAATGTGATGTGTTGGAAAGCACACCAGAATGTGACATGTGTCAGGAAGCACACTTGAATGTGACATGTGTCGGAATGCACACCTGAATGTGACATGTGTCGGGAAGCACACCTGAATGTGACGTGTCAGGAAGCACACCTGAATGTGACATGTGTCGGGAAGCACACCTGAATGTGACGTGTCGGGAAGCACACCTGAATGTGACATGTGTCGGGAAGCACACCTGACTGTGACATGTGTCGGGATGCACACCTGAATGTGACATGTGTCGGGAAGCTCACCTGAATGTGGCATGTGTCGTGACGCACACCTGAATGTGATGTGTTGGAAAGCACACCAGAATGTGACATGTGTCAGGAAGCACACTTGAATGTGTTGTGTCGGGAAGCACACCAGAATGTGACATGTGTCGGGAAGCACACCTGAATGTCATGTGTCGGGAAGCACACCTGAATGTGACATGCGTCGGGAAGCACACCTGAATGTGACACGTGTTGGGAAGCACACCAGAATGTGATGTGTTGGGAAGCACACCAGAATGTGACATGTGTCGGGAAGCACACTTGAAAGTGATGTGTCGGGAAGCACACCTGAATGTGACATGTGTCGGGAAGCTCACCTGAATGTGGCATGTGTCGTGACGCACACCTGAATGTGATGTGTTGGAAAGCACACCAGAATGTGACATGTGTCAGGAAGCACACTTGAATGTGTTGTGTCGGGAAGCACACCTGAATGTGACATGTGTCGGGAAGCACACCAGAATGTGACATGTGTCGGGAAGCACACCTGAATGTCATGTGTCGGGAAGCACACCTGAATGTGACATGCGTCGGGAAGCACACCTGAATGTGACACGTGTTGGGAAGCACACCAGAATGTGATGTGTTGGGAAGCACACCAGAATGTGACATGTGTCGGGAAGCACACTTGAAAGTGATGTGTCGGGAAGCACACCTGAATGTGACATGTGTCGGGAAGCACCCTTGAATGCGATGTGTCGGGAAGCACACCTGAATGTGACATGTGTCGGGAAGCACACCTGACTCTGACATGTGTCGGGAAGCACACCTGAATGTGACATGTGTCGGGAAGCTCACCTGAATGTGACATGTGTCGTGAAGCATAACTGAATGTGACATGTGCCGGGATGCACACCTGAATGTGACACGTGTTGGCAAGCACACCTGAATGTGACACATGTTGGGAAGCACACCTGAATGTGACATGTGTCGGGAAGGTCACCTGAATGTGACATGTATTGGGAAGCACACCTGAATGTGACATATATTGGGAAGCACACCTGAATGTGACATATATTGGGAAGCACACCTGAATGGACATGTGTCTTGAAGCACACCCTAATTTGACACGTGTCGGGAAGCACACTTGAATGTGATGTGTCGGGAATCACACCTGAATCTGACATGTGTCAGGAAGCACACCTGAATGTGACATGTATTGGAAAGCACACCTGAATGTTATATGTTTCAGGAAGCACACCTGAATGTGACATGTGTCGGAATGCACACCTGAATGTGACATGTGTCGGGAAGCACACCTGAATGTGACGTGTCAGGAAGCACACCTGAATGTGACGTGTCAGGAAGCACACCTGAATGTGACATGTGTCGGGAAGCACACCTGAATGTGACGTGTCGGGAAGCACACCTGAATGTGACATGTGTCGGGAAGCACACCTGACTGTGACATGTGTCGGGATGCACACCTGAATGTGACATGTGTCGGGAAGCTCACCTGAATGTGGCATGTGTCGTGACGCACACCTGAATGTGATGTGTTGGAAAGCACACCAGAATGTGACATGTGTCAGGAAGCACACTTGAATGTGACATGTGTCGGAATGCACACCTGAATGTGACATGTGTCGGGAAGCACACCTGAATGTGACGTGTCAGGAAGCACACCTGAATGCGACATGTGTCGGGAAGCACACCTGAATGTGACGTGTCGGGAAGCACACCTGAATGTGACATGTGTCGGGAAGCACACCTGACTGTGACATGTGTCGGGATGCACACCTGAATGTGACATGTGTCGGGAAGCTCACCTGAATGTGGCATGTGTCGTGACGCACACCTGAATGTGATGTGTTGGAAAGCACACCAGAATGTGACATGTGTCAGGAAGCACACTTGAATGTGTTGTGTCGGGAAGCACACCTGAATGTGACATGTGTCGGGAAGCACACCAGAATGTGACATGTGTCGGGAAGCACACCTGAATGTCATGTGTCGGGAAGCACACCTGAATGTGACATGCGTCGGGAAGCACACCTGAATGTGACACGTGTTGGGAAGCACACCAGAATGTGATGTGTTGGGAAGCACACCAGAATGTGACATGTGTCGGGAAGCACACTTGAAAGTGATGTGTCGGGAAGCACACCTGAATGTGACATGTGTCGGGAAGCACCCTTGAATGTGATGTGTCGGGAAGCACACCTGAATGTGACATGTGTCGGGAAGCACACCTGACTCTGACATGTGTCGGGAAGCACACCTGAATGTGACATGTGTCGGGAAGCTCACCTGAATGTGACATGTGTCGTGAAGCATAACTGAATGTGACATGTGCCGGGATGCACACCTGAATGTGACACGTGTTGGCAAGCACACCTGAATGTGACACATGTTGGGAAGCACACCTGAATGTGACATGTGTCGGGAAGGACACCTGAATGTGACATGTATTGGGAAGCACACCTGAATGTGACATATATTGGGAAGCACACCTGAATGTGACATATATTGGGAAGCACACCTGAATGGACATGTGTCTTGAAGCACACCCTAATTTGACACGTGTCGGGAAGCACACTTGAATGTGATGTGTCGGGAATCACACCTGAATCTGACATGTGTCAGGAAGCACACCTGAATGTGACATGTATTGGGAAGCACACCTGAATGTGATATGTTTCAGGAAGCACACCTGAATGTGACATGTGTCGGAATGCACACCTGAATGTGACATGTGTCGGGAAGCACACCTGAATGTGACGTGTCAGGAAGCACACCTGAATGTGACATTTGTCGGGAAGCACACCTCAATGTGATGTGTTGGGAAGCACACCTGAATGTGACATGTGTCGGGAAGCACACTTGAATGTGATGTGTCGGGAAGCACACCTGAATGTGACATGTGTTGGGAAGCACACCTGAATGTGACATGTGTTGGGAAGCACACCTGAATGTGACATGTGTTGGGAAGCATTCCTGAATGTGACATGTGTCAGGAAGCATTCCTGAATGTGACATGTGTAGGGAAGCATTCCTGAATGTGACATGTGTCGGGAAGCATTCCTGAATGTGACATGTACCATGAAGCACATCTGACATGGACGGCCCCTATCACCCAAAACCCAGCCTGTAATTTATTGAGGATGTTTGGAACAACAATGACCCAGAAGACTGGTGCAGAATGGAAGAGTCCTGGCTGCAGTCGAGATAGTGGCTGCCTGGAATACGGTGAACAGTTCTCATCGCCTTATCAAAGGAAAGATATACTGCCATTGGGGGCAGTCCAGGGAAGATTCATTGGGTTGATCCCACTTTTGGAGGGATTTTATTATGAGGAGAGGTTGAATAATTTGGGCCTGTACTCATTATTGTTAAGAAAAAGGAGAGGTGATCGTATTAAGACTTATAGGGTTCTCAGGGGGCTTGGCAGGGTAGATGCTGACAGGATGTTTCCTCTTGTGGGAGAGTCTAGGACCAGAGAGCATAATCTCAGAGTAAGGGGTCATCCATTTAAGACAGAGATGAGGGGGAATGTCTTCTCGCGGTCGGTAGTGAATCTGTGGAATTCGTTAATGCAGAGGGCTGTGGAGATTGTTTCATTAAGCATGTTCAACACTGAGACAGACAGAGTTCTAATCAGGAGGGAGATCAAGGTTATGGGGATAAGGTGGAAAAGTGGAGCTGGGGATTATCACAACGGAGCAGTCATCATTTCATTGAATAGGGTGGCTCGGTGGCGCAGTGGTTAGTACTACTGCTTCACGGCGCTGAGGACCCAGGTTCCATCTTGGCCCCGGGTTACTGTCTGTGTGGAGTTTGCAGATTCTCCCGTGTCTGCTTGGGTTGCACCCCCATAACCCAAAGATATGCAGAGTAGGTGGACTGGCCATGCTAATTGCCCCTTAATTAGAAATTTAAAAAAAAAAAATTAAGATCTCATTGCATGGTGGAGCACACTCAATGGGCCGAATGGCCTACTTCTGCTCTTATGGTCTTATGGTCTGCATGATGCTTTGCCCGTGGTCACAAAACAGTTGTGTTTTGAATAAATTAAAAAAGATGCCAGGCTGGTGATAGGAAACATGGAAGGCAATGTATGCGGGATTGTCCTTTGGGGCAACACTGTAGCGGGATTTTCCTCTGAGAATATATTGAGGAGATTGAGCCTATTTACTCGAGAGCTCAGAAGAACAGGTAGCAATCCCATTGAAGCACAAAAGTCTTACAGGGTTAAACAGGGTAGATCCACGAAGGGTGTTTCTCCTGGGGAGTCTAGAACGGGGACAGTTGTCTCAGGATAGGCAATGAGCCAATTCGTACTACAATGAGGAAGAGTTTCTTCCAATCAGATGGTGGTGAATATCCCAGACAGCTGTGAAGGTTGAGTCATTGAATATATTCAAGAAATGGGTCGCTAAATTTCCAGATGTTAAAGGGATATGGGGATAATGTGGGAAAATGGCATTGAGGTGGAAGTGTCTGATCTGCAGAGAGACATCTCAATAGCCTACGATGGGAGGTTGGTCATTCCAAGAGTGGTCAGACTTAAATTCTTTCAAAGGATATACCAGAGACAGACGCGGGAAATGTTTATCGTTAAAACATTGGCGGCGTGCCAACCCTACTTGGCAGAGTGCCAACCCTACTTTGGGACATGCCAACCCCACGTCATCAATGTGAGCCGGAAGTGACGTATCGTGGGAACCGGATGTGATGTAATGTGGGAATTGTACATTGGACCGGATATGATGTCTAGTCAACACTGGATATGACGCTTAGTCACGCCCTCCTCAATAATTAACAGGGTGGTGGTGGTGAGAGATAGGTCCTGGTCTTCCCCAAGTCCAAAAATGAAATATTTAGTATTTAAAGCCTTTTATTGTTTCATTTTGACAGCATGACATTTTTAATGACATTACAATTACAATTGAACTAGCTGGATTATTTTTTCATCTGAGGATACAGTTTAGGTTCTCCTGAAGTACTTGCTTGGCAAGTAGGTGTTGGAGCTTGTCTGCTTGATCCAGCAGCTTGAACGTCCATTGATGTGTCCATGTGAGTTATTTCACATTTATCCACCAATTTACCCTTCACTATGGCCGCCGTTCTAGCCATTCCCTCCGCATGAGGAAATAAGGTCTTTACTTTGGTCAAATCTTCGTCGTTTGGTTTTGTGCTTCCTTCTGTGATATTCCATTGTGATTTTGGATACTTCATCTGATATTTAATTAACAATTCTACTCTTATCCATTCTTCTACTGATTTTTGAATTATTATGTCTGGACCCCAACCTGGGTCTGATTTAATCAAGATTTGTGGTGCGTTTGGAACTAATGCACAATTATATCTTAGACCGTTTGGAAAGTTAACATGATCAGGTGTTCTCAGAGGTATTGGATCTGTGCTTTCCCAATGCGGTGTCAAATGTTCAATATTCTCTTTACTATCACGGATGAAGTGCACATCTTTAATGTCTTCTAGAGTCAACGGAGGTGATTTTACCAATTCCGTTTCTCCAACGTCAGATTTCCCTGTATTTCTTTAAATCCAAGCATGCCAAAGTTCAGACCTTGTGAGCTTAGTATTCACCAGGCCCCACTTAATATCTTCTTCTAATGTCCATTTATCATTTACTCTAAATTTTGTTTTCACGCTATGTGCTTGTATTTCCTCATTGGCTAATAGATTTTCTTTGGACCCGGTTTGTTGATGAATATCATCTCTTTGTACATTGAAACAATGTTCCTTTTCATACTCTGTATAAGCTGTTTCTAATGTCTCCGTACATGTTTCTGTTGTTTTCAGAATTCTACGGTCAAATAACTTGGTTATGATGTCTTTCATCCTAAACAAACTTCTACCTGCTGCAGCACCCCAATCATCATTTTTTTGTAAGCAGACTATAAAGTCAGCATCTGCATTACTCCAGCTGGTGTAAAGTGTCAATCCAATTTTTAACATTTTGTCATACGATTGATCATGAATCTGTGCACACAAATCTGTGTGACAGGTCGGAAATAAATCCTTTTCGGGTGAGAATGGCCCCCCAAAATTGTATTGTCCGATTGTTAAAAGTCTCCAATCCAACCACCATTGACCTTGTCTCGTTAGTTCATCTTGTTCACTTTCACCGACTTTTTTAGTTCTAGTAATGATTTTATCAATTAAAATTTTCTGAGTGTCAAAATTGGGAATGTATTTTAGCGCAGGAAGTTCAAAATCAGTAGAGGACATGATTTTAAGCTGATTCACCTGTCCAATCCACTGCCAAGAGCAGGAAAAAACCTTGGACTGTATGCTAATTTCCATCCAGACTGTGGGAACATCTCGGAATGGACCCTCTCGAACTCAAGGGGAAGACATCCCTCATTGCTGTTGATCATTACTCCAGATGGATTGAGATAAAATATCCGCATGGAGCAACCTCAGAGTCAGTCATTAATTGATGAAAGAACCTTACGCCGCACAAGGCATTCCAGATCTTGTCATCTCAGGCAATGGTTCACAGTTTGCGAATGAAGTGCTAAATAGAGTGACAGAAGGTTATGGATTTTTCCACCCTGGCAAATGATGAGGCTGAGAGATGAGTAAGAACAGTCAAAGCTCAATTGGAAAAGAATGATGATTTCAAATTAGTGCTATCGAGCAATCATTCCGCATAACTTTAGAATGGGTTAGGTCTGTCAGAAGATCTGATGGGAGGAAGAATACGCAGACCATTTATCATTCTTCCACATATGCTCATATCAAGTCTGAAAATCTCTGACATGGTGAGTTGCCTCAAATCCTTTAAAAAGTACCTGGATGAGCACTTGTCATGTCATGACATTCAAGGCTATGGGCCAAGTGCTGGCAAATGGGATGAGGTAGGCAGGTCAGGTGTTTTTCATGTGGCAGTGCAAACTTGATGGGCTGAAGGTCCTCTTCTGCACTGTATTACTCTGTGATTCTATGATCAAGCCAGTAAGGGAGAAGGAAGGTGAGAATTGTTGGCATCGACTGCATCAGTTACCGGAACTCTAACCAGGTGAACCAGTCTGGATTAGAGGCCAGGATAGAGAAGGCCAAGTAATCGAAAAGACACAAAGTCCGAGATCTTATCTTGTTGAGCTGGGGACTGGGATCATGAGAAGAAATAGAAGAGCACTCACATCAACAAGTAGATGACCATCAATTGAATGGAGTAGCTACCCATGTGAACAGGAAGATAACCTGAACAGAGAACCAATATTCTCTGAAGATTCATCAGCTGCTCCACAGAGTGTGAAAGATAACATAGAGGACTTAAATCCTATCCAATCTCCGAGAGAGATGCAAACAGGGTTGGGGAGATTGGTGAAACCACCACAAAGTTTCTCCCTGTGAACCTGGGATCAAGGCAGAGACTTTGGGGATAGATGGAGGATAATGTGAATAGTATTCAATGAGTCAGAGACTTGGGGAGATATGTGGCATAAAAGGGATAATGTTAAGTATTTAAATATATAGTCTACATTATCAGTGATGTAAGATAGCATGATAATGGAGTATGGCAAGAGATAGTTTTAGGTAGATCTTTGTGTAGAATCTGCCGTGTAAGTAGTTAGTTTGATGTTCACAAAAATAGAGGCCTGGATTTTCAACCCCCTGTGGGATTTACTGAGCCAGGAAATCGCTCTTCTCAGTGAACCCGACCTTTAAAAATCTAATTTTGCAGGTCGGATTTTCAGCACACGCTGGTGCTCCCACGCACGCACCAAGTCGCGCCGACCGGCGGAGGCCCTTCGGCGCCGGTTGGCGTGGCGCCAAGCCCCTTCCCCGCCGACTGGCGTGGCGCAAACCACTCCGGGGATGGCCTAGCCCCTGAAGGTGCGAAGGATTCGCACCTTTGGGGTGGCCCAACGCCGGAGTGGTTCACGCCACTCCGTCCCGCCGGAGTTACCCGCCCCACCGATTACGGCAGAATCCCGCCCCTTATTACAAACACAAGAAAATGACTCACATATTCACTATTCCTTCACCCCTGCTATATATGACAGACACATAAAAATTCAGAAAGAATACGCAATTTACAATATCTACCTTACACTCAAATATTCAAGATGGGTCTACGGTGCATGTAAATTAACAGGCGAACTGTGGTCAGAAACTCCATTCACAGAACAAGTGACAGGTGCCAAAACAGATTTTATGAATTTCTCATCAACCTACCTAGGTTTTCATTATCCGATGAGCCAACTGGATTCACTGAAACTTGTCTTTCGCACAAGCGTTTCCAATCTCCATTTTCGAAGAACTTGCCTTGGAAATCTCTCCAAATGTCACTCTCGCTCAAACATCTTCAAGAAGAATCCATGCCCAGCATTTCAACCTCACCTCCTCATTTCCTGTGGATCTCTGTGATCACTCAAGCTTCACCTTCCAATCACAGTTTCAGATCTTCAGACGTGTCTAGTAGAATACAACTGCTTCTTTATTATTATTATTTTTTTAATTTAGTGTACCCAATTCGTTTTTCCAATTAAGGGGCAATTTAGCGTGGCCAATCCACCTACGCTGCACATCTTTGGGTTGTGGGGGCGAAACCCACGCAAACACGGGGAGAATGTGCAAACTACACACGGACAGCGACCCAGAGCCGGGATCGAACCTGCGAACTCGGCGCCGTGAGGCAGCAGTGCTATCCACTGCGCCACCGTGCTGCCCTACAACTGCTTCTTTAGCGTCAGCATGGGCTCACCAACATTCAGCTGCCCACTTCGGTATTCATGTTTCTCTTGGGCCCAATTTGCTTCTCTCAGCTTTTTGTTGGTAACTTGGAGCCTGTTGCTCTGCTCCTTTTCTCACGTTTACTTAACGGGATCTGTTTCTGATCTCTGGCCTTGTCCCTGACCTGAGGCTGACCTCTGGGACCTGTTTCTGCTCTATTACCTAGTTTAGGGTCTTTTTCTTTATTTGGCACCTTCTCTCCCTCCCCCACTGGGTGGGATTCTCCAATAATGGAGCTATGTCCCCACACCCACGAAAAACACGCGCGAATCACTCTGGACTTACCCGGGGAAAGTCCAGGGTGATTCTCCTACCTGGAGGGGGCTAACAGGACCCCTGAGTGCTCCTCGCAGCTCCAGCTGCCGATACAGGACCCTGCACATCCAGTCGGGGTTCAACGCATGCGCACGGCGGCGGCCTGAATCGGCCGCCCCGCGCGACATGGCCGACCCACATTGCGGACCGGCACCAAGAAGATAGGCCCCCCCCAGATTGCGCGCGCCTGCGGATTGGTGGCCCCTGATTGATAGCATGGCCGTCCTGGAGCCCCCCCCCCACCGGTGAATGGTCCCCCGCCCCCACCAGGGCGGCCATGGACTGAGTCCCGAGCCACCACGCCGAGCGCCCGCCGGGTGGAACCATGATGAACCACGCTGGTGGGAACTCGGCCAGCTGCACTTGGAGAATCACCGCGGAAGTCTCTTTCAATGGCCCCCGACAGGCGCCACGTCGACTGCGCGCACCCGATTGCCAGCGATTCTCCGGGTACTTGAGAATCGCAGGAGCAGCGTCGGACCCGGTCTCGGGTTTGATGCCCATTCTCCGCCCCCGCGCCGTGCGCGATTTCAGCGCGAAGGCTCGGAGAATCCCACCCTTGTCTGCAATGCCGCTCCGCTTCAGGTCATGCAATTTTGCAGTTTTACTATTCTTCTTTTTCCTCTGCATATTGTACCGGCACAGGGCCGGTATCCAGAATGAAGAATGTTAAAATGCATGTGTGTCCCTTTCCCGGACAGCACATGCGCAGGAGCCACACAAGCAGAAAAAGACTCGAACTGCGCAGAAATCCCGAGGCCAATTAGAAACAGAAGTTCTCGAACTCGGACTCCGATTTAAACTTCAGGTGAGTTTTTTGTTCCTTTGGTTTCATCACAGTGGTTAGTGCTTAGAAATGTTCTTGGAGTTGCTCATGACCTAAACCCTCTTACGTTTCATTAATCAACTTAATAAGTCATAGAACATCACACAGATCAGGTGGAGGTCATGGTAGATATAAGTTACTTCTCTGTCCAGCTGCTTGTCTTACACTGAATTAGTAGTTACATTCAATTTGTTGAAATAATATCAATATGATAATCGTGGTGTGGGACACCTGACAGCTGGAGAATCTCTCAATAAATGAAACGTCAGGATTGTATTCTTGATATTATTATGTTAGAGCCAAGGCTTGATGTGTTTGAAATGATGGCATCTTAATGATGATATCTCCCGCACTGATCAGGTTTCGGATTTGAATGTTATAATGCAAATTAACATCTTTGGATCTGGAAACAAGTTGCACTTAAAGATTCTGGCACATTATTGAGGAAGTGTGTGCAACTTGCAGATTTTGTATTTTAGGATTTAGAACTTATATGCACTGACTAGAGCAGCACGGTGACACAGTAGTTAGCATTGCTGTCCCACATCGCCAGGGATTTGGGTTCAATTCTGACCTTGGGTGACTGTGTAGAGTTTGCACATTTTCCCCTGTTTCCCCCAGGTGCTCCAGTTTCTTCCCACAGTCCAAAAATATGCAGGTTAGGCGGATTGGCCGCGTTAGATGGCCCCTTAGTGTCCAAAGATGTGTAGATTTTATGGGGTAGCAGGGTAAGACGATTGATTGCGCCTGGGAAGGGTGCTTTTTCTGAGGGTGTTGCAGACTTGATGGACTGAATAGCCTCCTTCTGCACTGTCGGGATTCTGCAATGTGACAGTAGGGATTCTATAATATGACTTATATACAATACTGACTGATATACTGGTCACTGATTTAATTTCTGTTCTGTAATTATCGGATAAATTCTAAAGTCATTTAGAAACAAAAGCAAATCACCCTTGACATAATATTAGACTGACTGATGATGCAACATTCTTTGTTGATCATATTCTCATGGATATCTTCATCCAGACAGGCACAAGAACCTTGACTCAGTACCCAATTAACTTGCCAACTGCAGCGTCATTAGCAATAATTCTGCTTTAAAGTTCAATGCATCCAAGCCATCCTTGCAATATCAAGCTATAAACTGCAATATTAAGCTGTGTTGGAGGAAAGGAATTCTCCGTTTGCGACCGTGTGGTGTTGGTAAAACATTTGCTTATTCGAAAAATGGCACGAGTCTGTTCTGATTTTTTACAGGGATTTCATGGATATACATTTTAAGTTCGCTCACAGTTACAGATAAGCAATGACATCTTCGATCAATTTCATACAATACAATCTGATCAGTAGGTATCGGTGAAGATGTTTCCTGAGCCCCTTCATGGGAAACCGATTTACTCATACAATGGGTTTTTGCAAGTTACCAGATCATGTTCAGAATGTTCCCCTCAACCTGAAATAATGCCATTCGTCCCTGATGAGGAATTAATGGGTTTGTATTCCCTGCTCTGGGTAGAACAATGAATCTCCTGCAGACAAGCTGGGGCCATAGTCTTGTGACATGAGTTCCCCACTATTATTATAATGTCCTGTAAAATGATTAAATTATCCTGAGTGCAGGTTTTCTTAAGGTTTCTGGCTGATCCAACAATTTAACCCTTTGCCGACCTGTTTTCCGCTCCCCATGTGCTGTTTTTAACCTAGAACATCTTTTTATTCATATACATATTATTTTCTCGCTAACAGCTGTAAGGTGGAATGTTAAGCCATAAGCTGCAGTATCAAGTCATAAGTTATAATTATTAATATCAAGTCATAAGCTGGAAGATCGGACCATAAGATATAATATCAAGGACAATTCTGTGATCTTGTGCTCCCAACAGAGTTTCTTTTTAGCACAAGATAAACATCACATGGCAGTATTGAAGGGAGAACAGGGAATTAGACAGATACTTGGCCAACTTTCTTCCTTAAGTAAACCAAAAATAAATTATGTGGACTTTATTATTTTGGATGTTATCATGTGTTAGATCGGTGCCATGTTTTTCAGTGTGGCAACAGAGACCTTCGCTAAAGGAAGTTATTATATTGCGAGTATGTGTGTTATTTTAAATATATATTTTTGAGGAAATATCAATTTATTCTGTAAAGAAGACTGTGTGTGTGCTTGTGTGTGTGTGCATAAATGATTTAATTAATGAAAATGAAAATGAAAATCGCTTATTGTCACAAGTAGGCTTCAAATTAAGTTACTGTGAAAAGCCCCTAGTCGCCACATTCCGGCACCTGTTCAGGGAGGCTGGTACGGGAAGTACCATGGAACTGGGAACAGTTAATGGAGACAGCTTGACTGGAGAGTTGAGAGATAAAAAGGAATAGAGGTGTAAAATGCACTCATTTGTGAAGAAATTATGCTATAGTGGGTTTAAAAGGAAAAAAAGCAGAAGTCTTTTTTTTTAAATAAATTTAGAACACCCAATTCATTTTTTCCAATTAAGGGACAATTTAGCGGGACCAATCCACCTACCCTGCACATCTTTGGGTCATGGGGGCGAAACCCACACAAACACGAGGAGAATGTGCAAACTCCACACGGACAGTGACCCAGAGCTGGGGGTCGAACCTCGGACCTCGGTGCTGTGAGGCAGCAGTGCTAACCACTGCGCCATCGTGCTGCCACCCAAAGAAGCAGAAGTTAGAAATTTACATTAGGAGATAGAAAGGGAATTAGGTTTTCAGCTTTTAAGTATCAATGGGGAGTAAGGAACTTTTATAACTTGCGATGGTTTCATGCGGAAAAAAGGGAAGGTTGTTAAATTATTTTGTTCCAAAGGTGGGGCCAGTAGGAAAATGTGTAAAGTCTTTATACTTTTGTAAAGCTGAATTCAAAAAAGTGCTGAGAACAATGGAATTGAAAGGGAAAAACTGATATTTAAGGGGAGATGTTGAGCAGAGTTGTGATGGCTGTATTAGGGGGAAGTCATCCTGGAAACAGCTTTGTACGAGGGAAGTTGCAAAGTCTGAAGTAACCATCCAGAAACCAGACAATTCTTGGGTTTCAGAAGGTAGTGTTCTTTTTGAAGTTTCTCAAATTTCCCGCAGCAGAGTGGAAGCAAGGTTGAGAGTCGCATGGTATAGTTTTGCTACAGCGACAGCCTTTTTGCCTTGTGTAGTATGATTGGATTTTTATGGTGAGGCTTTGGAGAAGCTGTGGGAGAGAGAGGAGCTGAATTCTGATCTGCCGGACCCTGACTCCACAGTAGAATAGTTTAAAATAAGAGTGATAATATTTTAAAGCAAATCAGTCTTGTCTGAAGACCAGGAACGGGCTGAAACAATCTAGTTCCAGCAGCTGTTTGAAGATATTCAGGCAGAGTCTGCAGGCGTTGTAACCGGGGCCCAAATTTGTTTTGTGAAGCTAGTATTATTCTCTGCCCTGCTAATTTTAAGATAGATTGAGAGCTGTATGTTTCCTTTCTTGGTGTTCAATGGCATAATGTATAGTAGTGTTCAGGGGTAATTGTAAGCTGCTCTTATTGGATGTCAAGTTAAAAGTTTAATATTGTATTTATAGTAAAGGTTTGTTTTAGAAATAGTAAGGCTCCATTTTTCATGCAATCGTTCCTGGAGTGAATCATTCTTTCTGCACAGTATTAAAATAGACTAAGATATTGAGGTTTTGGTCCTGTATCCTAGATACTGCTGAGGTCTGGCCGGGGATTATAACAGTAGGACCACTCCCCCATCCTATTCCCACAACACTAGACACGAAGGGGCAATTTTTTCATGGCCACTCGATAAACCTGCACATCTTTGGACAGTGGGAGGAATCCAGAGCAGCCGGAGAAAACCCACACAGACACAAGGAGAATGTGAAAACTCCACACAGTTACCCAAGGTCCCTGGCGCTACAAGGCAGCAGTGCTAACCACTGTGACATCGTGCCAGACCTGACTTTCACTCAGGAAAGAAGCAGAGGCCAAGCTACAGAGTTTCTACAATTGAACAGTATCTTAGAAACACTTAAAGTCGAACATCAAATGGAGCTTGAACATATTGAAATTAAGCAAGAGTTGGAGACATCAAACAGTCTAACAGAGAATGTTGAATGAAAATCTCAGGGATTAACATTCACAAATCACTACAAAACCACAGGGAAGGATTCACACATTGGAAATGGTGCAACAAAAGTAAGTGAACACTTTGCAGTACGGGAGTGTATAAATGCTTAAACCATCCATAGAAATTGTCAGAACATCAGCTAAAAGTGTTGGCTGCGGTGTTGTGTATGCTGATTGGTCCCACTGCATGTCCATCAGTGTGTGTGTGTGTGTGTCCGCACCATAATATACTGGTGTATATTATGACAGGGCTGACAATTGACAATTAACATTCACACCACACAAGTCTGAGGGTTACCATTGACCAGAAACTGAACTGCACTAGCCGTATAAATACAGTGGCTACAAGAGCAGGTCAGAGGCTAGGAATCGTGCAGCGAGCAACTCACCTCCTGACTCCCCAAAGCCTGTCCACCATCTACAAGGCACAAGTCAGAAGTGTAATGGAATACTCTCCACTTGCCTGAATGAGCATAGCTCCAACAACACTCAAGAAGCTTGACACCATCCAGGCGAATGCATCCTGTTTTCCTGGTACCCCATTCACAATCATTCAAAACTAGCATCACCGATGCACAGTGGCAGAGGTATTTGCCATCTACAAGATGCACTTCAGGAATTCACCAAGACTACTTCGACAGCAACTCCCAAACCCATGACCACCACCATCTAGATGGATAAGGGCAGCAGACTAATGGGAACACCACCACTTGGAAGCTCTCCTTCAAGCTACCGGCCATCCTGACTTTGAAATGAAATTAAATGAAATGAAAATTGCGTATTGGCAAAAGTAGACTTTAAATGAAGTTACTGTAAAGAGCCCCTAGTCGCCACATTCCGGCGCCTGTTTGGGGAGGCTGGTACGGGAATTGAACCGTGCTGCTGGCCTGCCTTGGTCTGCTTTAAAAGCCAGCTATTTAGCCCTGAGCTAAACCAGCCCCTTTGAAATATATTGCACAGTTCCTTCACTGTTGCTGGATCAAAATCCTGGAACTCCCTCCCGAACAGCATTGTGAGTGTACCTACACTTCAGTGACTGCAGCGGTTCAGGAAGGCAGCTCACCACCACCTTCTCAGGGGCAATTAGGGATGGGCATAACTGCTGACCTCACCAGCGACTCCCATAACCCAAGAATGAATTAAAAAAGCAACAACGCCTAATGCTAAAAGAATCCTCTGCATTTACATCATACTCATCGCATTTTTGGAATGTGAATGTTTTGCAGTCAACAGATTACTTTTGAAATGGAGTCCCTGTTGTTCTGTGTCCAAAAGCAGCTGCCACTTTTGTACGTGACAATAAGGCCATAAGACATTGAAGCACAATTAGGCCACTCGCCCCATCGAATCTGCTCCGCCATTCAATCACGGCTGATATTTTTCTCATCCCCATTCTCCTGCCTTCTCCCCACAATGTCCCATAAACATTAAGTAACAAGCTGCCAATTAATCTGTTTTGGTGGTGTTGCTCCTTGGAGGAATGTCGGCCAATACAACTCACTGCCCTTCAGATAGGGGCTGGATTCTCCGCCGGCGGGATGCTCCATTTTGCTGACAGCCCGGGGGTTTCCCAACGGTGTGGGGCTGCCCCACAATGGGAAACCCTATTGACCAGCCGTCGTAACGGAGCATCCCGCCGGCGGGGTGAAACAGAAATGTGACGCGGCGGGACGGAGAATCCATCCCAGACTCTATTTAATACCAGAACTATACGTTTGATTTCATAGAATCATAGAATCCCTACAGTGCAGAAGGAGGCCATTTGCCCCATCGAGCCTGCACTGACCCTCCGAAACAGCACCGTTGTCCTGTCCCCATAACCCCACCTCGCCTTTTGGACACTAAGGGCCATTTAGCCTGGACAATCCACCCAACCTGCACATCTTTGGACTGTGGGAGGAAACTGGTGCACCCAGAGGAAACCCACGCAGACACAGGGAAAACAAACAAACTTGACACAGACAGTCACCCAAGGTTGGAGTCAAACCCGGCTCACTGGCGCTGTGAGGTAGCTAACCTTTTTTTAATCATATACCTTTATTACCGTTTGACCATTTTTACAAATAATGCACCAAATCCTCAAAACTGGTACAGTACCGTATAAACATTTTGGCTTTCTGAACAGAAAAAGACAGGAGATCAACACACAGTTGGTTTGTTAAACTTGGAACCTTCATTTCTACAAGTGTAGTAATCCTCAGAGCACCCATGGAGACACATCAATTGATCTCCCTGTGGAGTCCATGGAATACAAACTGGCCAAGGGCCACCACGGCCCAATGGGACATCTCCCCATGGGATGATGAGGATTACCCACAACAGTGCTGTACTTGCAGTCACTGGGACCAAGGGGATTGAAGCTACCGAATCGACAGCGAATGTGTCGCCCTGGTCATGTGACTCAAGCGCGCTGAGCCAGGGCTTTGCACATTGACCTATCTGAGGAGGAAGACCTGATGCAGTTAAACTACATCACGGCCTCCAAAGTAGTCCAGTTAGAATAAAGCTTCAAGTCAATGGTCAACCCTTAGATATGGAAGTCAACACAGGGGCTGCTGTCTCTATTGTCGACAACAAACTATCCATAGGCTCGTGCAATTGAGCTTGATAGATACCAAGGCTTGGCTGGCAATATACACCAGGGAACCATTGACCACCATCGGTACCACGGTGACCCCGGTTACCCATAATAACAATCGGTTAGACTACCAGTGATAATGGTACAAGGACACAGACCCAACCACCTAGGCTGTGATTGGTTGCAAAGTCTCCACCTGGACTGGCAAAACATCTTCTGGATGGGTACTGGTGGTCAGTGCAAAGTCCTCAGAAAGTATCCAGAGGTTCTCCAGGAGGCCCTGGGAAAAATAAAGGGGGCCAAAGCAAAAGTTTACGTTGACCCGGAGACCCAACCCAAATATTTCAGAGCCGGCCTGATCCCAAATGTCCTGTTTATGAAGGTGGATGATGAACTGAGCCAACTAGAGGGCTTAGACATCATATGCCCAGTCCAGTTTGCAGAGTGGGTAGCACCAGTGGTCCCGGTGCTGAAGCCAGACAAGCCCAGTTGTCTGTGTGGTGATTATAAGATGTCAGTATACAGGGCCTCCCGCTTGGTCTGGTATCCCATGCCACCCGTTGAAGTTCTGTACGCAAAATTGGCGTGGGGTTACTCATTCACTAAGTTTGACATGAGCCATGCGTAGCTCCAGCTGGAGTTAGATGCGGCATGATGAAAATATGTCAGCACCAACACCTACAGGGTTGTCCGAGTATACTCAGCTTCCATTCAGCGTGTCATCATTGTGTGCAATTTTCTAGCGGATAATGGAAAACAAGCTCCAAGGGCTTCCCAGGGTGCCTGTCCACCTGGACAATATCCTCATAGGGCTGCAGGGTTGCTGGGGGAGGTGAGTGCATATTTAAAAGAGACTTCAGTTCCTGGAGCAGGCCACAGGCTGCAGGGTTGCGGGGAGAGGTGAGTGCATATTTAAAAGAGACTTCAGTTCCTGGAGCAGGCCACAGGCTGCAGGGTTGCTGGGAGAGGTGAGTGCATATTTAAAAGAGACTTCAGTTCCTGGAGCGGGTCTATTGGCTCACTGGAAATCAGGCAGGGTAGGAAAGGTGTGGCAGGAGTGCCTTTAGACAGAGAGTGCTGATTGGAACAGAGTGCATCTGAGTTTAGGTGAGTGACTGAGTGCTGATTGGAACAGAGTGCATCTGAGTTCAGGTGAGTGACTGAGTTTGGGTGAGTGGCGAGAGAGGGCTGTGTTTTTGTTGGTGTTCGGGTTTATCCTTGAGGTTCTATTAAAAAAAAATGTTTTTAAAAATTAATTAACTGGTTGAACATGGCTGGACAGGTGATGTGCTGTTGCTGTATGATGATGGAACTGGTGGATCCCATTGAGACCGTCAGTGACCACATCTGCAGCAAGTGTTGGCTGCTCGAGGAACTTCAGCTCAGAATTGATGAGCTGGAGACCGAGCTGCACACACTGCGGCATATCAGGGAGGGGGAAAATTACCTGGACGCTTTGTTTCAGGAGGCAGTCACTCCCGGTAGAATAAGTACTGTTAATTCAGTCAGTGGTCAGGGACAGAGTGGTGTGACTGCAAGGGACGCAGTTAGCGGGATCCTGAGTTTAGGAGTTGAGGAGACTCAGCCCTTGACCTTGTCCAACAGGTATGAGGTACTTGCTCCCTGTGTGGATGAGGAAGAGGGCTGTAGGAAGGATGCGTTGACTGACCACTGCACCGTGGTACAGGAAGCCATTCAAGAGGTGGGAGCAAAAAGACAAGTGGTAGTTGTAGGGGATTCTATAATTAGGGGGATTGATGGCATCCTTTGTAAGCCAGATCATGAGTCCCGCATGGTATGTTGCCTGCCCAGTGCCAGGGTGAGGGACATCTCTGATCGGCTTGAAAGGATTTTGGAGAGGGAGGGGGAGGATCAAGTTGTTGTGGTCCACGTTGGGACTAACAACGTAGGTAAGACTAGGAAAGAGGACCTGGCTGGGGATTATCAAACACTAGGGACTAAATTAAAGAACCGGTCCTCCAGGGTTATAATCTCTGGATTACTACCCGAGCCACGTGCCAATTGGCATAGGGTTGAGAAAATTAGGGAAGTTAACACGTGGCTAAAGGAGTGGTGCGGGAAAGAGGGATTCCATTTCATGGGGCATTGGCATCAGTACTGGGGCAGGAGGGACCTGTACCGTTGGGATGGTCTTCACCTGAACCATTCTGGGACCAGTGATCTAGCGAATAGGATAAATAGGTTGGTCACAAGGACTTTAAACTAGCAAGTTGGGGGGAAGGGAAGGGTAAAGCTATGGACAGTATAATGGTTAATGGAGAGCAAGGCAGCAGGTTACGTGACAGGTTATTATGTAGAGATATGGGTTCAAAGACAAGGAAAATTAGGAGAGAGGGTAAGAGGAAAAATAAATTGCGAAAAGTTACTGATCAAGGTGTTAGGATTCATAACAAAGACATAAAAAACAGCATAAGTGGGCTTTACCTGAATGCTCATAGTATACGGAATAAGGTGAATGAGTTGATGGCGCAAATCATCGTGAATGACTATGATTTAGTGGCCATTACTGAAACATGGTTAAAAGATGGTCACGACTGGGAGTTAAATATCCAAGGGTATCAGCCTATACGAAAGGATAGAATGGACGGTAAGGGCGGTGGTGTAGCTTTGTTGTTTAAGGATGGCATCCGGGCAATAGTAAGGGATGATATTGGTGCTATGGAGGACAAGGTTGAATCAATTTGGGTGGAAATCAGGAATGGTAAGGCGAAAAGGTCACTGATAGGAGTAGTCTATAGGCCACCAAATAGTAACAGGATGGTAGGGCAGGCAATAAGCAAAGAAATAACGGATGCATGTAGAAATGGTACAGCGGTTATCATGGGAGATTTTAATCTGCATGTCGATTGGTTTAACCAGGTTGGTAAAGGCAGCCTTGAGGAGTTTATAGAATGTGTCAGGGATAGTTTCCTGGAACAGTATGTAATGGAACCGACAAGGGAACAAGCGGTCCTAGATCTGGTCCTGTGCCAAAGCAGCAAGATTGATTAATGATCTCATAGTTCGGGATCCTTTTGGAAAGAGCGGCCACAATATGGTGGAATTTAAAATACAGTTGGAGGATGACAAGGTAAAATCAAACACTAGTGTTTTGTGCTTAAACAAAGGCGATTACAATGGGATGAGAGAAGAACTAGCTAAGGTAGACTGGGAGCAAAGACTTCATGGTGAAGCAGTTGAGGAACAGTGGAGAACCTTCCGAGCAATCTTTCACAGTGTTCAGGAAAGGTTCATACCGACAAAAAGGAAAGACGGTAGAAAGGGGAAAAATCGACCGTGGATATCTAAGGAGGTGAGGGAGAGTATCAAATTGAAGGAAAAAACATACAAAGTGGCAAAAATGAGTGGGAGACTCGAGGACTGGGAAGTCTTTAGGGGACAACAGAAAGCTACTAAAAAAGCTATAGAGAAGAGTAAGGTAGACTATGAAAGTAAACTTGCTCAGAACATAAAAGCAGATAGTAAATCTTCTACAAATATATAAGACAAAAAAGAGTGGCTAAGGTAAATATTGGTCCTTCGGAAGATGAGAAGGGAGATTTAATAATAGGAGACGGGGAAATGGCTGAGGAGCTGAACAGGTTTTTTGGGTCAGTCTTCACAGTGGAAGACACAAATAACATGCCAGTGACTGATGGAAATAAAGATATGATAGGTGAGGACTTTGAGATGATTGTAATCACTAAGGAGGCAGTATTGGGCAAGCTAATGGGGCTAAAGGTAGACAAGTCTCCTGGCCCTGATGGGATGCATCCCAGAGTGTTAAAAGAGATGGTTAGGGAAATTGTAAACGCACTAGTGATAATTTATCAAAATTCACTAGACTCTGGGGTGGTCCCAGAGGATTGGAAAGTAGCAAACGTGACACCACTGTTTAAAAAAGGAGGTCGGCAGAAAGTGGGTAATTATAGGCTGGTAACCTTAACTTTGGTTGTCGGGAAAATGCTGGAATCTATCAATAAGGAGGAAACAGCGGGGCACCTGGAGGGAAATTGTCCCATTGGGCAGATGCAGCATGGGTTCATAAAGGGTAGGCCGTGTCTGACTAATTTGGTAGAATTTTTTGAGGACGTTACCAGTGCAGTAGATAACGGGGAGCCAATGGATGTGGTATATCTGGATTTTCAGAAAGCTTTGACAAGCTGCCACACAAAAGGTTGCTGCATAAACTAAAGATGCATGGCATTGAGTCTAAAGTGGCAGCATGGGTAGAGGATTGGTTAACTAACAGAAAGCAGAGAGTGGGGATAAATGGGTGTTTCTCTGGTTGGCAACCTGTAACTAGTGGGGTCCCTCAAGGATCAGTGTTGGGCCCGCAGTTGTTCACAATTTACATAGATGATTTGGAGTTGGGGACCAAGTGCAATATGGCAAAGTTTGCAGACGACACTAAGATGAGTGGTAAAGCAAAAAGTGCAGAGGATACCGGAAGTCTGCAGAAGGATTTGGATAGGTTAGGTGAATGGGCTAGGGTCTGGCAGATGGAATTCAATGTTGTCAAGTGTGAGGCTATCCATTTTGGGAGGAACAACAGCAGAATGGATTATTATTTAAACGGTACGATGTTAAAACATGCTGCTGTGCAGAGGGACCTGGGTGTGCTGGTGCACGAGTCGCAAAAAATTGGTGTGCAGGTGCAACAGGTGATTAAGAAGGCTAATCGAGTTTTGTCTTTCATTGCTAGAGGGATAGAGTTCAAGACTAGGGAGGTTGTGCTGCAATTGTATAGGGTGTTGGTGAGGCCACATCTGGAGTATTGTGTTCAGTTTTGGTCTCCTTACCTGAGAAAGGACATATTGGCACTGGAGGGAGTGCAGAGGAGATTCACTAGGTTTATCCCGGAGTTGAGGGGATTAGATTATGATGAGAGGTTGAGTAGACTGGGACTGTACTCATTGGAGTTTAGAAGGATGCAGAGGGATCTTATTGAAACATATAAAATTATGAAGGGAATAGATAGGATAGATGCGGGCAGGTTGTTTCCACTGGTCGGGGAAAGCAGAACTAGGGGGCATAGCCTCAAAATAAGGGGAAGTAGATTTAGGACCGAGTTTAGGAGGAACTTCTTCACCCAAAGGGTTGTGAATCTCTGGAATTCCGTGCCCAGTGATGCAGTTGAGGCTCCTTCTTTAAACGTTTTTAAGAAAAAGATAGATACCTTTCTAAAGAATAAAGGGATTCGGGGATATGGTGTACGGGCCGGAAAGTGGAACTGAGTCCACAAACATTAGCCATGATCTCATTGAATGGCGGAGCAGGCTCGCGGGGCCAGGTGGCCTACTCATGTTCCTAGTTCTTATGTTCTTATGTTCTCATTACAGGAGCCAGCAAAAGGAATACCTGAGAAATCTGGAAGAGGTCCTTCGATGATTCTCCCACGTGGGTGTTCCCCTGAAGAGGGACAAGTGCGTATTCCAGGTGAAAGAGGTCACATACCTGGGATACCGCGTCAATAGGTATGGGTCGCACCCAATGGAAGGAAAAGTCCGGGCTTTCAAGGGGAATCTGTCACCTGAAAATGTGACAGAGCTGAGGTCCTTTTTAGGGCTCATCAATTATTATGGTAAGTTCATCCCGAACCTGGTTACCTTGTTGATGCTTCTACCCGTGCTGTTAAAGAAGAACAAGAAATCGGCAAGGAGAGCGCTGCAGGTGGAAACATTTGCCAGAGTGACGTGGCAATTGTTATTATCCAAACTGTTGATGCACTGTGATCCATTGAAGTGACTCGTCCTCACATGTGACGCCTCTCCATATGGCATTGGGGAAGTGATGTCCCATTGGTAGGATGATGGGGTAGAATGATAAATAACTTACACGCCCAGAACCCTGGCCGATGGTGAGCACCATTATGTGCAAATTGAGAAGGGAGAGCTGGCAGTAATATTTGCAGTAAATAAACTACACCTTCTCTACGGCCGCCATTTCATGGTGATCATGGACCATAAGCCCTTACCTGGCCTCTATAAAGCTGACCAAATGATACCACCAATAGCTTTGGCCAGAATCCAGCGATGGGCACTGCTCTTGACGGCATATGAGTACACCTTTGAATATCCTTTTGGAGCACAGATCACACTTGTGAATGCTCACAACCAACTCCTGCTGCCCTATAAGCCCCAGTCCTCGCCAATAGCGGTTGACGTATTGACATTGAACTTAATGGACATCTTACCCTTGACAGTCACACAAATCCTCACGTGGACCCAAAGGGACCCTACATTAACTAAATTGTGCCACCTCTTCCTACATGGCAATGTACAAGGAAAACCCTAGAGAAACAGCGGGCCTATCTGGCAAAAAAGCAGATCAGTGTGGCGGGTGGCATCCTCCTTTGGGGAGCTCAGGTGGGTATCCCACAACCAGGTCAGCGTATGAAGTTGTAAAATTTGCACAGCAGGCACCGGATTTTTCAAGCTGAAGATGTCCGCAAGGAGTTACGTGTGGAGGCCAGGGCTCGACGCTGACATCAAGGGAATGTGCAGCAATGCTCGGCTTGCCAAGAACTCCTGAAGCTCCCTCTGTCAGCCTTGCTGCACCTTTGTGAGAGGCCGGGAAGCCCTGGGTGCGATTGCATGTCTACTTCACCAGGCCCTTTATGGGATCAATGTTTCTGATCCTTATTGACGCCCACTCAAAGTGGATGGACATGCATCGTATGTCTTCCACCACCAGAAGAATCACCACGGAGAAGTTGCACCAATCCTCCAGCACCAATGGGATCCTAGAGGTGCTTGTCATGGACAATGGCATCCCCTTTGCCAGCAATGAATTCCAGGCGCGCCAATGGAGTGATGGAGTGAAACACGTCTGAACCGCCCCCTACCACCCATCATCAAATGGTCTAGCTGAGCAGTCAGTCCCGACGTTTAAACAAGGAATGAAGAAACAGGCTGCAGGTTCCACTGAACAAAGCTCGTTCAATTTTTATTCAGTTACCAAATAACACCCCAGATCACAACCAGGTAGTGCCATCCCAACTGAGTTAAACGTTCCTGTTCTATGTGGTCATATGTAAAATATCCTCCAAAAACCAATTCCTTCACAACCTTTTTCATTTTCTTTGCATTATTCTGGGGTTAGAAAATGTGTCCTGTAGGGAGAGTGGTGTCCTGTTATTTCCCAAGGTATCCTTTCCTTGCTTGGATGTCTTGGGAGGCTGAGTTAGATTTCGGACGGGTAGTTTTTCATTTTTTCTTTCAGGGGTGGAGGGGGTGGCATGCACCATAGGTCCATGTGCTGATGCTTATATCCTGTTATCCTGAGATCTCCGCTCTTTGTGGTATTTTTCTATACTGCCATCGTCTGTGTGAAGGGAGACGCCAACCAGAACAATTACTGATCTGATCCGATTGTCTAAACATTTGCTGGTCTTCTCTGTATAGATACATGGAATAATGATCACGCTGTACTGTATTAGATTTTGGGGATTTGTTGCGCCTTGTGGCTGTGTGTAAAATATCCTCCCATGTTGTTCTGCACCTTGCTGTGTCATCATCACTAAGCCCTGGGGGTGAGAAACCGAGGCCCCAGTGCGTGGCAAAGACTCCGTTGTCCAGCCACATTCAATCCTGCTTGATGAACATAGAGGACAAGACAACGTAAGACCAGTGGTCAGATTCCTCGCCTGACCACAAGCCTTGAAGGCCAGATACAATTTGCTCCATCGAGCTCAAAACACTCGGCCTTCAAGTTGAGATTATGAAATCTCTGGTATGGCAGCCAGTTCTCAAATATGGCCGGGAATTTGTCCAAAGCTCCCCTTGGAAGACCGGGAGCATGGATTCTCCCTGTCCTGCCCCATCTCCCTGAATCGACCAGGATGTGCGACATACTAAGCATCAGGATTTCCGAGGACTGAAGTTGAATCCCCACCGACGAGATTGTCCTCTTGACTGACAGGATTCTCTTCACTGTTTCATCCATTCCCTATAGAATATCTCGCAGTTCACCAGTGTGAGCACCAGTTACCTGCACCAGGGAGCCCAGATCGTCATCCAGAACTTCACTCACAGTGGCAGTCAACACCTCAGTGCCAAATGCTTCACCAAAGCGTAGGCCCGCTCACCAGCAAAACTGCCATCGCGAACTGGGCCCCACCTCGACCAACTCTGATCACTTCAATCAAACGAGGATTTTCTTGACTTAACTCAGCTCTCCATCGCCAAACTCTAGCCAGGATCTTCCAGGAACATAGCACAGGGAATACACACCAGGATCAAATAATTACGGGTTATGCATCAGGATTTTAAAAAAAGGATTAAAAAATGAGTAGCGCCAGAGTTCGCGGAAACACAGCCGCTCCCGTGCTCACATCACGTGACCGCCATTTCTTGCACTTTACCAGTACAACAGGTTAAATATTGTGGAGCTGAAGTTGCACAAATGCTCTACTCCTAGTGTAATTTTAGCCAATGTTTATTCACACTATTTCTTGGTCCTCTTCACTTACCAAACTTTTCTGTAAGGAACGTGCAACAAATTCAGTTACTCAATAACTTCCATAATTTAGCTCTTCAATATTACAATCCTCTTCCATGCTTCGCACTTACTCAAATATTATTCAGAACGATGTAAATTCAAATTTTAAGGTCATGTCATGTTATTATAGCTCCCTCAATCATTATAAATCCTTACGATTCCTACTAATTTCCTTTTTAATAATAAATATATTGAATAGCTGTGACAATAGAAACGCAAGCATCAATTATTTTAAAACCCATTGCACTTAGCTCCTTTCCTTTCTGGAAAATTACCTAATGGTTACATGTGCAGAGCATTGCATTATATAATTAAAGATTTGTAATACATTTTCTCAATGACTGATTAGATAAGCAAATTGTCATTCCGACTGAATTAATTCAGCTAATTAATGTTCCAGTGTGCATCCAGTTGCGTTCCATCTACCATGTTTTATTTCAGCTGCAGAAATAATATTTGGACAAGAAACAAAACAAAGAATCACATTTCAGTTCCAGCATAGCAGATGTTCAAAAGTTTCCCAAATTTTATATTGCTTAGATGCATGAACTTCAGTTATTGTTTAATACAAAGGTAGATAGGAAATATTTATGTTCACTTTGAAAGATTAACAACAATACTGACATTGTCATTGAAGTGCACTTAAAAATATAATATTCCACATTTTGAATATCCCAGTATTTATAATTAATGTCTTGGGGGAGACAATATGTTAGCTATGTTTCCAATGAGTAGAAAATATATTCGAGTGTTGAAAAGATGATAAAATGTGTTTAGTTTGCAAAAGTACACAGGTAATAAAAAATGAAAAAAAATTGGCAATAATGAGTAAGATGCTGCCTAACTAGAGAAGGTTTTACTGTGCTTGTAATTCTTTGCAAAATAAATAAAGTCAGCTTTTAAAACAATCTGGGATATATGCACAAAGTTGAATTCATTTTTGGCGTAAAGGCACTCACACTGTTCAATGGTCTGTCAGCAAAAATCAATTACTGTTCAAAATCCTTTCTGCTGTTCCTAAGTACAGAGATAAGTGTTTTTCTCCAAAGTACAATGACGATTACTTTCACGAGCAGTGGGCAGAATGCATAAGCAGAGATGCAGGGTGGATACAATTACAATAATCTTTGGAGACTGGATGGTATCATTGGTTAGCGCTAAACCGGTCATCTGAATCCAATCTAGATGTTGGGATGGATATGGTCTTTCACTAAAGATTTTAAGAATCTTGACCTTAAACTAATGCTGTAAGAATCCCTGGGAGCTACTGGGAAATAACCAAGTTCACACTGTCGCCTTGCCTGTTGTCGAGTTTAATGGAATGGCCTGTACCAGCTGAAGCTGCTTCCCAACACAAATATGACCATCGACATAACAGGTGCCGAGTGGGAGGTGGGTGTGACATTATGTGAAATGTCCAGAATTCAAAGGGTTAATGTCATATCATAATTAACCACTGGATGGAGCTAGATGCAGAACTATATAAAGCACTGACTCACAGGCTTCTGGGAGAGGGCTGTAAAGAGTGCAGAGGAGCGGTCTAGAGAGTGTAGAGTACAGTTATAGATAGAGTGTGGAGACTAGTGGTAGCAGAGTTTATGTTACTAGATTATTGTTTACCATAAGAGTAAGTAGTTGAGCTTTAATTAATAGTATAAATTAGAGTTAGCTTTGTGAATGGACTTAGCTTCTGTGGTCTTTGTGAACACTATGACTTCCATTCTGATAACAGAATCACAAAGGACACCACTATGGGTGCTCTCTATCTTGGGAGGTCCCAAGTTCCAACTGTCAGTGAATACAATCACAGACAAGCCTACCAGCTGAAGAAGTGAGGACTGCCTGGGATCCAAGCTGGGACTGTGGCCTATAGCCCAGAGAAGACAAAAGGTGTAATTTATTTCAATATATATGTGTGCCCTTCCTTTGTAGGGGGGCAGAAGAAGGAACACAAAATGATTCCTTCTCGAGGAGGAATTGGTAAATGAAGGACAATCCACTCTGCAGCTGAACATTTTGACTTTATAAGTAAGGCTGGTGTTGCCCTAGCTGTTGCCCACGTTTTACGGGGAGTTCACTTCTGTCAGCTAAATCTGATTTGCTGGATCCACAACCAGATGTTCTCCAAGGCCACAACAGGACATTTCCTGAAGATTAGAATCCATTGAGAACTTCCGATATCCTTGCATTAAGTGCTCTGAGCAAGTTTCATGTGAATAGGAGAACCATGGCATGAAACAGTTTTTAAATTGACCCCCTCACTTGGAGAGGTGACAAGGATAGTTATTGTATGGAAGGCTAAAACCCACCTGAGTACTATTGGTGGAAGCTGTGTTGAAGCTGGTTTAAGGCCTAATGATGGGTTAGAAAAAGGAAGATGTTATTCTTAATGAACTGCCAAATGACTGATCAGAAAGTCTTTGAAGCAGATGCTATGCATTTAGCATCCTTCAGCTTGTTAAACACAAGAATAAAATTTGCAATCAACATTCTGACCATGTGTAACACGTTGCTATAATATTAGCACAGCAAATTATTTGGGAAGTATTATTTTGGATAGCACCAGATATTTGACTGGATGTGAGGGAAAATGTGACAAATTTAAGTTTGAACTGCTCTTATCTAAAAAGGAGCAAATCGTGAAAATGAACCATTTGATTTCAAGAGTAAAATGCAGAATGTCCAGAACTGCCTATTTTTGTTGTGAATTAATGCATACGGTTAACTGAGATTATGGGAGAAAGACATATCATCTGTCAGGAAATAGAGATAGCTTTTAGTTATCTATATATGTATTTATAGGTATTTGAAACAAGTAAGCTTTAAGTAAGTTTCACTTTGTGTTTCTGTACAAGAAAGATTTCAACCTTTAGTTAGCTACATGTTAAACAAAGGTGCCTGCATGACTGTGGGTTTTGATTACTTTAAAACTGTGCCTCTGTTTTAATTAAAGCTTTTGTGATGTGAAAACAGAATTTAATAAAAGACTAGGCTGTTGCTCAGCAACCAGGGACCCACACCTGAAATGCACTGGACTGTGGTTCAGTTGGAACCAGGTACCTGAGAAGAAAGCAGCTCTCGCAGAGAGGCCGGGCATTGGAGTAAGGGGCAAAAGGCAAGCTCTGGAAGCTGACAAACAGATCGTTCTAGAAACCAGGGAATGAAAGAGAAGCCCCAGGAAAACTGAAGTCAAAGGGACAACAGGAAGTGGAAACTGAATATGGTACTTGTCATTGAAGAAAGGGGCAGAGAGAGAGGCTCCCAGTTAAAGATTCTGTTGGCATGGCGGGTTGCTTGAGAGCTTCTGTAGAAGCTTGAATGCACGTGGCAATCCAAAGCAGAGGAATACTGAAAATGGAGAGTTTGAAATCCTGAAAGTGAATCTTTGGTGAAGGCCTCCGAGAGAAAACATTGTTTGGGAGAAGATTCCAAGGCGTGTTTCTTCGAGAGTAGAGCTTGGAAACATTTGTGTAGGAATCAGAGTTCCTGCAAGGCCACTTGTCTCACTGTGTGATATGGATCTGGGGGGATTTGATGAGAAATCCATAAAGTTGTATTGGTGGCATTTGTCACTTGGTTTCAGAGTGTAGTGTGTCTGACCACAGTTGGCCTGCTGGTTTATATGGACTATGTTCTTGCTGAGAACATTATCGTATATGATATATTTTGTAATTTGTCTAATCCTTAAAAATCTGTGACATCTGTGAAAATATAGGTGGAGTGAAGGAGTTTATTACAGTCAATATTTTATAATTAATAAATGTTCATTCTTTTGCTAAAAGTTAATCGGCAGTCCTGTGATAATGTTCATCCATGTCTCAAAACAAAAAAAAAAGGTACTGGTCGAGATTTTCCATTCTGGGTACCCCCACGCTGTTGGGAAATCTGCGGGCGGAGTGTGCTTCTGGTGAAGAGGATTATCCCGCCGACGGAGAATCCATCCCACAAACTATAGAGCCGGGATTCCAATCTGGGACCTGACTGTACAGAAATAACATCGGCTGGGATCATGACCGCATAGAATGAGGGTGATTCATTTTGATAATTTTCAGGCAGCACTAAGGGTTGATTCTGTGTATTCTGTGTTCAAACATATGCCAATATTCCGGTGTGTATCATGGTAGCACAGTGGTTAGCACTGTGATTTCACAGCGCTAGGGTCCCAGGTTCAATTCCCGGTTTGGATCACTGTCTGTGCGGAGCCTGCACATTCTCCCTGTGTCTGCATGGGTTTCCTCCGGGTGCTCCAGTTTCCTCCCACAAGTCCCAAAAGAGGTGCTATTAGGTAATTTGGACATTCTGAATTCTCCCTCCGTGTACCCGAACAGATGCCGGAAGGTGGCGACTAGGGGATTTTCACAGTAACTACATTGCAATGTAAGCCTACTTGTGGCAATAAAGATTCTTATAAGAAGTAATTAGATGCTGACACAAATACCAATTTTTTCTAAAGTTTTTGAAGGTCTTCTATGGAAAAAACAAGTGCTTTTTGCTGTTCTTGAAATGAATGGCCAGTCAGTGGTCTACTATCCTCATGCTAAACTATTTAGATACCAACCAGTCCTTTTGTTACGATAGATGAGGTGCTGCTCCCTGGTGTGCTGGTCGATGAATTAGCATTTCACCATAATCAGGGGTTCAGTCCCTCATTGACATAGAACATAGAACATACAGTGCAGAAGGAGGTCATTCAGCCCATCGAGTCTGTACCGACCCACATAAGCCCTCACTTCCACCCTATCCCAGTAACCCAATAACCCCTCCTAACCTTTTTGGACACTAAGGGCAATTTAGCATGGCCAATCCACCTAACCTGCACATCTTTGGACTGTGGGAGGAAACTGGAGCACCCAGAGGAAGCCCACGCAGACACGGGGAGAACGTGCAGACTCCGCACAGACAGTGACCCAGCAGGGAATCAAACCTGTGACCCTGGCGCTGTGAAGCCACTGTACTATCCACTTGTGCTGCCGTGCTGCCCTGTCACAATTGTGACAAATAGGATGGTTTTCCTCCATCGTCATAACACAATGCATGCATGTTGTCCATGGATTAGCATGTCCACATTCAACTGTTGGCTCCACTCTACACTTTGATCCATCTCGTGTGGGATCCATGTGCCCCTCTCACTTCCTTGCAACTTGTGCAATTCAATTTTTTTTTTCACTGCTGCCTTAGCATTCCTCGTAATCCAACATGTTCATATTGGGTTTCAGTCCAGTCTGTCTCTCCTGCACCACTTTTCTGTTCTGAAAATATCCCAATTAATTGCGAAGGCAGCATTGTGAATTTGACACTTGCTTGCCTGCAACCCATCCATTTGCATCATTAGTTGTGTAAGGGAGCTCTCCTTTCCCAAACACCAGACGTGAAGCTGAGAGACTTACTTGTAAATCCTTTACCTTTGAATTTTGCAGCAATCTATGTGTGTGTGTTTTATAAAGCCTCAATGTTATTTCTCGCCATGTCAGTCACCCCTTTGTGGGAATCAATTAGTTCCACAACATTTCCTGTGCCATAATGAATTAAAGGCCACATGCTATTAACAGATTGAGAACCGTGCGGCTGGGGGAGGCGTGTATTCAGGGAATTTGACAGCAGGATGTCAGATACAACTGTGGGTGTTCTGTCTGATGATGTGAGGACCAAAAGGAATGAAATACAAGGGCTTGAACAGAACTCTCCGCAAGGCTGTGGTCTAAACATTTTTGATAGCGGTTGCTGAAGCTGTCACCACAATTTCCACAAAGCCCATGAGCTATTGCATGATACACTTTACTGATCTCACTAGGGTGGCGAAGGTAACATGAAAGCATTATTTTCCATAGGCTTCCCTGTAATAATAGAGGCAGGATTGTCCCTCCTGTGCTTCTTTTGTGTCAGTTGTTATGGGTCCGGGTTTACAGAACCCCAAAGTGTTTCATGGAGTTCAACCGACCCACAACTTTTAATAGATTGTGGTGTGGGAAGCACACGGCATACTCTCCAGGTGTGATAGAGCAATTATGGACAAATGGTTTTTAAAACAAAACAATGTTTATTCTATGAACTCAAGTTAACCGTTTAAAAACAAACATTGAATATCTTAACACCTATTACTTCAAAGATAACCACAAAAGACTACAACACTAAATAATCCTTCAAACTGTTCCTTTAAACATACAAAAGACTTCAAACCTTCAAAAACAGACATGAGGTTACATTCAATCTATTTATAGTCTTTGGATTTGCAGACATCAACAGACCAGCTCTGTGTTTCTTCCTGCAGCTCACAGCAAAACACACAGACACTCCCAGCTGCCTTCTCAAACTGAAACCAAAAAGCAGAAGGGAGCTCAGCTCCCCCCCCCCCCCCCCCCACACACCCTCTGATATCACTTCAGGAATATGATCAGCTCCATTTCTTAAAGGTACATTGCTTAAACATCCATTTCTTAAAGGTACTCTCACATGACACAGTAAGTGGGTGAAAAGAAGCCAATGAGCCAACTGCCTATCCCTTTACTGCTGTGTACTCTCACATAGCCTGAACAGAAGGATGGTATGCTGCTTTTGAGGAAGAGGTTTTCAAAGGAAGTTTATATCTGCAAGCTTGCTAATCGTGAGATGGCGTCAAGCCTTTAGCGCTGCAGCATTCTTGCCTCACACACCATGCTCCATTACTCGGCCAGAGCCACAGTCAGGAGAAGCAGTTCAAAAGTAGGAAGGGTTTCTGCAGGGAGAACAAAGAGTATGATTTAGCATGACAACCTGAGGGTGGAAGAGATCCAGTGAGGTGTTTTCCATGGAAAATTACGGAATAACTTCCTTCTGCTGATAAGCACGTTTCTTTAACTGGGATTGCCTTGGGACTCACATCTCAAGATCTCAAGCCTTCATTACAGTGATTTGGTAGCATGAGCCTCAAATACAGGCAGTGAAGATGGTTGTTACTCCTAAACATGGTGAATAGCTTGAGAGCTCGGAGTGCATTACCCATATCTCCACCATGCGAGGTTTATCAGAAGATGTTGCTCATACAATCTAAAATGGAGAACTGGAAGCCATTGCAAAAACACTCTGCTGACACCACTACTGATCACATGATGTTCCGCCAGCAGGGATGTATTCTCTGATGCATAACAGTGACTAACCTCCAACGGTCGGTCCTATTTTAAGTTCCAGCAGGCTGATTGTTAGCTTTGAACGAGCTGAATAAGTCCGCCAATACCATCTTGAGGTCATGTTAAAGTTATTTTGGGGAAGTGAAAATGGTCCCTCTAGGGATAATTGGGAAAAGAAATGACACTAGAAAGTAAAGTTGATTCAATGAGTAGAAGTCGGAGCTCAGTTTTCTGGATGTGACGAACCTGTTGAATTGGGCTGAAGAAATGTGAGGGTGTAAAGTTATTGAGATGCTTTTGGAAATACAAATCTTAACGGGGAGGTCTGGAATGTGTCGGGGAAATTGGGGGGTAGGAGGGAACACCAGCAGTGTGGGAAAAAGCTTGGCTTTTCTTCATAATATTCGTTCTATTGGAAGTAATCTCCCTTTTCTTAATTACATTCTCTTTTTTTTTATAAATGTTTTTTATTGGGTTTTTGAACAAAGTATATTTACCGTTATGTGCACAGGATAAGAAACATATATATACATATGTATACACATATATAGAAGAGAAGGGCACACCCCAAACATACCAAAAAAAAGAAAATAGTAAAAAAAAAATACAATAAAAAAATAAAATAGGATAACTGGTAGGGTATTGTACACCAGCTCAACAGCAGCAACTCTGCACAACTGGCAAAATTATTTACAACACATAAGTAGGCGACTGTTTGCGGGAGGGAGGGGTGGGGGGGGTGCGGTGGTGGAGAACGGGGAGGTAAATATACATTCGGGTGCCGGAGAGACAATTACAGTGGGTTTGGTGCTGGGTTTGGTGCTGTTGTCGCTTGCTTCTCCCGGACGGATCTCGCTGCCGTCTCGCGCTCACCGCCGCTTCTGCCGTTCCTCCCGTCTTTCGTCTTCATTCTCCTCGTTCCCGACTCCTAAGGATGCCATGGTCGTATTGTATCCCGTGCCTTCCTTCCGGCTCTCATTTCCCTGCCTCCCCCCCATCTCCCTGGTCCTCCTCTCTTGTTCCCTGTCTCTTCCCTCTCCCCTCCCCTCCCGTGGTTCGCCTTTCTTTCCTCTTAGGCTTAGCTGTCCGTCCCCCCCTCCCCCCCCCCCTCCCCCCCCCCCCCCCACCCCCACCCCGCCCGGTCTATCTCTCCCTTTCATGTTTTGGCTACTTTCCCCTGATTCTTGGCTACCGGGCTATTCTTCCTCTTGTTCGTTGGCCACAAACAGGTCCCTGAACAATTGGGTGAATGGCTCCCACGTTCTGTGGAAGCTGTCGTCTGACCCTCGGATGGCGAATTTGATTTTCTCCATTTGGAGAGATTCCGAGAGGTCGGACAGCCAGTCTGCAGCTTTGGGTGGTGCTGCTGACCGCCAGCCGAACAGGATTCTACGGTGGGCGATCAGGGAGGCAAAGGCAAGGGCGTATGCCCTCCTCCCCAGGAATAGATCTGGCTGGTCTGACACCCCGAAGACCGCCACTTTCAGGCATGGCTCCACCCTCATCCCCACCACTTTGGACATTGCCTCGAAGAAGGCTGTCCAGTACCCCGCAAGTCTGGGGCAAGACCAGAACGTGTGGGCGTGGTTGGCCGGGCCTCCTTGGCACCGTTCACATCTATCCTCCACCTCCGGGAAGAACCTACTCATACGGGTTCTTGTTAAGTGGGCTCTATGTATCACTTTTAGCTGTGTCAGGCTGAGCCTTGCGCACATGGAGGTGGAGTTGACTCTATGCAGTGCTTCGCTCCAGAGTCCACACCCTATTTCAATCCTCAGGTCCTCCTCCCATTTCTTTCTTGTTGCGTCCAGTACGGTGTCGGCCCTTTCTATCAATCGGTCATACATGCCGCTACAGTTTCCTTTGTCTAGTATGCTTGCGTCCAGTAGTTCTTCCAGTAGTGTCTTTCGTGGCGGTTGTGGGTACGTCCTTGTCTCCTTTTGTAGGACGTTTTTGAGCTGTAGATACCTTAGCTCGTTCCTCCTGGCTAGCTGGAATTTCTCTGTCAGTTCGTCCAGTCCTGCTGTCCGTGTATAGGTCCCTGATTGTCAGTGTCCCCTCGTCCTGTCTCCACCTTTTGAAGGTGGCGTCGGTCTGTCAGTGCTGGTGTGAACTAATGGTTGTTACAGATGGGAGCTTTTGTCTGACATTTTGGTCAGGCCAAATTGCTGCCGTAGTTGGTTCCAGGATTGGAGGGTGGCTATCACCACTGGGCTGCTGAAATGTTTTTTGGGTGGGATGGGAGTGTTGCCGTGGCGAGGGCCCGGAGGGAGGTCCCCATGCAGGAGGCCTCTATCGCGCGCACCTACTTGGCTTCTGGCTCCTTGATCCATCCCCTTATTCACTCGGCCGTCGCCGCCCAGTGGTAGAATTGTAGGTTTGGGAGGGCTAGTCCTCCCCTGGATTTTGTTTTTTGTAGGACCTTCTTTGGGATCCTAGCATTCTTCCCCCGCACCCCCCCTCCCCCCCCCCACCCCAATACGAACGCCATGATTAGTTTGTCCAGCGCTTTGAAAAAGGCCTTGGGGATATAGATCGGAAAGGATCTGTAGCGCACAAAGACTCACGAGAGACGAATAGAGATGAAGTCGATGAGGCTTTATTAAGCGTGACTTGTTCCCCGCAGTTCAGCAACAGACTGGCCTGCGGGGGAGAACTCCTGGTTCTTATACTCCGCCTTCAGGGCGGAGCTAGAGGTCAACAGCCAACCAGGACCCGGGATCTGTCAGCCAATGACATCATGGCTTCACAGTCCCACATGACCCCTAATGCATACTACCACAGGATCTATGTAGGAAGAGGTACCTGGGCAGTACATTCATTTTGATCGTCCGGACTCTCCCCGCGAGGGAGAGTGGGAGTGTGTTCCATCTTTGCAGGTCCTTTTTTACTTCCTCTGTCAGACTGGTGAGGTTCCATTTGTGGATCGTTTTCCAGTCATGGGCTATTTGGATCCCCAGGTAGCGGAATTTGAGTCGGGCTTTTTTAAACGGCAGTCCCGTTAGGGCTGCCCCACCTACTTGTGGGTGTACCGGGAAGATCTCGCTTTTGCTCATGTTGAGTTTGTAGCCCGAGAAGACGCCAAGCTCTTTCAGGAGCGCGATGATTCCGTCCATGCTGCTCTGTGGATCCGAAATGTCGAGGAGCAGGTCATCTGCATAGAGTGAGACTCTGTACTCTCTGCCGCCCGTTTGGATCCCCCAACCAGCTTTTTGCTGCCCTGAGCGCGATTGCTAGTGGTTCGATCGCTAGAGCGAACAGCAGCGGGGACAGTGGGCATCCTTGTCTGGTGCCTCTGTGCAGCTGGAAGTATCGGGAGTTGGTATTGTTGGTCCGTACGCTCGCCATGGGAGCGTTGTATCCAGGAGGTGAACCCTATTCCAAGCCCAAACCGCTCCAGTACCTCTATGAAGTATTTCCATTCGACTCTGTCGAAGACCTTTTCTGCATCTCGGGAAACGATCACCTCTGGTGTTCTCTCCCTGAAGGGTGTCATTATCACGTTCAGCAGGCGCCTGATGTTCGAGGTAAGCTGTCTACCTTTGACAAAGCCCGCCTGGTCCTCTGCGACCACCTCAGGTGCACAGTCTTCTAATCTTTGGCTAGGATTTTGGTCAGTATTTTGGCGTCTGCATTCAGCAGTGAGATGGGTCTGTATGACCCACATTCCGTTGTGTATTTGTCTTTATTAGGTATCAGCGAGATTGAGGCCTGTGCTAGCGTGGGCGGAAGTGTGCCCCTCGCTAGCGAGTCTGTGAACATCTCCCGCAGGTGCGGGGCCAGTGCTGTCGCAAATTTTTTGTAGAAGTCCGCCGGGAACCCGTCGGGTCCCGGCACCTTCCCCGCCTGCATGGAGCTAATGCTGTCCATGATCTCTCCCAGTGCTAGTGGTGCTTCCAAGTCCCGTTTTTTGCCCTCCCCCATGACAGGAATGTCCAGTCCATCAAGGAACCGTTTCATCCCGGACTCCCCCATTGGGGGCTCTGAGGTGTACAGCCCTTGGTAGAAGACCTTGAAGGTTTTGTTGATCTTTTCTGGTTCTGTTTCTAGCGTGCCTTTAGTATCCCTGATTTGTGCAATTCTCTGGTGGCAGCCTGCTTTCTCAGCTGGTGTGCCAACAGGCGGCTGGCTTTGTCTCCGTGTTCGTATAGGATCCCACGTGCCTGGCGGAGTTGGTGCACTGCTTTCCTGGTGGAGAGCAGGTCAAAATTCCTTTGTAGCTCTTTCCTCACCGCCAGGAGCCCTATGGTCAGGGCCTCGGAGTATTTACGGTCTACCTCCAGTATGGAGTCGACCAGCTGCTGCCGAGCCGCCCTTTCCTCCCTATCTCTTCTCGCTTTGAAAGCGATGATTGCCCCTCTTGGTACAGCCTTTAGCGATTCCCAGAACGTGGAGGTTGAGACCTCCCCGTTTTGGTTGTTCTCTGTGTACTCTGCTATGGCCCGTGATATCCTTTCATTGAAGGCCTTGTCCGCTAGTAGAGCAACGTCCAACATCCATGTGGGGCGTTGGGCCCTGCCCGTCTCCAGCCTCACGTCCATCTAGTGTGTAGCGTGGTCTGATGTCACAATTGTGGAGTATTCCACTTTGTCTATCCCCGGAAAACCGTTTTCCCCACCACAAAGAAGTCAATTCTGGTGTATACGTTGTGTACTGGGGAGAAGAAGGATAATTCCTTCTCCCCCGGGTGGGCGAACCTCCAGAGGTCCACCGCTCCCATCTGCTCCATAAAGTGACTGAGTTCCCTTGCCATGTTTGAGGTTTTCCCCGTTTTGGGGTTTGATCTGTCTGTCTTTGGATCCTGTACACAGTTTAAGTCCCCCCATGATTAGTCGATGCATCGCTATGTCAGGGATTTCTGCCATGGTCATCTTGATGAAGCTCGTGTCGTCCCAGTTGGGTGCGTACACGTTAACTAGTACTACCGGTGCCCCATCCAGGGCCCCGCTGACCATGACGTACAGTCCTCCTGGTTCCGTAACCGTCCTTGTCGCCCTAAACATCGTCCTCTTGCTGATCAATATCGCCACCCCCCTGGCCCTTGTCCCATAGCAGGAATGGTAAGTTTGTCCCACCCAGCCCTTTCTTACCCGCAGTCGGTCCTGCTCTCTCAGGTGTGTCTCTTGGAGGAAGACTTTGTCGGCCCTCATATTTCTTAGGTGGGTGAGAACTCTGGATCTCTTCACTGGGCCGTTGAGTCCCCTTACGTGTCATGTGACTATCCTGGTGGGGGGCTTCTGCCCCCTCGCTCCTGTGGGATTAAACATACTTACCTGGTGGACGCGCCCCTGCCCTCCGGGGTTTCCCTTTGTTAAGGGGCCGTCCAGGATGGCCGCTGTCACTGCTCTCTCCATGCGGTCGGGTCCCTGCGCTCCAGGGTTTTCCTTTGTCCAGGGGGCACCCGACATGGCCGCCCACTGTGCGTCCGCCATGCAGGTAGTCCCCTGCACTCTGGGGTCTCCCTTTGCCCAGCGACCGTACTGGGTGGGTGCTTGCAGCGAGTCCTTGTTTCGAGCCCCTGGTTGTGGCACGTTATAGCCCTATTCCTTTTCTAACCTTGTTTGTCTCTCCTTCCCTGTGTCCCCCCTCCCCGGTCTCTCCTTCCCTGTGTCCCCCCTCCCCAGTCTCTCCCTCTCTGTGTCACCCTCCCCCCCCCCCGAGTCGCTCCCTTCCCCCCCCCCTCTCCCTTATACCCCTCCTTTGTCCCTCTTTCCCCTGTTCCTATCCCCGTTTGCTCTCCCGTCTCTGTTATGTGGTCCCCCCCCCACCCCCAGCCTGGTGCCTTCCCCCCTGTTGGGGGCGTGCTGCGGCCCTGCTTTGTTGCATGCCCCCGGCGCTAGCTTTCCCGCTAGTACGGTGGCCCCCCTCTCGGGAGTTACTGTCTCGCTTCTCCCCTGCCCGGCCTGTTAGGTTTTCATAGAATTTCATAGAATTTACAGTGCAGAAGGAGGCCATTTGGCCCATCGAGTCTGCACTGGCCCTTGGAAAGACCACCCTACACAAGGTCAATAGCTCCACCCTATCCCCATAACACAGTAACCCCACCCAACATTAAGGGCAATTTTGGACACTAAGGGCAATTTATCATGGCCAATCCACCTAACCTACACATCTTTGGACTGTGGGAGGAAACCGGAGCACCCGGAGGAAACCCACGCACACAAGGGGAGAACGTGCAGACTCCGGACAGACAGTGACCCAAGCCGGAGTCGAACCTGGGACCCTGGAGCTGTGAAGCAATTGTGCTATCCACAATGCTACTGTGCTGCCCTCTGCCTGCTCTTCCCCTATCCTACGCTTCACTCCTCTTGCTTGCTCTTCCTTCTCCGCTACTCTCGGTCCCTCGTGCTGAGGCCTGGACTCCCACCTGAAGCGGCCCCTCGGGCAGTGGTTTGCTTTTTGTTCAGGGTGCGCTCGCTGTGGCGGGGGCGGGGGGCCTGGCGTTGCCTCAACCCGCCCTCCCCCCCCATCGGCGTGTTGTTGCCCCTTGCCAGGGGCCCCTCATTTCTACCCTCGCTGGTGGTTTTCCAGCCCGTGTCGCTTGACAAACTTATTTGCTTCGGCAGGGGCCTTGTGACCCAGAGTTTCGCTGGGTACAGCATACCAAAACGCATGTTGCTCTTGTGAAGAGCTGCTTCCGCTCTATTAAACTCGGCCCGTCTCCTGGCTCGGTCTGCCCCAATGTCCTCGTAAATTCTAATGGCATGTCCATCCCATTTGCAGGTTCTGTTTTTCCTGGCCCAGCGTAGGATTGTTTCCCTATCTTGGTACCGGTGCAGTTTAGCTATAACTGCTCTCGGGTGATCCCCTGCTTTGGGCTTCGGGCACAGCGACCGGTGTGCTCTGTCCATTTCTGGTGGGCTGGGAAAGGTTTTCTTTCCCACTAAGTTGCCCAGCGTCTCGGCCACGTATGTCGTGGGGTTTCTCCCCTAGATCCCCTCTGGTAGGCCCACTATCCTGACATTTTGCCTGCTCGAGCGGTTTTCCTGATCGTCCACCCTGCCCTTCAGGCTCCCCTGTGTTGTGCCCAGTCTCGCCACCTCCCTCTCCAGGGCCGTGATCCGGACGCTCATGTCAGTCGCTGCTTTCTCCAGCTCCTTGATGGTCGCCTCTTGGGCTTCCAGTTTCTCCCCTTGGGCGTCCAATTTCTCCTCTGCTCTGCCCAGGGCCTGCTGCACCTCTGTCAGGGCCATGGCCATTGCTGCCTGCACTGCGCCTCTATGTCTACCCTAGCCTCTGCCTTGTTTACCTGCTGATGTTCCCTCAGCGCACCGGCAAAGGCTGCCTTCCAGTTCCAGCTCCCCCCTGGCCCCGGGGGAGACTGCACCTGTCTGCCCTGCTCTTTTTGATGCGGCGATACTTCCGTTCTGCCGCATTGTTCGCTTGTTAGCTCGTCTGAACTGGCTCGCCCATTTTGCCCCGTCTGCCTTTGGTGCCCTTTCTACCTCTGCTTTGGCTCCCTTCTGGCATTTTGTTCCTTTCCCCCCCCCCGCTTTTTTTTGTTTCTTCCCTTTTTCTTCTCCCCTCCCTTCTCTCCTTCACCACTTTATTTTTCCTCTTTTATAAAATTCTTCTCAGGTGAACTTGTTTTGGGTGAGAGAAAAAAAGTGCAAAAAGAATATTTAAAAGTTTTAAAAGTTAAAAGTTTTCTTTTCAGAGATTTGTTTTTGCAAAAGTTCATTTTTCCTTCCTTTTCCCTTACTCACCCAGGTCGAGAGAGAGAGAGAGAGAGAGAGAGAGCGAGGCTTCTGATCGGGAGTCCCTCTTTGTTCCTGCCTTGTGGTGGTCGGTCGGTCCACACTTCGGTCCCCGCTGCTTGGTCCGGGCCGCCGCTCGTCGCACCCTGCGCTCTCCTCCTGCGGGGGGGGTCGTCGGTCGCTCCTCCGTTCCTTCCTCCCTGCTGCAGGTTCGGCTCCCGCTTCGGCCTGGGCCGCGCCTTCAGTCCGTGGGGGAAGGGGGGGGGGGGGGGCAGGGGGGGGGGGGGGGTGCGCCAGATCGCTCCACTCCCGAGGGTCCAGTTCCCCTGCTCCCGATTTCGCAGGGCTTAAATTTTTTTTAACCTGGAGACCCCCTGAAAAAGCCCCGACTTTGTGGACCTGCGGGAGTCTTTTTGCTGCCAATGAGCATTCTCTTCAGCTTCTGGAGGTAACAAAACGTTCTGCATGGATTAACCATTTTGCAGTACGCAACTATGATTCAGCTTACCTCTGCAGAGGTTGCACCCTCACCCTCGACTAGATTTACCCAGGCACGTCAAGCAAGACTTGAATTTGGCTACCTTCTGCTCTCGCAAGTTTCCTCTGGTCCCTTGCAACCCATTTTATCTATTCTGCTCCTTCATCTATGGATACTGTACAGTAATCATTAGCCGTGACTGCAGGGAATACCCTGATCACCAATCAATCTTCCTGCTACACTGCTTTGAAGTTTTGGAACTGGTATGATTAATTGTCACATGATAAACACATCAAAATATCTGGCAGGTTAGCAGGCATGTCGTGTAAGATATGTTGATTGGCAACACTGCTGTCTGGATATTAATCGAAGGAAATCCTTTCCTCTTAATTAAATTGACTGGGATTGACATGAGAGGCGTGATGTGTTGGGTGTTCTGGATCACAAACAGGTCACCAACTCTTCAAGTGGTGCAACTCTATTTTATTATAAGGTTAACTATATTAAGATACTTGAACTGAGGGTAAATGCAATACCAGCTTTAACTGTTGACCCTTGCCTATTCCTAACCAGGTGATGCACTCAGCACATGGTGAATGTCTGTGCTGCAGGCTGTGAGCTCTGTGCTCCGAGCTGGCTGCTACTAGAATGAGCGGGAACTCTCCTGTCCCCTGTCTTTATAGTGCGTGTGCTCTTACTTGTGATTGGCTGCGGTGTAGTATATTCTGATTGGTCCACTGCATGTCCATCAGTGTGTGTGCGTATGTCTGCACCATAATATACTGGTGTATATTATGACAAGGCGTTCAAGGCCAATATATTCCATCAATTGCTCCATGTACAAATGGGAATTCTGCCAGCCTGGTAGCTTTTCCGGCAGAAGCCCTCAGGGAGATTGTTAAAGGGGAAACTTAACAGGAAGGGGGTGAACTCCACTGGGAGGGTGATCAGAAGGTGAGGGGGGGGCAACTGGGAAAGAGAGCAAATTGGATGTGGGTTGATCAGGTGAGTGCTGATGCTTAATGTGGGACGAACCGGACACTGTAACTGCACTGACCCTCCGAAAGAGCAACTGACCTAGGCCCACTCTCCCACGCTATACCCACAACCCCACCTAACCAACACATCTTTGGACACTAAGGGACAATTTGGCAAGGCCAATCCACCTAACCTGCACATCTTTGGACTGTGGGAGGAAACCGGAGCACCTCGAGGAAACCCACACAGACACGGGGAGAATGTGTAAACTCCACATAGACAGTGACCCAAGGTTAGAATCAAACCCAGGTCCCTGGTGCTATGAGGCTGTAGTGCTAACCATTGTGCCACCCTGCTGAGCAGCTGGACATGTTTTGGATTTAACCAAAGCAAAACAGAAACACATTTTCAGTGAAATGTACAGAAGAGATGAGAGCAGCCCAAATACAAAGGATTTGCCTCATTGATGACATAAAACAGTGGTTGTAATTGTACACAACAACATTTGAAGTACATGACCATATGGGCAATGATGTGTTTGGCACAGTCCTCCATGAGAACTGGTGTGGTGAAGTCCAATAAACCTTTATTAACAGGCTGATCAAGACAAAGATGGGAAGGAAGAAGACCAGCTCAATGTTTGGAGTTCACATGTACTAATTACTGAAGAGACAAGACAGGTATAATGCATGTTACCCATAATGGATTTATTATTTTTAAAATAGCTTTAATATTCAGGCTCAAATGTTGTTTCGTTCAGTCAATTGGCTGAGGCACAATGCGACTGTAAAATAGGACAGCAACCCTCAGAGTTAGTAGTTTTACTTTTCAGTCGTTTTTTGGAGGTGCAGCATGTTAGAAGTCCAGTGCCCAGCACCGAGCTCCAAGGTGTACCATGTTTACCTATAAAAAATGTTGCATGCTCCCCTGAAGTCAAGGGAAGTGTTATCCCTATGTTTTGAGCTCTAGCTTTTAGTGAACAAGTTTTGATCTAGTCGATTGCCACAAAGGAATAAAAACGGATTGTTTTCTTACATATTGGGAGCATTGCAGAAATATGCTTGCGAGCAGCAGAGCTGCACTATCTTCCTGTGTGTCTGAGGTACAAGGATCCCACACATAACATAGTGCTAGAAAGACAAATTTTGAACAGCCAATATCATGCAGATGAAGAGCATTATGTTCTACATTGTGAAGTAAACTGCGTTTGAATGTGCATAATGAGGATCTGTCTTTGAAATTCAGGTGGGAGGTGAGAATTCGATCACTTTATGTAGAGTGTGAACAGAGCGATGCCATTTGTATATCAATGGGGGATGGGGATGTTTTCAGTGTAAACCAAGGATTTATATTCATCCTGCCAGCTTTGCCTGCACAAAATGCAATTAGCATTGCTCGTAATGACTTGATTTGTAGACAAGAGATTAATGTTTTCCTATATTCTTTGATTAGGTATTTCAGCATGCCTGTGTGAATCATTGCAGAAACACTGCCGACACTTGTTAGGGAATTTCAAAGAGTATTCAGGGATGAGGTTGTTGAAGATGGTATTATCATTTTGATGTGGAAGAATTATGATCTCAGTCTTGTTAGCAAATTATCATTCAATATCCAGCTCAGAAATGTAATATCAGTTTTAATTGATTTAGCAACCAGCATTCTGTAGCATACAGGACATGTTGGGCTCTGTTGGGCTTTTTTATAGTCCAAGTAGTCCAGGTACCTCAGCTGGCAAACATATGACCAAAGTTCTGAACGGAAATTCACTTTTTAAAAATCTGTTAATTAACAGGTTCACCGAGGACATGAGTGAATGAACGATCAATTAGGTGATTGAATTCAATTTCAAATTTGATCGAATACCTTTAGAATATAATGTTCTGTGTTACGGTGTTTGATTATTTTAAGCTATGATATATCATGGAAAGAATTCCTCGGCTGTTGCAATTCACTTTTCCCACCGGCAGGTTTCCTGACGGTGTGGGGTGGCTTCAATGAAAATCCCATTGACAAACAGCGGGAGGATAGAATCCCGGGGGATCAGAGAATCCAGCCCCATTTCTTTGTCATGCTTGGGAGAAACAGGTAACGTGAACCACGGATTCCCAAACCTTTCTAGCACTGGGATTTTTCCCAACATCCTGTCTGAACCTATTTTAGTTTCATTGATCAAATTGATGGCCATAGTTTTTTTTAAATAAATTTAGAGCACCCAATTGTTATTTTTTTTCAATTAAGGTGCAATTTAGCGTGGCCAATCCACCTCACCTGCACACCTTCGGGTTGTGCGGGTTGTAGCCATCTCAGATGGCCACCTGAAAAGGACCAATGGAATTATGGCCAACCTAGGAGTCAGACACACTCAGAGCTTGTCTGTGTATTAGCAACCCAGATAGCTAGATGCTATCGAAGCCCCCGCTCGTTTGCATTCTAATGGCCTATTTCCCCAGAACGAAAGGACTGTACTCCGGTAACCGATACAGATGCAGACTAACCGGCATCACTCCCTTTGTTAAGAAAGCCCAAACAGCCAAGGTCAATGTCCATTCAGGACACGCCTAGCCGTCAAGGCACCCGCCTCTTTATTGGCCAGAATCGAAGGCAGTGATCGAAGGCTGTTGAATTATTGAGTCCAAAGCTAAGGACCGCCCTAAAGAGCGCAAAATCCCACACGGATAAAAAGAGACATAGCTATGCGTTCGGTCTCTCTTGGCCCCGGCCTATGCCTAAAACCAAGTGTAGCATTACGACCAGAAGACAAGTTCAAGACCAACGATCACTACCAGACGGATGAGCCCAGCAGAAACGAAGCCACTTCTTCGACCCAGCCACGCAAGATCCGAACAAAGGCCTTGTTCATCTGCAAAGAGCCTGTTGCCCTGAAGTTAAGTATAGGTTATTGTAGTTGTTAGGTGTAGTTTAACTTGTAGTGTTTAATGTTGCATGTCGGAGTAATCCTTGTGTGTAAATAAACTATCTTTGAACTTGTGTAGCCATCTGGGACGGCCACTTACAACCCGGAACAGAGACACTCGCAAAGCCTAGCGGGTAAAATGGACAAGCCAAGACTCAGGCAGGCTCAGAGCCTGAAATGTATATTTGCAAGCAAGGAGTCCAGACGGTATCGAAACTCCGACCAATTAGCATTTTGATGGGCCGATTAGCATTTGATGGCCCATCTTCACCAAGACAAAGGATTGGTACTCGAGCGACCGGTACAGTCCCAGACATTTCGGCGCCACTCCCTGTTCAAGGGAAGCATAAACAACGGGGTCGGTGACCGCTTGGGACACGCCCAGCCATCCAGGCACCCGCCCATTTATTGGTTAAGAATCGAACAGAGTGATCAGGAATCACCCAATTAGTGGGGTCCAAACTGAAGGACTGCCCGAAAGAGCGCGAAAACCCCCAAGTATAAGAAGAGAGTCTGCCATATGTTCGTCCTCTTTTGGACCTGGCGCCCCGGCAACGTCCACTTCCAATCGCAGCACCACCAGAAGCAAGTCCAAATTCAACGCTTGCTACCAGACGGATGAGCCTCGCTGAGCAGCAGTTACTTCTCCAGACTCGATAGATCCAGAATCAGACCACGGCCACTGTTCCTCTGACCTAAGCCGGGTGCCTGAAGTTAAGTACAGGTTGTCTTAGTCGATAGGTGTAGTTAGCTAGTAGTGCTTATGTTGCATGACTAATTGTGTGTAAATAAAGTACCCTTGACCTTGAACTAACTAACTGGTGATTGGCTCTTTGATCGATAGCCGGTTGAACCTTGTGGTGGTATCATTTGATACCTGCCGACTCTGAGCATTAGAACATAGATATCAAAAGGAAGGAGGGCCAACCCACTGATTGCCGTAGTTAGAGCAGAGCCACACAGGAAAAAAAAGACAACACTTGAACTGACTAACTGGTTGTTTGGTCTTTGATCAATATCCGGATAAGCCTTGTGGTGGTATCCTTTGATACCTGGCGACTCTGAAAAGCAATATTATCATTAATAACTACCATATCTAGTTAATTTGGCAACATTATTGGTGCCGATTGGCACCATTATTGGTGACTCTGGTGGGATCTCGACCTAGAAGTGATTTTGTCACTCCGAGAGAACCCACAAATCTTTGCATTAGAAATCCAGTTGAGGAAAACTGAAAGAAACCACAAGTATAAGGCCCGTATCGATCAAATCACCAAGATTTGGAATTAACCTGCATGCGTACTAATAGGGATATAAGGTAAACTCGTTAGATATTGCGTAAAACTATCGGGAGTATTGTGGACTGGAAAATAGCCTAGGCCATACCCAGCTGTTCGAATCACCGCCCTATTCCCCCTGTCCCAAATTAACGGTAGGAAAAGAGAAGTTAGAAGCAGAGCAAAAGAGAACTTAGAGGTAGGAAAACATAGAACGTAACGGTAGGTAAACAGAGATAGTAGTAGCAATGGGCACAAAAGCGATGGAACGCCCAATGAACCCGCAGGAACCCAAGGTGGCAGCAACCAACAGAGCAGAGCAGTGCCCCATATGGGAAGAAGAGTTGAGGAAGTATTTGAAGGGGAAAGGATGGCCCCTTTGGTCCGAGTTTTGTTCAAATGATGAGTCAGGTCCAGGAAGCATAGGACAAACCTGGTGGGACAACCTTACCGAGGTACATAAGAAGAATGCAGCAAAAGATCGTAAGCCGATGGCAATAGTGTTCTGTTTGGCACAGTTGCGAGGCACAGAGGAGGTCATGAGGATGCTCCGCAGACAGCTAGTTGAGAAAGAGGAGAAGAATGAGGGAAATTATAGTGAATGTGAAAAGATTAATGAGCAACTCCGGGAACAGTTTGGCAGCTAAAGATAAAGAGGTGGCTGATGTCAAACGGGCACACCAATCTTGTTTAGTTCACCTTAGCAGCTTTCAAACCCAGTACGATAAAGCATACCAAGATACACAGCGTGCAATTTTGGTACAAGAAGAGACAGAACAGCAGGTAGCACAGTTAACAAGACAATGTGCAGATTTAAAGGCAGCTTTATGAGCGCTCCATAGCTCCACTACAGAACAAAGACAGAGCACAGTAGATCACGTGAAATGTAGACGACAAATAGAGAGGTTGCAGTCACTGCTGTCAGTGCAAAACGGATTCAGAGATACTTTTGGACAAGATTTAGATGAAGAGAATGGCCCCAATTGGCAAGAACTAAATGAAATCGCCCATATATATGTGGAGAATACCGAAAATCACAATAGAGCCCCCCAGGCCCCGAAAAGGAAAGCACCCGCACTGCCGACTGCACAAGCAGCACACACCCGCATGAATCCAGTCATCACACAGCACAAGTCATCGGATCGGGATGAGCCTGATTTTGTTTACACCACCCTACTAACCATCACCCAATTGAGAGATGACTGCGCCAAAATTGAACCATTCGAACCCACCACAGACCCACATAATTTCTTTGAGAGAGTACGACAGCAAACGGCTAAGTACGGTCTAGACGAACCAGAGGAAGTTAAGCTTCTAGTCATGAGCCTTGACCCGTCCGTTAGCTCAGCTTTCCCAGAACTCCAGAATGTAGGAGGAGGAACCCTATAGGAGATGAAAATGGCCATTTTAGATGCGATTGGATACAACAAGGGAGATCCAGTAGAAGGTTCGAACCGTTGTAGGCAAAAGATGGGGGAGCATCTGACTGCATTTGCAGGTCGCCTTTGGATCCATTTGAAAGCAGTATTTGGGAATTTAAACTGCGCACACTTAGAGTCTCTCACTTTTAGTCTCTCACGCCACAGAAGCAGGTCAAAAGTCTTGTGTAAATTACAACCCTGCAGACGACACACATATTTGGGTTTTAAAGCCACTCTCCAGAGCTTGGGAACAATCCCGACATAGGAAGGCAGATCAGGAAAAGGCAGAGGCGAATATGCACCCAGTCAGGACTAATCAGGACCCAGCATGGGTAACTGAGGGCAGACATGAAGGACAGCACCCCAGAGCACAGGCAGCACGAGGTTGCTATAATTGTGGACACATGGGACATTACGCCCGCGAATGCAGACAAAACCCCCCGAACCAGCAACGGCACTTGTAATCGAACGCCCCACCTAAGGACAATGTTAGGCCCATACATAGCCCAAACAGATAATGCAGTAATGAACACCACAGATTGACGGTGTTTAGACTCCCCAACTTGGGTCTGCGACACACTCTGGGACACATCAGGCAGACCAGTAGTCACAGGCACAGACCGGGGTCATCCAGTAGAGTTCCTTTGGGACACAGGAGGGTCCTGCACCACTTTAAACTCCTCCAGAATGTTTCAGCGCGACAAATGGCCCACCACAGACAACATCACCCGTAGTAGATTTACAGGACATGTACAGCAGGGATACATTACAGCCCCTGTAGATATTCAGATAGGAACCATAAACCCCAGAAGCACCGTTGTTTTAGTCGACTTACCCCAAATAGCCGAGCACATTCTAGGAATCGACTTAATGAGCTTCCACAACCTTTCCTTTGACCCCGTGAATAGGTGTGTATGGAAAATGGCCAAAACAGCGAGAGCCCCTGCCACGTTCACAGTAGGGGACTACGAACATAGGATTTGCTCAGTCGAAGACTATTGGTTTGATCTGCAAACAATTAGTACAGACCAGACAATTAGAGAGGTCCTCAGAAAACATAAAGCTGCTTTCGCCCAGCAAAGCACGATTGTGGGAAGATCCCAGGCATGGTCACAATTTCAGGTCCCGATCCCAAGCCCCAGAAGCAATATGGTTTCCCACAGCAAGCCGAGGGTGAGATCTCAAGAGTCATTAGATCAAGGAGTAATTCGCCCCGTAGCCTCAACAAACAATGCCCAAATTTGGCCCGTAAAGAAACCCGACCGTTCATGGAGATTAACCATTGACTACCAAGAGTTCATAGATTTCATAGATTTCATAGAATTTACAGTGCAGAAGGAGGCCATTCGGCCCATTGAGTCTGCACCGGCTCTTAGAAAGAGCACCCTACCCAAGGTCCACACCTCCACCCTATCCCCATAACCCAGTAACCCCACCCAACACTAAGGGCAATTTTGGACACTAAGGGCAATTTTGGACACTAAGGGCAATTTATCATGGCCAATCCACCTAACCTGCACATCTTTGGACTGTGGGAGGAAACCGGAGCAACTGGAGAAAACCCACGCACACACATGGAGGATGTGCAGACTCCGCACAGACAGTGACACAAGCCGGAATCGAACCTGGGACCCTGGAGCTGTGAAGCAATTGTGTTATCCACAATGCTACCATTCAACAAGGTCACCCCATTAGCAGCCCCCACCGTTGCTACGAGTCCCGAAACCATGCTCAAACAGGGAGTACACGCAAAGTACTTTACAGTGCTGGACATTAGCAATGGCTTCTGGTCCATTCCCTTAGAAAAGGTCTGTCAATACAAGTTCGCGTTCACATTTCAAGGACAGCAGTATGCGTGGACATGTATTTCCACAACTCCCCCTCCATTTTTCAACGACAATTGGCCAACGGACTTTCCAAATTTTCCCACCCCGAATGCCTTATTCAGTATGTGGAGACTTACTCCTACAGATGGACACAAAGGAAGAGCATGTTAAGCTTCTTTCAGAATTGCTAGGTCTCTCACAATCAATTGGATGCAAGGTCAACCCGAAAAAAGTCCAGATCCTAAAACAAAAGTCCTTTATTTAGGCACCATTATCACCCACGGGAAGAGAGAGATTGAACACAAACAAATTGAGTAAACAGTTAAATTGCCCCAGCCCCACAATATCACTGCACTCAGGTCATTCTTAGGATTAGTTGGATATTGTAGGCACCATATAGATGGTTTTGCCACAAAAGCAGCCCCACTCAGAAAGCATTAGAACACAGAATCCCCAGACCACGGACAACGCTTTAAAAATTTATGTGGACGGTTCCTCCACCATAGAAAATGGAAAGAGAATAACTGGTTGTGGAATTTATGTGGAAGACACACAGGGACGCGCATTCTAGGAAATATCTTTAAAATTGCCCGGCTACCTGGGATCACAAGCAGCCGAATTAGCAGCGATAGCATATATAGTGCAGCACCCAGATTCCTTTCCGACCCCGTTGGCATACATTTGGACAGTTTATATGTCTGCAATAGTTTGACAGAATTCCTGCCCCGTGGGAATCTCGAGGATTTGTATCCACTGATGGTAAACCCCTACCCTCAGCCCCATTGTTGAAGCATATCCTTCAGACAGCAAAAGACCGCACATATGGCATAATCAAAGTCAGAAGCCATCATCATTCCTCCCCACCCAGTAATGTAAAGGCAGGCGCCTTAGCAAAGTCAGGATCACACCACGGACACATTTGGCAACCCCCCGAAAGTGAACCAATGCACGCAGTATAGGTTTTGACCAATATCGAAGATTTAGCCCAGGCCCAAAGGGCAGACAACACTCTTAAGCAAGTTTTAGACGATAACTTCCCAGCCCCCTACGACAAATTCAAGGACTCACTGACGGTATAGTTTTGAAAAATGGAATTTATGTGGTCCCCATCCAGGACAGAAAACAGATAATTTACCAGTTTCATGACGGACAGGGGACATCAGGGCATAGACAATACCATTGCCCATTTAAGACCTTTGTGCTGGTGGCCCGATTTAAAAGCAGACGTCACGCATTATGTTGAGAATTGTTTAATGGTGCACAGAACAATCCTGAAAGGTGCTCCAAGAAAGGACAATTGAGACACACCCGACCTGTTAATGGCCCATGGACAAATTTACAGCTCGACTACATTGGTCCCCTAGCCCCCCCCTGCAGAAATGGTTTCAATATGTATTAGTAGTAATCGACCCCTTTACAAAATGGGTAGAAGCATTTCCCTCCCGGACGAACACAGCGAAAGCCACAGCTAAGATTTTGCCCCAACAGATATTTACATGCTGAGGTCTCCCCCGCAGCATTGAGTCAGACAAAGGTTCACATTTCACCGGCAGAGTCATGCAAAATGTCCTAACGGTTTTTGGAATCAAGCAAAAATGTCACATAGCGTATCATTCCCAATCCAGCGGCATTGTTGAACGAATGAATCGCACCTTGAAAGCGACCATTAGAAAAGTGGTGCAACAGCAGAACACCACATGGGACATAGTCCTCCCATTCGCCCTTATGTTTATTAGGAACACAGTATCCAGTTCCACAGGTTTCACCCCCCACACTCTCATGACCGGACGGCCCATGAAAGGAACTGAATATTTATTAGGTTTCGATTTGGCAAGCCCCACAGTCACCGCCCTCACCTATGATAAAGCAGTTCAACAAGGAAACTATTAAAACAGCACAGCTCGCTGCAGCTGTCCAACTAGGCGCTGGGAAAAAGCAGAGGAAGGCCTGCTTTGATAAAACAGTCCACCCCGTAGAGTATACAGTGGGTCAGCAAGTAATGATTTCCCTTTACAATCCTAGTTATTCCTCTCCCCCAAATTTGCAGGACCCGACTGCATTTCGGACAAAGTGAGCCCCTCGGTGTACAAGATAACATACCCCAATGGTAAAACTGGTTGGTTCCACATCAACCAGCTCAAAGTCTATGGAACCCAATGTAGCCACTCCCACCACATCTCCCTGGCAATGGCAGACAATTCCGCCCCGCCCATCGACAACCTAGTCCAACCCTCCTCCAGCCATGACAGCACATCCACGCCCACAGACCCGACCTTGTCTCCGCCCACAAGTACGACTTTCCACCTTGAGCTTGATTCAGACGATAACTCTAGCCTCCCTGAAGTGACCACAATCACTGACCACTGGTACAACCGCCCCGGCTCCAGTCAAACCAGCCCGTGGAACCATGACCAGGACATCCCCATCCCCAATGTCCCCATCCACAGCCAGAGCCACCGCCACAGCCCGACAACAGTAATTTGCCCTTCACTGCCACCGCCCCTACGTTTCAAGACAAACGAACCCCCTTTTGGAACTGCGACAACTCTTGTAGATTGGTAAGACATGACGATTCGGATCCCACGACAGCCTACGCTGCCACGGCACAAAAACGACAGGCACAAGTCTGGCAACCGGGAGATGGTGTTGATTCAGATTCTGACTCTGGTTATGGTAATCATTTTACAACGCACTTTGGTACAGAACCCTGAGGTGTCCAGATGATGGGAAAAAGGAGCCGCATAAGAATTACGGTGTCCTACTTCCTGATGGAGCCTGCCCGCCTTTTATTTTCTCCTTTCTTTCTTATTGCTACATGGTTTTAATTAATATCAGCCAGATACAAAATTTCTTGATACAGTTTATTCTTCCGATCTCACATATGTTACAAATTCTTCCCGTTTGTTCAGTCACCCAGGTAGGGAGCAATGGCACTAATCCCCGCCCTGCCTGAGGACCCCAAATGCATCCCGTCAGCTAAGCTCGGGTAGTGGAGCAACGGCACTGATCACCGCCCTACTCGGGAATCCCACCCATTCTTGCCCTGCCACGGCCCACATGCACCTCATGTTCCTGTCACTTCGAGTACTCTGGAATGGTTCGTTATACTTTGCACTGTCTTTGGCAGGTCTTAGTTTTCCCTTCTCTGCTCTTTATTGTGGTTTAAAGAATGCCCTTTGCCACAGTCTGTAGACTCATCCCTTTACCTTCCGCGACTCTTTGGTCGCTTCCCCACCTGCTATTTACATGTTTGACACACTTGGTTGCAACATATATGCTGCCATACGCGAACTACCTCTGGACCCTGGGACGAAGAAACTTTATAAAACCGGCCGCCCCGAAATTCGGCTGCTGAAAACAAACCTCAACCTCCCATGGCTGTGATTCAAGAAAGACTCACCGAAGAAATTGTCCGCCCACTCCAAGCATCGACCACAAGCTGCGAGAGTCTCTGTCCTTGAAACATTTGCATTTCTTGTCTCTCCAAAATGGTATTTCAAAAAAAAAATGAGGGAGTCACACATGTTGACACTTCTAATGGATAACTGAAGTTAAGGAGAGAAAGACAAACAAAACGAGATGTTAACCAAAGATAATAACAGATATTATGCTTACACCCCCAGGAATATACGAAGAACGGAAGACAGAAGACCAGATGAAGACAGGACTGATGACCTCCATTGTGATCATCGCTGGACTCCTACAATTGCTCGCGTTACAAGCCTCTGTACCCTACACCACACCAGCCCCGAACATGACCACGCAACATGATACCCCTAGTCCGGACACCACACCACACATAGAGATAAGCACTGATACCCCCAGTTGGTGCGAAAACATTGTTAAATGGTATTCCCTTTCCTACACAGTAGAAGCCCTTCTGGTGATAGCGATAATCTGTAGTGTCATCCAGACACTTAGACCCCGCAAATGGCGAAAAAGAGCCTCCCGCTCCCCGATATATACACTCCCAGCCCCCTTCTTCGGAATTCACCCAACCCAACAAACAATGTAACCACCGATAAAAATAACGATTGTACACCTCTATAACGTTGATAAGTTACGTAGAAATGTGATGCTGCTGTTGGTTGAAAACTTTTGTATTGTACGTAAGTTCCTTTTTTTACTTGCCAGCAGCATGAGAGTAGCTTAGATAGTGATAGTTAGATATTCCCTTGTGCGAATAAGTTAAATGTGTAATAGTTGAATGTTTTATAGTGACCCCTTAGAGATCATGAATGTATGATGCATAAAACTCAGGTAAATGCTCCAAAACATAGGGCAGAGTAGAGGAGAACCTGTCCTTGACCAAGGGTAACCAGCACACCAAGGACGGATGAGGGATCAACAGAGTGATCCACCGCGCTTCGCGTTCAGGATCAAGAAGACGGGATGTAGCCATCTCAGATGGCCACCTGCAAAGGACCAAGGGAATTATGGCCAACCCAGGACTCAGACAGACTCAGAGCTTGTGTGTGTATTTGCAACCCATTCAGCTAGACGCGATCGAAACCCCCGCTCGTTTGCATTCTAATGGCCCATTTCCCCAGAACAAAAGGACTGTACTCAGGTAACCGATACAGATGCAGACTAACCGGCGCCACTCCCTTTGTTAAGAAAGCCCAAACAGTCAAGGTCAATGAATGCTCAGGACACGCACAGACATCAAGGCACCCGCCCCTTTATTGGCCAAAATCGAAGGCAGTGATCGAAGCCTGTTGAATTATTGGGTCCAAAGCTAAGGACCATCCCAAAGAGTGCAAAATTCCAGAGGGATAAAAAGAGGCACAGCCATGTGTTCGGTATCTCTTGGCCCCGGCCTACGCCTAAAACCAAGTGTAGCATTACGACCAGAAGACAAGTTCAAGACTAACGATCGCTACCAGACGGATGAGCCCAGCAGAAACGAAGCCACTTCTTCTACCCAGCCACGCAAGATCCGAACAAAGGCCTTGTTCCTCTGCATTGAGCCGGTTGCCCTGAAGTTAAGTATAGGTTATTGTAGTTGTTAGGTGTAGTTTAACTTGTAGTGTTTTATGTTGCATGTCGAAGTAATCCTTGTGTGTAAATAAACTATCTTTGAACTTGAACTGACGAACTGGTTATTTGGTCTTTGAACGATATCCGGTAAAGCCTTGTGGTGGTATCATTTGATACCAGGCGACTCTGAAAAGCAATATTATCATCAATAACTGCCATATCTAGTGAATTTGGCAACAGTATTGGTGCCGATTGGCAACATGATGAAGCCCATGCAGACATGGGGAGAATGTGTAAATTCCACACGGACAGTGACCCAGGGTCGAGATTCGATCCCGGATCCTCAGTGCTGTAGTCCCAGTGCTAACCACTGTGCCACGTGCCACCCTTGATGGCCATAGTTAATGAACAATTACATTATCATTGTATCATGTGGCTACTTGGATAGTAGAAGGCGAATGAGATGGCCTTTGATCTTCTTCCATGTAACAATTTTGTTTTGTTAACCACAATAGGTGGGATTTTCTGGCCATTCCCGCCAACAGGATCTCCCATTCGCGCCAAAGGCAATTAGGGGCTCCCCAGCGGCGCAAGAGTGGAGCCATCCAAACTGCCGTCAGCTTCAGCGGGCCAGGAAGTTCCCGCTAGCAGTCAATTGCAAATCCTTCCCGCCGCGGGGAAACCTGCCGCTGGACGGGCGTTTGGGGGGGTGGGGGGGGGGGGGGGGGTGGACTGGAAAATTGCAGCCTAGTCTTTGACTTATTTATGAGAAATCCATATTGGTCTTCAAATATATTCTATTATAATTGCAGGTATTGTGTAAATAGCAAGAAGGACCAACAATACAAATTAAAATATGCAGTTAAAGAGCATGGGCTATGACCTGGAATAAAAAGAGCAAACTTTGGAAATACTCAGCAGGTCTGACAGCAGCAGTTGAGAGAGAAGCAGAAGGTAGGATTTAACAGACCCGCCAGTAGTACGCATCATTGGGCCACTCTCTAAATTTTCCCGCCATGATGCCCACTGCTGGTAGGTCTGGAAAATCATCTCCAGATTTGGCACTTCAGGTCAAGGACCTTTCTTCCGAGCCGAAAGCAGATCAAAATGGAATAGGCTTTGAACAACAGAAATTGCGGAAGGGGCCAGGAAGTGCAAAAGGGAAGGTCTGAGATAGACTGGGGGCCAGGCTAACTGACGAAGGATTTCATGGCACTAAAGGCAAAGGGAGAGGCAAAAAGAATCAACAGGTTTGTCCAGAGTGAGCATGAATGGCAGAATAATGAAGAGCTTTGCCTGAAAGCAGAACAATATGAGAAACAAGACTAAGATTAGCAGATGCAAAAAAAAAAAGTCAGGAACAAAATTGGGAGCAGCGGAGAGAAAGAGTTCATTGCCTGAAATTGTTGAACTCAATGTTGGTTCCAGAAGGCTGTAGGCTTAATTGAAAGATGACTGTGGTCTGGGTTGCTTTTGGGTGATGACAACAATAGTATCAGTGATCAGTAACATCAGTGTTAACACAAATCTGAATGAGATGGATGTAATAATTGCATCAATTAAGTACGCATTTAAAACCAAGATTAACTGGATTGAAAATTTTGATCAGGAGACAGTTGAATTATATTGCTGTGCCCTCTTCAGGTTCAGTCAAGTGCAGCCATTGGAAAGTCATAAAGAAAATTCAGCTGCAATGTTTTTCAGGAACAGGAAGGTAAAGGTTCAGCATCCATTGTTCCCGGGCACAGTTTTCGAGTTTCTATTACGATTTGAATGCAAAACCTTGGAAAAATTGCCCCTTCTTTCCATCAATTATCTATTTCATACTTTGTCAAATTTTGAAGTGCACGTTAGTTGTTCCACTCATCGTGTTCCTATTATGTATGTTATGCTTATAAATATATAAATAGTCTGGAATAAACAGTGTGGTCCCTGGAAATTGCTTGCAGCAGTGAATTACATCCTGTAACGCGTAATATAATTTGAATGAGAATGCAATTTTTTTACCTGGAGACTTCTTGTGTTATCCTTCTTCACATTTAGGTGTAGATGCAGTGTTTTTTTTAATATTCATCGATAACAACTATTACTTAATTTTGTATCTATTATCTGTCACACGCTGCTGCATTGCAACAATAAACTTCCCAAATCTTTGTGCTCCTTTTCATTTTGTGAAACCATTCAGAGTTCCCTGTGATCAGTAATGCGTTTATATGTAGTTTCCAAAAGCCATCCTTTCTCGACCAAAAAGGATGATGTTGAGCAGAATGTTGCCAGACCATTGGAGGTGGCAATCAAGATGCAAAAGTCCTTGGAATTGATGTATGGGGTGAGGGTGTGGACATGATCCTGCCCTTTTCCTGCTTGTCCCAGAGCAGGATTGAAGGTGAGGGGAGATCTCACCTGGAACTTTCAGGTAAGCAATTTAGAAGTTTTTAAATTTGTTAAGAAGCCAATAAGAAGGTGCATGAGCCCTGAATCCTGGATATTCTGCCGATGGAACCTATTTCCTGATCTGTCAGCAACTTACAAGCGTCACCGAGGGAATGCACGGCTGTGAAATGTACAACAGGGAAGAATTTGATTAGTTACAATGAAGAGCTCCATCCAAGGCCATTGAGAGACTGCTGTTCAAACATATGAATTAGGAGTCGGAATCCGCCATTGGCCTGCTCTGCCACTTGATAAGATCATGGTTGATTGATGTGACTTCAACTCTACTTTCCTGTCTACCCCTTATAACCCTTGACACCTTCGGCAATCAACCTGTCTACCCTTTATAATCCTTGACTCCCTTTTCAATCAAGAATTTATCTAACTCAGCCTTAAAATTATTCAATGACCCTACCGCCACAGTTCTTTGGGGAAGTAAATTCCACAGTCTAACCAAAACCTGAGAGAAATCATTTCTCCGCAACTCCGTCTTAAATGGGAGTCACCCTGGGCGGGATTCTCCAATAATGGGGCTTTGTCCCCACGCCCGCGGAAAAACGTGCGCGAATCGCTCTGGATTTACCTGGAGAAAGTCCAGGGTGATTCTTCAATTTGCAGGGAGCTAGCAGGGCCCCGGAGTAGTCCTCGCAGCTCTAGCTGCCGATACGGGGCACTGCACTTCCGGTCGGGGGTCCGCGCATGCGCAAGGCGGCGGCCTGCGTCGGCCTGCGGTCGGTCATCCCGCGTGACATGGCCGACCCCCACAGGACCGGCACCAAAAACATAGGCCCCCCCCATCAGATCGAGCGCGCCCGCGGATCGGTGGCCACCGATCAATAGCCTGGATGTCCTGGAGGCCCCCCCCACTGTGAATGATCCCCCCGCCCCCCACCAGGGCTGCCGCAAACTGAGTCCGCAGCTGCCATGCTGAGTTCCCGACGGGTGGAACCATGAGACAGCCACGCCGTCGGGAACTTGGCCAGCTGCAATCGGTAAATCGCCGTGGGGGCCTCTTTCAATGGCCCCCGACTGGCGCCGCGTCGACCGCGCGCACACGCGGTTGCCGGTGATTTTCCGGGGAGCGGCGTCGGACCGGATCTCAGGTTTGACGCCCATTCTCCGCCCCCGCGCCGATCGCGATTTTGGCACGGAGGCTCAGAGAACCCGCTTCTTATTTCTAAACCGTGTTCCTGAGTTCCAACCTCTCCCATAAGATGGGACATCCTCTCAGGATTCACCCCATCAGGTTCCCTCTTTAAAGCACTTCTTCTCTCAGAATCCTTTCTCACTGCTTTCACAGGAGATCACCAAACCGTTGGAAGGCACGTCACCTGTCTGACTCGCATTTCACTCACCTACAGCTGCAGGCCCCTGCTGAAAGCATTCAACATGACACAGGAGCAGCTTGTGCAGCTCCATATTTAATCTCTGCTGAGGGTCAAGGACAGGTGGGGGGGTGGGGGGGGTCTCACCACTGCCAAATGCTCCAGCAGCAGAAACAGGAATAACATCAGAAGCAACAGCTGCTTTTCCACAGCCACATGCCCCACCCTAGGGCAGATTGGATGGACAGTGAGATCAAACTGGAGGGAGGCCTGGCCTTTGCACAGATTCCACAGGCAGAGGCTCAGCTCTCCCAAGCACCAGTGCCTCAGGAGGCGTAGACCCCCGTGGCAGGACGCTGTTAACTTCTGCAGTCTCTTGGATCAAATCCCTCTTCCCGGAGGCCGACAAAGCATCTGTCAATAGAGACAAACCCCTGACCACCAGCGTTTCTGGGTCCCACTGAGTTTTATGCTTCCTTCTTCTGTAAGGAGAGATAAAGATAAAGATAAAGATTAGGGCAGCATGGTAGCATTGTGGATAGCACAATTGTTTCACAGCTCCAGGGTCCCAGGTTCGATTCCTGGCTTGGGTCACTGTCTGTGTGGAGTCTGCACATTCTCCCCGTGTCTGCGTGGGTTTCCTCCGGGTGGTCTGGTTTCCTCCCACAGTCCAAAGATGTGCGGGTTAGGTGGATTGGCCATGCTAAATTGCCCATAGTGTCCAAAATTGCCCTCAGTGTTGGGTGGGGTTACTGGGTTATGGCGATAGGGTGGAGGTGTGGACCTTGGGTGGAGTGCTCTTTCAAAGAGCCAGTACAGACTCGATGGGCCGAGTAGCCTCCTTCTGCACTGTAAATTCTATGATTCTATAAAGATCCTTTATTGTCACAAGTAGGCTTACATTAACACTGCAATGAAGTTACTCTGAAAAGTCCCTAGTCGCCACATTACGACGCCTATTCGGGTACGCAGAGGGAGAATTCAGAATTCTCAGCAGGTATGGGAATTGAACCCGCGCCGCTGGCCTTGTTCTGCATCACAAACCAGCTGGTCTAGTCCACTGAGCTAAACCAGCCCCTAAATCACTTCTGGCAGCCGTGAGATCATAAAGTGTTGTGAGTTTTCTGAATGGTTTGAGTTGACAGGAGAATAAGGGCACTAGTTGTAACAGAGGAGCATGGCGAGACAGGATAATAGGCTGAGCGTGAACCTACTTATGACACTAACAAAAATTATTGTTACGATTATTATTATCATGTAGGCGAAGGCTGTTCAGATGGGGATCTGAGGTGCATGTAGAGAGAGGTATGACTGAAGCTGCAAGGTGTGTTGACTTGAGGAGTACCATGCAGAAGAATGCTAAGAAAGCCAGAGTATTAGAGGCCACTTAAGGGCCGGTTCCCTTTCCACATAGGCATCCCTCCCCCCCCCCCCCACCCCCAAGTCTCCCCCCCCCCCCCCAGCTCTCAGTTGTTCACTTCCCCCCTTTCCTCTCCACCGAGAGCCTGAACCTCCCCTCCTCAACCACCCCACCCCTCCTGAGCCCCACCTTCCATCCCCTGAGGTGTTCTCTGGGAGGGTGGAAAGGGGGCCACCCGGGATGGGCTGGCACCATTGGCTGGAGGACCTGCGGAAGAATGGACATGTGGGAGGGATGGATCCGTCATTAAGGTAATAAAAACTGATGCCTGACAGGTCCTCCAGGTGGAGCCCGGTGGTTCCCCACCTCTGCCAGCATCCGTGTTGGTGACTGCTCTGTCCCCGGCCACCCCAGTCACCTCTGGCCTGTTCCACGCGAGAGGTGAGGATTCTCATGGAAGGCACCTCACCGCCAGTATGGGCCCTCTTCCAACGGTTGTGGGAGAGCTTTTCCTGAGGGCACAAAGAGAGGGCCTCGTTAACCACACGCGTGGTTCACAGTGGTGGGGAGGGTGGTGTGAAGGAAGAGTTGGGGGTGTTGAATGGAGAGGGGGGAGTGGAGGGAGGGTTGTGGCGGGTTGAAGGGAGAGGGGGAGTGGAGAGAGGGTTGGGGGGGTTGAAGTGAGAAGGGGGGAGGAGGGAGGGTTGGGGGTCTCATGGACAGTTGGGGGTGGATGCTCGCGTGTGGGGCGGAAATGTCTCCAGGTGGTGTCGACTCACTCAAGCTGCCCGGTGTAGGTCGTTGAACGTTTTCCAGCACTGGGGGCCAGTCCTCCTGGTCACACTCCCGGCACTCACAACTGCTGCCACCTCATCCCAGGCAGCACTGGCTGCCCCACAACTGACCCTCCGGGACCCTCGGGGGAATAGGACATCCCTTCTGACCTCGAATGCATCTGTGAGCCTCCCCAGATCTGCATCCCCGAATCTTGAGGCCGGTCTCCTGGGCGCCATTGTTGCGTGCTGGCTGGGGTTGGTTGAGAAAGTGCCGCTCGACGTTGTTAGCGGGAGGTTGGCGAGCGCGGTGCCGTAAAATCAGCTGCCGAGCCTTCATTTGTGGCGAGAGGCCCGTGAGGCCTCGTTAAGTGGGCAAATTAACGTTAAATAACGTTGCCGGCCTCGCTTGGCCGAGCGGCGGGAAAGCCCGCGGCAGTTTCCGCTCGCTACCAAATCCTTTCAGTGGAACCGCGCCCCTGTTGTCTCGTGTTCTGCGCCTGTTGTCTAACCACCTTTGCCTTTCAACAATAAATACCTTTTGTTCGTTACTGGAGGCCTCCAGTGTGTGTCTATAGCCACAAAATCCTACAGTCAACGCTACCTTTACTCTGAGATTGCTGCATCATTTGAAAACCTCTTGCTTCATTAAATGCATTTGCCACTATGTCAAAACACAGAAGTGTATTGCATTGGTGAGCGAAAAACTGATTGATGTTTACACAATGTCTTGCTGCTGCCTGGAAGGGGCTTGTGGTAAAAAAAGGATCAGTTGCTATTGCATTCAGCAATTAACTTAGTGCTTAGCCAAGCCGTTGCTGTATCAGAAGTTCCGAAAATACAATGGAAATAAGGAAAGCGTTACTTATTTATATATTGAGCACTTACTCTGCTCATTATCATTAAAAAAGTAAAACTTGTATTTACTTCGTACTTACCACAGCCGCCAGACATCTCAACCAATGACGTATGTTTGAAGTCTCGTCACTGCTGTGGTATTACAAAGATAGCAGTCGACCTGTGCCCAACAAATTCTCAAAAGCACCAATGTGATAATGACCAGACTTTTGTTTTGTGTGTTGTTGACTGAGAGATAAATGTTGGTCAGGGCACTGGGAATAACTCAGTTGCTTGTCTTTGAAATGGTGTCATGGGATCTTTTCCAACCATCTGAGCAGGCACTTGGGGGCCTTGATTTAACATTTTGTCCAAAAGACAGCACCTACAAACAGCTCTGCTCTGTTTTCGCACTGCACTGATGTGTCAGCTATAATTCCCGTGCTCAAGCCTGGAGTGGGGCTTGAATCCAGAACTTAACCTCTGTATCGAATGAATGCTACCGAGTGATCCAAGTTGACATTCTAGCACAGCACTAAGCAGAGAGTTCAAAGATATTTCATGGGAAAATTTTGTCCATCACAACTGTGTCAACATGCAGCAAAAATGCACTCCCGGAATTTCTTGTGTGGGTTCTCCCAATTTCATAAAATCTCTTCAGTGCGGAGGCAGGCTATTTGGCTCAGCAAGTCTGCACTGACCCTCTGAAGGAACACCCCACCAAGGCCCACTCCCCCACCCTACCCCCGTAATCCCACCTAACCAGCACAGCTTTGGACATTAAGGGGAAATGTAGCATGGCCGGTTGACCTAATCTCCCCATATTTGGGCTGTGGGAGGAAACCGGAGCACCTGGAGGAAATGCACGTAGATACGGGGAGAGCGTGCAAACTCCAAGCAGACAGTCACCCAAGGCTGGAATTGTATCCGGGTCCCTGGCGCTGTGAGACAGCAGTGTTAACCACTGTGCCACCGTGCCATCCCTTCGACAGAAAGTCAGCAGGAAGAGGCCGCACGGTAGCATAGTGGCAACATAGTGGTTAGCACTATGGCTTCACAGCGCCAGGGTCCCAGGTTTGATTTGTGCTTGGGTCACTGTCTGTGCGGAGTCTGCACGTTTTCCCCGTGTCTGCGTTGGTTTTCTCCGGGCGCTCCGGTTTCCTCCCACAGCCCAAAGATGTGCAGGTTAGGTGGATTGGCCATGCCAAATTGTCCTTAGGTTAGATGGGGTTGCTGGGTTACGGGGATAGTTGGTGGAAGTGTGGGCCTAAGTAGGGTGCTCTTTCCAAGAGCTGGTGCAGACTCAATGGGCCAAATGGCCTCCTTCTGCACTGTAAATTCTACGATTCTATGATTCTATAACCCTGCTTATCCATGTAAATGGGATTTCTCCCAAGGTTACAACAGCCAATCAGGAGACAGAGTGTAATATTGCAGCAACAGATACTAGTTTAACAATTAAGAATTTTTATTGGTTTGTTTTCAAAGGTCATGTTTGACAGTAATAAATTTAAACTTAATCCTGGTAGAAGACCAAAGCTAACACTTTAGATTGCTGCAACGTGACATTTTTCATTGTGAAAATTTGTTGCTTTGCTTGTTGAGTCTCAGCGGCAATATAGATATGAAGGGCGGGATTCTCCGACCACCCGCCGGGTCGGAGAATGACCGGGGGTCAGCGCCGTCCTCCGCATTCTCCGGCCTCCCAAAAAATCGCCCTGGCGTGAATCACGGCTCCCGCCTTGGAGAATGGCGGGGACCGGCGCGACTCAATGGGCCCCGGGGCTGCCCGAATTCTCCGACCTGCGATGGGCCGAAGTCCCGCCCGTTTATTGCCAGTCCCGCCAGCGTAAAGTGGGGGAATTGAATCTATCAGATCTGTTAGAGAACAAAAAATATTCCCCAACATCAATAGTTCCATCCTTTCTGTATTTATCATGTTACAGAGTGCAACACCAACAATTTCTTTGCTTTCTTATCCCATTTCAGTTTATATTTTTGGAAAAGTTGGAGTCCCTTTACTGACATGGGTTATCATATTGCCACAAACGTGCATTCTCCAAAAATAAGCTGCATTGCCAAGATTAAACAACAGTAAGTGCAGTAACTAATTTCTCATAAAAGCTTCATTTCTTTTTTTTAATTAAAAAATTTAGAGTATCCGATTCATTTTTTCCAATTAAGGAGCAATTTAGCGTGGCCAGTCCACCTCTTTGGGTTGTGGGGGCGAAACACGCGCAGACACAGGAAGAATATGCAAAGTCCACACGGACCGTGACCCAGAGCCGGGATCAAACCTGGGACCTCGGCGCCATGAGGCAACACTGCTAACCACTGCGCCACCGTGCAGCCCCATAAAGCTTTATTTCTAATGTTACGGTATAATCTTCACTGCTGCAACAAACCATCAGAGCTGTTGCTTTATTGGCCATTATTGTTGGCATCCTTTGAACTTGCCTATAAGAGCTATTGCAACAGAATCTCTTTAGATTTAATGGGCTGAATTCACTGTCGGCGTGATCCTCCGCTTCGCCGGCAGCACACTCAAGCCCATGGATTTCCCGATGGCATGGGGGTGCCCACAATGGGAAACTCCATTGGCCGACTGCCAGGAGAAAGGATCCCGCTGCCGGCGGGAGCGCGCCACCCAGGAAAATGGATGCGGCGGGGCGGAGAATCCCGCCCAACATCTTTTTCTTCCTTCTTATGGTCTTGGATTCTACGCCTGAAAGTGCTCCTTTGCTGCAAAAATACATTTTAAAGGCTTGTTTTTTGAGATTCCACCACCAATTTGCAGCGCAGCGTTGTTTCTCTTGGGATTCGGTCACAACATTAGGTCACTAACCTTTTTGAGTGACGTGTTTTTGTGAATAAAAAGCAGCAATAAACTTGTGACTGAAGCCGTAAATTCAACCCTGTGATCATTCAAATGAGGCCCCCTGCTGAATTTCACGTCATTGAATGAAGGTGCATTCCAGCACATTGCTTAGTCCGGCAAAGGTAAGCAGCAAGATTGTGTGTTCAGTTGCCGCAATGAGGTTTATATTTAAGTTTAAAACAAGATCAAAGATATAGGCGGGGATTCTCGAGCCATTGGGATTCTCTTTTCCCGTTTGGCGTGCACCCCTGCCCGTGGGTTTCCCAATGGCGTGGGGTGGCTTCAATGGGAAATCCTATTGAAAAGTGGCGGGAAGAGAGAATCCCGCCGCCAGCAATCGCCACGTGGCTGGGACAAAGGAGAATCCCTCCCATGATTTCACCTATTTACTTTTTGAAAAACTGGTCAAGGCCATTTTCCACCATTAGTTTGAGGAATTTCCAGGTAGTCAAGAAATATGTGGTTCAGTTTAACAGTTTTCCCGAGAAACACGAGGGTGGATTTAGATCTTAAAACAGCTGACTGCTGGAGAGACCTGAACGTCCCGGTTAGGAACCAGGAGGCCTGAGCCATAGCCTCTTTTGAATAGAACTCATACGCTGCCTGTCCCCAAAAGGGTATTCCAATGCCGTTTACTGGATTCTAGTCAGAATAAAATTAGGCAACCCAAAGGCAGGGAGCAAAGTAAGTTTGTGGGCAGAGCCGAAGAAGATGGGGGGGGGGGGGGGCAGAAAGGTTGGGGCAGGGGGGAGGGGGGGTTTGGTGGTGGTGGACGGCGGTGGGGGGCGGGGGTTGTATCCCAGGCTTTTTTCTGTGCCAAAGAGGTTTTCTTGCAAGCACCTCTCTAATAAATCGGAAGGGAGGATTTTGATCACAAGAGGTTTAGGGTGGGTAAAACATGGAATATTAAATCAACTGCCCTTTAGAAATTCCTCACTTTTTGAATTTCCATTGACGACAGTGAAAATTAAATTTGCAAGGACGTATAATAACCAATGATCTGATCCAGCCTGTTTCCCACTATTATTCAGTAAAAATTACCCGAGGGTTTCCAACCACCATTTAAAAATGTCCGAATACTTTCTCTGTGCAGTGACGTGTGGCTTTGCAAGAGGTTCCGCTTCTCCAAGCGCTGGTTCAAGTGGTTCTTACCTACTTCAACATTCGCCACTGCCGCCGGGTGTTTGCAAGGCAAAACGTAACTAAATTGTACAATCATCGACACTGAACATTCTAAATTCCACATTGGTTGGTAATGTTGCTCTGATGCAGAAAAAAAGTCCAAGGATTGTTTTTTAATAACCAGAAAACTCGGATATTAGAGAGATTTCTGTTCAGCTAACATCATAATAACTTGGACGATGATCACTCAATTTAACAGTGGTGCTGGACTGATAGGATTTAGCCCAAAGACATTTCTCTTTTAATGTGGCAGACATGTTCCCTTTCACTGACTTTTTTACCCCCAAATTATTTTTATCAATGCTGCTCTAATGGGTTTTACTATCTCCTGTCATAAAAGGAAACATTTTGGCATCACATGCACATTCTAGTAGGAGGCTGATTTTACATAAGTGCTCATATAAATATTCACACTTCTACCTAATTACATCTGGCACATTCTAATGAAGCCAAGAAGTATGGGACCAATTAGCACATTCACAGATTTAAAAAGAATATTCAAACTATCACAACATTGCGAGTGTGAGATGTCGCTTACTTGTTGCAATGTTTCTGTAAATTTTAACAGCAGGTGGAAAAACAATGGTTAGAGAATAATTACCGTAAAGTTTTATTTGTTTGTCGACTTCGGTAATGGACCAGCAAAATCCACTATAATGCAACAAGATGTTCCACACAATCTCCTTTTCTGTTTCACCATTACTGCTTCTTAATGCACAAAGCTCATAGCGTTAACAGTAACAAATAAGCTTAAAGGTCATCTGCCATTAGTATAATTTTCCCAGGCATTGCCATAAACATTAGGCAGCCTCCATTCTTGAGAGTTGCATCCAGAGAGTTCTAGCAACCTGTGCTCAATTGGGGAGGCCTACAGGATTTTGGGCCTCAGACCACATTATCACTGAGTACGCACATTGGTCAAGATTTACACAGGTGCGTGTGCCACTGTCCAAGTAAGTAATTGGATAAGATTTGCAGGGGTATGAAAGAGAAATGGCTGGGCATTGGCATTTAACAAGTGTGAGTGGGCGTCAGGAGTCTGAAAAGGTCACCGGTGTCTCCAGTATTGCCGTAGGTGTCAGGAATGCCCTCTGAGAGAGCTAGAGGGTCTTGGGATCAGGAGTAAATAATTAAATTTAATACCAACAGTTTTTCCCGTTCCATGCTGTATATTGTTATAACTCCCTGAGACACTCAGCACTATTGCTGGCTGCCTCAGGAGCAAACAGGATTTGAAACAGGCGATAGAATCCTTGGGCGAAACTTTCTGCCTTGCACTGCCAATTCCCGGTGAGGCGAAGAATCCCGGGGTAGTGAAGAAAATTTATGATGCTGTGAAGCCCCTAATTTGCACATAATAATAGCCTAACAATTGCTTGTGACATGGGAGAGGATGCTTCTTGTACGGCTTTCGTTAGTCTTAAGTGTCGACCACAGACCAAATTAAAAATACACAATTTTTCAATAAAAAACATTCTTTGCTACAATAATATTCCTTCATTTACATAATCCCTTTCATTCATGTGATAAAAGTCTCAACAAAACAGGCATTGGAATTCATAGTCCCACTTCAAATAGTCTACAACCATTATTAACTGTTAATCAAACTGTGAAATTGTAGGTGCCCCACTGTGATAATAAAGGTTGTGAAATCAGTGATGCAGCTTTAATACAGCCAAGGAAGCCCTCAACCTTATCTCAACAGTCAGAAGAAAACAGCAAACAATGGTATTTAATACTCCATGGAGTTTTTTTGAAGATTTAAAGGGCAGGTGGCGGGATTCTCCACCCCACCGCACCAGTTTTCTGGTGCTTCGTTCCCTCGCCGGCAGCGGGATTCTCTGTCCCACCAGCCGGCAAATGGGGTTTCCCACAGTGGGCAGCTCCACACCGTCGGGATATCCCCGGGCAGGGGTGTGCTGCTGGCGCACGGCGAATCCTGCCAGTGGATAATCCAGCCCAGGAACTGTAAATGTCTCCTTAAAAGCAAACTACTGCGGATGCTGGAATCTGAAACCAAAGAGAAAATGCGGGAAAATCTCAGCAGATCTGGCAGCACCTGTAGGGAGAGAAAAGAGCTAACGTTTTGAGTCCAGATGACCCTTTGTCAAAGCTGTAAATGTCTTGACAGCTTGATAGTTGCTTTTGAGGATCTCTTTTGTTACTTTTGACAGTTACTTTTAATACTTTAACAATTGCTTTTTACAGCTCTCTTGGTCCATGTGTGTGAGGCACAGATGTCATAATGCACACAAAATGGCACTATGGGGTTAGATTCCTAACCCGTACTCTTTTCCATATTACAGCTTTTGCTGAAATCTAACTTTTCAATGACATTTTCAAAATGCCCCATACAATAGATTGCATGTTTCCTTATGCCTTGTAGTTTTCTAGTTGTCTGCTGAATCATTTGATATACTTTGGCAAGTATTTGATTTTCACATTTTTATTTGAGTTCAGTTTCTTAAAGGTAAATCAATGCTGTTCTGTTTTGAGACACAAAGGCAACATTCACTTTTATCCATTTTATGGCATCATCAAAGAGCTTGAAATTATGTCTTAAAATGTTTGCAGTAGCACCTTCTGGTGTGAAATGATTGGTGCAAACAAATGCAACGGGTTACAATTTTGCTCTTGCACCAAGTGTGCAGATACAAGGGAATTCTTGACCCTGTGAACCCAATATCCATAAAAGTGGCCTCAACATCGGGAGAGAGGAGCAGGGGAGTGGGCAAAGATGGGAGCCATGTTAGGTGACTCTGGAAACAGTGCAGGGGCTACTGGCTGCAGAGGCAGGCAGGATGAATGGCATGACTCGATGTACTGGCACTTAATCCAAGCTAAAAACAAAACCTAAAACAGCCCTGCATCCCTCGCTCCCTACCACATAGCCATACACTCCCCATGCCCAATTTGCATCACCCAGGCCACCTTGTTCCCTGAGACAACCCTGCAAGGCCCCGCATTCCATCCATGCTAACCTATCCCCCTCGACTCACCTCCCATGGCTTTCATGCCAACCTATTCCCTTCCCCAATTGGACCTCCACAGCCCTTAATGCCAACTCATGCTGACCAATGACCCCACCCACTAACACTTTCCCTGACACCCTCCGCGGCGGCACAGCCTGCATTCACCATGGGATGACCTAAGGACCCATGCTGAGATCAGATAAAATAAATATTTAAGTGTTGATTGCAGACTTTATTGTCAAAAATCTCTCTTTCATGAAAACCCATTCACTACATTGTCATTCCTTCAATTGCCCCAGTGGTTAATCCCTTATAAACCAAACCTTCGAATTCATAGTTCTATTTCAAAGAGTCCACAAATTAACGTAGCTGCCAATCAAACTGTGAAATGTCTGGCACCCTACTGTGATAACGGGAGGCTGTGAAATCAGTAATGCAGCATTTGGGAGCTGAGAAAAAGTGCACCACCACCATTGTTGCAACTTGAAAGTCATTGGAGCCTCATTGGAAGGATACAATTGCTGCCTGGAAGTAGATGGGTGGAGACGATGATGAATGCAAATGGACAACAGAAAGAGAACCCCAGAAAGCAGCATTAGACATGCTGGGGACAGTCAGATGGGTGTAATTGATGGAGGAGCCACATGTGTGGAAGGGGGAGGATTATGTGCAGCTTAACTGTGAGTGTTGCGGGGAGGGGGGGGGGGGGAATGTGGCTTTGTGAAGCCTGTATATTGATGCTGAAAGTCAACAGCAGACATATTATTTAGTGACAGTGTGAAAATGTTTACATATATTAAAGTGACAATTTTCCCCTATGCAACCTCTTGTGATCAAAATGTCTTTATTTTCCTTGGCCTGCTCCTTCTTCTAAATGCTGCCGAGACATTCGTAGTCGGGGTGGAGGCAGCCTTTGGTGTGGTTGGTATTGTTGGCTTTGACTTCAGCAGCCACCGTCTGGAGAGCCGAGGCCTGGCTGACATTGGCGTTCCACCAGTGAGCCAGCTGCTTCCTCTGCGGTGATCGTGGACGAGGCTAAAGGGGTCACAGGCCCAGGGGATTCGGAGGGATCGAACAATATCTGCGAGTCCAAAATGGATGACCCTGTGGTGTCCAGGTGTTTTTCCTCCTCCCTTCGAGTGCCCAAATGGCCTGGTCTGACTCCTGGAGGAATATCAAGGTGCTGGATTGCCAACTTCCTGTGCATCCTCTGGGCATGTGTGGCATGGTTTCCCTGCCATGCTTCAGCTAGGTACAGAATATCCATACTGACCTCAACGTGATCAAGGGAGACGCACAGGAAGGTGCCACTAACATGGGAGCTGAACTTTCACCTCCCCTTCCGAACATCTCTCTAACAGCTAAGTGCTGATAGTAATGTTCCAGATATCTTCTAAATATGGCTCCAAGATATGACAGCAGGATGCACCATCAAGCCTGTCCGCCCACGGAAGGTGGCACAAAACTGATGGACACTTAATTAATCATGTTGGGGCCAGAAGATATGGCATGGCTCCTGTAATATCCTACACCGAACTTACGTGACTCATCTTCTCCGTGATTCTCGTGGAGTACAAGCTCCCCCATTCAGGGGTGGGGAACTCCATTTAGCATTCTTTAAAAGGTCTGCCAGTAAGGTATCAGCCAGAGAGAGAGGGAGAAACAGTAGGGATATACCTGAAAGTGTATGTATCGCATTTGTAAATAAATCAAAGTTCTTTATTTTACTCGGTGTGGACACCTCATGCTGTTATTAAACTGGCGACGAGGAGTAAACTGGTTTGCTGTCAATCTTGCAACTTACTCGGCTGAGCCACCTCTGGACCCAGGTTGGAATCAATTATTTCTCCACGTTTCTATCTGGGCGATTCGATGCTTTTGACACTGGTGTTGAAGACTGGAACCAGTATGCAGAAAGGATGCATTACTTCTTCTGGGCCAATAACATCACAGAGAACAAGCGTCGGACGGTCATATTGTTGACAGCCTACTGGACGCTCACATTCAGGGTGATCAGGAGTCTTTCGCATGCTGTAACACCAGAAACTCACCCATTCGCCCAACTTGCGGCACTTGCGGCAGAAAACTTCAATCCAACTCCATCAGGGGGCGGCATGTGGCACAGTGGTTAGCACTGGGACTGCGGCGCTGAGGACACAGGTTCGAATCCCAGTCCTGGGTCACTGTCCGTGTGGAGTTTGCAGATTTTTCCCATGTCTGCATGGCTTTCACCCCCACAACCTCAAGATGTGCCGGTTAGGTGGATTGGCCACGTTAAATTGCCCCTCAATTGGAAAGAAAAAATAATTGGGTACTCTGAATTTATATTAACAAAAATCCAACCCCGTCAGTGATCGTTCAACTGTATCGATTTAAAACAGCAAAGGGGGTCCCATGGTGAGTTCATCACTGGAGTTCATATCACAGCTACGGAAGATAGCCAAGCTTTGTGAGTATGGAACTGCTTTATCAGATATGCTCCACGATCATTTAGTCTGCAGTGTAAATAATATGGTGACACAGAAAAAACATTTGAGCGAAACGTCCCTGATTTGTCAACAGGCACTACAGATCTCATTGTCCTGAGAGGGCGCGGAATGCGACGTTCAATAAATACAAGGGATGGAAGTGGAAGTTTTGGGGCGTTGCCTCTCACATGGTATCCCCATGGCCCGGACCGACCACCGCAGCAAATTCCGGCCTCTGGGCGCAGGGCCGGCTGTCGAGATGTGGGATGCCCCCGGACATGGCTGCAGGTGATTCCAGCCCCTGTGCAACACGTGGGTGCCATTTTATGCATAACCGCAGGCAGCAGGAGGGTGAGCGCACCAGGCGCCCCGGACAAGGTAGGTGTCAGCCCCGCGGCCAGGCCTTGCATTTGGACGACCCAGAGGAGACAGAAGATGAGCCGAGAAGCATGTAAACTATTTGGCAATACCCCATGTGGCCCCGCTTCATGTTCCAATACAGGTGAAAGGCCATATGCTTGAGATGGAATTGGATACATGAGCTGCCTTTTCTGTAGTGGCGCAGAGCTCCTTTGATCTTATTAAATGGGATGTGCACACTTTGACTTTGGCTGAAACGATGGCTCATTTGGTCATCGATACTCGGGATCGACTGAATATTGTGGGGATGCAGCTAACTCTTGTAGTTTATGGGTGCCAATCAGTTCCTTTATTGCCTAGCCTGTTGGGCTGTGATTGGCTACATCAGCTGCCGGCCTGACTGACACCCACCTCTATTCTCTGTTAAGTAATGGGTTAAGCGACATTGCAATTAGTTGTCTCATTTATGTTAAGTATCCATTAATTGACACTGATATGTAAAGGGGCTTCAGGTGGCCTCTGTCAGGTGGTGTGTTAAGAGTTTTGTGCAGAGGCTGTGTAAGTGAAATAAATGGTGTTTGGTGAAAAGGAAGAAGAACTTTAGACTCTTCATTTCACAAACGTCTAACAATGGTAGCAGAGGATGGTTGCTGTGCAAATGTGAAGGTTTGAAAGATACAACTTTTCCTGATCAAACCAAGGAGTGAGTGAGAAGGAAAAAAAAAAAGATACATGGCTGAACCCAGGATAAAGATGGCTGGATATGACTAACCTCCCTTATTTTCTGAAAGGGAATCGTATGACCAATGGAGAAGTGCAGAAGTTATGTGGACTAAAGTAACTGCTTTGGGAAAGAGAAAACAAGGTATGTCATTGGCTCTTTCTCTACCAAACGGCAGTAAAATCCGAAACAAAGTGCTTTCTGAGCTGGAATTGGAAGAGTTAGACTCAGAAGAAGGTCTGGAGACTTTATTACATTATATGGATAAGATTTATAAGAAAGATGACTTGTTCAGTGCGTATGAAGCATGGTCGGATTTTGATAAGTTCCGGAAAATGGAGGATATCTCCATGGAAGAATATATAATGGAATTTGGCAGACTATATAAAAGGATGCAGAGACACAATTTGTAATTTCCAAAGTCTGTGTTGGCCTTTAAATTACTTGACTGTGCTAGAGTGAGCAACATGGATCGGCTCCTGGTTTTGACAGGAGTTCAGTTTACTGATAAGGATACCTTATTCGAACAGATGACAAAAGCTTTACAAAGTTTCTGGGGAAACATTCGATTCCGATGGCTCTGATGACCCAAATAGGTCAGCCTGCAATAAGGCAGAATATGGAAGATACACTAGTCACAGGATGGCGGAATTGTATGTCTACGAACAGGGCTCAAGGCTATACAAGGAGACAGAGACATGGAAATTATGAAGACAGAAACCCAGTTAGAACCTACAATAGGAAGATGAACCCCAGAAATGCACGGGGCATGATAAATCGATATTTTCGATGTGACTCTCAATACCATTATGCTTTCAACTGTCCAACTCGTTTTGATAGAGTGTTTGAAGCGACACATGACACGGAAGAGTCAGAAGAGGAAAAAGATAGTGACCAGAAGGAAGGCATTGTTCTATTGACAAGCAGTTTTACGCTGGTAATGAGGGTGTTGGTTGCAGAATCCTTCAACTGTGCTGTATTGGACAGTGGCTGCACATCTACTGTGTGTGGAATTGACTGGTTAAAATGTTACCTGGACTCTTTGAATGCTGAAAATTGTACCAGGTTTAGGAATTTGAAAGTTCCACAAGTTTCAGGTTTGGGGATGATAATACTCTGAAGTCGCTGAAAAGTGTGGTGAGCCTTTGCAATATTGCCGGAGTGAATCATTTCATTAGCACGGATGTTGTATCAAGTGAGATACCTTTGCTTCTGAGCAGACCATCGATGAAGAAAGCATACATGAAACTGGATATGGAACAGGATAAGGCAACAGTTTTTGGAAAGACTGTGAACTTACAATTTACACAGTCGGGACACTATTGTATTCCATTACTGACAAATAATTTTTCAAGTAGAGTGGTTAAGGATGTGTTAATGGCAGTTGAAAATGGGACTTTAGCTGATGAAAAGCTTGTGGTATTAAAACTGCATAGGCAATTTGCACATCCGTCTCCTCGGAGGCTGAAAAAATTATTAATGGATGCAGGGGTAAGGGATGATGACTATAATAAACTGATAGAACAGGTTAGTGACCGCTGTGAAGTTTGTAGGAAGTACACAAGGACACCAGCACGACTGATAGTAACCCTACCTTTGGCCAGGGATTTTAACAACATTGTGGCCATGGACCTTAAGATCTGGGATAACGCAAATAATACATTTATTTTGCATTTTGTAGATTTAGCAACCAGATTTAGTCAATCAACGATTGTACGAAGTAAAGAAAAGAGAGTAATTCTGGATCAAATCGTGGAAAAATGGATAGGGACAGGAATGGGTCCATCGGCAAAAGTCCTTACGGACAATGGGGGAGAATTTGCCAATGATGAGTTTCGGGATATGTGTGAAAACATGAATATCAGAGTTATGAATATGGCTGCAGAAAGCCCATGTAGTAATGGTGTGTGTGAAAGAAATCATGCTGTCATCGATGACGTGCTTCGGAAAATTTTGGCAGAACGACCAAATTGCAGGCTAAATTCAGCTTTAGCATGGGCAGTACACGCAAAGAGTTTGTTGCAAATGGTTGGGGGCTATAGTCCTTATCAATTTGTGTTTGGTAGAAATCCTAAAATTCCGTCCATTTTGGATGACCAGCCTCCAGCTTGGGAGGGGACTACAATTAGCTCTGGTTTTGCTGAACATTTAAATGCATTACATGGCAGTAGAAAAGCTTTTTTAGAAGCAGAAGTCTCTGAAAGAATTCGCAGAGCTTTAAGACATAACGTACGGCCATCAGATGCCATTTTTCAACAAGGAGACATGGTATACTATAAGAGAGATAATTCTAATGAATGGAAAGGCCTAGAGAAGATCATAGGCATAGATGGCAAAACAATTATTTTGCAACATGGTAATCAAACTGTTAGGGTCCATTCATCAAGGATAATGGGTACAGATTACAACTTTTCAAATTTAGACAGAGCAGACAGACATGACGAGGAACCAGAGTTGTCTGGTATGCATGTGTTACAGAACTATGAGGACCAATTAACTGATATAGACAAGGTTTCTGTGGAGGAACACAGCACTCCTGGTGAATTAAAACAGGCCATTTTTCCGAAAGGGCAACTGCCAAAAGTTGGTACAAAAGTGACATAATTGCCTGAAGGGTCTAGTCAATGGAAGGATGCAACTGTTATTAGTAGAGCAGGGAAGGCCACTGGAAAGTATAAACATTGGTTGAATGTACAGCATTCAGGGGAAGGAGTCAAGGCAATGGATTGGGAAAACGAAGTTCAAAAATGTAGGGCACAGAAACGCAGTGCCAGTTCAGATAGTACATCGGATAGTGAACAGGTCTGCAGGAAAAGGTCGAGAACTATTGAAAGGACATCCCACAGCAGAAGGGAAAGATCAAGCAGTAGCAGTACAGAACGAGATACCAGGCGGGAGAGGGGACGTAGTTTGTCAAGATCTCGGAACATGAGTAAGACTACGAATACTAATAGGAGTAGAAGCCCACATGCACGTGAGCTTTTGGTGGCTTCAAATAAATTAGATGAAAAAGTTATTGAAGAAGCTAAACAGCAAGAATTGCATAGTTGGAGTGAATTTGGGGTATACACGGAAGTACCGGATAGGGGACAAAGAGCTCTATCCCACAGATGGATTTGCACGGAAAAAGTTCTTCCGGATGGAACTTACAAGGCATAGGCCAGGCTCGTGGCAAGGGGATTTGAAGAAAACTTAGAAGATCAGGATTTAAGGGTAGATTCACCTACAGCAGGAAAGGTTATTTTAAAGATCTTCTTGGCTCTATTAGCCACAAAGGCATGGGAATGCAAATCTATAGATATAAAAGCTGCCTTTTTGCAGGGGCATCAGCTCCCGAGAGACATTTTTCTCCGTCCTCCTAAAGAAGCAGCAAACACAGAAGGGGTACTCTGGAACTTGAACAAATGTGTATATGGATTAAATGATGCATCTAGAGTCTGGTATTTTTTGGTAAGGTCAGTTTTGTTAAAGTTAAGCTGTTGCCAGTTGAAAGCAGATCCTGCAATGTTTTACTGGCACTATAAAGGAAATCTTTCTGGCATTTTTATGATGCATGTCGATGATTTTGTGTGGGGTGGGACGAGTGATTTTGAAGCTATTGTAATCTCTGGTTTGAGGAAAGAATTCAGGGTTGGAAGTCAGGCTTCCTGTGCATTTAAATATATTGGACAGGAAATTGGACAGACAAAGTTAGGGGCAACTTTACGTCAGCAATGTTATTTGGAAAGCATCAGCCCAATAGCAATTAGTCGTGGCCGAGTTTCACAAAAAGACGCAATGGTTTCAAAGATAGAAAAAGAGCAACTGCAAAGTTTTATTAGGCAACTGAACTGGTTAGGTAGACAGAATAGACCGGACGTGAGTTTTGATGTCTTAGAGTTGAGTACAAAAATGAATGATCCCAAAGTGGAAGACATAGATTTCATTTCATAGAATTTACAGTGCAGAAGGAGGCCATTCAGTCCATCGAGTCTGCACCGGCTCTTGGAAAGAGCACCCTACCCAAGATCCACACCACCACCCTATCCCCATAACCCAGTAACCCCACCCAACACTAAGGGCAATTTTGGACACTCGGGCAATTTAGAATGGCCAATCCACCTAACCTGCACATCTTTAGACTGTGGGAGGAAACCGGAGCACCCGGGGAGGATGTGCAGACTCCGCACAGACAATGACCCAAGCCGGAATCGAATCTGGGACCCTGGAGCTGTGAAGCAATTGTGCAATCCACAATGCTACCGTGCTGCCCATAATAAGAGCAAATAAAGCATTGGCCAAACTAAAAATGCAGGAGTGTGTTTTGAAGTTCCCGGTTTTAGATGATACCCAAATTTATGTGATGGGGTTTCAAGAGCAGGAGGTTTTATAATTATCCTTTTGGGGAACAATGGTAAATGTTGCCCACTTGTGTGGGAAACAAAGAAAATAAGGAGAGTGGTAAAATGCACTTTGGCTGCTGAGACATTAAGCCTTGGAGAGGCGGTGGATATGACTTTTTATATAAGTATGATATTGACAGAAATTTGGGGATTAGGGGATTTGGGGATTATACCTATTGACTGTCACATTGACAATAAATCCCTGTGGGAAAATGTGCACTCTACAAAAAGTGTCAATGAAAAGAGGTTATGGATACACGTCGCAAGTTTGAAGCAGATGTTGGACAGAGGGGAAATAACAAAAATTAAATGGGTCGACAGGAGCAATCAACTGTCAGACAGTTTTACGAAAAGAGGGGTGAGTTCACAGAAACTTTTGGATATTGTTAATGAAGGGCGCTTGTTTCTGTGACTGTTTTTTTTTCTTTCTCGTGCAAACAAAAAAAAGGGGGGGTATCATGTGTGTTTTTGAGTTTTTGAAATTTTGTTTTCACCTAATTTTTTTTCTCCAAGGAAGGGGAGACTGTTAAGTAATGGATTAAGAGACATTGCAATTATCTCATGTATGTTAAGTATCCATTAATTGACACTGATATGTAAAGGGGCTTCAGGTGGCCTCTGTCAGGTGGTGTTTTGTTAAGAGTTTTGTGCAGAGGCTGTGGAAGTGAAATAAATGGTGTTTGGTGAAAAGGAACAAGAACTTTGGACTCTTCATTTCACAGTAACTAAAACGTCTAACATGCTCAACCAACCAAACCACGCTGTGCCGATTTCCCCCACGAGGCCCATTTCTTTAATCTCTACCCTGAGCAGTTCCTGAGTTATGGCTCTCCTGCAACATTTTCCACCTAGCCGAGACTGCCAGTCATTCAAATTGCCTTCTGGGCTCAGAACCTGGTAACAAAAAAACTTTTATCTGCAAAAAATATACTTTATTCGTAAAATACCTGAAAAAACATTTCAAAATGGCTATTACAGAAAGTGCAATGATATTCACGTTTTCTACACAGATCAAATTGCACTCTGAGATGCTTCAATACAACTGTGAAACATGTAATATTCACCGTATACGTTCAATGGGAGTCATACAGCCTGAGAGATTCTGTACAGTTCCCCTCCCCTCAGTGCACTATGACTGAAAGGCCTTGGAGAATGACCCTCCGCCTTTGCACATCTATGGTGGCTGATCCAAACTTTAGTGCATCCCTCAGCACTTGGTCCTGAACTTTGGACTGTGCCAATCTGCAACACTCAATCAGGGACAACTGTTTGCACTGGACAACGCATCCCCCCCATCCCCCACCCCCTTTTGATAGAAACCCTACCCCAATAAACGTCAGGATGTCTGAACATGACAGATTCGGCTAACTTTTCCATTACTACTTCGACTCGCACCGTTCCAGACCAGCACCATTCTTAAATATAGCATAATGGAAGTTTTCATTTTTAAAGTATGATTTATTAAGCACTGTTTGAGTGGAAAAAACAGCACTAATGCATGCACTTTAGATATCTTAAAGTTTTCCATCTAGACAGGCACATCATGCAATACTTTCGAAAGGTGTTTCTCACGATAGTGTCACAACTCAGCCTTTTACACGACACCAATCACATATCCAATTTACAGAACATAAAAGGTTCAATCTCGTCAAGAAATAACAAATAAATAGCAGAAAACATGTTGTAGCGCACAAAGACTCCGTGAGACGAATAGAGTGAAGTCGATGAGGCTTTATTAAGCGTGTCTGTTCCCCCGCAGCTCGATAGTAGAATGGCCTGCGGGGGAGGACTCCGGCTTCTTATACTCCGCCTTCAGGGCGGAGCTGGAGGTCAACGGCCAACCAGGACCCGGGATCTGTCAGCCAATGACATTAGGGCTTCCAGTCCCACATGACCCCTAATACATACTACCACATTCACCCCTTGTCAAAAATGAACCCGGCGGGGTGATGCTTCGTATGGTGGTAAGGGTTTACAGGGCTGGTTCTGGGAGGAAAAAACATTCACATGGCAATACAGTATTGTACAATTTTGTCCTGTTTCAACTATTTACAGAAGGTATCGGGAGAAAAGCAAAATGTTCTTGTGAAAAGTCCATATATTGATTTAGATCGAACGCCACGAGTCGTTCGGGCGGTCTGGTCGTCCGTGTCGATCGCCTCGGCCCCGGTGGTGGTGGTGGTGGTGCTTGTACCGGTGTTGTCGTCTCCGGGAGCCTTACAGTTTCCGCTTGGGCTTTATTCTTGGTCAGGCCTGAGGGGAGGGGAACCGATCCTCCTGGGAAGGGGGCGGTCGCGGGGTGCGGCGGTGGCAGGAAGGGGGGGGGATTGGGTGAATGGTGTCGGGGGGGTGTGTGTGTTGCTGGCGGGCGCCAGATCCCGCAGGGAGACCGTGTGCTGTCGGCCGTCGGGGTACTCCACGTAAGCGTACTGCGGGTTCGCGTGGAGGAGGTGAACCCTTTCGACCAACGGGTCCGCCTTGTGTGCCCGCACATGCTTTCGGAGCAAGATGGGTCCTGGGGCCGCCAGCCAGGTCGGCAGCGACGTTCCAGAGGAGGACCTCCTAGGGAAGACAAGGAGACGCTCATGAGGCGTTTGATTAGTGCTCGTACATAATAACGACCGGATGGAGTGGAGAGCGTCCGGGAGGACCTCCTGCCACCGTGAAACTGGGAGGTCCCTGGACCGTAGGGCCAGTAGGACGGTCTTCCAGACCGTGCCGTTCTCCCTCTCTACTTGCCCGTTCCCCCGGGGGTTCTAGCTGGTCATCCTGCTCGAGGCTATGCCCTTGCTGAGCAGGAACTGGCGCAGCTCGTCACTCATGAAAGAGGACCCCCTGTCGCTGTGGACGTATGCGGGGCAACCGAACAGTGTGAAGATGGTGTTCAGGGCTTTAATGACTGTGTATCCGCGGTCATGTCAGAGCAGGGAATGGCGAATGGGAAGCGGGAGTATTCGTCCACCACATTAAGAAAGTATGTGTTGCAGTCGGTGGAGGGGAGGGGCCCTTTGAAATCGAGACTAAGGCGTTCAAAGGGGCGGGAAGCCTTAATCAGGTGCGCACCATCCGGCCTGAAAAAATGCGGTTTGCATTCCGCGCAGATGTGGCAGTCCCTTGTGACTGTACGGACCTCCTCTAAAGAGTATGGGAGGTTGCGGGACTTGATAAAGTGGAAAAACCGAGTGACCCCCCGGGTGGCAGAGGTCCTCGTGGAGGGTTTGGAGGCGGTTAATTTGTGCGTTGGCACATGTGCCGCGGGATAGGGCATCGGACGGCTCGTTCAGCTTTCCGGGACGATACAAAATCTCGTAGTTGAAGGTGGAGAGCTCGATCCTCCACCTTAAGATCTTGTCGTTTTTGATTTTGCCCCGCAGTGCATTATCGAACATGAAGGCTACCTACCGTTGGTCAGTGAGGAGAGTGAATCTCCTGCCGGCCAGGTAATGCCTCCAATGTCGCACAGCTTCCACTATGGCTTGGGCTTCCTTTTCCACTGAGGAGTGGCGAATTTCTGAGGCGTGGAGGGTCCGGGAGAAAAAGGCCACGGGTCTGCCCGCTTGGTTAAGGGTGGCCGCTAGAGCTACGTCTGAGGCGTCGCTCTCGACCTGGAAGGGGAGGGACTCGTCGATGGCGCGCATCCTGGCCTTTGCGATATCCGCTTTGATGCGGCTGAAGGCCTGGCAAGCCTCTGTCTACAGAGGGAAGGTAGTGGTCTGTATTAGGGGGCGGGCCTTGTCTGCGTACTGGGGGACCCACTGGGCGTAGTATGAAAAAAACCCCAGGCAGCGTTTCAGGGCTTTGGAGCAGTGCGGGAGGGGAAATTCCATGAGGGCGCGCATACGTTCGGGGTCGGGGCCTATTATCCCATTGCGCACTACGTAGCCCAGAATGGCTAGCCGATTGGTGCTAAAAACGCACTTGTCCTCGTTGTACGTGAGGTTCAAGGCTTTGGCGGCCTGGAGGAATTTTTGGAGGTTGGCGTCGTGGTCCTGCTGGTCGTGGCCGCAGATGGTTACATTGTCGAGATACGGGAACGTGGCCCGCAACCCATGTTGATCAACCATTCGGTCCATCTCCCGTTGGAAGACCGAGACCCCGTTTGTGACGCCAAATGGGACCCTTAGGAAATGGTATAATCGCCCGTCTGCCTCGAAGGCTGTGTACATGCGGTCACTTGGGCAGATGGGGAGCTGATGGTAGGCGGACTTGTGGTCCACGGTGGAGAAGACTTTATATTGGGCAATCCGATTGGCCATGTCGGATATGCGGGGGAGAGGGTACGCGTCTAGTTGTGTGTACCTGTTGATGGTCTGGCTATAGTCTATGACCATCCTTTGTTTCTCCCCTGTCTTCACTACTACCACCTGCGCTCTCCAGGGACTATTGCTGGCCTGGATTATGCCTTCCTTTAGTAGCTGCTGGACTTCGGACTGAATGAAGGTCCGGTCCTGGGCGCTGTACCGTCTACTCCTAGTGGCGACGGGTTTGCAATCCGGGGTGAGGTTCGCAAACAAGGACGGGGGTTGCACCTTGAGGGTTGCGAGGCCGCAGATAGTGAGTGGGGGTATTGGGCCGCCGAATTTGAACGTAAGGCTCTGTAGATTGCATTGGAAATCTAATCCCAGTAAGGTGGGGGCGCAGAGTTGGGGAAGGATGTTTAGTTTGTCGTTTTTGAACTCCCTCCCCTGCACCGTTAGGGTAACTATGCAGAATCCTTGGATCTGTGCGGAGTGGGATCCTGCAGCTAGGGAAATCTTTTGTGCACTCGGATAGGTGGTCAAGGAACAGCGTCTTACCGTGTCGGGGTGGATAAAGCTCTCCGTGCTCCCGGAGTCGACTAGGCATGGTGTCTCGTGGCCGTTTATTAGCACCGACGTCTGGAGTGTCCGGGGCCGAGCTTGATCGAGCGTAATTGAAGCGAGACGTGGTTGTAGTAGCGGAGTGGGGTCCGTTGTTGCCGTCCAAGATGGCGTCGGGGATGAACAAAATGGCCGCCCCCATACATCGCACATGGCTGGGGGGTCACAAGATGGTGGCGGGGGTGGACAAAATGGCCGCCCCCACGCGTCGCAGAGGTTTGGGGTGGTCCAAGTTGGCGGCACCCTTCCTCCCCTCGTGGTGGCCGGGACCCAAAATGGCGGCGTCTGCAGGTCGCACATGGGGTGCTGGGGGGTTGAGGAGCGTTAGGACCGCGCGGGGCTCCCTCATCTCCGGGGACAGCGGTGGTCGGGACCCAAGTTGGTAGCGCCGGCGGGTCAGACGTGGGGCGCGGGGGGGGGGGGGGTAGGGGGCGTTAGAGACGCCCAGAACTCCCTCTTCTCCGTGGGGAGTGGTGGTCGGGACCCAAAGTGGTAGCGCCGGCGGGTCATTCATGGGGTGCGGGGGGGTGGTTGGGGAGCGTAAGCAGCGTGCAGGGCTCTCTGTTCTCCCGGGACCGCGGTGGTCGGGACCCAGAGCGGCTGCGCCTGCGGGTCGTACATGATGCGCTGGGGGGGTTGGGGAGCGTAAACGGCTTGCAGGGCTCCCTGTTCTCCCGGGACAGCGGCGACCTCGCGGGACCGGCACACAACCGCGAAATGGCCCTTTTTCCGGCAGCTCTTGCAGATCGCTGCGCGGGCCGGGCAGCGCTGTCGGTGGTGTTTCGCCTGGCCGCAGAAATAGCAGCGGGCGCCCCCGGTGCGACTTGGCGTTTGGACCGCGCAAGCCTGTGGGGTGTCCGGGGGGGGGGGGGGGTTTGTCGCGACGGGTACGTACGGAGCCCAATGGGCTGCCACGCGGTCGGGGCCGTAGGCGCGGGTATTACGCGCGGCCACATCTCGGGAGGCTGCTCGGGCCCGGGCCTCTGAGAGTCCTAGCGACTCTCTTTCTAGAAGTCTTTGGCGGATTTGGGAGGAATTCATACCTGCCACAAAAGCATCGCGCATTAACATGTCCGTGTGTTCATTTGCGTTCACCGAAGGGCAGCTGCAGGCTCGTCCCAAAATCAGCAGCGCGGCGTAGAATTCGTCCATCGATTCTCCGGGACCTTGCCGTCTCGTCGCGAGCTGGTAGCGAGCGTAGATTTGGTTAACTGGGCGGACATAGAGACTTTTCGGTGCTGCGAACGCCGTCTGGAAATCCTCCGAGTCTTCGATGAGGGAGAAGATCTCCGTGCTTACCCTCGAGTGCAGGACCTGTAGTTTTTGGTCTTCTGTGACCCGGCCGGTGGCCGTTCTGAGGTAGGCCTCGAAACAAGTCTGCCAGTGCTTGAAGGCTGCTGCCGCGTTCACTGCGTGGGGGCTGATCCTCAGGCATTCCGGAATGATCCTGAGCTCCATAGTCCTTTTTAGGCACGCTTAATAAATTGTAGCGCACAAAGACTCCGTGAGACGAATAGAGTGAAGTCGATGAGGCTTTATTAAGTGTGTCTGTTCCCCCGCAGCTCGATAGTAGAATGGCCTGTGGGGGAGGACTCCGGCTTCTTATACTCCGCCTTCAGGGCAGAGCTAGAGGTCAACGGCCAACCAGGACCCGGGATCTGTCAGCCAATGACATTAGGTCTTCCAGTCCCACATGACCCCTAATACATACTACCACACATGTTTTCAAGGAACAGCCCTGAATTTAAATTAGCAGGAAGCAACCAATTAAAATTGGTGCCTCTCCATGAAAAGTCAAACCCGTGCCTTCCGGAATATAGCGACTCCGGTTCGAGCTGCAATCCTAACCGCAATCTCCCCTCCCCGCCCAGAATGGTTGGAAATTTACCAGACAAAACATCGTCCAGAAATCCATGAAAATTAAATAATTCTAAATGCAATGCCTGATCTTAGTCATCAGTCATTTGTGTAATGTTGTAAATTCCTGGAAAACGTAATATCCATAAGCTAACTCATAAATCAGAGGTGTGGGGCTGAATTTAAAGAATTTGGCTCAAGGCTGAATAATGCGATGGATTTTGCCACTTACTCTGCTTGACTGGCAGACGTGCATGTCGCTTGTGACAAGCTTCTCCCCATTTAACATAAAAACAGGAAATGTTGGAAACGCTCAGCAGGTCAGACAACATCTGTGTAGAAACCAGAATTATCATTTCAGGGCAATGATCCTTCCCCATTGAATATTGTTTCTAACATGTAACATAAGCATCCCTCATTTGGGTCTTGTGAATACCATCATTCCTGGGTACAGAATATTTCAAAATCTTTTTTTTGTATGATTGACAAAAAGACTAGCCAGTGACATAGTAAACAGAATCTGTTATTTGTGTGTTATCCCTTCTCCCTCACATGTGCAGTGAACAACATTTCAGAAAGCTATGAATTAATTGATTTTATATTAAATACATTGGGCAGCACAGTAGCACAGTGGTTAGCACAGGTTCGATTCTTGGCTTGGGTCACTGCCTGTGCGGGGTCTGCACGTTCTCCCCTTGTCTCCGTGGGTTTTGTTCACACTACTTTAAAATGTCTACTACTTTTTGTTTCCAGCTCTCCCTGCAGTTTGTTTACTTTCCTGAGTCCATGCCCAGGCTTAACTAATCAAGCATAGTGAGCACCAACAGTAAACAGACTCAATAATCGAACACAGAAAAGTGGTTGGCTACATTCTACTTTTTATCTGAGGTAAAGGTAAATTGCTGTTCCAGTTGACGATCCATTTATGCAACTCTGGCTTATTAAATCAGCCATGTCATTATGTATTGCTTTGCAGGCAGATTTATTGTGCTAATTGCTCTTCTCGCCCTTTTCTAACAAAAACTAACCCAGTTTGGTTTACATTTCAAACATGCAGAACATCCACCCAGTCCTGGAGCGTGTCGCAGATCCTGTGGATGTAAACATTTTGATGCCTGAGACTGGTGACGGTCATCTCTTTGAGGACACAGCAGTGCCCACCTTAATCTTCCACGGCCCAAAGGGGTTGGTAAAGGAAAAGACAGTTTTTGTAGCCTTTGCTTGTAAAAATAAAAACAACAGTTTATACATGAGGTAAGGGAATTGATGTTTTTTTTCTAGTCGAGTAAATTTTTGAAGCCTTTCAAAATGCATTGAGAAGATCCACACCAGCACATTCCTTCTGATGGCACTAAGGACAGTTTCCTATAGAATTCTGGGAACTTCCTCAAACATGCCCTTGAACTTGCAATGAACAGAGGTATAAATAGATCCATGGAATCCCCTCCCGAAATCTAAAGATAGAATCGGATCAGGATGGTATTCCAAAAATAGGTTATTCCCCAAACATGTCTGCAGGTAAAAATCATAGGGTGATTTTTATCGGGCGCTGTATTTTCCTATACCCTGCCTAAAAAGTCAGTATGGAGCCCACCCACCATGTGCCCCCGCACCCCCCCCCCCCCCCCACCCCACCCCAAGCTAATTTGTGCTAGATATAATGTTAATTGTCTAAGGTTGAGATTTCCTTCTCCAACTGGGGAGGAAGCCCAGCCTTAGCGAGCGACAATCAATCTGATTTGATGGCAGCTGTGTGGGCCCAGCAGCATCATGTTTGAGTAGTGGACATTGCTGGAACTACAGGTTATCCGGAATAAGAAGAGATTCTGGGGCCAGACTTCAAAGCAAGTCCAGGGTATTGATAGGGCCTGGCTGGCAGACCCGAGTGAAGGGATGAAGGGAAGTGTGAAGCCGTGTTGTGAGGCCTGGGCAGGAGGGTTAAAGGGGGATTATGACTTGGTTGGGTGGGTGTTAACTCCCATCTCCACAGGAAATACCAAATGGAGGCCCGCCCTACTCCTCTTTCCTGACACCAGCCCACACATTAAAAGCTGTTGGGCTACTCATCTGGCAGCACCTAAAAAAATAGAAAATAGGAGCAGGAGTAGGTAATTTGGTTCTTTGAGCCTGCTGCTCCATTCAGTATGTTCAAGGCTGATCCTCCATCTTAACACCAAACTCCTGCACTCCCCCCATTCTGGACATTAATTGGCCACTTGAACACCTCAAAAGACCTGTCACCTTCTCTACCCACCACAGCAGGGGAGACAGGTTGGGGTGGTCATTGTAAAGCCCACTACCTGATCGAAAGGTTCTTTTGTCTTTACTCTGAATATCACTGACACAATAACTGGATGAAGTGATGCACCTTTATTAAATCACTAAGTAATATCACATATTCACGGCAAACTTGCTTAGTTTCCCTGCAAGCTAAGGTCTGTCTCAGTGGACAGATGATGATGAAATCCTCCATGTACGTCTTCTGAGCATGCTTAACCACTGCCAGTGACTCTGCAGGATCTTTCTTTGTACCATTATTTCTTGCTATGGCCCTGAGCCATATAAGGTAAAAGTCTGATTTGAGTTCATTTAACTGGTTTTCAATTACATCAGTGTTCATCTCCATGCTCTCTGCAGATGTTCCCTGGCTAAGCCTCATTTTAAGTTCTCACATGTGGTATCACATCCAGCTTCACTTTGTTTTGTTCTGTTTAACACCATAATCGATCTCCAGGGCTGGCGGAAGGTGGTACATCTGTTGTCACTTAACGAAGCTCCAGCTTTTGATATTCCCTAGTACAAACTTTCCTACAGTTTAAATCATATTGTGGAAGAAAGGATTTTACTTGACAGAATTAACCATCAAGCTTTGCCTTTTGAACAGTTCAGTACAGTTCTTTACATAGCTTCCGCCTGGTCATTCTTTCACCTCGATGTTCCATGTTACCACCCTGAGACAGACTCCACACATAAGTTTACACCACAGCCAGTCTACATTGATGAATAGAAAATAAATAAGGAAATGGTGACATAGTTAAAGAGTGAATGTACATGATAGGTAAATAACACATTGGCCATGCATTACATTTTACAAGTCCTTCCCACCTTCAAACACACTAGTCGGGAGGTGGGGGTCAACCCGACGCAGGAGAAAGAGGCCCATAGTTGGGATTTTCGTTGAAAGGGGCGGGGTGGGGTGGATAAATTGGTTTAGAAATTTATCTATTCTTTCTCTATTCTTCGCTGCACCTGGAATTTGCGAGCAGGCTGCCAGGTCTGGTTGCGGGCTGGTCGGAAGGCATATCTTGGGACTCCAGCACTGTGTGAAAGTCGGAAAAAACCATCCCCCAGATCCTCACTCACCCCCCCCCCCCCCCCCCCCCACACACACACACACACACACACACTCCCCCATATAGTCTTTGAACGTCTTTGCAGCTGAAGGGGAGAGAAGGGAAAAAGATAAGTACATAGTTGCACTCCAATTTCTTTCCTTTGTCCATCATCCTATCAAATGTTGCCTCAGGAAATATTTTGGATGAGATTTATGGCCATCAAGCATAATCACAAATCGATTTGACAATGGGGATGGACATTGCCTGCATGAACATGAATGGGAGGAACATCAAGGGGGTGTGCACACCTGAACTATTGGTACCCAATTATCTCAAGATTGATTGCTTCCTGGTGGTAATTTTGAGTTTGCGTTGCTTGTAGAGGACCACGCATAATCGGAACTTAGAGACAACAGAGCTAAATCTTTCCTGTCGTTGGAAAGGTCTGGAGCAACTTTTACCCATTAGCCAGAAATGTTTCCAGACATATCCAAGTGCTCAACACAAGACATAATTAAAGCATTCCCTGACACATTTTAAGAAAGCAGCTGGAAAACCTCCCACATTTGGGCCTCCTGTCATTGTTTGATTACTAGTACTCTCGGGAAGCTATTAGCATAATGACTTCTTGTCATCAGAGGTCACTCGAGTGTAACATAATTGTATAACCTGGTTTGGCTGGAGTTTTTGCATTACATATGTGCAAATTAAAAATTTGTAAGGTCACACAGTGGAAAAACACTAAAAATAGCCCAGGCAGTCTGAAACATTCAGAAGGATTATTTTGCGAGAAGTTTCAGTCTAGCCAGTTTAGGTTGATCCCCTGGCATCAGCGGGGTGGTAATGGCTCAACATGTTCGCATTGCCATTCTATTAACACCAGCAATGTAGCTGGTTCCATTTTGAAAAGGGCCTACCACTGCATGTCCAAAGCATCATTTCAAGTGACAAGCCCCATTTATTGGAATGAGGACTGTCAGAGGATACAGCAAGATTTAGATCATTTGGAGACTTGGGCGGAGAGACGGCAGATGGAGTTTAATCCGGACAAATGTGAGGTGATGCATTTTGGAAGGTCTAATGCAGGTAGGGAATATACAGTGAATGGTCGAACCCTCAAGAGTATTGACAGTCAGAGAGATCTAGGTGTACAGGTCCACAGGTCACTGGAAGGGGCAACACAGGTGGAGAAGGTAGTCAAGAAGGCATATGGCATGCTTGCCTTCATTGGCCAGGGCATTGAGTATAAAAATTGGCAAGTCATGTTGCAGCTGTATAGAACCTTAGTTAAGCCACACTTGGAGTAGAGTGTTCAATTCTGGTCGCCACACTACCAGAAGGATGTGGAGGCTTTAGAGAGGGTGCAGAAGAGATTTACCAGGTTGTTGCCTGGTATGGAGGGCATTAGCTATGAGGAGCAGTTGAATAAACTCAGTTTGTTCTCACTGGAATGACGGAGGTTGAGGGGAGACCTGATAGAGGTCTACAAGATTATGAGGGACATGGACAGGGTGGATAGTCAGAGACTTTTTCCCAGGGTAGAGAGGTCAATTACTAGGGGGCATAGATTTAAGGTGCGAGGGGAACGGTTGAGAGGAGATGTACGAAGCAAGTTTTTTTATGCAGAGGGTAGTGGATGCCTGGAACACGCTGCCAGAGGAGGTGGTCAAAGCAGGGACGATAGTGACGTTTAAGGGGCATCTTGACCAATACATGAATAGGATGAGAATAGAAGGTTACGGACCCCTGAGGTGTAGAAGATTTTAGTTTAGACGGGCAGCATGGTGTTGCTATATTTATATGGTTATAAATATGACGGTCAATGTGGTCGCCTTTCTTAATCCTAATTATGTTTCCTTTCAGAGTCGCCAGGTATCTCTCGATACCGCCACAAGGTTCAACCTGAATACCGATCAAAGAGCCAATACACCAGTTAGTTAGTTCAAAGTCAATACTATTTATTTACACACACAGTAAGATCTACTCATGCACAACAGTACTACACACTAAACTATCTCTAACGCTAACGCCTATACTTAACTTCGAGTGCCCACTTAGTCAGAGGAACAGTGGCCATTGTTCGGATCTGAGGCTGTTGGGCTCGAAGAGAAACAGGAGAACAGCTAAGGTCGTCCGTCTGGTAGCGAGCGTTGACCTTGAACTTACTTGCTTCTGATGATGCTGGTGGATGGGTCTCTCCGCCTGAGAGCCAAGTCCAAGAGAGCGAATCTCTCGTGGGGGTTCCGTCTTATACTTGGAGGGGCTTTGCGAGCTTTTGGGCGCGCATTAAACTTGGTCCCAATCAATTGGGCAGCTTCTCGATCATTGTTATCGATCTTGACCAATAAAGGGGTGGGTGCCCTGATGGCTGGGCATGTCTTAGGTGGCCGTTGGCCTTGCTTTGTTTGTGTCTTTCTGGCGCCGAGATGTCTGTAACAGTATCAACTACCTAAGTGTTAGTGCTTTGTTCCTCGGAGATGGGCCATCAATATGTTAATCAACCCAGAGTTTCAATTCCGTCTGCTGACTGCTTCCCAAATATACATTCAGTCTCTGTGCCTGCTTGTTGCTTAGTTTTGTCCACATTTCCCTAGAGTCTCTGTGAGTGTCCATTTTGTGTTCTGGAAATGGCCATCCCAGATGGCTACACTTCCTCCTTGTGATCCTCAACGCAAAGCGTGAAGGATCATATTACTGAGTCTTCTTTGTTCTCTACCTAAGTCGAGCACCCGCAATCAAGGACAGGTTCTACTCTACTCTGTCCTCTGGACTGGAACTTTACCTAAATTGTTTCATGTACACACATTATTATAAAATTCTACAGGGCGCTATGACATTCAGGCAGGCATTACAATTAAAAAACGGGAACCTCTAACTATTCTTATCTAAAGTATCCTTAGTCAATTACAAGAATGTACAACAGTATAAACTATACAGTAGCAGCAATACATGTCTCTGTAGCTTGGCAGTCAAGCACAGAGTTTGACATCTTTTTAATAGCACAAACAAACAAAAAAAGTTGATGCACTTTAATTCACTTAAAGAGAGTGGAGGTTTGCTGAAGTCCGAAAATAGGGGTCTGAATGTATATACCGGAGTACGGGAGGCTTTCCTTCGCCATTTCCTAAGTCTCAATGTCTGAATGACACTACAGAGTATTTCCATGGCTAACAGTGCTTCCACAATGTAGGACAGGGAATACCAGGTGATGAACTTGTCACACCAGGTTGGTGTATCAGTTGCTGTCTCTGGGTGCAGTGTATGGCAGGGATGGGAAAGATTCACGGCCTGTGAGGTTGGGGTCAGGGGGGTCGTGTCCGCGCACAACTGTAGGGATCCCGCGAAGATCCAAATGTAGACCATGATGTCTGTCTTCATGTCCTCTTCTTCCTTCCGTGGTCTTCCTGTGGCTTCTGTGGTACTGGATTTCTGTAGACACGGGCATAATATCTGTTATTATCTTGCTTAAGATCTCATATGTCTGTCTGTCTGTCCTTTTATTACCAATTGCCCATTATAATTGTTACCATATGTGACTCCATCATTTTTTTTAAACCAAAGATTTTGGGGACCAGACATCCGAGAAGAAAATATTGTCACAGCGCGAGCAGTCTCGCAACCTGTGTGATCGATGCGGTGAATGTACCATCCAAGTGTTTGAGGATGTAAATAGCATATGGGAGAGCAACCAAAGGGTCACCGGAAAACAAACAAAATTTGTGGCAATGAACATTCTTTAAACCACAGACTAAAAGAACAGTAAAAGAGTTTCAAACCAAAAGCTCCGAATGGGGTGCATATGTGCCGCTTCTGGGCAAGAATGGGTGAAATCCCTGGGTAGGACGGTGACCAGTGCCGTAAGTGCACGACCCGAGCTTGGCTGACCAGATGGGGGTCCTCAGGCAGGGCGGGGACCAGTGCCGTTACTCCACTTCCTGGGTGACCGGGTGAGAACGGAAAGAAGTTGTGTTCATCGTAGATAGTGCCTCTTATGATTACCTTCGAATCAGAAGAGTAGCTATGAGTGGGTGTCTGCTGACAAACTAGTTCCTTTAATTGCCAGTGGGCGTTAAAAGAGTAGTTCTGACTGCATCAAAATTTTGCGTGGGGCCATGACTAAACTTTATCAGAGGGTCGTACACAAACAAACATTCAACATTTAAAATTAACAAACGAAAATAACAAAATCGGGCAGGCTCCGAGAGTAGGATACCGTAAATCACATTTGGCTTGGGGTGCAACTAGCATATGGAGTCGGTGTAGTGTGACCGAAGAAGAGAGGAAGGAGGAGAGAAACAAAAATGAAGTGGCATTGCTGAGGTGTCCCTGCCATGAGAAGTGGTGGGTAAGCGCTCACAGTTTGCATGGGGCAGCTGGGACCTTGCAGCTGCTGTGGCTGGTGTTCTCTTTCATATCTGGGGGCTAGTCTAGCTGGTGGTGGGGGTCTCTTGCAAACCCGGGGGAAGTGTCCTGACTGCCCACAGTTATAACATGACCCCTGGAGCACATAAGATGGAGCAGGTTCTCTGGTGCATTGCTCCCTTGGGTATGGTTCCCTGGGTGGGGAGTTGGGCTATTGGTGCCTTTGCTGGCTCGGGGGGGCATTGGTGGGCTGTTTCCGCTGCTGTGTCTGGGGCGCTTGACATTCTCGGGCATAGTGTCCTAACTGTCCACAATTGTAGCATTCTTGGGATTTAGGCTGCTGTGGGCTGTTTCTTCCCTCGTTTACCCATGCAGGGTTTTGATGCATCCTAACTGGATGCATGTTAACATCTGCCTGCTCTTCCTCTGCTTTACCGTAATTTGATTTTCCCTGAATGGACTATTCCCAAGCTCGGGATAATCTCTTTAGTACCCATTTCTCACTGTGGGTCTCGTCTGAGGGGTCATAATTGGCGCAAGCTCTCTGTCCTGCTTCGGTCACGTGAGAGACTAGGGTTCGAGTCCACTTGGCCATATTGTCTGTTGTCAAATGGGTGCGGGCTAACGCTCCGAATACTGCTGTGAAATGAATCCACAGGCGTCCAGCAAACGCTGTGGGGTGCTGGGTCTTTTACTGCTTACATTTATTGATGCCTTCTATGGGGTCTCCCTTATTGTAGCCGATCGCATCTAGGATCGCTGCATGCATTTCTTGGAGGGTGCCTCCTCCGACATTTTGTGGGTCGGGAAGGGCTGCCACGACTGAGGGGTCGAGACTCAAAATTGTGAGCATAACCTGCTCCCTTTCGTCCAGGCCGTACATGGTCGCCTGCTGTTTGACTCTTGCGAAATAATGGTGTGGGTCTGATGTGGTAGGAACGGTGTTATTTTATCACATGCATCCCTTAATTGAGCGACAGTAATGGGGTGGAGTACATAAAATCTGGGTCTCCGTTTGTTGTGGCCCTGCGCTGTGTGGTGACAGGGTTCATCGGGTTGTGTTCTGCCTGTGCAGTCGGGGGTGGGGGTGCTTTCCTTTTCTGTGGTTTGTCCTGTGTACATGTTCCATGTACATATCTATGGGCAGTCTCATTTAACTCCTGCCAATCGGGGCCACTTTCCTGATCTAACTGGGGTCCAAATGTATTCTGGAATCCATTTTGTATAGAAAGCAGAGATTGCAGGTCTACAATTTGCTTTCGGCATTTGGCATGGTCTACCGAGCTCTGCCTTTGTTCCGTCGTGGAACTGTGGAATGCTCGTAGGGCTGCTTTTAAATCGTTACATTGTTTCTGTAACTGCTCGACTTGGTGTTCTGTTTCTTCTCTTACCAACACCGCGTGTTGCGTGTCTTGGTAGGCCTTATCATATTGCGACTGAAAGCTGCTTAAATGGGTGAGACAAGATTGGTGTGCCCGTTTGACATCCGCCATCTCCTTGTCCTTCGCCACTAACTGCCCTCTCAGTTCCTTGTTTGCTTTCTCGTACTCACTCACGTCTCCCTCACTATTCTTATCTCTCTCTTCAATCTCTCTGCGGACCGTCCAATAAAAGCTAACACACCGTACGCCTTCTTAACAACCTTCTCAACCTGGGTGGCAACTTTCAGGGATCTATGTAGATGGACACCGAGATCTCTCTGCTCATCCACACTGCCAAGAATCTTACCATTAGCCCAGTAATCTGTCTTCCTGTTATTCCTTCCAAAAATGAATCACCTCACACTTTTCTGCATTAAACTCCATTTGCCACCTCTCAGCCCAGCGCTGCAGCTTATCTATGTCCCTCTGTAACTTGTAACATCCTTGCGCACTGTCCACAACTCCACTGACATTCATGTCATCTGCAAATTTACTCACCCATCCTTCTACGCCCTCCTCGAGGTCATTTATAAAAAAGACAAACAGCAGTGGCCCCAAAACAGATCCTTGTGGTACACCACGAGTAACTGGACTCCAGTCTGAACATTTCCCATCAACCAGCACCCTTTGTCTTCTTCCAGCTAGCCAATTTCTGATCCAAACTGCTAAATCATCCTGAATCCCATGCTTCCGTATTTTCTGTAGTAGCCTACCATGGGGAACCTTATCAAACGCTTTGCTGAAATCCATAAACACCACATCAACTGCTTTACCCTCATCCACCTGTTTGGTCACCTTCTCAAAGAAGGGGCTGCACGGTAGCACAATTGATTAGCACTGTGGCTTCACAGCACCAGGGTCCCAGGTTCGATTCCCTGCTGGGTCACTGTCTGTGTGGAGTTTGCACGTTCTCCCCGTGTCTGCGTGGGTTTCCTCCGGGTGCTCCGGTTTCCTCCCACAGTCCAAAGATGTGCAGGTTAGGTGGATTGGCCATGGTAAATTGCCCTTAGTGACAAAAAAAGGTTAGGAGGGGTTATTGGGTTACGGGGATCGGGTGGAAGTGAGGGCTTAAGTGGGTCGGTGCAGACTCGATGGGTCGAATGGCCTCCTTATGCACTGTACGTTCTATGTTCTATGTTCTATATGTAACTCAATAAGGTTTGTGAGGCACGACCTACTCTTCACAAAGCCGTGTAGACTATCTCTAATCAAATTATTCCTTTCCAGATGATTATACATCCTATCTCTTATAAACCTTTCCAAGATTTTGCCCACAACAGAAGTAAGGCTCACTGGGCTATAGTTACCGGGGTTGTCTCTACTCCCCTTCTTGAACCAGGGGACAACATTTGCTATCCTCCAGTCTTCTGGCACTATTCCTGTAGACAAAGATGACTTAAAGATCAAAGCCAAAGGCTCAGCAATCTCCTCCCTAGCTTCCCAGAGAATCCTAGGATAAATCCCATCCGGCCCAGGGGACTTATCTATTTTCACACTTTCCAGAATTGCTAACACCTCCTCCTTATGAACTTATGGTAGTTCGATTAGCCATGCTAAATTGCCCCTTTATTAAAATAAGTAATTTTAAAAATATCCAACACCTCTCTGCCTTCCACTCCTCTTTTTGCACCAGCCATTAAAAGTAATCCCTTTGGCAAAGCATTTGGTTATCCATCTAAATTTTTCTCTCTTTGGCAGCCACTTTTTCTTTTTCTTATGATTTTGTGGAGAATGTTTTGATGTTAAATTCATAATTATAAATGTAAGTTCCTGTGATGGAAATAGCAGAAGCTATATTTTTCTCTGGCACACACCAAATCACCGATATTATTTACTGTTTTATTTTTGGGGCCTATCTTGCATACGTCTGGAATGTTGCTCTTAAATCAGGTTCTGCATAAATTGTCAATGACATCGCTAACGCCTTTGTCAAAGTCTGATTATAGTGTAGTTTTAATAATGTTACATGCATGCCTCTTTATTTTCTTTCATTACCTAGGCTGCCATTGTTCATTTTCCATCAACTAAGAATATTCCTCTTCTCCCCCCCCCCCCCCCACCCCCTCCCATCTTCTTCACGCTTTTCATGCCTCCCAAAACAAGTACTCTACTCAGAGCTTCAACACGGCAAGTGAGCCCCAGAGGGGTGTCAAAATATACATCAATGTATATAATGGAGTGCAGACAGGCAGTGATTGACACACAGGATGACCAGTAAGCACACAGAACAGAGCAGCCAATCACCAGACAGGACACGACCACTATAAAGCCAGAGGGCACCAGTTTTCTCGCTCTCTCGGGACTCAGCCTCTGAGACAGTCAGAGTTAGTGAGCTGGCCAGTGCAAACACCATGTGGTAGCTAGTAAGTCTCGTTAGGCTAGCATCAGGTCTCCAGTCAAGTCAGCCTCCCGTACCAGCCTCCCCGAACAGGCGCCGGAATGTGGCGACTAGGGGCTTTTCACAGTAACTTCATTTGAAGCCTACTTGTGACAATAAGCGATTTTCATTTACATTTTTTCATAGTGTCAACCCACAGTTGAACATGTATAATAGTTTAGCTGTTGAATAAAATCGTGTTGCATCTTATCAAGTGCTGGAGGTCTGCCCTATTGCCTCATGGCGCCGAGGTCCCAGGTTCGATCCCGGCTCTGGGTCACTGTCTGTGTGGAGTTTGCACATTCTCCCCGTGTTTGCGTGGATTTGGCCCCCACAACCCAAAGATGTGCAAGGTAGGTGGATTGAACATGCTAAAATTGCCCCTTAATTGGAAAAAAATGAATTGGGTACTCTAAATTTATTTAAATTAAAAAAAAAAAAAGTTTTGGAGGTCTGTCTCACGCTACACTGCATCAAGTGCAGTCCACATCGATCCAGCCTACCCAACACATCATGGTATCAGTGAGTGATGCTGAAAATTGACGGACCTACCTTGAGTGAATCAGCGTTGACCAGCAAACAGACAGACCTACCTTGAGTGAATCAGCGTTGGCCAGCAAACAGCCATCCGGTGACATGGAAAACGTCCGCCCTCCTCCACAGCTCCGCATCACCGGCAACCTCGGTGCAAATTGGAAGATCTTCAAACAAAAGTTCCAACTCTATCTAGAAGCCACCGACCTCGAGGCCGTATCGGACGCCAGGAAGATCGCACTATTCTGCTCCACAGCCGGGGACCAAGCCATCCACATCTACAACTCCCTTACATTCGCTGAAGGCGAAGCCAAGATGAAATTTAAAACAGTCCTACTGAAGTTCGACAGCCACTGCGACATTGAGGTGAGTGAGAGCTTTGAACGGTACGTTTTCCAGCAGAGGCTTCAGGGTAAGGATGAACCTTTTCAATCCTTTCTGACCCATCTCCGCATCCTCGTGCAATCATGTAACTATGACTCGACCACTGATTCCATGATCCGGGATCAGATTGTTTTCGGGGTCCACTCCCATTCCCTTCGCCAGCAGCTCCTGAAAGTCAAGCAGTTCACCCTCACCATTGCCATCAAAACGTGCGTTCTCCACGAACATGCTAACAATCGGTACTCCCACATCAGGGCGGCAGAAACGGCAAAGCTAACCTCCCACGAGGCGGAACGGGTGCAGGCCATCGCACAAATGCAGGGCCTAAGCATCGCGAGAGTGGCCATTCCGCGTGCTTTTCCCGGGCCCCTGCGCTTGCGCGCCACGACCGAGGGGACGGCGAGTCCGACGGCCAGACTGCGCAGGTGTGTACGTCATTCGACCGCACTGCGCATGCGCGATGGCGCACAGAACGTGCTGATGTTGGTGTCATGACATGTCCGAATTGTGGCTCCGCCCATTTATAGTGGCAATGTTCGGCAAAATCACGACGATGTCTACAGTGTGGCAAGCTTGGCCACTACGCAGCCCTTTGCAGATCTGCTCCACTGCCCAGCATCCAGCGATCCCAGCCACGGCGCAGAAGCGTCCGTTCAATACAGCAGGCCATGCCAGACTCTGACCCCGACAGCCCAACAGATCCTGATGCTGCATGCCTCAAATCTCCATACCGGGTGGGCATCATTACGAAGCATGCGCTGCCTTTCTCCAAGACAGCGAAGCACATCCCGATCCTCAGCGTGCATCCCGACGACGAGTGGTGTGCTCACAGTCAACAAGGCTCGCATCCAGTTCAAACTGGACACCAGCGCATCGGCGAACCTCATCTCCAAATCCGATCTCGACACCTTCCGCGTCAGACCAAGCATTCTTTCACAGATCTACCAGCAATCCTGCTGACCTCTGCGACCACCGCATTGGCGGCGGTCCCGCCTAACCAAGTACAGGGGGCCCCTGATCCACCCTTGAGGCGGTCAACCAGAAGTTGTCGCCCGCCGCAGAGACTAAACATATAGACTGAACTTTTGCACAACTGTGTTACCTTATCGTTTTGACCTCTGTAAATATTGTTTTTTACCATTTCATCTGCCCTATGTCTGCACTAGTGTCACCTTCCTGTGTACATAAGGTCATTTTAGCACATTCTGTTTCTAGTCACGCACATTATACACATACACACGCACTGTAATACTTATTATCTCTACACACACAATACAAAACAAAAAAAAAAGGGGGGGAGAGATGTCATAATATACATCTCTGTATATAATGGAGTGCAGACAGGCAGTGATTGACACACAGGATGACCAGTAAATATCAATAGTAAATTTAAATAGAAATGAGGCCGCAATTTCCATATTCCGGCCTTCCCCTTGCCTCACTTTACCCCTGCTTGACCCCACGACAGGATGGCAAAATCCAGCCCTGTATATCTTTTGAAATAATATTTTTCTCAAAATAAACAGTTAAATCAGAGATGTGAGCAGACGGTAAACGTTGTTAAGCAGATGACCTTCCCTCGGCAAGTCAGTACTTGATGACCGGCACATCTTTTAGCGTGCTACTCACACTGATGAAAATGAGGTCTAATTGGAGTGAGGATGGTGTGAATTATAATGCCTTGCACCACATGTGCCACTTGCACACATGTGAGAATAGACTCTCCTGGAAATATTTATCTAAATCTGAAACCCCAATTTTGGGTGCAGCTACAATACCTCCCTATCTCACCACTAGATCACAAATTTTAAACCTATTTCTTTGTCTATCCCAAGATTAGGCTGCCGCTGGAAGCTATTTCCTTTGTTGCGTTTATCTTCATTACATCTTCACTGTTAACCTCACAAGCTCCCATGATTTCAACTAAAGTTTCTGTGTCTTCCCCATTGCTACCTTGAGTCATTTGTGTTCCTCTTCTTTTCCAAATAAACCTTTTTCTTCAGCTACTGCCGGATGGCTGATGGACTCAAACAAGAACAGTTCATAAATCTGATTAATTAACTTACTTGAGGCATTAAAACTGTCAGTCATATTGTAAATTACCATAAATTTGAACCTTTGTTGTGTCGACCTGAGGGCTGATTTTAATAATCACGATTGTCTTGGGTGAGTCTTACCCATTGGCATTGTGGGCTCATTAAATCATTGCTCATTAACTCTTTCTTAAATGGAAACAGAAATATGTTGCAGTTCAATTGGCATCTACAGAGGTTGAAGCCAGGTTAAGACTACAGGTGTAAAACCATTAATACAACAAACTCTTTCCTTTTCTCCTCTTTTTTTTGTAATTGAATCTGCAGAGATTTAAGCTTGTCATAGTACTAAGGCCAGGTGAATTAAACCTTTCTGATGAACATTTGAATTTACTGAAACAAACATCAGGGATAAAGGCCAGTTCTGGCATGCAATTTACATCCTTTGAAGTTAATTCAACCTGTGTTCACTTTAGCCAATTAAGATAATCGACCACTGAATCACAAAAGCTTAGCTGGCCACTTAAAAGATAAAATACTAGAACAAGGGAAGATGGAAACACTATTAAGTGCAACAATATATTATTGTTACCTCACACACCTGATGTATTTCGTTCATCAGAGAGGATATTTATTAGTGGCAATGTGAGTAATAACATTAGCAACAAGATGCAGTGTAATTCATTTAATCCAAAGTGGTTTAATTCCATTTTCCGAACAGCACTGCTGCAGGTTTTTTCACACTTAAGTAAAAGTACGGGGCAGACATATATTCTTGTCATTAAAGAGCAGCATGGCCACCACCTAAAAGAACTGCAATAATTTAAAAGAAACTTGTGTAACTGAGGTTCGGGAAAAATCACTTCAATATCAAATCCAGCCTGACACTCCAGTGCAGTACTGGAGAGGTGCTGGGCTGTCAGAGGTGCGTCTTTCAGGTGAGCTATTACACCAAAGCCTGTCTGCCCTCTTGGACGGATGCGGAATGTCCCATGGCCTTATCTTGAAGAAGAGCAGGTAAGTAAATCCCCACTGTTCCAGCTAACACTTGTCCCTTAACCAAAATCACTAATAGTCCAGCTAATCTGACAATTATCACAGGACTCTTTTGTGAGAGATTATTGCCTATATTACAATAGTAGCTACTCATTAAAATAAAAGACGGACCATGTCAAACAATTGGTTCCATAATGGGCTAAACTTCCTGCTTGAATGTCGGCGGGTGCATCTCTGACTCTCTGGCCGACCAGAATAGTGTGGGATTGCGCAATTACATCGGGACGCATGCCCAAGGTTGTCTCCCGCGATTTCACGTGTACCCCGGTCGGGTGCAAGCCCTCCCAAGCAATGTGAAATTCTGGACCAGGTTTTTCTCGATAACCTTCAAATCATCTGAGAAACAACAGTGGAGATAAACTGCGTTGGACTTCATTCAGACTAAAGCAAATATTAACTACCTGCTCCACGATTCACTTTGCAGCTCTGAATTAAGCAATCGGGTGGGAAATTAATATCAGCTTTGCACTAATTGCAATAATAAACTTGTGGTTAATTTAGTAAATATATATTCAGTAGGTATATCTGAATTAACTGAATACAGATTCTGTAACAGGCAACCATTTGTTCATGTCAGGCATTGTACGACTGAATGTCAGTGTCAATTCCTGTATAAATACACTACAAATGAAGGTGACCTATAAAGCCACTTTGAAGGTAGAGAGCAGAAAGCTTGTGTTAGTGACACAGCAACCAGCATTGACTTTTCTAACTACCTAATATCATCAGGGTATTGAGTTTTTGGACTTCCGATTGTTTACAGCGAATGCATAAATACCCCAGGCTTCAACTCATACAAAATGCATGACCTTATGCGCAAGTTTCAGGCAGTGTGCATGTCATGGTTATGTAGTACATGTCATATGTAAGATGCCAGTTTTTATGTAATGTGCACCAGTGGCAATGTCAAAAGAATTATGCAACTCTAAAGAACAGCTGGAAGGGCTGTAAATATGGAATTAATGGTTGTGCCAAAGCAGATGACTAAATCTAGCCATAATGAAACAGGCTAAGTTTATGAAATACAATTACGCAGATTATTATGTGGCCACATTTGAATGACCACTGAGAACTTAAGCCACGGTATATGGCACAGCAATGAAATGAGCAATTGGTTACGGGACAAAGGAGAGGAACAAAATAAATGTGGATCAATTATGTTGCTTCAACAAAAAAATGAGCGGCAGGATCCTCCATATCCCGACGCCGAAATCGTGAACGGCGATCGGGTGGAGAATGGATTCCAACGCCGGAATCGGGGCAGGCCCGGTTTGATGCGCCGTTGCAACGCTGTTGGCGCGTGATTGGCTGGCCCACCCACGATACTCCGCCCCTGATAGGCCGAGTTTCCGACGGCACGGACCACGTGTGGTCCCAGCGGTCGGGGACCGGCGTGCCTGCGGCGGACAGTGTCCGGCATTGCCACACTCTCCGGAATCTGTGCAGCTGGCCGGGGGGGGGCTTCTGCTAGGGCTGCGGGGACTGGTGTTATACGCTGCGACCGGTGCACGCTGCCAGCCCTGCGCATACGCGGCCCGGGACTCGGCCATTCTCCGGCTGTTTTCGGCGCAATCCGCGGATGTTTCACACGGCGCTGGTGCTAGCCCCTCACCGGTACTGGAATCGGTGAGGGGTTCGCGCCGATTTTCCTGTTGTGAAACTCCCGTGGATTCTCCGTTCGCATCTGCACTTAGCCTCAGGAATGGTGAATCCAGGCCAAGGTTATTGGAAATGGAAAGAAGAAGCAAAATGGATCATGTTTTAAATCATGTTGAGAAAGAACTCAGCAGATTTAGGAAAATAATCAATTCCGACTCAGCTCACAGAAATAGAAGATATGGGAGTGACATTCAAGCTTGAAGCAAGAACTAAGATTAGGGAACTGATTTTTAATGCAGAGAGTATTTCATATACCGATCACCAAAACGAGTTTCCTGCTCTTTGATTAGGTCTTTTAAAGAATATTAGCTCTGTGCTCCATACGACCTCATTAATAAGTGATCATCCCTCATCTGGTTACGTTTGTCATGGAACACTGGCAAAAATATATTTGTTGCCAGGTTGAGAGTTTTCTCCAGTTTCTATCACAGGCTCCCAGTTGCTGAGTAGAAGATAAGCAAACTGATCCACAGCTCTGCTGCCTGCAAGATTCGGAGTGAGAATGGACAGGGTGGTGCGTCAGGCACCCGCCTTCATAAATGGAAGGACAAGTTGAGGTTGTTGAAAAGGCATACGCAATTCTGCACTTTCCAAATAAAAGCGACTGCAAAAGCAAAGAAGTCATGCTGAACCTTTATATAACATTGAATAGGCGACAATTGGAGTGTGGTGTTCAATTCACAGCGGGACATTTTGAATGGATGTCAAGGCATTGTGAGGCTTACAATAATGCTACAAAGGATGTACGACTTCAGTTACACGCAAAGATGATCAAAATACACAGTTCTCCAAAGAGCAGAGAGATGTTCAAAATCTTGAAGGACTTTGACAGAGTCAATAAAGATAAAGTTTCCAGTGATCTAAGCGTGGGAGGCCGATTTGAGACAAACATTGGCAAAAGAAGTGGAGGTGGCTGACGGAACAATGAGTTACAATGGATTGGAACGCATTGCCTGAAAAGGGGGTAAAGCAGATGTGATTCAAAACTTTCAAAAGGAATTCGGAAAAATACTTGAAAAGGAAACATTTTGCAGGGCTATGAGGTCAGAGCAGGAGAGTGGGACACATTGGCCAGCACAGGTGAAATGGGCTTCCGGCTATGCTGTATCATTTTATGGCCTGGATTTTCTGCGCCAGATCGGGGTGGGCATGGTCAGTGACGAAATTGGAAAATCTTACATGAATGACCTTGGTGCATTTCCCTGTGATGTAAATAGAGGGTGGGATCACCATCAATGGCGGACTGTATTTCACACCTTTGAGCGTCAGGAACATAATTGTAACATATATTTGCCTCTCATATTTGTGATCACATGCTGGAATTATCCCCAAAATCAAATTTATATCCCATATTGATGTGATGTCAGAACAGCGTGGTTCACACATTTGAAAGGCATACACCTGCTGGGGTCCAAACTAGCGGGGATTCGGATGGGCCGGACACTCCCAGAATCACCTGGGTGGACATTCCCGGGTGTGCACCAGTTGGTCCGTCTCCCTGTGGGTGTCTGAGGGCTCCGACTGACACCTTGAGAGGGAGGGGCAGCTGGACTGAACTCGAGATACCAAGTCATCCTCTCGTGTTGACTCTGATGGATACCAGCTAGTTCTTCACAAATGGACTGCAGCTCCTGTACTGCAGGATGTCCTGGACCATTTTCTCCATGACCACTCTATCAGTGTTGACAAAGAGATGTTGACAGGCTGGTGCTATTACCTCGATCTGAAGGCGGGCAGACTCCTCCATCATGGCTTTCAATCTGTGGAGCGTAGTGGATGTCTCTCGCTGCTTTCCCCCAGCTTCTCTTCGCAGCTCCAGCAATTGAAATATAACCAAGTCCGGAGGCTCCTCAACTGGCTGAGACGCAGCAGATTCCTGGCCTCCAGCAATCCTCCGCATGCCGGCACTCAGGGATGTTACCACCTCTGCCTACTGTGGATCAGGCAATGCCATGTCCCCCTAACCCACCTAATCAGATCTTTAAATACGAAGGGGATATTTTAGCATGATCAATACACATGGCCACCATGCAATTGGGAAATCCACTGGAGGCCGGTGTAAAACTGATTTGTATCCCGCTAATGGGATGTAGATGAAGGCTCGATAGGGACCCTCGATTCGCACGTGATTCTCTGGAATGTCAGCAGGAAAACTCGTCAGACCAGGACAAGTCTGGAACAATTTGGCATGTAGAAATCAGGAGACGCTGATTCCGAGCTGTCTACGGAATTTGGGATGGAGGCTGCCAGCAACTTTTCATCATGGAACACCACAGCAGTGGGTGGGGGGAACATCTACAGGTAGACCGTCCAGATTCAGTGTCATCACGATCTCTATCTTCAAGCTTCAGATTGATCCTGGAGATCCATCTTTGTTTTCAGGAGCTCCATTTTCTTTCTTCACTGATGACTCAGTAATTTTGGGTGCTTTTTGATATGGCACCATCAGGCCTGCCACAAAATACCACCCCAAACCCCTGGGTGGATAATTAATGAGGTCTGGGAGGGAAGATATGGCATGGCTTCCGCCGACCTCCACAGCATGAAACACTCACCCATTCCTGTCCTCACCACGGAACTTAGTCCCAGATGGGAGAATTCCAGCCAATATCATTGGTCTTTAGGCAACTTCCAATTTGTTTTGTTGCTTAATAAAGCCTCAGATTGCAAGTGCTAAAAAAACCATGGGGCGGAATTTTCCCATTTTTTTTCAAAATGACATATTCTGACTGAAACCTGGCATGTAGTTCTCTAGCTGTACAGCCCAGTATTTCGTCAAGATCATGACAAAATTGATCTGAAAACAAAATTGGGGAGGTGGTTTACGGAGTCACTGTGGCGGATCGCGAGGGGGAGTCATGGTGGGTGGTTGCGGTAATTTGATAAAATGTATGTAAATCTATTAAAATTAGGTTCTCCACCTTTGTGGGTGTGAACTTGTTACGTCACGGGCAAGGGCATGGAAAGTCAGGAAACGAGATTGCGCCGACGAGATTGCGAGATCCTTCCCTCGCGTAGCCGTTCTCGCTGACGGCAGATGCAGGTGCAAAATCGTCCCAGTCATGTAGAGCTCTATAATCAATCATTGCAGTAGAAACACCTCTAACTTACGATACAACATCTAATGACTGAAATGGAAGTCAGCAATTTTTTTAATTTACAAATTCTGCAAATGAACTATTTCCAGAAACGGGTGACTCTGTTCTTTGGTTTTTCGTTTGAGACGAGGCCTCCCCTGTGGCTCACAACTCCTCTGAGGTGCCGTCAACAATGTAGGTCCACCTCTGTGAAAATAGTGGGAGGTCAAAAATACCAAACCCTGCAATCAATGGGTAACAGGGACAGAATTGCAGCTTGCGGATTCGCTGCTAGTACCCTTATCGCAGTGTCTGCGTGGGTTTCCTCCGGGTGCTCCGGTTTCCTCCCACAGTCCAAAGATGTGCGGCCGAGGTGAATTGGCTATGCTAAATTGCCCTTAGTGTCCAAAAAAGATTAAGTGGGGGTTACTGAGTTCTGGGGATAGGGTAGATACATGGGCTTGAGTAGGGCCGGTATAGACTTGATGGGCCAAATGGCCTCCTTCTGAAATGTAAATTCTATGATTTCATGACTCTATGACATAAATACCCCACACAATGGGAATGGGGGACTGGAATCTAGAATTGGGCCTAACCAAAGTTTTTTCAATTTCCTCCGCCTCCACTCTCTCACAGGTAGAGACATGAAAATCCAGATCCTTGTATTCCATTGTCCGGAATGGGATTTAAAGCAATAAACATATGATGCAGAGGCAAGAGTTTGACAAACTGAGCCACACCTCATAGTTTTTATTGTATAAAAGGGCGCAGTTAAAATCTTTAACTTAATTTGATGGAATTATGTGAAGGAATTGTGAGGTAGCTATCCACTACTGTGTGTCATGATAGACATCATTGACAGACAGGCTTGTATCTGCATTCATTATGAAGCAGAACAGAATGGTAACTTTCAAGGATATAACACAGCATGGAGCTTTCCCCTTCTTGTACTAGGTACAGCAGCGTACAGTTATAGTATCAAACTAGTAACGTGGTGAATATGAGACCAGATTTCACCATAGACATTTAAGTATTTTAATTCACAATGAAAGAAATCTTGGATAAAAACCTAATGCCAGTAAAAGCAACCAGTTGGGATTGGTGTTTGCACTCAGGAAAGTAGATAGCCTTTAAACTGTCTGCAAGGATAGTTTTTAAAATATAGTGAGGTGAATATGGAGCCAGAAAGAGCATGAGGAAATATTGCATTAATCGAAGGGGAGGCTCTGCCCTTCATTTTCCTATTGCTGTTTCTCTCCCCCTTGTTGCCTGGCAATCAATTGCCTCCCCAGTAGCTATCGCGACCTGTTGACCCAATCGCGCGCTTCCCGATTAAACTTTTCCTTTCTTCACCTACCTGAGGGCTACTCAAAAACATTTTGCATCTGAGTGACCCGTTACAGTCAGCAGAGATGGAGCTCAACAACAAACATTACAGGCACCATGGGCCTCACCAATCACTGAAACAACATTCCTTGCAACGAGCATATCTGAATTTCCTGTCCTAGTTGTGATATTCTCCAACAAAGATAATTGGGGTCATTAAGAAACGATCGACATGTACCGAGTGTATCACAGCAGCTCACGTAATGGAGTCATTCAAACAAACAGAGTATTGAAAACATACATGTGCCATACTAGACGTTAAATAAAAAATGACTTACAAAAGTGACAAGGTCTCCTTTATTATCCAGATGCCTTTCATTCATTTTAATAAAAAGGCAATATATCAAAGTGGACAAATATTTTTCCTCTAAATTATTTCTAAACCATCTTATGAAAGGGCAATAAAGCAGACTGTCACTGAAGAGAGATGCCTGGCTGACAGTATCACTGTTCAATTGAAAGCAAAACCCTCTGTACTTCGCCGCTGGTCTCACATAATTGATTTGCAGGGAAAGGGGTCTTTGAAGATGTTAGAAGCTTTGATTCAGGTCGAAATGCAGTGGAAATGTCAAGCTAATTTCGACAGAGTTACAAGAATGTCATTAGTGGCAACAAACAGAACCATGTGGAAATGACAAGGCTAATGAATTAGAACTTAAGCATTTTGAAAATTATGTCACTCTGATCCAAACGCTTTAGGACTAGTTTTGCTGGTTTCAACCCAGTTTGAATCCCGTCAAATCAATTGAATATGGGTGGCATTTAATGCCAGTTTGGAGGTGGGGCATTTAATTGGGTCAGATGGTGCTGAGTGGGTCTCTGCTGCCTTCCCTCCACTGCCCTAGTTAAATCTGGGTTGGAAATGCAGCAAAGTCCTTGCTGTCTTGCAATTGACAGAAGTGTACATAGGGCTCCAAGAGCGGTCGCACCAATCATCTAAATATGACAGAATTATCTGCCTATGTTTAGCTGGAGGGCCGGTTTAGCTCAGTGGGCTAGACAGCTGGTTTGTGATGCGGAACAAAGCCAACAGAGCAGGTTCAATTCCCGTACCGGCTGAGAATTCTGAATCCTCCCTCTGTGTACCTGAATAGGCGCCGTAATGTGGCGACTGGGGGCTTTTCACAGTAACTTCATTGCAGTGTTAATGTAAGCCTACTTGTTAGAATAAAAGATGATTTACATTTACTATGTCAGTTCATTATTGATATTTTATTGCACTCCAACATCCAACTTGCCACAAGATAGGGGAGAGGGTGGAGGTGTGGGCTTGGGTAGGGTGCTCTTTCCAAGGGCCGGCGCAGACTCGTGGGCACTGTAAATTCTATGATTCTATGATTCTATGGTTCTATAAGGAAAATGCTGAAACCTGAAATAAAAGCAAAAATTACTGTAAAAACTCAATAGGCCTGCAAAATGAACAAAGTTAACCTTCCAAGCCCAAAATGGCTCTTCAGAACTTGGGCTTCACCCGTTTCCGCCAAGTATTGTTGCGATAGCTTCAAGTTATTATCAATTAGTACACCAAGATTTATTTTATTCTCCATAACATTATTCCCTTTCAATTTAGTGGTGGCTCATTCCTGTAACTTTTGTCCTAATGTGAGGCAGGTTATAATATTCTATGTTTAATTTCATCTGACATCTTGTTGCCCAGTTCCCTGGTTTTGTTAAATCCTTTTGTGGCTTATCTTGTTCAGTTTTGCAATCAGCCACCTTCATTAGTGTTCCATCATCTGCACATTTAAGCACTGTGGCCATATCTCTAGATTACTGATGAAAATATTGGGCATGAATTCTCTGGATCCCCAGCCGCGTGTTTCTTGGCGGCGCGCCGTCCGCTGGCGGCGGGATTCTATCTTCCCTCCGCTTGTCAATGGGATTTCCCATAGAAGCCACACCGTGGTCGGGGGTTCGCTGCCGGCAGGAAAGATGAATCTGGAAGAATTCCGGCCATTAACCCAAAGACCATTGTGGGACTCTCTGCCAACATTCTCCCAGACCGATGACAATTCGTCAACCACCTCCCTCCGACCCCCACCCCGCTAAGTTTGATTAGTCAATTAATTAGCTATCCATTTTAAGATATTCCCACAGATACTCACTTCCTTTTATTCTGTAGAAAATGCTTAATCGTTCGTATATTGATAGAGCTGTCGTCAACTTAAATTGGTAAAAACAAAATAAATATTTATGCATTGATTGGATGCAGAGAGAGCGCATAGTTCTCACAGTCAGTGTTGTGTGAAATCAGCTGCACCTCAGTTCACATGTCCTTGTTTTACATGCGTGTCACTCCTGTAATACCGTTTGGCAAAAAAACGACATGGAAGGAAATGAGTGGAATCTGGCAAACCTGCGCATGGGCATCCGTCAACAACATGTCTCCCTGGCCATGCTCAGAACCCTAATGGGCCGCCTGTGGCCCCTGGATTGCAGGTTACCCAGCTCTGGCCTTAACAAACCCCCATCACCCACATTACCACCCTTTGCCAAACTCTCAAACAAAATTAATAAACTAGATTAGCAAGACCACCCCATCTTGAACACATACAACTATTTTTTATGGTTTTACTTTGATCCAAATGTCTGATGATCTTAGTTCTAATACGGGCTTCCATAAATTTGGAGACAAAGTGGATTTTAAAGTTGCTGCTCTTTTGAGTCAGTTTTTTGACCGCCTTTAAAAGCAGGAAGAACACGTGCCGTTTTTCATTCCCCATGTATCTCACCAGTATTCAGTAATTTCTAGACGATTTGTGGCAGTGTGTGCAATTTCCTCCCTGAGTTCCTTATAAATGCCGAAATAGATGCCCAAGTGCATCTTATCCAGCCCTTGGAATATAATTACCTTAGGTGTGCGCAGCTGTTTGGCAACCATGCTACAGTAATGTGATGGTGTCAGAATTTACCTGTGCAACAAACCTTATAAGCCACCTGTCTAACTCCTTGGCAATAACTGAGATGAAAATAAAATCTTACTTTGCAGTTTTGCAGCCTGTGTAGCATATGGTGATAATGTCCTCCTTTTCGTGGTCACATTCTATTCCTTAATTTTCTTTTACCCTTAACAATCTTATTTTTAATGGCGCATGGTTTCACAGTGGTTATCACTGCTGCCTCACAGCACCAAACACCCGGGTTTAATTCCGACCTCGGGTAACTGTGTAGAGTTTGTACTTTCTACCCGTGTTTACGTGGGTTTCCACCGCGTGCTCCGGTTTCTTCCTACAGTCCAAAGATGTGCAGGTTAGGTGGATTGGCCATGTACTAAATTGCCCCCAAGTGTCCAAAGATGTGCAGGTTAGGTAGGGTTACAGGGATAGGGGGAGTGGACCTGGGTAGGGTACCCTTTCAGAGGGTTGGTGCTACCCGACGGGCTGAATTACCTCCTTCTGTCCTGTGGGGCTTCTATGATACTATGTTTCACTTCTCTTGCTTTATTCAATTTGAAATGTTTCTTCGCTTTTCTCCCGCTATTTATTTTGTGTGAGAGCTACCAGGTCAATGTTACAATTGTTGAATGATCTTGGAGTTAATAAAAATGTATTTCAATTAATCTCATTGTAAAAATTTAGAACTGGAATCTGTTCTGTCAGTTCAACTTTCTTAATAATGTGCTTAAAATGACGAACGCAACTATATCTTGATGGGTATTAAGATGACTGTTGGTGGAAATGGCAGATGTTCATATGACATTACTGAAGTAGCAATAATTTGAGTGCTTAAATATGCTTGTGTCTGCATTGCTGAATGGATTATAATTTTGCAACACCATCAGTTCTGTGAAAAGATGCCTGATTAAGCAAAAGTTACAGAAATAGGAATTAGTAGTTTGGTGGATTGGCCATGCTGTGCTGTCCCTTAGTGTCCAAAGATGTGCATGTTAAGGGGGGCTACCCGGTTATGGGGATAGGGTGGGGAATGTGGGCCCAATTATGGTGATCTTTCAGAGGGTTGGTGCAGACTCAATGGGCTGAATAGCCTCCTTCTGCACCGTAGGGATTCTATGGATTCTATCAAACCATATTCGGAGAGATAACAAAGTCAACCTTCAAGTCACTAGGTGCCAGTTCAGCTGCTAACTGTAGTTGGGAAAATAAGATTGGTGGCCACTGAATTCACCAGCTCCAGGACAAGGGACCATGCAATGATAAGATGCAAATAAACTTCTTCCAGCCTGATGATTTTTCTACGCGAGCTGTGTTGCACGTGGGAAGAAAAGCATATTTATTCATTAATTCACCTCTTAGCAAAATTGTCTATCCTGTTTTCTCCACCATACGAGGGACATGTCCCCTTAGGAAAATATACATCCATCTTGAAAAGTCTACTTCTTCAAAATCTGACAGAAAATGTGACAGAAGGTAGAGGTTTATTTGAACTCAACTCAATCAGCACCAAGAACATTTCGATGCATTTTACAACTGGCATTAGTTTTGTTACAGTCTGTAAATCACGAGTAACATTGAAGAAACTCCTCATTTAAGTGATTTTAAGCAATGATAATTACTGATAAATGCTGGCATGCAGGTATGCCCAAAGGACCTCATGATTGCAGTACATTTTGCTAATGATCACTGTTAATTAAAAATGTGAATTAGTGCTAATGAGCACAGAATCATTTCTCCAGTGATCACACAGAATCTTCTTATCGCAAGAAGTGTCTTGCATGCATTTTACAACAGGCTGCATTAAACCAAGGCTTCCTTCATTGCTGCAGTTTTATTTTTATCTTTACAAACAACAGTGTTTAGAGATGGTAATGGTTTATTACATTCCGGTAGGAAACAGTTATGTCACGGAGATAGATTTTAAGTACCTTGATGAGTTGAACAGATGGAAGATCGCATAATTGTTTTTCTACCAACTAGCAAAGTATCTGTGAGAAGTTTGACAGAGAAACCTGCCATTTTGAAGGGTATTCATATATTCTGTGCCAACCCAACAATGTCAATCTGTTCCAAAACACATAGGCCTGATGGCAGGGTGCTGGGAGAACTTCAATACAAGCGTAGTTCATTATATTTCAACAGGTTTGTTTCAAATCACTAGCTTCCAGAGCACAGCTCCTTCATCAGGTGAGTGAAGAGGTGGGTACCACAACCACATATATAGACAAGGTCAATGATGCAAGACGATACTTTGAATGCGAGTCTTTGCAGGTAATTAAGTCTTTACAGGTCCAGACAGAGCGACTGGAGAGAGGGATAATCACAGGTTAAAGAGGTGTGAATTGTCTCAAGCCAGGACAGTTGGTAGGATTTCACAAGCCCAAGCCAGATGGTGGGGGGTGAATGTACTGAGACATGAATCCAAGGTCACGGTTGAGACTGTACTCATGCGTGTGGAAGTTGTCTATCAGTTCTGCTTGGTGACTCTGCGTTGTCCCGCGTCATTGGCCTTGTCTATATATGTGGTTGTGGAGCCCACCTCTTCATTCACCTGATGAAGGAGCTGTGCTCCGAAAGCTAGTGATTTGAAACAAACCTGTTGGACTTTAACCTGGTGTTGTAAGACTTATTATTGTGTCCACCCCAGTCCAACACCAGCAACTCCACATCATTATATTTCATTTCAAGGTCAAAAGGTGATGCATTGAAGCCAAAGATATGCAGAGGGACAGGTAGTATTGAGGAAGCAGGGGGGCTGCAGAAGGACTTGGACAGGAAGAATGGAGGCATAGACTATTTTCTAAATGGGAAAAAGCTTAGGAAATCAGAAGCACAAAGGGACTTAAAGTCCTAGATCAAGATCCTCTTAAGGTTAATGTGCAGGATCAGTCGGCAGCTCAGAAGGTAAATGCAATGTTAGTGTTCATATCGAGAGGGCGAGAATACAAGAGCAGGGAGGTACTCCTGAGGCTGTATAAGGCTCTGGGCAGACCCCATTTTAAGTATTGTGGGCAGTTTTGGGCCCCGTATCCAAGGAAGAATGTGCTGACCTTGGAAAGGGTCCAGAGGAGGTTCACAAGAATGATCCCTGGAATGAAGAGCTTGTCATATGAGGAGCGGTTGAGGAATCTGGGTCTACATTCATTGGAGTTTAAAAGGATGAGGGGGAATCTCATTGAAACCTACAGGATACTGAGAGGCCTGGATAGAGTGAACGTGGAGAGGATGTTTCTCCACTACTGGGAGAAACTAGAAGCCCAGGGCACAGCCTCAGACTGAAGGGACGATCCTTTAAAACTGAGATGAGGAAGAATTTCTTCAGCCAGAGGGTGGTGAATCTGCGGAACTCTGCCACAGAACACCCGGGAGGCCAAATCACTGAGTGTTTTTAAGACAGAGATAGATAGGTTCTTGATTAATAAGGGGAACAGGGTTATGGTGAGAAGGCAGGAGAATGAGGATGAGAAACATTTCAGCCATCATTGAACGATGGAGCAGACTCGATGGGCCGAATGGCCTAATTCTGCTCCCATGTCTTATGGTCTTGCGGTCTAATTCCTGGACAAGTATACTCATTGAGAAAACAACCGGTCTGCTCAAACAGTGTTCAGATGCCTGAGCCATCTGCTGGAAGTTTCCTGCGCACCCCTCAGAAATTGCTATCACCATGGCAGACAGTGTTGTATGCAGCACAACACTGCTATTGATAGAACCATCAACATGTATTCTGTCAATAATTAGCAGAAACCAGTGCAAGAGGAGGACAAGAAGGACAAGAGCCTCTTTCCTCTCAGGACAGGGAAGCACCAGTGGCACAGAGTGATGTCTTCATCTTCTTCAAGCTACTGCGCTGTGACATTTAACATGTGCTGGCTGCAGTGACATCCACTCCTATCATGCATCTCACCAGCAATTCATCACAACAGGGTAGGCGGTGTGATATTTCAATTAGCGGCGTTGATGCTCTGTGCATTACTCTGCAAGGCCTATGTCCTCTGTATAACCACTCGCAATCGCTTGTACCGCATTCTCGACTTTAATTAAAGGAAAATATTTCCCAAAATTTGTCATGCAAGTTCCTCTAGGAGACCACTTGTTAACAGGTTTCGTAGATGTGCACACGGGACTCTGAACTCCTAGGAATTGAGAGGGTATCAGTGATAGTTATACCTGAAAGAAGTTGGATTGCTGCAGGATTTTGAGTGTCAAATTTATTGGGCTGGAATTTTCTTATTAACATTTGATTTGTTTGACCAGCGTACAGTCTATCTGTGTCCGGGTGGTTTACCATACCAGACAACAGTCCTATTTTTGCAATGACATGAAGATCAGGTCGCTATTTCTAACTCTTCGTTATGATCTGCGCAATATTATCTGGGAGGACCCTCCAGCTTCACCGATTCAATCATATGCTGTTATTGACTTTAATAATTTACCCTGCAGAAGCAGGAAGATTTATTGCATCAGCTATTAGAGCTTCCATCTGTCTCTCCGTGAACACTCGAGGCCTGCTCAATAATTTAAAAACACACATAAGAGATTTAGCTCAGAGCTTGCTCCCATTGGTGCTTTTTCAATTTGCTCTGGAATGCCAATGCCGGAATTGGCTGCATCGCAATTCTGAATCAATTACTTTTCAGAGAACCACGGAGCCTTACAGCACAGAAAGAAGCCTTTCAGCACACAATGCCGGTGCTCACTCTTTTGACAGAATCGGCCAATTTGTCTTTTACTGCGATCATGCAATTTTCTGCATTGCAGGCAGTTGCCAATTCCTTTTGATAGCTACGGTTGAATCTGTGGGTGTGATCTAACTAAAAAAAAGAAGCACGGGGAACGACCCCGCGATATAACGGCATTCTGTTTTTTCTCATGTCCCAGTGGGGAACGCCCTCCCGAAGCCGCACTCAGCGTCATTTCCTGAACTGAGAAGCTCCAACGAGCGGAACTGTGCAGGAAGAGATTGGACGCCATTTTTAAATAGTGCCCCGATCTCTCGACTTCCTGACGTGACCCCCGGACCCCCAAAGCTGTTGTGGGGGGGGGGGGTCCTGGGGCACCCCACCCTCACGCCACCTCACACGGGTAGGGAACCACTGGGCCCGATCCTGGCGTGGGCAAAATGCCAGCCTGGCACCTTGACACTGCCAGCCTGGCACCCTGGCCATGCCAGGCTGTCACCCAGGTGGCACGGCCAAGGTGGATCTTCCAGGGTGCCAAACTGGCAGTGTCAAGGTGCCTGGGTGGCACCAGCAGTGCCAGGGCTGCACTCTGCCTGGTGGCTGACCACCCGGGAGGCTCCAATCACCTGGGTGACCACCCCCAGGAATCATTCCACCTGGTCCCGCTCTGATTCCGATAGGACGCGGCCAGAAGATTGAGCCCTGGGCCCATGACCTTTCAATTCAGTAACAAAGTTCTACCAAAAAGGATCATAGAATCCATAGAATCCCTACAGTGCAGAAAGAGGCCATTCAGCCCATCAACTCTGTACCGACACTCCAAACTTTCTACCTATGTCCACTCACCTGCCCACCCCGCCCTACCCTCTTAACCTAACCTGCACATCCCTGGACACAGAGGGGCAATTTAGCCTGGTCAATCCACCTAACCTGCACATCTTAAAGTTACTGTGAAAAGCCCCTAGTCACCACATTCCAGCACCTGTTCGGGTATACTGATGGAGAATTCAGAATGTCCAATTCACCTAACAGCACATATTTCGGGACTTGTGGGAGGAAACAAGAGCACCCGGAGGAAACCCACGCAGACACAGGGAGAACGTGCAGACTCTGCACAGACAGTGACCCAAGCTGGGAATCGATCCTGAGACCCTGGAGCTGTGAAGCCACGGTGCTAACCACTGTGCTACCGTGCTGCGTTTTGGACTGTGGGAGGAAACCTGAGCACCCAAAGGAAACCCACGTATACACGAGGAGAATGTGCAGACTCCACACATAGTCACGCAAGGTTGGAATTGAACGTGGGTACCTGGCACTGTGAGACAGCACTGCTAACCACTGTGCCACCGAGATTGAGCTCTTGATTTGATTGTTCAGCTGCAGAATGTTCTGTGACTTCTTGTGGTGGAATATACAGCCCCTGACAATGATTTCATAGGCTAGGGCATGTGCCCGCTGTCTACCCATCCTGCCCCTTCTGCAAATGTACCACCTACATGTGCGTTGAGACTCTTATTTGGCTAAGTAATGTTCAATTAAGGACCCCATCCCACCACTGCAGGGACGGGAGAAGCCCACATCAAACATCCAGTCCCAGAGCTTACCCTGCACAGGTTGCTGGTTGGCATGGGGCGGGGATGCCACAATTAACGGCTCCTGTGTCCATCAGAAGGCTCCTGCAGGTCTTCCCCCACTCCGCCCTGTCCTCCCTGATTTGTCTACCCTGGTCCCCGACCCTCCTCACACCCCTCACTGTGGCCTGCAAAGGCAGGCCCTGGTGAGATCTTCCCCCTAACCACAAACACGCATACACTTTCTCTCCCTCTGACTCCATCTCCTCACGATCAGTGAATGGACGCAATCCCAGCAGTGAGCACTTCTCCCTGTGGTATGACTGGAGAACTGCTGGACATTTAATTGGACTCGGCTGACTTCCTGCCTTGATGGAGGTGGATGTGGACTTCCTGGACCAGATTCAGGACAACAGGTGACAACCACAGAACAGAACTGCAGGATGAAACAGTGCCTTCAGAAGAAACATAAACTAATATTATGATTAATAGTTCAGCATAAGGTACGTGTAATTTAGGGACAATGATATCAACTAACTCATGTAATCTTCTATATTGTCATTTATAAGAAGGGGTGACCAATTTAGTCATAATAAAATGAAGATAATGCAATGTTTCTGTACCAGAACACAATGCTTCTGCAGTGGCAATTTGTTCAGAATTGATGCAATTGTAATTACAATGATCAGGTTAAGGATTTTAAATGTATTCATTATTTCCTTGTGTACCTTTGTAAGATATTTGAAATTCTGCACCACTTATATTGTTCCAGGTTGTGCAAGACAGAGAATTTCCTTGTAAAATACTATGATTCTTCTGGAAAGATTTAATGCCACTGCCAATACCTTCTTCTTCAGTTTGTAATGAATGCTGTGTATTCATTTCCTTGACTAACCTTGAGATAAGTGTCTGAGTCATCTCTCCGGCTCTCGTACAAGCAAGAGATGACCCCTAGCTCACTCCGCTACCTACGCTTCGCTTTTTGACCAGTGCAATGTACCCTCCATAACGAGGTAGATTGACTGGAAACTCATTACACTTGCAGCTACATTAAATTACATTTGACAACTGTAACTGTGGACTGAGCCTGGCAACATTTACTGTTGTAAATTAGAAAATGCCTTCACCTGCACCACTTACACGTTGCAGCACTTCTTTCATTGCTACTCCGTACTACGTACCTAACCTTGAAGACAGCTCAGAGCTGTCAGTCGGGGCGAAGTGAAAAATTATCCCTGCACCAATGTCTCACCTCTTACCTTGATGCACACATAAAGAGATGAAAGGCTCTGGGTTCAATCCATTAACTTTGTTACAGATTCGCTCAACTCACACCCTTGATCACAAATAGAACACAGTGCAGAAGGAGGCCATTCGGCCCATCGAGTCTGCACCGACTCACTTAAGCCCTCACTTACACCCTGACCCCGTAACCCAATAACCCCTCCTAACCTTTTTTGGGGGGGTCACTAAGGGCAATTTTTCATGGCCAATCCACCTAACCTGCATGTCTTATGGACTGTGGGAGGAAACCGGAGCACCTGGAGGAAACCCACACAGACACGGGGAGAACGTGCAGACTCCTCACAGACAGTGACTGAGCGAGGAATTGAACCTGGGACCCTGGCGCTGTGAAGCCACAGTGCTATCCACTTATGCTACCGTGCTGACCAAATGAGGAATGTTTACCACTCAATGGGCTGCATAACCTTATGATAACATGATGTTCTTCCATTTTAATTTAATTTTAACATTTAAGAATTATCTAAAGTCGCTACACACATACACAAATATTCAGCAACATGTTTACTTAAAGGGGTGTGTGAGTACAGGGGCAAAATAGGAGAATGACACCCTGTTCCGCCTGCTGACTCTCAGATGTGGCGTTGTCAGGAGCGGAGACTCGGGGGAGCTAGTGACCATCGTAGTCTCCCTGTAGGGAGGTGTGGTAGGGCCTTGAGGGTCACCTTGGGGTGGAGGGGTGACTGGAGTGATCTTTGTTTTGTTGTGCTCTTGACGTAGCATACGCTGCTTCCTTGATGTGCACTCTGACAAAGGAAGGTTCAGACTTGGAGATAGCTTTAACACATTTATTAAACTATTAACAATTCTCCTACTTGGATTCGACTCTACTGTTAATCCTGCTATAGCTACTCAGACTGATGAACCAGTCTGCTACAATCCACGTGGTGGGTGTGATGTGTTTCAAATCAACCCTGTGTACACACTGAGTGTCTCCACTGGAAAGAGACTGAACATGTGTGATGTGTCCTTTTATATGGGTTGGTGTAATGCCCTCCTGTGGTAGTGTCACCTCTGTGTATATCCTGAATACCCATTGGTCGTGTCCTATCTTACTGACCTATTGGTTGACTGTCTGTGTGTCCTGTCTCTGGTGCTTCCTCTAGTGTCTAGCTAGGTGTAGTGTATGTACATTAACCCTTTGTGTACTTACAGTGATGTATATCACCACATCCCCCCTTTTTGCATGTTACATATTTTCTGTACAGTGTTAAAGAAAATTGAACAAAAACAGGTAGATAAGTGTTGCTATGTACAAGTTATGATGACTTGATGACTATACCATAGTATACAAGACCAAATCATAGTTGCGATGACTTTGAGGATAAGACAATACAAAATAAAATTTATGAGTCCAAAGTTCATGAATTTATATGGTCTGGTATAGAAGTGTCAATGGTGACGTTGTCATTCCCTTGTGAATGCTGTCAGTGTCCCGGTGTTTGGTCATCAGGAGGTGTTCAAGTATTCAAATCATTTCATCGACTGATTTGGAGTCTGTTGCTTTTTATTTTCGATGCTTATGGTGGCAATTCTTGATGGCATCTGTCCTGAAAGCCATGTTGCCTGTTGGTAGTGCAGCAAACGTGAATTGGTAAGATGCATCATCCTGCCATGGTATGTCATTGTACTGAGCTGAGCAGTAACAGTGTCCCTCATTTGCAGAGTTGTACCATGTCTTACCAGTCGTAGTTCCATTGGTGTTGTTTTTGTTGTGCTTGTTGTCGATGTTGTTGCCTTTGGTGCGCTTCTTGCTATTGTCTTTGATGTTGTTGTTGTGTTGGATGGTTCTGTTGTTGTGTTTACTGACCTCAAGGACCACACTCTGTAGATAATACGAGTCCTTCACACAGTTACTCATGTCAGTGTGCTTTGTGGCATCTGCTGTTTCCTTGAGCTGCCGTCACTGAGTTTGCGGCGCTCCCCATCTGGAGTCATGTCCGGCTTACTTGAATCACTTTGGCTTGTCGATGCTCCCCATCTGGAGTCTGGGCTGTTTCACCTGAGCCAGTATTAGCTTCTTGATGCTTCCCGTCCGGAGTCATTTCAGATTCATTTTCATCTTCTGAAGTCTCTTGATGCTCCACGTCCGGAATCATAGAATCATAGAATTTACAGTGCAGAAGGAGGCCATTCGGCCCATCGAGTCTGCACCAGCTCTTGGAAAGAGCACCCTACCCAAGGTCAACACCTCCACCCTATCCCCATAACCCAGTAACCCTACCCAACACTAAGGGCAATTTTGGACACTAAGGGCAATTTATCATGGCCAATCCACCTAACCTGCACATCTTTGGACTGTGGGAGGAAACTGGAGCACCCGGAGGAAACCCACGCACACACGGGGAGGATGTGCAGACTCCACACAGACAATGACCCAAGCCGGAATCGAACCTGGAACCCTGGAGCTGTGAAGCAATTGTGCTATCCACAATGCTACCGTGCTGCCACTGGAGTTGTTACCGTGCTGCTACCGTGTTGTCACCGGAGTCACCAGTAGTCTCACTGTGATTGTCGAGTGCCTCTGCACATTCTAGCTGAGGTCTGTCATGTTGCACATCTAGTATGGGAAGTGGGATGCCGTCGTCACTTGTCTCACATACAGTGGGTAGAGCCTCAGTGTCTTCCTGTCGTTCACTTGAGCTGGGTAGACTGTCAGGGTCTTCTTCTGGTGGCTCAAACAATCTGGGTGGGCTGTCATAGTCGCTTTGTTGTTCACGTGAGCGTCAAATCACTGCCTGAACCAACGCCGGTTTTCACTGAGATTACCGTGGTACCTGAGCTGCTGTGGAACCGGAATCCCAGACATCATCTTGCCTCGGTGTTGTTGCTGGTTGCCACTGTTCGCTGAGTTGAAGCTATATGGATTTAACAGTCACTCCTGGATACCATGTTTTGTTCTGCTCTTGACGTAGCATAAGCTGCTTCCTTGATGTGCACTCTGACAAAGGAAGGTTCAGACTTGGAGATAGCTTTAACATGTTTATTAAACTGTTAACAATTCTCCTACTTGGATTCGACTCTACTGTTAATCCTGCTATAGCTACTCAGACTGACAAATCAGTCTGCTACAATCCACGTGGTGGGTGTGATGTGTTTCAAATCAACCCTGTGTACACACTGAGTGTCTCCACTGGAAAGAGACTGAGCATGTGTGATGCGTTCTTTTATATGGGTTGGTGTAATGCCCTCCTGTGGTAGTGCCACCTCTGTGTGTGTCGTGAATGCCCATTGGTTGTGTCCTATCTTACTGACCTATTGGTTGACTATCTGTGTGTCATGTCTCTGGTGCTCACTCTAGTGTCTAGCTAGGTGTAGTGAATGTACATTAACCCTTTGTGTACTTACAGTGACGTATACAGTTCACTGACCCCCTTGTCATCCGGCTCTTCCAGCCCTGACGGCTGCCCATTGTCTGCACCATGGTGTCGACGCCCTCAGCGATGCCTCTCCGTGACCGGGCCAAACTCTGAAGCGCCTCATCAATGTCCGCCTGTGTCCAGGACACATTCCTCAGCGACTGGGGCATGCTCTGCAGCACCTCGGCAAGTTGCACCTGCCGACTTGCGGAGCTAGTGCAGGCTTGGTGGGCTGAACGGACTTACCTTCTGTGCCATAACAAATCTGTGACTTCAAATGAGGCATGGCTGGCACATTCATTTCTGTTACACAGGTCGAGTAATCTTCATCCAATACCCTCAGGGCTAATTGCATTTTGGATTTCAGATAATTCTGGTTTCTTGATATGTCACACATACCTGCATTACAATAACCGAAGCCTGGGCTAGGTATGGAGTAAAGTAAATAAAATGATGAGAAAAGTAATGTGTAACACTGAATAAAAAATAAACACAATGTGAAAACGACATGTTCACCACAGAAATCGGAAGATTTGTTCCAGCGATCACCTCCACACAGTGTTTTTACCTTTTGAGGCCCAGTCGAGGATTCCTGATGATTGTTAGCCTGTTGGACACTCTTCCATGGCCAATACGCCTTGGTGTTGGACTCAAACCTCGAGCTTCTGGTTCAACAGTAGGGAGGCTACCCTTGTACCACAAAACCTCCATAATCACTGGGTAACCAATGCAGACAAGCAACTAGACTTCCTGTGCTAAAGATCGATGAGTTCCAGAAGGTGCGGTGGGTATTGGATGTCTTCAGTTTTGGGATTTACAGATAAAGGATACTTGTCCAGCAATTGGTCCCCAAAGTTTAGATACTTCTTTTTTATTTTCCCTACGCCATATTCCCTAACGAACAAACTTTCATTCAGATAAAACTTTGAATTTCACGAATATCCCACAGTGCTGTGAAGACCAGTCAATCTGTAGGCGAACAATCAACCAAGATACACACAATGCGCCCGGTTCTCCGATAAAGTCATTTTGGGTGGGTTTAGTGGGGGGTTTTCCCGTCGGCTTTTTTGGGTGAGATCCAGATCTGGATTCATCCACACTTGGTCATTTTTTTAGGGCATTGGGGAGTCCCAAAGGCTACGCACACAGAAGATGGCATCTGCCATGCATGGCACCGAGGCAATAACTGCGAGGGTTGCAACCGGAGTGGAAAGCCTCGAGCATGATTTCGGCAGCATGAGTGTTAGGGGTAGGGTTAGGGTTAGGTCATGTCCAAGGCACGGCTCAGTAAGTAACAGCCATGGCTGAGGGCCTTGACAGCATGTCCCAGCCACTGGGGAATGTGCCCCTGACACAGGTGGACCTTGCTGAGGTGCTGCGGAACATGTCTCTCTCTCAGGTAGACATTGCCGAGGCACTCTAGAGTTTGGACCGGTCACGGAGGGCCATCGCTGAGTGCGTCAACACCATGGTGCAGACAGAGCCTGATGATGAAGGGATCAGTGGAGCTCACTCCAGCCATCCTTCCATCCCAAGGTGACCCCCAAGGCCCGATGGGCATTGCCCGAGAAGAGTGAGCGCCGGAGGCTGACTCGGAGTCTCCTCACGGGGAGATGACGGCATTCACCATCTCTCCCAAGTGCCCCCTGCTGACAATGCTGCGTCAGCGGGCGGAACAGGGTGGCATAGCGAGGCATGAGTCCCCGCCAACTGGAATGGGCCGTTTTGATCAGAAACCAATCAGCCCCCCGATGATGTTTCTTGAGCACCCATTCTTCCCAGCCAGCTTGTAGATTAAAATCCAAGGTTTGCAACCTGTAATGATCTTCTCTGTCATTTAGAAATGGTATTACTCCCAGTTTTTCCTGGAGAGGTCTCTTTGCTTCACATCAAACGTTGCTTTCAGTTCGTGGTTTATTTCCAGATCTCTGCCTTTTCTGGAGAGAGAGTTGGTCAGTTCTCCCCTGCCTCCACAGCCTGTGGTTCTCCTATACACAGATTCATCCAGGCTCCCTGCAATCAGAAACACCACCTTTCTGGAGAATACAGAGAGGAAAAAGGACAGCGCCAGGATTCAACTGACACCAAAACTCAACCCTTGAAGCACTGAAACATTCCAGTGGGTTCAGATCCAATCATCACCTGTGATCGGGAAGAGCACAGCCTTTGGGGCCCATTCATTGGCCACTAGCCAAATCAATCAAACTGAATCATCACTGGTGCTGGCCAATCTCTGTCAATGGTGCCGGTCCATCTGCAATCACCAATTACCACAGCCTTCTGAATCCATCTGTTTGAATTATCGGGATAGGCTGCTTACCGACTGCATTGCCTTAAAGTCACAGGTTCATTAAATATCCAAGGATCAAAAAAGTAACAGCAAATATATAACAAGGGGGAAATAAGTGAATAAAGAGGGAATAAACAGAAACAAACAGGAATGGACCCTTCCATTAGTTTGAGACATGACAGGTAGGATTCTCTGATCCTGAGGCTAAGTGTTGACGCCGTCGGAAGCGCCATCGTGTTTCTCGACGGCGTCAACACGGCCCCAGGATCAACAATTCTGGCCGCTACAGGAGGCCAGCAGGGCGCTGGAGTGGTTCACGCCGCTCCAGCTGCTGATCCGGCCGTGGAGTAGACGATGGGAGATGCGTGCACGCGCAGTGGGTCCGGCGCGAACCCGCACATGCGCAGTCCCACAGGCACGAATCCGTTGGTATGGCAGGAGGTCTGGGGGTAAGATCAACTGTGACTCTGGCCTCTTGCTGGAGTGAAGTTGGCAGTCCCGAGTGAGGAGCGTGATGGGGCATGTGGAATAGAGTAGAAGGGATGATGGATGTGGGGAGGCAGAACTGTGGGTGGTAGGCTCGAATGGGCACAAGGGGCTGGGTTTGACCCTGTGGGTTGCTCGTCAGTGAAAGGGATGGGGGGGTGCCCCCTTCCTAGCCCCTTCTGTCCATATGGGGGCAGGCTGCTCCCACCATCCATTAAAATGGAATGGTGGTGGGATGAGGCCCTTAAATTGGAATTATTTGCCCTTTGATGGCCCTCTCTTGGGCTCAGCCGCTGACTCTCCCACTGGCCATAAAAGTACGGCAGGGGCGTAGCCGGGCAGGTGATGGACATGCCATCGATGACATGGAACCCCAATTTCTGGGTTCACCTGCCTATGTTCCTGCCCCAGGGGCGCCAGTTACATTCAGCCAATTCCTGTCCTTCCACAGATGCTGCTGGACCTGCTGAGTACCTCAGCATTTCATGTTTTTATTTTAGACTTCTAGAATCTTCAGCGTTTTGCTATTTGCAAGTCTGAAGTGATAGGAAAGAATAAATCACATTGCCTGATGCAAATGGACACTAACATTTGCATACAAATCAGCATGCACGAGTGCCACCATTTTTTGGGGGTGGAAGAGTTAAGGGAAGTGTTTGAATGCCTTTTAAATCCATTGAAAATAAATGATTTGAAAATAAATGCCAATCTGACTCTGTATCACTTCAGGGTCTTTGTAGTTTATGAAGAAAGAAAATACTTGCAACTTCAATACCAAGTCACTTATCTTTGTGTCATTAGACTTATTTGCAAAAGAAAATACACCTGTCACATTGCATGAATGTGTGCCTCTTTCTCATTGCTGTCGCTAAAGCAAAATCATCCAAGATCCTGTGCCAAATTTAATGAGGAGAAATACACAGGACACGATTCAGCAGACAAATGTTAAAGTCCACTTTTGGGTGCACTCAATGGGGTGTTCCTCGGTGGCTGCACTCGGAGGTATTTCCTGTTGGCGAGCTGACCTTGCCAACAGAAACGGCTGTTCGCAGATCGGGGCACCATTTTGATAGGCAGCCCCGATCCTCCCCCCCCCCTCCACCCCCTTCAGGCCCCCCTCGCTTTATAAACTGTTCCCTCAGCTCCCTAGCATTGTTCAGGCCCGTGGGAACTCCCTCACCCTGCCCCCTCCGATTGGCAAGGCACTCTCCCCCCCCAGGCCTGACCCCTGGAAATGCCAACCTGGAACCAGGGTACCCGGGCACTGCCAGCATCACACCCTGGAAGTGCCCCCAGCAACTTTACAATGCCACATGGGCACACTGGCAGTGCCAGCGCACCAGGCTGGCAGTGCCAAAGCACCCAAGTGCCAGGGTGAATGCCAGGGTACAACCCTGCCCTGTTCCCGACCACCCGGGGGTCTCCAATGACCTGCGAGACCCCACAAGATGCCATTATGCCGGGTCTACGTTTGTGTGGACCAGTACTAAACGGGGCCCTTCAAAGTGTCCCAGGCACGACCGTTGAGTCCCGGGCGCCAGGCGAATCTGGCTACCAGATATTTAAATGAGGTATTAAGCTCATTTGAATATGTAGATCTGGATCTTTCCCAGCGAGGGAGATATCCAGACCACGCTGGGTGGAGCGAGTCGGAGTGATTCACCTGTTGTGCCCGGATCCACGCTGGGGGCAATGGGATAGCTGAATTGCACCCATAATTTGTATTTGACTTCCATTGACCATGCTCTAATACTAATTTGCAGTTCCACATTATTGCAATACTATTGTCTGTTGTCTATTGAGAGAAGAATGAGAACATAAAAGGACAATCAAAGTTGACATCCTAGAGATATGGTGCAATCAGCATTGATGTCTTCTCATCAGAGAGTTTAAAAGTCAAGTGTATAGCAAATGTCCTATATTTTGGTTATTATTTTCACCCCCTTTTATATATTTTAATTATTTTCATCCCCTCTCATGTACATTATTCATTTTGAAAGGAGGAAAATAACTTATTGCATATTCGATGACAAAAATTGTAACAGATTGTTGGATATTTGGAAAAACAGTCTGAGGTGTCTCTATCTTCAATTTTATTACTTTTCTTCTGCAAAACACCTGATGGAGTTCTATTGTGTACCGAAGGAGGTGGCAGTGACCAATATTGGCATCTTAGTTTGTCGACAATGGCCAATATAAGTTAACAGTTGGACAGTGTTCTTGCTGCAATTGCACATCCAGACAGGTAGGATAGTATCTGGGTCGTTCATGGTGGAATGAGGGCATCACTGGGATTGGGCCAGCATTCATTGCCCATCCCGAATTGCCCTTTAACCCAATAGCTTGCTCGGCCGTATACGAGTCAACCAAATTGCTGTGGATCTGGCGTCACATGTAGGCCAGACCAGATAAGGATGGCAGATTTTCTTACCTGAAGCTCAATAGTGATGCGTTTTTACGATAATCGATTCACTTTTAATTCCAGAATTTTATTGAATTCAAATTCCACCATCTACCATGCTGGAAGCTAAACCCCAGTCCCCAGAACATCTGGATCATCTGGATTACTCATCCAGTGACAATATCACTCTGCCACCAGCCTCCCTGGTGAAATGCCTTGTCAATATTTACTCAGTAGCCACCCACAAGGAGAATGATCAACGAGGAGTAAGTCACACGGCGCTGAGAACTCGGGTTCGTCCCAGCCCGGGTCACTGTCCATGTGGAGTTTGCACATTCACCCTGCGTCTGCGTGGGTCTCACCCCCACAACACAAAGATGTGCAGGGTAGATGGTTTGGCCATGCTAAATTGCCCCTTAATTGGAAATATTTTTCGAAGTTTATTATTAACTAGAAGCAGTTCTGAAGATCTGCTGGTGAACTAAGGACCAGATATGCTATGGATTATATTTTCAAAAGATGAGAGGTGAAAAGTGCAATGCAGAAAATGAAGTAATGAAGCATTATTCTCCCCTTGCCATCCTAGTGCTGTATCAGAACGTGTAGCCTTGAATTGTTTTCCTACTAAATAGTATGTAACAAAAACAACGTGCGATTATGTTACACCTTTCACAATCACAGGACATTGTGAAGTACATTTGAAGTGTAGGCACTGTTGAAATGTAGGAGACGCGACAGTGAATTTTCACACAAGCCCTAACAAACACCATATGTTATAACATGCAGATAATCTGTTTTTTGTGGTGTTGATTAATCGAGTAAATATTGGCCAGGAGACCAGGGATAACTTCCCTGCTCGTCATTAAAACTGTGCCGTGGAACCTTTCACGTCCACCTTTTAGGGCAAATGGGGGCTTGGTTTAATATCTCGGTCCAAAAATTGACACCTCCGACCTCAGTATACACTTGAGTGACAGCTTTGATAGTTAAATATATTAAAGTGCATGTTATGCCATATCACTCTGCAATACAAATAAAGAGAACATTTCATTTTGCGGCATGGTTTGCACAGAAACCTAAAGAAGGTTTTTCAGGTTCTTAAATGTTCCTTACACTTCTGCAGGCACATTTGATCAAAACGGGCATTGACATATGTTGTAACTGTGACATATGGCTGCTGCATTGGTGTAATATGCCACAATTACAAGAAATATCACATGAATTATTGTCATTTACGTGAGACAAACAAATCTGGTGCTTCTGTCATCATGATATCTTGTCCTTTCAGTTATATCTTCATCCTGAGAGAAGGTTCAGCAAGGATAGATAGACAGCCAAAATTAGAAGAGACATCAAGGGAGTCAGGAAGGCGTAGAATGTCTCGACCAGTTAAGTCACAAGGGAGTTTGGCAAGATTGGATGGTATTTATTTTAATGCAAGGAGTCTGACAGACAAGGCGGATGAATTGAGGGCACAAATTAATGAGGAGCGGTTGAGGACTCTGGGTCCTTACTGGAGTTTAGAAGGATGAGGGGGGATCTTATTGAAACTTACAGAATATTGAGAGGCTCAGATATATTGGACGCTGAGAGGATGTGGAGTTTCCACTAGTAGGGAAAATTACTAGCACTGCCTCAGACTGAAAGGATGATCCTTCAAAACTGAGACGAGGAGGAATTTCATCAGCCAGAGGATCTGTGGGACTCTTTTCTGCAGAAGGCTGTGGAGGCCAAACCACTGAGGGTCTTTAAGACAGAGATAGAAACGTTCTTGATTAATAAGGGGATCAGGGGTTATGGGAGAAGGAAGAAGAATGGGGATGAAAAACATATCAACTACTATTGAATGGCGGAGCAGACTTGATGGGCCAAATGGCCTAATTCTACTCCTATGACTTATGGTCTAAAATATGGGGGCATGATGTAATTGTTATCACTGACATGGTTGATAGAAGGGCAGGATTGGCAGCTCAATATTTTAGGATACAGGATCTTCAGACAAGATCACAGTTCATAGGGCAGGAACCGCAGCAGGATGCCTCCACTCCTGATGTACTGCCTGTGGATCCATCTAGATGTAGCATTAGGATCTGTAAAGCCAGAAAGGTAGATACCAGTTAATTTGCATGGGGCAGCACGCAGTATAGCATGAGGGTTTGTTTTTGCACGTACCCTGTACAAAATGTTCCCCATTTCACACTAATTGCCCATTGACAACGTTTCAACCTACCTCGGTGCTCTGTCACAGAAGGTTGTGAGGGATGGGCTGGACTGGGTTGGGCTGTCTGTAGCGCAGGGAGCCAGAAGGAGATGGGTGGATGTTAGGGGTGGACTTGGGCCAGGAAGCCCAGTTCAGCCATTACTCACTGCCCCGGTACCATGCCCCACCCGTTCCTCTCCACCCCAAACTGCCCCCACCCCCCCACTGTCACCACCTCCGCCCCAAGGGGTTTGTTGGGATTGTGTGATGGAATGGCCAGCTCACATACAAGGTGGACGGTGGAAAGTGCTACCGTGGGCAGGAGCCAGACATTGTCAAATGATGCAGAGCACCAAAGCTCATCACAGAACAGGTCGTCATCACCCTCCATCCCGTGGACCAGACCCACTGTCACTACCAACCCAGGGCCCGCACCCTGTAAATAGGAATGGCGGAGGGGGTTGCCAGGGGTTGGGGAGGTGGCACAGGGAGATTGGTCATGGGGGGGGGTGCTGGATGGCTGGGGGGAGGCGGGGGGTGGGGGTGGGGGGAAAGTTGCAGGATTTCCATGCAGCTGGCCAGACCCCCTAGTCGGTGACCTGGAGGCGAATAGGGCATCCCATGCACGCTGGCCCTGGCGCTCACGTTGTGCGCCCTCCTGTGCCTGCCCAGACCACATGCCCTGTCCATCCTGGCCCCCTTTGCATCCTCCTCATCGGATGACGCCTGCCGTTTATCCTCCTTTTCCAGCATGTCACCTCTCTTCTGCGCGATGTTGTGGAGGACACAGCAATCCACCACGATGTGAGAGATCCTCCTACAGCTATTCTGCAGGGCCCCTCCAGAGTGGTTCATGCCTCTGAACCACATCTTCAGGACGCAGATCACACTCCTGGTCGTGGCAAAGGCATTGTTGTAGCGGGTCCATTGCTTCACAACGCCAGGGTCCCAGGTTCAATTCCCGACTTGGGTCACTGTCTGTCTGGAGTCTGCATGTTCTCTCTGTGTCTTCATGGGTTTCCTCCGGATGCTCCGGTTTCCTTCCACGAGTTCCGAAAGATGTGCTGTTAGGTGAATTAGACATTCTGAGTACTCCCTCAGTGTACCCGAACAGGCGCCGGAATGTGACGACGAGGGGTTTTTCACAGTAACTTCATTGCAGTGTTAATGTAAGTCTACTTGTGACAATAATGATTATTAAAAAAAAGAAAGGCATCATCAGCCATGACCATCGTGTCACCCAGGAGCCAACACCTCACCCAGGGGGTGCGCCTTGACAACGTCAGTAACTATTGAGTGTGCGAGTGTGCGAGGATGAAAGCGCCATGCACACTGCCTGGGTATCGGGTGCAGACGTGCATGATGTGCATCTTGTGGTCATACATGAGGTGCATATTCATTGCGTGAAACCCCTTTCAGTTTGTGAAGACTGGCCTGTCATGAGCCAGGGCTCGTAGGGGGACATGCATTCCGTCAATTACTCCCTGGACCTGGGGCATCTCGGTGATGACGGTGAACCCCGCTGCCCGGGCATCCTGTTGGGCTCTGTCCACATAGAATTTGATATACGCCCGGTGGGCATATAGAGCCTCCATGCTGGCGCGGCTGCACCTTTGCCGCAAGGTCTGCAAGATCTCAGACAGGTCCCCACTTGGCGCCTGTAAGGACCCCTTGGTGTAAACGGAATTCCATAGGAATGCACTCCATAACTATTTTATGCCAGTTTTGAATCAAAGGATACGTGTCACTGATCCAGGAGCAGATGATATTTTTCGGGCTGTAAAGGTTAGGGTGGTATGTAGCCTCTTTTCATTTATGTCAATAACTCTCCTATCTGGAAGACCCAGAATTAGAAACAAAGGGTCAAATTGTAAGGCCCTGCCAATTATCCTCTCACGCTCCTTAACTACACCAGACCAATGGGATTGAATCTTTGCACAGGACCATGCACAGTGTATATAATCACCCTCGACTATCAGCTACTTTAAGCACATTGGAGAAATAGCAGGATCAAACCTGTTTTCAAACTCGGTGCAATGTGCAAACGGTGCAGTATCTTATACTGTCTCCTTCATTTTGTTACATGCTGAAATTTTATTGGCAGAATCTCATATCCTACCCCACATCAATATTACCCCTCATCAATATTAGTTGCTAATCTCTTTCCTAAGGTAGCCATTGTACTCATACAGGATCTGGAACACAAAAAGGTATATAAAACTTGCTAATTAACTGTTTAAGCTCTGCAGAAGTCAGGATTTTTCCCACCCAGGAAATAGAAGAGAAAAGGACACATGGTTGTCTTGTTAGGAAAAAAGCCTCTAAGTTGCAGGTACTTAAAAAAGAGTGTCTCGGAAAATCAAATTGTTGGCATGGCTGCTCAAATGATGACACGGAGACACCACTGAACTGATCTCCCAGCTTACAAATGTGTATATCTCTCCACATATTGAATCCATGGTCCGTAAGGCCTGGTGGGAAGTTTGAGCTGCCTTGAATGGGAGAGAACGGAAGTCAATTTAGATCTCCCTTCTAATTGACGGACGAACCTCCATGCTCTTAAAGTATTAATAATTTATAGGATTTCCATACCTGGCAAAGACTGATCTAAAGTAGTGCAAAAGCAAGACCTGAAAAGGAGAGACAATTTGAGTACTGCTTATTCCAAATTCGAATAGCTCTGAAATCCACACTTTTTGAGCGCCAAAATCATGTTCGAGTAAAGAATGACACCCAATATCCGCCAGCTGTGTGATGTTTCACAACTATACCTATACAGGTATTCTAAAATTCGGAAAATTCCGGAATCGGAGAATTGAGGGCAGCATGGTAGCACAAGTGGATAGCACTGTGGCTTCACAGCGCCAGGGTCCCAGGTTCGATTCCCTGCTGGGTGACTGTCTGTGCAGAGTCTGCACGTTCTCCCCGTGTCTGCGTGGGTTTCCTCCGGGTGCTCCGGTTTCCTCCCACAGTCCAAAGACGTGCAGGTTAGGTGGATTGGCCATGATAAATTGCCCTTAGTGACCAAAAAGGTTAGGAGGGGTTATTGGGTTACAGGGATAGGGTGGAAGTGAGGGCTTAAGTGGGTCGGTACTGACTCGATCGGCCGAATGGCCTCCTTCTGCACTGTATGTTCTATGTTTCTATGTTACTTGGCCCCAGCATTTTGTACAAGAGATTCTCAACCTGCACAAGGTGTCTGCTTCAATGTCTAGCCAAATGGAGGTGGGGTCCTTTCTGACCCAATCTAACCTAAGATGAGAGGTTAATCTGTGCAATCTAACATTTGGGATCCCCAACCACCCCCCTCCCAAAAAAAAACACCCCCCCAACCGCCTGTGAACCTGGGAGCTGCAACTTTGAACTTCAAACGAGGCTTCTTTTTATTCCGTGTAACTGAGCTGATCGTTTTATTGATCTCCTTAAAGATTCTAGCAGACAGTAAGATTGACAACATCTGCAAGGGATACAGCTATCAAGGTGAAACATTTATCTTAATCACTGCAATCCTCCCCAGGCACGATACTGGCAATGTGGACCAACAAGTGAGGTCCTATTAATAGATGCAATCAAATGAGGGCAATTGACACCATATAGTTTCTTGAAGAAAGTGGTAATAACCACACCTAGATATGTAAACCCCAACAGGGACCACCTGAAAGGGAAGTTAACAAGAAGAGGAGGTCTACCTCTTAGCCTTCCCCCAATCTCACAGCCTCGGACTTTGTAAAGTTAACCCTGTAACCAGAGAAGGTGCTAAATCTATCTACCACGCCATAATACGGGAGCTGAAATGTACGGCTTTGAAGCAAACAGCAGCACTACCACCAGCATGAAGCTTGATCGTATGCTGCTTCACCCCACAGCACAGCCCAAAGATCAGAGGATCTTATAGCCTCCACCAAAGGCTATATAGCCAACGCGAATAGCAAGGGGACTAAGGGACAGCCTGCCTTGCCCCTCTCTGAATACCAACATTCTCAAATCAGCTGCCAGGAGCCTCTGATCGAACTCCTGAATCCACTTGGTATGTCCCTCTCCCAGCCCAAATCTCTGCAATGTATAAACCAAATAATTCCATTCCACCCATTCAAAAGCTTTCTCAGCATCCAGGAAAATCACCAACTCATACAACGCCCACTTTAGGGTGAGTAACTTTCTGACACTAATGCAGGAGTTCCAATCTTTTATCAACCCAGCCTCGTCCGCCACGGATAATTGATCGTCGCGCCAACGCTTTTGACAACATTTCAAATTAACATTCAGAAGCGAGGTTGGCCGAGAGGAAGCACATTCCTCTGGAGTCTAGCATGCCTTCAAAATCAAGGAAATATACCCCGACTCTGCAACACCCCCTGCTCCCCGACGGCTCCGTTCCACCCACCCAGAGTCGGTGATGTACATGTGTCGGCACTGTCAGTGGGTCAATATACAAGGCAGGAGGGTGATGATAACCAGCTGTAGGGTAAGCTTTTGGGCTCCTTAGTTTATGCCATCATCTGACTCCTATCCTGCTGACAGCGCACTCACACCCATCACCTGAACGGGGTCTGCATCGGGGGCTTGTGATATTGGACTACTGTGCCCGGGGGCAGGGGGTGGGGGGAGAGAGGGCAATGGGGGGTGGGGGTGCAGGCAGGCCCGCTGTACAGAATAACATGACAGAGGCTTCATATGTATCAGGTGTCAGATGTTTACTGGTGAACATTTGAAACTCCCACTCTCCCTAGCTACAGATAGTGGAACCTGCCCCGCATCTCCCCCCCCCCACAAACCCCCCCCCCCCCCCCCCCCGCACCCTCCACCCAGTGTTCTTCCAGCCCTGGCACCTCCCCATTGTCTGCACCATGGTGTTGACATCCTCAGCGATGCTCCTCAATGACTGGGACATGCTCTGCAATGTCCACCTGCATCTGGGACATGTCCTTCATGTGATGTTCTCTGCTCTTTTGAGAAGGATGGCTTTGATGTGTGGTGTTCAAGAAAGAACATCAAGTTATGTTGATTAACAAAGCTAATTTATGAACACTATTAAAATTAGATTTGAGCGTCTTACTAAGATGCAAAGGTTGTAAAAGAAACTATGCTACACCTCTACCTACAGATCTCCTGAACACGCGACTACTCTCTATCCCATAGCACCTTCTCCCAGAATCAAGGGCTGGTTAGATGGGCAGAAGTATGGCAAATGGAATTTAACCATGCAAAGTGTGAGGTAATGCAGTTTGGGAGGACTAACATGGCAAGGGAACATATAATGAATGGTTGGACCTCAGAAAGTACAGAGGATCAGAGGGACCTTGGTGTGTATGTTCACAGATCGCTGAAGACAGCAGGGCTGGTTGATAAATTAGTTAAGAAGGCATATGGGGTTCTTCCCTTTATTAACCAAGTTTAAATCAGTTTAAACCCTGCCCAGCAGTATGAACAAACATCTCATCCAGGATATTTGTCCCCTTCCAATTCAGGACCCATCTGCCCTTTCTTCCTGCTCTGTATGGCGGTCCTCCTGGTCACGCTTCCCGAACTGACGGCTGCTGCCACTGCCTCCCAGGCTGTATTGGCAGCCCTCCAGCTGGATCTCTGACCCCCTCGGGGGAACGTCTCACCTCCACGGTGTCCAGAACCCTGTCCAGGTCGGGCAGCATTCCCGAAGTGAGGAGCAGGTCTGTGTGGTGCCATGCTCATGTGCTGACTGGGAGCGAGTTGGGGGGGGGGGGAGCATTTAAAAGCAGTTCCCCCTTGTTAGCGGGGATCTGCTGGGTGCGAGTCTGGAAAACCAGCTGGCAGGACAGGCAGTACCAGCGTGAAGCCCATGGTGACTTTTTTTCAGCACTAAGTGCCGTTAAGTGCGGGCCACTGTCCCCGGCCCAGCTATCGGGAAACACCCAGGAAGTCGTGCCCGAAATGAAATTTTGAACTTTTTCCGTTAGATCTCGCATTTTATCTCTCGGATGAAGACTTCTCCACATGTATTCCATCTCCTCACATTCTGACCCAACTTCCTTGCTTGCAGGTTGGTGGTATTTCTGGTTACTTTGTCCATCAAAGGATTCAAATGACAGTTAAAGATCCCCACCACAAAATAATTAGTTGAGGCCAACTCCGCAAAGTCTATGATAACTATAATAGCAGCACGGGGAAGTACGGTAGCAGAGTGGTTAGCACTATGGCTTCACAGCGCCAGGGTCCCGGGTTCGATTCCTGGCTTGGGTCACTGTCTGTGCGGAGTCTGCACGTTCTCCCTGTGTTTGCATGGGTTTCCTCCCGGTGCTCCGGCTTCCTCCCACAAGTCCCAAAAGACATGCGATTAGGCAATTTGGACACTCTCAATTTTCCCTTTGTGTACCCGAACAGGGAATGTGGCGACGAGGGGCTTTTCACAGTAACTTCATTGCAGTGTGAATGTAAGCCTACTTGTGACAGCAAAGATTATTATAATTATTATAACAAACTCCAGGGAGCACGCATTCATCATTGCGACAAATTCTCCTTCCACAAAAGACAATCACATATCTATCCCTCTTATCCTTCACACAATTCTCCTTCTGGAAGGGAACATTGTTATTGACCAGAAATGTTACTTCCCTGCTGCTGGTCGAAAACGAGACAACAAAGACCTGTCCCACCCATTCCCACTTTAACTCTTAGTGCTCCTTGTTATCCAAATGAGTCTCATGTAACAAGGCTCTGTCCACTTTCTCCTTCTTAAGAAGAGACTTTTCCTTTTGATAGGATGGCAACAAGAGAATGGGGGCCAAATGTCCCTCCCACATTTTGGATCCATCCATGAAGACCTAAACTTTCCACCCACCTTCCAGCAATGGTTCCAATCAATTCTATCATGATTAAAGAAAGGATACCAAGAGACGGCTGGATATAGCACTTGGGGAGAATGGAGACAAAGGCTGTGGGCAGAAAACAGGATTAGGCTATTGAGTTGGATGATCAGCCATGATCTTGATGAATGGCGGAGCAGGCTCAAAGGGCCAAAAGGTCTCCACCTGCTCCTATCATCTATGTATCTATGTACCATAATAAGTATATAAATATGAAGAGAAAATGAGATAATTAGCACGCAGCACACCTCCCAATGGACAGGATATATGGCAATGTAAAATCAGACAAAAACCATTATAACAGGGAGAAAATCCAAATTTCAATGTGCTGCAGATCGTCAGTCAAAATCCTCATCTTCCAGGACTTTACAAAGGCCAAGGCACGAGCCGGATTATCAAAAGACTTAATGGAGCCGTTGGATATTACCCTCAGAGTCGTAGGATAATACAGAACATAATGGACTCCAGCTGCCTTGGGCTGTTTTCTAACTTCATCGGAGCCTCTACGCTTCAGCTGTGTCGCCACCGAGAAGTCCTGGAAAAAAGAGAACCTCAACCATCTCTGACCCAAGTCCCGTCATTCCTCACTGTGCTGCCTCCAGAACCTTTCCAGTAATCTTTGAAGTTATGAAAGTGAATGATTACGGGCCTGGGATGTCGATTGTCTCCAGGCCTCAAAGACAGGATAGATACGCCCTTCTTCTGTATGAGAGGTCTCCCAAATCTATAGAGAAAAATATCCCACTGCAGTGGAACTTGAGTGCACAATAATTCTTACCAACAACAGAGTGAAAAAACAGTCCAAAAATGCTGATAGATTCTCAACTACGTCATGTTCAAAATGCAAATACAGCCTAAAGGCGAAGCAGAATAAACAGCCACTGCATAATGAAGGTGAAAACTATTCTTTGAATTCTGACATGAAACATAGTTCATTTCCATTAGTGACTGGGGCTTAATGTTGTGCAACAATTTACAATAATAACTGTATTTGGGTTTTCTGACCATTAAGCTTCCAGTGTACGTAACACTTTTCACAACAGGGCTAATTATATACTGTGTTGCATCTTGTGGATATGAGTTAACAGATTATTTTAATCCTGCATAACCCCTTTGTATTTAGAGATTGCATTTGAGGCACATTACGTTTAAAAGGATTTTGATGCATTGGACGGACTCCAGAAGAAAAACAAGGGTAACTGCAGAAGTTAGCAAAAGCCACAAAGCGACACATAATTTCTTTGGAAAACTAATGTGAGAAAATGTGACCCAGTTATTTAAAGTGTTGATTGGTAGAAGGATTTAGATAAGGTAAGGAATTATTTTGCAGACATTTTCGATCGCCGGGTGAAGGAAAGAAGTAGGGTGGGATTCTCTGGTCTGCCAGCCGTGTTTCCTGGGCGGCGTGCCCTCACCAACAGCAGGATTATCCGTTCCCTCTGCCTGCCAATGGGATTTCCATTGTGGCCACCCCATGCTGAGAGGAAACCCATGGGCGTGGGAATGCTGCCAACGCAACGGAGAATCCTGTCGCGGGAGATTCCCGCACGTAGGGTGGGATTCTCCGCTCCCGGGGCTAAGTGCCCACGCCGTCGTGAACGCCGTCGCATTTCACGACGTCGCGAACAGAGCCTGGGCATGACCTGTTCTGGCCCCCACAGGGGTCAGCACAGTGCTGGAGCGGTTCACGTGGCTCCAGCCTCCTTATGCGGCCCCAAATGGGCGCCGCGCAAACCCACGCATGCACAGTGAAGGAGCCCCCCTTCGTCCCCCACCCCAGCGCACAGTTCCCGCCGGCAGCGACCAGGGGTGAACGGCACCGGCGGGACTGTCATTTTTTTCGCCAGCCGCTCGGCCCATCCGGGCCGGAGAATCGCCGCTCGCCGTTTGCGGAGGTTCTCTGAGCGGCCCGGCGCGATTCTCATGGCGCTGGTTTCGGGGGGGGGGATTGCGTGCGGGTGTCGGGGCGGCATGGCGCGACTCGCGCAGTGACGGCCCAGCGATTCTCCCCCCCGGTGTGGGGGGGGGGGAGAATACCGCCCCCTATGTTTTTATTTGGGACATGGGCTTTGTTGGTAAGGCCAGCATTTAGTTGCCAATCTCAGCCATCCTTAAGAGAATGGCAGTGTGTCTTGAACCACGAGTCAAAACGTAATAAAGGTGCTCCCACAATGTTGTCAGAGAGGACGTTCCAGCATTTTGACCCAGCAATGATGAACAACGATACATTTCCATGTATGTTTGGCTTGAAGAGAAATTTAGAGATTATGGTGTTCCCATACACATCCTGTCTTTTGAGAGATGTTGTTGAAGGAGTCTTGTTGCAATGTATCTTATATACAGCATACACTGTAGTAATAGCATGCCAGTGGTGGAGTCAGGAAATTTGTATTCATACAATACTTTACCTGACCTTGGCAAATCCCAAAGTGATTTATAGCTAATTAAATACTTGTGAACTATTTTCACTGTTGTAAATGCAGCAGACAATTTGGACACAGTAAGACCCCACAAACAGCAATCAATAATGTATAGATAATTTCTTTTTAGATTTTGCTAAAGGGATATGTACTTCGCAGGTCACAGGAATGGGATTCCAACCTTATAATCTCCTTTGAACGATAGCCTGGAAAGGAGGTAGAAATCCCATCACTTCAGAAACCAATGGAAAGATGGCAGCTAAAAATGCCTTCAGTGCAAAAAGAATCGCCACTTGATATTAAGGAACTTCACCAAGACAGAACACACTGGTTATCCAGCACATCTTTGGAATTGTTATCCCAAAAAGTGAGGGGTACATGGTTCAGTAGTCATGGCCAATATTTCCACATAGTCTATTTGAGGTGGTAGTGAAGGGTGTAAGTGTTACGTCAATGTTTAAGATAACCTGGTGACATCTAATAAAAAAGTTTAGGATTTGAGAAAATCAGCCAAGCTAAAACTATTTTTCAGTAGCGTATGCCAAGCAGTCAGGAGGAGCATGCACACCACACCCTGTTATGCATCAAATGCTGCATTCTCCAAACTACTGAGGTTACATCCAACTTCTTGAATGATTATACTGCCATTCTGGAGAAGGGCACAAATTCTAGCTGCACAGTACAATAAAAACTTTGGTGCATTAATGCCTTGGCAGGAGTTGGCTCAAAAGATCTTTGAGAAACCAAATTCTGTGTTGCATGTTCTTGTACCCATACTCGTGATGGACTGCCGGATGGCCATTTGGATGGCACTACAGGCGCACTTGATCCTGACAACACTTTAGACCTTTCTCTCTGCCAGAAGGAACATAGAAAGTAATTGCACATAGGAGCAGAGCTCAGTTACTATGAGCTTTGAGAGCGCTTGAAGTGGGTCACGTGAAAACCATTGAAAGAAAGCATTGTGATGGGTTGAAAATGTGAAATTATTGGGAAGAAGCAATGAGATTCAATAAAAAGGCATTCGGAATCGAAATTGCACATAGATTCCTTTTGTTCCCTTTTCCAGACTTTCTGTTTGGGTAGCCTTAAGGGTTGCTGACTTCTCATTTGTGTAACCTATCTCATCTAGCGAGACTGCAATCTGACTCTAGCAGTTACTTTCAGCTGGTTTATGAACATCATATTCAAGATAGGTCACAGAGTAGGTATGTCTCCCATGTGTATAGACTGCTCCATCCTCTCTCCAGTTATGACACCCTGGGCCAGTTCATGGTCAATTCCTGCCCCACTTGACCCAGAGTCACAACACCAGTGAAATTAGATTTATTTAAATACCCAAATCTTTGGTTGAATCCAATAAACTACAGTCACCAGGTTTGTAACTTCAAAGCACGAGTAACCTTTTATTATGAAAAATGCCTTCAATTAAACAGACAGAAAAATGTAGTTGGCTGTCTACTACCCATTTCCCAACTGCTCCCCACTCTTTTTCTAACTCACCCCACTCTTTATTTGCACTCACATGCACATACGCAGATAAACACCATAGAGGAGAAAGGGTGGTGGAAAGGAAAAGAAAATATGAGTAAAATAAAAGGATAAGGATCTTTGATGCATTGGGATGACTTCCAGTCAATGTCTTTCTGAAGTTCAGGCTTTCGGTTTTGGTACTTCTTCCTTCTAGGCTTGAGATTGTTTTCTCTGGCAAGGTTGTCTACTTTCCCTGAAGACTCAGCATCATTTCAGGTTCACAATAAAGGAGGTGCTGGACACTCACTGCTTTCAAAATAATAGATCAGTTCTGTTTCTTCAGTCCCTGAACAGCAACAAGCTGTTGGTTTTGGTACATTGACAATATCTTCAGCTTCCACCTACAGACAGCAGGCAGCAGAGAGAGAAAACAGCTTCTGAGGTCCGATCACTTCTGAAAGGTTCTCTCAGAAACATCACCCAGCAGGAACCAATCACTGACTGTTGTCGGGCAGAACACTGTCCCTAGCCAACCATTAACCAATCAGGCTGATTCCCTCCAAAACCGGTGGGTCCCATCTACTTGTTGCTGAGAGTCGAGCTTCTCCTTCTCCCAAACACAAAGCTGAAGAATACAGTATGCTGGGAAGCAGGCTGTTTTAAACAATGAGTTTTCTGCTTCCTTCTCTCGACCTAAAGGCACTCCCTGATTATTGATCCAAGGACCAAAACAATATAATAAAAGAAATGGGACAAAGAAAATTGACCAATAGGACTCTTACACTCCCTCGTAGAACATGACTGCTGATGTCACAGTGTCTTCCTGCTCTATAACACTCATTACCATAACTATTCTATTAACCTATTACTCTGCACCTCCCTACAAGTATTCTATCAACGTCTGAACAATGATGTTAAACTGTGCTATAAACTTTTACATTGCATTTCTGTGACTTCCTTTTACTGCTACTCTTCCCCTGTCAAACTGAAGAGGAAGGCATTAGGGCCGGAATCATATCCTGGCATTTCCAGCGGTTTTCTGTCGGACCTCGTTCAGGGTGGAATCACTTTCAATTCCAATAATGCTCCCCCTAACATTTCAGATGGTTAAGGATGGAGTTTTCTCACCTTCGCCTTGGAAACCGAAGGGCCAGTGTGTTCAATAAGAATAGGCAGAATTGAGATTTACCTAGGTTTGCGATTGATGAACTTGACCAATACCCCAAAGGTTCTCTCCAAATTCTTCATAACAGGAACTGTATAGATGTTCGAAGGGGTGGAAGGGTAGAATGAGGCAGCCACCTAGATATATAGAGTATATTAAATATTTAGTTGGAGTGCCCGAGTTGTAACCGTGGTGGTACAGACACTCCACCTGATTATTTAAATCAGGCAGTCTCCCATTGTCCCATATTCCCTGACGGGGCTAAGATCACCAGTTCTTGGTTCAGGAAGACAGCCTTGCGGATTTCAGCCACAATTGTTTGAGTGATGTTTGGAAGCCTATTATGTTGGACAGTGTGGAGCAACGCGCAGCAACACCACAGAATGCTCACAGGCGATCATCACAGTGTGTCTGAAAAGATCAGTTGCTGGTAACTTATTGAAGAGGATGCCTTGCATGCTGATTGTTAGGCTGCACACTTTGTAGATTGTTTTTTTTTGTCAGTACAAGGTGGCCATTGGTTGCACACATCTTTGTACCGCTGGTGCTTCCCACTAATGAGGGAGTTGCCATGGTTACAATTATTGCTCACTACCAAAAGAAATCAGTGGTTTCAAGCTATCAGTAACTCACAGACAAAGTGGCTCCGGTCAAATTGAATGTGACATAATTCCTAACATAGGCCATCCTTGTAGAAACAAAATCACTTCATGTAATCTGTATGGCTCCAAACAACGTGCAACATCTTTTTTGGCTTGTTCACATCTATGGAAAACTGCTTACTGCATTTATTACATTTACATTAAGTAACCCAACTAAAGTTAATTTCCCGGGAGCCTCAAACAGTTTAAGAACAAATCGAACAGCTGTTTGCTGCCGCTCACCATCAGCAAATACCAGTTGTAACCACAGCAACCTTCTCAGCAGTTTAAAAAAATAATTTATTAATGTGGCACAGCTGACCCACATAGCAGAAACAATACTCAATGTTGGACAAAGCACAACGGTCCCATTATGTAAACTCACAGCGTGCACATCACCATCTGCAAACATTCCCCTGATCTTGCCCTGTAACTTTGGCAGGTGATTGATAGAAACGTCAAAGAGAAGCAATGTAAATAGTCATTTACGTAGTTTGTCCAGGGTTGAAAATGATCTTCAATCAATAAATGCAACATCCCCACCGACACGTGGGAATTGCTTGACTGAGAAACAGGAGAAAAAGCATCCGCGAAGGCGTCTATCACTTCGTAGGATGGAGCTTGCGGGGGCCAAGCATAAACAGTGGAAGGAGAGCGCAGAATCCAGAGCATCCCGCCCCTCATCAAGCACCACCTGCCAAACCTCTGGCGGAGTCTGCGCACCCAGGATTGGACTATTCTGCCGCTACAGAACCCACCTCCCCAGGGTGGAAGCAGGTCATCCTCGATGCTGAGGGACTGCCCAAGAGAGAGATAGCAGTTGATGGAAACAGACCCTGTGGAAATTCATCCCTATATGGGAATAAACTCCATAGGCGGGATTCTCCGATCCCCCGCCAGGTCGGAGAATCTCCGGGGGGGGGGGGGGGGGGGGGGCGCGAATCCCGCCCCCCTGTCCCGACGACGCCGGCCGTATTCTCCGGCGGCGGTTTTCGGGCGGGGTTCATGCCACGCCCATCGGGGGCCGTTGGCAGTGGCCCCCCCCCCCCCCGGCGATTCTCCGGGCCCCGATGGGCCAAGCAGTCATTAGTTTTTGGCCAGTCCCACCGGCGTGGATTAGACATGGCCCCACACGGTGGGACCTGGCAGGTAAGTCGGCTGGGGCAGTCCTCGGGGGGGGGGGGGGGGGGAGCACGGGGAGAGGGCCCCCACGGTGGCCTGGCCCACGCTCGGGGCCCACCGATCTGCGGGCGGGTCTGTGCCGTGGGGCACTCCTTCCTTCCACGCTGGCCCCTGTCGGGCTCTGCCATGCCCGGCGCGAAGAAGACACCCACCTGCGCAAGCGCCAGAATACACCGGCGGTTCCGCACATGTGTGGGATCATGCCGGCCCTTTGGCGCGTGCGTGGACTCGCGCAGTCCCTTTGACGCCGGCTGGCACGGCGCCAACCCCTCCAGCGTCCACCTAGCCCCTGGAAGTACGGAGGATTCCACTACTTCCGGTCGGCCCGACGCCAGAGTGGTTTGCGCCGTTTTTGACGCCAGCGTCGGGCCATCGCGCCGATCCCAGAGAATCCCGCCTCATGACTCCCGTAAGTCCCCAGTGGGGCTGGTATTCACAATCTTCTCTAGGCGAGGATTCCACATTTCTTCCCCTGTACTTTTTATTTGAAAAAATGCTTCCTGATTTATCTCCTGTAGGTCCAGCACTGAGTGAAATATGTCCTCTTCTTCTTGATTTCTCCAGCAGAGAAAATAGTTTCTCTGTATCACAAACCATTTTAAACATTTAACAAACATTGATCAGTTCTAAACTCAAGACAACACAAACCAAATTTATATAGCTTGCTTTCATCATGTAATCCTCTGAGTCTGAGCATCGCATTGGTGAATCTGCATGCCACTCCCAGGTCAATATTTCCTTCCAGAGTCGAATGCAATACACCAAAATAGGGCCTGACTTTGGTACCTTATGTTCACTTTGTTTAAGTGACTCTTCTTTGACTTTTCATCATTGCAGCCAAATCACATTTACTGCTCATCTGTCGTGACTCTCCAAGTGGGAGTATAGTACCATGTAATAATACAATTGTCACTCACAGTGGGGGCATCTTCGGTTGTTATTCCCTGACACAGCGGCTACAGCCACAGCACTTTTCACATAATGGCGCTTACTGTGGCAATCTGAAAACATAGTTTATTAATAACAAGGAAAAATGGTACAGAGGCCATTGGCCTCGCTGCCCTGGAGCTGCTGCTCCAGGCTTGCATCTTTACTACATGGCTCCCCAATGTATTCTGCCCGAGACAACTCCGCCCTCTGGGGTGATCACTCGCTCTCGGTCCCCATTGGTCCCCAGAGCCAGGTGACATTCCTCTACTGTGCTGTCTTAATGAGATAGGCATCTCAATCCACTACGTCCCTCCTCCTTTAACGATATTACACAATCTTCAAAATTAATCTACTCAACCCAAATTCTACACAAACATTATACACACAAGTTAGACATCGATGGAGCCATTGTTGATGATGAGATCTCATGGCTTGCATTGAAAAAAACACCTCGACTAGCAGACTTCAACTATGCACAGTTTTGCATGGAACTCTTCCATCCTGGCTGGCTGCTTTCAAAGTTCTATCCCAGACTCTGCTCTGATCAAGGACTACATTATTTACTCTGGGCGGTGTCCCTCTCCAATACTCCTTTGGTCCTTTTCTCTGTCAGGTATCTTCCTATACACAGCTTGCAGGTACCCTCATCACAATACAACACAGTCTTATGTCTTGACAGCTCATTCACATACTCGGTCTGTCACTTGTGAGGACACTGGGCGTGGTACTCTGTTTCTGATTCTTCAATCTTGTGATAAAGCCCCTTCTCATTCAGGCATTTCTATTTGCAACTTTTCCCGTCTACCATATTACCATTTTAGCTCTTGTGTATATCTATTAGTGTGACCATTTCAGCGATCTTGTTCTGCCGTGTCGTCTCCATTTCCTTCTTGTACAGCATCAACTAATATTCTGCTTGAGGAGTTTGTTATGCTGTACAAGGACATAACAATTTGCTTCCTCCGCCACCCTTATGTTTTCCTCACTCTGTCAATAGATTGACATTTTCCGCCAGCTTAATATTCTGATACTGAGTGTTCTTTGACAACGGGTCATCTGGAATCAAAATGTTAGCTCTTTTCTCTCCCTACAGATGCTGCCAAACCTGCTGAGATTTTCCAGCATTTTCTGTTCGGTTTCAGATTCCAGCATCCGCAGTAATTTGCTTTTACCTCAGTGGTTCTTCCTCGATTACTGTGGACTTCTTCCTTTGGGTTTGTCCACTGCTATGTCCTTTTCACTATCCTCAAACACCAGACAGTTTCTGATTCTCTGCAGCATGCCCATTTCTCAAGCTCACCTGTATTTTCCACACAACTGGTAGTTCGATCGTTCGATTGGTTCTCCAAAGAATTTCCAATAATGGCTCTTGTAAACTTCCATCTGCTAAAGCTCCTCTTCCCGTTCTTCCATACTCCATTAGTCTTCAGCATTGGAATTTCATCTTCTAAAACCTAATATTTCTCTCCATTGAGGCAATGGTTTTGAAGTATGGGCAGCTCTTTGTTCTTTAGCAGCGAGTGATTCTTTGAGAACCTCAATATGTTGTTTCCAATCAGAACTTAGATTGTTCAATGTTTCAAGCTTGGTTTGTAAGGCAAGGAATTCTGATTCTTTCTTGGACAAATTCCGTTTGAACTGATCCATCATATTTTTCCTGAACTTTGAATGACTCTTGCAGCAGATGATACAGGGTGCCCTCCCATGAATGCCATGGATTCTCCGCGAACCGGCGGGGATGGCTACTCCGGCACCGAGGAGTGGCGTGAACCACTCCGGCGTCGGGCCGCCCCAAAGGTGCGGAATCCTCCGCACGTTCATGGACTAGGCCGGCGCCGGAGTGTTTGGCGCCGCGCTAGCCGGCGCAGAGAGGCTTGGCGCCATGCCAACCGGTGCTGAAGGGCCTCCGGCAGCCGGCACGGGTTGCCGCATGCGCGGGGGTGCCAGCGTGTGCTGGCATCATCCCAGCGCATGTGCAGGGGGGGTTCTTCTCTGCACCAGTCATGGCGGAGGTTGACAGCGGCCGGTGCAGAGGGAAAGAGTGCCCCCACGGCACAGGCCCGCCCGGGGATCGGTGGGCCCCGATCGCGGGCCAGACCACCATGGGGGCACCCGCCATGGCCAGATCCACCCGCGCCCCCCCCCCCCCCCCCCCCGAGGACTCTGCAGGCCGCCCGTGGAGCCAGGTCCCGCCGGTAAGGACTTGTTGTGATTTACGCCGGCAGGAACCGCCGAAAACCGGCGGCCACTCGGCCTATCGCGGGCCGGAGAATCGCCGGGGGGTCCACTGTCTGCCCCTGCCAAAACCCTGGCGCCGGAGAATACTGCAGCTGGCAGGGGCGGGATTCACGCCGCCCCCCGGCGATTCTCCGACCCGGCGGGGGTCAGATCTTTGATGTGTTTTACTCTGAGACTCGCAGTTCCCTCACTCATCACAAAACTGATAGCCTCCATTACAATGGGATTTCCGTGGCTGTACTCGAGTTCCCCTTCAGCCGGCTAGTGAATGCTGTGCTGTTTCTCACTGGCCTTGATAGATTTACTGGCAATGTCCATCTCTGGCACAGTATTTTTCCTTTTTTCCTTTTTGTTTTTTCTGATGTAGCTGGGTTGTTTCTCGTTTCGATCAGGGTCACAAAACCTTTAACTAATTTTCTACTTGCTGCAGTTTTCGGATAAGTTTACCCAATTCTTTTCTCTTCATTCTTTGCTCTCCTTCTGCTGTGGCCTGTCTTACTTTCTGCCTGATTACAACTCTATTGTCTGCTTCTGGTTTATTGCCAAAACCTCCAAGGAATTTCTCATTATGACACAAAGGGGTGAAACACAACTGAGTCTCGTTGCTTCCATTTCTTCATTTCATCCTTCAAGGTCTTCTGTTGCCCACTTCCTGGGTTCTCCCCATGATCCTCCCCCCTCTTCGGAGTAGGGCGATCACTGCTCCACCCTCACCAGGGTTTCTTTTACTGTCTACTCTGATTCTAGCATTGTCTCTTCCATGAGGACATATTATCTCCTCTGAGCTCCAGCATTGCCTCTTCCTTGAGGTCTTCATTGGCTTTTCCTGGAGGTCTTCACACCCTTCCCTAAAGTCACCTGTTGCTTATGGACCCCCTTTTTAAAGTTGCCCTCTATCTGGGGTCTTCTTTTACTTTCCTATCCCTTCTCCGTTGTTCCTTCCAGTGTTTGTTGCATTCATGTTGTACAACTTTAAATGCATTACTGCTTTAAGACGGTCAACACCTTTATTTGCACTTGCTCACAGCTGTTGTTTTCCTCTTTCTTTCTCTCCGTCTGTGTTTTCTCGCGCTTCTGGAGTTTTGGTGGGAACCTGCAGATTCTCCTTATGGACACTGTTCTAAACTCATCTCTTCTTTTCTTTTTTAAGTGGAAACTTTCTTAACTATTTCCACAGCTCCCTTCTAACCCCCTCAGCTACCTGAAAAAAAGTTTGTTCTCTCCCGATGTGCAATTTGCTTTTGTGCCAATGGATCCAACGCTCTCAAAATCCACAGGGCTGTATTAAAACGAAAAATCCCTTTTTTATGAACAGATGGAGGTCGTTTCTGTCCAAAACCTAACACCCTCGCTGCCTGCAGTCCACCAGTGAGGGAACACTACCCGGAACACCCTCCCCATAACCTCTCCCACTCACTGCAGGGTTTTCTGAGATTGGGAGTCTAGAGTCCCGTGCTTTTGGGTCAAGTTCTGCAGTTCTTTGGGGCTTTTTACTTTTGACACCGTTCCCTGTGCTCTCTTTTCTTTGTTTTAACTTGGATTCCTTTTTTGTTAATTCAGGATCACAGCTTTTGTTTCTCCGGGTTATTTTCTACATTTTCTCAAACTTCTGACTGTACTAACCAATTCAAGTTTGCTCTGTGTCTGTCCCTCAGTTCTGGCAGTGTCAATTCACCTAACAGGCATTTGGGCGAGTCTTTCCTTCCCTTAGGCTTCAATTGATTGAACCATATTCTCACACGTTGGCGGTGTCTTCATCATCGATTTTGTCCTCGTCGCCAATGTGATAGCCTGGTTCTTCATGTGAGCAAATAGAGTTTATTGATCAAAGAATAATGGTATAGAGGCCACTGGCCTCGTGCTGATCCAGGACTTACATACTTACTACAAAGCTCCCCGATGTATTCTGCCCAGAATGGGACTCCACCCTCTGGGGTGATCACCCAATCTCAGTCGCCATTGGTCCCCGGAGCTAGGTGACCCTCCTCTGTTGTGTTGCCTGAAAGAGAGAGACAATCCAGTAAACAAATATTAACCAGCAATTAAATTTGAAAAAGGACCAAAGTGTTGCTGACAGAATGTTCTTGGTGATGGATGAGATGTTTATTCAGTAGCTTAGCTCCAGTTGAGGAAGCCACAGTGTCTGGTTCAACAAGCAGATGGGACGAGGGAACTGTGTCAAGAGAGGGGACGTGAAAATTCAGGAAACTAAATAGAATGGTTTCAATTGTATTAACGTGGGGTTGGGAAAAGTTCAGGCTCATTTGCAGGTGCAAAGTAAGTGAGGAAACAGAAAGCCCATAAGACCAGGAAATCTCCTTTGATCCATTAGGAAGGGCAGCCTCATGCACCATCCACCCTAACAGCGATCAATGGCCATTATTTGGGAAAGGAGTGGAAACTCTGCTGAATTTTACGGAATATGCGTTGAGAAGATCATACTCTCTGAAACAATTGAAGAAGATACACGAGGCTATGGTTACATGAAACACGTTGGTCCATAGTTTCCATTCCCTCGAGTGTGCGTACCTGGAGGGGGTCTCCAAATCAGGGCTGGTGCATGTCTCCCACCACCCCCCCTCCCCCAACCCCTGCAAGTCCCCATGTCGCGATTGCACAGCAATTGCTTCGGAAGTTCAAACTTCCGTCGGACAATTGCCCAGCACTGAGTAACATACGAAGGTCTGATATACATCACAAATTTCAGATGCTGCTGATTATCTGACAGAAATAGTTAACCAGAAGACATTAGAAGAATTAAAGCGGCTACTAACTGCTGGGTGATTATAGTAGAGAAACCCCCCCACCCTGTCGCCCAGACCCCCGTTAACCACCCCAAGGGACATCCCCAGCTCCTTGACCCACTGGACCCCACCGCTTTCTCACAACCAACAACCTCCAGCTCCCCTGAGTACTCCTGAACAACATTGGAACCCATACCAACTACCTCTTCACACCCCCTGATTACGATATAATGCCCCAGGGGACTGCCCTCACTCCCATAACGTCCCACAGGATCACTGACTACTTCCATCCTCTGACTACCCTTTCTACTCCCCAATTACACTGCTCCCTCTCGGATTATGACCCATAATACTCCCTCCCTCAACTGCTCTCCCCACCCTCTCGACCGCCTCAAATTTCCCCCCAAATATCCTTTCTCCTCCATGTGGTAGTCAACACTGATGTACATATTAGGTGCTTTATGGTAAGGCCCTGTACTACAGGTACGGGGGTAGATTCATGCCTGCTGGCTCCGCCCAGTAGGGAGAGTATAAATATGTGTGCTCCTCATGCAGCAGCCATTTTGCCAGCTGCTGTAGGAGGCCACACATCTTAGTGTAATAAAGCCTCAGTTGCATTCAACTCTCATCTTTGTGTAATTGATCGTGCATCAATTTATTACACTAAAGTTTTCAGAAGATGGACCTCCGCATCAAGCCGGATCGCCTGCAGCTGGATCCGCAATCGGACAACGCCAAAAAAGCACTTTGAACATTGGCTAGCCTGTTTCGAAGCGTACATCGGGTCTGCGCCAGACCCAATTCCGGAATCCTCTACACGCGGCTGAGCTCCAACGTCTTTCCGCTTATCCAGGATGCACCGATCTACAATGAAGCCATGGCGCAACTGAAAGAAAACTACGCTCAGCGGACGAACACGCTTTACGCCAGACACATCCCCTCCACGTGCAGTCAACTCCCTGGTGAGTCAGTAGAAGACTTCTGGCGTGCTCTAATTCCCCTAGTCAGAGACTGTGACTGTCAGGCCGTCACGGCCATGGAACACTCAAACTTGCTTATGAGGGACGCTTTTGTTACGGGGATAGGGTCAGATTACATCCGCCAACGCCTTTCAGAAGGGGCCATACTCGACCTCGCGGCAACCAAAAAACTTGCGCTCTCGCTGACGGTCGCCTCGTGCAACATCCAAGCCTACACCCCTGGCCGCGCGGCCCACCCCTCCTACGCATCGTGGACTCCGCAGACAGCCGCCCCATCGGGGACCCCACTCAGCTAACCCAATGCCTGTGCCGCTCAGCAGCCAACCAACCCCGGGGGCCTCAAATATTACTTCTGTGGGCAGCCAAAACACCCCCGACAACGCTGCCCGGCCCAGAGCACCTTTTGCAAGGCCTGTGGCAAGAAGGGGCACTTCGCGGTGGTGTGCCAGGCCCATTCAGGCGGCGCTATTGTTCCGACACCCCGCACCCGTACGGTCAGTGGGCGCCGCCACCTTCCCCTCCTCGGACCACGTGCGGCCTGTGGGCGCCGCCATCTTGTTCAACTCCCACCACGTGCGGCCCGTGGGTGCCGCCATCTTGTCCTCCCCAGGAACATCAAGCGCCGCCATCTTGTCTCCCCCACGGCACGTGCAGCCAGTGGGTGCCGCCATCTTATCAGGACCCATGCCCCCCGGGCACCTCATCGTCTGCCACCATCGATGATCAGCCACGTCTCGCCTCGGTTACGATTGACCAGTCTCGCCCACACAACCTAGCAACCGCCTCTACAAACGTGAAAATCGATGGGCAAAAGATCTCCTGCCTGCTGGACTCCGGGAGAACCGAGAGTTTCATTTATCCCGATACGGTAAGGCGCTGCTCGCTCGCAGTACACCCCGCCAATCAGAGGATCTCCCTGGCCTCCGGGTCCCACTCTGTGGCGATCCGGGGGTACAGGATAGCCACTCTCACTTGCCAGGGCGTGGAGTTTACCGGCTTCCGCCTCTACGTCCTCCCCAACCTCTGCGCTGCCTTACTACTCGGCCTGGACTTCCAGTGCAACCTCCAGAACCTAACATTGAAATTTGGCGGGCCCCTACCACCCCTTACTGCGTGCAGCCTCGCGACCCTAAAGGTCGACCCACCTTCCCTATTTGTAAACTTAACCCCAGATTGTAAACCAGTTGCCACCAGGAGCAGACGGTACAGTGCCCAGGACAGGACTTTCATCAGGTCCGAAGTCCAGCAATTGCTTCAGGAAGGCATCATCAAGGCCAGCAACAGCCCCTGGAGAGCCCAGGTGGTAGTGGTGAAAATTGGGGAGAAACACCGGATAGTCGTGGACCACAGCCAGACCATCAATAGGTACACGCAGCTCGACGCGTACCCCCTCCCACACATATCTGATATGGTAAATCAGATTGCACAGTACCGGGTCTTCTCAACTGTGGACCTTAAATCCGCCTACCACCAGCTCCCCATCCGTAAGGCGGACCGCCCATACACTGCCTTCAAGGCAGATGGCCGCCTTTATCACTTTCTTAGGGTTCCTTTTGTCACCAACGGGGTCTCGGTTTTCCAATGGGAAATGGACCGAATGGTCGACTGGTACGGGTGGACCGACTCCGGACTCTGCACGACAACCTTTGTCACCCGCGAGTCACACGTTTGTACCACTTCAGCAAGGCCCGCAATCTGCCCTACAACGTCGAGGAAGTCAGGGCAATCACCAGAGACTGCCAGGTCTGTGCGGAGTGCAAACTGCACTTCTACCAGCCAGACCGTGTGCGCCTGGTGAAGGCCTCCCGCCCCTTTCAAAGCCTCAGCGTGGATTTCAAAGGGCCCCTCCTCTCCACTGACCGTAACACGTACTTCCTCAGTCTGGTCGATGAGTATTCCAGATTCCCCTTCGCCATCCCATGCCCTGATATGACGTCTGCCACCGTCATCAAAGCCCTCAACACCATCTTCGCTCTGTTCGGCTTCCCCGACTACATCCACAGCGATCCTCATTCATGAGCGATGAGCTGCGTCAGTTCCTGCTCAACAAGGGTATCGACTGAAGCAGGACGACCATCTATAACCCCCGGGGAAATGGGCAGGTGGAGAGGGAGAATGGGACGGTCTGGAGGGCAGTCCAGCTGGCCCTACGGTCCAGAAATCTCCCGACCACCCACTGGCAGGAGGTCCTCCCCGAAGCACTGCACTCCATTTGGTCGCTCCTATGCACTGCGACTAATGACACACCCCATGAACGTCTCTTTGACTTCCCCAGGAAGTCCACCTCCGGGGTGTCGCTCCCGACTTGGCTTGCAGCACCAGTACCCGTACTCCTCCATAAGCACGTACGACTCCACAAGGCGGACCTGTTGGTTGAAAGGGTACAGCTACTTCACGCCAACCCGCAGTACGCCAAGACACTGTCTCCCTCAGGGACCTGGCACCAGCTGGTTCCACACACACACACACCTCCGACCCAGCGCCACCCTCCCCTTCCCCGGCGCAGCCCACCGCAGCCCCCACCCCAGGACAATCCGTCCTCCCCCTGCCCACACCCGAGGATGACGAGGATTTCGGCACGCTCCCGGAGTCACCGAGGACCAGATCGACACCGGAATCGTCGCCACCACTGCTGCGCTCCCAACATCAGATCAAGGCTCCGGACCGACTGAACCTGTAACTTGATCGGGACTCCATTTTTTCTCCATAGTTAAAACATGTACTTGCATGTAGTTCTCCACCAGCCCCACCGGACTCAATTTTAACAGGGGGTGAATGTGGTAGTCACCACTGATGTATATATTAGGTGATTTGTGGTAAGGCCCTGTACTACAGGTACGGGGGTAGTTCCCTGCCAGATGGCTCCGCCCAGTAGGCGGAGTATAAATACTTGTGCTCCCCACACAGCAGCCGTTTTGCCGGCTGCTGTAGGAGGCCACACATCTTAGTGTAATAAAGCCTCAGTTGCATTCAACTCTCGTCTTTGTGTAATTGATCATGCATCACTCCACTATCCTCACCCCGACTACCCACATAACCCCAGACTACCCTCCCCAAGCCCCCTGCCGATCACCCGACCCTATCACTGACCATCAGCCCCCACTGACCACGACCCACTAATCACCCAGCACCCCCCATTGACCATGCCCACATTGAACCCTCAACTGACCTTTCCCCTATTGACCATCCGATCCCATCTCCACCCGCCTCCCCCAACCCCACCCTTATTGGCCAGCCCCACCCTGCCCCCTTAAATTCCCAATCCAGCCCACATACATGACACACTTCCCTCCTCCCTGGTTTCTCAAAGTGGCTGGACCTTTAAACCTATCTGCTTTACAGCAGCGAGTGCCATAAAAAGGGGGCAAGTCCTCCGTTCCTCGGACTCAAGGCCATGTGAACCCACTGCACTGCACCTTTCTCACCCAGCCTGAGTCAGTAGGTCAGGTGAGAAAGGCGCGACGACATATTAGGGTACGCAACTAGGCGCAGAGCGGCAATCCGACTGTGATAGCCACTTCATGGTAATAACGGGCTATTGTTAATCCTGCTGCCAATAAATTCCAAAATTTAATAATAATAATCACTTATTGTCACAAGTAGGCTTCAATGAAGTTACTGTGAAAAGCCCCGAGTCGCCACATTCCGGCGCCTGTTCAGGGAGGCCGGTACGGGAATTGAACCCACGCTGCTGGCATTGTTCTCATTACAAACCAGCTGTTTAACCCACTGTGCTAAACCAGCCCCAAAGTTTGTTAGAAAATGTGACTGTTTAGGATCATTACCGGTCAACTCTATTTATTGGACTACTTTCAACCAACATAGACAGTTCCTCATATCTTCTCAGACCCTTTGGAAATTTCAGATAACCATATCCATCATCCTGTTAAAAAATAGAACAACCAGCTTCCTCAGATTCCATTGTCTACCCTGGCAGCACATTCCACATGCTGAACACCATGTATATGTAAAAGTCAGATCTTACATGTGCACTAATCCTTTCTTAGCTGAGTGTGAATCCATCTGACTGATATCACAAGCAGCGCACAGTGCTGCTGGACCTCTCCAAGACCTCTGAGTCCATTGGTGCAGTCAAGACGATGCCTATCCTTGCACTCAAATCAGCTGATGTGACCAGATACAACACAGAATCAATGGACCGAATGGCCTCCTTCCTTGCTGCTTCCTTCAGTCGTGCAAGGTCAACTTATCTGCAAAATATTTGGGCGTACTGGGAATGGCACTCGTGACGCACTGGATGGGCCAACTCTGGTGAAGGACTGTTGATTGCTGGCCATGCACTAGGACAAGGCACAGTGCGGTGGGGGGGGGGGGGGCACGGGGTGAGGGGGGGGGGGGCACCGGGGGGTGGAGGGGGGATGTCACCATGTTGTCTTGTCTTGTTTTGACAATCTTCTCTTCAGCAATGTGAAATGGGGATCGTTCAACTGCCCTGCTGCCCAGGCACTCCTGCTGTGTTACAGGATTTGAATGAGGGCCTGATCTGTTCTGTGCAGCCCTTAGTCCAGCCTCCCCAAGGCATCGTGGGTGTGCACGGGAGTCTTCGTCAGCTCCACGACTCAGCCTCACAAGATTTTAACGTTTCTGTGAAATCGAGAGCATCAAATTAGGCAACTGAAGATTAATTCAAACATATCCGCAGTAAACGAGCTAAATGAGAATGCATATGGCCATAATCTCGTGGCAACGATACAACTGATAAATGAGCGAAAGATTTTACTGCTCAATGTTTGTTTAAAAATCAGCTTAATGCCATCCTAAAACATTGGTATTCGTCATTGCAGCTCCCTAAACACTCATACTTTTTTCATTAAATTCTTAAACAACATTGTTACATCAGTGGTGCCTAATCTATTACTATCAAGCTCATGAGATTTGATGTCACCACGGTTTATTTTCCAGCACTCTATTATATTAACATACGTACATCTATACACTCACACATAGGGCTAAATTATATGCTCTGCCACTGGCAGGTGTGAAGGGTGGGGGGGGGCTCATAAAATCCAGGAGGTTTGTCTTTCACCTGCCCATCCTGCTCTGCCTCCATCACAATTGAACAAGAATTGTGTGGCCCACCTGCCCTTAAGTCACCAATAAATTGCCACGTAAGGGTTTCATCCCACTGCCACTAATATCATACCCGCAGCTGGGGGAGGCCTACGCAAGCAAGAAAGCCTGACAGTCGTAGCTGCACAGGCTAATGTCAGTCAAGGGAGGGGACCCTCCTTTGTGGGGACCCCAGGGTCCACCAGGGGAATTCCCCCCAGGTTTATTCAGCAATTAACCCTCCCATCTGGCCTCTGTTCCATGACCCCTGTCATGCCCCTTTATCCCTCACCAGGATCTACCAAGTTGGCGCTACTGAGACCCCAGTCTTCTATGAGCCCCATTGGTGTGGCCACTGCTTGGACTACAGGCTACTGCTGCGGCTGCAGACCTGCTGGTCATCTAATTTGGCTCTTTAAGTTGGGATTTGCTCTCATGTTGGGGCCTAAATTTGGTAAGGGATGAATCTGCGATCCAATTAGGTTGCGAGGATACAGGAACAATGGCGGGCATCTCCAGAGCAAGCAGGCTAAAAGGGGTCCATTAAACGAGTACCGTAAATGTTTTCCTTATCCATAATTGCTGCTTTCAAACTATGTTGCCGGCCAATCATCAGCATTTCCTTGGTCAGCTCCTTCCTCACTTTCCCAAACCCAATATTCTGGAGAATGTTGCCACGCGTCCACTTTGTTGGAGATTTAAGGCAACCTTTGTGTGGGACATTGCCGTTATCTCTTCCTAGTTATTTACCACACTTGGACAAGCATCCATATGCTCCATCCCACCATCTAGACACAGTGGCACAGTGGTTAGCACTGCTGCCTCACAGCGCCAGGGACCCGGGTTCAATTCTGGCCTCGGGTGACTGTGTGGAGTTTGCACTTTCTCCACGTGTCTGTGTGGGTTTCCTCCGGGTGCTCTGGTTTCCTCCCACAGCCCAAAGACATGCAGGTTAGGTGAATTCGCCGCGCTAAATTGCCCTTTAGTGTCCAAAAGGTTGGGTTGGGTTACTGGGTTACGGGGATAGAGTGGAGGTGTGGGCTTGAGTAGGGTGCTCTTTCCAAGGGCCGGGCAGACTCGATGGGCCAAACGTACTCCTTCTGCAATGTAAATTCTATGATCTATTAATCCTATGATCTTTCGTCATCATGTGCTACCTTAATTAAGGAAGGTAACTTACCATTCACCATGTCTCTGTAGTGTGGTGGTTATCACATTCGCTTTGCATGCGAAAGGTCTCCTGTTCGAAACCTGGCAGAAGCGTTATGTATGTTACTAAATTTGCAGATGAGTTGTATCCTTGCTGTTAGGGTTGGCACGATGGCACAGTGGTTAGTACTGCTGCCTCGTGGCTCCAGAGTCCCAGGTTCAATTCCGGCCTCGAGTGACTGTCTGTGTGGAGTTTGCACTTTCTCCCCATGTCTGCGTGGGTTTCCTCTGGGCGTTCCGGATTCCGCCCACAGGCCAAAGACCTACATAGGTCACTAACCTATATGAAGTCTTCCCCTCTTCTGTCACAGACGATTTTAAGGCGAGACATTTAATTCTCCATGAGCAAAGATATTTGTGTGTGGATGTGTGTATTTTCTTACCATCGCAGTGATTGCATCAATTTAAATAACTCAGCAGCAAGCTTTTGTATTTTGAAATGAAGATTTAGTTTATCCCTTGCACCCAAAGGTTAACAAAAAGATGATATGTCATTCACACGATTCACCTGCAGGAGCTCAGGCACTAAAGACAGATATGGTTGAAGGTAAAATGGTAATTATAAAAATTGAATTTAACTCAGACTCTATTTTAGTGTATGTGTAAGTTACACGCAGGAGAGGGGATTAATTTAAACAGCATTGATTTCTCCTCTCACCACCTATATACAGTAAGGTGTTTTGATTTATTTCCCTCTTTATAAAGCGGTGTCATATTTCCCCAACTCCCTCAGATTTGGTATCATCCAATTTTCTATTGAAACTCCCACAGCAAATTTGAGATCGGATGAACTCAAAGGGGCAGGGTTTTTTTGCACCCATTCGAACCACAAAAGGAGTGTCGCAACGTCACCTCCGCACTCAGAATTTAAATAGAGGGATAGAGGAAAGAAGGGTTTACAATATAGAGATCACAGAGAAAATAAATCACGTATCACATGGGTTCCAGAGTCCAGCCTTCAAGTCCAATGAGGTATTACTTCACATGTTAGGCAGACTGACAACTGGTGCTGTTGGTTTTCTGCTGGTGCTGGCTTCACATGATGAGATAGGCATGCAGAGATGAGTCAGTCTTGTAGGTGATGGCACAGAATTTCCAGCAGAAACAATGTGTATAGGGCCAGGTGTTCAACCTGGGCAGAGCTCCTTTTATGTGAGATTGTTATTCAGCTGGCAAGAAGCAGACTGAGACCTTTCAGTTCAGCAAGGCAATATTACTTGCTCCACCAGCTAAAGGTCTATGTCACATAACCCTTCAATCTCTCCACACGGTCTTTGGAGTGTATCCATTGTCTGGGTCCCAAAGAGTGTTAAATGTCTCAGCCATTAGGGATTGAAAGGAAGGCCCTTTGTCTTAGCAGATGCGCAGCCTCTTGTTGGCCAGCCTGGGCTATCAAATGCAGATGGCCTTTGTATTTTTCACTTTGAATGCAGTCCACAAGGGCTCATTAGTGGCTGCTCAGAGATAATGAGGTGTAAGTTTTGCAGAAACTGCCTTGCAGCTTCTATTGCTTCTGGGTCACAGACAGGCATTGGTTCAGCCATTTTAAATGTCTTTGTTTGGTTTTGAAAGTTTAGAAATAGCAATGAGCATATCAATAGATATTTTGCCCAATACAGATTAAGAGTGTCATATTGGGGCAGCACGGTAGCCTTGTGGATAGCACAATTGCTTCACAGCTCCAGGGTCCCAGGTTCGATTCCGGCTTGGGTCACTGTCTGTGTGGAGTCTGCACGTCCTCCCCGTGTGTGCGTGGGTTTCCTCCGGGTGCTCCCGGTTTCCTCCCACTGTCTAAAGATGTGCAGGTTAGGGGGATTGGCCATGATAAATTGCCCTTAGTGTCCAAAATTGCCCTTAGTGTTGGGTGGGGTTACTGGGTTATGGGGATAGGGTGGAGGTGTTGACTTTGGGTAGGGTGCTCTTTCCAAGAGCCGGTGCAGACTCGATGGGCCGAATGGCCTCCTTCTGCACTGTAAATTCTATGATATGATATACAGTACTTGCATGACAGCATTAGTGACCAAAAACGTTGAGTTGTTACTTGAGTTAAAGTGAAGGTCTCAAAAATTCTGAGTTTTCTCAGGAGCTGTGATGGTTTCTAGAGTTGAACTGCTTGGATGTTATTTTCACAAGTAAGCCTGAAAATGGAACAGGCTAGAGTAGAGATAGAGGCTTAGATTCTCTTTCAAGATATTGTCGGCAGTGACTTTGCTGTTTAATTTGTTGCAGCTGAGGCACGATCAATTGCACAAAGACTTGAGTTGGGTACAACTGAGGCTTTATTGCTCTAAGATGTGTGGCCTCCCACAGCAGCTGGCGAAATGGCTGCAGCATGGAGGACACACATATTTATACTCCGCCTACTGGGCAGAGCCAGCAGGCAGAGACTCCCAACGTACCTGTAGTACAGGTCCTACCATACATCACCTAATAGAGGTGCAACAGTGGTATACCACATTCACCCCCTGTTAAAATTGAGTCCGGCGGGGGTGGTGGAGAACTGTATACAACAAATGGTTTTCTTTTTACATTTACATTAACAATGTTTGATAGAGAGGAAAAAAAAAGTCTTTTGAAGTCCAGTGGACCAGTTAGAGGTTTAACCGGTCCGGCGCCTTGATGTGCCGCTGGGAGCGACGAGTGGTGGCGGCGATGCCGATGTTGGTCTGATGTCGGGGGCCTCTGGGAACGTGCCGAAATCCTCTTCATCCTCGAGCGTGGGCAGGGGGAGGATGGATGGTTGCTGCTGAGAGCGCCAGGGGAGGGGAGGGTGGTGTCGGTAGGGGTGTGTGTGTGTGTGTGTGTGACCTGCTGGTGCCAGGTCCCTGAGGGAGAAAGTATCCTGGCGGCCGTCGGGGTACGCCACGTAGGCATACTGGGGGTTTGCATGGAGCAATTGCACCCTTTCCACCAACGGGTCCGCCATGTGGAGTCGGACATGCCTACGGAGCAGGACGGGTCCTAGAGCTGCGAGCCAAGTGGGGAGCGACACCCCAGATGTAGACTTGGTGTGTTGTTAGTGCATCAGGGAGGACTTTCTGACAGCAGGAGGTCGGGAGGTTCCTGGACCATATGGTCAGTTGAACGGCCCTCCATACCGTCGCATTCTCCCTCTCTACCTGTCTGTTTCCCCGGGGGTTGTCGCTTGTCGTTCTGCTGGAGGCGATACCCCTGCTGAGCAGGAACTGGGGCAGCTCATCACTCAAGAAGGAGGATCCCCTGTCACTGTGGATGTGGGCGGGGAAACCGAACAGAGCAAAGATTGTGTTAAGGGCTTTGCTGACGGTGGCAGATGTCATATCGGGGCATGGGATGGCGAAGGGGAATCTGGAGTACTCATCGACCACACTGAGAAAATACGTGTTACGGTCGGTGGAGAGGAGGGGCCCTTTGAAATCCACACTGAGGCGCTCAAAGGGGTGGGAGGCCTTCACCAGGCGGGCACAGTCCGGCCGGTAGAAGTGCGGCTTGCACTCCGCACAGACCTGGCAGTCCCCGATGATTGTCCGTACTTCCTCGACGGAGTAGGGCAGATTGCTGGCCTTTATGAAATGGTACAACCGTGTGACCCCTGGGTGACAAAGGCTGTCGTGCAGGGTCCGGAGTCAGTCTACCTGTGCGCTGGCACATGTACCTCGGGATAGGGCGTCTGGGGGCTTGTTGAGCTTACCGGGGCGATACAAAATCTCGTAATTGTAGGTGGAGAGCTCGATCCTCCACCTCAAGATCTTATCATTCTTGATCTTGCCCCGCTGTGTGTTATTAAACATGAAGGCTACCGACCGTTGGTCAGTGAGGAGAGTGAATCTCCTGCCGGCCAGGTAATGCCTCCAATGCCGCACAGCTACAACGGTAGCTTGGGATGTCTTTTCGACGATGAGTGCCGTATTTCTGAGGCATAAAGGGTGTGGGAAAAGAATGCCATGGGCATGCCTGCCTGATTGAGGGTGTCGGCTGGGGCGACGTCTGATGCATCGCTCTCTACTTGAAAGGGCAGTGTCTCGTCTACTGCGTGCATCCCGGCCTTGGTGATATCGGCTCTGATACGGGCGAAGGCCTGTTGTGCCTCGGCTGTCAGGGGAAACTGGGTTGACTGTATGAGTGGGCGGGCCTTGTCCGCATAGTTTGGGACCCACTGAGCGTAGTACGAAAAGAACCCTAGGCAGCGTTTGAGGGCCTTGGGGCAGTAGGGGAGGGGGAGCTCCATGATATCATAGATCATAGATATCATAGAATTTACAGTGCAGAAGGAGGCCATTCAGCGCATCGAGTCTGCACCGGCTCTTGGAAAGAGCACCCTACCCAAGGTCAACACCTCCACCCTATCCCCATAACCCAGTACCCCACCCAACACTAAGGGCAATTTATCAGGGCCAATCCACCTAACCTGCACATCTTTGGACTGTGGGAGGAAACCAGAGCACCCGGAGGAAACCCACGCACACACGGGAAGAACGTGCAGACTCCACACAGACAGTGACCCAAGCCGGGAATCGAACCTGAGACCCTGGAGCTGTGAAGCAATTGTGCTAATCACCATGCTACCGTGAGCGGGCGCATGCGGTCGGGATCAGGCCCCATGCTACTGTGAGCGGGCGCATGCGGTCGGGATCAGGCCCCATGCTACCGTGAGCGGGCGCATGCGGTCGGGATCAGGCCCCAGAACTCCGTTCTGGACCACATAGCCGAGGATGGCTAAGCGGGTCGTGCTAAATCCGCACTTCTCCTTGTTGTAGGTGAGGTTTAGGAGAGTGGCGGTGCGGAGAGATTTGACAAGGTTAGCGTCGTGGTCCTGCTGATCATGGCCTCAGATGATGACGTTGTCTCGGTATGGAAAGGTGGCCCGCAAACCGTCCCGGTCGACCATTCGATCCATTTCCCTTTGGAAGACCGAGATCCCATTGGTGACGCCGAAGGGAAGCCTGAGGAAGTGATAGAGGCGGCCATCTGCCTAGAAGGCAGTGTATGGACGGTCCGATTTACAAATGGGGAGCTGGTGGTAGGTGGATTTGAGGTCTACCATTGAGAAGTCCCGGTACTGTGCAATCTGATTGACCATATCAGATATGCGTGGGAGGGGGTACGCGTCGAGCTGCGTGTACTGATTGATGGTCTGGCTGTAGTCCACGACCATTCTGTGTTTCTCCCCAGTTTTAACTACTACCACTTGGGCTCTTCAGGGGCTGTTGCTGGCCTCAATGATGCCTTCCCGAAGCAGCAGCTGGACCTCGGACCTGATGAAGATCTTGTCCTGGGTGCTGTACCATCTGCTCCTGGTGGCGGCGGGTTTCCAATCTGAGGTTAGATTTGCAAAGAGGGAAGGCGGATCGACCTTTAGGGTCGCGAGGCCGCACACAGTGAGGGGTGGAAGGGGCCCGCCGAATTTCAGGGTTAGGCTCTGGAGATTGCACTGGAAGTCCAGGCCGAGTAGTAGGGCAGCGCAGAGGTTAGGGAGGACGTAGAGGCAGAAGCCGCTGAATTCTATGCTCTGGACCGTGAGTGTGACCGTACAGTACCCCCGGAACGCCACGGAATGGGATCCGGAGGCCAGGGAGCAGCGCCTTACCGTATCCGGGTGGATGAAGCTTTCGGTGCTCCCGGAGTCCAGCAGGCAAGAGGTCACATGACCGTTGATTTTGACACTGGTCGATGCGGTGACCAGGTTGTGCGGACGAGACTGGTCGATGGTCACTGAGGTGAGTCGTGGTCGGTCGTAGCTGGTATATGAGGATGAAGGGGAGCCCGGGGGGCCCTGGTCCTGGAACGCTGGCAATGCCCATGTGCCGTGGGGGAGACAAGATGGCGGCGCCTGAAGACCTCGAGGAGGACAAAATGACGGCTGAAGATTTAGAGAAGTACAAAATGGCGGCGTCCGTGGGCCGCACGTGGCGGGGATTGAACAAGATGGCGGCACCCATGGGCCGCACGTGTTGCTCGGGGGGGAAGATGGCGACGCGCACTTGCCGTGCTTGGTCTGAGGGAGAAAAGATGGCGGCACCCACTGGCCGCGTGTGGTCTGAGGGGGATTCGATGGCAGCACCCACTGACCGCGCGTCGCCCGGAGAGGTGAAGATGGCAGCGCCCATTGTCCATAAACGAGGGGTGTGGAGGCGATAGCGGCGACTGCACAGGCCTGGCACACTGTGGCGAAGTGCCCCTTCTTGCCGCAAGCCTTACAAAGGACAGTGTGGGCCAGGCAGCATTGGCGGGGGTATTTCTGCTGGCCGCACAAATAACATCGGGGACCCCCGTGGTTTACTGGCGAGCGAGTGGCGCAGGCGTATTGGCTGGGCAAAGCCCCCGTTGGGGAGGCCGTCTGTGGGTCCATGATGCGTAGGAGGGGTGGGCCGCGCGGCTGGGTGTATAGGCCTGAACGTTGCGCGAGGCGACCGTCATGGAGAGGGCTAGTTTCTTTGTCTCCACTAGGTCGAGCGTGGCCCCCTCAACAGTCGCTGGCATATGAGGTCCGACCCAATCCCCGTAACAAACGCGTCCCGCATACGGAGGTTTGCATGTTCAGTGGCTGTAACGGCCTGACAGTCACAGTCCCGGACGAGTTGGATTAGGGCCCGCCAGAAGTCTTCTATGGACTCACCAGGGAATTGAGAGCAAGTGGCGAGTAAGTGCATGGCGAAGAGCGTGTTCGTCTTCTGAGTATAATTCTCCTTGAGAAGCGTCAAGGCTTCGGCATAGTTCGGCGCGTCCTGGATTAGCGGAAAGACGCTGGAGCTCAACCTTGAGTACAGAATCTGTATCTTCTGAGCCTCCGAGACAGGGCTGGGCGCCGAGTTGATGTGCACCTCGAAACAAGCTAGCCAGTGTTGAAAGTCCTTTGTGGTGTCGCTTGAATGTGGATCCAGCTGCAGGCGATCCGGTTTGATACGGAGGTCCATCTTTTGAAAATGTTACAGCAATAAATTGAGGCACGAAGACGTGAGTTGGGTACAACTGAGGCTTTATTGCTCTAAGATGTGTGGCCTCCCACAGCAGCTGACGAAATGGCTGCAGCATGGAGGACACACATATTTATACGCCTACTGAGTGGAGCCAGCAGGTAGGGACTACCAACGTACCTGTGGTACAGGTCCTACCATACATCACCTAATAGAGGTGGAACAGTGGTTTACCGCAGCAACATCAATCACTTTGTCGCTTGCACACTCTTTCTTTCTCCCTCTGCTGGAATTCCGTGAAGATGTCTCTGAAAAGCAGTTTAAATTTTCTGATATATGTTTAGTAGGGGCCCAAGATGTCCACTGTACCATGTGGCCTCCCATCAGTGTCGATTCATGGTCACAAATAAGGGATTGTGGGAATGTGATTGACTGTCTGAAGTCCTCTTCCATCTGTGGATTTTTTTAACAGGTGGTCAAAGTCTTTATAATTTGACAAGGCAAATTAACATATTTAAATTGAAGAGGTTGATGGAGTTTTGTTTATCTCCGGGCCAAAACCACAGTGACTCAATATCAGAAAAGGTTTATTTGACCATTTGAGGGATGTGATGGTTTAACCCGCAAAGCTGCTTGGTGTCTCAGAGGAAAAATCTTGAGTTTCAGCTTTATTATTTTTGAAATATAACTTTTCTAAGGGCAACAAATAGTCCACACAGAATTCGGTTGAGGCAAACAAACTTACCTTATTTACAATTTAATATTACATTCAGCTCCAGTATTTCCCTACTGGGTCTTCTCTCTAGCCGGTGCCTAAACTGGCCGTCTTTATATACGGTACAACTATGCATTCTTAAGAGGTCTGCTGCCCCCTTAATGGGGGAGCTCGTATTCTGCAAGGGCTACAGAGAAATTAATTGTTCCCATCCTGTAGGCTACTTGCGGGTTATAACAATCGTCTTTCAAAATATGTCTTTAAATCTTTATAATGCTGTCATGCAACTACTGTACATGACACTGTTAATCTGTATTGGGCTTGCGCATGCCTGCCCTCATTGCGGGTGGGATTCTCCGGTCCCCCAGCCGCATGTTTCTTAGCTGCATGCCATTCACTGTTGGCGGGATCCTCTCCTCCCCTCACTTGTTAATGGGATTTCCCATTGAAACCACCCCACACCACCACAAACCCCACTGGCGGGTGTATGCGGCCAGTGGGAAAAGTGAATCCCGACGACCGGAGAATTCCGATCTGTGTCCGAAGGGATCCCAAATCCAGCCACTTCCACCAAAGTTCCCAAACGTCTGAAAATCAGGTTTAATAGGCTGTTAATGGGCAGGGATCAGTTCGCAGGCCTGTCCCCACCCCGGTCTTCATGGAAGCCGCTGGTGACAGAAACGGAGGGGTGTCTCCCGCTACGTAATTTAGCAGCCATTATATTTTCCTCCTGCCTCTGTTCTGGCCAGATCCAAGATGGGAAAGCCCAGGCCTAGGTTCCAGTGTTCTATCCTTCATTGCCTGGCCACTGGTCCAAAGAAGTGCATGTTAGGTGGATTGGCCATGATAAATTGCACTTATGACCAAAAAGGTTAGGAGGGGTTATTGGGTTACGGGGATAGGGTGGAATTGAGGGCTTGAGTGGGTCGGTGCAGACTCAATGGGCTGAATGGCCTCCTTCTGCACTGTGTGTTCTATTTGCTTTCGAACACACAACACCACCACAGACAAGGTTCATTCTAATCATGGATGTCCAACCTTAGCTGGTAAAATTGCGATACTTAGCAACATTCTAAAATGAGTTGAGACAAAAAAAAAAATAACTTGCATTAATATTGTGGCTTAATGTGGTGAAATGTCCAAAGATGCCGAGAAAATGGGATTTCGACAAAAATACCACGCCACAGAAGGAGGGTGTGACCACCCCCTACAGGGAAAGAGCTGGATAGCATTTGCTTCCCCTCCTAAATACCTGAGAATGAACTACTCAGGTGACATGGGGATGGAGCTCCTCCCTAATTTGAGGTGCTCTCCACGAGTAGAAACCCTGACCTGAAAGCAGTTCGGGGAAGGAGAGCCAGTGGGGAGTGGAGTGTAGAATGTGGAGAGGAGTGAATATTGTGACTAGTGCAGAATAAAGTGAGTTGTACCCTGTCAGCCTGACCTCTCGTAGAGTCTTTGCCTCATTTGTAAATGGAGGCAATCAAAAGGATTGGTATGAATGAGCATCTTAAAAGAGTAGGGAGAGATCACAAGGTGGAAAGAATGAGGGAGGAAATTCCAGTGCCTAAGGCCTAGGTAACTGGAGTCACGGCCATCAATGGTGGAAAGACTTTAATGGTTCCTGCGAGATCTCAAATTCTTGTTCGACTTGGAAGAGATTATAGAGTCAAAGCAGGGGAAGGCCATAGAGGGATTTGAAAGCAAGGAATAAGGTTTTAAAATTGAAGTGCGTCAGCCTGGGAAACAGAAGAATCAGACTGAAAAGTCAGGAAACATGGGTAATGGGTGAACAAGATTTGCAGTAAGATAAGATTAGGGAATTTTGGATGAGCTCAAGTTTATTTTGTCTGGTGAAAAAGTGCGAGGTCACCAGCCAGGAGAAAATAGTCAAGTGTGGAGGTAACAATGGCATGGTGGGTGAGAGCTCCAGCAGTAGAAGAACGGAGACAAGGTCAAAGTTAATAATAATCTTTATTGTCACAAGTAGGTTTACATTAACACTGCAATTAAGTTACTGTGAAAAGTCCCTGGTCGACACATTCGGGCGCCTGATCAGGTACACCGAGAGAGAATTCAGAATGTCCAAATTACCGAACAGCACGTCTCTTGGGACTTGTGGGAGGAAACCGGAGCACCCGGAGGAAATCCACGCAGACACGGGGAGAACGTGCAGACTCCACACAGACAGTGACCCAAGCAGGGAGTCCAACCGGGGACCCTGGAGCTGTGAAGCAACAGTGCTACCCACTTTGCTACCACGCCGATGTTACAGAGGTACATGTACTCAGCCTTAGCGATGGGGCAGATAGACAGTCAGTAAACATTTTCGGGGCAAACACACCACCAAGGTTGAAAACCATCTCACGAAAAGAATTACTATGAACAGTTCACAACACATCTTTATCCCTGATATCCAGCAGCCTATCTTTAGTGTAAAGTGTACAATTAGAAATGTACTTTGAACGGCTGCATCTTGTCTTTGACATGTATTGTGCAAAAATGTACATTTTATTGTCATGTGCCAAGGATGCATCTTTTCAACTGATTTATTCCTAACCTGAAATTTCTGTACATTACCTGTATATTGGTATGGCCGTCAGGCATCAGAATAGGCTTTCTATACTCAATGTTTGAGTTATGTTGAACAATGCCATTTTATTGTGTATTTTGCAGCAATGGCACTATGACGAGCATTGCATTATAAAAAAGACAACTTAATTTATTTTAGGATATTGAAGTAGGTAGGATTTGGTCAGCCGTATAGTAAGCTTACAAAGTTGCATTAATCTACCCCTTGCATTTCCTATAACTTCCACATCGGGTGATCCTTTCTGGGTTTAATTAAGATTTGAAGTAGCCTAATTAATACCGTAATTAAATGCCTTCATTAAAATCCACCTCCCACTAACCTACAAAGTACGGTTTACATTATGCCAGTTCCTTTCACAGCATTTTTGCACCAGAATAGTATTAATATTACAAATAATAAGGTATTTATCAACCCTTCCTTTTCAGTGCAACAATCTGAAGCAAACACTTCAGAATTTCGACTGTGAAAATGAAATGCAGCTACCAGCTTTTATCATTCATTCCTTGGTCTGATTTATGAAGACAAAAAGATTTGGAGAAATGTGTTTATTAATATGAATACAAACTAGGTGATAAAATACCCTTGTGAAATAAATGATTTTCCTGTTAAGTGTTATCAACAATGAGAGTGTCCATGTTAAAGTCTACAATAGCTATTAAAACGTCAGGAACATTATATATCACACTATCTTCAACACTGCTGCAAGACCATGGCCAGCTACAACAAACAGAATTTACCTGATAATATATTTCTATAGACAAAGCTTAGGGGGCAAATTTCATTATCTTCAGTAAACAGATACATGTATTGGGTGCGCAATTAAACTGTGTCTCTTCAACCTTCGCGCTGCCTGTGAATTTAATTGATAGCAGCATGCAGCCCAGCACTAACTGCCTCAGCAAGAGGCCAACAATCCTGTGAGATGAGCAGCACATAAAAGAGAGCCTACACTGCGTAAATCCCATCTACCTCTGTTCAGGCGGAGGCGAATTCTAACCAGACGGAAGATGGAGTGGCTGAGACAGACATTCAGAGCAGGAAGAACACTAGTTAATGGTGCAACAGGAGAGAGATTTTACCCTAAGGTGCTCCGATGTAGTGCTGTGGTCCTCTGAACAGAAGGAGAGATGACCTCTATTCATAATAGGTCCTCCAGGTGAACTCTGAGAAGGTAATGGGAGCAGATAGCCATCAGAGACAATGCAAACTGCAGCCTCGAGGATCTGGAAGCAGTGCTGCACGAAGTTCAATAACTTCACATGAGTGGTCAAGGTCAGCAAATTTATCTTCAAATGCTAGATCCTACTAACTGAACCATTAGCCTCACAATTGCTCAATTCACACCAGCATTACCCCTGCCCCCAAACACTCAATTACCAACAATCTCTGTCAATCACATTCATAGCTTCACCTCATCCATACACATTTTGAAAGGCTGAAAGCCTCACACACACATCTCACAGCTTGGATACATTCTCTGCTACTCCACCATGATAGACCCATCGCCCAAACACATTGTACTCACTGACATACCGTTCTCTCTGTCAGCTCAAGGTGATACATAGCCAGAATGCATCACGGAACTGGTGGAGGACATGTCCTCACCCCCATGGAGGAGATTGTGCTCTCCATTATTGGCGTGATCATGAACGAGGCTGTAGTCAGCGTTGGGGCTGGAACAAAGTTGGTGATATCTAATCCTCCTTTGCACATCGCCCTACGCCCTCATCTCACACTCTCTTCTGATTTACAAGCAAAAGATGGTACAAGCTTGCACCACTTCCTTTCCACCCATTCCCTCGGCACAGTCCTACCCTTTTGCCTTTCTCCTTAAAGATACATTGGAATTTGCTGAACTGGGGTGGAAGAAAGAGATGTGGATGAGCAAGGAGCCCAGCCAGAAAGCAGTAATGTTGCTTTCACCTTCTCTTCTTCATCCTCCATCTCTTCTGCAGTTCACTGTGTGGAAGGGGGCAAGGGCGGTACCCTCATGACGGTGAGGTGGGGCAGCAAGCATCAGACCACAATGAATCATGACACACGCCCTGGTGACTTCAAGGATTCTGCAGAGACCACTTGCTCTCTGAAATGGTGCAGTGATTTAAATCTTCCTTGACCTAAACTTGGAGAACAAACTGAGGCAATGCAGGTGAGGACAAGGAGGAAGGAATAAGAGGGCAAAAAGGCCCCCATCCAGCAGGCCAGACAGCGGAAATGACAATCGGAGCCCCCGATGGTCTGCTTTACCACATTTTGTGCGCCAGCATGGCTTTTCTTACATGCATGTAATCTATCTGTGTGTGTGTGTGTGTGTGTGTGTATAAATGACCAAGAGATAGTCATGGATAATTCTTGGCTGTGATTTTTCTGGCGTCTTTTCCCGCAGTGGAGGTGGAATGCCGTTGGATGCCGGTGAAATCTTCCAGTCCCACTGAAGTCTACGGAATTTTGCATGGCTTGCCGGAGAACCCACTGCAGGTGGGGTTGGAATGGGGGAATCACCCTGGGGGTGGGCGTCAACTTCGGCAAGACCGGATGATCGCAGCATCTTGTGACAATAAGCGATTTTCAATTCAATGTGTTCAATGTAAGCATACAGGGCTTTAACGACCTCCCTGATGGAGCAACAGATGGTGAACTGTGCTAATGTTGCCTGCTCCAACCTGGAAGAACCCCAGCACAAGAAACTTCATAACCACTTGGCAGTATTATACTCTCCCTAGGCTAAGGCTTCAGTCTCACACAGAAACTGTTTGCAAATTTCAGTCAACAGCTCCTTGGCGAAGCTGAAGCGTGAAACATAATGGGTGAGATTCTCCGTGAACCAGTGTGATGGCCCGAACCCGGCGCCAAAAACGGCACGAATCCCCTGGCAAGTGGCCCCACAAAACGTCGTGAATTCTCCGGCCGAGAATGGGCTAGTAGCGACGTGACGACATTCACGATGGCGTCACGCTTCACTGCACAAAAGATTCCCCCCCCCCCCCCCCCCCGGAGACCCGGCAAAATGGCCGCCCGCCACACAGTGCCAAGTGAGAACCCCCACTGTCTGCCCCCCTTTACCCCTTCCCCGTCCCCCCTTACCCCCCTTCCCACATATCCCCCCTTCCCTCCATTCGCCATGTCTCCCATTCCCCCATATCCCCCTTCCCCCTATCCCCCTTCCCCCATATCCCCCTTACCCCATATCCCCCTTCCCCCATATCCCCCCTTCCCCATATCCCCCTTCCCCAATATCCCTCCCTCCCCCATATCTCCCTTCCTGAATAACCCCCCACCCCCATATCCCCCTTCCCCCATATCCCCCTTCCCCCATATCCCCCATACCCCCCTTCACCCATATCCCCCTTCCCCCATATACCCCAAATCACCTTCCCCCATAACCCCCCTTCCCTCACATCCACTTCCCCCATAACCCCTCTTTCATCATATCCCCCCAGATCCCCCATATCTCCCTTCCCCATATCCCCTTCTCCCATAAGTCCCTTCCCCCTTCCCCCCATACCCCCTCTTCCCCATAACCCCCTTCCCCATATCCCCCATATCCTCCCTTCCCCCAGATCCCAATTCCCCAATACCCCCCTTCCCCATTTTCCCCTTCCCCGTATCCCTCTTCCCCCATATCCCCTTCCCCATATTCCCCTTTCCCCATATCCCCCTTCCACCATATCCCCCTTCCTCATATCCACCCTTTCCCCATATCCTTCTTCCCCCATATCCCCCTTCCTACATGCCCCCTTCCCCCATCTCTCCCCTTACCCCCCAATATCCCCCTTCCCCTTATCCCCCTTCCCCCATATCCTCCTTCCCCCATATCACCCTCCCCCATATCCCCTTCCCCCATATCCCCTTCCCCATTTCCCCCTAACCCCCCTTCCCCCATATCCACTTTCCCCCATATTCCCCTTCCCCCATATCCCCCTTCCCCCCATATCCCCCCTTCCCCCATATCCCCCTTCTCCCATATCCCCCTTGCCCCATATCCCCCATATCCCCCTCCCCCGATAGCCCCCTTCCTCCATAAACCCCCTTCCCCATATCCCCTTTCCCACCATATCCCCCCCTTCCCCCATATCACCCTTCCCCCATATCCCCCTTCTCCCATATCTCCCCTTCCTGCAAATCCCCCTTTCCCCCATATGCCCCCTCCCCCATATCCCCCATATCCCCCTTCCCCTATATCTCCCTATGGGGAAGGGGGATATGGTGGAAGGGGGATATGGTGAAAGGGGGATATGGGGATTTGGGGGAAGGGGGGTATGGAGGAAGGGGGATATGGGGGAAGCGGATATGGAGGATATGGAGGATATGGGGAAAGGGGGATATTGGAGAAAGGGGGATATGGGGGAAGGGGGATATAGGGAAAGCGTATATGGAGGATATGGGGAAAGGGGGATATTGGGCAAAGGGGGATATGGAGGAAGGGGGATATAGGGGATTGGGGATTTGGGGGGATATGGGGGGACAGAACCAGCCCATCATTCATACGACGCCCCCAGGACGTTCCAGGTGGCCACGAGCCAGGGACAGACCCAGAGCACCAGGCAGATGCTGCCCCCAGGATGTTCCAGGGCGGCCACGATCCAGGGCCAGACCCGGACCGGCACCAGGCGGACGCCGCACACATCTAGTGCGAATGCCGCGATGCTGGCGGGCCACACCCAGCACCGAGGAGGGCAGCCACAGCAACAGGCCCCTGTCGCAGCCGACCCAGGACACTGACGCACAGGACACTGACGCACGGGACGCTGACACGCAGGACGCTGACACGCAGGACACCGACACACAGGACCCTAACATACAGGACCCTAACACACAGGACCCTAACACACAGGACCCTAACACACAGGCCACTGACGCACACGACACCCACACACAGGGGACGGATGGACAGGAATCACCACTCCAGGGGACCCCGGGCTTCAGATCAGATGAGGAGCACGCCATTACGCCACTGCAATGTCCTACACCCTCCACCATTGCAGAGACACTCACCTCGTTTGGGCACTTTAGCGATGCGGCATCTGGGATACTAACTAGTGCGCACAACACAGCCGTCCCGGTACAGCAGGTGGAGGCAGGAGCAGTCGAGGGGCCGGGCGGTCGGAGGGCAGCCCGGCGCAGGCAACCATCTGCCGCCCCAGCAACAGGCCCCTGTCGCAGCCGACCCAGGACACTGACGCACAGGACACTGACGCACGGGACACTGATGCACGGGACGCTGACGCACGGGACGCTGACACGCAGGACACCCACCCATAGACCCGATGCAGGCACGGACCAAGGGTCGATCGAAGCGGGTGACGGCCGGCTTGCGGCAGCTGCAGACGAAGGTGGAGGAGTCCACCCACGTGCAGGAGCAGGAAATGGTGCCAGTCATGCGTACCACCCAGGCTTACACCGCACGGGTGGCGTCCGTGGTGGAGGCAATGGGTGCGACGGTGTCAGACATGGGTCACAGTATGCAAGGTATGGGGCATTCCGTGCAGGCGGCGCCCTCTCACAGGCAGCCATGAGCCAGAGCCAGCAGCAGATCGCAGATGCTCAACACCATGGCCCAGTCTCAGCAGGCAATGGCCCAGTCTCTGCAGGCCATCGCTGAGGGCATCGGCGCCATTGCCCAGGTGCTGGCCGGCATCGCCCAGACACAGACAGGGATGGCCAACTCCCTGAGCTCCGTGGCTGCAAACTTGCAGACCCTCGTTGATACCAGGGCAGGCCTCCAGGACTGGCAGCGCCAGGTGTCGGGGGGACATCGGGTGCTCGGTCCGTTCCCATCCCCGATCCATGTAGAGGCCCTGGGACCATCGGGCACCCTGAGGGAGGAGGAGGTGCTGGGGCCCAAACACCGTGACACCTCAGACTTCGCCACCTTCCGACCCAGGTGCATCTGGTGGACCACGGGCAGGACAGGCTGGCAGCTCGCCATCCCAGTCGCCCAAGCCGCAGCCTGGCCCATCCAGGCCAGGCCGCCCCAGGAAACGGCTGCCAAAGGGGACCCTCGTCACAGGGCAGGAATCACAAGGAGTCCACCTCCAGTTCTACTGCACCATCTGGGGAACCACCTAGATGTAGTCATAGGGCCCGTAAGGCCAAACAATTAGACACTGAGTAAGTTGGCACGGGTTCAGGGTACAGATTAGTCATAGGGGCTAGGGCACGTGTATGAACTGTTTGTTATTAAAATCACTTTCACACCTACAGAAGCTGCCTTTGTGCTCTGTCCGATGCAGGGTGGGGTTGTGGTGTGAGGTGAGTGCCAGTGGGTGTGTGAGGGGTGATAGAACGTCGGCCTCAGGTGAGTGTGACCCCCTCTTCTCCCGAGTCGCCCTCGTCATCCCACGGGCAGACGACGGGACCGTGCGCTGCAGTGTCACGGCCAAATGCAGGGACGGTCCGGGTGGAGGGTGGTACTGGGGCCATGGCTCAGATATTGTCCAACGATGCAGAGCCCAGAGCTCATCGCAGGGCGGGTTGTCATCATCCTCCATGGCCTGCAATAGACACGCTTCCACCGACGACCGTGAGAGCCCGGCCCGTTGTGCTGCAGGTGGATGTGCAATGGAGGGGTGGTGTGCATGCGGGTGGGGTGGGTGGGGTTGGGGAGTGGGGCGAGGGTGGTTGGTGTTGGGTGGGTGGGGTGCGTGTGGTTGGTGTTGGGTGGGCGGGGTGAGGATGGTTGGTGTTGGGTAGGTGGGGTGAGAATGGTTGGTGTTGGGTGGGCGGGGTGAGGGTGGTTGGTGTTAGGTGGGTGGGGTGAGAGTGGTTGGTGTTGGGTGGGTTTGGTGAGAGTGGTTGGTGTTGGGTGGGTGGGGTGAGGGTGGTTGGTGTTGGGTGGGCAGGGTGAGGTGGTTGGTGATGGGTGGGTGGGGTGAGGGTGGTTGGTGTTGGGTGGGTGGGGTGAGGATGGTTGGTGTTGGGTGGGTGGGGTGAGGGTGGTTGGTGTTGGGTGGGTGGGGTGAGGGTGGTTGGTGTTGGGTGGCTGGGGTGAGGGTGGTTGGTGTTGGGTGGGTGGGGTGAGGATGGTTGGTGTTGGGTGGGTGGGGTGAGGGTGGTTGGTGTTGGGTGGGTGGGGTGAGGGTGGTTGGTGTTGGGTGGGTGGGGTGAGGGTGGTTGGTGTTGGGTGGGTGGGGTGAGGGCGGTTGGTATTGGGTGGTTGGGGTGAGGATGGTTGGTGTTGGGTGGGCGGGGTAAGGGTGGTTGGTGTTGGGTGGGTGGGGTGAGGGTCATTGGTGGGTTTGGTGAGGGTGGTTGGTGTTGGGTGGGCGGGGTGAGGGTGGTTGGTGTTGGGTGGGTGGGGTGAGGGTGGCTGGTGTTGGGTGGGCAGGGTGAGGTGGTTGGTGTTGGGTGGGCGGGGTGAAGGTGGTTGGTGTTGGGTGGATTTGGTGAGTGTGTTTGGTGTTGGGTGGGCGGGGTGAGGGTGGTTGGTGTTGGGTGGGTGGGGTGAGGGTGGATGGAGTTGGGTGGGTGGGGTGAGGGTGGTTGGTGTTGGGTGGGTGGGGTGAGGGTGGTTGGCGTTGGGTGGGTGGGGTGAGGGTCATTGGTGGGTTTGGTGTGCGTGGTTGGTGTTGGGTGGGTGGGGTGAGGGTGGTTGGTGGGTTTGGTGAGAGAGGTTGGTGTTGGGTGGGTTTGGTGAGAGTGGTTGGTGTTGGGTGGGTGGGGTGAGGGTGGTTGGCGTTGGGTGGGTGGGGTGAGGGTCATTGGTGGGTTTGGTGTGCGTGGTTGGTGTTGGGTGGGTGGGGTGAGGGTGGTTGGTGGGTTTGGTGAGTGAGGTTGGTGTTGGGTGGGTTTGGTGAGAGTGGTTGGTGTTGGGTGGGTGGGGTGAGGGTGGTTGGTGTTGGGTGGGTGGGATGAGAGTGGTTGGCGTTGGGTGGGTGGGGTGAGGGTCATTGGTGGGTTTGGTGAGGGTGGTTGGTTTTGGGCGGGCGGGGTGAGGGTGGTTGGTGTTGGGTGGGTGGGGTGAGGGTGGTAGGCTGGTGCCGTGGTGTGCAGTCTGTGCCCATACTCGGTGATTTCCTAGTCTGTGAACTGGGTGACTATCAGCCTGTCCGATGCCCGCTGGTCCAGCCGGTAACGGTGGGCCGCTTCCCGTCCATGTCCACCCAGTCTGTCCTGACCATTGCCCCCATCCTCCTCATCTGGGGAGGTCTGTGCCTCGTCTTGCTGTTCCTCCCTTTCCACCTCCTCTGCCTGCAGCACATCGCCCCTCTGCTGGGCTGTGTTGTTGTGCAGGATGCAGCACACCACAACGATGCAGCCGACCTGACGTGCATCTTCAGCAGCCCGAAGCACCTCTCTATCAGACCCTGGTTTGCTGCATGGGCATCGTTGTAGCAGTTCTCCGCGTCAGTCTGTGGCCTCCGTATAGGCGTCATCAGCCACGACCGCAACGGGTAACCCCTGTACCCCACCAACCAGCCCCTCAGCCGGGGTGGGGGGGGGAGAGTCCCTCGAACCTGGTGGGTATGAAAGACTGCGCCATTGCGAATGAGTCATGTACACTGCCCGGGTACTGGGCGCAGACGTGCAGGATCCTCATGCGGTGGTCACAGACCACCTGCAAGTTCATGGAATAGATCCCCTTCCTATTCGTGAACATGGCCCCATTATCCGCAGGTGGCCGCACGGCGACGTGCATCACATCGATCGCCCCCTGGACCATGGGGATCCTGGTCACAGCAGAGAAGCCCGCTGCCCGGGCATCCTGGCTGGCCCGGTGCACAGGGTACTGGAAGTACCGGTCCGCAATGGCATGTTGGGCGTCTGTCACTGCGCGGATGCACCGGTGCACCGATGCCTGCGAGATGCCGGACAGGTCCCCACTCGGCGCCTGGAATGACCCGTGGCATAGATGTTCAGGGCCACCGTACCCTTGACCTTGTCCTCCCCCAGTGCCACGCGGTGCCAGGTGTGCCATCAGGTGGCAGATGTGTGCCACAGTTTCCCGGCTCATCCGGAGTCTCCTCCTGAATGCCCGGTCCATGAGGTCCAGGTATGACGAGCGGGGCCGGTACACACGGGGCCTCATCGGGCATCTCCCTTGTCCTGTTGTGCGGGCGGCCCCCAAGCCTGGGCGGCTGCAACCTGCCTCCCTGCAGCACCCTCCTCTGCTGCAGCCTCTGCTGCCTCCCTGGCACGTTTCTGCTCCAGCTCCCCCAGGGCAACATGTAGAAGTGCGGCTCCCGCACGGAGGCCAACATCTCTGGGTGATGACCAAACATAACGGCCTGCAGGGGGTGAGGTGTCAGGGTGAGGAGGATAGACGACATGTCACCATTGCCCATATATCCCTCTCCCCCCCCCCCCCCCCCCCGCAGCCATGTGTAATGGGCTGCTTGGTTACGACTTTTGCCAGCTGGCACATGGCCGGGGGAACACCCCCCGCACCCCCTCCCCGGCACTCATCTTCCCCAAACCCCCCTCCCTCTCCTCCCCAGCACGCACCCTCCCCAACCCCACCCCCCTCTCCTCCCCAGCACGCACCCTCCCCAACACACACCCCCCTCTCCTCCCCAGCACGCACCCTCCCCAACATCCCCCCCCCTCTCCTCCCCAGCACGCACCCTCCCCAACACGCTCCCCCCCATCCTCCCCGGCACGCATCTTCCCCAAACCCCCCTCCCTCTCCTCCCCAGCAGTCACCCTCCCCAACCCCACCCCCCTCTCCTTCCCAGCATGCACCCTCCCCAACACGCCCCCCCCTCTCCTCCCCAGCACGCACCCTCCCCAACACCCCCCCCCTCCTCTCAGCACGCACCCTCCCCAACACGCCCCCCCCCCTCCTCCCAGCACGCACCTTCCTCAAACCTCCCCTCCCTCTCTGCCCCAGCACGCACCCTCCCCAACCCCGCCCCCCTCTCCTTCCCACACGCACCAATGACATAGCTAAGAAAAGGGATGATAATCTAAAAAGTGATTTTAGGGAGTTAGGTTGGAAGCTAAAGAGCAGGACAAGCAGAGTAGTGATCTCAGGATTGCTACCGGTGCCACATGCAAGTGAGGCAAGGAACAGAGAGCGAGTGCATCTGAACACTGGGCTACAGGGCTGGTGCAGGAGGGAAGGCTTCAGATATGTGGATCATTGGGATGTCTACTGGGGAAGGTGGGACCTGTACATGAAGGACAGATTGCACCTAAACCAGAGGGGCACCAATATCCTGGCTGGGTGGTTTGCTTGAGCTCTTCGGGAGGGTTTAAACTAGTTTGGCAGGGGGATGGGAACCAGAGCTATGGATCAGGGGATAGGGTAGCTGTTGAACAGGCATAAATAGTATGCAGCAAGTCTGTGAGGAAGAATAGACAGTTGATAGGGCAAAGTTGCACGCAGTGGAATGGGTTAAAGTGTGTCTGTTTCAATGCAAGGAGTGTCAGGAATAAGGGAGATGAACTTAGAGCATGGATCAGTACTTGGAACTACGATGTTGTTGCCATGATGGAGACATGGATTTCACAGGGGCAGGAAGGTTGTTGGATGTTCCGTGCTTTAGATGTTTTAAGAAGAATAGGGAGGAAGGTAAAAGAGGAGGGGGAGTGGCACTGTTAATTAGGGAGTGCACCACAGCTGCAGAAAAGGAGGTATTTGAGGAGGGTTTGTCTACTGAGTCAGTATGGGTGGAAGTCAGAAACAAGAAAGGAGCAGTCACTTTATTGGGAGTTTTCTATATACCCCCCAAGAGATAGAGAAACAGATTGGATGTCAGATCTTGGAAAAGTGCAGAAGTAACAGAGTTGTTGTCATGGGTGACTTCAACTTCCCTAATATTAACTGGAACCTCCTACGTGCAAATGGTTTGGATGGAGAAGATTTTGTCAGGTGTGTACATGAAGGATTTCTGACTCAATATGTAGATAGGCCGACTAGAGTGGAGGCCATATTGGACTTGGTGCTCGGCAACGAACCAGGCCAGGTGTCAGATGTCTCGGTGGGAGAGCATTTCGGTGACAGTGACCATTTACCATTTACCTTTACCATTGTCATGGAGAGGGTTAGGAACACAAAGTATGGGAAGGTATTTAATTGGGGAAGGGGAAATTATACTGCTATTAGACAGGAGCTGAGGAGCATAAAGTGGGAACAACTGTTCTTGCGGAAACGCACAGTCGTAATGTGGGGATTGTTTAAGGAGCACTTGCTGCGAGTGCTGAATTGTTTTGTCCCACTGAGATGAGGAAGGAATGGTAAGGTGAAGGAGCCTTGGCTGACAAGAGAAGTGGAGTTTCTAGTCAAGAGGAAGAAGGAAGCTTACGTAAGGTTGAGGAAGCAAGGATCTGACTCGACTCTAGAGGGTTACAAGGTAGCCAGGAAGGAACTCAAAAATGGACTGAGGAGAGCTAGAAGGGGGCATGAAAAAGCCCTGGCGGGAAGGATTAGGGAAAACCCCAAGGCGTTCTACACTTATGTGAGAAATAAGAGGATGATCAGAATGGGAGTAAGGATGCCAATCAGGGATAGTGGAGGGAACTTGTGCCTAGAGTCTGAAGAGATGGGGGAAGCCCTAAATGTATACTTTGCTTCAGTATTCACTAGAGAGATGTCATGATATCCACATCAGCATATCATGGTGCAATCACACACACACTGATGGACAGGCAGTTGGACCAACCAGCACACACATAACATCGCAGCCAATCACCAGTGAGAGCACACGCACTATAAAACAGGGAACACCACAGTTCCCGCTCATTCTACCAGGAGATAGCTCAGAGCACAGAGCTCACAGCGTGCGACTCAGACATAGACCACGTGCTGTGTGCCTCACTAAGATAGTGATAGGGCTGGGTCCACAGGTTAGCTGGTGAAGCACGTACCCAAGCTCGTCGTTAAATGTTACAGTTGTTTAAACAATAAAACTGAGTTGTACCATCTACAGCCGTTTGGATCATTTGTGCATCAGAACACCCAACACGACAAGAGGGGGACCTTGTTGCCCATGAGAACAGTGTGAACCAGGTTAATAGACTCGAACAGATTGATATTAAGAAGGAGGATGTGCTGGAGATTTTGAAAAGCATCAGGATTGATAAGTCCCCTGGGCCTGATGGGATATACCCAAGGTTACTACGGGAAACGAGGGAGGAGATTGCTGCGCCATTGGCGATGATCTTTGCTTCCTCACTCTCCACTGGAGTAGTACCGGATGATTGGAGGGAGGTGAATGTTGTTCCCCTATTCAAGAAAGGGAATTTGGAAATCCCTGGGAATTACAGACCCATCAGTCTTACGTCTGTGGTGAGCAAAATATTGGAAAGGATTCTGAGAGATAGGATTTATGATTATTTAGAAAAACATAGTTTGATTAAAGATAGTCAGCATGCCTTTGTGAGGGGCAGGTCATGCCTCACAAGCCACATTGAATTCTTTGAGGATGTGACGAGACACAGTGATGAAGGTCGGGCAGTGGATGTGGTGTATATGGATTTCAGTAAAGCATTTGATAAGGCTCCACATGTTAGGCTCATTCAGAAAGTTAGGGGGCATGGGATTGATGCACGATAAATTACACAAAGACGAGAGTTGGATGCAATCAAGGCTTTATTAGACTAAGATGTGTGGCCTCCTACAGCAGCTGGCAAAATGGCTGCTGTACAAGGAGCACACATATTTATACTCTGCCTACAGGGCAGAGCCAGCAGGCAGGGAACTACCCCCGTATCTGTAGTACAGGGCCTTACCGTAAAGCACCTACACTGACATCCTCTATATACAATATATACATCAGTGGTGACTACCACATTCACCCCCTGTTAAAATTGCGTCCGGCGGGGGTGGTGGAGAACTATATACAGGTAGACATTTTAAAGTACAGAGAGAAAAAAAATTGAGTCCAGCAGGGTGGAGGGGAAAATTATATACAGAGTGATGATGTTTTAAAAGTCCAGGTCACGTTACAGATTCAATTGGTCCGGAACCTTGATCTGCCATTGGGAGCGCCGCAGCGTTTCCGGTGTCGGTCTGGTCTTCGGTGGCTCCGGGAGTGTGTCGAAGTCCTCTTCATCCCTGGGTGTGGGCACGGGAAGGACGGATTGTCCTGGGGCGGGGCTTGCGGCTGGGTGCGCAAGGAGAGGGGGAGTGGCGCCGGGCCGGGGGGGGTGTGAGTGTGCGGAACCAGCTGGTGCCAGGTCCCTGAGGGAGACAGTATCTTGGCAGCCGTCGGGGTACGCTACGTAGGTGTACTGCGGGTTGGCGTGAAGTAGCTGTACCCTCTCAACCAACAGGTCCGCCTTGTGGAGGCGGATGTGTTTACGGAGGAGTACGGGTTCTGGAGCTGCGAGCCAAGTCGGGAGCGACACCCCGGAGGTGGACTTCCTGGGGAAGGCAAAGAGACGTTCATGGGGTGTTTCATTAGTCGCAGTGCACAGGAGCGACCAAATGGAATGCAGGGCGTCGGGGAAGACCTCCTGCCAGCGGGAGGCCGGGAGATTTCTGGACCGTAGGGCCAGCTGGATGGCCCTCCAGAGCGTCCCATTCTCCCTCTCCACCTGCCCGTTTCCCCAGGGGTTGGAGCTGGTCGTGCTGCTCGAGGCGATACCCCTGTTGAGCAGGAACTGACGCAGCTCATCGCTCATGAATGAGGATCTCCTTTCGCTGTGGACGTAGGCGGGGAAGCGGAACAGAGCGAAGGTGGTGTTGAGGGCTTTGATGACGGTGGCAGACGTCATGTCGGGGCATGGGATGGCGAAGGGGAATCTGGAATATTCATCGACCACACTGAGGAAGTACGTGTTACGGTCGGTGGAGGGGAGGGGCCCTTTGAAGTACACGCTGAGGCATTCAAAAGGGCGAGAGGCCTTCACCAGGCGCGCACGGTCTTGCCGGTAGAAGTGCGGTTTGCACTCCGCGCAGACCTGGCAGTCTCTGGTGATTGCCCTGACTTCCTCGATGGAGTAGGACAGATTGCGGGCTTGATGAAATGGTAAAAACATGTGACCCCCGGGTGACAGAGGTTGTCGCGCAGAGTCCGGAGTCGGTCCACCTGTGCGCTGGCACATGTACCTTGGGATAGGGCATCGGGGGGGTGGAGAGCTCGATCCTCCACCTCAAGATTTTATCGTTTTTGATCTTACCCCGCTGTGTGTTATTGAACATGAAGGCAACCGACCGTTGGTCAGTGAGGAGAGTGAATCACTGCCGGCCAGGGAATGCCTCCAATACCGCACAGCTTCAACGATGGCTTGGGCCTCTTTCTCGAAGGAGAAATGCCGGATTTCAGAGGCTAGTGTTGCTAACTTTTGGTCGGTTCTTAATTTGGCTCTATTTAATCACGTTTGCTCAAGAGTCGCCAGATATCTTTCGACACCGCCACAAGGTTCCGAACCGAATACTGATCAATGACTCGATACACCAGTTAGTAAGTTCAAAAGCAATGCTCATTTATTTACACAGTCAATTCTACTCATGCATAAACTCTACAAAACTAAACTACCACTATTACTAAAGCCGATACTCAGCTTTGGGCGCCCACTCAGTCAGAGGAACACTGGCCGTTGCTCGGTTCTGCGGCTGCTGGGTTGAGCTGTTTACAGGGTAACAACTAGAAGCGTCTATCACGTAGCGTGCGTTGACTTGGAACTTACTTGGTCTGCTGTAGCTGCTAATCTGGTCTCTCTCTTACGTGAGAGCCAAAACCAAAGGAGGGTGTTCTCCCTTGGGGGATCCCTTTTATACCCAAAAGGGCTTTGCGCTCTTTTGGGCGGGCCTTTAACTTGGCCTCAACTAATTGGGTCTTTCCCAATCATCGGTATCGATTTTCCTCCAATAGAGGGGTGGTTCCCTGATCGCCGGGCATGTCCTGGTGACTGTCAGTCAGCTTTGTCTTAGCTCCTTCTGGCGCCGGGGAGTCTGTCCGAACATTGTGTATATAAATGTTTCCTTTTGTCCTCAGAGATGCTCATTCGTATGTAAATCGTTTGGTAGTTTCTGTCCTGTCTGAGCGTTCAAGGTTCTAATCAACAGACAGAGCTTGCACCTGCGTGTTTCTCAGCATTGTCCAATTTTCCCTGCAGTCTTTGCAAGTGTCCATTTTGTAATCGGGATGTGGCCATCCCAGATGGCTACACATGTAGGGTTCGAGAAAAAAACGCCACAGGCCTGGCTGCCTGGCTGAGGGTGGCGGCTAGAGCGACGTCTGATGCATCGCTCTCGACTTGGAATGGTAACGTCTCGTCGACCGTGTGCATCGCGGCCTTGGCGATGTCGGCCTTGATAAGGTTAAAGGCCTGGTGAGCATCGGCCGTTAGGGGAAAAATAGTGGATTGAATGAGTGGGCGGGCCTTGTCCGCATAGTTTGGGACCCACTGGGCGTAATAAGAAAAGAACCCCAGGCAGTGGGGGAGGGGGAGTTCCATGAGGGGGCGCGTGCGGTCGGGATCGAGCCCCAGAACTCTGTTCTGGACCATATAGCCGAGGATGGTTTAGCGGTTCGTGCTGAACACGCACTTCTCCTTGTTGTAGGTTAGGTTGAGGAGAGTGGCGGTGTGGAGAAATTTGGCAAGGTTGACGTCATGGTCCTGTTGATCGTGGCCGCAGATGGTGACATTGTCCAGGTACAGGAAAGTGGCCCGCAGCCCATACCGGTCAACCATTCGGTCCATTTCCCGTTGGAAAACCGAGATCCCGTTGGTGACGCCAAAGGGAACCCTAAGAAAGTGGTAAAGGCGGCCATCTGCCTCGAAGGCAGTGTATGGACGGTCCGCCTTACGAATGGGGAGCTGGTGGGAGGCGGATTTCATGTCCACTGTTGAGAAGACTCGGTACTGTGCAATCTGATTGACCATATCAGATATGCGTGGGAAGGGGTACGTGTCAAGCTGCGTGTACCTATTGATGGTGTGACTGTAGTCAACGACCATCCTGTGTTTCTCCCCAGTTTTCACAACTACCACTTGGGCTCTCCAGGGGCTGTTGCTGGCCTCGATGATGCCTTCCCGAAGCAGTCGCTGGACCTCGGACCTGATGAAGTTCCTGTCCTGGGCGCTGTACCGTCTGCTCCTGGTGGCGACGGGTTTGCAATCCGGGGTTAAGTTTGCAAATAGGGAAGGTGGGTCGACCATTAGGGTCGCGAGGCCGCACACAGTAAGGGGTGGTAGGGGCCCGCCGGATTTCAGTGTTAGGCTCTGGAGGTTGTACTGGAAGTCCAGGCCGAGAAGCAGGGCAGCGCAGAGGTTGGGGAGGACGTAGATGCGGAAGCCGCTGAACTCCACGCCCTAGACAGTGAGAGTGGCGATGCAGTACCCCCGGATCGCCACGGAGTGGGACCCGGAGGCCAGGGAGATTCTCTGGTTAGCGGGGTGTACCGCAAGGGAGCAGTACCTTACCGTATCAGGGTGAATGAAGCTCTCGGTGCTCCCGGAGTCCAGCAGACAGGAGATCTCGTGCCCATCGATCTTCACGTTGATAGAAGCCGTTGCCAGGTTGTGTGGGCGAGACTGGTCAATCGTGACCGAGGTAAGACGTGGCTGGTCATCGGCAGTTGCGGGCGGCGGGTGGCCGGATGAGGTGCCCGGGGGTCATGGGTCCTGGTAAGATGGCGGCGCCCACGGGCCGCACGTGTCGTGGGGTAAACAAGATGGCGGCGCCTGACGATCCTGGGGAAAACATGATGGTGGCGCCCACTGGCAGAACGTGGGGGGAGCTGGAACAATAGCGGCGACTGAGCGGGCCTGGCACACCGCAGCGAAGTGCCCCTTCTTGCCACAGGCCTTGCAAAGGACGTTCCGGGCCGGGCAGTGCTGTCGGCGGTGTTTGGACTGCCCACAGAAGTAACATTTGGGGCCCCGGCATTGGTTGGCTGCCGCTCGGAACAGGTGTGGGGCTGGCTGAGGGCGGTTACTGGTAGGGTCCACGATGGGGCGGCCGTCTGCGGAGTCCACGATGCACAGGAGGGGTGGGCCGCATGGTCGGGGGCGTTGGCCTGGATGTTGTGCGACGCGACCGTAAGCGAGAGCGCTAGCTTTTTGGTTTCTGCGAGGTCGAGCGTGGCCCCTTCTAAGAGGCGCTGGTGGGTGGGAATCAGGGCACGCCAGAAATCTTCCACTGACTCACCAGGAAGTTGACGACGAGTGGAGAGGAGGTGCCTGGCGTAGAGCGTGTTAGTCCGCTGAGCGTAGTTTTCCTTCAGTAGCGCCATCGCATCTGCGTAGGTCAGTGCGTCCTGGATAAGTGGAAAGACGTTGGAGCTCAGCCGCATGTAAAGGACCTGAATCTTCTGAGCTTCTGGAATTGGGTCTGGCGCAGACCCGATGTATGCTTCGAAACAGGCTAGCCAATGGTCAAAGTCCTTTTTGGCGTTGTCTGATTGTGGATCCAGCTGCAGGCGATCCGGCTTCATGCGGAGGTCATCTTCTGAAAACTTAGTGTAATAAATTGATGCACGATCAATTACACAAAGACGAGAGTAGAGAGTAATCGAAGCTTTATTACACTAAGATGTGTGGCCTCCTACAGCAGCTGGCGAAATGGCTGCTGTACGAGGAGCACACATATTTATACTCCGCCTACTGGGCGGAGCCAGCAGGCAGGGAACTACCCCTGTACCTGTAGTACAGGGGCCTTACCGTAAAGCACCTACACCGACATCCTCCATATACAATATATACATCAGTGGTGGCTACCACAGGGATACAGGGAAATTTGGCTGTCTGGATACAGAATTGGCTGGCCGAAAGAAGACAGCAAGTGCTAGTGGATGGAAAGTATTCCGCCTGGAGGTCGGTGACCAGTGGTGTCCCGCGAGGATCTGTTCTGGGACCTCTGCTCTTTGTGGTTTTCATAAATGACTTGGATGAGGAAGTGGAAGGGTGGGTTAGTAAGTTTGACAATGACACAAAGGTTGGTGGAGTTGTAGATAGTGTTGAGAGTTGTTGCAGGTTACAACAGGACATCGACAGGATGCAGAGCTGGGCTGAGTAGTGGCAGATGGAGTTCAACCTTGATAAATGTGAAGTGATTCATTTTGGAAGGTCGAATTTGAATGCTGAATACTGGGTTAAAGGCAGGATTCTTGGAAGTGTGGAGGAACAGAGGGATCTTGGGGTCCACGTACATAGATCCCTCAAAGTTGCCACCCAGGTTGATAGGGTTGTTAAGAAGGCATACGGTGTATTGGCTTTCATTAACAAGGGGATTGAGTTTAAGAGCCGCGAGGTTTTGCTGCAGCTTCATAAACTCTAGTTAGACCACACTTGGAATATTGTGTCCAGTTCTGGTCGCCTCATTACAGGAAGGATGTGGATGCTTTGGAGAGGGTACAGAGGAGATTTACCAGGATGCTGCCTGGACTGGAGGGCATGTCTTATTAAGAAAGGTTGAGGGAGCTAGGGCTTTTCTCACTGGAGCGAAGAAGGCAGAGAGGTGACTTGATAGAAGTGTACAAGGTGATGAAAGGCATGGATCGAGTGGATCGCCAGAGACTTTTCCCCAGGGTGAAAATGGCTGCCACGAGGGGACATAATTTTAAGGTGATTGGAGGAAGGTATAGGGGAGATGTCAGAGGTAGGTTCTTTACACAGAGAATGGTGGATGCTTGGAATGCACTGCCAGCAGAGGTGGTGGAGTCAGAGTCATTAGGGACATTTAAGCGACTCTTAGACAGGCACATGGACAGCAGTAAATTGAAGGGGCGTAGGTTAGGTTGATCTTAGATTAGAATAAATGGTCGGCACAACATCGTGGGCTGAAGGGCCTGTACTGTGCTGTCCTGTTCTATGTTCTATTTAAGAGAGGGCAAGAGCTAGAAAATTCAACCAAAATGGTATGGCGAGCAGTTGAATCATTATTACGTGCTAATTAACGTCTTAATCTGCCTATGAAAAAGAAATATGAGTTTGGTTTCCCTCTACTGGCACAAGCACACTTCCTGAAGTGTGTACGTTTGCCATGGATGCCAGTTTCACTCCGAAGTGGCACCTTTAGCCTTGAAAATATGAATACTATGCAAATAAATGTGACTGAAAGCTTTTTAATTCAGTCAGAACCCAAATAATTTAAGTGTTTCCATGTTTTCTTCCCGCCCTATGGCTAATGGCGTCTTTAATTTTAACACATATCAACTGGGCAACAAATTGAATACCTCAACGTAGGAAGCACAAAGTAACATATCAGGTTCAGAGGACCAGGGAAAAATTCAGATCATGATAACCAAATGGAATAGAAGAGCAGCTGGAAAGAGCCAAAGGCAACAAGCAGGCACAGACATAATGCAGAATTAAAGATTAATGTAGGTCTTCTGAAGCATTGGTTGACTCACCCTCAGGAGGAGGAGAAATGAGAACATTTCTGAGGACGATGAAAGAGATTGGCTAGGGAATGTGATGGAGTGCATTGTATAAAGGTCAGTGGAAAGCTTGACAGAATAATGGCTGCTTTATTTTCCTTTTCAGATTTTAAAATCTCATTGACTTTTGCTTTTTTTTGGGGTTATATTTAGCAGAAGTAAATTGAAGAATAAAGCTCAAAATCTATTTGTTGCAGCACAGTAAGAGTTCTGGTGAGGGGGAAGGATGGTAAAGGTTCCTGGGCTGTATTCTACATTATTGGGACTATGTCCCGACGCTGGCATCAAAATGGTGGAGTTTCACGCCAGAAAGGACCTCTAATTCCAAGCCCTGCAGGGGGCTAGCAGGGACACGGAGTAAATCTTGCAGCTTTTGCTGCAGATACGGGCCTCCGCACGTCTGGGTCGGAGGCTGCGCATGCGCATGGCGGACTCGGGCGGTGGAGCTAGAGCCAGAAAAGTGACCCCCCACCCCCCGATCAGCCGTGCACCCGACCCTCAAACTCCGCACAAGCACCCCCGGCCGCCTATAAGGCCCCCCCCCTGGCCTCCGATCGGCCCGCCCCCGACCATGGCAGACGCGGACTGAGTCTGCAGCCACCACGCAGGTATCCCAAGTATCCCGTCGGGACTTTGGCCAGTCGGGGGAGGAGGATGTTGGAGTGGGCCTCTGGCAATGCCCCAGGTGGCGCGGCATACTCCCCGGTGACGCCGCGTTTCGGGTCCGCAGAATCGGTGGACCGGCACGGGTCCTGATTTCTTGCTGGAACATCGATTCTCCGCCTCCGTGCCAACTGCAATTTCAGGGCGTGGGTGCGGAGAATCCAGCCCCCTGTCAATTCACAGTAACAGCATGAGCAAAATGAAACCCTAGGAATGTGTACTGAGAAGCCATGGAATATCGCACCTTGTTTCCATTTGTAAAGACAACAAATGTATGGGAATTCTTCTAAATTCCCACAATTCTTTGTAAAAAGGCTACAGCCAACAAACACGTTTCATTTTTGCTCACGTGGATAAAGTCCCCATAGACATGTCCATGCAGTAAGGACAAACGCTTCGGAAATTCTGGAGTCTCATTCCGCTGGCATAAGTGCAGTAAGCAACTACGTCACCTGCCAACACCAAAGAACAACACCCCTGTCAGCGTAAGGGGTGGAGATGTTTGAATGGTAGGATGGGTTATCGTAAGAGTGCATCTGGAACAGGTCACTTAGCCCGAGCGAACCCGCCCTTGGAAGGGAGAGAAGAGAAATCCTTCAAAAATACACCCAAGAAAATGTATTTTTAAATCCCTAAGCTCTTACTGGAGTCATTCCAAATAGGGAAGATAAATAATTCCATCTGGAATTTTTTTCACATCACTCTGGTATACGTTTGGGGCTCGTAGAATCACAGACTAATAGAATATGCAGTGCAGAAGGAGGCCATTTGGCCCATCGAGTCTGTACTGGCCCCTGAAAAGAGCACCCCACTTAAGCCCATGCCCCCACCCTATGCCCGTAACCCAGTAACCCCTCCTTACTTTTGGACACTACTGGGCAATTTAGCCTGGCCAATCTCCTAACCCGCACATCTTTGGACTATGGGAGGAAACCGGAGCACCTGGAGGAAACCCACGCAGACATGGGGAGAACGTGCAGCCTCCGCACAGACAGTTATCCAAGCCGGTAATCGTACCTGAGACCCTGGAGTTGTTAAGCAACTGTGCTAACCACTGTGCTACCGTGCTGCCCATTAAGAAGATCTCAAAAGGAATTAATACCAAGTCTCAACTAAACTGAAATCTTTTCTAGACACACAGAAAGGAATATCCTGATGAATCCCCAAAACTCAAACAATCTCCTTGACAAAATGTGTGAAGGCAGAAGTACTGTCCAAACCCCAACCGCCCCCCCCCCTTGTTGGAATTTATCCAAAGGAGACAGAATCCCAGTAGAGGTTAGATCCAGCCTACATTCTAGAGCTTGCCTTCAAATTCCCAACCCTAAACTTAACCCCCATCTCAGCGGAAATGAAGCTTTATACATTCTCTGATCCAGGAATTTTAGGTCTTTTGCACTCGACATTGCCGATTATCCTCATAGCACTAAGTTGTAAGTGTCGCATAGAGAGGAGGACAGGTGGTTTTGCAACATCTTAATGGGACTCTGATAAATGTGCATCTGTCATTGATCCTCAGGACTGGGAAATAAGAGCCAAGTCAAAATGGGCTACTGAGAGGGTTTCCCAGTGAATTGAATTGAGAAAGATGTGTCTGCAAGGAGCTAAGCCAAAAGCAAAGAAGTAAATCATAAAAACAGCACAAAACAGCAAGGTGAAAACAGAAAGATTCACATTTATTTAATACTTCTCATGATTACTGGATGACTCAAATCACTTCACACCCAATTAAACACAAAGTGTAGTCACTGTTGTTGTATTGGATACACATCAACCAATTTGTTCACAGCAGACTTCACAAACAGCAATGGCCAGGTAAGGTGTTTTCGGCCTGTTGATGGAGGAATAAATATTGGTCAGGAGGGGAACCATGTGCTGCAAGCATGGAAATAGTTGCTTTTCTGCAGGCTCTGGTGCCACTCTCTTATCATCCATCATATATCCTGATTGCCCAGCATAGATCTGCCTAATCCTTGAAAAGAATCATTGGTATTACGTCATGAAGGACTTCAGGGTTAGTACCGGTAAGAATATTCCAAAAAAAGTGAAGAAATCCATTGATAAAAGGGCACAATCGGATTCAGCACACGGGTGGAGCCACCTTTTCATTATGGCGGCCTGCACCTCAAGAGATCTCTCGACCTGTGCTCTCCAAGGCACTCTTGGAGGCAGTGAAAATGATGACTGCCGACATTATCCATGTTATTAATCAGAGGCTCGGCATGCTAACTCAAAACCCTTGTGCTCATGAAACCGAGTTGCAGAATACTAATAGAAATCTTGATGACACGGAGGAGGGAATACTGAACGTCGAACATGTCACTTGCTCGGTGGAAGCTCATATTCAAACCAGCCATGAGGTTGCTGAGAAATCCTGGAAGATTTCGAGAAGCCGAGGTTGGAGAAAGACTATACAAGTCATTGGGCTGCCTGAGGGCATGGAGGGTGAGGCTCCGATTACGATTATGTTTTGTGAGAACTGGCTACCATGTTTTTTTAAACTGAATGTGAAGGCTGAGCGTTTCAAATTGGAAAGGGTGCAATGTATCCTGTCATTAAGGCCAAGGGAAAATTATAGCCCCAAACCTATTATCATTGAACCCACAATTTTACAGATTGCTAAAATGTCCTGGAGACAGCATGGTGTGCTGGCATCGAGACTTTAATGAAGTCGACGGCAACTCAAGGCAGCTGGAGTGACTACATTATGCTTTATCCTGCGATCCTTAAAGTTATATCTGACGACTCCGTCAATTCTTCCGATAATCCACCTACTAACTTGGCCTAATCCAGTCCATGAAAGACAAGGAATTGAACTGATAGTCTGCCACTCGGAAAATCTCAAAGCTTTAATCCAAACTCTCTCCGCATCATTTTGTTGTTTGTCTGAATTTATTGTCATTTATCCTAGTTAAAGGGAGATGCGAATATAGGAGCACAGTACTGAATGTTTTCTTCTTCTTCAGTGTTTCAAGGCTTTTATTATCATAGTCAAGGTAGATATGCTGTCTGCTTATTATCCGTCATCTTTTCACCTTCTCTGTGGTGCCATTGCCGAAGGGTGGGTCGTGGATACAGCTCTTAATGGGTGGGTTTAAAATGCAGGAGGGGTATTTGACTCCCATTCCCTTGTTTGCGAATTTTCTCTCTTCCTTGTTGAGAAGATTGTATCCTGTTGGTAGTGACAATATGGCAATGAGGGTAATCATACGGGTCCTCATTTTTGTTGATGAACGTCCCTTTAGAACTTTTCTGCCCGTGATTTTTTTTTGTATTATTACTGTAATGGGTGTCTCTGTGTTGTTGGCTTTATCCTGCATTGGTACATACAGGCCTTCTATCCGTGAAAAGAAGATGTTGAGGATACTGTGCAAAATAAAACGGGGGAGGGCACATACTCGATTGTGATGTGAAAATCCTTTCCTATTCTTCTTCTGTGGCCTACGTTATGATGGCAGTTAATCTTAAAATTTGCTCATGGAATATAGGGGGCATTCATTATCCCATCAAAAGAAAAAAGATCCTGTCTGGTAATCTCCGTTGGCCGATGCCAGAATCGGGAAAGGCGATTGGACAGAGAATTGGTTCCGACGCGGAAATTGTGACAGGCCCTGGTTTCACGCCAGATCGCAATTGTCCGTCACCTCGACAGTGGCGTCAATGCGTTCCAGAATGCATGTAGCGTAAACACTGTTTGCGCATCATTCGCGGGCCCGACCTGGTATTCAGCGGTGCCTCTGCGATTCTCTGCCTCCACTGGGGCAAATTACTGACAGCGATGTTCACTTGCGCTTTTAAAAATCAGGAAACGACAGCGAGGTTGATGAGAGGGAGAGAGGGGGTACGGAAAGTGTCTAACATTGCCATGGTTTGCTGACAGTCGTGCCGCAAGCTGGGGGCCTTCTGCCAGGGACGGGGAGGAGCGAGGGATGTCCACAGGAGGAGGGCTGTGGGGTCGGGGTGGACACGCACAGAACACCATTGCCGTGGCCTGCAAGGCAGCCATGCAGCTGCGCATGCCACTGAATGCCTATTATGCCACAGGTCGTGTGGGTCTACCCCCAGGTGTCAGCTGGTCCCTGGTTGGGTGCGCTCCAGCGCAACCAATGCCAAATTGTTGGTTGGGTTCAGTGTGTGTGGGGCTGGAAATGTGTAAATGGGCTGCACGGTAGCGCAGTGGGCAGCACTGTTGCTTCACAGTGCCAGGGTCCCAGGTTCGATTCCCGGATTGGGTCACTGTCTGTGCGGAGTCTGCACGTTCTCCCCGTGTCTGCGTGGGTTTCCTCCGGGTGCTCCAGTTTTCCTCCCAAATCTCGAAAGACATGCAAGGTAATTTGGACATTCTGAATTTCCCCTGTCCCTCGAACATGCGCTGGAGTGTGACGACTAGGGGCTTTTCACAGTAACTTCATTGCAGTGTTAATGTAAACCTACTTGTGACAATAAAGATTATTATTATTATTAAAATGCACTACAACTGGTCAGCCTCTAGAGTGCCAATCACGGACCCGGCGAATCCCACACTATATCTCATTGGAATCGATTGTATTCCACATGGCGCTAGCCCTGAATCAGTCACTGAATCGGTCCAGATGCAGCGACAGTTTTGATGTTGTTGAAGCCCACGAATCCTGCCCCAGCGTCAGCACTTAATCTCAGGAACAGAGAATCCAGCTGCCTTTCTTTTCTTCAGAAGGAGAAAGTGGACATTGCATTGTTACAAGAAATTCACTTGGATGATAAAGAGCACTTCAAATTGAGACGGAAATGGGTGAGGCAGGTATTTTTCTCCTCTTTTTCATTGAGTAGCAAGGGTGTTGTCATAATATACACCAGTGTATCATGGTGCAGACACACACTGATGGACACACAGTGGGACCAATCAACACACACAACACCGCAGCCAATCACCAGTTAGAGCACACGCACTACAAAGGCAGGGGGCATCAGAGTTCATGGAATTTACAATGCAGAAGGAGGCCATTCGGCCCATCGAGACTGCACCAGCTCTTGGAAAGAACACCCTACCCAAGGTCAACACCTCCACCCGATCCCTATAACCCAGTAACCCCACCCAACACTAAGGGCAATTTTGGACATTAAGGGCAATTTATCATGGCCAATCCACCTAACCTGCACATCTTGGTCTGTGGGAGAAAACCAGAGCACCCAAAGGAAACCCACGCACACACGGGGAGGATGTGCAGACTCCGCACAGACAGTGACCCAAGCCGGAATCAAACCTGAGACCCGAGAGCTGTGTGCTATCCACAATGCTACCATGCTGCCCTAGCTCATTTGAGCTGCAGCTAGCTAGGAGGACAGAGCTCACAGCCTGCAGCACAGACATTTACCATGTGCTGAGTGCATCGACTGGTTAGGACAAGGCAAATATCTTTAGTTAAAGCTAGTATCATGTTAACCCACAGTCAGAGTATGTGACAACAGTTAATGATTCAATAAAATAGTGTTGCACTATTTCAAGTGTTGGTGACCTGTATGTGTTCCACGGATCCAGAGCACCCAACACAACATGATACCAGGAGTTGAGGGATATTAGCACTTCTTAGACCTACACGCAAGTGATCTGCCTTCCACCAGCATTCCGTCATCCTGCAACATGGACAACATCTGCCCGCTGCCGCCGCTCCGCATCGCTGGCAACCCAGGGGCCAACTGGAAGATATTTAAACAGCGCTTCCAGCTCTTCCTTGAGGCCACAGACAGGGAGGACGCCTCGAATACCAGGAAGTTTGCTCTCCTCCTCGCCACGGCTGGAGACCATGCCGTCCACATTTTCAATTCTCTCACCTTTACGGATGATGAAGATAAAACAAAGTTCAAGACGGTCCTCCTCAAATTTGATACTCACTGCAGTGTAGAGGTGAATGAAAGTTATGAGCACTACGTGTTCTAACAGCGTTTGCAGGGTAAGGATAAACCTTTCCAATCCTTTCTCACGCACCTCCGCATCCTTGCGCAGTCTTGCAGCTACGGGCCCACCTCCGCCTCCATGATACGCGACCAGATTGTTTTTGGTGTTCAGTCGGAACCTCTACGACAGCAGCTCCTCAAAGTAAAGCAGCTTACCCTCGCGACCGCCATTGAGACCTGTGTCTTACACGAAAACGCCACGAGTCGGTATTCCCACATCCAAGCGGCTGAAACGGCGCGGCAAGGTCCCCACGAGGCGGAATGGGTCCAAGTGATTGAGCAACTCGAGGGCGTCAGCCTGGATGAGGGCGGCCATTTTGCGCATTTTTCGGGGACTCCCGCGCTTGTGCGCACCAAACGAGGGGACGGCGACGTCGAAGAACGTAATGCGCAGGCGTGCACCATGCACGACCGCACCATGCATGCACGGCGGCGCAGCGGACATGCTGACACTACGAAGTGCGGCAACTGTGGCCCATTTAAAACGGCAATGCCCTGCCAAATCCCGACAATGCCTAAGATGTGGCAGACCTGGCCACTCTGCTGCCTTCTGCCGAGCAGCTCAGCCTGCCAATTCATATCGCTTCAGCCAGCCTCGCAGGAATGTCCAGGCAATTCAACCCACGGTCACCGAGTCCGATTCCGACCTCCCACACAGCAGTGACACCGAGGAACCGAAGGCACCTTTTCGAGTCAGTGTTGAGACAAAAAGCAGGCTGTCCCCGAAGCAAAGACACCAGCCGCTGTTATTATACAGCATCGATCCTGACGATGAGCGGTGTGCCACCCTGACGGTCAACCGGTCCCAAATACGATTCCCGCCTGGACACTGGTGGCTCCGCCAATCTCATTGCGCAGTCTGACTTCCAAAGCCTTTGTGTCAAGCCAGCCATCCTTCCATCAGCCTGCCAGCTATTGGATTACAATGGCAATGTCATTGCTGCTAGCGGCTCGTGCCAACTTGAAGTGACGCACAGGTCACGCAAAGCCATCCTTCCTTTTGAAATTGTGGGCTCCTCGAAAGCCTCCCTGCTTGGCGTGCAGGCATGCAAGCTGTTGAACCTAGTTCTGAGAGTTCACTCTCGCTCTCCTGCTGGCGCATCTGCCTTTCAGGACACTGACTTCAGGGCGCAACTCAACGCCATCATCGACCAGCACTACGACGTCTTCGAAGGCATGGGCACGCTCCGATATACCTACAAGATCTTATTGAAACAGAATGCCACGCCTGTGGTGCACGCACCTCGCAGGGTCCCAGCACCCCTGAAGGACCGCCTCAAGCAGCAGCTGCAGGACCTCCAGGACCAAGGAGTGATCTCCAGAGTCACGGAACCAACCGACTGGGTCAGTTCCATGGTATGTGTGATAAAGCCTTCCGGCAATTTGAGAATTTGCATTGATCCCAAGGATCTAAATCGCAATATCATGAGGGAGCATTATCCAATTCCCAAGCGCGAAGAGATCACATGCGAGATGGCTCGCGCCAAGCTCTTCACCAAACTAAAGGCCTCAAACGGATTCTGGCAAATCCAGCTCGACAAATCCAGTATTGGATATTACAACTGTGTATATTCAATACCTCCTTTGGCAGATATTGTTACAACAGGATGCCATTTTCATTTCATTTCATATGTGCTTCAGAAGTGTTCCATAGGATCATGGAACAAATGATGGAAGGCATTGAAGGTGTTCGCGTCTATGTCGACGACATAATCATTTGGTCCACCACCCCGCAGGAGCATGCCAGTCGCCTCCAGCGCGTGTTCAAACGCATACGTGAGCAGGGCCTGTGCCTCAACAGGGCCAAATGCTCTTTTGGTCAGACGGAACTCAAGTTCCTCGGGGACCACATCTCCCAGTTGGGTGTGCGGCCGGATGCGGACAAGATGGCTGCTATCACAGCCATGAAAATGCCAGAGGACAAGAAGGCGGTCCTCCGATTTCTGGGCATGGTCAACTTTTTAGCCAAGTTCATCTAATCTCGCCTCTCATACCACGGCTCTCAGGAACCTGGTCAGGAAAACGACAGACTTCCAATGGCTCCCTGCCCACGAGCGCAAATGGAGAGAACTCAAAACCAAACTCACCACTGCCCCGGTCTTAGCTTTCTTTGATCCAGCAAGAGACCAAAATTTCAACCGATGCCAGCCAATCCGGCATTGGGGCAGTGCTCCTGCAACGTGATGAGGCCTCATCATGGTCCCCCGTTGCACGTGCGTCACGGGCCATGACCCCCACGGAACAGCGCTACGCGCAGATAGAAAAGGAGTGCCTGGGCCTTCTGACCGGTGTGGTTAAGTTTCACGATTATGTGTATGGACTTCCTCAATTCACTGTCGAGACCGACCATCGCCCGCTGGTCAATATAATACAGAAAGACTTGAACGATATGACGCCTCGCCTCCAGCGTATTCTTCTCAAGCTCTGGCGATATGACTGGTATACACCCCAGGCAAAGACCTCATCATTGCCAACAATCTCTCCAGGGCAGTCAAAATTCCGTGTGACCCAGCGGGATTCGTCTGCCAGGTTGACGCCCATGTGGCCTTCGTGGCCTCCAATCTACCTGCCACAGATGAACGCCTCATCCAAATTCGCCGCGAGACATCGGCTGACCCCTTGCTGTAGCATGTCATGCGCCACCACACGGACGGGTGGCTCAAGGGCCAATGCCCTCAGTTCTATAACGTCAGAGATGATCTGGCGGTAGCAGACGGGGTTCTTCTGAAGCTGGACCGCATTGTCATCCCGTATAGCATGCGCCAGCTCGTCCTGGAACAGCTACACGAGGGCCATCTTGGCGTGGAAAAGTGCCGTCGACGGGCCCGAGAGGCAGTGTACTGGCCCGGCATTAATGACGACATAGCCAAGGCAGTGCTCAACTGCCCCACTTGTCAGCGCTTCCAGCCGGCCCAACCACGTGAGACCCTGCAGCCCCATGAGTTGGTCACATCACCTTGGACCAAGGTGGACATCGACCTGTTCCACGCGCTGGGTAGAGACTATGTCCTGATTGTGGACTACTTTTCAAATTACCCGGAGGTGATTCGGTTGCACGACATCACATCGTCTGCAGTCATCCGTGCCTGTAAGGACACCTTTGCTCGACACGGCATCCCACTCACGGTGATGTCGGACAATGGCCCCTGCTTCGCAAGCCAGGAATGGTCCAACTTTGCCAGGCGGTACAATTTTGCACATGTGACATCCAGTCCCCTGTACCCCCAATCCAACAGCAAAGCGGAGAAGGGCGTCCACATAGTCAAACGGCTCCTCTGCAAGGCTGCCAATGCTGGGTTCAATTTCTCCCTCGCCTTGCTGGCCTATCGCTCGGCCCCACTGTCCACTGGCCTGTCGCCAGCCCAGTTGTTCATGGGTCACACCCTGAGGACGACGGTGCCGTCCATTCACGTCCCAGGCCTCGACCACGTTCCGGTTCTTCGACGGATGCAGCTGTCTCGTGCACAGCACAAGGTGGCTCATAACTCTCATGCAGCTGATCTCCCTGCTCTGGCACCAGATGACAATGTCCGCATCCATCTGCTGGATGGTGGCTGGTCTGCAACCGCTGTGGTCTTCGGCAGGTGGCTCCCCCGCTCGTTCCTGGTTCGTCTACCGGATGGCTCCATTCTACGCCGTAATCGACGCGCCGTTCGTCTCGTTCCGCGCTCACTACGTGAACCTCCACTGTCGCCTCGCCCTCCTGATGACCCTGCCATGGACTATGCAGAGATCCCGGTCACTCTGCATCCTCCTCACTCTGATGCAGTCCAGCCCGCTCCTCAGCCGGCGGCACCTTGAGGCGGTCAACCAGAATTCGTCGCCCAACTCAGAGACTTAATTTGTGAACTTTGTGGACTTATGGACTTTTTGATTTGTTCTGTTCTTCCGTTTGATCATTTACATGGTTTGTATATAGTGTTCATTTTGTTATTCTTGTGACACACTGTTTTTCTGCACCAGGCACCTCCCCATGTAAATAGCTTAGTTCTCATGTATATAGTCCTGTAAATATTTCACACACACGGAGTCAGGGACATTCTTACCATACACTATTTATTGCCACACAGGTACATTCTTTTATAAAAGGGGGATGTCATAATAAACACCAGTATATCATGGTGCAGACACACACTTATGGACACACAGTGGGGCCAATCAACACACACAACACCGCAGCCAATCACCAGTTAGAGCACACGCACTATAAAGACAGGGGGCACCAGAGTTCCTGCTCATTCGAGCTGCAGCTTGCTAGGAGGACAGAGCTCACAGCCTGCAGCACAGACATTCACCATGTGCTGAGTGCATCGACTGGTTAGGACCAGGCAAAGGTCTTTAATTAAAGCTAGTATTGTGTTAACCGACAGTCAGAGTACGTGACAACAGTTAACGATTTAATAAAATAGTGTTGCAATATTTCAAGTGTTGGTGACCTGTATGAGTTCCACGGATCCAGAGCACCCAACACAACAGGTGTGGCAATCCCAATCTACAAGAATGTCCCCTTGAAGGTAGAGATTGTACTCAGGACAAGGGTGGTAGCTATGTGATTATTCGGGGCTCGGTACTTGGGGGTATTGCCTCAATGAAGGAATGTGTATGGTCCTCCGAACAACTCTCCGGAGTTTTTCACTGAGGTCTTTCTGGACTTTGCAGAATTAGCTGTGGTTAACTTTTCTGGTCGGTGACTTTAATTGCCATCTGAACCTTTTGGTAGACGAGTTCCCATTTATGAAGAACTCCCCCACACTATAAGCTGGGCCTCGGCGAGCCAGGAGGTGGGAGATCTGGATGTGTGGAAGACCCTACATTAAATGGATAGAGATCTAACTTTCTTCTCAACCCGTCATCAGTGCCACACCAGAATTGATTATTTTTTGTGCATGCAGGGTGATCCTACAGCTTGTCTCCTTTTGTTCTATAAGTAGTAGTATTGTAATCTCAAACCAGTCTCCCATCTTCTTGGAATTCTTGCTTGACGGTTCACCCCGCCATCCATGGTCTAGATCATGGCAGTTCAACACCTCCTTGCGAAGAGATATATTATTTACCAATTATTGTAGGAAGGAGTTGAACTTTTTTACTCCGTTAACTTGACTCCCGATATTTCTCCTTCCATATTATGGGAAAATTGTAATGCCTATGTTAGGGGGCTGATTATTTCTATAAAAAGTGTGGGATGCTGGACAGCCAGCGGCGACTGGAGATCTGATTGGTAAAAGCCGGAGAGGTATAAGGGGGCTCCGAACAAGCAATTGTTGAGGGAGGTTAACATAGCAACGGTGGCGCTTACTCGTTATTGACTCAACAGGCTGAGAGAAGCATAAAGTTTGCAAGGCAGAAGCTGTATTAGTTTGGAAATAAGCCGAGTAAATATTTGGCCTGCTTGACTAAGGAGAAGGCAAACTCTAGGTTTATCGCCTTTGTGTGTTATTTGTGGGGGAGAGAGGTTATGAAGACAGCGGAGATTAATGGGGCTTTTAAGGATTTTTACTTGGAGTTATGCAAGCCAGATAAGCCTGACGACACGATGGCAGATATTGAACATTTGTTTTCTTTACCCTTCGGCTTCCAGAAGCTTGGCAGAGTCAACGCATGGCTCTCAGTGCTTCTTTCCCTGGATATGAGGGACGGGATTCTCTGTTGCCAGACAGCGATATCGTAATCGCCGATTGGGCGGAGAATTCCCTCCAACACCCAAATCGGAGGTGTCGCCGGTTTGACGCCGGCTTTTGAGTCTCTGCCCCCTCCAAATGGCGTCATCGTGTTGCACGCAGTGCGCCATTGGAAAGGCGTTGGCGCATCATCAGAAGTCCCGCCCCCGATGCTCCACCCTCGATGGGCCAGGATCCCGATGGTGTGGGACACTTATGCTATTTTTTTTTGTCAACCCTGCGTGGCGGCTGCCGACTGTGTCCAGCGCCGCCACAGTTGAGGGGGAGCCGTGCCGCTGGCCTGGCGGTGGAGGCTTCTGCGAGGGCTGGGGGGACTGGTGGGGAGTGGTCCGGGGGTGGCGAGGAGGGTTATTGGGGGTCATTATTTGGCGGGCCGGGTCCGCACGCGGCCGCCGCCGTGCACATGCGTGGCCAGGGACCCGGCCATTCTCTGGCGTTTTTGGCTGAGGAACCGGGAGCTTTACCCGGCGCGGCTGCTAGCCCCAAATATCCCAGAATCGGTGCAGCTGTTGCGCCACTTTTTCTGGCGTGAAACGCCACTGTTCCCACACCGGCGGCAGCACTTACTCTGGAAGTCGGAGAATCCAGCCCGAGGTGGCTGCGGCCATTAAAGTGTTTCAGCCGGGCAAGGCCCGGTGTGTGTTTCATCGGGATTTTAAAGATATGGGGCGTCATTTTCCGACCCCCCGCCGGGTCGGAGAATGGCCGTTGGCCACCGTGAATCCCGTCCCCGCCCCCGCCGAAGTCTCCGGTACCGGAGATTGGGCGGGGGCGGGAATCGGGCCGCGCCGGTTGGCGGGACCCCCCGCTGGATTCTCCGGCCCGAATGGGCCAAAGTCCCGCCCAGAAATTGCCTGTCCCGCCGGCGTAAATCAAAGCTGGTATTTACCGGCGGGACCAGGCGGCGTGGGCGGGCTCCGGGGTCCTGGGGGGGGCACGGGGCGATCTGACCCCGGGGGGTGCCCCCACGGTGGCCTGGCCCGCGATCGGGGCCCACCGATCCGCGGGCGGGCCTGTGCCGTGGGGGCACTCTTTCCCTTCCGCCTCCGCTACGGCCTCCACCATGGCGGAGGCGGAAGAGACTCTCCCCACTGCGCATGCGCGGGAAACTGACAGCGGCCCCTGACGCTCCCGCGCATGTGCTGGGAAACTGACAGCGGCCGCTGACGCTCCCGCGCATGCGCCGCATTTCCGCGCAAGCTGGCGGGGCAACAAACGCCATTTCCGCCAGCTGGCGGGGCGGAAATCCCTCCGCCGTCAGCCTAGCCCCTCAATGTTGGGGCTAGGCCGCCAAAGATGCGGAGCATTCCGCACCTTTGGGCCGGCGCAATGCCCGTCTGATTGGCGCCGTCTTTGGCGCCAGTCGGCGGACATTGCGCCGTTGGGGGAGAATTTTGCCCATGTTGTTGGAGCAATTGATTGATATGTGTTGTCACTCTTTTGAAGCAAGGCCATTGCTGCCGACACTTTGTGAGGCTAATATTTCCTTGATTTTGAAGGCAGGTAAAGCTTCGGAGGAATGTGTTTCTTGCAGGCCAATTTCTCTCCTGAATATTGACTTGAAATTGTTGTCTACGGTACTGGTAAGGAGGTTGGAAGATGTACTTCTGATGCTTGTTCAGGAGGACCAGACTGGGTTTATTAAGGGTAGGAGATTGCTGAGAGGCCTTTCAAACGTGGGCGCTGGATGAGTTGGTGATCTTCTCGGATGTAGAGAAAGCATTTGATTGAGTTGAATTGAGCCAGTTGGTGTACATGTTGCGGAGGTTCGGGTTGGGTGAGGATTATATCAAGTAGATACAGGTGCTGTATAATAGGCCTGTGGCGGCTGTATTCACAAATGGATTAAGTTTGGAGAATTTTGGGACATGGAGGGGAACTGGAGAGAGTTGTCCTCTATCCCTCTTGCTGTTTGCATTGGCTATTGAGCCACTGGTGGAAGCCATTAGAAAAGATCACCTCATATCAGGACTAGAGTGTGGGGGAAGCAACACAAGATCAAGCTTTATGAGGATGATGTGCTGGTTTTTATGTCGAACCCTGATGTTTCGGTTCCCACCATTATTGGCGTGGTGGATAGATTTAGTGCTTTCTCCGCTTTTCAGATCAACTTCACTAAATCGGAGGCTATGCCAGTGGGTGAATTGAGGGGTAAACCTTCCTCCTTCGCTAATTTCTCTTTTAGATGGAGCCCCTTGGGATTTAAATATCTGGGAGTCTCAATTACCCCTCCTTCAGGCAGGTGTATGTGGCTAATTTCCCTCAGTTGTTTGCTTCTATTGGGCCAGTTAAAAATTAATGTACAACCCAGATTGTTGTACCCCCTGCAGATGCTGCCTGTACTGCTGTCAGTTAGAGCCATAAGGGAAATCAACGGGATGATTGTTTCATTTATTTATCTGGAACATGAAAAAGTCTTACATAGAACATAGAACATACAGTGCAGAAGGAGACCATTCGGCCCATTGAGTCTGCACCGACCCACTTAAGCCCTCACTTCCACCCTATCCCCGTAACCCAATAACCTCTCCTAACCTTTTTGGTCACTAAGGGCAATTTATCATGGCCAATCCACCTAACCTGCACGTCTTTGGACTGTGGGAGGAAACCAGAGCACCCGGAGGAAACCCACGCAGACACGGGGAGAATGTGCAGACTCCAGACAGACAGTGACCCAGAGGGGAATCGAACCTGGGACCCGGGTCCTGTGAAGCCACAGTGGTAGCCACTTGTCCTGCCCTTAGGCTCTTACCTCAGGTTTCCTAAACTTCAGTCCCTGGGGCTAGGAGAGATCTGAATATACTGACCATGAGGCTTCTCAGATGGCTTCTCATCTTAGATTCATAAGGGACTGGGTTAGGAAGAATCCAACATCCATTTGGCTCGATATCAATGCAGACCAGTCAGCTTATCCTTTGCAGGTTTTGTTATTTTATGATGACGTTAAGGCAGGTTCTGTTAAATGTGATAATCCTATAAATTAGGATTAGAGTGTGGAGGTAGGACTGTTAGCCAGAAGGGAGATCCAAACTGCCTTCCACTCTCTCTCCTATCCAGAATAGCCCAGACTTCTGTTATGGGCGAGGCATTTTCAGAACCCCAAAATGTATCATGGAGTTCAACCAACCTCTCCCTTTAATGGATTTGTTGCTTTTCCGAGAACACGGCTTGTTCCCTAGGTGTGGGATTACAATTATGGACATGTGGGTTTTTAAACACAAAACAATGTTTATTCCATGAACTCAACTTAACATTGGATCTCTTAACACCCCTTACTTCAAAGATAACTCAGAAAATATTGCAACAGTAAATAATTCCTCAAAATGTTCCTTCAAACCTCCAAAAGACTTAACACCTTTCAACGGAATCACATCAGGTCAAAGGCTTTACTATTATGAGCTTAAATCACCTGAATGATCCAGAGATAGTCTTTCATGGCAGAGATCCAGCTCACTGCAAACACAGACACTCCCAAGCTCTTTTCCTCCAAACTGCAGCTCTCTGGAAACACACAGACATACACAAGCTGCTTTTTCAAACTGCAAAATTAAACTGCAAAATGGCTGACCTGACCTCAGCTCCACCCACTCTCTGACATCACTATTTTCTTCAAGGTACATTACTTAAACATCCATGTCTTAAAGGTACTCTCACATGACACTTCCCACTTGGTCTTATAGATTTCTTAGAATTTACAGTGCAGAAGGAGGCAATTCGGCCCACCCAGTCTGCACCAGCCCTTGGAAAGAGCATCCTTACTAAGCCCACATCTCCACCCTATCCCCACACCTCCAACCTATCCCCGTAACCCCACCTACCCTTTTTGGACACGAAGGGCAATTTATGATGGCCAATCCACCTAACCTGCACTTCTTTGGACCGGAGCACACAGAGGAAACCCATGCAGACATGGGGAGAATGTGCAGACTCCTGACAGACAGTGACCCAAGCTGGGAATCGAACCTGGGACTCTGGAGCTGTGAAGCAACTGTGCTAACCGCTATGCTACCTTGCTGCCCTAAATTTAGAGTACCCAATTATGGGCCATGGATTTTATACATGGAGGGACAGGGCCATTTGCAGAATGGGAGACATGTTCAAAGATGTTTTCTTGTCCTTCTTTGAGCAGCTATACCGGTAATTTAACATCCCAGGAGACTTTATCCTTAAGACAACTTTGCGTCTTGTCTCCTCTCTTTTCCCTGGTGGAAAAAATTCTGAATTCTGTGGAGTCTAAACAGTTAAATTTCAAGTTCTAAGTACTTTAAATTTGAGGACCTGTGTTTGCACACAGAGTGCCTTGCAGTCTTGGGAAAAGGACTTGGCAATCAATATTGTTGAGGAGACATGGGGTAATATATGGGACTATGCCAGTAAAATTTATGCTTGTAATAAAATGAAGGTGATCCAGTGGAAGATACTGCACCATCTGCATATCATGCTTAGTTTTGGATACAGGTTTGATCCTGCTATATCCTTGATGTGCCTAAAGTGCCTGGTAGTCAAGGGTGATTATATACACTGCTTATGGACCTGTGTTAAGATTAAATCCTATTAGTTTGGTGTAGTCAGTGAGCTGGAGAGGAATTTTGATAGACCCTTCGAATTTAATCCTATATTCCTAATTCTGGGTCTCCTTTCCCCCACTCAACCTGTTGATCTATTTTTGGATTGATCTGGTATAAAACTAGAGGCACTAGTTCCTTAAGTATAATGTTCTAAATTTATCCTGTGTTACTTGCATTGGCTTTTGTTCTGTACTTTAGCTGTTTTGCGCTGTTTTGCATTAATTGTAAAAAATTGAAAAAACCTAAATAAAAATATATTTTTTTAAAAATTGGTCAGTACACCAAATATAATTGCCTTGCTCTTCTTTGAAAGAGTGCAACAGGATATTTTATGTCCATTTGACATTCCCCAAAAGGCAGCACCTCCTACAATACTGCACTGGAATGTCAATTCAGATTTTTGTGCTCATGGCCTGAATTTCATGGTGCCTACGTGGGTGCCCGGCATTCTTGATATATCATCAAATAAAGCATGGTGATGCCGGATGGAATGATTCTTGCTGTCATCATGCCATATCACGTAGTCGAGCGGCGTGTGTGTCCAAATGTTGGCAGCCTGCCCGAAATATCAATGAAAGAGCCAATTCAGGCAATAAAATGGGACTGAAATTTTAAAAGGCTGCAGATTCACTGTTGCTTCACAACGCCAGGGTCCCGGGTTCAATTCCCGGCTTGGGTTACTGTCTGTGCGGAGGCTGCACGTTCTCCCCGTGTCTGCGTGGGTTTTCTCCGGCTGCTCCGTCCTCCCACAAGTCCCGGAAAACTTGCTTGTTGGGTGAATTGGATATTCGGAATTCTCCCTCTGTGTACTCGAACAGGCGGCGGAATGTGGCGACTAGGGGATTTTCACAGCAACTTCATAGCAGTTTTAATGTAAGCCTAGTTGTGACATAATAAAGATTATTCGAAGTAAGGAGGTTTTTATCCTTATGGAGGCTGCTCGCAGCACTATCTCACAAAACCCCTCTCCAGGACCTTCATGGCATCCTTCATCCTGTCCTTTTAAACCCCTGCCTGCAGCTGACTCTATGGAAGCGCCTGCTCTCTACCCGCCCACACCGGCAACGCTGTCCCCCTCACAGAACAGGTTTTGTGCTGCTTGGCTTGTTAACTGGCCGGCCAGCATTTGATTGCTGCCAGCTGCCAGTCTCGGGCGCAGGTAGAGTTTACGTCCGCCTCTGGGCTCACTGGGTGAGCGTGCATGCCAAGGGAAAACTTCAGGCCTGAGTTTTGGAATGGGACCTGCGCTCAGCTACAGTTGGGAGTACAAACAACCAAAACTTGACTTTCAGATCGAGAGTGAAAGTATCCCTTGGAAACAAATACGGAAATTATTAGTACTTTCTTTATATTCTTGCAAGATATAAGAAGGAAATGTGCAATGGCAGGGAAGTGTAATATTTTCATCAGTCTTGATTGAATCAAGATACTGAAAATAAATTAAATTTTTCTGGAGAAAGAGTGAAAAGCAGCAAAGAGGACGTTCTTAGGAATAAGGCACACAGGGAAACTTAATAATTGAAGAGTAAAAAAAAGAAGATTTGAATGGAAGATGAATAATTGTTGCACAAAATCTAGTGTTACTGAAAGAAGGGAACAGAATCAACAAAAAATATGTTTTTACAAAATTCATTCATGGGATGTGGGTGTTGCGGACTGGGTCAACATTTATAACCCATCTCTCTTTGCCCTAGAACTGAGTGGCGAGGCAGCACGGTGGCACAGTGGGTTAGCACGGTTGCCTCACGGCGCCGAAGTCCGAAGTTCGATCCCGGCTCTGGGTCACTGTCCGTGTGGAGTTTGCATGTTATCCCCGTGTTTGCATGGGTTTCACCCCCACAACCCAAAGGATGTGCAGGATAGGTGGATTGGCCATGCTAAATTGCCCCTTAATTGGAAAAAATGAATTGGGTACTCTATATTTTTTTTTTAAAGAAAGGAGTGGCTCATTCGGCCATTTTGGAGAGCAGCTAAGAGTCAACCACATTGCTGTGGATCCAAAGTCAGACTTAGGCCAGACCAGGAAAGGACGGCAGATTTCCTTCCCTAGAAGTCATTAGTGAACCAGCTGGGTTTTTACAACAACAATGGTTTCATGGTCATCATAAGGCTTTTAATTCCACATTTTTATTGAAGTCCAATATCATCATCTTCCCTGGTGGGATTTGAACCCGGATCCCCAGATCATTGCGCTGTTCCTCTGGATTACTGGCCAGAAACATTTGCTTTTAAATTTACAATGCCCAATTAATGTTTTCCAATTTAGGGGCAATTGAGCGTGGCCAATCTACCTACCCTGCACATCTTTGGGTTGTGGGGGCGAAACACGGGGAGAATGTGCAAACTCCACACGGACAGTGACCCAGAGCCGGGATCGACCCCGGGTCCCCGGCGCTGTGAGGCAGCAGTGCTAACCACTGCGACTGCCCAGAAACATAAGTGGAAACATAAAATAAAGGAAGTACCTAGAGCTGTTTAAAAGAAAGACATGGAAAAGCGAGTCATTTAGAAAAATACAATTATTTCTAACTGTTCAATTTTGTAAAAGAGAAAGGACTCCAATTAAAAAGATATTTAATTGCAAAGCCAACCAACAGAAGTACCCTTCAAACTACCTCACAAACAAAAGCACATTGAACACATGAGGAACAGATTTTCAGTGATGCTTCCTTAACAACACCAGCCAGCAACAGGAAAATAGAGGAATCAAATCACAACAAACTCTATAAACAATAGTGGTCTTGGCTTAGCACCAATATAAAATCTATTGTAAAATGCAGCTGTGAAATCACTGAAATGGCGCTTCACATTTTAGCCTCATGGTTTTCCTTTTCTGTCCAAAGACTGCCTCTCTAAAAAGCTATTGAAAACTTTATGGACAATCACTTACCTTCCATGCGGGACTGGAAAAGGACAGCATTGAATTCAAATATGTCGAGTCTAAGCATACAACGTTTTGATCCAGAGGGGAAAATGCCACCGGCTGAGCCCAGCTCAATCATAACCATTGTATGTAACAGCTAGAATTTACACTGTTACTTACATTCATGTGTTCTTGCACCATTTCTAAATTATTCCAGTCCTTTTATGACTCACTGCCTTCGATCTTCCACAATTATTGCCTGAGGCAGCGTTGAAATGTCAGTGAAGAATTGACACACAGCGTGAATTGTAAAAAAAAGCAAGAAACCAATTTTTCAAAAAACATGAAGCTTCATATTGCCTGTGTATCTATCAGGGAAGGGCGGCAGGGTGGCACAGTGGTTAGCACTGCTGCCTCACGGCATTGAGGACCCGGGTTCGATCCCAGCCCCAGGTCACTGTCCGTGTGGAGTTTGCATACTGTTGAGGTTGTTGCAGAGTTGGAAGTTATGTTCGCAGCCATCTTCCCATCAATAGCCATGATGGCCAGAACCTATTTTCAGTGGTTGGGTTCTACCGTTAAGAAGGACAGAGTTAATATCTTTGTTCTTTTTCATCAGTTCCATGATTGTTCAAACTCCTCTTTCTGTTTTCCCATTTGAAGGAGGATATCTAGGTGAATTAGCTGCATGCATGAAATCATATTTCCGTGCAAAGTTATGGAAGAGCTCATTGAGAAACTGAGGTGTGTTGCCTGACACCACCACATCTGGGATACCATGTGCTCTTCTTAGCAAGGCAATGACTGCCTTCGCTTTGGTACTGTGCAGTCCAATCACTTCAAACCATCGTAAGTAGTCAGACAATGACAATGATGAAACTTTACGTCAAAACTCAAATAAATCCATTCCTCGGCACTTGCTTGTCCTTGTCGGCAAGGAATATGGCGCAAGTGGTTTATTCTGCTGCTGACTATGCACTGCGCGCAGAAGGACATTTTTAGTTAACTCTTCGATGGAGATTTTGATGTTTGCCCACCAAATTGACTCTTGGACCCTTGCCTTGCATTTTGCCATTCACAAGTGACCTTGAAGGATTTTCTGTGCTATGTCCAGTTAAAATGTTTCGAGATGACCAATCTACTCTTAAAAACTAAGAAATCGTCAATGACTGTGAGACTTGGTCTGTTTGATGTAATGGATACTCTGGCCATTCATTCCACAAATACACTTTAACTTTGATGTACTCATCATCTTGCTGTTGTGCTTGCTTTTTCTCTTGTATTCTTTTCTCAGTGACTGGCAAGTGTTTGGTAATGAGGGAAGTGTACACTTCAACTTCCTGAATAAAATTTAAATATTCCAGCTTGACTCCTACCATTCAGATTCTTGATAATGTATCTACTGTCAGAATATACTCCACTCGAATGTCCTCAGTAACTGAATTGTATCTCATGGATCTCTGTCTAAAACATTGAATGCTGGGCAGCATTTTTGCAATTTCCTATTCGTTAAGAAAGGTGTATGTTATGTTTCAATATTGAATCTTAATCCCATGACATCATGCATCTGCTGTCATAACATACTTCACTCGAATGTTCTCAGTAGCTGAATTGTACCTCATGAGTCTTAGCCTAAAACATTGAATTCTCCGCAGCATTTTTGCAATTTCCTTTAGGTTAAGAAAGGGGTATGCTATGTTTCAATATTGATTCTTAATCCCAGGACATAATCAGAAAACTTCTCACAGACCCATGTGGCTACTAATGGTTCTTTCCCAGTGGTTGCAAACCATCTTTGCTGAGTCTGTGAGAGAACTGGGGCGAAATTCTCCCCCAACGGCGCGATGTCCGCCGACTGGCGCCAAAAACGGCGCCAATCAGACGGGCATCGTGCCGGCCCAAGGTGCGGAATGCTCCGCATCTTTGGGGGCCGAGCCCCAACATTGAGGGGCTAGGCTGGCGCCGGAGGGATTTCCGCCCCGCCAGCTGGCGGAAATGGCGTTTGGTGCCCCGCCAGCTGGCGCGGAAATGCGGCGCATGCGCGGGAGCGTCAGCGGCCGGCGACAGTTTTCCGCGCATGCGCAGTGGGGAGAGTCTCTTCCGCCTCCGCCATGGTGGAGGCCGTGGCGGAGGCGGAAGGGAAAGAGTGCCCCCACGGCACAGGCATGCCCGCGGATCGGTGGGCCCCGATCGCGGGTCAGGCCACCGTGGGGGCACCCCCCGGGGTCAGATCGCCCTGCACCTCCCCCAGGACCCCGGAGCCCACCCACGCCGCCTGGTCCCACCGGTAAATACCAGGTTTAATTTACGCCGGCGGGACAGGCAATTTCTGGGCGGGACTTCGGCCCATCCGGGCCAGAGAACTGAGCGGGGGGTCCCGCCAACCGGCGCGGCCCGATTCCCGCCCCCGCCCAATCTCCGGTACCGGAGACTTCGGCGGGGGCGGGGGCGGGATTCACGGCGGCCAACGGCCATTCTCCGACCCGGCGGGGGGTCGGAGAATGACGTCCCTGGAGGCAGTAACAAACTGATCCTCTTTGTATGGCTTTTTGAACTTTAAACAGCGGTGCATCCAAGGCTGTAGATGATGCGGCCCCAATTACAAGTGTTGACATCTCTGGATCGTAGCACGTCAGAATTTGTGGTGATGTTAGGAGATTTCTGATCTTGTCAAAAGTAGTCTGCTGGTCCACGTTTCAGCAACACTCTTAACTTCTTCTCAACAGCTGTTGTAACGGCTCATTAATTTCTGTCAAATTTTGTAGGAACTGCCTACTTGATTGACCATCCCAAGGCATCTTTGTAATTCTGTAATGTTTTTAGACGGTGGGAACTCTCCAATGACCTTGGTTTCCTGCAAGTCGGCCGTAACATCCAAAGCTTATGCAATAAGCCCGAAGAATTTTATCACAGGCTTTAGAAATTCATATTCGTTGTTTTGTGTCAAACCTGCTTCTTGTAGGGTTTCAGGATTCTTATTACACGGTGGTCATGTTCTTCCTATAATGACAAGGCGTTGTATCTTTCCTTGGCTGGAGTCTGGAGTCGAGGCACCAGAGTCCTGAGTTTAAGTTAGTCGTCCTTATCCCCCAGCAACCCTGCAGACCTTCTGGCCCCTCAAAGGGGCCAGGTACATGGGGGTGACTGAGGAAGGAGGAGTCATGTTAACTCCCAGGGAACCGTGCACAAACGTGCCAAATGTGCTTTCATTGACCATACACCAACTACATGTTGACAGAATGGAAGCCATTGGAATTGATGAACCGCACGGGCTGCTGCCAAGGTTGCTTCTATACGCACATAGGTGCAGTCTATTGCTTCCTGCACCTGAGGGAACTTAGATATAGCTACGAAGCCGGGAATCTCTGAGCCTAGCTATTCTCATCCACAGCAACATCATATAATAATGGGCTCTCCTCTAAAGGGCACTGGATACCCCCCATATGCACTGCTATGTGGCTCGCTGTGAAATGCAGCACAGGCCCCAGTTGCTCCCTGCAAAGACCCAGAGGGAAAGAAATTGAGTGCTGACGTTTCCTTCAGGGTGACTGGCAGAGGGAAGACTGAGGCAGGTCTTCTCGAAGCCAGTGACACATGTGGTGGACAATTTCAGCCTTGCTCTGCGCTGCCTCTCAGTCATTTGTAGAAAAGAAACTCGTGTGTTATGATATTCAAACACACACATCATGATAGACAGACCAACAGACAAATTAGCACACATAACACGACAGCCAATCACAGACAAGGACAGAGACAGTATAAGACAAGGAACACGACACCTGGTGGCCAGTCCATCTAGAGACCAGGACAAGGACTGGACCTGATTAACAACACACTCAGGGAGTCACCACGTGCAGAGTATCAAGACAAATCTGTAAATAGCAAGTTGGAATAAAACAGCGTTGTACCAATTGCAACCGTGTTGGTTCATCTGTACCTCAGAGCACCCAACACCACATCGTGGACCCTTGGTTTTGCCAGTCATCCACTCAATCTGGGTTCCTGCCCCTCAGCCTCCTGTTGTTTCTCTCCTTCCGGCCTTGTCTCGCCTGCAGTGCCTCCTGCTGGAACTGTGTGCACAGAGGCTTTTTCCTCCTTCGCCTCCTGCCTCGAATGGCGATAGGCAGAAAAGCTCCATGGAACACTGAATCCATTCTCACTTTTGGCTCCTCTCTGAAAAGAGATATTGAACGCCAGAATAGGTAAAGTGTGCTGAGTACGAGATGTGAATGAGAGAACTATGAGAGAAGTTGGGCAACTAAGCTTTGGCTTCGATCACATTGTTTCCCAGGTTATCTTACCCCGAGACTCTAGTACACACATAGAGGTTGGCAGCATTCCATTCCACAGATGCAACATCTGGGTGAGGTGTGGGGGGAGGGGGCCGATAAATTTTGAATGACCTCATTGAACCAACGTGGCTCTGACCTCCACCTATTGACTTGGCACAACTATGAGCAGTTGTTTGCTCATCATGAATCAATGGATTCCATTTGGTCACTGATGAATGACATTAATTGGTGGCCCGTGATGGGAAGGCAGAATTAATGCAGCTGCGCCTCGTTCACTGTAGCCTTCACTCTTCACCAAGGCTGGATCCATGTCTTCCCCAATGAAGCTTTTCAAAATTCGATGTGAGCCCACTGGGTTGTGCCGATCCTTTTCAAAGCGCTAAATTAGAAATCTGGTCCGCAGCTCCTTCTTGGGCAATGGGCTCTGAGTCCTGTGTAATTGACTTGGCCCCTGTCTGCCGCGGTGGCACCAAAAAGTGAGCATGCATTTCAAAGAGGAGCCCCAGAGGCCAGTTTTGTGGTCCTCCCAGAATTCATCATACCTCAACCAGGCTGCACCAATCTTACTTTCAATTTCAGAAGACTTCAGTTTACACGAGCATCTAGGTGGTGATGCTGCTCCTTTATTAGAGATTTCAACCCTCGCTCCCTCACTTCCCGCATGCCTCATGATTTGAAGGTAGATTCACATTGTCTTCCATTGTTTGTCCTCTTCATTTACCCCATTGACACTCTGCCGATCATTGTAAACTCTTCTCCACCCTCCTCTTTGCACAGCCCCTCCTTCCAGATAGATTCCCAGTGTTTGGCCTTCCCCCCTGCCCCTTCTCCCCCCCCCATCCACAACCCTGCTCCCACATGTCCCCACTTGTCTTCATCTGCCCAACTCCACCACGCACCCTCACTGCACAGCCCACCTCTGGTTGAACTTAGGACCTTTGTTGCGGTGGGTGAATGAGCCCCACAGCACAGTGCTGTCCAGGTAGACACTGGTGTGTGGGAGGCCCATGTAGTCCCCATCCCCAGGCACATTACTGATCCAACTAGGTGACACAAGAGGGTCCATGGAGCCAACAGCACTGTGCTCTCCATGAAGACCAGCTCGGTATATAGGTGAAGAGCAAGATGTGTCCCAAAAGGCTGGTGCACAGTGTATCAGGAGCAGGGTAGCACTATGACAAATAGGCTTTTCACGTTCCACACACCTCAAAGTCGCTTTATAAAAAGTCAGGTGCAGAAGCAATTTCAAATGGTGACCTTCTGGACCAATAGCGACCAAATGGGGTGATAAAAATAAGTGAACAATCTGGATGCTTTGTCCAGAGGAAACTGACAAAAGCTACTGTTCGCATCTAATTTTGTGGAGAGGGTGATTTTGCTAATTTGGCGAGACTTTCATTCACTGATCTTATCATAGAGTTATCAAGTTCTGCTGCACAGAAAAGGCCCTGCAGCCCATCGCATCTATGCCGGTCAAAAACAACCACCTATTTATTCTAATCCTATTTTCCAGCACTTGGCCCACAACCTTGTTTGCCTTGTTTGCACGTGTAAATTCTTTGTAAATGTTATGAGGGTCTCTGCCTCCATCACCCTAAAAGGCAGTGAGTTTCAGCCTTCTACCACCCTCTGGATTATAAAGGCTTTTCTCACATCCCCTCTCAACCTTCTGCCCCGAACCTTAAATCTATGTCATTGACCCCTCCACCAAGGGGAACATTTATTGCTGTCCACTATATCAAAGCCCCTCATAATTTTATACATCTCAATCATGTACCACCTCAGTCTCCTTTGCGCCAAGTAAAACAACCCCAGTCGATCCAATCTCTCTTTATAATCAAATCTCTACAATCCAGATGTTATAACCTGCCTACTTACCATTGGTTGGGGACTAATGACTATCCCACAATCCTGTGGGAGTATGAGCTTCCCCAATGAGGGGGGCGGAGAAACCACGAGTAAACGCCTAGTATAAATAAGCTGGCCAGTTCAGGAACCAGCAGGAAGAAGTATGTAGCTAGGGAAGTTACTGCTACTGTTATGTATATATGTTATAGTAAATAAATGTTATTACTTTGTATCCGAAAACTCGTGCTGGATTCTTCGTGGCCCTTACAAAACTGGCGACGAAGGTTAAAGTGAATAGCCGTCTACACTGCTGAAGCCACCTCCCTGGATTTTTGTTGGATACAGGTTGGAAGTTGTTTTCTATTATACCATACCTCTGTACGGACGTTTGGATGTTTTTGATGCTGCGCTGGAAAGCTGGAACCAGTACACACAACGGATGCGTTACTATTTCCGGGCAAGCAATATCACCGAAAACGAGCGGCAGGTGGTCATATTGCTCACCGCCTGCGGCCCGCATACGTTTGGGGTGATTAGGAGCCTTACGTACCCAGCTGCGCCGGACACCAAAACGTTTGATGAACTTGTGAATATAGCGGGGCAACATTTTAACCCAACCCCGTCCACGATAGTCCAGTGTTACCGGTTTAATACCGCTGAGAGGACCCCTGGAGAATCCCTTGCCGATTTTCTATCCAGGCTACGCAGGATTGCGGAGTACTGTTACTATGGTGAGACCTTGTCAGAAATGTTACGCGACCATTTGGTTTACGGTATTAACAATGTGGCCACCCAGAGAAAGTTGTTAGCGGAGCCAACATTGACTTTTCAACAGGCCATTCAAATAGTATTGTCCCGAGAGAGCGCAGAGCGAGGAGTACAGGAGCTACAGGAAATGGAAGTGCATGCCTTGGGGCGCAACACCTTCCGTCCGAAAACGTCCCCCCCGCACTCCTGCGGTACCTTGGGCGAGGCAACGTCCGGACCGATGCCAGTGGCCGTCGGACATTCCTCCCCGAAGGGAGCCTTCTCCAGAGCCAATGGATGAGGAACCATGTCCGTGTCAGACTTGTAGGCGCCGACCCCGTCGCGGACGGCGGTCCTGGGGCCTGAGGCGCCGTCGTTGCGACCGAAACTGGGAAAAGCCCAGGGGCCATAACTGGGACCAGCCCAGAGGCCGTACCTTCCATGTGGATGAACCTGCGGTGACTACTCCTGAGGACGTGGAGACGGAGGACGACTGCCTGCAGCTGCATTGTGTGGCAGCTCCCCGTGTAGCCCCCATTAAGGTGACAGTACGGGTCAATGGCCACCCGCTTGAGATGGAGTTGGATACTGGCGCAGTGGTCTCCGTGATCGCCCAGAGGACATTCGACCGCATCAAGCAGGGTATACAGACCCTTACATGAACCGACTCACAGGCCAGGTTGGCCACCTACACGGGGGAACCACTGGACATTGCAGGAACTACAATGACCCCTGTTGTCTATGGATGCCAGGAGGGGCGTTACCCACTTATCGTGGTGCGCGGCCATGGGCCCAGCCTGTTGGGTCAGGACTGGTTGCGCCATTTGCGGTTGCAATGGCAGCACATCCTCCAAACAGTTTCTGAAAGGTTGACTGAGGTGCTAGGACGATACCCAGATGTATTCCAGCCTGGTTTGGGGAAAATAAAAGGGCCGTAGCCCGTATCCAAGTTGAACCAGGAGCCACGCCGCGCTATTTCCGGGCGCACCCAGTGCCTTACGCCTTGCTCGAGAAGGTAGAAGGGGAGCTCACTCGTTTGGAGAGTTTGGGTATTATCAGGCCTGTCCGTTTTACTGGCTGGGCAGCACCAATTGTACCTGTAATGAAGCCAGATGTCACAGTTCGCTTGTGTGGTGACTATAAACTTACAGTGAATATGGTTTCCCGACTCGACCGATATCCAATGCCTCGCATAGAGGATCTCTACGCGAAACTTGCAGGTGGACTCTCGTTCACAAAATTAGATATGAGTCACGCCTACCTGCAGTTGGAGCTGGACCCTGCCTCCCGACCATATGTAACGATTAATACACACCGGGGCCTGTATGAATATACACGGTTGACCTTTGGAGTTTCCTCTGCCTGCGTAATTTTTCAACGTGTTATGGAGGGCATTTTGAGAGGTTTACCACATGTGGCTGTCTACCTAGATGACGTTTTGATTACAGGGACGTCGGAGCAGGAACATTTGGAAAATCTGGAGGCTGTCCTTAGACGCCTTTCGGAGGCTGGGGTCCGTTTACGTTGCACAAAGTGCGTATTTCAGGCAAAGGTACTAGTCTACCTAGGTTATCGGGTGGACCGCGAATGTCTGCACCCCGTCGCAGAGAAGGTGCGTGCAATTCAACATGCCCCCGCCCCGACTGACACTTCGCATCTTCGTTCTTTTCTCGGTCTCGTAAACTATTACGGGAAGTTCCTCCCCAATCTGGCAACTATGCTGGCCCCTTTGCACCTTCTGCTGAAGAAAAATCACACCTGGGTTTGGGGTCAGCCGCAAGAAACCGCTTTCCGGCGGGTAAAGCAACAGTTGTCATCGTCTGGGTTACTAACCCACTGTGATCCTGGAAAGCCTTTGTTCGTCATATGTGATGCATCCCCGTATGGTATTGGGGCCGTCCTGTCCCACAAGATGGAGAACGGGGCCGAACGACCAATAGCTTTCGCCTCCCGCACATTGACTGCAGCGGAGAAAAGGTACGCGCAGATCGAGAAGGAGGGCCTGGCAGTGGTTTTTGAGGTGAAACGCTTCCACCAGTACGTGTACGGCCGCCATTTCACTATCGTGACTGATCATAAGCCCCTGCTGGGACTTTTCAGAGAGGATAAGCCAATACCGCCCATTGCTTCTGCACGGATCCAGGGCTGGGCTTTGTTGCTTGCTGCATACGAGTATTCGCTGGAGCACAAACCAGGTACGCAGATAGCAAATGCCGACGCACTGAGCCGATTGCCTTTATCGACCGGCCCCATGTCGACCCCCACGCCCGGTGAGGTGGTTGCAACCCTAAATTTTATGGACACCTTGCCTGTCACGGCATCACAGATCCGTGAGTGGACCCAGACGGAGCCAGTCCTGTCAAAGGTTCGGCACATAGTCCTGTATGGTGGGCAGCATAGACAGCTCCCAGGCGAGTTGCGGGCATTTTCCTCCAAGCTGTCAGAATTCAGCGTGGAAGATGGCATCCTCTTGTGGGGGATGCTTGTGATTGGCCCGGAAAAAGGCCAGGAGCTGATACTAACAGACTTGCACAATGGGCATCCAGGTGTGACCAAAATGAAAATGTTGGTCCCGAGTTATGTCTGGTGGCCAGGCCTCGACACCGACATTGTGAAGGTGGCCAAAAACTGCTCCATTTGCCAGGAGCATCAGACGCTTCCGCCGGCCACGCCCCTACATCACTGGGAATGGCCTGGGTGGCCTTGGGCATGCTTGCATGCAGATTTCGCAGGCCCTTTTCCAGGATCCATGTTCCTTCTACTAATTGACGCCCAGTCCAAATGGCTAGAGGTGCATAAGATGCAGGGGACAACGTCCTGCGCAACAATTGAAAACATGCGTTTATCGTTTAGTACGCATGGCCTCCCCGAGGTGCTGGTCACGGATAACGGCACTCCATTCACGAGTGAGGAGTTTGAGAGGTTCACGAAAATGAACGGCATCCGCCATATCGGCACTGCCCCTTACCACCCGGCTTCAAATGGGTTGGCAGAGCGTGCAGTGCAAACATTCAAAAGAGGCCGAAAGAAGCAGTCTTCCGGATCAATGGACACAAGACTGGCTCGCTTTTTGTTTACGTACAGGACCACCCCCCATGCAGTGACTGGGGTAGCTCCCGCAGAACTCCTAATGGGCCGGAGACTTCGCACCCGCCTTAGTATGGTTTTCCCGGACATTGGCGCAAAAGTACACCGCACACAAGAACGGCAGGGACAGGGATTTCCTCGGCAGCGGCTGATTCGGCAGTTTGCGTCCGGTGACCCAGTGTTCGTTCGGAATTTTGCTGGTGGTGCCCAATGGGTTCCTGGTGTAATCTTTCGCCAAATGGGCCCTATATCTTACCAAGTGCAAGCCCAAGGTCGTCTCCAGCGAAAACATGTAGACCACGTTCGGTCCAGAAGACCATCCCCTCAAAACATTCCCCGCCCCCGGATCTCATTTCAACAGCCGCAGAGACCAGAGACAAGGGAAGGTAGTCCTCACAATCTTCCACTTGTGCCTCACTCGAAGCCTGCGCAGGTCGTTACGGGACCGAATGGAGATAGTGACGCTGACATGACGGAGGCAGCAGACTCTGACTCCGAGATGGAGACACAGGATGCATCAGTTGGGGTATCCTCAGGTCCACGGGCCGTGGATGTACAACCGCGCCGTTCATCACGGAAGCGCCGGTCTCCGTCTCGTTACACGCCGCCTGATCCAGCGCCGCGTGCAATTGGTGTCCGGCCTGCGGCCAAACGAGTCCGACGCCCTCCTTCGCCAGGGTCTTCGGTGGATTCCTTGGACTTTGGGGGGGAGGGATGTTATAACCTGCCTACTTACCATTGGCTGGGGACTAATGACTATCCCACAATCCTGTGGGAGTATGAGCTTCCCCAATGAGGGGGGCAGAGAAACCACTAGTAAACTCCTAGTATAAATAAGCTGGCCAGTTCAGGAACCAGCAGGAAGAAGTATGTAGCTAGGGAAGTTACTTCTACTGTTATGTATATATGTTATAGTAAATAAATGTTATTACTTTGTATCCTTAAAACTCGTGCTGGATTCTTCATGGCCCTTACACCAGACAACATCCTGGTAAATCTCCTCTGCACCCTTTCAAGTGCTATCACATCCCTCCTATAATGTGGTTTCCAGAACTGCACGCAATACTCTAACTATGGCCGAACCAATGTTTTGTACAGTTCCCGCATAACCTCCCTGCTCTTAAACTCTATGTCTCGCTAATAAAGGTAGGGCCCAGTATATATGCACACCGAGGTCCCTCTAGCCCTCAATGTTTCCCAGGGTCCTCCCATTTATCATGTATTGCCTTACCTTATGTATCCTGCCCAAGTGCATGACCTGTTAGTTGATCAGGTGGATCTTGTGCTTTACTGATTTGTTTAATTGAGTCAAGTCCATACAGATTCTAATTGAACCATTAGACTATGGTACTTAAACCATTCCAGAATACGACTTTGTTGGTCTGGTAACTGGAGAGATGATTCCTCGTTGTAACATCTGTTTAGTGTCGCTCTTGACTTTGTTTGAGAGTGGGCGAGGGACCTTCCTCACTGTCAAGAGACAGAGGCTTACTATCTTACTTTAGGATTGAGTGATAATGTGGTTTCAGCTTTTCTAAGCCTGGAAATAGGGATGGAAATTCATTCCTGAATATCTCACAGGCCTGCTTATCGACAATTTAAGAAGCCTTGTAAATGAGCCTCAGCTGCTAACATGCTTTTCTGCTCAATAATGATGACCCCTGGTTCTTTATCATGCGCTAGTGTTCCACAATTTCTTTATCTTCGTATCTTAATCTTGCCAGATGTTGACCGGTTTATTTTTGTGTGGTCCTTTATGGACCTTTCAACTGGATAGGCTGTAATGTGATATTTTTCAGCCATTTAGCTTCAACAGATAATACTGAAACACCTGCCCCAGTATCTAGCTTGAGTTTTGTGGGGTGACCAAAAACCTCTAATTTAATGCTTCAATAATTATTTTCTGTTTCATTGTCATATTCTGAGAGATTATTGTTTGTTTCTGCAGCTCATCTATTTCTTGAAGCTTACTTGGTGTTGCTATTATTTCTTTCTTCCTGTGAGCTATTGGAACCTTTGATCTGCAAACTGTTTTAAAATATCTTTGCATTTGCAGCCACACCAAGAGCATCTCAAGATAACGGTTGGCTCGTTATTTCCCCACGACACACACATTTGTTTTACTGCACTTTCTATTTTATGTTTGACATATTGAAAGGCTTCATTATTTCTTTTCTCCAAGGGAGATCACTTTCTCCATGAACTCTGATTTGCTGCTAAGCTCGATATGTTGCACTATTTTTATTGTCTTTGTGAGAATTAAATATCTCTCGTTTACAAAAGATCTGGGGCGAGATTCTCCGACCCCCCGCCGGGTCGGAGAATCGCCGGGGGCTGGCGTGAATCCCGCCCCCGCCGGCTGCTGAAGTCTCCGGCACCGGATATTCGGCGGGGGCGGGAATTGTGCCGCACCGGTTGGCGGGCCCCTCCGCGCGATTCTCCGGCCCAGATGGGACGAAGTCCCGCCGCTAAAATGCCTGTCCCGCCGGTGTAGATGAAACCACCTACCTTACCGGCGGGACAAGGTGGTGCGGGCGGGCTCCGGGGTCCTGGGGGGGGGCGCGGGGCGATCTGGCCCCGGGGGGTGCTCCCACGGTGGCCTGGCCCACGATTGGGGCCCACCGATCCGCGGGCGGGCCTGTGACGTGGGGGCACTCTTTCCCTTCCGCCTTCGCCACGGTCTCCACCATGGCGGAGGCAGAAGAGACTCCCTCCAATGCACATGCGTGGGAAACTGTCAGCGGCCGCTAACGCTCCCGCGCATGCGCCGCCCGCAGATGTCATTTCCGTGCCAGCTGGCGGGGCACCAAAGGCCTTTTCCGCCAGCTGGCGGGACGGAAATTCGTCCGGCGCCGACCTAGCCCCTTAAGATTGGGGCTCGGCCCCCAAAGATGCGGAGCATTCCGCACCTTTGGGGCGGCACGATGCCCGACTGATTTGCACCGTTTTGGGCGCCAGTCAGCGGACATCGCGCCGTTTCCGGAGAATTTCGCCCCTGATAAGGATTTATCTGAGACCCCACATATTATATCATCATGTATTAATTAATCTCTGAGGACTCCATAATTATAGTTCTTCGCAAGTCTGTACAGGCCATTTGGTCATTATTTATTTATTTGTATAAATTTAGAGAACCCAATTCATTTTTTCCAATTAAGGGGCAATTTAGCGTGGCCAATCCACCTACCCTGCACATCTTTTGGGTTGTGGGGGGTGAAACCCATGCAAATATGGGGAGAATGTGCAAACTCCACACGGACAGTGACCCAGAGCCGGGATCGAACCTGGGACCTCGGTGCCATGAGGTAATAGTGCTACCAATTGCACCATCGTGCTCCCTACGATTTGGTTATTTATAAAGGAGTCCATGGGTGCTATTCTTCCCCCCCACGCCGGGGGGGTAGAATCGCCGGGGCGCCGCGCAAATCATGCCACGCCGCCCTGACCCCCGCACGCGATTCTCCCACCCCCGGAAACCAGCAGCGCGCGATTTGCACCGGGCCGCTCGGAGAACCGGCGAGCGGCGATTCTCCGGCCCGGATGGATCGAGCGGCCGCTACGACATGACAGGTTTCCGATGGCGCCGTCCATCCCTGGTTGCTCTCTGCGGGAATGCTGGGGGGGCGGCCTGTGGGGGGGTGGGGGTGGGGGGGGCTCCTTTACCGGTGTGGCGTCCGATGGGGTCTGGCCCGCGATCGGGGCCCACCGATCGGCGGGCCGGCCTCTCTCCCCCCCCCCGCCGCCCCCGGGCCTACCTCCTTCCGCGCACGGTCCCAGAACACCGGCTCCATGTTGGTGAGGGGCCGGCGTGTGTAAGACATTCCCCACGCATGCGCAGGATGGCGCAGCCCAACTGCGCATGCGCAGGATTGGGCTGCCCCAACTGCGCATGCGCAGGTTGGCACCACGTAAGGACGCTGGAGCTGCGTGAACCGCACCAGCGCCATGCTGTCCCCCTGTGGGGGCCAGAATAGGTCGTGTCCGGGCCGTTTGCGCTATCGTGAAACGCGACGGCGTTCACAACGGCGCGAACACTTGGCCTCTATATCGGAGAATCGCCCCCCATGTACTTGCCAGATTTTTTCCTCCTCTTATTACGTTTTGCTCACTCAATTATCATTTATTTCAAACATTGAAGTCTGATGCCTTGAGGAATTTCTTATAGGAGCTTGAAGCATCATTGATGCCCTGCATTGACGTCTTGCAATAATGTTGTCTGCTAGGCCCCTACTGCATAGAGTAACACACTGACCCGATCTTTCTGTTTCTTCTTATGAAAACCTGAAGCTGATCTGTGTTTGCAGAATCTCATCCTCCAGCTTTCCCTGAGCTTGGTGCAAGCCTTCTGCACTTTGGAATGATTCTGGGAGTGGCAATGTAGACATCATGCTCTCCCTAAGCTCTGGTTCTATTGCTGCTTCAATAGGTTAGCTTGTAGATTGTGATCTGTACCCACTGCTGTCTGGACTCGAAGTCCATGTGTCTACTTGCATTTGCAGTATCTACAATGTGTCGTTATTAGGTGAGACTTCCATCATTTTTCCTGTCCTTTCCCCAAGGACTTATAGTTATTTGAGGTCCACTCTTGGAGTTGTTCAGTGTCTTTACATTTTGTCTGCTTGGATTACCAGGTTTCGGATGGGGCACATGAACAGCTCACAGAACCTATCTGCTGACCTCATGTTTTGGCCTGAGTTTGGTGTCTGGTTGGTTTCACTGCTACCCTGAGAATGCTACCATAGACTGCTATCCACATAAAATATTGTTGTTTATTTGTAGATATATGCACATCTCAGTACTCTACATAAGGTTGCACCATTACTTCTCCCCAGATCTCAATCTCTTAGTCTTGTGACATTGTCTCATCATTGCATTAGTATCCAATGCTCTTGATGTTAACTATTATGGAACGTCACCTTTTCAATGAAAGGAACAGCAACAAAACATCTGAAAATGTGGATGTGCAGCAATGTCCCAATCTAAAATAAACCACAAAGGGAATTAATTTTCTGCTTGCATCCCAGATATTATTATAAAACAAAAAGCAATACATCGGGAAAAGATGCAGTTCATTTGTCCCCTGGAAAGTGGTATTGCTTGAATTATACTGACTCCAACTTCCTCTGTGCCATTTCCTGAGGACGCCAAGGCAGGAGATCAGAAGAACCACCACGCCAGGGTATTCCATCAGTTTATGGCCTCACCCTCTCTTTCTCCGTAACCCCGATTGAACTACAACTCAAGATCTCTGAGTTCCTCCAGTTCTGGACCCTTGTGGATCACTGGCTTTCAACTTTTCACCATTGCCATCCATGGCTTCATCTGCCTCGACCCTCGACTCAGGAATTCCCACCCTGAATTTCTCGACACATCTATCCCTCCCTTCTTTTAAGATGCTCCTTCGAACCTACCTCTTTGACCAGGTTTTTTATCACCTGCCCTACCATGTGATCTAATGTCAAATTTATTTTGATAATACTCTGGGAAGCATTTTGGAATATTTTCTAATGCTAAAGGTGTAAGTTGCTCTTGTTTAGGCATTCGGGGTGGGATTGATTGCAGTCGTTGGGAGCAGGAGTCGTGGCGGGCGGAGTGATTTATCAGACAAGAGCCGAAATCTTGGCTTCCCAAGAGCGGGTTGAGTTTAGGGGCAACAGGTTAGAACTGACAGCACCCAGTGGTATGAACCTATTTTCCTTCCATTTGCATGCCATGAAAACTCATTAAATTCCAAATTTTCCAAATTAATTCAGACCTTCAAGATCAAGTCATGCCAATTTGTTCATGACTGGTTGAAGGTGGCCTGCACTAGGTGGGGAGTCCATTCTAATCAATGGTGATTGGTCACCTTTGTTGAAGACATTGAAAAGGGAAGAGGGGCATGGGAATGTCCATGGACTACCAGTGGTGGCAGTGTGAAGCTGTGGGGAGGAAGGAACGGGAGTGATGGGGGGGGCGGTGATCTGATGAGGTGATTTGACTGCAGGAGCTGGATGGAGTGATGAGAGGGTATCCCTGGAGATTATATAGAATTATGAAGGGTTGAATGATGGGGATGAAAGATTTAGAGCTGCAAAGAGACATGAAACATAATTTCCACGTCCATCTTGACAAGATCATTCAGGATCTTATGTACTTCAATCAAGTCCACACCGCCCCACCCCCCCAAACTCCAGTGAAAACAAGCCCAGTCTGTCTAACCTTTCCTCATTCCCCAACCCGCTCGTTCCATGTATCTGAGTCACAGATCTAAAATCTGCCGAACTCAGCCCTCAATGTATTCAGAAAGCCACAGCCTCCACTGCTCTCTGGGAGAGAGTCTCCACTAGCTAATGACCCTCTGAGAGAAGAAACTTCCTCCTCATCGCATTCTTTAAGGGAGCCCCTGAATTTTTAAATGTTCCAGGCATTTTCCTTCCAAATCTGTAACTTTTGCAGCCCCCCCCCCCCCCCCCAGCTGATGGGCTCCCTGCTGCAGAGCCTTTCATGCTTGCCCTCAAGGTTCTTTCATAGACTGCTGCAATCATCTAATAGCCGGTTTGGCTGCTTGTTGCCCACCCCGCCGCATGATTGCTTGTGGCCCAGTGTGGCTACTACCCACCGCTTTAAAATTAACATTAAATTCTATGTGTGCCAGCTATTAACATACAAGCTGAAATTACACACATTTTCGCCTCCTCCACTGGGACCCGGGCTTCATGGATTAAATTCCGCCCATTGCATTTATGTGATGAGCAGCCAAATCTGGAGATAACCTTCATAATTCACTGGAAATTATCCGGGTTAATGACTTACCTGCATAGATGGAACTGACAGCTCAAGAACCTCCACCAAGAAAATGCTTTAATATGTCCTCTCCTTCAATCTGGGCCAGATGTTATAAATCAAAACATATTTCGATTTCCACTGGAGAGGGCTTCAGTCTTAACCTATGGAGCCCTGAGTAGAATTATTGATACATATTAATCTTTACATGATCACTGGGCAAGTCAACATTCTAAAGCAAATTTATTGGAAGCATTTGATTGCCCACTATATGCATAAATCAGGCAGACTGCTTTTGAGCATTGTAATTATATATTTTAAATGCCATTGCTCCAATATTGTTAACATTTTTCTTTTGCAGAGAAATATGTGCAAGCGTCTCTGTGGAATCTGGATTCTAGTCTAACCTGCAGAGAGTGATCGGGGGATGAAAGTGTGTTCAGTGTTTGATATCTACCAAAGAAACTAATGGAAATGTGTGGACAGTATGAAACCAGCCCCAATAGTCATAAATCTCAGCATAATATGTGATTTGCAGAATCTGCCTGGCTATTCCATTTAGAAACATTGACCAGGATAGATAGCTTGAATAAAAGTGTAATGTTAGATGATTGCTATCGAGCGTTCACTCCCATAAGGTGCTTGAAGCTCAACTCTGCGGCTACCCCTTTCTGCACGGGATATAATTCCGCTGCGGGCATATTGTTATGAAAGCAAAATAACTCAATTGGTGCCCTTTGTTTTTCCCAGCATGCAGGAAGTATGTGATAGAATTAAACTAAGAATACCTACCAGGGGGAACAAAAAACACTAGAGCCTGGTAATCACAAAACAGCAGGGAATCTGTACCATGCGGGTTTCTGCATTATCGTGAGACAGTCATAAAATAATTAACAAATAAAGTACATTAGCTTGTTTAACAGCATGGGAAAACAAGCTAAAACAATTGTAGATATATATAAATGGAATACATGTGGATGAAGTAGAAATGTATCACCTACTATATCGCACTGCTACTGAATGAAAAATAACATTGAACTGTTTACACCATTCATAAATGGCATTGGCATTCAATATAGAGAGATGTTGACTAAATGAACTCTTACTCCTAATTTGGAGACTAGCCCACATTCAGCACTTATTGGAAATTGTTTGCGAGCAATATCCAGCCCGACAGGATTGTCTAATATGAGCTATTCAGTTGTGATAAGTGCAATTAAAACATCCCACGTTTTCAATGCCCAGCTCCGGGCACAGAACAGCACTTCTTGGCATATGACGTGGCCCAAGGAGAGCAGTTTCAACAGGACTCTCAGGGCAAGGTTCAAGAAAGGTAAATGCAGCCATACTATTCCCAAAGCAGTTTCGCCATTAAGATCCCTTGAGCTAAGTCAGTCAATTACAAAAATGCCAGGATTGACATCAACTTTCATCCGTTTCGATCATTTCGTTTTGTGAAATAGTGAGTGTTGATGTAATCAAAGGCACGGAGTTGAAGGAATTACAAAGGGGAGTAGAGAAAGGAATTAACATCAGTCGAAATCCGGTCTTTTATCTGGAAAAATGTCAATGCTGACTGTTCCTTTGTAACTCGCTACAAGGAGTGGATGAGATAACTTGCTTAGGTGGATTTAAGGGGAAGTTAAATAAACACAAGAAAGGTGAAATAATGGAAGATTATGTTGATAGGGTTCAATGAAGAGAAGTGGGAAGTGTGTCGTGAAGCATACCCGCCAACTACAAGGCAAAAGTCAGGAGCATGACTTTTTAAATTTATTCACAGGATGTGGATGTCACTGGCTCGGCCAGCATTTAGTACCCATCCCTACATGCCCTTGTGAAGGTGGAGCTGAGCTTCCTTCCTGAACCACTACAGTCACTCAGGTACACCTACAGCGCTGTTAGGGAGGGTGTTCCAGGATTTTGACCCAACAACAGTGAAGGAACGGTGATATATGTCCGAATCAGGATGGTGAATGAGTTGAGGGGGCACTTCGAGGTGGTGGTGTTTCCAGGTATCTACTAACCTTATCCTTCGAGATGGTAGTGCTATGATGTAATGCCCTCCACATGCCTGGATGTGTGCAACTCCAACAACAGTTAAAAGCTTGACACCATCCATGACAAAGGTAACCCGCTTGACCGTTATCCACCATCCTGAGCATTCACTGCCCTCAGCACTGTCTCATAGTGGCAGCAGTGTGTATCATATACAATATGCACTGCAGCAATTTGCCAAGCCTCTTTTGATAGTACCTTCCAAACCCGTAACCAAAGACCATCTGGAAGGACAAGGACAACAAATTCATGGAAACTCCACCACCAGTGAGCTGCCCTCCAAGTCACTCACCATCCTGACTTGGAAATATATCGCTGTTCCTTTGCCATCGCTGGATCAAAATCCTAGAACTCCCTTTCGAACGACAATGTGCGTGAACCTGCATCAGTTCAAGAGGGTGGATCGTCATCACCATCTGAAGGTAAATTAGGGATGGGCAACAAACGCTGGTACAGCCAGCAGAGCTGACATCCCATGAACGTATAAGGAAAAATATCTTTCTGTGCTTCACATTCTATGTAATTTTGGCCAAGGTTAGTATCATGATTGGTACTTACTTGGAGGGCCGAAGGGCCTGTTCCTGTGCTATATTGTTCTTTGTAATTCTTGTATTTGCATGAATGCATCTTCCACATAGTGCTGTGCCCTTTCAGGAATAGTTTCTTTTCCCTCGGATCTATAGTTATGAACCGCTCATTACCTTAGCAACACTCACCGGCGATACTTTTGACTTGGTGAAATTGCACAAAAATGGGCGATAGTGAATCAGCATCTTTCCTAATTTTTATCTCTGTTGATGTCAATTGGGAGAGGTGTAAAGTGAGTAGGTGTTTCATTATTTCTCATTTATGACATATTGCAATTTTAAAATCGTCCCATTTTTCTTTTTACATCAAATACAGCAGGAATGGACTGAACAGAATACCAATCACACCTCTTTGTACTTGCTCAGTTTCTAAAAGAACGCCTGATGCTGGAGTTACTCTTCCATATATCATACTCATTATCAATAGAGGGTCTGTAACTGTTCCACTTGTATCCCAAATGATTATGACACTCAAGCTGCAGTGTCGGATGATAAACTAGATGGATTGTTTAGTTGATGGATGGCCTTGCTTCATCACAATACAAAGCAAACTCTTGCGTTTTTCTTCTTAATTGCTATGTCACGATTAGTAGTCTGCCTCCCTGCCTGAAATAAAATAATACTAACAATCTTTATTGTCACAAGTAGGCTTACATTAACACATTAGCCACTCTCTTGATAATGACGGTGCCTCCATTATATCCATGAGGATATCTGATGAGGGTTGGGATCAAATGTAATTAGACAACACTCTGTGAATAAACTTTTGGACATGTTACTGCATTAAAGACATTATATAAAAGCAAGTTGCTGGGTTAAAGGGAAATGTTGCTGCTGGGGCAGCAGTTTTTACATAAAAGATATGCAACAAATCATTTGTAAATTTTCCAATTTCCTCCACATTATGGGTGCAGCAGTGACCCCTCTGAAACATGGTCCCAGGCAACCTGAATAATTAGAGTGCAGTTGAAACTTATATCAATGGTAGTTTCTGGAGACAGTCTCTTTTTTACATGCAATTTTAAAAATGCAATCCTTCTTTTCCAAAAGTCGATGATTTTTACAGTTCATAAATGAATAAATAATCTTTTATTGTCACAAGTAGGCTTACATTAACACTGCAATGAAGTTACTGTGAAAAGCCCCTAGGCGCTACATTCCCTACCCCCTAGGCGCCCCTAGGCGCTACACTGCCTGTTCGGGTACACAGAGGGAGAATTCAGAATGTCCAAATTACCTCATAGCACATCTTTCGGGACTTGTGGGAGGAAACGGGAGCAGCTGGAGGAAACCCACGCAGAGAACGGGAGAACGTGCACAGACAGTGACCCAAGCCGGGAATCAAACCTGGTACCCTGGCACTATGAAGCCACAGCACTTAGCACTAAGCACTATGCTACCGTGCTGCCCATAGTTTTTTCCTGTGTCCATCGATGTGAATGGACCATTTCATGGGCGAAATTCTCCCCCAACGGCGCGATGTCCGCCGACTGGCGCCAAAAACGGCGCCAATCAGACAGGCATCGCGCCGGCCCAAAGGTGCGGAATGCTCCGCATCTTTGGGGGCCGAGCCCCAACATTGAGGGGCTAGGCCGACGCCAGAGGAATTTCCGCCCGCCAGCTGGCGGAAATGGCGTTTGGTGCCCCGCCAGCTGGCGCGGAAATGTGGCGCATGCGCGGGAGCGTCAGCGGCCGCTGAGTTTCCCGCGCATGCGCAGTGGGGAGAGTCTCTTCCGCCTCCGCCATGGTGGAGGCCGTGGTGGAGGCGGAAGGGAAAGAGAGCCCCCATGGCACAGGCCCGCCCATGGATCGGTGGGCTCCGATCGCGGGCCAGGCCACCGTGGGGGCACCCCCCGGGGTCAGATCGCCCCACGCCCCCCCCCAGGACCCCGGAACCCGCCTGGTCCCGCCGGTAAATACCAGCTTTGATTTACGCCGGCGGGACAGGCAATTTCTGGGCGGGACTTCGGCCCATCCGGGCCGGAGAATTGAGCGGGGGGTCCCGCCAACCGGCGCGGCCCGATTCCCGCCCCCGCCCAATCTCCGGTACCGGAGACTTCGGCGGGGGCGGGGGTGGTATTCATGGCGGCCAACGGCCATTCTCCGACCCAGCGGGGGGTCGGAGAATGACGCCCCTTATCACTAAATTTCCAACAAAATTATTCAATATTGAATTGGCAAGCAAAAGTGTTGCCATTTATTTGAAAACCATTGCTTTTCATCATATTATTACAACAAAAAATCTTAGCTCATACGAAAACCTGTAAGCCAGGGAGGCTGCAGCTGGGTGCATTTCAGCACTGGTCCACACAAACGTGGGCCAGCGAAATGGCACCCGGAGGTGTCTTCCAGGTCATTGGAGGCCCCTAGGTGGCCAGGGATCGTGCAGGATGGCCCCATTGTCCTCCCGCTGGAATGTGGGCACCTTGGTACAGCCCAGCTGGCACTTTGGCACTGCGACCCTGACACTGCCAAGGTTCCCAGTGGCATGAGCAAGCCAGCAGAAGCACTGCCTGGATGCCAGTACAACGGTGCCCAAGTGTCACTGCCAAGAGTTAGGGCCCGAAGGGGGCCATGCCCATGAAAGGAGAGTGGAGGGGCGATATGAAGGGTGAGATGTGCAGGGCAGGGCGTTCTGAAAGAGGGGGGGCCTGTCAGGAGGCCTGGCAGGCCTGAAGAGGGCGGTCCCCCGGGGACCCCAAAGAGGGATGTCCTCAGTTGGGGAGGGTGTGTGGGGTAATGCCCATGTGGGTGTGGGGGTGACATTGCCTATGGGACAGGGGTGTGGGAGATCCACAAGCTCACTTAGAGATCCCTTAGCAAAGTTTTGTACAGTTGCATCATCACCTCACGGCTCTTAAATGTAATCCCTCTGTTAATGAACGCTAACACACCATAGGCCTTCTTCACAGCTCTATCCACTTGAGTGGCAACTTTCAAAGATGTATGAACAGAGACCCCAAGGTCTCTCTGCTCCTCCACATTGCCAAGAACTCTACCGTTAACCCTGTATTCCGCATTCATATTTGTCCTTTCAAAATGGACAACCTCACGCTTTTCAGGGTTAAACTCCATCTGCCACTTCTCAGCCCAGCTCTGCATCCTATATATGTCTCTTTGCAGCCGGCAACAGCCCTCCTCACTATCCACAACTCCACCAATCTTCGTATCGTCTGCAAATTTACTGACCCACCCTTCAACTCCCTCATCCACGTCATTAATGAAAATCACAAATAGCAGAGGACCCAGAACTGATCCCTGCGGTACGCCACTGGTAACTGGGCTCCAGGCTGAATATTTGCCATCCACCACCACCCTCTGACTTCTATCGGTTAGCCAGTTTGTTATCCAACTGGCAAATTTCCCACTATCCCATGCCTCCTTACTTTCTGCAGAAGCCTACCATGGGGAACATTATCAAATGCCTTACTAAAATCCATGTACGCTACATCCACTGCTTTACCTTCATCCACATGCTTGGTCACCTCCTCAAAGAATTCAATAAGACTTGTAAGGCACGACCTACCCCTTACAAATCCGTGCTGACTATCCCTAATCAAGCAGTGTCTTTCCAGATGCTCAGAAATCCTATCCTTCAGTACCCTTTCCATTACTTTGCCTACCACCGAAGTAAGACTAACTGGCCTGTAATTCCCAGGGTTATCCCTAGTCCCTTTTTTGAACAGGGGCACGACATTCGCCACTCTCCAATCCCCTGGTACCACCCCTGTTGACAGTGAGGACGAAAAGATCATTGCCAACGTCTCTGCAATTTCATCTTTTGCTTCCCATAGAAGCCTTGGATATATCCCGTCAGTCCCGGGGGACTTGTCTATCCTCAAGTTTTTCAAAATGCCCAAAACATCTTCCTTCCTAACAAGTATTTCCTCGAGCTTACTAGTCTGTTTCACACTGTCCTCTCCAACAATATGGCCCCTCTCATTTGTAAATACAGAAGAAAAGTACTTGTTCAAGACCTCTCCTATCTCTTCAGACTCAATACACAATCTCCCGCTACTGTCCTTGATCGGACTTACCCTCGCTCTAGTCATTCGCATATTTCTCACATATGTGTAAAAGGCCTTGGGGTTTTCCTTGATCCTACCCGCCAAAGATTGTTCATGTCCTCTCTTAGCTCTCCTTATCCCTTTCTTCAGTTCCCTCCTGGCTATCTTGTATCCCTCCAGCGCCCTGTCTGAACCTTGTTTCCTCAGCCTTACATAAGTTTCCTTCTTCCTCTTAACAAGACATTCAACCTCTCTTGTCAACCATGGTTCCCTCACTCGACCATCTCTTCCCTGCCTGACAGGGACATACATATCAAGGACACGTAATACCTGTTCCTTGAACAAGTTCCACATTTCACTTGTGTCCTTCCCTGACAGCCTATGTTCCCAACTTATGCACTTCAATTCTTGTCTGACAACATTGTATTTACCCTTCCCCCAATTGTATACCTTGCCCTGTTGCATGCACCTATCCCTCTCCATTACTAAAGTGAAAGTCACAGAATTGTGGTCACTATCTCCAAAATGCTCCCTCACTAACAAATCTATCACTTGCCCTGGTTCATTACCAAGTACCAAATCCAATATGGCCTCCCCTCTGGTCGGACAATCTACATACTGTGTTAGAAAAGCTTCCTGGACACACTGCACAAACACCACCCCATCCAAACTATTTGATCCAAAGAGTTTCCACTCAATGTTTGGGAAGTTGAAGTCACCCATGACGACTACCCTGTGACTTCTGCTCCTTTCCAAAATCTGTTTCCCAATCTGTTCCTCCACATCTCTGCTACTATTGGGGGGCCTATAGAAAACTCCTAACAAGGTGACTGCACCTTTCCTATTTCTGACTTCAACCCATACTACCTCAGTAGGCAGGTACTCCTCGAACTGTCTTTCTGCAGCTATTATACTATCTCTAATTAACAATGCCACCCCCCCCCCCCCACCTCTTTTACCACCCTCTCTAATCTTATTGAAACATCTATAACCAGGGACCTCCAACAACCATTTCTGGCCCTCTTCTATCCAAGTTTCCGTGATGGCCACCACATCGTAGTCCCAAGTACTGATCCATGCCTTAAGTTCACCCACCTTATTCCTGATGCTTCTTGCATTGAAGTATACACACTTCAACCCATCTCCGTGCCTGCAAGTACTCTCCTTTGTCAGTGTTCCCTTCCCCACTGCCTCATTACCCGCTTTGGCATCCTGAATATCGGCTACCTTAGTTGCTGGACTACAAATCCGGTACCCATTCCCCTTCCAAATTAGTTTAAACCCTCCCGAAGAGTACTAGAAAACCTCCCTCCCAGGATATTGGTGCCCCTCTGGTTCAAATGCAACCCGTCCTGCTTGTACAGGTCCCACCTTATCCAGAATGCGCTCTAATTATCCAAATACCTGAAGCCCTCCCTCCTACACCATTCCTGCAGCCACGTGTTCAACTGCACTCTCTCCCTATTCCTAGCCTCGCTATCACGTGGCACCGGCAACAAACCAGAGATGACAACTCTGTCTGTCCTGGCTTTTAACTTCCAGCCTAACTCCCTAAACTCGTTTATTACCTCCACACCCCTTTTCCTACCTACGTCGTTAGTACCAATGTACACCACGACTTCTGGCTGCTCCCCCTCCCCCTTAAGGATCCTGAAGACACGATCCAAGACATCCCTGGCCCTGGCACCCGGGAGGCAACATACCTTCCGGGAGTCTCACTTGCGACCACAGAATCTCCTCTATTCCCCTAACCATTGAATCTCCTACTACTATTGCTTTTCTATTCTCCCCCCTTCCCTTCTGAGCCCTAGAGCCAGACCCAGTGCCAGAGACCTGGCCGCTAGGGCCTTCCCCCGGTGGGTCATCCCCCCCAACAGCATCCAAAACGGTATACTTGTTTTGAAGGGGAACGGCCACGAGGGATCCCTGCACTGTCTGCCTGTTTGTTTTCTTTCCCCTAACTGTAACCCAGCTACTCTTATCCTGTACCTTGGGTGTGGTTACCCCCCTGCAACTCCTCTCTATCACCCCTTCTGCCTCCCGGATGATCCGAAGTTCATCCAGCTCCAGCTCCAGTTCCCTAACACGGTCTCTGAGTAGCTGGAGTTGGGTGCACTTCCCGCAGGTATAGTCAGCGGGGACACCGGTGGTATCCCTTACCACCCACATCCTACAGGAGGAGCATGCAACTGGCCTAGCCTCCATCCCCTCTTACCTTACAGAATATAACTGCCCTGTGGACCAACTGGACTTCTGCCCTCCGACTCTGCTCCCAGTCATCTGTGCTCTCTGTAAACTCCTGGCTCCCTTCTCGCTCTTTGCGGAAATGTAGGAAACAAAATGAAAGGAGCACCTTACTCCCTCCTCACCTAACTCCCTCAGTCACCAAACTCTCACTATAGCACTCAAATGCACCAAATTCAGCACTCAGTGCAAACAAAGTCTGCACTGTAGTGGATCACTTTTATACTTTCGGGAGAGCAACTGTCCTAAATTGGCTCTCCATGGTGTAGGATTGTCGGTTGTGTTAAAAATCGCTTGGGGGATCTTTTCTATCGTTCAAAATATTGATAGCCAACAACTAAAGTGTTGATCAATTTTGGTTTTAGTTTGTTTATTACAGTAAATGTCTTGGGACTTGAAATCTTGGGCAGAATGTTATGCTCCCCCATGGCGGGCCATTATGTTGGGGTGGCAGGACATGGTATTATAGAAATGGGATTCCCTTCGGGTTCCCAGCTGCCCCGACGAACCAAACAGTAATTTTACTTTGTGGCAGGCAATGCCTCGGATGGGAATACCGCTCATGACCCATGTGAGGCCAATTATTGGTCACTTGAGTGCTGTTTCCCACCCAGCCTCAATTTTCAGGTTGGCAAGAGGATTTAATGAATGTGTGGGATGCTGGATAAAGACCAAATATATTTATCTTGGGCGGGAAGAATGTGGGGCACCTCCCTCAGAAGCTTCCTTCTGTAGTCAGTCACTCCTCCCCTTCAGCTCTGGAGGACTTTGGACTTCCTTCTGCCACAGGCCTCTCCCCCAAGACCCTGGTTGCCTCCGTAACGCATCAACCCCCTCCCCGCTCCCACCGCCCACAGTTTTCACTCCCCTCCCCGCCATGGAATCCCTTGAACTTACCAAGTCTCCTGTATCTTCACTTCGGCTCTGAAGTCTTCCTGCACTTTAAGTCCTGCCTACTACAATGCTGTTGCTGTGGGAACTGGAGAACTGCCAGCCAATCAGATTGGCCAGCAGCTCTCGAAGGCGGGACTTCCGTCTGAGTGAGGGGCACTAAATGGCTGTGGGGCTCTCAGAGTTGGCAGGGATGTGTTCCTCACCAGGAAGCGCGACCCCGCCATCCGAAAAATTTAAGCCCGTCTGCATCCTTTTCGGTTGATCACTCAACAGGGATTGCAACAGTGAGCTTTGGTTTTAATTGTGGCAACTCAAAAATCTATAAGGGCTGGTGATTTGCTTCCACCTTCAATTCAGGAGTTTGGTACAGTGATTCAACTGATGTCTTCAAAAAGCAATTTCCTCTGGTCAAGGAGTCCAGAACAAGGAGGGTTAAAATTTGTCATTAGTTATTTAAGACTGCATTCAGGAAGCTTTGCTTCAGACAAAGGATGTTGGGTAGCTGTGTCCTCTCCACAACAGGCTTTTCATGTATCCATTGAAATTCTTAAGGCTGAGAGCAGTAGATTTTGATTTCAGTTTGTTAAATGATATTAAGAAAAGGCAGGTAAATGGAATTGAGATTCAAATCGGACACAACCTAATGGAGCTCTCTCCTGATCCCACATTCTTACCTAGGAGCATTGATGATATGGTCAAGCATATAAAGGTTGACAGCAGTCGGAACAGTGTGCTCTGGTGTTAGTCAGAGATTGTCACATTTAATTATTTGATCAGGAGTATTTCATTACCTAGAAGGGAAAGGAACCGATTTATTTCACCGGCGGGGAGATGATTTCTGTTAAAGTCCCAGACCATTTCTCCACCTAACAAAGGAAAACATCCATTCTTATATTTTTCAAAACAGCTACACAGCCCATTTCGGCTGGACCTTGTCCAATAATATTGATTATATATTACATACATTAGTTATATATCCAATTGATTTTGACATTACGTAAAGTGGGTTGGCCCCTTATCAGCTCCTGACTTCATGAAGAGGTAACTCATACTAACTGCTAAAGTTATGTCTCCTGCCCGTCTCTGGATGCCTTGTGCTGGTGAGGATACATAATGCTCTTTGACCTGTAGAGCTGTTACCACTCAATGGTGAAGTACTCCCTAGAAACTCCCATGTCTGTTTCCATCATTCTTGTCCCCCTGACTAACTCTGCTGTCTGTAATTACATGATGTTGTTTATACCAGTTTGTAACTTAACCCAGCTAATGGTTGTACAGGAATGTGGCTAGCTCAGCTAACAGCCATTTTGTGTCCTTTCTGATATTAAGTAATTCTTAGGTTATAAAATCTCAAGCATTGTTCATACACTATCTATTCCATCAAATTGCCTCTTGTACAGGCATCTAAGCCAGGCATTGTCAAACTCGGGGGCGTGGCCCACGGGTGGGTCATGGGCAGGTGTTGGGAGGGTCACGGAACCGTCTGTCGCGGCGCTACTGACCACGCAAATCTGCGCGCAACAGCCGCAGCAGCCGGCTATTAATAACGCCGGCTGCAAGCGGCCTTCAAAATGGCCGTGAACATGTAAAAAAAAGCGGCGGCATTGCGCATGCGTGCCAGATGATCGGCATGCATGAGCGAAACTATGCGCATGCGCGCCGGTGATCGGGCATACTTGCGCAGTGCGGCTGCTTTTTTTTTAAACGGTCGCAGCTTTTTGTTTGACAAGTTCGGGAGGATTTTATTCATTTATTTTATTCATTTAATTTTAAAAATTTATTTTATTCATTTTATTTTTATTTATTTTTTCCAAGTTCGGGGGGGGGGGGGGTTATTTGATAAAATTTTACAGGAAAACAATGCAGAACTTTGGGCAGATGGAGACTCCATACTTTCCAACACCGGCAAGGCTTCACCTTCATCCAACAGGTTCCATTGGAGGAGTGTGTGCGAGGGCCAAAAGGACCCAAAACTATTTCCTCCATTTTTGTCATCAGCAAACAAGGAAAGAGAAAATGGTGGGTCGTGAAGGTCGGCCGGCGGGGTCGTAAAGGTCGGCCGGCGGGGTCGTGAAGGTCGGCCGGCGTGGGCCGCTAAGGACGGCCGGGGTGGGTCCCGAAAGTTGGCTGGTTAGTAAAAATGGGTCCCCGGAAACAAAGTTTGAAATACACTGATCTAAGCCAATGGGTACCTTTCGTCTAAAAACCTTCTTTCTAAATCTGATTTCACCAGTAGGATAGGGACTTTGGAAATTGAAGCCTGCAAGTACATGCTTTTAGAGGTGTCACTGGCAAGGTCGACAATTGTTGTTCATTCCGAACTGCCCTCAAGAAGTTAATGATGCACTGACTTCTGGAATCACTGCAGCCCCTGTTGTGCAGGTGCACCTGCAGGATTTTAATCCATCAACAGTGAAGGAACAGCAATATAGTCCGACATCTTGGAAGGGAATTTGCAGGTCTAAATGTTCCCTTGTGTCAGCTGCCCTTGTCCATCTAAGTAGCTGAGATCTTGGGTTTGGGAGATGCTGTCAAAGGAGCCTCAGTGAGTTCCTGCTGTGCATTTTGTAGATGGTGAATTGCTGCAAGTGTTGAATGGAGTGAATATTTAAGGTGGTTCATGGTGTGCCAGTCAAGTGGGTGGCTTTGCCCTGGATAGTGCTGAGCTTCTTGTATGTTGTTGGAATTACATCAGTCCAGATAATTGGTGAGTACTCGATAATATTCCCGACTTTTGTCTTGCAGATCATGGACAGGTTTTCTGGAGTCAGGAGTGAGTTAATTGCTGCAAAATTCCCAACCTCTGACCTGGTCTTGTCGCCACAGTCTTCATATGGCTAGTCCACTTCAGTTTCTGGTCAATGGTAACAGCCAGGGTGTTGGAAGTGGAGGATTCAGCGATTATAATGTCAATGAACGTCCAAGGGGAAATGGTTTCTTATTGGAGATGGTCATTTCTTGGCACATGCATGGCACAGATGTTGCTTGTCATTTATCAGCCCAAGCCTGAGTGTTGTCCGACTCTCGCTCCATAATCAATGCATAATGCCTCAGTATCTGAGGAGTTGCAAATGGTGCCGAACATTGTGCAATTGTCAAGAAATATCCCCACTTCAGACATTATGATGGAGAAACGGTCATTGATGAAGCAGTTAAGGGTGGCTGGACCTAGGAAACTATCCTGGGGAATCCCTCCAGCGATGGCCTGGGACTGAGATGATTAACTTCACCAACCACAACCATCTTCCTCTGGAGAGAATTTTTGTTTACAATGTCAGCTAACAGAGCCTTGAAAGAAAGTTAAAACTTTAATGAGAATAGGGTTAAAAGAGCAGGAAGTGGATCTCATGGACTCAATGGTTTCAAAGATGGCATGAGGGGAGAAAGAAATTAGAGATAGATCTAAGTGGGGAGAGGAGGCGACTGTGTGGGAACTTTAGCTTAGTGGACAATAGGCTGGGGGGAAATGGTAAAGGGCGACACGCTGGCACAGTGGCTAGCACTGTTGTTTCACATCGCCCGGGTCCCAGATTCAATTCCCAGCTTGGGTCACTGTATGTGCGGAGTTTGCACGTTCTCCCCGTGTCTGCGTGGGTTTCCTCCGGGTGCTCCGGTCTCCTCCCACAAGTCCTGCAAGACGTGCTGTTAGGTGAATTGGACATTCTGAATTCTCCCTCAGTGTACCCGAATAGGCACCGTAATGTGGCGACCAGGGGTTTTCACAGCAACGTCATTGCAGTGCTCATGTAAGCCTACGTGTGATACTAATAAAGATTATTATTATTGAAGGCAGCTGAATGAATGGTCACTACCTTGGTGACAAAGTCGGGAAGTTCCTTGCATTTGCTTTGGAGGTGATGGAGGAGGATGCAGGGGAGGGGCATTTATGGCAGTGGCTGTTACTGTGGAAAATACGTCTTTTCTGGAGGAGATGGGATATATTTACATTCCTGGATGACCCTAGAAAAGTGCAAAGTTTTTTTAGAGCAAGCAAGACCTAGTCATGCTTAAAATGGTCCATTCAAAGACGACAATGAATGACTCAACCAGTTGTACACTAGATGCATTTTAACCCGCAGCCACATCCTTGATGTACAGAAGCAGGGGAATAACCAGGGATGAAAACAGATATTGCTGGAGAAACTCAGCAGGTCTGGCAGAGTTTTAGGGCCCCTCCCAATGGCAGGATTTTCCGATGCCTCCAAAGTCAATGGACCTTTGAATTCTCACCGCATTTTCCAGCACCTTTCCCGCCACGACAGTGCCATGAAATTCCACCCATAAGCTTTCAGGTTTTAATCCTAAATATGAGGTGCATTCTTCCCAAAATTGCACAGAACGCTGTATCAGGCAAGAAAATCTTTCTGAAACTCGCCCGCTTCAGGGGCATCTTTTCTGGACTTATTTAACTGCAGTTTCAGAGTGCTGGTGAGGGTCACACAGCCAGTTGGAGGGATGGGCCAGCAGTGCTGGAATTTTGAAATCGGGGCTCCTTTTTTAAAGGGCAACTAGATCTCAAAGTTAAATTTAGGCAATTCCCTACAACAGATGTTGGAATCCCACCGCGTGGACAAGGCCCCCCTCCATCCCCACAGACATGCCCCCTCCATGGACATTGGGACCCCCTCCAGAAGGTAAGGGGAACACCCCCAATCCCCAGATGCAGAAGGCAACCTCCCCCAATGGAAAAGGGTAACCCCACTTACCAGTGCCCCCTGCTAGTGCCCCCTGGTGTTGGCAGGGGGAACTGCTTGGGGGCACTTCCAGGGGACAATGCCCAGGCATGTCCCTCAACCCACGGCAGCTACAGGCGCCTCCTCGCCTCAGTGTCGTCAATACCACTTGTTTTCGCTGCAAAAACCAGTAGTGATTCACACCAGTGTGACATCACGCTGCTGATGGAGGGGGGGGGGGATTTGTTGCTGAATATTACCGAGTTAAACTCCGTAATTGCATGTAAATCTATTAAGATATACGGAAATCAGGTGAGCCTGATTATCTCCCCGGCAGGGGGACGGTGGAGACCCCAAACCCGCGACTGGTAGCAGCCATTATGAGAATTGCGTCCATGGCTAATGGGGTCACGAGATCACGCCCGTGATCTGAGGAATGTTTATTCAAATAGTGGAAATTACTGAAACAACTAATTCCCCCTTACACAATATTTGACTCCATTATAGCACTGAGAAATCAAATAATTAAAGAAACTCCTGAAGGATTTTCCGGCAGTGTTTTCCTGTGATAAAACATAAAACAATAAGAACCTCCCTTCTCCAGAGAATAATTGCATGAGACTTGATTTGTGTGGGAGGTTGTGTATTGAAAACAAACCTCAGCCCAAGACAATATAAAGCTGAATGTAATCATTCCGAAACAACTGAAGTCACATAAAGGAGTTGAGCTTGTTGTGAAATGTGGTAAACTGAAAAGCTGTATTGCAAATTATTTTTTATTGTAAACCTCAGAAACTTATAACAGTCTGAAAATCATGAAGGCGCGTCAATGGTAGTTTATTTGGAAGAAAAGACAAGTGTGCGATTAGTTTATTTTATATTTAGGCAGGGAGAGTAGGAAGATGTTGTACCTGAGTGAAGCTAAAATGTTTTCTCGTATATTTATATTTATTCTGACTTGGAAGTCTGTATGTGTGCATTGAATTGAGACCGGCAACATTCAATGTGTTGGGGCCTGAGATTATGAACTTAGTGCTTGGAGCTCGGAAGCAAACAGTCTTTTGAATCCTCATCCAGATTTCCCGTCCAATGCTGTGTGAAGATATTTAAGGATATTAATGAAAATCATTACCTCAAGCTGTATCAGGACTAACAATGATAGGAAAAGCACATTCTTCCAACTTGGCGTTCAAAATTAGAGCAATTACTTAAATCAGTATTATATTCTGATGACATAGGCATATCTATTTTCATAGATAAAGGGATTATAATGACAACAATGAATAATTATTTGGATCTGTAATGAACTACTTGCACAATGCTTTCGAAACTTTATTAGAATCGACTGTGTCATGGGTGTAATATTGGAGCAGTTATCTTACGAGACGGGTTCTCGAGAGGCGTTAGTTTAAGTCCCACCATAGCAGTTTGAGAATTTAAATTTTGTTTAATAATAAAGTTTGAAAAGCGGGTATCAGCAAACATTGTGTTTACGACACATAAAAACGCAAATTATTCACTAATGTCCTTTAGGGAAGGTTTGCCCCTATGACTCCAGCTCTGTGCCAAATGGTTAACTCTTAACTGCCCGTGGAAGTGGCAGAGTAAGCCATCCTGTTGATTCAACATGCAAACAGTTGGACGAGATGGTTCATCAACACGTCTGCAGGTCAGCTAGGGATGGTTCTCTGATTCCCACATCCTGAGAATGAATGCTGAAAAAGTTGGGCAGGATTCTCCCGTTGCCCAGCCGCGTGTTTCTTGGCGTTGTGTGGTTCGCTGGTGGCGGGATTCTTTCATCCCCCTGCTTGTCAAAGGGATTTGCCATTGAAGCCACCAAGTGCCGCCGGGAAAGCCGTGGGAGGGATACGTCGCCAACGGGGGAAACAAATCCCGACGTCAGGAGAATGCAGGCTGTTATTTCTAGATATTTTAGGTAGAAGTGGTTGTCTGGATGTTTTTAATTATCTATGGAAATTGAGGCCGGGATTCTCCAATCTGAGATCTCCCCCCCCCCGTCACTGCTGAACATGCAGAGGAGGAGAACATGGAGCAGGCTTTCGGATACTTTCACTAATAGGCTCCATTTCAATATTTGACCCTCTGTGGCCACACAAATATAACATCACAATATTTCAATTCCCCCATGCACTTCAGTACTTCGGGTCGCCTTTGGTGGGACCGGTAAATTCTGTTGGCTGGAAACGGCCGGATAATCCTTGCCTTACACTGTTTGCCCTAGAGGCAGGTTGCTGAATCAAATTTAGGAAAAAAATGCAGTTATTCAGTTCCATGGGTTCATGTCTCTGGCTCCTCAACCTCAGGGGCAGGCTGAGTTCAAACATGGCAATTGGCGTTTCCACAGTGGGAACCCAATTATGGCAGCTAAGCACTCAGTTTTCAGCATAAGTTGGCATAACAAGACTGTGCTATTCCTTGTATAGTTCTCCAAGATGACTAAAAGTCGTAGTGTTGACAAAGAACATCAAGATATGTATTTGAAACAAAGCTAGTTTAATTTACGCTACTTCAAATGCTTCGCACACTTCACTGAGTAATAGGTAATAAAACAACAGGAGAAAATCTATGTTACTGAAATCTATAATATCTTTTTAGTACAATCTATCTCAACCTCTCACTATCCTTCTTCTTAACCTTCTCCCAGAATGCCTAGAGACCCAGCCTTTTATAAGACTACTCTGTGGTGCCATCTAGTCCTGAGATACATGAACATCATCTTGTTAACCCTTTACACTCCTTACATTATACATATCATTGCAAAGATAATTTAGGCAGCATTGCATATCCATCCCATCCCCAGCTGCATCACTAACCCAGCAACTCAGAGTAGCGGGCAGGACTTTGGGATGCCTGATATTGTCTGCATTTCTCCTGGAGACTGCTGTCTCTGATAAAGTGCCAGCAACTCCCCTGATAATGATGGAGCCTCCATTATACCCGTGAGGATATCTTATGAGGGTTGGGATCAAATGTAATAAGACAACACTCTGTGAATAACTTTTTGGACATGTTACTGCATTAAAGATATTATATGAAAGCAAGTTGCTAGTTTAAAAAGAAATATTGCTGCTGGGGCAGCAGATTTTACATAAAAGAAATGCAAAAAATCATTTCCAAGTTTTCCAATTTCTTCCACATTATCGGTGCAGCACTGACCCCTCTGAAACATGGTCCCAGGCAGCCTGAATAATTATAGTGCAGTTAAAAGCTATATCACTGGTAATTTCTAGAGAAAGTCTCTTTTTTTAAATGCAATTTTAAAAAATGCAATCCGTCTTTTCCAAAGTCGATGATTTTTACAATTGATGTTCCCTTTGTTGGAAATTCTCAATCTCTGTGCTGGATTTCAAACTGTAGAGATCGGGCAGACATTTCTCTAAATTCCCCAAAGTCTGAAAGCGGGCTAAAAACGCGGCATTGAAACCCTCTGCACCACTGGCAGCTTTCTCCATTGGTTTGTTTGGGCCATCGAGAAAAAAAACCAGCAAAGGGCAGGTCCCTTAACATCACACTGGCGGGCTCTGAGTAAGTCTTCTCTTCTAACAACGATTTTTTGAAGATCGAGTGCCATTTTTATATGCAACCCGAGTGTACAATCATTCATCAGTAACCTTCACACCACATATTCCCCACGTGCAACCCCCCCCCCCCCCCCCCACCAAGTACATCCCCATGACACAGCCTTTAACACTGCCCAGGTAGTACCTGGGAATGACCCTCTCACCTCTGAGCAATGTACTCACCAGAGCTCCTCTGGGAGGTCTGCTTATCAAGTATATTCTTTGAGAGACTAGTCGGTTTTCACACCGGTCTGACCTCATGCCAATGTAAATGAAATTCTTACCCATCCATTAACTTCTGAATCATCCATTTTGATACCTTCCACATAACTATCGTCCCCGGTAGACTTCCTGCCTCTGTTTCAAAGGTAGTCATACAGTTATGCAGCACAGAAAGAGTGCCTTCAGCCCATCATGTCTGCACTGGTCATCAAGCACCTATCTAGTTTAATCCCATTTTCGAGCACATGGTCTGTAGCCTTTATAGAAATTGATTTATAAAAATAAATACCTTTATGGAAATGCAAATGGTGACGTCCAATACACTTTAAATAAATCATTTGAAGTAGTTCTTGATACCAGTCAGTCTAAAATTCCATAGAAGGTGATTTTGTCATGCTTTAACTGTAATTGACATTGGAACCTTTCAGAAACTGGATAACGAACACTGGTGGGCATCAGGTGACTTGTGACAGCCATCTTAAATCATTGTTTTTGCTTAATTTAAAACAATCCTATTAAAGCTGTTCAATATATTATAGAATCATTGAATTTACAGTGCAGAAGGAGGCCATTCAGCCCATCGAGTCTGCACCGGCCCTCAGAAAGAGCACCCCACCCAAGCCCACGCCTCCACCCTATCCGCGTAACCCAGCAGCCCCATCTAACCTTTTTGGACACTAAGGGTAATTTATCATGGCCAATCCACCTAACCTGCACGTCTTTGGACTGTGGGAGAAAACCAGAGCACCCGGAGGAAACCTAGGCAGACACGGGGAGAGCGTGCAGACTCCGCATAGACAGGGACCCAAGCCGGGAATCGTACCTGGGACCCTGGAGCTGTGAAGCAACAGTGCTAACCATCGTGCTACCGTGCTGCCCCAATGTTTGATCAATATAGCTTTGATCAATATATATTTGATCAGCCAATTAAATGAAAGATTGATATCATACAAGCGCCCATCGGATCATTGTGACAACATATTTACCTCGTCTTAGACAATAAGCAGAGTACAAAAGGAACAGACGAGAGAGCTGGAAATCAGATTCAAAATATTACAGTTTTTGATCTCCGAAGCAGTACATGACGGCGTTTTGGTAATAATATTCAATGTAGCAATGTTGTCGACTCCTAAGTATCTTCGACCCTCTTACAAAACAGAAAGCATTGCCATGACCATCAGAATTCTCAACATGTGGCTGGTGTTAATGATGGAGAAGATCAAAATTTGTCATTAGTTTTGTCAAAAAGCTTGCTTATCTCACAAAATATCAACAAGTGGACAGGATTAAAAACTCTAGAATATTTTCATTGAGATACAAATCTTAACTATGAATATCTCACAGTCCCATTATTTATCCGGCTGAAGAAATGAGTTAATATTCCAACTATCGCATCCCAAATCGTCAATCTCTGCACGAGAACTGTAATATTTGCCATCCATGACGAAAATGTCTATACTCTCATCATTAGTGCTGAAGCAAATTATAACCTTGTAAATAATTTAAGATTGCTCTGAAGGTGTGTAAACATTTTTAAGTCAAGCAGCCGTCTCTGTTATTGAAGGTTTTCTTTATTAATATAGTGAAAATAACTGTACGGTGATTAGCAAGATGAATGGAACAGCCAGGTGGACTATGCTCAGTAACATTTACCCACACAAGGTTTTGATTAATGATCGAGCAGCTATCTCAATTACTCTTTTCTACTTGATAGTTGTGTCGGTAACAGTTTAGAAATGTCAAGGCAGGAAGGCGGGTAATAAATAGTATTTGGTGATAATTCAGCTATTTAATCTGATGGATGGCAGCTGTATTGGTATAACTGAACGTGTGGCACATTGCAGCAGCCAATTAAGTTAAAAAGCGATGTTGTAATACTGTGTTCCTCACGTCAGGGGGGAACCTCAGAACCCCTTTGGGAGATGGACAAAAGGGACATACTGACCTCCTGGAGTCAAGAAAGAAGAGGGAAATAAGAAAGCTGCCTGACCTGCTGAGTTCAGCACCTCTGTTTTAATTTCAGATTTTCAACATCAACATTTTGCTTTAATCCTTTTCCAAACATTTTATTTCTTTCTTTATTTTTAAAATAAATTTAGAGTACCCAATTATTCTTTTTTCTCCCAATTAAGAGGCAATTTAGCGTGACCAATCCACCTACTCTGCACATCTTTGGGTTGCGGGGTTGAAACCCATGCAGACACAGGGAGAATGTGCAAACTCCACACAGGCAGTGATCTGGGGCCAGGTCCTCAGCTCCATAGGCAGCAGTGCTAACCACTGCACCACCGTGCCACCCTTCCGAATTTTATTAAAGCTAGTTGACTCGTCCAGCCTTGTTTCAGCCCTCCAGGGCTTTACCTGCTTTTAGCGGGAACCTCGGGCTGGATTCTCCACCCCGCCTCACCTCATTTCCATTTCCCCCGCCGGCGAGATGCTCCGTTATGCCGACTGGTCAATGGGGTTTCCTATTGTGGGGCAATCCCACGCCGTCAGGAAACCCCCCCCCCCCCCGGGGTGCCAGCAAAATGGAGCATCCCGCTGGCGGAGAATCCAGCCCCTCGCCTAGTGCCTGAATTGTCTGTTACTATTACAGCCGACAGGAATACATTGGTTCAAAGACAGGGGCGCTATTTAACCACTGAATTGCGCCCACCATGGATCTGCATGCGTCGGGTAAATAACGGGTAAAGCCAAAATCGAGATTCGCGTCGAGCGCAAACCGGTGGTTAGCACTGCTGCCTCACAGTGCCAGGGACCTGGGTTCAATTCCAGCCTTGGGTGGTTGTATAGAGTTTGTACGTTCTCCCCATGTTAGCGTGTGTTTCCTCCGAGTTTGCCGGTTTCCTCCCACAGTCCAAAGATGTGCCGGTTCAGTGGATTGGCTATGCTAAATTGCCGCTTAGTGTCCAAAGTTTAGCTGAGGTTACTGTGTTACGGGGAGAGGGTTGGGGGCATGGACCTAGCTAAAGTTCTCTTTCAGGGGGTTGGTGCAGACTTGATGGGCTGAATGGCCTCCTTCTGCACTGAAGGAGTTCTAAGGATGTTCTAAGGCGGGACACATAAGGGTGATGCAAGTTTGGGGAATTTGAGGGACCTGGGCTGGAAACCTCACTGATTGTCAGTTTCTCGCCTTCTTACAGAGAACAACATGGTTGCTGGTGTTGATGCCGCAGCAGCTACCCTCACGTTGCTGGTGGCAACCAAGGCAGGCAGACACCAGAGAAGGCAGCAGCGACACACAGGCTGGAGGCGACACCTCATGTGTGTCATGATATGCAGACACACACATAATGATATGCAGACAAGCAGGCAGGACACTCAGGGGTGGGATCTGACTATAAAAGACACGAGGCACTCACACTCCGCCTCTTTCCACTGATGAACATCTAGAGAGTCAGTCAAGGGTGTTGTTACAATCTCACACCTCCACCACATGGCTAAGAGCTAGTCTGGTCCAGTCAGACAGAGTAACCACACTTAAGTTGGCAGAGAGTCGAACTCACAGAGAACTGTGCTCACTGTGCTATTAGTTCAATAAACCTGATTGAACTAACTTCAAGGTCTGGAGTATCTTTCTGATCTAAGCTGCATCCAGTTGCAGCCAGTGTTAGACCAGTGTACCTAACACGACATGATACAAGGAGACTACTAATTTAAGGTGGCTTACCTCAGTTCATTCCATGACGACCAGCAAATGTACCCCGGCACCATAGAGAAGATTCAGGCTCCTCACCAGCTCAGGATCTCCGGCAATCTCAGTGCCAACTGGCGGATATTGAAGCAAAGGTTTCTGCTGTACATCAAAGCCTCAGACCTCGAGGGTGCGTCTGATGCAAGAAAGGTCGCGCTTCGCCTCTCAACAGTGGGTGATCATACCATCGAACTCTTCAACTCGTTTAACTTCACCGAAGGCCAGGACAAGACCACGTTTCAGACCATCCTGGACACGTTCGATAGTCACTGTGAAGTGGACACCAATGAAACCTTCGAGTGCTGCATATTCAAACAACTTTTTAAAGGTAAAGGTGAATCTTTCACTGCCTTCTTAACTAGCCTTCACCTGCTCGCGCTGTCCTGCAACTTTGGTGATATTTCTGACTCCATGATCAGAGACCAAATTGTGTTTGGAGTTCACTCTGATCCTCTGAGAGAGCAGCTCTTAAAAATTAAAAATCAAGCATATGACCCTGCCAGTTGCGATTGAAACATTTACAGTGCATGAACACGCAAAAAATCGGTATTCCCAATACAAATCAGCTGAAAATTAGAAACTTGCCTCCCACGAGGCAGTGAGTGTGCAGGCCATCTCCCGGATGCAGCGCCTCAGCATTGAAGACAGCGGCCATCTCGCACGCTTTTCCCGGAGCCACATGCATGCGCGATGCGAATGGGATAACGAAGGGACCGACACCCACACTGCGCAGGTGTAGACGATGTATACCGCATCACGACGCTGACGTCATAACCTGCCCGAACTGTGGCAAAGCCCACTTAAACGGACACGGCAGGAAGCCTGGACACTATGCAGCCTTGTGCAGGTCTGTACCACCAGTCGGAGGCCAGCGCTTCCAATTCCGACGACGGCGCGTCCAGAATGTGCAACGACGATTACAGGATTCTTATCCTGGCAGATCAACGGATCCAGAGGACGAGTGCCTGGAGTCCGCATACTGAGTTGGCATCATTACCACACGTGAACATGCCACACCTAACTCATCTCGCTGTGGATTCGGAGGGCGAATGGCGTGCAGTGATGCAGGTCAACCGCTGCTCAATCCAGTTCAAGCTGGACACAGATGCTTCTGCCAACCTCCTCTCACAGGCAGACTTCAAACGCATCAAGAAGCCCCCCAAGGTCCTTCCAGCAGCCTGCCAGCCCCTGGACTATAACGGCAATGCCATCACGGCACTGGGGTCCTGCCATCTACTCGTCTCCAACCGGAGTAACCATTCACGGCTAAGGTTTGAAATTGTCAAGCCGGACAGGGCATCCCTACTGGCCGCGCATGTCTGCAAAAGGCTAATCCTGGTGCAGCGGGTTTATTCAACGACATCCTACAACGTGGATCTTCAAGCTGGCATTGACGACATCCTTGCTCAGTATCCAGTTGTGTTTGACGAGATGGGCATTTTGCCATATCGGTACAAGATCCTATTGCGACCTGATGCCAAGCCAGTGGTCCATGTACCACGCCGGGTCCCGGCTCCGCTGAAGGAGCGCCTGAAGGAACAGCTCAAGGAGCTGCAGCAGCAGGGGATCATTTCCAGGGTAACCAAACCGACTGACTGGGTCAGGTCGATGGTGGTGGTTAAAAAACCCTCTGGAGACCTGCACATCTGCATTGATCCCAAGGATCTCAACCAGAATATAATGCATGATCACTACCCCATCACGAGGCGCGAGGAACTCACCAGTGAGATGGCACATGCACGGTTTTTCACAAAGTTAGAGGCGTCACATGGATTCTGGCAAATCCAGCTGGATGAGTCCAGCAGAAGGCTCTGCACCTTCAACACACCGTTTGGCAGGTACTGCTATATCCGTATGCCGTTCGGCATCGTCTCGGCATCGTAGATATTTCATCGCATCATGGAACAGATGATGGAGGGCATTGAAGGGGTTCGTGTGTACATGGACGTCATCATCATATGGTCCACGACCCCTGAGGAACATGTTTCCTGTCTCCAGCAGGTATTCCGCCGTGTCCACGCCAATGGCCTGAAGCTGAACAGGGCCAAATGTTGCTTTGGCATGTCGACACTCGGGTTCCTAGGAGACCAGATCTCTCAGCAGGGCGTGTGCCCTGACACAGACAAGGTCAGGGCCATCGCAGCCATGAAGGTCCCGGAAGACAAGAAGGCGGTATTGCGCTTCCTGGGCATGGTCAATTTTCTGGGCAAGTTCATCCCAAACATGACCTCACACACCACGGCCCTACGAAGCCGAGTGAAGAAGTCCACGGCCTCCGAGTGGAAGGCGGCCCATCAGGCAGAGTGATTGGAGCTGAAAGCCAAGCTCACCACTGCACCCGTATTGGCATTTTTCAACCCAGACAGGGAAACAAAAATCTCGACAGATGCAAACCAGGATGGCATCGGTGCGGTCCTGCTGCAACGCGATGACACTTCATCCTGGGCACCGGTTGCCTACGCATCAAGGGCAATGACACCCACCGAACAAAGGTATGCACAAATAGAGAAGGAATGCCTGGGCCTTCCCACTGGCATTCTCAAATTTCATGACTATGTCTATGGCCTGCCGACATTCACAGTCGAGGTGGATCACAGGCCCCTGGTCCACATTATCCACAAGGACCTCAATGACATGACTCCTCGGTTGCAGCGCACCCTCCTCAAACTCAGAAGGTACGACTTTGACCTGGTCTACCCGCCTGGCAAGGAGCTCATCATTGCCGATACACTGTCCCGCTCCATCATCGTGCCTAGTGAACCACTGAACGTCATCCGGCAAATTGAGTCACAGGTTGAGGCACAGGTGCAGCTGTGTGCTAGCACCCTCCCGGCATCTGATGAGAAGGTAATTCGTATCCGTGAGGAGACAGCCAAAGACCCCCTCTTGCAGCGTGTTATGCAACACCTAGCCAATGGCTGGCAAAAAGGGCAGTACCCCCAATTTTTCAATGTAAAGGACGACCTGATGGTGGTTGATGGTATCCTCCTCAAACTGGACCAGATTGTAATTCCACGCAGTCTCCAGAGCTTGGTGCTCCGTCAAATCCATGAGAGCCACCTGGGTGTGGAAAAGTGCAGACGCAGAGCCAGGCAGGCTGTCTACTGGCCCGGGATCAGCCAGGACATCGAGAACATGGTCCTTAACTGTGCGACCTGTCAACGCTTCTAGCCAGCGCAGAGCAAGGAGACACTTCAGCAGCATGAAATTGAAACCTCTCCGTGGTCCAAGGTTGGCATCGACCTCTTTCATGCAAATGGTCTTGATTGCATGTTAATCATTGATTACGTTTCCAACTACTCTGAAGTCTTGAAGCTCTCAGACCTCACATCTCGGACCGGCATCAAAAGGAGACATTCTCCAGGCATGGTATCCCACTCACTGTCATGAGTGACACTGACCCGTGCTTTAGCAGCCATGAATGGTCTCTGTTTGCCCAGTCGTATCAGGTCAAACACGTCACTTCCAGCCCACACTATCCGCAGTCAAACGGAAAAGTTGAGAAAGGGGTGCACATAGTGAAGCAGCTCATCTGCAAGGCCGCGGATTCTGCCTCTGACATTCACCTTGCGCTGCTTGCGTACAGGGCGGCCCGACTGTTCACTGGCATGTCGCCGGCTCAACTCCTGATGAACAGGGACCTGCGAACGACACTTCCAGCCATACACTTGCCCAACCTGGATCACCTCCCGGTGCTGCAGAAGGTGCAACTCCGAGACCGGCACAAACAGGGCTATGATGCTCATGCCACCGATTTGCCCGTGTTATCCCCGTCAGACACTGTTCGGGTCAAGATCCCTGATGGAGGCTGGTCAGCTCCAGCTGCCGTTGTTCGACAGACTGCCCCTCCCCCCTTCGTATGTTGTGCGTCTGGCTGATGGTCCTGTTGTGCGACGAAACAGACGGGCTCTGCGCAAAGTTGCCTGCCCGCAAACACATTCTTCTCCGTTTCCTTCTGTTGTTTTGCCACCTTCTGATACCTCGACTCACGAGGCCACCAGTCAGGCTTCAATCCCGCCCATCAAGGCACTGTCGTCCCCACCACCACCTCTCCCGCGGTCAACCAGGATCAGACGCAAGCCACAGACACTGGACTTATGAACATTTGTTCTGTTTGCTATGTTCTGTGTTCTCGCATTAGACAGCTGTTTTCACATGTACATATGTTCATATCCACTGCATGTATATATGTTAATATTGACCTATTCTTGTAAATACGTTCACATGTGTCATCCAAACATAAAAAAAGGGGAGATGTCATGATATGCAGACACACACATAATGATATACAGACAAGCAGCTAATGGACACAGAGAGCAGGACATGACCAATAAGCAGGCAGGACACTCAGAGGTGGGATCTGACTATAAAAGACACGAGGCACTCACACTCCCCCTCTTTCCACTGATGAACATCGGGAGAGTCAGTCAAGGGTGTTGTTACAATCTCACACCTCCACCATGTGGCTAAGAGCTAGTGTGGTTCAGTCAGACAGGGTAACTACACTTAAGTTAGCAGAGAGTTGAACTCACAGAGAACTATGCTGTGCTATTAGTTCAGTAAACCTGGTTGAACTAACTTCAAGGTCTGGAGTATCTTTCTGATCTAAGCTGCATCCAGTTGCAGCCAGTGTTAGACCAGTGTACTTAACACGACAATGTGCAGGGGGTCGCCCCACACCCTGAAGACCTGGCCGTCAGTCAGGCTGAGGAGGGGCCCCAGAATGGCAGGCCATGACAGCCCAAAGTTTACAGGCATCATTGATCAGTCAATGAGATAACGGACAGCATGTGCTGCAGAAGACAGCGTCTCAGGGGAGAGAGACAGTGAGGCACGTCCTCACAAACATGGAGGAGGTGGACATCCGCTCCCGATGGCCGGGAAGGTGACCTTTGCCCTCAACCTTTATGCCATTGGTTCATTCCAGGGTCCAAGGGGGCACTTGTGCGATGTTTTACAATTTAGAGCTCAGAGGTGCATCCGAGAGGTCATGAGTGCTCTGTATATCTGGCATCAAATTTTTCAGCTTTGAGCTGGACCAGGCCCACCAAGGTGGCCGGCCTGCAGGATTCTGTGCCATCAATGGAATTCCCCAGGTCCAGGGGGCATCCAATGGCACACATGTCACACTGTGCGTATAGGGCATCAGGGAGTGTCCTTTGTTAACAGGAAATGGGTTCAATTCTGGATGTTCAGAGTATGTGTGACCACTGCCTCTGTTTCATGCATATGTGTGCATGCTACTCAGGGAACATGCATGACAGCTACATTCTGAGGCACCCAGACATCTCCGGTGCATTTGAAGACCATCCCAGGATGACGGGTTGGCACTTGGGGCACAAGGAATACCCACTGAGATCATGGCTGATGGTGCCGGTGCAGAGGCCTCAGACCAATGCGGAGTCCCACCATAATGAGTCCCACGTTGCCAACAGTGCGGTCACTGAGAGGTGCACGGTCTGCTACAAATGCAGTTCTGATGCCTGGACCGCTCAGGTGGTGCCCTGCAGATCACCCCCAGAGGATCAGACACTTTGTGGGGATCTGCTGTACCCTCCACAACTTGCCACAGCAGCGGGCCGACATGCTGGAGAAGGAGGATGAGGGACTTATGGCCTCGTCTGAGGAGGACGCAAATCAGGAGAGGCTGTAGGACGAGCCGTAGGAGGAACCGGAGGATGGAGGACTGGCGACAGCCAGGGTCTGACATGCCCGGAGGACCAGGGAAGCCCTCATTGTTCATAGAACAGAGAATCCATAAAGAGCAGAAGGAAGCTATTCGGCTCATCGAGTCTGCACCGACCTTCTGATCAGGCACCCTACCCAGACCCAGTCCCCCGACTGATCTCTGTAATCCCATTAACCCACCGAACCTTTGGACACTAAGGGGCAATTTAGCATGGCCAATCCATCTAACCTTGCCATGTTTGGACTGTGGGAGAAAACCAGAGCTCGCGGAGGAGACCCACGCAGACGCGGGGAGAACGTACAAACTCCACATAGATAGTGACCCAAGACTGGAATTGAACCCGGGTCCCTGGAGCGGTGAGGCAGCAGTGCTAACTACTGTGCTGCCCTATCTCCAGTGTCATGTGCGAGTACCTTTAAGAAATGGGTGTTTATCAAATAGCTGCAGTGATGTCAGTGTGTGGGTGGAGCTGGGCTGTCTGCTTTTACTTTCGTTTTTCAGCTGGCAGCTACAGTGTGTGTTTAGTTTCGTCTTCAGAGTTGGAGCTGCATCCAGCCAAACAAGGTGTAATTTTGATCTCTCTCTGAATGAAAAGAATGTCTTCAGATCACTTGCTAATTTAAAAGTGATAACTGTTCTCAGTAGAGAATTTAAATCTGCTGTCTTTGTTAAAGAGAGTATTTGTCTTATGGCTGTTGCTAGGAAAGATTAAGAGTTACTTATAGCATACTGTATTCTTAGGGGAGAGTATTTGAGTTGTTAGTTGCTAAGGTGTTTACTGTGTGTTTATAAAATGTTTACTGGATTCATAGAATAAACATTGTTTTGTCTTAAAAGTACTTTCGATCTCTGTTGCATCACACCTGTAGAGTGGGCCCTTGTGCTCCCCATAACTAAAATCTTTTAAAGTTGTGGGTCAGGTTACCTCCATGATATACTTTGGGGTTCTCTAAAGCCTGGCCCGTAATACCAGATTCTCACAGGACGAGGCTCTGTTATTCAGATCAACCCCCCCCCCCCATTTTTCTCCCTCTCCCCACAATCTCTCCTTCTCCCACCCCCCACCCCCTCAATTTCCCTCCTTCAACTTATTTCAATTCTTCCCCCTCCTACCCATTTGGCTGCTGCCCCCACATTTACCTCTTTCACCCCAATCCCTCCCCATCACACCGCTCCCTCCCCAAACACCCTGTTCCCCCTCCAAGGGTCTGTGTATCATCACTCCAGTGTGATGGGTCTGCGTCTGCAATGTCAGTGGGTCAATATGCAAGGCAGGAGATTGATGATAGCACACTGTGAGGAACGCTCTGATGTTCCTTAGTTTCTGCAAAAGTCTGACTACTGTCCTTTTGTGGACAGGGCACTCACACTCAACCTCTGAACAAAGCCCTCAGCGGCTTTTGATTTTAGACCACTGTGCCCAGGCCTGCTATGAAGATTAATATGACAGAGGCTTCACATGTATCAGGTGTTAATAGTGAACATTTTACCTTTTCATACCCCCAGCTACAGACAGTGAACCCCCCAATGCCCACTCAGTTCACCTCATTCCCCAGGATGCACATCATTTGTGGAGGCAGCATTTGATGCACTAGCTGGACATCCTCTGGAGGATCTGGAGCTGGAGAGTCCTGACCACATTGCCAGTGCTACAGGTGTCCCAATGCCACTGTGTTCAGTCTGCTGCCCTTGAGGTGCCCCAGTGTCAGGAGGGGGGGTATTCGGAAGAACTGTACACGTCCGCCGTCTCCTTGGTGGCAGACCCCTGGTTAGCCTTCAGCGCTTCCCCTTCCCTGATGGTGCCAGTAGGACAGAGGGACTGTTGGACTGAGTTCCAGAGGCCTCTGAATCATCTGGATTCCCATTGCCTGCACTGTGATGTTGGACGCCCTCAGCAATGGTCCTCAGTGACTGGACCAAGCATTGGAGTACCTCAACAATGTCCATCTGCATCTGGGACATGTCCTTCAGCAACTAGGACATGATGTCGAGGCCCTCAGCCATGTTTGTCACAGACTGTGCCATGTCTTGGGCACGACTACTCAAGACGCGGACATCGTGCTCCAGGCTTTCGACTGCGGTCACCCCCACTAGTAGTGTTGTCCTCGGTACCATGTACTGTTGGGACCATCTTCAGTTCCCAAAGCCTTTGGGCCTCCTCGAATCCGCTATGACATCCCCTTCTGAATGTCACGGCTGTGTCCTACGATCTGCATCAGCTCTGGGAGAACCTTGTTCAGAGGCTCGGAATCTGACGTGGAACCAGCTGAGTCCTGGGATCCAGCAGACCTCTGACTGTTGTCTCCCTTGGATGTTCCTGCCTCACCTGATGTGCATCTGCAACTGTGTAGTGCTCACCAGGTTGTGCCCCAGAAGCCTGCCCATTAATGTCGTCCACCGAGGAGTGTGTCACTGCGTTGCGTCTGTGGTCTCCTCAGAGCTCTCATCTGAGGTGAGTTCTTGGGTGATGGGGAGGCTCAGGATGGCCTGGCCTCATCAGATGAAGATCCTATGAGAAAATGGACATGTGGTTCGTGAGAGGGATCATTTTGTCTGATATGAACTACTCACTTGAGGCAGGTCATCTGGAAGAAGGGCAGTGGTTCCTTACCACTGTGGCACAGGCCAATCTCGCTCTCGGTGTCTGCCACCTCCTCAGTCAACCCCACGATCTCCAAGGGCCACTACGTTCCTCATAGGGAGTGAGAACTCAGATCTCTGGCATCCCCCCCCATCTCTTTGGCCCTTTACCACCTATTATGTCCCAACTTCTCCTGCGGGACAAGCCGCATGCTTGATGGGTCAGGGGGGTATATAGCAGGTTGTAGCACCGTCAATATGATGCGAGGCAGGTTGAGGTAATGTCAATTGAAGGCTTTATTAAGCAGAACTTTATCCCCAGCAGCGTGGTTACAGAATGCAGCTGCTGAGGGAAAGGGAGGGAAAAACTGGGTTCTTATACCGGCATTTCTGGGTGGAGTCCAGTAGGTGGCAGATCCTATCAGGACCTGGCATCCCTCCACCAATAGCCTGTCGACACGTGGTGTACCGTATTACCCCTAATACATACCACCACACAGGTGGCATGTGTGAGCACCCCATCTGAACATGAAGTGGTTGTGCTGGTGCTTGCCAGGGTGTGCTGAGGAGCAAGCACGAAGTTTGGATGTGGGGAGGGTGCGGTGTGTCAGCCAGTGATTCATTGCGGGGGGGGGGGGGGATTGGAAATTTGGAAATTTGAGGCAGAACCGTTGCCAGGAGAGATTTGGTAACTTACCTTTGTACCGCGGCGAAGGTCATTTGTCTTTTCCCTCCCTTGGATGGCTGCCCCCCTGGTAATGCTGCCCGTACTGACAGCCGCTGCTGCTGCCTTCCAGGTGGCATTGCTGATCCTGATGACGGCCCCCTACCCCCTCGGGGGAAAAGCAGGGTGGCCTGCCTCTCATTCACAGCAATGAGAAGTCTGGCCAGGTTGGTACCCCAAAGTGAGGAGCAGGTCTGCTCCTTGTCATGGTTTTGTGTTGATTGGGATTGAGTGGCGAGGGAACATTCAAAAGCAGCTCCCTCTTGTAAGTGGTGAGATACTGAGGAGCGAGTCTGCTGAATCAGACGGCGAGACAGCTCGCAATGGCGAGAATCTCGTGGGGCATCTTTTGGGCACTAAGTGCCATTAAATATGCGCCACGATCTCACCAATGCAGCCTTTGGGAAACACCTCCCAAAAAGACACTGAGAAATCTTTCCGTTGAATCTTGCCCAGGGTCTCAGGTTTGAAGATTTAAAATTTTGCCTGATTCTTTCTGCCCATCATGGTGGGTTAACAGCGATGTCATGAAAGCTGTAGGCATTTTGTCCATTATCTCTTGCCATGCTTACTGTATCAGGAAAATCGGAGGTATTTGCCTTTTAGTGCTGTATAATACTTATATAAAACTTCTTCGATGGGGAACTCCTGTTCTGCATCATTGCGTGATCATTTTGGCAGGAAATTTCCATATCTAATATTTGACACCTTCTTTCCTCTGCAAGGTTCCGAACATTCCTTTAAAGGAATGATTCACAGTGAGTGGCATGTATATCACGGGGTTAATGAGAAGCAATTATTCATCCAATAATGTTTTGTTTCCTCCTGTACAGCTATAACAAAATTTGGGTTATAATATTTAGTTTAAGGGCCAGCATGATGGCACTGTGGTTAGCACTGCTGCCTAAGGCGCCGAAGACCCAGGTTCAATCCCGGCCCGGGCCACTGTCCGTGTGGAGTTTGCACATTCTCCCCGTAACTGTGTGGGTATCACCCCCACAATCCAAAGATGTGCAGGTTAGGTGGATTGGCCATAATAAATTGCCCCTTCATTGGAAAAAAATAATTGGGTACTCTAAATTTATTTTTTAAAAATAACATTTAATTTAATCTTTTGTCCATTACACTGTAGAGCTATACATATTGTAAGAGTCCTTCCTGTTTATTACACTTATTTCCCCTTTCATTTATTTTGCTGTTCTTATTTTGATCCATGGATGATTAATGGACATGTCTCTTTCAGGCAAGCAGCCTGTATCTTCCTTACAAGCAGAAAAATCCAGAACTTCCAGGAGAAATCACTTTGCTCGCCTGTGCTGGTTTGAACAGGAGACCACAGACTTGTCAATTTGCTGTCTTAGGTGTAACTCCTTGTGCACCTCAGAGTGACGATTTATCTGACTTGACAATCTCGAATCTTAGTGTAGTCGCAAGATCATTGTTGATTATTATCATATAGCAGGATCCAATTGATGAGATTGAATTGCCATTGTAGTCTTTTAATCTACAGGCTCCTGGAAGTATTCTAGGGGTTTGCTTATGCTTTGTGAGATCAAGCTTTGTAAGCAAATTGGCAGAAGCGCCCGTATCCAACTTGAATTTGATTGGACAGTCATGTACTTTCAACACAATGTCCCATTCTGTGTACGAATTAATGGAGTTGATTAATTTCAGAGGTGATGCTACTTCAGTGGTGTTATCAAACTTTTCTATGATTCCTGCAAAGAAAGTATTTTCCAAAGAATCTGAATCCTGTGAACAATTCTGTTCCAAATCTTCTTCCATAGATTGAACACTTCGTCCATTAATCTGCCTTGAATTGAATTTTGCAGATTTAATTGCGAGTGCAGATCTGCACTGATCAGCAAAATGGTTTGCCTGCCACATTGTGAGCATTGTTTTCCTCTGGCAGGGCATTTTTTTTGAAAGTGGGAGGTTCCACACCTTGAACACGTCATGACGTTGATGTCATTACGCAAGACACTTCTCCAGGCATGCGCAGGTCAGCTTTCATCCGTCTCGCATCCTTTGACGAAGTGTGCATGTGCAGGGTGAGAATGTGCGCACACAAGATGGTTGCCGTCCGAAATGCGCGTCTTCTTCATCTGCGACACTGCCTTAATACACTCTACCTCGTGGTGACTTTTCACACCCTTTTCACGGAGAAAATACTCTTGGTATTGAGTTTTCGATTGCTGATGAACACGACACATTTCAATTGCATTTTCTAGAGTTAGATCCTTTTGCCTCAGCAATCTTTCTCTAAGCTTTTCATCATTTATGCCAAAGACTATTTGGCCGCGAATCATGGCATCATTCAGTGCAGGAAGGTTACAGGATTGAGCTTGCAACCTTGTTTTGAATCTCTTCTTAAAAATAAAATGCTCAAGCATTTCATTAGTTTTGATTTTACAATGATTAGCAAATTTTGCAAGAATTGCATCAAACTTTGTTTAATCTCGATCCGCTGTATACTAGAAAGGATCATGGATCTTAATGACATGTGGACCAGCCATAGTTAGTAGCAGAGCGATTTTATGAGCATCGGTAGCATTATTCAAATCGAAAGCCTCCAAATAAATTTTTAATTGCTGCTTGAACAAATGGCAGTCTACATTTAGGTTACCGGTGATCAGGGGCTGGTTTAGCACAGGGCTAAATCACTGGCTTTTAAAGCAGACCAAGGCAGGCCAGCAGCACGGTTCAATTCCCGTACCAGCCTCCCCAAACAGGTGCCAGAATGTGGCGACTAGGGGCATTTCACAGTAACTTCATTTGAAGCCTACTTGTGACAATAAGCGATTTTCATTTCATCCTTATATGTCGAGGAGCTTTATCTGTCTGGATTTGTCGAAGTTCTGCAGTTTCAGGTTGGTGCTTCGCAAGTCGAATAGCTTCTTAGTTTTTTCTTTTTCTAATCTTACTATATTATGTTAGCTAGTTTCTGTAGCCATGTTACCTGTACCTGGTACCATGTTATATTACTCTTTGGTAATATATTGTTACTCTTTGCTTCGTAATCCAGAATGGTCTGATGGTGTGATTATAAAGAAACGACCAATCTCTAACTTCAAGCAAAACTGATTTATTGAATAACGATTGATTAATATTGAGTTTGCACATTCCACAGAACTATGACTAGTAATCAAGTAATCTATATCTAAGTAATAATGAATTTAAATTACACGTGCTGCTTCTATCTAATATTAACTATGCTGTGATCTATCTTTCGCAGCTTACACTCTACTGGCCAGAATACCCAAGGTTCCTGAGTTCTTATATTCATAGCGGGAACTAATGTTGCCCTCTATTGGTTGTGTTACACTGATATGTAATAATTAACCCTTTACTTGTCTGCATATATACATATCATTACAGGCACCAGTGTGAGAGATGGATTGGGACTTGGTTTGATTGATTGGCTGGTGGTCAATGAACTGGCCCAAAAGGCCATACTCTGCCTGGTAACAGGTGTTGATCAGTGAAATGCTTTTACGAGTCCCAAGGAGCTGGAGTTTTGATCCTGGCAGCATGATGAAAGGTCCTGCTGCTCTCTCACCTCTGAATTTCTCCAGAAATTCTGCTGTGAGTGCTATCTCTCTCCAGAAAGCCTGGAAGTGGCATTTCTCTGCAGCGAGCCAGCTGTGAGTGTTGTGCTACTGAAACTACAAAGCCTGAATACAAAACAAGAACTGAAAGGAACGTTTGAAGAGAAGTAAGATGCTTCTCCAGGAAAACTGCTGTGAGCACTGTATCCTTGAACTTTCAGAGAAATCGCTACAGGCTGCAAAACAAAGACCAGAACCTGCAAACTTGCTGTGAAGGAAGGTGTGTTGAATAACCATCACCTGAAACATTTTGCTGTTCTTTTCCCTTATTGCTTATTCTTTATACCCCTTTCCACTCCTCTATGTTTGTCTGCCTTGTGTTTGTGTGCGTAAAGGGTGAGGGGGAAGTTAAAGTGGGGAGTTAGGAATTAGTTAATAGTTAACCAGTAGTATTTGCTGCATAGTCCACTATAGTTATTGTTATAAATAAGCAGTAATAGTGTTTAAAGCTACAAACCTAGGGCGGCACAGTGGCGCAATGGTTAGCACTGCTACCTGCGGCACTGAGGACCAAGGTTCGATCCCAGCCCTGGGTCACTGTCTGTCTGGAGTTAGCACATTCTTCCCGTGTCTACATGGATTTCACCCCCACAACCCAAAGATGTGCAGTGTAGGTGGATTGGCCACGCTAAATTTCCCTTTAATTGGAAAACAAAACTGGATACCCTAAATTTTTAAAAATGTTACAAACCTGGTGACTGCAATTATTGGGTAGCCGAGGGCCAAAGCCTCCCGGCTTTTTCCAAAGAATTGTCAGTTAATTCATTTGTGTTGCGACTATGGGAAAAGTGGGGCTGGAATTGACCCTGCATCACACTAGGGTGTCGTAACGCAACAATCCAACATTCCCAAAAAGGCTATTTTGAAAATGATTCGCTGCATTCAATGTTTTTGTGGATCGCACTGATCTCCTGGTGATTGCCTGAAAGGTAGTATATGCTTCCAATCTTTCCTGTGTGATTAAAGCCTGCATTATTGGCGACAGCTAGACATATTGCTACACCTCCTCCACAAATGTGTAGGTGTGGTAGGACAGCTGAGTCCCTAATATCAGATTTTCTGTCCATTTTTTTTTGTGTCACTATAATGTTACTAATGGAAGGTTTGGGATCATCACCAGCTGAAGATTCTGAATTTATTTGTTGTCATTTCTTAATCTTAATCTATTCATTACCGCATTTGAGTGCTCAGACAATTATAATTTGGGTTTGGTGGCATATTAAATGCTGCTTATTTACGAAGTAAGAAATTCATTCCTCCCTACCGTTTGTGAATGTTAAACGGTGTACCTGGATCTAACAAAGAAAGAACATTTGATGTTACGTTCGACCTGTGGCTTGGTTCGAGCAACAATAGAGAATGGTCAGAGAAGACTGGATTCTCCGGGAGGGTTTATTAAGCCACAGACTCGTTCATCTTTGCATCAACAGAACAGTTTTAAACTGTTCCGAGATATGCTGGGGTCAACAAGATAAATAACCTTATCTTCAGAACTTCACTGGAGACTCACAGCTTCCTTGTTCTGTGTCATGATGTGGATATGCCGGCATTGGACTGGGGTGAGCACAGTAAGAAGTCTTGCAACACCAGGTTAAAGTCCAACAGGTTTGTTTCGATGTCACTAGCTTTCGGAGCGCTGCTCCTTGGAGCAGCGCACCGAAAGCTAGTGACATCGAAACAAACTTGTTCTGTGTCCGCAGCTTAGTAATCATCCACCAGATTTCTGTGTTAGTGCTATCTCTGATTTCAAAGTAATATTTTAAAACTTCACTGATGGTGAATTTCTATTCCTCATTCGGCCCTGCTGAGACAGTTCAATTCATTATCCCTCGGATGCGATGAGGTCAGCATATCTGCCCTTAATAATTTTAGTTAGTGTAGAAATAGGTAGAAAGTGAAGGGAAGTAATAACAGTCTGTGTTGGTGTTTCTCTGGGCGGAACGGTGGCACAGTGGTTAGCATTGCTCCCTCACAGCTCCAGGGACCCGGGTTCAATTCCGGCCTCGGGCGACTGCCGGTACGGAGTCTGCACGTTCTCCCCATGTCTGCGCGGGTTTCCTCCGGGTGCTCCGATTTCCTCCCACAGTCCAAAGATGTGCAGGTTAGGTGGATTGGCCATGCTAAAATTGCCCCTTAGTGTCCAAACAGTTAGGTGGGGTTACGGGGATAGGGTGGAGGTGTGGGCTTAAGTAGGGTGCTCTTTCCAAGCGCCAGTGCAAACCCGATGGGTTAAATGGCCTCCTTCTGCATTGTAGGGATTCTAAGACAAGTCGATACATCAGTGTTTTTCAATCCTTTTTTCCTGCGACCCACTTTTACCAACTGGTCGACCTTTGGGAATCACACGGGCTGACTTTCACAACCCACGCTGCCCGACTTTCATGACACCCACCACGTTTGCTTATTTTTAATATGACAGGTGAGCCTGCTTGGTCCTCATGACCTTACTCCAATCAGTTTCATAGGAGCAGGGTTCAATGTGCATTTCAGGTTCGGAGTTCAGTCGATTCCTTCCTGCCTTTCTGAGAACGTAAATCCAACCTCGCAAAACCTTGTACGTCGTCATCAAGGGCAATGGCAATAAAGTATTCATTTTACTCAGCACTGAATACTCTTATAATAATAATAATCTTTATTAATGTTACAAGTAGGCTTACATTAACACAGCAATGAAGTTACTGTGAAAATCTCCTGGGTGATGCGAATCCAGAATGCTGACAGCTTGTGGCGTGTTTTTAATGTGCTGTCACAGGTTAGGTACAGTAGCTCAGTCTCCTCATTTGGAGTCAGCAGTGAGTTAATGACTGACTCTGGAGTCATAAATGTAAAGGAATTTTTCAACCACCTATTCCCTTTCAAAATCTGAAAATTCACCTCTGGAAAGCAGTGACAAAAACTGTTGATCAACATAACCAGATGCCACTGAATAAGATTTGTTAGTCTATTGGCAATTTCATTACTAACACTGTTTTGTTCAATGTGCCATAGCAATGTGGGAAGCATATAGTGGTTTTGCTTTTGTACTCACACTTGCCAAACTTTCAATGACTTTTGGAAAGCATCTTTTTCTTCACCAGTGCCAAAAGCAGCATCCGCTCCTTCCCATTTGATGTTCAGTTTGTTTGGAATTGAAAACAGAGAGTTAATTAGTGGCAATTTCCATCAGAGACCTTCAAAATCATTCAAGTGTGAAGGGGTGATTGAATGCACTTAACTCTCTTTGAAGTGGTTGATGTTTGTAAACATTGTGGTTACAGCACTTCAGATTTACTCATCCATGATGGAAGATGAATGAAGCAAGGCTGCAGCTATGTTTGTGTGTGTTTGTGTGTGTGTGGAAGATGTCAATCACAGTGAGGTAAATTATTGAATTGCTTGCAGCTCAAGGATCTGAAGAGTTTAAACAAAGGTCTCATTCCTGGAATTGACATATGGTGCTTCCTGTGTCTGAGTCAGAATTTGTATTGCCCCGCTGAGTGTGACAAGAGCGATTTTTTGCATTGCTTCTTTCTGGACTGCTCCCTAGCTTCCAGACTGGGGCCTCTTTTTTGGGGGGGTTTCCTCACAGGTTTCTCTTTTTTGGGGTGCCTATGGGGGATCTCTATTTAAGGGCTCGCTGAGGGGGGGTCCCCCTATTTATGGTGTCTGTGTGGGGTGGTCCAATTTGTGGATCTCTGTGAGGGGGTCCCTTATTGAGGGGTCTCTGGGGAGGGTGGAGTGGGTCACCCCAGATTTGGGGAAGGGGGAGACCCCAGAAAATACAGGGCTGGGAGGCTGACATGCAGTGAAGGGGAGGTGGCTAGCCGCGGGTCCTTGCTATCAGGCTATCACTCAAAATGGTAGCCCGATAGCGGGATGCCCTCTGGATTCTCTTGTTATACTTACCATGCATAAAGTTGCATGCTGAATTATAGTGAATTGCTGGGAGCAGAAATCAGTTGCAACTCACCTCTGCCGGGAGAACATAGGATGGGATTCTCCGGTCTCCGACGCTGAAATCGCATTTGGCGATTGGCCGGAGAATCCACGTTGGCGCCGTAATCAGGGGCGGCGCAGCTTTTGCGATGCCCCGCCCCCTCCAAAACGTATTCTCTTGGAGTACGGCGCATGCGGTCGGGACGGCCTCACTCAGGCCATTACCTGAAGTCCTCCCCCTGATGCTCCACCTCGATGGGCCGGGATCCCGACGGCATTGGTCGCATGTAGTATTTTTTTCGGCGTGGCGGCTGTGGACTATGTCCAGCGCCGCCACAGTCGGGGGAGAGCCGATCTGCGGGAAGGGGGGGCTTTGGCGGGGGCTGGGGGACACTGGTGGGGGATGGTCTGTGGGTGGCGAGCGTGACCAAAGGGGATCACTATTTGGCAGGCCGGGTCCACGCGTGGCCGGCACCATGTTATACGGTGCGGCCACTGCAGGCTGCCGCCATGCGCTTGCGCAGCCACGGACCCGGCAATTCTCCGGCTGCATCCGCAGCTAGAGCCAGGGGCCGGGATTCTCCGACCCCACACCGGGTCGGAGAATCCACGGGGGTGGGGGGCATGAGAATCGCGCCCCGATGCCAGCTTGCCGATTCTCCAACGCCGATCCTCAGGTGCCCGCGGGATTGCCGCCGATGGGCCGAGTGCCCGCAGAGTTTGGACGAGTCCCGCCGGCGTGGGTCATGTATGGTCCCACACAGCGGGACCTGGACGTCCTGTCTGCGGGGGCCGTCCTGGTGGGGGCAGGGGATCCCACCCCGGGAAGGCTCCATGGTGGCCTGACCCGCGATCGGGACCTACCGATCGGCTGGTTGGTTATTTCTGTGGGGGCCTATGTTCCGCCGCGCCGGGCCCCTGTAGGGCTCCGCTATATTGCCCAGGGGCCCGTGCGGAGACGGGAACCCACGCGCATGTGCGAACCTGCGCCAGCCGTGCCGCGTCGGCTGTAGCAGCGGAGACTACTCCGGCACCGACCTAGCCCCCTAGGAAGGGGTGAATACCTGATGATCGAGGACCGTTGACACTGGAGTGGTTCGCGCCGGTTTTCACCCGGCATCAGAACTTGGCCACAGGATTGGAGAATCCCGGCCAGCGGCTCTACGCTGCGACGTGCTAGCCCCCCACCAGACGGAGGTTTGATGGCTGTTTTGCGCCCTTTTTTCGGTCAAAGAACTAAGAACAAAGAACAAAGAAATGTACAGCACAGGAACAGGCCCTTCGGCCCTCCAAGCCCGTGCCGACCATACTGCCCGACTAAACTACAATCTTCTACACTTCCTGGGTCCGTATCCTTCTATTCCCATCCTATTCATATATTTGTCAAGATGCCCCTTAAATGTCCCTATCGTCCCTATCGGTCGTAATATGCCACCGTTCCCACGACGACACCAGCACTTAGTTTCAAAATCGGAGAATCCAGGCCATAGTCTCCCCAATGGAGAATGTTTCCTCAGATATGTTTGTTGTATTCAGGGCTGAAAGGGTTAATGTGTGGAACTGGAGAAACAGTACAGTCTATATGGTGATGTAAGAATCACATGACAAGTAGTCTGAAAAGGAAAGCACGTGGCTTGGGCCTGTGGTCTTGTACATCTGCAAATCATTATGGTCATACAATAATCCAATTATTGTCCAGACATATCTGTCTCTCTGCAACCGTTGCTCAGACAATCACAGCCAACATAGAACAGTTTCTTCACAGACCCAAGTTCAATGTTCCCCCAGTGAATCATGTTGACGCATCCCAGGAAATGGGCAGCATGGTAGCTAGCACTGGGGCTTCACAGCACCAGGGTCCCAGGTTCGATTCCCCGTTGAGTCACTGTCTGTGCGGAGTCTGCATGTTCTCCCCGTGTCTGTGTGGGTTTCCTCCGGGTTTGCTTTTTGGGTTCCTTGAAAAAGAATATTACCCTACACCATCAGGAAATATACAATTCTAGTTGTGACACAGCCTGCCATTTGCACCTACTTATGTCTGATGGTAAAAGCTACATATGCTCAAACTGCATCATCTGTCTGAGAACTAGGTCAAAACTATTAACTCCAAGCCTCGGCTGTTGAGGTAGTCTGAAGACATCACCTTAAAAGAACCTTGATGTGCTGAATAATGTCCTTGATTTTCGTTGTCTTTGTCAGGCAATTTGTATATATCCCAAGTAAAATGAGTGAATGTATATATTAGCCAATCAACTGCAAAGATGTTGGGCTGAATTCTCCGTCGGCGGGATCCTTTGTTTCGGTAGCAGCGCACTCACACCCACGGATTTCCCGACGGCTTGCGAGTGCCCACAATGGGAAATCCCATTGGCCGGCTGCCAGGACGGAGAATCCCGCCCATTTAATTTGCACATCCACACCAGGGGTTATTATCCATTATGTATTTGATTTGTTCATCAAATATCTCCCCCTTTTCCATCTCTAATGGGATGTTTGCAATTGTTATGTGTAGGTATTTGTAATCCAAAACTAATTAAGGAACAAACATAATGTTTGAAATACCGGGCCATATTTTACCTTTTGGTGAGAGTATTTCTACCAGGGATTTCTGCAACAGTCTTTACTCCATTGTGCATTGTCTTGCACAATGAAATAACTTGACCTTGCGGCACGGATTTTGTGGGCACTGTTAAGAAACAGTGATGGAGAAAACTGTCCAAAGCTTTTTAGCAATTCCTGTGGCATGGATTTTCCCTTCCCCACATTAATCTGAAGCTTGTATCCAGTCAAGGGGATCTCCTGGCATCCAGCAACCAATCAAGTCATCAGCCAGGTTACATTAATGGCAAGGGGAGTCCGGTGAGTTCATAGGGAGATGTTTATTCAGCTTTGCAGCGGCACATACATGGAAATGTAATGAAAATCGCTTATTGTCACAAGTAGGCTTCAAATGAAGTTACTGTGGAAAGCCCCTAGTCGCCATATTCCGGCGCCTGTTTGGGGAGGCTGGTACGGGAATTGAACCGTGCTGCTGGCCTGCCTTGGTCTGCTTTAAAAGCCAGCGATTTAGCCCTGTGCTAAACCAGACGTGGGCCCGGTTACACATTACCCGTCCTTACTCCTTTTTCTCGGCTACTACAAAGGCCGACCTGTTATACAGATGCTGGTTAATTCCTGGTCCGATCGTCCCCAGCTGGATGAACCTCATGCATGTCACAACACCACTCCCCCCACACCCCAATGTCCGAAAACCCATTGAAAGATAACCCCAGAGGAGGAGAGGACCAATATAAAAATAGAAGACAAAACTGGTGCGACAACCACAGTGGCCAAGCGACAAACAAAGATACAAAGCGTTTCTAATGACAGGAGGCGCCACTGAACGTGGGGGTGGACGGGTAGGGACGGGATGAACCAGTGAACACCTCGCCGAACATAAAGTCTGGCCCTACATCTGCACTGTGCAAACACAAAGGGCGAAGCCGCTGACGGCCAAGCCTGTGTTCTGTGTGTATCTTGACCTCTGATCCATCAACGCAAGGTCTTACCGGCACAGCGTAACTTCCAGCCACAGAGAGACTGAATGGGGTGTGACAGGCAAAGCCCACGCTTCACTCCCCATACACCCCTAACCCCTGCCACAGCGTCAGCTTACAAAAGGTGGGGGGGATTTACACGCTCACCGAATATGCTCAGGGAACTGTGGTCCCAAAGTTTTGCACCGTATAAATTTAGTTTAAGCATATCATAAATAAAACAGACGAGCACAGAAGGTCACAAGACCAGCATTCACACCCGTAATGCCCAGTCAACTCAACGTAAACGGAGTCAGTCACACGCACTTCAACTCAACAGAGTCACTCGGCTCAAAACCTGTATCCGTGCAGCAACCGTCAGCACCTGTGTAGAACATCGCTGTCATACAGCCCGCTTTCCCAGCAGTCACGGGACAGTCTCTCAAAATCAATGCCGCACTCACATCTCTGACGACAGTCCAAGGCGGCATCGACAAACTAGCGAATGGACTCCCTGGTGGACCACTGCCGCAGCAAGCCAGCAGTACAATAGGATGGCAGAAGGAGATGATCTAAAATGTCGCTCGACCTCCACCAGACGTCACCTCTGACGTTTCCGGTACTGCTGGATATATCGGACCCCAGAACGTACGCAGCACACACGCTCCACAAGCCGGCATCAGAAATCATGGCCTGTCGCTCACGCTTCGTCTCAACACAGGGTCCGGAAAAGGCATCACTGCAACAAAATCAGTCCATGCCTCAGTCGTTAAAAAAAACTTTCAGGAAGATTGCCGACGGCTCCAATCCGATCCTTCTCACCAACAAGGGTAACGACAAGGCTAGTCCGGCGAGTTCTCAGGCAGATATTTATTCAACATTACAGTGGCACATACATAGGGCTCGGTTACACATTGCTGGGTCCTTACTCCTTACTTTGGGCTACTGCTGAGGCCGACCTGTTACACAAGTGCTGGTTAATACCCGGTCTAAACAGGACAAGGGAACAATCATCCCCTGCTGTATGAACCTCATGCATGTCACATGCAAGGTTATTATATTGGGGCTGTTTAGCACAGGGCTAAATCGCTGGCTTTGAAAGCAGGCCAGCAGCATGGTTCAATTCCCGTAACAGCCTCCCCGAACAGGCGCCGGAATGTGACGACTAGGGGCTTTTCACAGTAACTTCATTTGAAGCCTACTTGTGACAATAAGCGATTTTCATTTTTCATATAGGGTAAGCAGCCAATTACATTCAAGTATTCTCACAGGCAGCAAACCAGGTTCACTCCTGATTACATTTTACAGAGAATGAAAGACGTATACATGAGGTTAAGGTAGAAACTTAAATATTATGAAGTAAAAACCTTATAAAAAATAAAACGAGGAGCTTTGTAGCACAATGGAGAAATTTAGTGTTCTACAAATATATATATCTTTTCAACAGCAGAGGGTTTTACAGCAGTAATTATCAAGTTAGTACTTAGTCAGGGAAAGGCACAAATGAAAAGTGGAGCTTCTTCAAGGAACAAATACTGTGTGTCCTTGATAGGCATGTCCCTGTCAGGCAGGGAGGAAATGGCCGTGTGAGGGAACCATGGTTCACAAAAGAGGTTGAATGTCTTGTCAAGAGGAAAAAGTAAGAGTATGTAAGGAAGAGAAAACAAGGTTTAGTAGGGTCGCTTGAGGGTTACAAGGTAGCAAGGAATGAGCTGAAAAAAGGTCTTAGGAGAGTTAGGAGTGGGCATGAGAAGTCCTTGGCGGGTCGGATCAAGGAAAACCCCAAGGCTTTTTACTCTTATGTGAGAAATAAAAGAATGACCAGGGTAAGGGTAGGGCCGGTCAAGGACAGTAGTGGGAACTTGTGCATGGAGTCAGAAGAAATAGGAGAGGCGTTGAATGAATACTTTACTTCAGTGTTCACAAAGGAGAGGGGCCATGTTTTTGAGGATGAGAGTGTGATTCAGGCGGGTAGGCTGGAGGAGGTAGATGTTCTGAGGAAGGAGTATTAGAAATTTTGAAAAACCTGAGGGTCGACAAGTCCCCTGGGCCAGATGGGATATATCCAAGGATTCTTTGAGAGGCAAGGGATGAGATTGCAGAGCCTTTGGCTTTGATATTTGGGTCCTCGTTGTCCACGGGGATAGTGCCAGAGGACTGGAGAGTGGCGAATGTTGTCCTCTGTTCAAGAAAGGGAATAGGAATGACATTGGTAATTATAGGCCAGTTAGTCTTACTTCGGTAGTCGGGAAGATAATGGAAAAGGTCCTGAAGGATAGGATTTATGACCATTTGGAAAGATGCAGCTTAATCCGGGATAGTCAACACAGATTCATGAAGGGTAGGTCTTGCCTTACAAATTTGATTGAATTCTTTGAGGAGGTAACTAAGTGTGTAGATGAAGGTAGAGCAGTTGATGTCGTATACATGGATTTTAGTAAGGCGTTTGATAAGGTTCCCCATGGTCAGCTCATAAAGAAAGTAAGGAGGTGTGGGATAGAGGGAAATTTGGCCAATTAGATAAGTAACTGGCTATCACATAGAAGACAGAGGGTGGTGGTGGATGGAAAATGTTCACACTGGAGACCAGTTACCAGCGGTGTACCACAGGGATCAGTGCTGGGTCCTCTGCTATTTGTGATTTTTATCAATGACTTGGAGGAGGGGGCTGAAGGGTGGGTCAGTAAATTTGATGATGACACCAAGATTGATGGAGTAGTGGATGAGGTGGAGGACTGTTGTAGGCTGCAAAGAGACATTGACAGGATGCAGAGCTGGGCCAAAAAATGGCAGATGGAGGTTTAACCATGATAAGTGCGAGGTGATTCATTTTGGTAGAAAAAATTTGAATAGGGTTACAGGGTCAACGGCAGAGTTCTGAGGAATGTGGAGGAACAGAGAGATCTTGGGATTCATATCCACAGATCTCTGAAGGTTGCCACTCAAGTGGATAGAGCCGTGAAGAAGGCTTATAGTGTGTTAGCATTTATTAACAGGGGGCTTGAGTTTAAGAGCCGCGGGGTTATGCTGCAACTATACATGACCCTGGTGAGACCACATTGTGTGCAGTTCTGGTCACCTCATTATCGGAAGGATATGGAAGCATTGGAAAGGGTGCAAAGGAGATTTACCAGATTGCTGCCTGGTTTGCAGGATAGGTCTTATGAGGAAAGGCTGAGGGATCTAGGGCTTTTCTCTTTGGAGCGGAGGAGGATGAGTGGTGACTTAATAGAGGTTTATAAGATAATGAGGGGGATAGATAGAGTGGGAGTTCAGAGACTATTTCCTTGGGTGGATGTAGCTGTTACAAGGGGGCATAACCATAAGATTCAGGGTGGGAGATATAGGAGGGATGTCCGGGGTAGGTGCTTTACTCAGAGAGTGGTTAGGGTGTGGATTGGACTGCCTGCTGTGATAGTGGAGTCGGACACTTTAGGAACTTTCAAGCGGTTATTGGAGAGGCACATGGAGCACGCCAGAATGACAAGGAGTGGGATAGCTTGATCTTGGTTTCGGACAATGCTCGGCACAACATCGAGGGCCGAAGGGCCTGTTCTGTGCTGTACTGTTCTATGTTCTACATTGATCTGTGTACACTGTTAAAACCAGAGCTACATCACATTCAATATGGTGTAATATTTTCAAGTACTTTTATAGCGAGTCTCAGCGTAAAAAAGCAAGTTCTTATCACTGCAGCGGTATTCATTTGATTGCCTGCAAGGACATCAACAGCGGACGCTTTAGAAAATCATTGAATCACTGATAGCAACATCTGGATTCCACCTTTAATTGCTCAGGTGTGAACTCCAGAAGCTGCTATCAGTTTCAGAGGAGCAATGATGGTGAGTGCTAAACGATTCGCCATCATCGCTACCACAAATCCGCCCCTGGTTAAAATAGAATGATTTTGAATGTAAAAGTATAACAGAAAATGCTGGAAACACCCAGCAGGATATGGTAGCACCTGTGGAGCCTTCCCCATGATTGGCAGTTGAATCATATTAATGCTAGAATTGTTATTATCTGATGCAATGTTCTTCTGGCAGCATCTCATTTCATAGACTCCATCCTGAAAGCTCCACACGGGACTATTCAGTTTTCACTGCATTTAGATTATTTAGAGATGCAATGATGCAAACATAGATTAAAAAGCTGTTTGTACTATTGGTATATTGTGGGACATGAGGCAGATTTGCCACTTTAACACAGGTATAAAGCATTGTCCTGCTGGAGGTTAGAAAAAGCATACAAAGGGGTTTAAGTGTCTAAAATGCAGCCCTTGCAATTACTTAGGACGTGGGTGTTGCTGGCTGGGCCACCAATTGTTGCCCATCTCTAATTGCCCCTGAACTAAGAGTCAACCACATCGTTGTGGGCCTGGAGTCACTTGTGGTTCCTTCCCTAAAGTGCTTTTACGACAATCGATTCATAATCACTATTACAAAGGCTAGCTTTTAATTCCAAATTGTTACTCATTCCTCCATCAGCTGCTGCGGTAGATTTGAACACATGTCCCAGAATATTAGCCTGGGCCTCTGCATTACTAGTCCGGTGACATGTCAACTATTCCATCATCTCCCCCAGAATATTCAGCCTGTTATATGCACAGTGCACAGGAAACCCACGCAGACACAGTGAGAACGTACAAACGCCACACAGACAGTCACCCAAGGCCGGAAATGAACCCGATCCCTGGTGCTGTGCGGCAGCAGTGCTAACCGTTGTACCACCATACTGTGCTTCACTGAACTGCCTGGCCACGGGCGGCGACAGAAGGGGCATGGTATATGGCAGCTCCACGAAGTCGCTATCAGGAACCAGTGGAGGACACGGCGTCTGTGTAGGGTCCCGTTGCGAGCGTGGAAGTAAGCGAAGGGCTCGGCGATTGCGCCTACGCACGGATCCATCCGGCATGCGTACCAGGAACGAGCGGGGAGCCACGCGTCGGAGGACTTCGGCAGGTGCTGACCATCCACCCTCTGGTAGGTGGATGCGGACGTTGTCTCCAGGGGCCAGGGAGGGAAGATCAGTTGCCCGTGTGTCATATGATCTCTTCTGGCGACCGCGCTGCAGTTGCATCCTATGCAGTACCGGGGCATGGTCTATTGTTGGTGCCAGGTTGTGAGGCACAGTGGTTATGAGGGCGCGACCCATCAGCAGCTGTGCTGGTGAGAGACCAGTGGCTAGTGGGGCCGAGCGATAGGCCAGCAGGGCGAGATAGAAGTCCGACCCGGCAGCAGCAGCCTTGCAGAGGAGCCGCTTGGCAATGTGAACGCCCTTCTCCGCCTTTCCATTTGACTAGGGTTGTAGAGGGCTGGACGTCACGTGTGTGAAGCCATACGAAGCTGCAAAGGACGACCATTCCTGGCTGGCAAAACAGGGCCCATTGTCCGACATGTCAGTCATCGGAATGCCGTGGCGAGCAAAGGTGTCTTTGCAGGCCCTGATGACAGCAGACAACGTCAAATCGTGCAGGCGTATGACTTCAGGGTAGTTTGAGAAGTAGTCAACTATGATGACATAGTCCCTGCCGAGCGCGTGAAACAGGTCGACACCCACCTTCGCCCAGGGGGATGTCACCAGCTCATGGGGCAGAAGTGTCTCAGGAGGTTGCGCCGGCTGAAACCTTTGGCAGATTGTACAGTTGAGCACCATGTTGGCAATATCGTCACTGATGCCCAGCCGGTATACCGCCCCTCGGGCCTTCCGTCTACACTTCCCGACCCCCAAGTGGCCTTCGTGTAGTTGGTCGAGAACCAGCTGGCGCATGCTGTGCGAAATCACAATCTGATCCAGCTTCAGAAGGACACCATCAATGATGGCTAGGTCGTCTCGTACATTGTAGAACTGCGGGCACTGCCCTTTGAGCCATCCTCCCGTCATGTGGCGCATCACTCGCTGCAGAAGGGGGTCGGCCGCAATCTCTCGGCGGATATGGGCCAGACTGGAGTCGTCAGCCGGCAGATTTGCCGCTGTGAAAGCCACCTGTGCCTCGACCTGACATACGAACCCCTCCGCATCTGGCGGCGTGCTCACTGCTCTGGATAGGGCATCCGCCACGATGAGGTCCTTCCCTGGAGTGTAGGCCAGTTGGAAGTCATACCTCCTGAGTTTAAGTAGGATGCGCTGGAGGCGAGGGGTCATCTCGTTCAGGTCCTTGTTTATTATGCTGACCAGGGGGCGGTGGTCAGTTTCGACAGTGAACCGGGGAAGACCATATACGTAATCATGGAACTTGTCTAAACCGGTTAGCAAGCCCAGGCACTCTTTTTCGATTTGCGCGTAGCGCTGCTCTGTGGGGGTCATGGCCCGCGATGCATAGGCCACTGGGGCCCATGATGCCGTGTCATCCCGCTGCAGGAGCACTGCTCCAATGCCGGATTGGCTGGCATCAGTTGAGGTTTTGGTGGCACGAGACGTGTCAAAAAACGCCAACACTGGTGTCGTGGTGAGTTTGCGTTTGAGCTCCTCCCATTCCAGCTGGTGTGTGTGTTGCCACTGGAACTCTGTGGATTTTCTGACGAGGTGGCGCAGAGTCGTCGTGTGGGAGGCAAGGTTGGGAATGAACTTCCCCAGGAAGTTGACCATGCCAAGGAAGCGTAGGACAGCTTTCTTGTCGGCCGGCTGCGGCATGGCTGTGATGGCGCTCACCTTGTCTGCATCTGGATGGACCCCTGACCGGGAGCTATGGTCCCCCAGGAACTTCAACTCGGTCTGGCCAAAGGAGCACTTGGCTCGGTTGAGGCGCAGGCCGTTTTCCCGTATGCGGGCAAAAACGCGTTGGAGACGATATATGTGCTCCTGCGGTGTGGTGGACCAGATGATGACATCGTCCACATATACGCGCACTCCTTCGATGCCTTCCATCATCTGCTCCATAATTCTATGGAAGACCTCGGATGCCGAGATGATGCCAAATGGCATCCGGTTGTAGCAGAACCTGCCGAAAGGGGTGTTGAAGGTACATGGCTTTCGGCTGGACGGGTCCAGTTGGATCTGCCAAAACCCTTTAGAAGCATCCAGTTTCGTGAATATCTTCGCCTGGGCCATTTCACTGGTAATCCCCTCCCGTTTGGGTATGGGATAATGTTCCCTCATAATATTATTATTGAGGCCTTTGGGGTCAATACAGATACGGAGCTCGCCGGAGGGCTTCTTGACACACACCATAGAGCTGACCCATGGCGTCGGCTCCGTGACCCTGGATAGGTCCCCTTGGTCCTGGAGATCCTGCAGCTGCTGCTTGAGGCGGTCTTTAAGTGGCGCAGGAACCCTGCGAGGTGCGTGAACGACCGGTATGGCATCCGGTTTGAGGCGAATTCGGTAGGTGTATGGCAGTGTTCCCATGCCTTCGAATGCCTCCTGGTTGTGGGCGAGGAGCGATTGGAGCTGTGCGTTGAACTCTGCATCCGGGAAGTCAGACGTGCCGTCTGGAGAGAGGGAGAGGATTCGTTGCACAAGGTGGAGAGCCTTGCATGCCTGTGCGCCCAGCAGGGAGTTCTTCGATGAGCCGACTATCTCGAACGAGAGTGTGGCCCTGTGTGTGTTGTGTGTCACCTGGAGCTGGCATTATCCCATGGCCGGGATAACGTTCCCGTTGTAGTCGACCATCTTGCACCGGGATGGCCGGATTGGTGGTCTGACCGTCATGGCATAGAATGCTGACCATGCTATGAGGTTGGCGGAGGCGCCAGTGTCCAGGCGGAAAGTGATCGGCGATCGGTTGACCGTTAGGGTGGCACTCCATTCATCGCCCAGATTGATGGTGTTGACCCGATTCCCATCAATGACCGCAACCCGGAAGGCGTCTTGGTCATCTGTGTCATCGATTTGGATGTCGTGATGTGGAGGCTGAATGGTTCGCACGTTCCTGCGAGGTTGTCAGAGATGTGGAAGATCAACAGGTTGAGCCGCTCGACAGTAGGCAGCGTACTGGCCCATCTTGCCACAGCGTAGGCATTGTCGGGCTTTTGCAGGACATTGCCCTTTTAAATGTGCAGCTCCACAGTTGCCGCACATCATGACGTCATGGCGTTCGTTATGCAATGCACATGCGCAGTTCGGTCTTGCGTCCGGTGCGCCTGCGCAGCACGTCCCTCAGTGTTGCTGTAGGTTTTGGCGCGCACAAATGCGGGAGGCCTTGAAAAGCGCACGAAACGGCCGCCCTCGTCCGGGCCGCGGGCCGGGAGAAACTCGATTGCCTGGACGTGTTCGGCCTCGTGGGTGGCCTGGCTTGCCGATTCGGTCGCGTGGGACCCCCTCCGTGCCGATTCGGTCGCCTGAAATTGGGCATAGCGGCTAGTCGCATTCTCATGCAGGACACAGGCTTCAACTGCAGATGCTAAGGTCCGGCCTTTTATTTTTAGAAGCTGCTGGTGTAGGCCACTGGAGGCAACGCCAAAAATGATCTGGTCCCGGTTCATGGACTCTGAGGTGGTGTCGTAACCGCAGGGCTGAGCGAGTATGCGGAGGTGCGTCAGGAAGGGCTGAAAGAGCTCATCCTTACCTTGCAGGCGCTGCTGAACGACATACCTCTCAAAGCTTTCGTTGACCTCAACGTTGAAGTGCTTGTCGAGCTCGAGGAGGACCGTGTCATACTTAGCTTTGTTCTCGCCTTCCGCGAACACCAAGGAGTTGTTTCCATGGATGGCGTGCTGACCTGCGGTAGTGAGGAGCATGGCAATCTTCGTTTCGTCCGAGGCGCCATGTTTTTCATTGGCTTGCATGAAGAGTTCGAAGCGCTGCTTGAAGAGCATCCAATTTGTGCCCAGGTTCCCAGCGACTTGCAACGGCTGCGGTTTGTTGAGGGTGTTCATGGCTCAGGATGGCAGATTTGCCTGTCGGTATCGATTCACTCCTGGTATCATGAAGTGTTGGGTGCTCTGAGGTACAGACGAACCAACACGGTTGCGATTGGTACAACGCAGTTTTATTCCATTAAACTATTTATACATCAGACTTGGTACTCAGCACGTGGTGACTGTGTGAGTGTCTTGCTATGAGGTCCTGGCCCTGTGCCGTCTCCAGATGGACTGCCTAGGAAGTGTCGTGTTTCTTGTTTTATACTGTGTCTGCTCTTGTCTGTGATTGGCTGTCGTGTTATGTGTGCTAATTGGTCCGTTGGTCTGTCTATCATTATGTATGTGTTATGATGTATGTTTGAATATCATGACAATCACCTCTAGCCATGCACTGTTGTCCAGCTCTCTGCAATTTTTCTTCCAGATGAAGGGAAGGTTATAGCTCTCTTGTCCACCACAGCCTCAATCAGGGGTTCAAAGGTGGGCATTGAAAAAACATGGAGTTGCTCATTTCACTGCTGGCTCACTGCTCTCCATGCTCATTGACTTGCAAAGGCAACCTCAAACCTACTCATGGCTGTCATTTGCCTTTTAGATTATCCTCCATACCTAATTCCCTCTTTCTACCCATGCTTGATGCATCAGCACCGGGTTTGCCTCTGGTCAATTTAGTGGCTCTTGCTTTCAAAACTTGCGTCCCCGTCATTGATGCAGTGTATGGCCGGGACTGCGAATCATCTGGGCATCGGGATCCTGAATCCGGAATGAAAATTGCCCCCCTTTATCCTGCCTACATAATCCAGCCAATTATTTTTATTTTTTATTAAAAAAAAATAAATTTAGAGTACCCAATTCATTTTTTCCAATTAAGGAGCAATTTAGCTGGCCAATCCACCTAGCCTGCACATCTTTGGGTTGTGGGGGCGAAACCCACGCAAACACGGGGAGAATGTGCAAACTCCACACGGACAGTGACCCAGGGCCGGGATCGAACCTGGGATCTCGGCGCCGTGAGGCTGCAGGGCTAACCCACTGCGCCACCGTGCTGCCCCTCCAGCCAATAATAATCTTAGTCTTCTCAGATTCAATTGAAATATTTCCAGCATGTTTGCTTCTTCAGGATCTCCTGAGAAGGTTACATTTTAAAGCAGATTTGCAGAACTGTATCAATTACAGTGTTTAATATTTCTAATTTGTTTTGCCTCAAACAATTTAAAGCTCATGAGCTAAAATATTACATCTCACGCAGCAGGTGACAAATGAAGTAATGAATTGGGAGGCAACTTTGCAAAAAAAAGTTGATGGTGTCGTGGGAAACTCACTTGTTTAGTTTCAGTGTTTTTCTTCTCCCCGTATCCCTGTTTTAAGCGGTCTAACAGGTTCGGACAAAATTATTCTGACAGCGTTAAGTGTCCATTAACTTTGGAGAGTAACACAAGAAAATAACGCGGTTCACTTTTGATTCAATTTCTACCAATCGCATACAGTTGTCGATCACACTAACACTTTGTGTGGGAATTTGAATACTTGACGAGGGATGCAAATGTACAATTATGTCGGTGCAATAACCTGGTTTTGGTATCGTGGCCCCTTTAAGGGGCGATCCATCGCCGACCGCAAAGTCATGCCAACAGACAGGAACCAAGGTCCCTGAAATTAAAAGAGTGAGCTGTAGCTTATTGTAAAGGACAGAGTGTTACAGTAACTTCGAATAATGAAAATCTGAAGTTTGGAAACTAAACATTTCCAAAATGCATTGTTCATTACAAGGAATGAATCATTACAAGGACTCCCGCCCCCGCCATCAGCTCAACACAGTTCACTCAACTGTGACCAAACTCTTGGTGTTGAAGAGACACTCGCACAATGAACAAGGTCAGCCAAGAATTAGAGCAGCACTTCATATGCAAAAGATTAAGGAGTAACATATGCCATACATCTGTCTCTCAACATCTCCTCACCCTGACGGTGCATAAGTCTGACTTTTGTCTGTTTCTTTCGCTAATTATTCCTGGAACAGGTCGTTCATCCGTCGCTGATAGCCTGAGGGGCATTACACCACATCAAGCATAGCCACACTCACATGCACAAATCCACACCCTCACAGACAAGCCAAGGGGTAATTTAGCATAGTCAATCTACCTAACTCAAGAGGACGTTGGACTGTGGGACAAGAGTACCCACAGGAAACCCATGCAGATACAGGCCGGAATCACACCAGGGTCCCTTGTGCAGTGAGGTAGCTGTGCTAACCACCAGACCACTGTGCTACCCACCTGCCATACATTAGTCAAAAGAAATAAATATGACAACCATTCTCCATATGAAGGAGAGATTTCAGCAACTATGCAAAATTGGGTCCTATTTAGAAATGAACATTCCAATATGTGATGAATTTTACAATGCTTTTAGATCCTTCAATGACTTCACCAGCTATTAAGTAGTTGCATTGTTAACTTGCTACTTTCCAGACATTAAAAACATAAGAATAATCTTTATTGTCACAAGGAGGCTTACATTCATACTGCAATTAAGTTACTGTGAAAAGCTCCTAGTCGCCACCTTCCGGCACCTGTTCCATTACGCAGAAGGAGAACTCAGAATGTCCAAATTACCTAACAGACATGGCACAACATGGGCGGGATTCTCCAAGCCCGCGCCGGGTTGGAGAATCGGCGGGGATGCGGGAAATTCCCGCCACGCCGCTCCGACGCCGGGACTCGATTCTCTGGCGACTGGAAAATCGGCGGCAATCGCGCCCACGCGGTCGCCGGTCGGGGACCGCCGAGTTGCACTGAGTCCCGCCGCCGTGGTTCCAACCTGGTGCCAGTCGGCGGGAGCTCGGACCCGCGGCCGTGGTGGACGTCCTGGTGGGGGGTCCGGGGTGATCTGACTCCGGGGTGAGCCTCCACGGGGCCCACGCCCACGATCGGGGGCTTCCGATCGGCGGGTGCCTGTGATCTGGAGGGGGCCTACCTCCTTCCATGCGGGCCTGCTGTTGGTCTCCACCATGTTGCGTGCCGCTGGCAACCGCAGGCGCAGAGACGGCCATCACGCACATGCACCGGCGTGGAGACGGCCGTTGCGCTCATGCACGGACCCGTGCTGGCCGTGCAGGGCCGCCTTTCGCCGCCGAAGCAGTGCCCAGCGCTCCGGCGCCCTGCTGGCCCCTGAAGACCACTGAAATGCTGGGCCAGGAGGCCGGTTGGCGCCGTCGTACACCACTCCGGTGTTTACGCCAGCATCAACACATGGCCGGGATTTCAGAGAATCCAGGCCCATATTTTTGCTTGATCACTGATTGGAACCACAACAAAGGGTTGTTGAGAAAACATTCAGTGATACGTGCTGATTGATCGCCCAACAGCTGGAAAGTCGGAAATCATACCTATCGCTGATGTGATATCATAAGCACTGACCAGGGCTGGAATCCTCCGGCCATGGGGATTTTCTGTTCCTGCCGGCAATGCAGCCCCTCCCGCTAGTTTCCTGGCAGGGTGGGGTGGCTTCAATGGGAGATTCCATTGACAAGCGGCGGGAATAGAGAAGCTGTCCGTCAGCGAATGGCACGCCGCCGAGAAACACATGGTTGGGAGACCTGAGAATCCAGCCCCAGATCTATTCCCAACAGGGGCTGGTTTAGCACAGTGGGCTAAGCAGCTGGCTTGTAATGCAGACCAATGCCAGCAGCGCGGGTTCAATTCCCGTACCGGCCTCCCCGAACAGGTGCCGGAATGTGGTGACTAGGGGTTTTTCACAGTAACTTCATTGAAGCCTACTTGTGACAATAAGCGATTATTATTATTGTTACAAGCAGAAGCATATTTATAGACAAAAAGGCACTTTAATAAACACTTGCTTCGATTACTTGAGTGGTCAGATCGATACTGCGCTGCATCCATACTTTCACCGATGTGCATTTTCTCAGAATTGCAACCCAAGTTTATTTAATGTGACACTGGTCTTTTCTTGAAAAGAAAATAGAAAACACTTTTCAGGCAGGATCTTATTTTTATGATAATGAAAAGCAATAACATTTTTTGTCAAACAGTCAGGAAAATAGCTAGTTGCTTCATTTTGAGGCAAGTGACACAAAAATTAAATGTTGCAAAGAAAATTTTGCAACTCAACTGGACAACCAGAATAAATTGAATTTCCAACCAGAAATGTTTCACGGCCGAGGTATATTAAATCAGGTGCATTCCATGTAAAGGAGTTTACAAAATGTCCTTCAAATGTGTTTGCATAAAAATAAACATAATTATTACAAATTTCACAATCATGTCAGTTTTTTAATTATATGTCTGAATAATATTGAAATGTATTAAATAGGACATAGCAATGTGAGCAAAACGGAATTTATGAGCCAAATTATTGATTTGCAGATTGAAGTTTCGCTTTTCAAATATGTTGCATCTTTTGTGCACTTCCCATTTGTGATAGAATAGTTTTAAATGTATTATTATTTTCCGAACACATAAACTACTGTGGTATTTATTCCTGGTCGAGGGAGAGGTGAAAAAGAAATGCATGTGCTTAAAAAAGGGCACAGATCTGAAATGTTAACTCTTTTTCACTCTCTACACCGACCTTGACTAACTTTGCTTAGTTTTATTCTAGTATTTTCCGGGATTTTGTTTGCTTAAAAAGAGTTTGAGAATAATTAGAGATTGTGGCCAGTTGGCAACAGGTCATTTGACACTATATTATGCAACTTGTGACACAGCACGGGCAGATTTGAGAAGGGGCGATGACTCTCGGCACATGTGTTTTACTTCCTCCCAGCCAGAATTGCACATCATGTCACATGCATTTCCCAGGAGTCATCACAGTGAAACAGGAAGCAGAGGCGGGTACTAAAGCGAAGAAGGGGGTTGAAAAGGGAAGAGGGTCAGGGGTCAGTGGTCTGAGTGCCTGCAGAAGTAAACGGACAGAAGTAAATGGGGCAGATTCTCCGATTCTGCGGCTAAGTGCGGAGGATCCGTGGTACTACCCCCTCACCGATGCTGTGACCAGTGAGGGGCGAGCAGCTATGCCATGTAAAATTCCTGGCCTACACAAAATAAACAGCCGGAGAATGGCTGGGTCCGTGGCCGTGCATACACACGGCGACCACCTGCTGTGGTCGCGCCGTACAATATGGGACCGGCCGTGCGTGGAACCGACCTGCCAGATAATACCCCCCAGGAACCCCCTCACAGCCCCCCGGCCACCCCCAACCAGTCCCCCCCAGCCCTCGCTGAAGCCTCCCCGTCCCCTGCCACCAGCAAGGCTCCCTCCTGACTGTGGCGGCGCTGGACACAGTCCGCAGCCACCACGCCGGGTTCCCGACAGCTGAGACAATGATTCCGCGGGCTGCGATGATGCTGTTTCAAAGGGTGCGGAGCATGCAAAACCTGCGTCAAACAGGCACCGCCCCCGATTCCGTTCTAAAAAGGGATTCTCCGCCCGATCGCCGATTACAAAATTGGCATCGAGGCACGGAGAATCCAGCCCACGGTATTTGACCACCTGTTGAGCAGCCTGAGCGGAAATTGTGGTTAACTACCTGGTGAGCAACTTAAGAGAAGATTTGTTTGACTACCTGGCTTTAAACTTGGCATGTGATGTCAAATTGGAATAAGAACTGGGACTGGCTGATGACCTGACCCTGGTCGGGCCTTAACTCTGTAAACACAAACTAAGAGACTTTGTCGCTCTTTTGGTTTGATTCTACCCTTGAGCAACTTTGCTACCTGGTGAAATATATAGGGAAGATAATTAATGTAAAGAGTAACACTCAGCAAAGAGCTTGGTTGTTGTTGTGTTGTATTTTGAAGCAGCTTGCTTATGGGGAACCGACTTTAAAGATGCAGCCATGGAGAATCCAATATATCAAAGCGTGCAGGCAAATCTCACTCAGCCATCTGCTAACCAATGGTAGGTTGAAGCAAACTGACTGCTGTTAGAAGAGGGGGCAGCAAACAGTGGGAGTGGCAAAGATGATGCGGGAGTTCCAGTGGATACAGAACGCAAAGAAGAAAATACAGCAAGACATTGAGGATCTAAAAGAGCAGCTTGGTGAAGAGGAAGGAGCATGACAGAATCTTCAGCTCAAGGAAGGAATGGCCGTAGCTAAAATTAAGAAAATGGAAGAGGATGGCTTCTGCTAGGAGACCAGAATTCAAAGTAGACCAAAGAGGACAAGTCGCCTGATGCCCTGATTTCCGAAGTCCTCTCTCAACTGGTGGAGGAGGAGGAAAAGGCAAAGAATTTGTGTAAAATCAAGATCCAGCAGGAAGTGATGACTACAGATTTGGAAGAATGTTTGAAGAAAGAAGAAAAAACTCAACAAGAGCCAGAAAAATCGAAGAGGAAGTTGGATGGTGAAACTACTGATCAGCAAGATCACATTGTCGAGATTCAGCAGCCGGTTGAAGAGTTAAAGAGTTCACTGTCAAAGAAAGGTGAGGAGCTGTCGGTTGCACTTATCAGAGGGGAAGATGGAATGTGGGGAGAAAAGACTTGAAGGAGCAAATTGGAGATCTCCAAACAAAACAAGCCAACAAACTGCAGGGGGAGATCTGTAAGATCTCCAAGCAAAGGAAGAAGAAGCAAATGAGCATTCGCCATCTGCAGTCTGAGAAGGAAGCACTCTGCAATGGCAGTATGAAGATTGAGGGAGATCAGCAGAGAGAGGAAGAGGAATTAACATCTCGGGACATCTGAAACTGGTGCAAGAGAGCTTGCTTCACAAACAAGACAAACTCCAACTCACCGAGATTGGAGTAAGGAGCTGGTTGATCGGAAGGATCTGCTCGAGCATCCTGCATGGATTCAGGATTGGGCAACTGGATGTCTAGAGTGAGGAGGTCATGAAGCTCCTTGGTGCAAAAGGAGGGAGGAAAGAAACTGAAGCCCCAACTGGCAGCACGGTAGCATAGTGGTTAGCACAATTGCTTCACAGCTCCAGGGTCCCAGGTTCGATTCCCGGCTGGGTCACTGTCTGTGTGGAGTCTGCACGTTCTCCCCGTGTGTGCGTGGGTTTCCTCCGGGTGTTCCGGTTTCCTCCCACAGTCCAAAGATGTGCAGGTTAGGTGGATTGGCCATGATAAATTGCCCTTAGTGTCCAAAATTGCCCTTAGGGTTGGGTGGGGTTACTGGGTGATGGGGATGGGGTGGGAGTGTGGGCTTGGGTGGAGTGCTCTTTCGAAGAGCCAGCGCAGACTCGATGGGCCGAGTGGCCTCCTTCTGCACTGTAAATTCTATGAAATTCTATGGCAGACGACTCGCAAAGAAATATGAGGGCCAGCCAGTAAACTGTTCTTGATTTCAAAGGTAGAGATCTTCAGTGAAGCTCTGAAGGAAAAAGAGGAGGCACTGCACTGTTCAGAGAAGAGAGAGAGGTTGGAGCCAAGCGAAAGAGTGTACTGAAACAAGTGGCAGCCCTGAAAGAGATGTTCGAGATGATTTGCAATGAGAGGGCTTCTGTCGACACACAGTACGACACATTAAAGGCCAAGGAGGAGGCTGCACTGGAGTTGTTCACTCAACAGATTCAGGATTTAAAAAGTAATCAGTTGGACATGGATGACTCAAAGGGGGAGAGGGACAATCTGCTGCAGAAGGTACAAGCTTTGATCAATAGTGTTGCAGAGGTGACCTTCAAAAACCCACAGGCACAGCCAATCAGATGAGGCTGCAGCTCTTAAAGTAAATTTGCCGGAGACTGAAGGAACCCTGGAGGAAGCACGGATATCAGCTGATAAGCGGAAGGCCATGCAGGATGAGATGGCCATTGAGATGCTGCATGAGAAGACACGACATGAGGAGGAGGTCCACAATGTGAAGCTGCAGCACAAAGAGGAGGTGTGGGGAATTTGTGGCAAGTACAAGAAGGAACTTTGAGAGATGCGCAACGAGAAGATCTGATCGGCAGAAGAACTACTCCAGCTGATTCAGGCCATGAAAGGGACAAAAGAAATGGACGGCATGGTGGCACAGTGGTTAGCACTGCTGCATCACAATGCCAGAGACGCGGGTTCAACTCTGACCTTGTGCTAACCACAGCGCCACCCTGATGTTTTCTTATTGAATTGATACAGGGGTTTTTCTTTCAGTGCACTGAATTCAAAATTATGGATCATCTTCCACCTCCTGGGGCACGTTGGTACCAATGGCTCTTTCACTTCTGTATAAATGAACAAGCTACCTCGAGACCATAGATCACTTCAGATCTCCTTCACCTGACCTTTACTTAAATTAAGTTAACTTCAACTTAATTTGCGATTGAGTATCTGCCTCTTGATTGGAAGAAACGTATGATGATACAAAGTGGCCGCGTAAAGGGGCAAAGGAGCAATTTACTGGACGTTGAATGCATTTATTTTCAGCATTTTGTCTTGCTGCATTCAATTAAGCCCTGATACATTTTTACTAAGTGGCGCTTCTCCCCAGTTCTGTAGTTGAAGAGCTTCATAATGACATTTCAGAGCATCACTTAGAATAGGTTTTCAAGTGCTTTAATCGGATCAAGTGCTTGGCAGTCTCTATTATACACACAAATTATTATTCCAGAAACATGCTTCTTTCACCCTTCTAAATCAAAATTTAGCACAATTATATAAAGGCTCTGTTCATGAGGTGCAAAGCCACATTCAGGTATTTAATTCTCAGTCACTTTAACATGGTAGATGGTCTACCATTGGCTCTATTTGACTCAAAAAGTGCACAACCATAAATTCAACAAGAGGTCCGAATAGCGAAATCGCTACCGTTTTCCCTTGGCATTGGTCAACGTCAGATCCGGGGGGTAGATGCTGCACGGTATTGTGTCAAAAATGAAAGAATCCAATCTCAGTTTCAATTTCTCTGACTTTCTTCCATTTTAAATCAATTTGACATTTGACCACATGGTCCATCGAGTCCCCTGCCCCCAACCTACGTGGAGTTAGCTGAGGGCGGGTAGCTGGTGAAGCAGAAGAGCCTTCAAAACCTCGATAAAAGCTCGATAAGGAAATAAATAAACGAACATATTCAAGGGAACGTAGGTTGTGTCACAGGCAACCATGGAAAGATATTCAAATGACGAACAGTGTTTCAAGAATACAAAACCCAGAACATAAGAAATAGGAGGAGATGTAGATCTTTTGGCTCATTGAGCTTGCTCCACCATTCATGACTGATTTTGTGCTTTAACTCAATTTTCCCATCCAGATTCCAAAATATCCCTCGACTTTCAGAAACAGAGGATAGAAAAGGAGGTGAACATGTGCAGGGAGAAAGAAATGGAAGCTGGGTAAATTGAAAATAGGAAATTTGCCAAAAAGAGAAACAGTTTGCTGAAGTTTTTCATGTTCCACTTTTCAGGACAGACGCAATAATGTTAAATTTCAAATGATCACAACAATTTATGCCATGGGAGAAATGGGCAAGTTGATTCAGGCTGAGGCATTACCTTGGAGAAAGCAACAGGGGACTCTCATTTCTAAACTCTAGGGTAATTCAAAAAAGACTTGCGGCTTGAACATATTCCTTTTGTTTGCAGAGAATGGTATTATGATCCCACACCAGGCTCCAACAGTGGTGAGGATACTGGACAGAAACATTAATATTTAATTTGAATTTATTTTTTGTAATTTTTCCAATTAAGGGTAATTTGGTGTGGCCAATTCATCAATCCATCTACCCTGTGCATCCATGGGCTGTGGGTCGGGAGGAAGTGAATGTACAAATTCCACACGGACAGTGATCTGGGGCCAGAATCGAACCTGGGTCCTCGGTGCCATGAGGCAGCAGTGCTAACCACTGCCGCACTATGCCGCCAGTTTAATTTTAATTTTTGAACACTGTGAGGAAAGTATACCCCGCTCCAGGAATGATTTCACACGAAATGGGATATGGTTTATTAAAACAAACTTTATTACTAACACAGTAGTAAAATATCTTTAATATATGTTATGACACCCTGAGCTCGTGCATGGTAAATTCCAGCCCCACAGGCCCGGATCACAATTAACCAATAATTCCTGTGAAAACACATGAGGATGAATGTTGAAAGTTAAAGGTCTTTGCTTCTTTCTTCACCATATGCTTGCAGATTAGATTATTTCGTTTTCAACTTTTGTCGAGTCATTCAATCAAAATCTTGGTACTTCAGGAAATATCTTACACACAGGCAGACCCCTGAGTTCTCCTCAAGCCGGGCCTTCGCTCCAGGTTTGCATCCAGGCCTCTCCCTGCAGAGACAATTAATTTTGCATCAAACTCTGCTTTTGGCTTATGGTCTGACTTTACTTCTCTGCAGTTCCAACGGAAACAGGCCCAGATTTGCAAGAGAGAGAAAGAAGATCTCTTACACTGGATTTCTGGAGATAATTGATCAGATCTTTGAGCGAGAGAGTTAGAACCCCTCTATCCAAGTTCAGAACCAAAAGTGAAATGAAAACACAAGCCTTGTGAAATTGAAAAGCATCTCAGTATGATCATGTCTAATCACCATCTGTTACTGGGCAGAGCACCGGCCTTTTGGGCCAATTCATTGGGCACCAGCCAAGTCAGTCAAACTGAGTCACAGCCCATTTCTGTCATTGGTCAATCTTCAGTTTAATCCAGCACAGATTTCTGCTTGAATTAAAGGCACAGGTCCATTAATCTTCCACGGATCAAAATTGTAACAGCAAAAATAAAAGAAAGGGCAAATAAGGGAATAAGTAGGGAATAAACAGGAACAAACAGGATGGACCCTTATATGATGATATGCATAAGCAATCATGTATATAATGATGCAAATGACCTCCGAACAGCAGGTGGCAGTGTAAATCTCCCATGTGACTCTGTACCTCGAAGAGTTGGGAGATAGTCGTGTTAGTGGATAGTCATACTTGCAGTAGCTCTCTAAGATCAGTTATCAGTATTAGTAGTTTGTAATATATTTATTGTAGTTATCTTTATCATGCGTTTATTTTATAATAAAATACTTTAACTAGACAAGAGCTAGACGTTCTACTGTGCATCATTCCTACTGGCCAAGCACCAGAACGTAACACCCTCGACATATCACAAGAAAATAGTTTACATTTTTCCCTTAAACAATGCTAATTAATACAGTAACAACAATAACCTCTTACTGCTATCTCTATTTCCATTTAAACAAGCATATCTCGGGTCAACATCCACTTTTAAATACAGTTAGAAGACCCAGGCGTACTTGCTTAAGGGATGTTCTTTGAGACAATTTTAAGAGCTGGACCTGAATCCTGTCAGAACAATGCAGGATCTCTACCTGATGTCTTCAGAAGCTGTCTTCATGGTTTGTCTTCCAGGAACCAACTGCATTGCATGCTTTTCTGCAACATTCCTGGTACTCTAGCTCCTTCCATTAGTTACATCATCGTCCCAAGCTGAAACACAATTGTCTCTAATTAAATATTCCACAGGTAACCCTCTTAATCCAAACAAAAATTCATTAGTCCAACCTTTTACGATGCTTTAATTGCACACAGTGTCTCCCAAAAAGCTTAGCTGTCTTGCAAACCAGGATTTTAAAAAGCACTACTGCAGCAGTCATGCACACACTAACCCAGGCCTTTAACCCTTACTGCACCAAATAAAAGAACATAGAACATACAGTGCAGAAGGAGACCATTCGGCCCATCGAGTCTGCACCAACCCACTGAAGCCCTCACTTCCACCCTATCGCCGTAACGCAATAATCCCTCCTAACCTTTTTGGTCACTAGGGGCAATTTATCATGGCCAATCCACCAACCTGCACCTCTTTGGACTGTGGGAGGAAACCGGAGCACCCAGAGGACCCACGCAGACACGGGGAGAACATGCAGACTCCACACAGACAGTGACCCAGCGGGGAATCGAACCTGGGACCCTGTCGCTGTGAAGCCACAGTGCTATCCACTTGTGCTACCGTGCTGCCCACATTGAATAGAACATCTACATCTCTGAAATTCCTACATGATCACAATGGGTCACTGCTAATGAATGTATGTCACTTTGAGCAAGTATAAATCAGCCACATTGTGAGCTCAACAAATGATCTTCAAACTGGCTGTTGGTGTAGCTATCTGCACATTCAGTCTCCTTCAGCGAATGCTACCTTCTCAGGGAATCACATTCAGCATTTTACAGTTAGTTTTGGGTTTTGCAAGCGTAGGCTGGTTGAGTACAGTCTGTAATTTGCCTATTATAAAAAACCAAAGGAACATGCTGTTGGATTTAACCAGCCAATTTCTGGAATGTGTGAACTACATAACTGGCATTGTGCTGACACTGAAATTCATAGACAATGTTGTTCAATTGTGTGGTAAGCAGAGTGCCTTTTGCACTGAGAGCAGCATCTTGTTAGTGGAAAATACCACTCGTGTAGCCACTGTCTCGTGGCAGCTTAACCCGTTGTTCAGATCTTTGGGATATTTTGCCTTTCCGGAGTAATTTGAGGTTGACTTGTTGTAACTCTGCATGGGACTCATCCTGCCAGGGATGATTGTTCACTAGTGCTGATTGGGTTGTGAGTTAACCAGCATTAGTATAACAGGTCAGATTCTGTAGCAGCTGAGAGAAAGGGGTCAGGACCCTCAGATGTATAACTGGGTCCTGTGGAAATACTGCTGAATTAGTGCCTTTCTTCAGACTTCCCTTTGCCATTTACTTCAACAATGTACTTTTCAGGTCTGCATGTGGCGTACACAATAATGGGTTTACACAATACCCAGCAAAATAATCAAGATAACTATTGCCCCACAAGGAAGCTTTAAAGCACACTGGGCGAGATTCAGCAGACTTGAGTTAAAGTCTGCTGAATGGCGTGTTTAGCAGGTTGTTTCTCGGTGCCTGCAGTGCCAAGACACACCTCGCTATTCAATAGCACTTTTCCATATTCTTTGGCCTCGGGCAGATTTGCTCAGAGGGATTTCCTGCTTGCAGATCAGGGTGCCATTTTGGAAGGCTTCCCCAATCTTCCCCACCCCTTTTCAGCCCCCTGCCCCTTGTTTTTGACCCCCTCCTTCCTTGAGAAAAAACCCGTGTAACCCACCTTCTGCTTGCCAGGGCCCGATCCCTGGCGGTGACAGCCTGGCACCTGAGCACCATTTAAGTGCCCTGCCAGCTTGATAGTGTGACCTGGGCACCCTGTCAGTGCCAGGGTGGCACTGGCAGGGTGTCCAGGATGGCAGCATCAAGGTGCCCAGGTACCACCCTGTCATGTCCCCGACCATCCGGGTGTCACCAATGGCATGGGAGATCACCCCAGGTGCCATTACATCTGGCCCACTTTTGTGTGGACCAGTGCTAAACGGCACCCTGTAGAAGTCTCCCAGGCGCGATCGGTGAGTCCCGGGTGCTGAGTGAATCTGGCTGACGAACATTTAAGTAACGTTTATGGCTCATTTAGATATGTTGTTCAGGACATGTTGAATCTTCTCGCGAGATGTTTTGAGAGTCACAAGTCTCATGATAGGCCGCTCGTCAGATTCAATGGCCTCGTCACTGCACCAGTGAGATGGTCTGTGTGCATGTTCCTCCAGTAAGGGAGTCTTTGTCAGGGGTGGGGGGGGGTCCCTCTAGTTACGGGGTCTATGTGTGGGGTTCCTTCAGTTAGTGGATACTGGGGGGGGTCTCCCTATTCATGGGGTCCTGCAGGGGTCTCCCTATTGTAGGTGTCCTTGAGGGAATCTCCCTTGTTAGGGGTCAAGTAAGGAGGAAGGGGGGGCACCCAGGCAATCCGGGCGTGGGGGGCTGCTCTGCAGGGTTGAGGGGGGGGAGGTTTCATGGCTGCTTTGCAGTGCGGTGGGTTGGGGGAGGGTGGTGGCCAGCCACGGGACTTCGCTATCATGCCGCCCGTTCAAAATGGCGGTCCAATAGAGGGATCGTAAATCAGTTGAAATCCTCCTCCGCTGGGAGATCATAGCCTCCCAACTGGGAATTCGCCCCATTGTGTTGAAACTTAAGTAATCAGGTGATGGGATTTGAGTGGGATAAAGATGGTGGAGTAATAGGAGGGGCCAGTTCTGTGGCGGTCAGTTTTTGAGATAGTCTTGCTGAAAGCTGTGAGATGAACAGCAGAAAGCTGGCAAATGATTCGGCATTAATCTGATAGAATCTCTCTCTCCAATCATTCTGTTAAATTAATTCTTTATCCAGAGGCTGACAAGTTATCCTGTGTATGCTAACTTTATTTAAAAGTGGGTTTTTTTGACCTGAGATGGGTTTTGCTTGATTGGAGATACAAAGGTAGCATTTAGGCGTTAAACTGTTTCATTTTATTATTGAGCATTGTTTAACTGGTAATTGTAAGCTACATTTCAGTGCTGTTGAAGGTAGTTTAATACTGTATAAAATAATGACGTTTGTTTCAATGTACCGTATCCCTATTTGCTTGTGGAATCACTCCTGGAGCAAAGTATCTTTTACTCACAGTTCTACAAATTAAACAACATGTGATTGGGTTCCTGTCTAGGCAAGCAAATGTTGGGGTCAGATCTGGGATTGTAATAAGCTTGGTAAGCATTTTGCTGCAGTGGATCTTGTAGGTGTTACAAACTGCTGACACTGAGTGTTGGCGGAGGGAATCAGACCATAAGACCATAAGACACAGGAGCAGAATTAGGCCATTCGGCCCATTGGGTCTGCTCCGCCATTCAATCATGTTTCTCATCCCCATTCTCCTGCCTCTCCCCATAACTCCTGATCCACATATTAATCAAGAACCTATCTATCACTGGAGACATCCAGTGGCCTGGCCTCCACAGCCTTCTGCTGTGAATAAATATTTACGGTGGTGAACGGTATGCCGACCAAGTGGACTGCTTTGCCCTTGGAGGTCGCAACCTTCCTAAACCTTGTTGAAGCTGCACTCATCCAGCAAGTAGTGACTATTCCGACACAATTCCCTCCAGCATCAAATCCTCCCTTGCAGGTCCAATCTGCTGGCTCAACATCAGAATGCATCAATTTCGCACCATTCCGCATCCAGTGAGCTGAAGGAGGGTGCCTGCATAGCATCCGCAGTTTGCCAACATTTTTCAAAAGTGGGCCAATCACAAAATTGGTTCGGGCCTACTAATTCGAGTTTGGGGCACGTCCATTTTGCACGTCCTTCCTGCAACCTATTGGAATTGCTAACATGTACATTTAAAAATATATATATTTGTCGCTTTTTGTGAAGAATGCAATATGCTTTTCACACTATTGTTATGGGCCAGGGTTTAAAAACTCCAAAGTGTATTATGGAGTTCACCTGACCTATAACTATTTGCTGAATTTGGCTAGGATGAGCACAAGAGCCTTCACTTGGGGTAGGATTCAATTGTCTTCCTGGACACTTCAATAAAAATAAGCTTTATTTTAAGAACTTTGTTAACATTTATATAAACACACACAGCAAGAATTGTTATCAATTGCAAACATAAAGATGCCCCAACAGCTACAGTACTCTATGTATAACACTTAATGAATTCCCCCTTAACTGTTCCAATTCAAAAACACAATCCCTTCAACCAACAAAACCTTTTTCAAGGGTGTGGCCCAGCACTCTCCATTCTTACTTGAATATGACTGGCTTTTCCTGAGATTCTGACCCTGTCTCACCAGCAGGTTTAAGCCCTTCCAGAAAGCAAACTATATTTTTTAAGTTACTAAAACAGTTTTTGTTTCCTGGAGCAATTCTTTAAAATGAAAATAGAAAGACAGAAACAAAACACCTCTTTCACCTTAAGTCCACAGCAGTCAAATCTGAAAGTGAAACTAAGAAAAACTGACATCCGCAGCTCAGCTCCACCCACAAAATTACATCACTGAAGCCATGTGATAAGACAAAGACCTTTCTTAAAGGGACACTCGCATGACTCTATGACCAGTTATCTTTAATTAGCCGCATCCTTAACAATGTTAGCTGTAGTCTCTTTGATGACTTCTGGATGACTCAGCGGTAGTAATATACTGCCGTAGAAAGGGATGACTAAGCGGGAAATGTTAAGGAACATGATACAAGCAACAGAGGTTGACACCTCTATAATACTTATAGGAAATGGAACAAACAAAATTTGAAATTAAAACAGAGAATCTCGGAAAAGCGCAACATGGCTGGCAGCATCGGTGGAGAGAGAAACAGAGTTCCGTCTGACTCCTCTGAGGAGAGAAACACCAACTCTTGCTTCTCTCTCCATGGAGGCTGCCAGGCCTGCTGAGAATTTTCAGCATTTTCTGTTCATGTTTCATGTTTCCAGTGTTCGCAGCGTTTTGCTTGTGAGGAGGATTGGAACCTCGGAGAAATGCAAAATTTGTGCGAGGAAACATCAGAGAAGCACCGGAAAATGTAAAGAGACAACTGTAGTTAATGGCAAAACCGATTGAGGTTTTAAGATAAACAATCAAAATGGTGGAAGTTGAGCCAATAAATGAATGCTTTATCAAGAAGTAATAAGAACCTGTTAGGAACAACAAGAAGAATGATTTCTCTGAAGAGGGGATTCAGAAGTAATAACAAGGGCAATTATTTGAAGGCAGGAAAGTTGTTGAAAGCAAAGTAGTGTAGTAAATCACTTGGATACTTTTAGCTTGCTTTGCTAAATGGATTATTTATTTAAACGTCAGGGTTTAATAAACTTGTGTACAATTTCAACATAGTCACGGTGAATGCCATTCAGCTACTGAATTCAATCTGTCACCTGCACCAGTTTGTTCCTGTCATATGGCCTGTATGCAATTTGTTCTATCAATAAAAACACACCCGCAAAATAATTCCACTGAGAACCAGCTTCATTATTTCCACGAGGCACATTTGAACAGATTTATTGGGGTGGAGTGGTAATCACAGTCAGATTACCTCTGCACATTTCCACTTAGAGTGGAATGGAGCTGTGTAGTCCTCGCCCGACGTTCTGACTCGTGCCTGGTGAGAAAGGTGTAGGGCAGGCGGGTTTACGAGACCTTCCAGAATCAGGCAGCAGTGTCAGGAGGAGGGAGCCCGTGCCTCTTTTTTACAGCACTAGCTGCCATAAAACAGGTAAACTTAAAGGTCCAGCCACTTTGAGACTTCAGGGGCAAGGTAAGTGTGTAAGGTAAGTGGACAGGATGGGGAGGGGCGATGCGGGTAGGTTGCATTTGGTGCATAGGATGGTCAGCCAGGGTGAGGAGGGTAGTGAGGGGCGTGCAGGGAGATAGTCAAGCAACCGGGAGGGCGGTCAGGGGTTTTCGCTGGGTAGCCTGGGTGTAATGGGGTTAGTTGAGGGTTCAGAAAGCTAGCCAGGGGCTGGGGAGGGGGGGGAAGTGCAGTCATGGGGAGGTGTGGATGATAGTTACGGGGTTCCATGGGGGGTGGTTACAAGGGTCAGTACAATCGTTACCCAGGAGTTAGAAATGGCTTTACTTCTAACCCTTCCTGGGTAACTATTCTGCTAAGGGAGAGTCAGAACCATCTGAAGTCTCCAATTTACATTGGAATATCAGTTGGTTCCCATCTTTCGGCACCAATGGCACTGCATGCATTTGACAGGATGGTTTCTGTACCCTAGCCTTTCTCTTCCACACCAACAGCAGCTAGTCTGGTCTACCACAACTAATTGCTCTTCATGATGCAGATGTCTCCTCTCTATCTTCTCTTTTTATGTCTGATGATTTCAACTGATTATGTTACTTTGGGATTCAGGCTGTCCCGCTCTCCTATGGCTGCTGATTGGTTCTGCTTCCAGATTTCAGTGTACCCACTTAAATGAATAACCCTCGCCGGCAGCAAGTCTTCTCGGGGCTGCAGATTAACTGATAATGCATCATCCAGTACTCAAAATTAACCTGTCGCAAGTCAGAGGCTCTTTCAGATTATCGTGTTCACAATTTTCTGCTGATTGTTACAATTCATTAATAAATGTGTTGGGTGCATGTCTCTGGGTACATTTAGTGAACTTTGCACATTCCATGATGGTGTTCTTGCAGACACTGAAGCATGCCTCCAATACATCATCGACTTTGGCATATGTAACCTTATCCTTCTAGATCCTCAGGGCAACTGATTTGGTGTCTTCACAATCGCTCATTGTGTGCAAAAGTGTATTGACCACGGTATGGTGTCGCTGCAAGACCCGAATCAGTGCCAAATCTCTTGCACCATGTTGGCCACACTTCAGCTTGATCAATGCCTGCAAGTTTGACTAACTGCTCTGGTAGAGTTAGTCATTTTGCTAGTGTCATCCTTTTGTCACCTGCCACCATATGTCATTGTGTTGTTGCGCTGTTTCAGTAACTCCCAGAGTCTGTTAGTTGCAAACACTAATTGTGAGTACACCCCCTTACATGAGCTCCTTCCCATGCTGCTTTCTCCTAGACTCTCTCGGACCATGAGCAGATGCCATTTCCTCTGTGACAGCAGAGCCTATTACAGTAAAATGCCGTCGGTGACAGGCAATAAATGCTGGGGCAACCCATGAATTAACTTTTTAATAATTCTTTATGGGACTTAGTCCAACACACTCCATTGTGCTACACTTATGAGATTTTTTTTTTTACCTTGTTCCAAGCTTGAGTTTTCTTGTTGTTAACACATCCTTCACCTCCAAAATTACTTTTGGCCAACACTAACCTTCCAATCTAAGCTTTGGAGAAACCACTTTTTGTTATGGGGCTGTAACTTCCAAACGCTAGGCTGTCATATTGGGAAGGTACCCCAAAGATTGGCTGGGGATCTCCCCCCACCCCCCGTCCCACCTGGACGTTCCTAGGTACGTTTTGCACGGCAATTACCCAGGAAGTGCAAAAATTCTGATGGGCAAATGCACTGTACTGGGAACCATGAAAAATGCCATTTGGATGGCTCTGAATGTGTTGCATCAATAATTATCCAGAGAATGTTAGAATAATTAAAACCTCTGCATAGCTGTACAGAGCCACACCGACCCCACTGCCCCCATTGCCGACAGGATTCAACCCCTCTCCCCACCCCTTGACTACCAATCCCACACAGCCTCCCCCCCATCCTCTGGATTAACCACCTGCAATGGACTACACCCCTGAACGGGAACTCCCCTACCAACAAGATTCCACCCACCCTCACGGGAGTTCTTCGTCCCAGGCCCAACTCTCACCCCCACCCCAAACGTTCGACCCAACCACCACCCAACGCCCGACATGGCCCTCCGAAAGGCCCAGCCTGACCCAAGCTGACATAACCATCCCCCTAAGCCTGACCCAATCCCATTACCGTCCTCTGCCCTCTCCCTGCAGGCGGCACTCGAATAAAGCCCCCGCAAGGCCCATTCTCAACCTCCAACTCAATCCAAACCCATCCCTCAGGCTTGACCTATTCCTCCTGACTACCCAACACAATGCAACACCCTCAGCTGCCCCCCACCCTCTCTAAATCCTACCCACTTACTTGAAGCACTTAACTTGTCAAGACCTTCAAACTTGGCGGGGACCTTAAAAATGACCTGGGTTGCGACAGCTGGCACGTAAAAAGGGGACCTGCCTTCCCAACCTGTGACTCTGCAGCTCTTCAATGGTAGGCTGGGTGATGCGCTGCATTGCTGAGGTCCCGCCCAGCCTGAGTCGGAGGATCAAGCAAGATTGATTTTCAATCAGCAGGATTTTCAGGTACGAACTTTTGGGCAAAGTGCAAGTCCAACTCAATTGCCAGTCCATTGAGAGTTAATGCCCCATTTGTCCCCAATGGACAGACCTATCTATTTCTCCAGTGTGACACCATCTTCTTCAATCTTCTAGTTTCTGCCAACGTATTCTTTTCAACTACCAATCATTTTCATCCAAAATCCATATTCTAAACTGCTAGATTTTACTGATTTATGATTTTTGTCGGGCAGCTTCTGTTTCTGCAAATAATGCAATTTTGTTATATTCATGCCTCAAACTTCTACCCTTGGAATATTTGTTCTGTGTATATAGTTCCATAGTTCCATAGAATTTACAGTGCAGAAGGAGGCCATTCGGCCCATCGAGTCTGCACCGGCTCTTGGAAAGAGCACCCTACCCAATCGCACACCACCCTATCCCCATAACTCAGTAACCCCACTCAACCAACACTAAGGGCAATTTTGGACACTAAGGGCAATTTAGCATGGCCAATCCACCTAACCTGCACATCTTTGGACTGTGGGAGGAAACCGGAGCAAACGGAGGAAACCCACGCACACACGGGGAGAACGTGCAGACTCCGCACAGACAGTGACCCAGCCGGGAATCGAACCTGGGACCTTGGAGCTGTGAAGCAATTGCGCTAACCGCTATGCTACCGTGCTGCCCTATAGATTGAATAATTTTGTTAATTATGCACAGCTCTGCTGCACTCCTCTCTTCACTTGACACATGTCTGATTGTCCCTCTTCTGATTTGATGCTTGCTATTTGGTGCCAGCATTGGCTCTGGAAAATTCTCACATCTATACTGTCAATGTCACATTTCAGCAATGTGTCTATTAGCTTTTGGTGCTAAACAGGAACCAACCCTTTTTTATAGTCAGTATGCTCTTGTTAACTTCTGGATATTTATCAAAGATTGTTTGCAAGTTAAACAGTCCCTCCCTTGTTCTTACTCTAGTTTTAAATCTATTCTCCAATTTCTGCTTCAAATCTGTTATTATTTCCTGCTGCTATGCTACATTAATGAGATGACTTGTTAAGCTTAGTTCTAAATTGACTGCACTTCATTACTTTAGTATTTTTAGGTAACTTAACAAATGATGACTGTCTGAAGTTATTTGGAATGTATCCTTTGATATATATTTAATCAAGAGCTCTGAGGAAGAGTCATACAGACTCAAAAACACTGATTCTGTTTTTCTTTCCACGGATACTGCCAGACCTGTTGAGTTTTTCCAGCATTTTCTGTGTTCATTCATACTTACTTTTTACTTGAAGAGTGTGCGCTCCACGATTTTCTCATCCTTGAACGTGTCAAGGTCCAAATGGTCGCACAACATTTTTTTTTTGGTGTTTTCAGTTTTATTTTGATTTTTTTTGCCACAAGAAGGTCAGTGCTGTGATATGTATGAATGGTCTATATGCTGTTTCGAAAATGTTGTTTTACCATCACATAATCTATCTGATGTCTATACACATCGTCTGAACTTCTCCCAGTATAGAGTCTTCTTTCTAGTTGCTTAAAACAAGTGGTTGCCACAATGGGATCATTTTCATGACAAAATATCACTCTCTTTTATTTCTGGATGATAAACCATATTGACCGATATGCGTTCCTGATGTTTCTTCATCGACTTTAATGTTTACCCCACCCATTAAAATGACCACATCAATTTGTTTGATGTGATGATTATGCTTCACCGTTGGACCATAAGACATCTTTGCTTCCTTCTCATTGTTTTAGGGCATAAACCTGCATGACACCCAGATCAAAACACATTCCTATATTATGATCACTCTTTCTCGGTTTCATCTGATCTCTTGTATATTTTGGGCTGGACTCTCCTCTCCTCACCACCAAGGTAAGGAGTCCGATCGGGTGGAGAAAGTTGCGTCGGCCCAAAAACGGGATCGGTGCTGGGCGGCAGACCCACCTCCAGCCCTGCCTGCTGCCCACAGGGCGATTCCTACCCCACGCCACCACCTCTGTTGCCGACCAATAGTGATTCTAGTGATTCCCGCCGGCTTCACATTGTGCCAGTTAAAAGGGAGAGGGGGTGGGGGCGGGGTTGAATTCCGGGAGCCGGGTGAACCCGACTTAAAACAGAAAGTGCATATTTAAATTAAGATTTAAATATGCTAACCTGATTCACACCCTTGCTAGGTGTGGTGGTCACTACTGTTTGTATAATACGGGTATTAGAGGTAAAACGGTAAGGCTCCTGTACTACAGGTATGGGGCTAGATCCCTGCCTGCTGGCTCCGCCCAGTAGGTGGAGTATAAATGTGTGTTCTCACTGAGCTGCTGCCATTTCGGTAGCAGCTGCACAAGGCAACACATCTCTGCTTAATAAAGCCTTGATTCCTCTCTACTCTCGTCTCGTCGTAATTGATAGTGCATCAATTTATTAAGCGGAGATATTACAGCGATGGAACTATGCATCAAGCCAGATCACCTACAGCTGCACCCTCAAGCAGACAATGCCACGTCGGCCTACGACCATTGGCCAGCTCGCTTTGAAGCCTACATGCGATCAGCGACAGAACAACCCTCAGAAACACAGAAACTCCAGATCCTGTACTCACGGGTGAGCTCCGATATCTTTCCCCTGATCCGGGATGCTCCCAACTACACTGAGGCCATGGCGCTTCTGAAAGGGAACTACATCCGGCCGATCAACAAACTCTATGCCAGGCACCTCCTGTCCACGCGGCAACAACTCCCCGGTGAGTCATTGGATGATTTTGGGTGTGCCCTGCACATCCTGGTGAGGAACTGTGATTGCCAGGCAGTTTCGGCCATTGAACATACTGAACTCATAATCAGGGACGCTTCCGTTACGGGCATGGGGTTGGCGTAGATCTGCCAGCGCCTCTTAGAAGGGGGTACGCTCAACCTCGCGGCGACCAAGCAACTCACAACGTCACTAACGGTAGCCTCCCGTAATGTACAACGTACGCCCCCGACCGCATGGCGACCCCCTTAAGGACATCGTGGGCCCCACCAGCGGCCGCCCCTAGCCAACCCCAAGCCTGTGCCGCGCGGCAGCCAGCCAACTCCAGGGGGCCAAAGTTCTATTTCTGCGGGCAGACAAAGCACCCCCGGCAGCGCTGCCCGGCGCGGAGCGCACTCTGCAAGACCTGCGGGAAGAAGGGACATTTCGCTGCAGTGTGTGAGGCCCGGCCGATCGCCGCTGTAACCAGCCCCATTGTTCCTGCACCCGCCATGTGCGACCCGTGGGCGCTGCCATTTTCAGCCCCACAGCCCATGTGCGGCTCGTGGGTACCGCCATCTTCCCACCAATCAGACCTCGTGCGGGCCGTGCGGGCCATGGGCGCCGCTATCTTTAACACGCCCGCCATGTGCATCCCGTGGGCGCCGCCATCTTCGGCGCCATTTTGGACAGCGCCTCAGGACCCCTGCGCGTCGGGCACCTCATTTGACCGCTCATCGCCCGCCACCGCCGCCGACCAGCCCGGGGCCCACCAACACCAGCCGCAGCTCGCCTCCATCACGCTCGACCAGTCCCGGCCACACAACCTCGCAACTTCGATGACGACGGTGAAAGTCGATGGCCACAAGACACCTTGCCTTCTCGACTCTGGGAGCACGGAGAGCTTTATCCACCCTTCTACGGTAAGGTGCTGCTCCCTCGCGGTACACCCCGTTACCCAGAGAATCTCCCTGGCCTCCGGATCCCACTCCGTGGAAATCCGGGTGTACTGCATCGCCACCCTCACCATCCAGGGTTGTAGAGTTCAGCAACCTCCGACTCTATGTCCTCCCCAACCTCTGCGCTGCTTGCTACTCGGCTTGGACCTCCAGTGCAACCTCCAAAGTCTAACTCTAAAATTTTGCAGACCCCTACCACCCCTCACCGTATGCGGCCTCATGACCCTTAAGGTCAACCCACTTTCCCTGTTTGCAAACTTCACCACGGATTGCAAACCCATCGCCACCAGGAGCAGACAGTACAGTGCCCAGGACCGGACCTTCATCAGGTCGGAGGTCCAGCGGCTACTGCAGGAAGGCATCATCGAGGCCAGCAACAGCCCCTGGAGAGCCCAAGTGGTAGTTGTAAAGACTGGGGAGAAACACAGGATGGTTGTTGACTACAGTCAGACCATCAATCGGTACACGCAGTTCGACGCGTACCCCCTCCCACGCATATCTGATCTGGTCAATCAGATTGCACAGTACCGGGTCTTCGCCCCAGTGGACCTGAAATCTGCCTACCACCAGCTCCCCATCTGCAAGGTGGACCACCAATACGCTGCGTTCGAAGCAGACGGCCGCCTTTACCACTTCCTTAGGGTTCCTTTCAGCATCACTCAGGGGTCTCGGTCTTCCAACGGGAGATGGACCGAATGGTTGACCAGTACGGACTGCGGGCCACCTTCCCGTACCTAGATAACATCACCATCTGCGGCCACGACCAGCTGGACCACGATGCTAACCGTTTCAAATTTCTCCACACCGCCAAACTCCTGAACCTCACGTATAACAAGGAGAAGTGCGTGTTCAGCACCAACTGCTTCGCCATCCATGGCTATGTTGTGCAAAATGGAGTTCTGGGGCCGACCCCGACCGCATGCGCCCCCTCATGGAACTCCCCGTCCCCCACTGCCCCAAGGCCCTCAAACAATGCCTGGGGTTCTTCTCCTATTATGCCCAGTGGGTCCCTAACTATGTGGACAAGGCCCGCCCACTCATCCACTCCACAGTTTTCCCCCTGATGGCTGAGGCCCACCAGGCCTTCAACGTATCAAGGCTGACATCGCCAAGGCCGCAATGCACGCTGTCGACGAGACCCTCCCCTTTCAGGTCGAGCACGATGCACCAGGCGTCGCTCTGGCCGCCACCCTCAACCAGGCAGGCAGACCCGTGGCATTCCTTTCCTGCACTCTCCATGCCTCCGAAATTCGGCATTCCTTGTGGTGATGTGCATCAATGTAAATGCATGTAGGCTAGCTAGACATTAGAGGGAGCACCGGAGACATCACTCACACACACTCAACCAACAGATCAGTTAGATAGGACATGACCAATGGACATTCACGATACACACAGAGGTGACACCGCCACAAGAGGCCATTACACCAACCCATATATAAAGGACACCACACACATGATCTTCCTCTTTCCAGTGGAGACAGTCAGTGAGTAGAGACACAGGGTTGATTCAATATTACACCCACCACGTGGATTGCAGCAGCTGGTTAGTCAGTCTGGGTAGCTATAGTAGGATTAGCAGTAGTGTCGAACCCAAGTAATAGAAGTGTAAATAGTTTAATAAACGTGTTGAAGTTATCTCCACGTCTGAACCTTCCTTTGTCAAGTGCACCACAAGGAAGCCGTTTATGTGACACCGAGAACATAACAAATCACTCTTCTGTTGAAAAGGAGGCCCAAGCCATCGTACAAGCTGTGCGGCATTGGAGGCATTACTTGGCCGGCAGGAGATTCACTCTCCCCACTGACCAGCGGTCCGTTGCCTTCATGTTCAATAACACACAGTGGGGCAAGATCAAAAATGATAAAATCTTGCGGTGGAGGATCGAGCTCTCCACCTACAATTACGAGAGTTTGTATCGCCCCGGCAAGCTCAACGAGCCCCCCGATGCCCTTTCCCGAGGGACATGGGTCAGCGCACAAGTGGACTGACTCTGGTGCCTACACGATGGTCTCTGTCACTCAGGGGTCAGCCAGTTCTTTCACTTTATAAAGGCCCGCAACCTACCCTACTCCATTGCGGAAGTCAGGGTGGTCACCAAAGACTGCCAGGTCTGCGCGGAGTGCCAGACCGTGCGCACCTGGTGAAGGCCTCCCGTCCCTTTGAACGCCTCAGCATGGACTTCAGAGGGCCCCTCCCCTACTCCAACCGAAACATGTACTTCCTGAACGTGGTCGATAAATACTCCAGATTCCCCTTCGTCACCCCATGCCCCGACATGACGTCTGCCACAGCCATCAAAGCCCTCAATAGCATTTTCACCCTGTTCGGTTTCCTCGCTTACATCCACAGCGACCGGGGATCCTCCTTTATGAGTGATGAGCTGCGTCAGTTCCAGCTCAGCAAGGGCATTGCCTCAAGCAGAACGACCAGCTGCAACCCCCGGGAAAACGGGCAGGTGGAGAGGGAGAACGGGACGGTCTGGAAGGCAATCCTGTTGGCCCTACGGTCTAAACATCTCCCGGTCTCCCGCTGGCAGGAGGTCCTCCCCGACACGCTCCACTCCATCCGATCGCTACTTTGCACTGCGACTAATGAAACTCCCATGAACGTCTCCTTGCCTTCCCTAGGAAGTCCACCTTTGGGGTTTCGCTCACAACGGGGCTGGCAGCTCCAGGACCCATCCTCCTCCGCAAGCACGTGCGGCTTCACAAGGCGGACCTGTTGGTCAAAAGGGTACAGCTGCGAACCCGCAGTACGTGGCATACCCCGAGGGCCGCCAAGACACAGTCTCCCTCAGGGACCTGGCACCAGCTGGTTCTCCACCCCCCCCTCCGATTGCCCCGACACCACCCATCCTCCCCCCCAACGCACCTCATTACAGCCCCCGCCCCAGGACGATCCGTCCTCCCATTGGTTCCACCCGGGGATGAAGATGAGGGCTACACGCTCCCGGAGTCACAGGCGACCAAGCCGGCACCTGCATCACCACTGGCGCTGCGGCGCTCACAGTGGAGGATCGTCACAGTGGAGGCACCCGACCGGATAAATTTGTAAACTTCCACCAAATTGTACACTTTAAAAATTCTCACATATCTTTAAATAGTTTTCCCACCACCCCCGCTGGACTCCTTTTTTAACAGGGGGTGAATGTGGTAGTCTCCACTGTTTGTATAATACGGGTATTGGAGGTAATACGGTAAGGCTCCTGTACTACAGGTATGGGGTAGATCCCTGCCTGCTGGCTCCGCCCAGTAGGCGGAGTATAAATGTGTAGCAGCTGCAGGAGGCATCACATAAAGCTTCGATTACTCTCTACTCTCGTCTCGTCGTAATTGATAGTGCATCACTGGGCGGGAGCCAGGTTACGTTGCAGGCTGGGGATGGGGAGAATCTCAAATAGAGTTCTCCCTGGTGCAAATCGCAGTTCGGCCCTCTCGCGAGAGACTCAGGACATAACACGATTTAGGCCGGCGTGGGTGGGGCTGGAGAACTGCCCCGCTATGTGTTCAGATTACACCATTTGAACACAGAAATCAAGGCAGAAACACCAATGCAGTACTGAGGGAGTGCTGTCCTGTCGAAGAAGCCGTCTTTTGGATGACAAGTTAAGCAGAGGCCTCATCTGCTCACTCAAGTGACATAAAGAACCCCAAGGTAGCATTTTGAAGAAGAACAGGTGCATGATTTCTTGTTGTCCTGGCCAATACTTATTCCTCAGTCAATATCAGAAAGAAGGAGGGAGATACCCTAAGACAAATCTTTGCAGCAGTACTCAGACTAAGCGGTTAATTTTCCAATTTCTGATATGTATTTGACTTGGGTAGAAGGAAAGCTGAGGTAGAACATTCAGTTTAAAGTATAGATAAATGTGTTCATTGTACTTTTAATATCTTTAATTGAATTGAATATTTGAGATAATATGTATGCTCTTTGACTTTGGTGTAGTAATATTTTTAAAATTTAAACCATGAAACCTGCGGCTTCATTCTTTTATGGGGCGGGATTCCTCGGCACGCCCGCTGCAATTTCTGGTGAGGTCATTCCCGCAGCCAGCCAATGGGGTTTCCCATTGTGGCCACCCTGTGCCGTCGGGAAGCCCTCGGGCGTGGGTGCACTGCTGGAGGACCGGAGTACCGGAGGATTCCACTGATGGAGAATTCCGCTGCTGAGGTTTCAGATTCTTTCCATGTAACTGGTCTTCACTGAGATCATTAACAGATTGCAATTCAAAAGTACTTTACTGGCTGTAAAGCACTTTGGGATGTCCTGTGGTCATGAATGGTGATAGATAAATGCAATTATCTTTTGATTTTAGATAACATGTACCTAATAGATCCATTATTCTAATATCACATGCATATGCAAGATTGAGTTACCTATGTATAAACATAGATTAAAATAAATTACTCTTTTTATTCTATGATTATATATTGTCATTCCTCTGGCCCAATCACAATATTGTCTGTATACCTAGTAAAATGAATCTCCCAGAAACTTTTGCCATAATTATGCGGTATGCGCAGGTGTGCAATTGTTTTTTCCTCAGAAAACTTGTTCTCATGCCGATGCAAAGCTATTCAAAAATATCCTTGAGAGTTTGCGCTACCCCTGAGATACATCGGACATCACGCACTTCCTTTCACTTCCAGGGCTGTATCCTCCAACCTGTGCAAGGAAAACCCGCCCATCCAAGTCTCCAACAGTCACGTTCACACAATGTAGTGCAGCATTCAACATCCTCAAAAATTATCTCTTAACAGCTGCTGGTTTCTCAATACAGATTTGGGTAGTTTTCCAACTGAAAATGTGCACCATGCCCTGTTGCAACGCTCTGTGCATGTGGGGTGACTTGCTAATGGAGGCTAAGCTGCATTCCATCTCTCAAGTGGCATGTTTCGCTGGTTTTAGCAAATTGTCAAGCTCCACGAAAATGGTCCACTGAGAATGTGTAAGCTTTTACAAATCTCTTGCGCTGTTGCCATGAAATTGCAACTCGAAGACAGATCTGGCTGCTCGCAATTGAGGGTATGATTTTACCCAATGCCCTTTACTTGTTTGCACAGCAACAAGACAATTTAAAGGTCTTGCATCTTGTACACTCGTACATTAAATGAGCATGTCACACTTCAAATGTGTCTCCCGCTTGATAAATTGGCCAATAGACTTTATTAATTGACTCAGGTAATTGCTTTCTTTTAAGTTGACCGTGCCAGTTCACTTAAACTAAGAGAGGTAAGTGAAGCTACCAGTCAACAACAAATAACTGCCATCCAATGAACCAAAAAGACTGAAGAATTAATTGCTTTTGATGACTTGCAAGGGCCATCTTTCATCCTCAGCCAATGATTGCTTTCAGTTGGATATTCCTCCGGATTCCCCCAACAAAATTGGACAGGGTTTCAGCAGAAACAACAGGGGAATGGATCTGTTGGGGCTCCCTGCCACCTTTACAATTTCCAAGCCATTTTCACCACAATTTTGAGCATAATTCAAAAAGTTCCATTGTATAATTTGTTTCTCCCACCTCCATCGGGGCTACCACTACCTCCCCCTTCCTGCCAGATGCAGGTGCTGTTAAAGGAAGGTACTGGTCTCCCAGCCCACTCTTCAACTGGGAGTTACAACCCAGTTGCAACCGCTCCCCGAGATTCCTTGGTGGACAGTAACAGTGGGCTTGACTGAATATCCAATCAAAATCCTTTGATTGGATATACACTGGCCTCGATCATTTGTGTGAACAGTAGGGATGTCAAAGCAAACACCATGAACTTTCACCAGTAACGTTTCCCATTGATGCCCATTGAATAGTGCTTGCCATTGTTGTTGCTTGAAATTTGCTGCATTTATTTCAATAAAACTAGTTCTTGTTCATGAGCCAAATAGAATGAACTGTTACATAGAATAGAAACACACATTTGCCTGTGTATAGGGGCGACCAGTTCTCCAGGATTATTTGACCATTCCCCGGAATGTATGATGAATCATCCTGGCACTGTGACAAGCAACCCGGTGGAAAAGTGAAATGATAGCACCCATGTTTTGCGCCCACTCCGAGTCACCTACCCAAACTGCCAGGGATGGGGGTCTTCTAAATTTCCCATGCAACAGCAGCCTTCACAGCCTGCTCTCTGATACCTTTACTGGCTACTTCAGAGAAACCACCTCCGACTCTGCATGTGACTTACCCCTGCCAATGACACAGCAAACTTCCTCCTTCCCCCTCTCCCATCCGCTTTGATATTATTCCTACACCATTCCAAGCCCTTTTCAGCCTTCACCCTCAATATTTCAGAGGCACTGATTGAGAAGGTTCTCCATTGATGGTTCTTTCTTCCTCTTCGACAGTCCCTTGGGATAGAGGGTGACCTGCTTCCACTGCAGTTTAATGGGCTCTGAGATGACTGTTAACTCCAATGTGCAATCTTCAGACCCTGCCACATGTGGGACAAGTGGTGCTTGAAGAGTCAGGCAGCTGAGGTGCTTGGAGGTTCGTACACTCTCTCCAACATGTTGACTAAATGTTCCCAATTAAGTTTATTTTGATTCTTTCATGGAATGACATTGTTGGCAAGACCAGCAATTGTTGCGCATCCCTAATTGTCCTTGAGAAGGTGGTGGTGAGCTGCCATCTTGAACCACTGCAGTTCATGTAGTGTGGGTTCATCTACAGTGCTGTTAAGAAGGGAGTTTCAGGACTTTAACGCAGTGACAGTGAAGGAACGATGATATAGTTCCATGTCAAAGGATCCTTGGTGAGCAGTTGCTGTGCAACTTTTGTATATAATACACACGTCTGCCACTATGCACAACGGTGGATGGAGTAATTATTTAGGTTGGTGTATGGGGTGCTAATCAAGCAAAATTATGTCCATCAAAATGAATTTTATTAGAAAGATTAGGGGCCTCGCTGTTGGGCTTGTCCATGAGGTGATCTCAGTCCCAAATTTCATTTTGACAAGTGGAAGATGACAATGCAGAACTTTGTTTTGACGTGGACTGGTGATTGCATTCCAGCTACCACATGGTCTCAGTCGAACGAGTCCTTGGTTCAATGGCAAGGGGCTTCCACGGCAATTGGAGGCCATGCTCTGGTGTGAAATACCAGCACCGCCGTGCATGATCGTGTACAGGTGAGTGTGTAACATGTGGCTGGAACACACTGAAGCTGGGAAAAACAGACAAACCAGTATTCAGGCATCGGGTATCAGTGCTCCCATGGCTCTGTGACATTGCAAACACTGTCAGAAGACAGAGCTGTAACTTTTCACAGCTGGTATCAGTTTGACCATACTTTGTAAATGACCAATTTGGGGGGGGGGGGGTCGTGGTATTGTCATTGGATTAGTAATCTCAAGACCCAGGCTAATGCCCAGGGGACTTGGGTTCAAATCCCATCACAGCAGATGGTGAAATTTGAATTCAACAAAAATCTGGAACTAAAAAGTCTAATGATGACCATGAAACCATTATAGATTGTCATAAAAACCCGACTGGTTCATTAATGTCCTTCAGAGAAAGAAATCTTCCGTTCTTGCTTGGTCTGGCCTACATATTGCCTCCAGATCCAAAGTAATGTGGTTGACTCTAAAAATGCCCTCTGAAATAGCTCTGTTAGCTACTCAGCTCAGGGGCAATGAAAGCAGTTAGGGATGGGCAATAAATTCTGGTCCAGCTTGCGATACCCACATCGCATGAAATAATAAATGAAAATGATTACCCACATCCATGACTTGATCTGCGTGCAGAATGTGACAAGAGTCCAGTGTAATCAAATGGATCACGACGGTAGCTGTAGACTTCTAAAGATCACAGACGAATATCAAAAGCGGGCAATGTCTCCGGGTGAGAGATTTTTAATTTCAAGCTCTACATTGTAATTTATCCAACAACTGATAGATGCTAAAGCCTGTTAGCAGTGTCTGTCACATGTGGGACAGTTACTGCCAAATCAAATGGGGGGAAATAACTTTTTACCCATATAGTGTTTAGAATGTGAAATGTATTTCCACAGGAAGTGATTGAGCTATGTAGCTTACGGGCGCAATTCAACTGAAAAATTTCAAAGTGCGGTTTTGGGTGGGATTGGCAGGGTCTTTCATGACGACTGCATGGATGGGACCGCGACCCAAATTCAACGGCATTCAGTACCAAAAATGTTTTTTTTTCATTTAGTGTACCCAATCCTTTTTTGCCAATTAAGGGGCAATTTTTGTGTGGCCAATCTACCTACCCTGCATGTGTTTGGGTTTGTGGGAGTGAGACCCACGCAGACATGGGGTGAATGTGCAAACACCACATGGACAGTGACCTGGAGTCGCGATTTAACCCAGGTCCGCGGCGCAGTGAGGCAGCAGCACTAACCACTGCGCCACCATGCCGCTCCATTTAAGTGCCAAAAATGAGCCCCCACAAGATCGTCGGCATTGCTGCCTCCCTCGTCATCTGATTCGCTGACTCGAGCCTCAGCAGCTCAACACTAACAAGGGGGAGCTTCTTTTAAACGCTCCCTCACCACTCACTCTGAATCAACACACAAGCTACTGGCTTGGGGATGCCAACCTGGCCAGACTTCTCAACTCTGTGGATCAGAGGGGTGCCATCCTGTTCCCCGAGGGGATCAGAAAGCCAGCAACAGGATCAGCAATGCCGCTTGGGTGGCCGCAGCAGCAGCTGTCAGTGGGGGCAGTATGAATAGGAGGACCACCGTCCATTTTTGGAAGAAGACAAATGACCTCCAAGGAGCTGCAAGGGTAAGTTATGACCTCTTTCCTGGCATCAGTTCTGCCTGCCACCCCTCAAATTCCCAAACAGCAGCCCCCAAGATAATTGGCTGACACATCGCTCCCTCCCCATATCAGATCTTTGGTGCTTATTCCTCAGAACCCCTGACACCCTCCAGAATCCCTTCATGTCTAGGTGTGGTGCCCATACATGTCCACCTGCTACAGATCCCCCTCACCCATCAAGCGTGTGGCTCACAATGCCATCTCTTTGTCCCCACAGGAGAAGATAGCCCACAATGAATGGGAAAGGGCCAAGACGGGGCCGGAGTCCCAGAGATTTGAGTTCTCACCCCCTGTGAGGACCGGGCTCTGGAACTGGAAGGGGAGGGAGGAGGGAAGGTGGAGGATTTGGGGGGGAGAGAGTGAAATGTGGGGTAAAGCTAAAGGACACAGCCTCATACTAAGAGAATCTGGGGACAATGAGGGTCTCCCTGGTCCTCCTCACATGTTGGACCCTTGCCGCAGCATGACCTCCATCCTCCAGCTGCTCCTTGGGCACGGCCTCCAGCCCCTCCTGGACTGCTTCCTCCTCAGATGAGATCACGTGTCTCTCCTCCTGCTCCTGCTCCTCCTCCTCCAGCATGTTGCCCCGCTGTTGTGCCAGATTGTGGAGGGAACACCAGACCACCACAAAATGGGGCCCCTCTGGGCGTTGTACTGCAAGGCACGGGACATGCCAGAGTGCTCCAGGCATCGGACCCGCATTTTCAGTCGCCCAATACATGCTCAAATAGCATTGGTGGAAGCGTGGGCCTCATTATAAAAGCTCTCCACTTTGGACTGAGGCCTCCGCACCGGCGTCATCAGCCATAACCACAGCCAGTATCTCTTGTCCCCCACGAGCCAGCCCGTCATACAGGGGTAGGCCTCAAAGACCCAGGGGATCTCTGACTGCCCCAGGATGTAGCTGCCATGCATGCTCTCTGGGTAGTTGGCATGCATATGCATGATTCAGAGGCGGTGGCTGCACATTAACTCAACATTCAGGGAGTGGAAATGCTTCCTGTTAAAATAGGGCACTCCCTAAATACCCGGAGCTCGCAGGGTGACGTGCGTGCAATTGATGGCCCCCTGGACTTGGGGCATCCTGGAACTGGCAGAAGATTCTGCAGTTTGGGCATTGTGGTGGGCCTGGTCCAGCTGAAAGGTGATCCAGTTGGGTGTCCAGGCATACAGAGCATCTGTAACTTCCCGGATGCACTTGTGGGCGGAAGATTGGGACATGCCACTTAGGTCCCCGCTCGAGCCCTGAATGACCCGGGGGCATAAAAGTTGAGGGCCGAAGTAACCCTCACAGTGTGCCAAGTCTGTGAGGACGTGCCACAGGAGCCGCACTGTTTCTCTGCTGAGAGACAATCTTGTGCGGCACATACTGCCAGTCAGCTCATTGAATGGTTAATGACGCCTGTACAACTTGGGACATTGCTGGCCTCCCCTTCTGGGTGGGATTCCCCGGCTGTTCAATGGCGCTGGGATTCTCTGGTCCCGCCAGCAGTGCACTCCTACCCGTGGGTTTCCCGGCGGCTCGGGGTGGGTTCAATGGGATTGGAGAATCTCGCCACCATCGTACGGCGCAGCCAAATCCTCCTTCCTCGTTAGCAGTGGTAGCGGGACAGACTCACAACGGAGAATCCCGCCCTGTTGCCATACTCAAATTGAGCAGGATTTTCGGGTTCCCCAGCCGCGTGTTTCTTAACCTTGGGCCGTTGGCTGGTGCCGGGATTCTGTCTTCCCACCACTTGTCGGATTGATACAGGTAGGGCAGTGGATGTTGTCTATATGGACTTCAGTAAGGCCTTTGACAAGGTTCCTCATGGCAGACTGGTACAAAAGGTGAAGTCACACGGGATCAGGGGTGAGCTGGCAAGATGGATACAGAACTGGCTAGGTCATTAAAAGGCAGAGAGTAGCAATGGAAGGGTGCTTTTCTGATTGGAGGGCTGTGACTAGTGGTGTTTCGCAGGGATCAGTGCTGGGACCTTTGCTGTTCATAGTATATATAAATGATTTGGAGGAAAATGTAACTGGTCTGATTAGTAAGTTTGCAAATGACACAAAGGTTGGTGGAATTGCGGATAGCAATGAGGACTGTCAGAGGATACAGCAGGATTTAGATCATTTGGAGACTTGAGCGGAGAGATGGCAGATAGAGTTTAATCCGGACAAATGTGAGGGAATGCATTTTGGAAGCTCTAATGCAGGTAGGGAATGAAATGAAATGAAAATCGCTTATTGTCACAAGTAGTCTTCAAATGAAGTTACTGTGAAAAGCCCCTAGTCGCCACATTCCGGCGCCTATTCGGGGAGGCTGGTACGGGAATTGAACCGTGCTGCTGGCCTGCCTTGGTCTGCTTTCAAAGCCAGTGATTTAGCCTTGTGCTAAACCAGCCCCTTATACAGTGAATGGTAAAACCCTCAAGAGTATTGACAGTCAGAGAGATCTAGGTGTACAGGTCCACAGGTCACTGAAAGGGGCAACACAGGTGGAGAAGGTAGTCAAGAAGGCAGATGGCATGCTTGCCTTCATTGGCCAAGGCATTGAGTATAAGAATTGACAAGTCATGTTGCAGCTGTATAGAACCTTAGTTAGGCCACACTTGGAGTATACTGTTCAATTCTGGTCGCCACACTACCAGAAGGGTGTTGAGGCTTCAGAGAGTGCAGAAGAGATTTCATAGATTATCATAGAATTTACAGTGCAGAAGGAGGCAATTCGGCCCATCGAGTCTGCACCGGCTCTTGGAAAGAGCACCCTACCCAAGGTCAACACCTCCACCCTATCCCCATAACCTATTAACCCCACCCAACACTAAGGGCAATTTTGGACACTAAGGGCAATTTATCATGGCCAATCCACCTAACCTGCACATCTTTGGACTGTGGGAGGAAACCGGAGCACCCGGAGGAAACCCATGCACACACGGGGAGGATGTGCAGACTCTGCACAGACAGGGACCCAAGCCGGAATCGAACCTGGGACCCTGGAGCTGTGAAGCAATTGTGCTATCCACAATGCTACCATGTTGTCTCAATAATCTGTATTATTGTCACAAGTAGGCTTTACCAGGATGTTGCCTGGTATGGAGGGCATTAGCTATGAGGAGCGGTTGAATAAACTCGGTTTGTTCTCACTGGAACGATGGAGGTTGAGGGGTGACCTGATAGAGGTCTACAAAATTATGAGGGGCATAGACAGAGTGGATAGTCAGAGGCTTTTTCCCAGGGTAGAGGGGTCAATTACTAGGGGGCATAGGTTTAAGGTGTGTGGGGCAAGGTTTAGAGGAGATGTCCGAGGCAAGTTTTTTACACAGAGGTTAGTGGGTGCCTAGAACTCGCTGCCGGAGGAGGCGGTGGAAGCAGGGACGATAGTGACATTTAAGGGGCATCTTGACAAATACATGAATAGGATGAGAATAGAGGGATACGGACCCAGGAAGTGTAGAAGATTTTAGTTTAGACAGGCACAATGGTCGGAATAGGTTTGGAGGGCCGAAGGGCCTGTTCCTGTGCTGTACTTTTCTTTGTTCTTTGTTCTTTGTCAGTGGGATTTCTCATTAAAGGCACCACCGGGAAATAAAAGGGCGGGATACATTGCTGGCGGGAAGAGTGAATCGCAATGGCTGGAGAGTTCCGGCCAATGTGATAATTTTCTCTTCATTCATGGACTAGCCTCCATTATATAAATGTTTTCTTCTGCTGTTTACTATTTCCTTAATTCGCTGAAAAAAATTCAAAGAGCTGGACTGAAAAAAGTAGAAAATAAGTTTTATTCAGCAAATACCTAATAAATTATTCATATCGAGATTTTCTTTTCTAGTTGAATGATTACGAATAATAGTTAACTTTAATCTGCTTTATTGGAAGATCAAAAATAAACAGCTCAGAGTGGAACTTTCAGTGAAAGCAACATTAACAGAAGTTCACTCAGAGCTGAGACTAGAAGTTATATCCATTTACATTGCTCGAAGGTGATCTGGAAAACATAGCCACCAGAGATTTCAATAGAAGCTAGACTGTTGAAATGAATAAGCAGTGGGGGAAAACGATAATGGATTTGTATAATTAACAGACAAATTAATTGAAGACAACTTACGTTCAAAAGTGCTAGATCAACACTGTCTAGAGAGCAATAAATTTGGTTTTCTTTTGTTCTTCAGTTTTTGAGACACCTTTCTGTTTCACGTGGTCAAAATATGACGGGTTGGAATGAAAACTTAACACAGGGAATAAAGTGGCAGGGGATCTCCCATGTGCAACTATAGCAATATGGGAATATGTACTATGGCCTGGATTTCCTTTCAGTTGGAGGGTTAATAGCAGAACAGAAATCCTTCCTGCCTATGGGAATCCATTGCTTACAGGCAATTTTCTCCTTTTCATTTGCTAGGCAAGGCAGGTTTTTAAGCGTAATGTCATCCCAAATAGGTACATGGGGAGGCGGAATACAGTTTTTATGGAAACAAAGGCTGTCATCAGTGAAAGGGCAGCATTCCTTTTCTGCTTCAATGCCGGAAGCAGCTCCAGACCCAGGGGTGTCAGAGCTGGAAGGGAACCTGGGTTCATGGCTGTGTTCCCAGAGTTCTGCTTTGAACGATTAGGCCCACGATGTTCTTGGACTTTGAGGCCAGGAAGTCCTATAAAGGAGCACTGCAGGCTGGGTGGAGGGAGGCGGGAGGTAGTGCTAACTCACCAGCGCAAAATCTAATAGACTGCCAGAATCGGTTCAATGAACTCATGATTGACACGGTGGAAGTGCCATTGCCTGAACTGGATACAAGGAGAGTTGCCCATGCTCAGTACGCTACGTCACTCATCCAAAGGAACAGCAGGGCAGCATGTCCAGCATGAGCTGCTAATTAGTATCAAGAGAGTTTTCAGTATCCACCTTACTTAGAAACAGGAGCAGGAGTGGACGGCAGGGATTTCATCAATTGACCAGGCAAGAATGCTCAACTTCACTTACGCATGTTAATTTCAATCTTAAACTAATTTGATTGCAACTCACTCATTTATTATCTGGCAACAAGACATAATGGGTGTAATTCTCCAATAATGGGCTATGTCCCTACACCGGCGTGAAAAGCGGCGCCAACCACTCCGGCATCAACGGTCCCCGATAATGGGGAATGCTCCTCTTCCTCGGGGGCTAGGTTGGCGCCGGAGTGGTCCCCGCAGTTCCAGTCGGCGGCGGAGCGGCCCGCGCGAGTATGCACATGCGCGGAACAGCCGGCAGATTTCTGCGCATGCGCGCAACGGCCAACGCATTTCCATGCATGCGCAGGGGTTCCCTTCTCCTCTCCGGCCCCCGGGCAATATGGCGGAGCCCTACAGACGCGGAGTAAAATAGGCCCCCACGGAACCAGCCTGCCCGCCAATCGTCAGGCCCCGATCGCGGGCCAGGCCACCATGGGGGCCCACCCCGTGGTCGGATCCCCCCCGTCCCCCCTCCAGGACGGCTCCCGCAGACTCACCTTCCAGGTCCCGCCGTGTGGGAGGTGAATAATCCATGCCAGCGGGACTCGGCCATTTGACCTTTCGGGGCCCAGAGAATCCTGGGGGAGGGGGGGGGCACTGTCAATGGCCCCCGGCCGACCTGGTGGGAATCCCGCGGGGCGCCCGAGAATCAGCGCCGGAGAATGGGGAAGCCAGCGGCGGTGCGCATTCACGCATCACCCTGCGGATTCTCCAACCCGGCGCCGGTTCGGAGAATCCCGGCCAATATTTCTGAACATGCACAACGTTTGACAAATGGCATAACGATGGAAGAGACACTTGGTCGGAATTCTCCGGCCGTTAGGATTCTCTTTTGCCGCTGGCAGTACCCCTGCCCGTGATTTTCCCGGTGACGTGGGGTGGCTTCAATGGGAAATCCCATTAACAAGCGACAGGTGTAGAGAATCGCACTGCCAGCGAACAGTGCGCCGCCGAACAACATGCGGCTGGGGGACCGGAGAATCCAACCCAATATTTCCCCATTCATTCTTTCCAGGTTCCTCTGCTCCCCCACCAGAACTCAAAAGTTTCAATTCACCTCGTGGTGAGAAGGTTGCACATCCATGAGCGGTTGTTCACAGCTATAGAACATAGAACATAGAAAATACAGCACAGAACAGGCCCTTCGGCCCACGATGTTGTGCCGAACCTTTGTCCTAGATTAATCATAGATTATCATTGAATTTACAGTGCAGAAGGAGGCCATTCGGCCCTTTGAGTCTGCACCGGCTCCTGGAAAGAGCACCCTACCCAAACTCAACACCTCCACCGAACACCAAGGGCAATTTTGGACATTAAGGGCAATTTATAATTGGCCAATTCACCTAACCTGCACATCTTTGGACTGTGGGAGGAAACCGGAGCACCCGGAGGAAACCCACGCAGACACGGGGAGGACGTGCAGACTCCGCACAGACAGTGACCCAAGCTGGAATCGAACCTGGGACCCTGGAGCTGTGAAGCATTGTGCTATCCACAATGCTACCGTGCTGCCCTTAAGAACAAATAAATCTACACTATATCATTTTACCGTAATCCATGTACCTATCCAATAGCTGCTTGAAGGTCCCTAATGTTTCCGACTCAACTACTTCCACAGGCAGTGCATTCCATGCCCCCACTACTCTCTGGGTAAAGAGCCTACCTCTGATATCCCTCCTATACCTTCCACCTTTCACCTTAAATTTATGTCCCCTTGTAATGGATTGTTCCACCCGGGGAAAAAGTCTCTGACTGTCTACTCTATCTATTCCCCTGATCATCTTATAAACCTCTATCAAGTCGCCCCTCATCCTTCTCCGTTCTAATGAGAAAAGGCCTAGCACCCTCAACCTTTCCTCGTAAGACCTACTCTCCATTCCAGGCAACATCCTGGTAAATCTTCTTTGCACCTTTTCCAAAGCTTCCACATCCTTCCTAAAATGAGGCGACCAGAACTGTACACAGTACTCCAAATGTGGCCTTAGCAAAGTTTTGTACAGCTGCATCATCACCTCACGGCTCTTAAATTCAATCCCTCTGTTAATGAACGCGAGCACACCATAGGCCTTCTTCACAGCTCTATCCACTTGAGTGGCAACTTTCAAAGATGTATGAACATAGACCCCAAGATCTCTCTGCTCCTCCACATTGCCAAGAACTCTACCATTAACCCTGTATTCCGCATTCATATTTGTCCTTCCAAAATGGACAACCTCACACTTTTCAGGGTTAAACTCCATCTGCCACTTCTCAGTCCAGCTCTGCATCCTATCTATGTCTCTTTGCAGCCGACAACAGCCCTCCTCACTATCCACAACTCCACCAATCTTCGTATCGTCTGCAAATTTACTGACCCACCCTTCAACTCCCTCATCCACGCCATTAATGAAAATCACAAACAGCAGAGGACCCAGAACTGATCCCTGCGGTACGCCACTGGTAACTGGGCTCCAGGCTAAATATTTACCATCCACCACCACTCTCTGACTTCTATCGGTTAGCCAGTTCGTTATCCAACTGGCCAAATTTCCCACTATCCCATGCCTCCTTACTTTCTGCATAAGCCTACCATGGGAAACCTTATCAAATGCCTTACTAAAATCCATGTACACTACATCCACTGCTTTACCTTCATCCACATGCTTGGTCACCTCCTCAAAGAATTCAATAAGACTTGTAAGGCAAGACCTACCCCTCACAAATCCGTGCTGACTATCCCTAATCAAGCAGTGTCTTTCCAGATGCTCAGAAATCCTATCCTTCAGTACCCTTTCCATTACTTTGCCTACCACCGAAGTAAGACTAACTGGCCTGTAATTCCCAGGGTTATCCCTAGTCCCTTTTTTGAACAGGGGCACGACATTCGCCACTCTCCAATCCCCTGGTACCACCCCTGTTGACAGTGAGGACGAAAAGATCATTGCCAACGGCTCTGCAATTTCATCTCTTGCTTCCCATAGAATCCTTGGATATATCCCGTCAGGCCCGGGGGACTTGTGTATCCTCAAGTTTTTCAAAATGCCCAACACATCTTCCTTCCTAACAAGTATTTCCTCGAGCTTACCAATCTGTTTCACACTGTCCTCCCCAACAATATCGCCCCTCTCATTTGTAAATACAGAAGAAAAGTACTCGTTCAAGACCTCTCCTATCTCTTCAGACTCAATACACAATCTCCCGCTACTGTCCTTGATCGGACCTACCCTCGCTCTAGTCATTCTCATATTTCTCACATATGTGTAAAAGGCCTTGGGGTTTTCCTTGATCCTACCCGCCAAAGATTGTTCATGCCCTCTCTTAGCTCTCCTAATCCCTTTCTTCAGTTCCCTCCTGGCTATCTTGTATCCCTCCAATGCCCTGTCTGAACCTTGTTTCCTCAGCCTTACATAAGTCACCTTTTTCCTCTTAACAAGACATTCAACCTCTCTTGTCAACCATGGTTCCCTCACTCGACCATCTCTTCCCTGCCTGACAGGGACATACATATCAAGGACACGTAGCACCTGTTCCTTGAACAAGTTCCACATTTCACTTGTGTCCTTCCCTGACAGCCTATGTTCCCAACTTATGCACTTCAATTCTTGTCTGACAACATCGTATTTACCCTTCCCCCAATTGTAAACCTTGCCCTGTTGCACGTACCTATCCCTCTCCATTACTAAAGTGAAAGTCACAGAATTGTGGTCACTATCTCCAAAATGCTCCCCCACTAACAAATCTATCACTTGCCCTGGTTCATTACCCAGCTATCTGTCTCTTCATTTCTTTTTGAGGTCTGGAGTATCTCCGCATCTTTCTCAACTTGGACTGACTGTTCAAAGTTTCATACACTTGCAGCACATATGGAATGGTTGTACCCCCCAGCTTTACCTTCTGTGTTGTTGGTAGGTTCTAACTTGGCCACATCTAGTTTACAGTTAGTTATATGATAATGATTAATCTAATTTCTATAAGCATCAGCTGGTTCTGTGTATGAAGATGGCTCAGACAAATGTAAGTTATTTATATGTTAATCTAAGCATAACTTTTAAATGCTGAAAGTAAGGACACACAAAAGACTTCATATTACATGATCCACGATTGTACGCTACAAGATCTGACAACTGGTTTTGTATTTACTTATAGGAAAGCCCGAACACAATCTAATAGCTTTCTTCTGGCTTGTCATATACACCCATATTCCAAAGAAGAAAGCATTCAATTTGGAAATTACAGTTAAACCCCACTGAGATCTTAAACAAGCGTAACGGATAAAAATTGCTGTAACATCGCCAACCTGCATAATGCATGGTCCCTTAAACTGACACACAGGATGAATTGTGACTTGGGCAAGTGCCTATGTGTGCTTTCAATTCATAATATCTCAAGACTATTTTTCTGTTTGCACAAAAGGTTGAATGGAAGCAGTGAAATTGAGGCATCGCGTCGAGAACCGAGACTCACTTGATGGGAGCGCAAGTTGGAGTAATCAGTTATGGATAATAGCCATTTATTTTCATTCCACCCCAGAGAATATGCTCATAATGCCACTTGGGCAAAAATGCCACATTGCAGTTCTCTGTCTTTTCCTCAGGTTACAAAGCAGAAATTACTGGGGGCAATAGACGCAACAATTTCCGGCCTATCGCGCTGGCGGGAAAGTCTGGTCCCACCGTGTACGACCTCCCCCCATGGCGGGTTCCTCTATGGTGGGATGGGCGAGCCACACAAAACGTCATAGACGTTGTCGGGACCAGAAGTTCCCACTGGCAGCCAATGACGAGCCACCTCCCCGCCGGGGAACACACCGCAGGGGTTTGAAAAATCCCCCCATTGTGTGGAGTCAAATGGGATCAATGCTGCTATTAAAGTATTGGACAGGGGCAGGCAATCATTTCTATCGACATAAAAAGCAACTTAGGAATGGGGTAACCCAGTTTTTAACCAACTACTCTAAAATTCGGAATTCCTTGGGTGGGATTCTCCGGTCTGCCAACTGCGTTTTCCTGTGCAGCGCGCTCCCGCCAGCAACAGGATTCTCCGTTCTCATAGCCGGCCAATGGGGTTTCCCATCGTGGCCACCCCACACCATCGGGGGATCCGCTAACAGAGAATTCTGCATCGCTTATTATGTTCTCATGAAGAAATGTACTCATTACCCAAACTATAACTTGGGATAATATAGTTCACAATAAAACTATTTACTGATTCCAATATGCAATTCAAAGCTTAGTAAGGAAAATACAAAGATTATCTTCATTGCCACTGCAATTTTGTGAATATTATGTGCATCGACCTTTCAAAGCATTAGTGAGAGGTGATCTAATCGCCTTCCAGCCACTCCCATCTATTCAAAGACTTTTGACAGTCTTTTTCAATGTTTCATCACGCATCTGGAGACAATCATAATAACCCTTTCTATTTGAGGAATGTTCTCGATTAAACAATCGGGTTCATGTACCTAAAATATATGTCCTTTAGTAAGCATGTTCTCTCAAACATTTTATGTGAGTTAATAAATGAGGGCAGTGCCTCAGCAATTAGCAATGCTCATACGGGTTATTTTTAGGTTTAAAGTAGCTTGACTTGATGGGATGTCAGCTCACATCAAATTGAATGTGTGATCTCGCAGCAATAACCCAAAATTAGCAATGATACTGCCCCTGAGTAACCACCCACATAACACCAACAGCTGCATAAAAGGCAAACAATAATGCATTAATCTGGGTCAGTTTGGGGTCTGCCGCTTGTTAATCCAAAGTAGCCAAATTTAGGTAATTATAGAATATTTTGTCTCTAGTGGATTAGAATATATCTGCACACATTTCCATCAAATGTCTGCGCCTCCTTCCCTCACGTTTCTTCCACCGAGCATTCCTCATGGATAGCGTTTCAGGTATAATAATAATCTTTAAAAAAAAAAATTGAGAGTTCCCAATTCATTTTTCCAATTAAGGGGCAATTTAGCATGGCCAATCCACCTACCCTGCACATATTTGGGTTGTGGGGGCGAAACCCACGCAGACACGGGGATAATGTGCAAACTCCACACGAGGTATAATAATAATCTTTACTGTCACAAGTAGGCTGACATTAACACTGCAATGAAGTTACTGTGAAAAGCCCCTAGTCGCCACATTGTGGCGCCTGTTCGGGTACCCAGAGGGAGAATTCAGAACGTCCACATTACCGAACAAGCATGTCTTTCAGGACTTGTGGGAGGAAACCGGAACACCCGGAGGAAAGCCACGCAGACACGGGGTGAATGTGCAGATTCCGCACAGACAGTAACCCAAGTCGGGAATCGAACCTGGGAGCCTGGAGCTGTGAAGCAACAGTGCTAACTGCTGTGCTACCATGCTGTGTGCTTGGAGTTTACTCAAATTTTCACCCGAGAGATTCGCGGAAATATCAAAATGAAAGATCTCCGCAGATGCTTGAATGGGTGGCATTTTGTAAAGAACAAGTAATAATCTTTATTGTCACAAGTAGAACAAAGAACAAAGAAAAGTACAGCACAGGAACAGGCCCTTCGGCCATCCAAGCCCATGCCTACCATGCTGCCCGACTAAACTACAATCTTCAACACTTCCTGGGTCTGTATCCCTCTATTCCCATCCTATTCATGTATTTGTCACTATCGTCCCTGCTTCCACCACCTCCTCCGGTAGCGGGTTCTAGGCATCCACTACCCTCTGTGTAAAAAACTTGCCTTGTGCATCTGTTCTAAACCTTGCCCCTCGCACCTTAAACCTATGCCCCCTAGTAATTGACCCCTCTACCCTGGGGAAAGCCTCTGACTATCCACTTTGTCTATGCCCCTCATAATTTTGTAGACCTCTATCAGTTCGCCCCTCAACCTCCTTCGTTCCAGTGAGAACAAACCGAGTTTATTCAACCACTCCTCATAGCTAATGCCCTCCATACCAGGCAACATTCTGGTAAATCTCTTCTGCACCCTCTCTAAAGCCTCCACATCCTACTGGTAGTGTGGCGACCAGAATTGAACATTATACTCCAAGTGTGGCCTAACTAAGGTTCTATACAGCTGCAACATGACTTGCCAATTCTTATGCTCAATGTCCCGGCCAATGAAGGCAAGCATGCCGTATGCCTTCTTGACTACCTTCTCCACCTGTGTTGCCCCTTTCAGTGACCCGTGGACCTGTACACCTAGATCTCTCTGACTTTCAATACTGTTGACGGTTCTACCATTCACTGTATATTCCCTACCTGCATTAGACCTTCCAAAATGCATTACCTCACATTTGTCCAGATTAAACTCCATCTGCCATCTCTCCGCCCAAGTCTCCAAACAATCTAAATCCTGCTGTGTCCTCAGACAGTCCTCATCGCTATCCGCAATTCCACCAATCTTTGTGTCATCTGCAAACTTACTAATCAGACCAGTTACATTTTCCTCTAAATCATTTATATATACTACAAACAGCAAAGGTCTCAGCACTGATCCCTGCGGAACACCACTAGTCACAGCCCTCCAATTAGAAAAGCATCCTTCCATTTCTACTCTCTGCCTTCTATGACCTAGCCAGTTCTGTATCCACCTTGCCAGCTCACCCCTGATCCTGTGTGACTTCACCTTTTGTACTAGGCTACCATGAGGGACCTTGTCAAAGGCCTTACTGAAGTCCATATAGACAACATCCACTGCCCTACCTGCATCATTCATCTTTGTGACCTCTTTGAAAAACTCTATCAAGTTAGTGAGACACAACCTCCCCTTCACAAAACCATGCTGCCTCTCACGAATATGTCCATTTGCTTCCAAGTGGGAGTAGATCCTGTCTCGAAGAATTCTCTCCAGTAATTTCCCTACCACTGAAGTAAGGCTCACCGGCCTGTAGTTCCCTGGATTGTCATTGCTACCCTTCTTAAACAGAGGAACAACATTGGCTATTCTCCAGTCCTCCGGGACATCACCTGAAGACAGTGAGGATCCAAAGATTTCTGTCAAGGCCTCAGCAATTTCCTCCCTAACCTCCTTCAGTATTCTGGGGTAGATCCCATCAGGCCCTGGGGACTTATCTACCTTAATATTTTTCAAGATGCCCAACACCTCGTCTTTTTGGATCTCAATGTGACCCAGGCTATCTACACACCCTTCTCCAGACTCAACATCAACCAATTCCTTCTCTTTGGTGAATACTGATGCAAAGTATTCATTCAGTGCCTCACCCATTTCCTCTGGCTCCACACATAGATTCCCTTGCCTATCCTTCAGTGGGCCAACCCTTTCCCTGGTTACCCTCTTGCTTTTTATGTACGTGTAAAAAGCCTTGGGATTTTCCTTAACGCTATTTGCCAATGACTTTTCATGACCCCTTCTAGCCCTCCTGACTCCTTGCTTAAGTTCCTTCCTACTTTCCTTATATTCCACACAGGCTTTGTCTGTTCCCAGCCTTTTAGCCCTGACAAATGCCTCCTTTTTCTTTTTGACGAGGCCTACAATATCTCTCGTTATCCAAGGTTCCCAAAAATTGCCGTATTTATCCTTCTTCCTCACAGGAACATGCCGGTCCTGAATTCCTTTCAACTGACACTTGAAAGCCTCCCACGTGTCAGATGTTGATTTACCCTCAAACATCCGCGCCCAATCTAGGTTCTTTAGTTTCCACCTAATATTGTTATAATTAGCCTTCCCCCAATTTAGCACATTCACCCTAGGACCACTCTTATCCTTGTCCACCAGCACTTTAAAACTTACTGAACTGTGGTCACTGTTCCCGAAATGCTCCCCTACTGAAACTTCTACCACCTGGCCGGGCTCATTCCCCAATACCAGGTCCAGTAAAGCCCCTTCCCTAGTTGAACTGTCTACTTATTGTTTTAAGAAGCCCTCCTGGATGCTCCTTACAAACTCTGCCCCGTCTAAGCCCCTGGCACTAAGTGAGTCCCAGTCAATATTGGGGAAGTTGAAGTCTCCCATCACAACAACCCTGGTGTTTTTACTCTTTTCCAAAATCTGTCTACCTATCTGCTCCTCTATCTCCCGCTGGCTGTTGTGAGGCCTGTCGTAAACCCCCAACATTGTGACTGCACCCTTCTTATTCCTGATCTCTATCCATATAGTCTCACTGCCCTCTGAGGTGTCCTCCCATAGTATAGCTGTGATATTCTCCCGAACCAGTAGCGGAACTCGGCCAGCCCTTTTACATCCCCCTCTATCCCGCCTGAAACATCTAAATCCTGGAACTTTTAGCTGCCAATCCTGCCCTTCCCTCAACCAGGTCTCTGTAATGGCAACAACATCATAGTTCCAAGCTCTAAGTTCATCTGCCTTACCCGTAATACTTCTTGCATTAAAACATATGCACTTCAGGCCACCAGACCCGCTGTGTTCAGCAACTTCACCCTGTCTGCTCTGCCTCAGAGCCATACTGGCCCTATTCCCTAGTTCTCCCTCAATGCTCTCATCTTCTGCCCTATTACTCCCGTGCCCACCCCCCCTGACATACTAGTTTAAACCCTCCCGTGTGACACTGGCAAACCTCGCGGCCAGGATATTTATGCCTCTCCAGTTTAGATGCAACCCGTCCTTCTTATATAGGTCACACCTGCCCCGGAAGAGCTCCTAGAGCTCCAGATAATGGAAATCCTCCCTCCTACACCAGCTGTTTAGCCACGTGTTTAGCTGCTCTATCTTCCTATTTCTAGCCTCACTGGCACGTGGCACAGGGAGTAATCCCGAGATTACAACCCTCGAGATCCTGCCTTTTAACTTTCTGCCTAGCTCCCTGAACTCCTGCTGCAGGATCTCGTGCCCCTTCCTGCCTATGTCATTAGTATCAATATGTACAATGACCTCTGCCTGTTTGTCCTCCCCCTTCAGGATGCCCTCTACCCGTTCAGAGAAAACCTGGACCCTGGCACCAGGGAGGCAACATGCCATCCTGGAGTCTCTTTCACGTCCACAGAAGCGCCTATCTGTGCCCCTGACTATAGAGTCCCCTATGACTATTGTTCTTCTGCGCTTTGACCCTCCCTTCTGAAGATCAGAGCCAGCCGTGGTGCCACTGCTCTGGCTGCTGCTGTTTTCCCCTGATAGGCTATCCCCCCCCCCCCCCCCCGACAGTATCCAAAGGGGTATACCTGTTCAAGTGGGGGACAACCACAGGGGATTCCTGTACTGACTGCCTGCCCTTTCTGGTGGTCACCCATTTCTCTGCCTGCACCTTGGGTGTGACCACATTTACATAACTGCTATCTATGACGCTTTCTGCCACTTGCATGCTCCTAAGTGCATCCAACTGCCGTTCCAACCGAACCATGCGGTCATTGAGGAGCTCCAGTTGGGCGCACTTTCTGCAGATGAAGCCATCCGGGACGCTGGAAGCCTCCCGGACCTGCCACATCTCACAGTCAGAGCACTGCTCCCCACTAATTGACATTGCGTCAATTAATTAGTAAATTAAATTTAAAAGTTTTTTAAAAAGTTACTGTTAACTATATGTTTCCTAGCACTAGATTTGTACTATAAATCTGAAAGCTAAATACAGTACCCTCCGATCTCTGGCTTAGATACCCCTCTAAATTATAATTAAGTAATTATGTTTAATTAGTTCACAGTGCTTAATTTTTAAAATTTAGTGTAGATTCCCAACCAGCCAATCAGGTCACAGCTTTTCTGTGATGTCACTTCAGTCCCCCCCCCTCAAAATACGCACACAATTTGAAAAGGTAATAAAAGTAAAAATGAGTAAATATCACTTACTTCCCTTCTGAGGGTCTCAGATGCTCTCTGGTTCTCTCCCTGCAGATTAAAATTTACAGGCCAGACGAAAGAGAACAAAACAGTAGGGAAAAAGCACCTTCTCCCACTCTGCACCGAATTACCCCACTGCACCAAATTACCAAGTTCCAAATTCCCACTCTGGATGTGTCTCACTCAGGCTGTGACTCTTTGACCTGTGCAACGCTAAGTAGGCTTACATTAACACTGCAATGAAGTTACTGTAAAAAAAAAACCTAGTCGCCACATCCTGGCGCCTGTTCGGGTACACAGAGGGAGAATTTAGAAAGTCCAAATTACCTAACAGCATGTCTTTCGGGACTTGTGGGAGGAAACCGGAGCACCCGGAGATAACCCATGCAACCACGGGGAGAACGTGCAGACTCCACAAAGACAATGACTCAAGCCAAGAATCGAAGCTGGGACCCTGGAGCTGTGAAGGAATCGTGCGACCCACTATGCTACAGTGCTGCCCATTGTTATTTAGATTTCAGTTCCCCCTACATGGGTTGCCAAATACACTTCTCAGTACTTGCATGGTGTGCAGCAACAACTGATATTTGTATAGTGCCTTCAGGATTGTAAAATGTCTGAAGGACATTTCACAGCAACACTATCAAACAAAAGCCGCAGAGCAGCAGGAAAGGGAAGACTTGCAAAGTGATCTTGTGTTTTTGAGTTACTTTACAAATACTGGCTGCTTTCAAATAAACTTATTTCAAGTAAGAGCAGTAGAGGATAATATCCCTGCTGGTGGGAAGAAGATTTGACGATTGTTTAAAATTACTTGTTGGAAAATCATTTGCAGTGCATCTCTATGTTTCAAACATGCATTTGCGGTAAGTAAGGCTGAAAGATATGTGTCAGAAAATTATCCCTTCGAGGCATTAAGTAAGAAGACAAGGCCAATCATTGCACCTCTACCTTTTAACCTTCAATTATTTTGTTGATCTGTATCTTACTGAGGCCCTTTCTGAACCCATCATGCAGGGAAATTAATCTTTCTAAGTCTGATGAGCTGCTTCTGTTAAGCAGAGACATCACAGAACTGAAGGTCAATGTTTGGTTTGGAATAAAGAATAACGAACAAAAGAGAAAACAAACTAGGTTGCTCCTTCTGTGTAAAGAGTGATCTTAAAACTATTGGAATGAGAGGGCCTGAACCTGTTGCTATCTTTATTATCGAACCACAAACAGCGAGTATGTTTTTTGTGTTGACCAAATGACCACACAACCAGTTATGTTAGTTCAAAAGACAGTTTATTATTAAACACAAGACTTATATCTCTGTGCAATGATCCACGCGGCTATGTATTAAACTATACCTCTCAACTAAGATGACCTTTACTTAACTTCTGGATGACTGGCTCTGTGCGGGTAGATAAGGCCTGTCATAATATACACCAGTATATCACGGTGCAGACACACACCGATGGACAGACAGTGGGACCAATCAACACACACAACACCACAGCCAATCACCAGTGAGAGCACACGCACTATAAAGACAGGGGGCATCAGAGTTCCCGCTCATTCAAGTTGCAGCTAGCTAGGAGGACAGAGCTCACAGCCTGCAACACAGGCATTCACCATGTGCTGAGTACATCGACTGGTTAGGACAAGGCAAATGGCTTTAGTTAAAGCTAGTATCATATTAACCCACAGTGTGAGTATGTTTAAACAGTTAATGATTCAATAAAATAGTGTTGGTGACCTGTATGTGATCCAGAACACCCAACACATAATGATACCAGGAGTGGTGGGATATTAGCACTTCTTAGACCTACCTGCAAGTTATCTGCCTTCCGCCAGCATTCCGTCATCCTGCAACATGGACAACATCAGCCCGCCGCCGCCGCTCCGCATCGACGGCAATCTCGGGGCCAACTGGAAGATTTTCAAACAGCGCTTCCAGCTCTTCCTCTAAGCCACGGACAGGGAGGGCGCCTCGGACACCAGAAAGATTGCTCTTCTCCTCTCCACGGCCGGGGACCATGCCTTCCACATTTTCAACTCTCTCACCTTTGCAGATAACGAAGATAAGACGAAGTTCAAAACGGTCCTCCTCAAGTTTGACACTCACTGCAGCGTAGAGGTGAATGAAAGTTTTGAACGCTACGTGTTTCAGCAGCGTTTTCAGGGTAAGGATGGACCTTTCCAATCCTTTCTCACCCACCTCCGCATCCTTGCGCAATCTTGCCGCAACGGGCCCACCTCCGACTCCATGATATGTGACCAGATCGTTTTCGGTGTTCAGTCAGACCCCCTACGCCAGCAGCTCCTCAAAGTAAAGCAACTCACCCTAACGAACGCCATCAAGACCTGTGTCCTACATGAAAATGCCATGAGTCGGTATTCCCATATACAAGCGGCTGAAACGGTGCGGCAAGGTCCCCACGAGGCGGAACGGGTCCAAGTGATTGAGCACCTCCAGGGCCTCAGCCTGGATGAGGGCAGCCATCTTGCGCGTTTTCGCTGACTCCCGCACTTGTACGACCAGACGAGGGGACAGCGACGTTGAGGAACGTAATGCGCAGGCGCGCACCACGCACGACCGCACCGCGCATGCACGGTGGCGCAACGAACGTGCTGACATCACGACGTGCGGCAACTGTGGCTCCCACCACTTAAAGCGGCAATGCCCTGCAAAATCTCGACAATGCCTACGATGTGGAAGACTTGGCCACGATGCTGCCTTCTGTCGAGATGCTCAGCCTGCCAACTCATATCGCTTCGGCCAGCCTCGCAGGAATGTTCGGGCAATTCAACCCACGGCCACCGAGTCCGATGTGGACCTCCCACTCAGCAGTGACACCGAGGACCCGAAGGTGCCTTTTCGAGTCGGTGTCGGGACGAAAAACAGGCTGTCCCCGAATCAAAGACACCAGCCGCTGTCGGTATACAGCATCGACCCAGATGATGAGTGGTGTGCCACCCGGACGGTCAACCGGTCCCAAATACGATTCCGCCTGGACACCGGTGCCTCCGCCAATCTCATGGCGTGGTCTGCTTTCGAAAGCCTTCGTGTCAAACCAGCCATCCTGCCATCGGCCTGCCAGCTATTGGCAACATCATTCCTGCTACCGGCTCGTGCCAACTTGAAGTGACGCAAAAGTCACGGAAAGCCATCCTTCCTTTCGAGATCGTGGGCTCCTCGAAGGACTCCCTGCTTGGCGCACAGGTATGCAAAGAGTTAATCTCTCTCTCCTGATGACACGTCTGCCTTCTAGGACGCTGACTTCAGGGCGCAACGCAATGCCATCATCGACCAGCACTGCGACATCTTCGAAGGTATGGGCACGCTCCCATATACTTACAAGATCCTACGCAAACAGAACGCCACGCCTGTGGTGCATGCACCTCGCAGAGTCCCAGCACCCCCCAAGGACCGATTCAAGCAGCAGCTGCAGGACCTCCAAGACCAAGGAGTGATCTCCAGAGTTACGGAACCAACTGACTGGGTCAATTCCATGGTGTGCGTAAAAAAGCCTTCCGGCAAGCTCAGAATCTGCATTGATCCCAAGGATCTGAATCGCAATGTCATGAGGGAGCATTATCCGATTCCCAAGCACGAAGAGATCACATGCGAGATGGCTCGCGCCAAGCTCTTCACCAAACTTGACGCCTTGAAAGGTTTCTGGCAAATCCAGCTCGACAAATCCAGCAGGAATCTGTGTACCTTTAACACCCACTTTGGCAGATATTGTTACAACAGGATGCCGTTTGGGATCATATCGGCTTCAGGAGTGTTCCACAGGATCATGGAACAAATGATGGAAGGCATTGAAGGTGTTCGCGTCTCTGTCGATGACATAATAATTTGGTCCACCACCCCGCAGGAGCATGTCAGTCGCCTCCAGCGTGTGTTCAAACGCATACGGGAGCAGGGCCTACGCCTCAACAGAGCCAAATGCTCCTTTGGTCAGACGGAGCTCAAGTTCCTCGAGGACCACATCTCCCAGTTGGGTGTGCGGCCGGATGCGGACAAGGTGGCTGCTATCACAGCCATGAAAACGCCAGAGGACAAGAAGGCGGTCCTCCGATTTCTGGGCATGGTCAACTTCCTAGGGAAGTTCATCCCTCACCTTGCCTCTCATACCACGGCACTCAGGAACCTGGCATCCTGCCCACGAGCGCGAATGGAAAGAACTCAAAAACAAACTCATCACGGCCCCGGTCTTAGCTTTTTTTGATCCAGCGAAAGAGACAAAAATTTCGACCGATGCCAGCCAGTCTGGCATTGGGGCAGATCTCCTGCAATGCGATGAGGCCTCATCATGGGCCCCAGTTGCATATGCGTCACCCGCCACGACCCCCACGGAATAGCGCCACGCGCAGTTAGAAAAGGAGTGCCTGGGCCTTTTGACCTGTGTCAAGTTTCATGATTATGTGTATGGCCTTCCCCAATTCACCGTCGAGACCGACCATCGCCCACTGGTCAGTACAATACTGAAAGACTTGAACGACATGACACCTCGCCTCCAGCGTATTCTGCTCAAGCTCCGGCGATACGACTTCCAGCTGGTCTACACCCCCGGCAAAGACCTAATCATTGCCGACGCTCTCTCCAGGGCAGTCAACACTCCGTGTGACCCAGCGGGATTCGTCTGTCAGGTTGACGCCCATGTGGCCTTCGTGACCACATGGGGCATCACAGTAGCATTGCGGATAGCACAATTGCTTCACAGCTCCAGGGTCCCAGGTTCGATTCCGGCTTGGGTCACTGTCTGTGCGGAGTCTGCACATCCTCCCCGTGTGTGTGTGGGTTTCCTCCGGGTGCTCCTGGTTTCCTCCCACAGTCCAAAGATGTGCAGGTTAGGTGGATTGGCCATGATAAATTGCCCTTAGTGTCCAACATTGCCCTTAGTGTTGGGTGGGGTTACTGGGTTATGGGGATAGGGTGGAGATGTTGACCTTGGGTAGGGTGCTCTTTCCAAGAGCCGGTGCAGACTCGATGGGCCGAATGACCTCCTTCTGCACTGTAAATTCTATAGTAAGTGGCCTCCAATCTACCTGCACGGATGAACGCCTCGTCCAAATTCGCCTCGAGACTGCGGCTGACCCCCTGCTACAGCATGTCATGCGCCACCTAACAGATGGGTGGCTCAAGGGCCAATGTTCGCAGTTCTACAACATAAGAGGTGATCTGGCGGTAGTCGATGGTGTTCTGCTAAAACTGGACTGCATTGTCATCCCGCACAGCATGCGCCAGCTCATCTTGGAACAGCTACACGAGGGCCATCTTGGCATGGAAAAGTGCCACCGATGGGCCCGAGAGGCTGTGCACTGGCCCGGCATCAATGACAACATCGCCAACACAGTGCTCAATGAAGTGTTGGGTACTCTCCTACACAGACGAACCAACACGGTTGCGAATGGTACAACGTAGGTTTATTTCAAACATCTATTTACACTGGTAAACTGTTTACTGAGGTTCGATCATGAACCTTGATTCTGTGGACCTATTCCTAATTCTATCATGTAGTGGCACTCAGCACATGGTGGATGTCTGAGTAGCTTGTAATGAGCTCTGTGCCCTGAGCCGTCTCCTGCTCGAGTGCCCAGGAAGTGTCGTGTTCCCTGTTTTGTACTATGTATGCTCTTGCCTGTGATTGGCTGTCGTGTTGTGTGTGTTGATTGGACCGTTGATCTGTCCATCAGTATGTATGTATGTATGTGCTATGATGTTTACCTGAATATCATGACATCCACCCTTTTTTACAAGAACATGTGCCTATGTGGTCATAAATAGAGATGTGTTCTGAGTGCAGCTGAATGTGTGTGTGTGCAATATTGACAGCATGTACATGGGGATAAACTATATACAAGGGGCGATGTCGGGTGCGACATAACAAACAGGTTGTACAATAAACAAAGAACGGGGAAATGTTGAACGACAAAATGAATTCCTGTAACGATAAGAATAGAAACATATTAACACAGTGGTAGTATGAGTTCAATGTACAAGCAGTCTCATAAGTCCAGTCTAGTAGGTGGGCAATGAATTCGGGTTGACCGCCTCAAGGGTGGGTCAGGATCCACCGGCTGAGGAATGGGCCTGGCCACGGGTGATGGCGGAAGGGGCATGGTGGGAGGCAGCTCCACGAAGTCGATATCAGGAACATCAGGAGGGCGCGGTGTCGGTGTCAGGTCCCGTAGCGAGCGTGGAAGTAGACGAAGAGCCCGGCGATTGCGCCTACGAATGGATCCATGCGTCGGAGAACTTCGGCAGGTGCTGACCAGCCACCTTCTGGTAGGTGGATGCGGACTTCGTCTCCAGGGGCCAGGGCGGGAAGATCAGTTGCCCGTGTGTCATATGCCCTCTTCTGGCGACCGCGCTGCTGTTGCATTCTGTGTAGTACCAGAGCATGGTTGGTTGTGGATGCCAGTAGGGAAGGCACAGTGGTCCTGAGGGCGCGACCCATCAACAGCTGGGCTGGTGAGAGGCCAGTGGCTAGTGGGGCTGAGCGATAGGCCAGCAGGGCTAGGCAGAAATCCGACCCGGCAGCAGCGGCCTTGCAGAGGAGCGGTTTGACAATGTGAACGCCCTTCTCCGCCTTTCCATTGGACTGGGGATGCAGAGGGCTGGACGTCACGTGTGTGAAACCTTTCGAGGCAGCAAAAGATGACCATTCCTGGCTGGCGAAACAGGGCCCATTGTCAACATGACAGTCATCGGAATGCCTTGGCGAGCGAAGGTGTCTTTGCAAGCCCTTATGACAGCGGACGATGTCAAATCGTGCAGGCGTATGACCTCTGGATAGTTGGAAAAGTAGTCAATGACGAAGACATAGTCCCTGCCGAGCACGTGAAAGAGATCCACACCCACCTTCGCCCAAGGGGACATCACCAGCTCATGGGGCAGAAGCATTTCAGGAGGTTGCGCCAGTTGAAACCTTTGGCAGGTGGGGCAGTTGAGCACTATATTGGCAATGTCATCACTGATGCCCGGCCAGTATACCGCCTCTTGGGCCCTCCGTCTGCACTCCTCGACCCCCAGGTGGCCTTCGTGTGGTTGGTCGAGGACCAGCTTGTGCATGTTGTGCGGAATCACAATCCGGTCCAACTTTAGAAGGACACCATCAATGACGGCCAAATCGTCTTGGACATTGTAGAGCTGCGGGCACTGCCCTTTGAGCCACCCTCCTGTCATGTGGCGCATCACACTTTGTAGAAGGGGGTCAGCCGCAGTCTCTCGGCGAATACGGGCCAGACTGGAGTCGTCAGCTGGCAGATTTGCCGATGTGAAAACCACCTGCGCCTCGACCTGACAGACGAACCCCTCCGAATCTGGCGGTGTGCTCACTGCTCTAGACAGGGCATCCGCAATGATAAGGTCCTCATTCGGGGTGTAGACCAGTTGGAAGTCATACCTCCTAAGTTTAAGTAGGATGCGCTGGAGGCGAGGGGTCATCTCATTCAGGTCCTTATTTATGATGCTGACCAGGGGGCGGTGGTCAGTCTCAACGGTAAACTGGAACTTGTCCAACCCAATGAGCAAGACCAGGCACTCCTTTACGATCTGCGCGTAGCGCTGTTCTATGGGCATCATGGCCCGCGAGGCATAGGCTATCGGAGCCCATGACGCAGTGTCATCCCGCTGTAGGAGTACCGCCCCAATGCCGGACTGGCTGGCATCAGTCGAGATTTTAGTGGCACGAGATGTGTCGAAAAACGCCAATACCGGTGCTGTGGTGAGCTTAATTTTGAGCTCCTCCCATTCCAGCTGGTGTGTGTGTAGCCAATGGAACTCCGTGGAATTCTTGACGAGGTGGCGCAGCACTGTTGTGTGGGAGGCAAGGTTGGAAATGAACTTCCCCAGGAAGTTGACCATGCCTAGGAAGCGTAGCACTGCTTTCTTGTCTGCCGGCTGCGGCATGGCTGTAATGGCGCTCACCTTGTCTACATCCGGACGGACCCCTGACTGGGAAATGTGGTCCCCCAGGAACTTCAGCTCGGTTTGGCCGAAAGAACACTTGGCTCGGTTGAGGCGCAGGCCGTTTTCGCGTATGCGCGCAAAGACGCGCTGGAGACGATAGATATGCTCCTGTGGTGTGGTGGACCAGATGATGACATCGTCCACGTAGACGCGCACCCCTTCGATGCCTTCCATCATCTGCTCCGTGATCCTATGAAAGACCTCGGATGCCGAGATGATGCCAAATGACATCCGGTTGTAGCAGAACCTGCCGAACGGGGTGTTGAAGGTGCATAGCTTTCGGCTGGACGGATCCAGTTGAATCTGCCAAAAACCCTTCGAGGCATCCAGTTTCGTGAAGATTTTAGCCCGGGCCATTTAGCTCGTGATCTCTTCCCGTTTGGGTATGGGGTAGTGTTCCCTCATTATGTTGTAGTTGAGGTCTTTTTTCGATCATTGCAGATCCAGAGCTCGCTGGGGGGCTTCTTAACACACACCATGGAGCTGACCCATGGCGTGGGCTCCGTGACCCGGGATAGGACCCCTTGGTCCTGGAGATCCTGCAGCTGCTGCTTGAGGCGGTCTTTGAGTGGCGCTGGGACCCTGCGAGGTGCGTGAATGACCGGGGTGGCATCCGGTTTGAGCCGAATTCTGTAGGTGTAGGGCAGTGTTCCCATGCCCTCGAATGTCTCCTGGTTGTGGGCGAGGAGCGATTGGAGCTGTGCGCTGAACTCTGCATCCGGGAAGTCAGATGTGCCGTCTTGCGAGAGAGAGTGGATTTGTTGCACGAGGTGGAGAGCCTTGCATGCCTGTGCGCCTAGCAGGGAGTCCTTCGATGATCCGACTATCTCGAACGAGAGTGTGGCCATGTGTGTGTTATGTGTCACCTGGAGCTGACAGGATCCCATAGCCGGGATAACGTTCCCGTTGTAGTCGACCATCCTGCAACAGGATGGCCGAATTGGTGGTCTGACCTTCATTGCGTAGAAGGCTGACCATGCTATGAGGTTGGCGGAGGAGCCAGTGTCCAGGCGGAATGTTATCGGTTGACCGTTAGGGTGGCACACCATTCATCACCCGGATTGATCATGTTAACTTGCACCGGATGGTGGATCCTGGCTGGAGACGTTCGGTTCCAATCAATGACCGCAAGACGGAAGGCGTCCCGGTCGTCTGTGTCACTGGTCTGGATATCATCTGGGGACGACTCGTAATAAGGAGGCTGAATGGTCCGCACATCCCTGCGAGGTTGTCGGAGTTGAGGAACATTGACAGGTTGAGCTGCTCAAGAGCAGGCAGCGTAGTGGCCCACCTTGCCACAGCGGAGGCATTGTCGGGTTCTTGGGGGACATTGCAGCTTTAAATGTACGGCTCCACAGTTGCCACACGTCGTGACATCATGGCGTACATTGCGCCACTGCACATGCGCAGTTCCGTCTTGCGTCGAGCGCGCCTGCGCATCATGTCCCTCAGTGTTGCCGTAGTTTTTGGCGCGCACAAGCGCGGGAGGCCTCGAAAAGTGCACAAAATGGCCGCCCTCGTCCGGGCCGTGGGCCGGGAGGAACTCGATCGCCTGGACCGTTCGGCCTCGTGGGGCACCTGCCTCGCCGATCTGGCCGCGTACGACCCCTGCCGCGCCGATTCGGCCGCCTGAAATTGGGTATAGCGGCTAGTCGCGTTTTCGTGCAGGACACAAGCTTCGATTGCGGAGGCTAAGGTGAGGCCTTTTATTTTTAAGAGCTGCTGGCGTAGGGTGCCCGAGGTGACCCCAAAAACGATCTGGTTCCGAATCATGGAATCAGAGGTGGTGTCGTAACCGCAGGACTGCGCGAGGATGCGGAGATGCATAAGGAATGACTGAAAGGTCTCATCCTTACCTTGCAGGCGCTGCTGGAAGTGATACCTCTCGAAGCTCTCGTTGACCTCGATGTTGAAGTGTTGGTCGAGCTTGAGAAGGACCGTCTTGTATTTTGTCTTGTCCTCGCCTTCCGCGAACACTAGGGAGTTGTAGACATGGATGGCGTGTTGACTTGCCGTGGAGAGGAGGATGGCGATCTTTCTGGTGTCCGAGGCGCTTTCCTTGTCATTGGCTTCCAGAAAGAGCTGGAAGCGCTGTTTGAACAGCTTCCAATTAACGCCGAGGTTTCCAGCGATTTGTAACGGCTGTGGTGTGCTGACGGTGTCCATGGCGCAGGATGGCAGATTTCGGAGGATTTGTAGGTAGGTACCAAAGTCACTCCTGGCACTATGAAGTGTTGGGTACTCTGCTACACAGATGAACCAACACGGTTGCGAATGGTACAATGTAGTTTTATTTCAAACATCTTTTTACACTGGTAAACTGTTTACTGAGGTTCGATCATGAACCTTGATTCTGTGGACCTATTCCTACTTCTATCATGTAGTGGCACTCAGCACATGGTGGATGTTTGAGTGGCTTGTAATGAGCTCTGTGCCCTGAGCCGTCTCCTGCTCGAGTGCCCTGGAAGTGTCGTGTTCCCTGTTTTGTACTGTGTATGCTCTTGCCTGTGATTGGCTGTCGTGTTGTGTGTGTTGATTGGTCCGTTGATCTGTCCATCAGTATGTATGTATGTAGTGCTATGATGTTTACCTGAATATCATGACACTCAACTGCCCCACTTGTCAGCGCTTCCAGCCGGCCCAACCACGTGAGACCCTACAGCCCCATGAATTGGCCACGTCCCCTTGGTCCAAGGTCGGCATAGACCTGTTCCACGCGCTGGGCAGAGACTATGTCTTGATTGTAGACTACTTTTCAAACTACCCGGAGGTGGTACGTTTACACAACATCACATCGTCTGCAGTCATCCATGCCTGCAAGGACATCTTTGCTCGACACGGCATCCCACTCACTGTGATGTCGGACAATGGCCCCTGCTTCGCAAGCCAGGAATGGTCCAACTTTGCCAGGAGGTACAACTTTGTGCATATGACATGCAGTCCCCTGTACCCCCAATCCAACGGCAAAGCGGAGAAGGGCGTCCACATAGTCAAACGGCTCCTCTGCAAGGCTGCCGATACTGGGTCCGATTTCTACCTTGCTCTGCTGGCCTATTGCTCGGCCCCACTGTCCACTAGCCTGTCGCCAGTCCAGCTGCTCATAGGTCGCACCTGAGGATGATGGTGCCGTCCATTCATTTCCCAGACCTTGCCACATTCCGGTCCTTCAATGAATGCAACTGTCTCGTGCACAGCACAAGGCGGCTCATGACTCCCATGCAGCTGATCTCCCTGCTCTGGCTCCAGATGACAACTTTGGTATCCATCTTCCGGATGGTGGCCAGTCTGCAACCGCTGTGGTTCTTCGGCAGGTGGCCCCCCGCTCATTCCTGGTTCATCTTCCGGATGGCTCCATTCTGTGCCGCAATCGACGTGCCCTTCGTCTCGTTCTGCGCTCGCTACGTGATCCTCCACCATTGCCACGCCCTCCTGTTCACCCTGACCTGGACTATGCAGAGATTCCGGTCACTCTGCATCCTCCTCACTCTGACACAGTCCAGCCCGCTCCTCAGCCGGTGGCTCCCGACGCACCCTTGAGGACCGCCGGTCAACCAGAATTCATCGCCCACCTCAGAGACTTAATGTGTGGAGTTATGGACTTTCTGATTTGGTCTGTTCTTCCGTTTAATCGTTCAAGTGGTTTGTATATAGTGTTCATTTCGTTATTCTTGTGACACAGTTTTTCTGCACCAGGCACCTTCCCATGTAAATAGCTTAGTTTTTATGTTCGTAGTCCTGTAAATATTTCGCACACACGTAGTCAGGAACATTCACCATACACTATTTATTGCCACGCAGGTACATTTTTTATAAAAGTGGGGATGTCATAATATATACCAGAATATCATGGTGCAGACACACACTGATGGACACACAGCAAGACCAATCAACACACACAACACCGCAGCCAATCACCAGTTAGAGCACTCGCACTATAAAGACAGGGGGCACCAGAGTTCCCGCTCATTCGAGTAGCAGCTCGCTAGGAGGACAGAGCTCACAGTCTGCAACACAGACATTCACCATGTGCTGAGTGCATCAACTGGTTAGGACAAGGCAAAGGTCTTTAGTTAAAGCTAGTATCGTATTAACCCACAGTATGAGTATGTTTAAACAGTTAATGATTCAATAAGATAGTGTTGCACTATTTCAAGTGTTGGTGACCTGTATATGATCCAGAACACCCAACACATCAAGGCCTTTATCTGAGTCCCCACGTGTGTCAGCTGGAAATCGTCAGGTTCGTCTTGGCTGCAGCTCGTCTCTCTCAGGTAGCGATCGCGGGTCTTGAACTTGATTGGTCATTGTGCTGCGAGTGGTGTGGTCACAAGCCGGTCCCAAAAGAGACAGAACACATGGCTGCATTGTATTTTATCCCCCTGGGCTTTTGCACTCTTTTGGGCAGTCCTAACTCAGGAAGCAATGGATCGATAGCATTTTCTTCACCCTAATCGATTCTGGCCAATTAGCGGCGGGTACCTCAATGGATGGGCGGGTCCTAGCTACCATTGTTCCAAGTGCGCATGCCTTTCCAAATAAGGGGAAGCGACACCGGTGAGTCTGTTACTGTTGCTATTCCTTGATTTGAGTCTCTTGTCCTGGGGAAATTGGTGATTGACCTTTAACAGATGCAAGTTTCAGTTCGGTCTGGTTTTCCTTTGCTCAATACACAGGGTCTGTGTACTGTCTGTGGCCCAACTTGACCACAATTCCCATTATCCTTTGCGGGTGGCCATTTTAGATGGCCACAAACCTCAATTCCAGCCATCAATGTGTTAGATGCAACAAAACCGACAAATACTATTTTTTTTGGATTTCAACCAAATGAGATTTCAGCAGAAACCCAACAGTGCAGAAGGAGGCTATTAGTCCCATCGAGTCTGCACCAACTCTCCGAAAGAGCAGCCTAGCTATGCTCATGACCCTACCCTATCCCCGTAACCTCACCTAACCTTTAGGCATTAAGGGACAATTTAGCATGGCCAATCAATGTAGGACTGTGGGAGGAAACCCTTACAGACACAGGGAGACTGTGCAACCTGCACACAGACAGTCATTCAAGGTCAGAATCGAACCTGGGTCCCTGGCACTGTAGGCAGCAGTGCTAACCACTGTGCTACCTTGCCACCATATAATGTTTTTTAAAAAATCATAGCTATTCTATTTGAAGACCAGCCCGCATAGTAAATAACTATTTTCATTTGTGTATGCAATCATGGCACTAAACATTTGACTATTCAACACACAGTTACTTCATGGTTTGAAGATTACTCTTTATACAGTAATCCAGTGGCGAAAATAAAATAGTGAATTTTCATTTCAATTAACATTGTGTTATTATGGTGATTGCAATGAATGCTCAAATTACTCAGAAGTGCTTGGTTCGATAAAATTAATATGATTCCTGTTAAGCTGAAAATTGTTTTTTTTAAGTACAACATTGTGGGTCGCAATTGAGCTTTTGACTGTAACAGAAGTTATAAAATTATTCACTAACAATTCACCTGTAAATTGTCAACCAAGTTTCATAAGTTTGCATTTTATTCTGAAATGTGACCTCAAAAGGGAATTCATTAATTTTATTGCCTTGTATAGGGAAACGTGGGAAATGTGCAGAAGAGAACTTTCTCGATCGTTGTGTTTCCAGTCTAACATGAATGGAGGCAGTGATGGATTAAATGGTGTTTTTTTTTCAATGAGTGAGAATTTAGGAAAACAGTGATCATAATATCATCAGGTAGAAAAAATATGGAAAAGGACATAGTACAATCAAATGTATGTTATCTAAAGGAGGATGAATTTAAGCAAGTTAAAAATTGATTTTGGGAGCAGATAAATTGGAATTATAAAGCGGTGCAGGGAAAGTAATTGAATAGTGGGTGGTCTGCAAACAAAAGATAGTTTGGATACACTGTCGGCAAATCCCTACAAATGGGACAGGAAGGACATTCAAAGCTAAAACACTTGAGAGGGCTAAAGATATAAAAATCCAAATCAAACGGAAAAGGGTGACTTGTGTCAAATGTAAGTTTCACAATACAGTCGGAAGAGACAGAATATAACAGTAACTAAAAGTATTTTTCAAGCATAGAAACAGCAAAAAAGTGGAGTTTGGAAGAGTGAGGTCGATTGGGACCAGAAAGCTGATATTTTTGTATTCTTGTGGAGGCAGTGGGCAGGGTTCAGGTAGTCAATGGATACATCACATCACTGTACAAGAGGAATCTGCCATTGTAACAGAAGGTGGCAGAAGTGCTATTGGATAAGATAAAAATAGATGAGTACTTAAAGTACAAACATCACCTGGTCCAGATGGGATGCATACGAGGTTACTGAGAAGTAAGATAGAAATTGCAGTGGTTTTGGCCATAGTTTTTCGTTCCTCCCTAAACATGGGGTGTGGAGCCAAAGGACTGATAATTTCAAATGTTGCAGTCCTGTTCTGAAACAGAGAGAGCAACAAATCTGATAGTTTCAGAAGTGAGGCTAACATCAGTGGTGGGGAGACCTTAAAACCAGGACAAAATTAATTTGCATTTGAGTTGATAAATGGAAATTGGCATGGAACTATCAAAAACAAATCGGGCTGGATTGTCCAGCCCTCTCGCAGCGTGTTTTCTGATGGCAGAGGCCGATGGCGTGAGCTTCCGGTTCCTTCCAAGTTTACAGCGTTGTGCGTGGCCCGTATCCTACTCCGCTGTGGAACCTGCCATGGGGGTTTGCCATCAACGTGATCAGAAGATCCCGCTAGTGGGTGGGCCAGTAAACTCCGACCATCGTATTTGACTAACTTGAATTAACTAACAAGATTGATGAAGATAGTGTGGTTGATGTTTTATACGTGGACTTTCAAAAGACACTGAATCTCTTCCAGATTAAGGGAACAATGGCTGCGTGGCTATGAAGTGGGCTGTGAAACAGAAACCAGAGATTGTCCAGTTTTCAGTAGAGTTGCCAGTAATTGTTTTCAGATTACAGGGAAATATTCAATGTTGCTACCCAGTGCTTGGTACTGGGATCACTGCTTCAGTGGTGGGTTATAAACAAAAAATTTGACAAACAAAACTAAAAATAGCAACAGTCCCAATTATAGAGTTTACAGTGCAGAAGGAGGCCATTCGGCCCATCGAGTCTGCACCGGCTCTTGGAAAGAGCACCCTACCCAAGGTCAACACCTCCACCCTATCCCCATAACCCAGTAACCCCACCCAACACTAAGGGCAATTTTAGACACTAAGGGCAATTTATCATGGCCAATTCACCTAACCTGCACAACTTTGGACTGTGGGAGGAAACCGGAGCACCCAGAGGAAACCCACGCACACACAGGGAGGATGTGCAAACTCTGCACAGACAGTGACCCAAGCCGAAATTGAACCTGGGACCCTGGAGCTGTGAAGCAATTGTCCAATTGCAAATACAATGGTCAGTGTTTTCCGCCCCATGAGAATCCACAAGTTCAAAATCCCATTGTTGCAAGTTAATACAGGACTGTAGTCTGGTAGTTACCAATGGACTATCCAAAGGTCTGGAGTCGTGAGTTCAAATCCCACCTTTAACAAATAGATGTTGAATAAAACATTGTTATTGATAATGGTGACCCTCTGGCCATTCTTACCCAATCTGCCCAGTAGGCGACTCCATGCAAACATCAATGTCATTGGCTCTTAACTGTTTTCTGAATGGCCTAGAAAGCCAATCAATTAAGGGCAATTAACAATGAGTAGTAACTGCCAGTAGTTGCCAGTAATTCCCACATCCCGTCGATGAATTTAATAAGGACCTGAATTCAATAAATCCTGTCATTGATTGTTGGCACTATGGAAGTTGCTAGATTATAGTCATAAATCCAATTTGCTTCAGGTGACCTTCAGGGAAGGAAACCTGCCTTTCTTACCTTGCACTACAAGTGACTCCATTTCAATAGTTGTTGACTATTAGTGTCCTCAGGGCAACTAAAGATTGAACAATAAATACTGTCTTGTCAATATAAATACTGTGGATGCTGGGAATCTGAAATAAATGCTGGAAATGGTGAGCAGGTCACGTCCCAGCTCTGGAGAAAGAAACAAAGATTTGCTTAGGTTGATTAACTATTGTCAGATCATTCACGATTCACATCGTTGGAACCCATATCACCTACGAACATTCTGCTAAAAGGTCATCAACTCAAAATATTAACTTTGTTTCTCTGAAACGAATTTTAAAATTGCAACTTTCCTTGGGAGTAGCACAGTTAAAAAGTTGTAAGTTTCTACTTTTGCCATTTCTTCAAAGTTTTATCAATATATTACTTCTGGCTCCTGATGGGAAGCATCAGTGTCGTGTATGTTTTTGGCATTCGGAATCCTCCATTCATAAGAACATAGGAGCAGGAGAAGGCCATTCAGTCACTCGCGCCTGCTCCACTATTCAACTCGATGCTAACCCCATATCTCTTGATTTCATTAGTATCTAGATGCCTATCTATTCCTGCCCTGAGCATACTCAACTTCGCCCGGTGCGAATCCCGATTTCAGCCCAACATGAGATTCTGCTTGTCATTGTGAATCTCGTGCCCTGCAGGTGGACCAGAAGAATCCCGGCTGCTATATCTGAGCATAAAGAAACAGAAACACTGGAACAGCAGGCCAGAGTGAGGCCTGCTAATTTTTCTGATGCAGTGCTGTGCCGCGTATGTTTTATATTTTAGACCCATGCGGAGATGACACTAATTTCAAAGTGTTTATGCAATCCTTTCAAATGTCTACAACATGCTTCTAGTTCACAGCTTCCAGTGGCTTTTGGGTTTTATTTTACTTTTCTCTGAGTGAAAACCCAGGCTTAATCAATCAAGAACAGTTCAGTTGCAAGACTCACACAATCAAAAACAGAACAATTGATCAATTGATGCTCACACTGGAGACCTTAGTGTAAGTGGAAGTGTGAAGCGACGTCGGATGGGATTCTCTATTTAACACAACTCCGACCGGGAAATCCAATTGTGCAGAGAATGGGGCACCGAAGGAAAAGCAAGTTTCTTGCTGTGTACCAAACCTGTTGCGGTGGTCCGATCCCCTGCCAGGGGCATGCTACCCACGCTGTGCCATTTGGAGGGTCAAAGCGAGTATTTAAATAAATGTCAATGTAATTAAAGGGGGCAAATCTCCACCATCGCCATCTCCCTCCTGCTGTTATGCTCCGACGCTCGCAGTGGGAAATCCTCCGGCGGGCATTGGTACAGGTTTTCACAAGCGTTGCCCTGACCCAATGACCCTGTGGCAGGTCAAAGTGGTCAGAACATAATTGAAGTGCCCCCAAAAGTCCATCAAAATACCTCCTCCCCCTACAGTGCAATGCCTTCCCCACTCCCCACGCTGACAAGTAGGAACATCCTTCCTGCCATCATAGAAATAATGTGTCAGACCCCCCCAAAGCATGCACGCATGAGGATGTCTCAATCCACCCCCTACCAACCTCTGCAGTCTTCCATCAGATCATTCATCAGACCCCCATCTCCCCAACAGACACCCTTATCAGACTCACCCATTAGAGATCCCCATGAGAGACCCCCCCATTGGATCACCTCCAAACAGAAAGCCCATAAGTGGCCCTCATCAGAGATCTCCATCAGAGATTTTCATCAGTCACCCCTCCCTGTAGGCCGAAGAGAAATCCAAGCAGTAGAGTGACACTTACCCTTCCCTAACATCTGCTGCCTCAGGTAAAAATGTTTAAAGCAGCAGATGTTGCAAGTGTCAGAGGCTTCCTGGAAAGTTAATACACTTTAAAGGGCTTCAAATCCCTTGACAGTCTTTGACATGCAAATCTTGCATTAAATTTCACACAGCAATACTATGCATTAGCCAGTGATTGACATTTTTATGCGTCCAGAGCTGGATGCTTGGGGGGGGGGGGAGGTTAGTTATATTTCCCTTCATGTTTGAACGCATCTTCATAATTGTGCTTTAATGCTCAGCACAATGTTCATAAACACTCTTTCGATAATTGACAGCTCCTTGCCACCTCAAGAGGAGATAAGTGCTTTCTGCTGATAAGAAGAGGAACTGGATGGAGTCGAACTAGTTATGAGGCCACCTCACAACTCAGGAGAAGGAGAAAGTGTCACATTGATTCCAAGAGGCTATCACTGCCATGTGGCAGCCAACACCTCATCTACGCTTCTATTGGTGAAGAATTGAGATGATTGCATAGTTGCAGAAGACACTGCATGGGTTTCCTCCAGGTGCTCCAGTTTCCTCCCACAAGTCCCGACAGGCCTGCTGTTAGGTGAATTGGACATTCTGAATTCTCCCTCAGTGTACCTGAACAGGCGCCGGAATGTAGCGACTCAGGGATTTTTGCAGTAAATTCACTGCAGTGTTAATGTAAGCCTACTTGTGACAATAATAAAGATTATTATTATTATTACTTACCACTGAAATAGGATATGGATTTGGACATCAGAGTTTTGATGTGGTCACGTTTACAGAAGATTCAAGACACCAGGCGGGGCTGGAAAGATTAGCAACATCAAGAGGTAACAAAGGTTTGGATAAAGTTTTCAGTGACATTTGAGCTGAGACAGGAGTTGAGGCGAGTGTTGTTACTGAGGTGGGAGTAGATGGTCTTGATGATGGATTATATACGAGAGTGGAATCTCAATTTAGGCTTAAACGTAACACCATGAATAGATTAGCTCAGCCGTAGGCAGTTGCCAATAAGACGGATGGGATCAGTGACATAGGAACAAGACTGGCAGAGATTGTAGGGGTGACCAAAGACTGTGGCGGTATCCACCTATATTAAAGGCTGATCAGAACTGATTATATATTAAATCCTTGTCTGGAAATACGTTCTGCCAACTAAGGGAGGATATCATTTGTAGAGGACCTTGCTACTATGAGGGCTACTGCTTGGCAAGAGACCCTGCTAAGAAGGGAGGCTGGTGTTTTTCTGGAGATAGCTACCGGAGGTATCAACCTCATATCTTTAGAAACAAGTGGCCTGATAGGCCTCCCTGAAACTAAGGCCTTGCCAACCAAGAGAGAGAATGTTCTTTGTCTCGAAATAACTGTGGGGAGTTAACTTGTTTTTCAGAAGCAGGGGCTATGCTAAAACTCCCCTCGAACTCCCTAGCTCTCCCCGAGTGTAAAAACAATATAAATATTCAAGCAAAAGCTGTGAAAGTTAGAGTTTCGCTTGGAGAGCTGTTTAGAAGATTACTTGATGTTTATTGGAGTAAACTGACATATCTCGACTCATTGAGTTCTGCTTTTGATTGAGTATGGAACTCCGAGACAACCAGTTGATGTGAGTATGAGATATTAATAGTTTAAGCAAGTATGTAGTTAAAGAAGCTCTGAGGCTAACTCATCACGTATCCTGTACCTGTCAAACTGTATCATTTATCAAAACACTTGTATTACCCTTTTTTTTCTTTAAATAAATTGCGTATATATTTTACCATACAGGTCCGTGTCTATTTCAATAAATAAGAGTGACATTTTACTAAGACTCATCACATTCTCACCCTTTGAGGCTATCTGGAGGGTCACTTGCCCATGCCTAGCTCTCAAGAATTAGAACTATTTAGTCGGCGTTAAGGATAAGATAGTCATCTAAGTCACAGTCTCTCCTGTACACTGAAGGTAGTGAACACAAGGCACATTGTGTATACTATAATTAGATCTCCCAAACAGTGAGTCTTACTTTCGATATTCACAAGACCTTGTCTGGTAGCTTACAACCTCGACTAATCAAGCAGATCTTAGATAAAAACTCCTCAACAGTCACAAGACAATTGCTTGGTCTTTCCAGTATTTAACTGGAGGATATTTCTGTTCATCCACGACCGGATGTCAGACAAGCAGTGTGATAAATTGGAAGCAGTGGACTGGTCTGGAGCAGAATTACTAATGTAGATCTGGACATTGTCAGTATGGTGGAACCTGGTATGGTATATACCTGAAGGGCTACATGTAGTAAATGAGACATAGCTGGAGCCCAAGGATAGATCTTTGGGTCTCCAGGAGTAATGCTGTGACAGCAGGGTGAGAAGCCATTGGAAGTGATTCTCTGTCCACAAAGAAACACTTGAATGAATGTATCCTCAGTATGAGCCGGGCATACTATTCTTTTTTTTTTTTTTTTTTTAGAATTTACAGTGCAGAAGGAGGCCATTCGGCCCATCGAGTCTGCACCGGCTCTTGGAAAGAGCACCCTACCCAAGGTCAACACCACCACCCTAGCCCCATAACCCAGTAACCCCACCCAACACTAAGGGCAATTTTGGACACTAAGGGCAACTTATCATGGCCAATCCACCTAACCTGCACATCTTTGGACTGTGGGAGGAAACCGGAGCACCCGGAGGAAACCCACGCACACACGGGGAGGATGTGCAGACTCCGCACAGACAGTGACCCAAGCCGGAATCGAACCTGGGACCCTGGAGCTGTGAAGCAATTGTGCTATCCACAAGGCTACCGTGCTGCCCCAAGAGGCTATTCTTCAAGAGGCTAATTCTGCTAAGCATTTTTGCACTAGAATGCTGTACCAACAGTACCATCTGGGCCATTCCTTGTGCCTTAGTATTCCCTTGTTAGCATGTTGGACATTGTCCTCCACTTTCTTCAAAGCAAATCTTTAAACATCTTTATTAATAAAACATGTATGGGTAAAAAAGTGACAATCTTCTCGGAATACTCTGACCCATAACTTTGTTCAAAGCCACAACATGGGAAAAACATTCAGGCCTTGACCTTGTTGTTGAAAACTCACCACTATTCTTAGAAGTCCCCCTATACCAAAAAGGTCTGACATTCTAAATGGTGAAAAGGGAGTCTCACTCCCTGACTCCTGTGCAGACATAGATGGGTACTATTCAGGTCAAACTATATTTTCAAGTTATCCCCCAGTATAACCCATATCTTCATAGAAGAATTTAACCTATTTACCACTTAGTAGCATCGATGTCCTGGGTCCTGCATTGCTAAGTAAGTAAAGTAGGCTTAGGAATAACCACTGTTTCAGGTTAAAACGTTTAAGTTATTTTATTATTATATTTTTTCTTTTAAAAGCTGCAATCACTGTCTTTACAGAAAAGTAAAAAGATCTTGCTTCTGGATCCTCCTGGTTGGTTGAAGGGACCTTCAGGCCAACCTTGACAATCACTCTTCTTTAAATTATTTTTGTCTTCCTCAGATGTATTCGCTGTTCTGCTCGGTTGCTATGCTCTATCTTTCCCATGTACTGAGCTGTGAGAGCTGGCTCTACTGGCTGTCTCTGAGCTGACTCTGAGCTAACTCTGCTCCCTCTTTAAATTCTGGTCTTCCTTAGATGTATTAGCTGTTTTAGCTCGGCTGCTTTGCTCTGTCCCATGACCGAGCTGACTGTAAGCTGACTCTGCTTGCTTTTCTTTTTCCTTCTCTGCTTCTCTGCCCCTTTCTCAGGGTTTATATATTTTTCTAACAGTTATTAAGTTTTATGATTTTATTGTAAAGTAACTTTTATTTCACTTGGATTGTAAAAGGTAACTTTAATGTAAATTTTTCTAACACGACTAAGTATTCATTTTGACATCATGACCTCAGCTCATAGATCTCTGATTACATTGTTTTCTTTGTGATGTTCAAAATGCTTTGATTTCAATAGGGGTGTGAATTTTGGTTCGTGTCGTTTCTATAGTTTTATTATCGAAGTGTGTCCCCAGCTCATAATCTTGACTTTGATTTGGGTCTAATTTGTGTTCTTGTAGACAGGTTGTCTCCAGTTTTCTTTAATTTATCTGATGTCAGCAAAATTTCACACCTAGAATTGTCACCTAATTCATCTGAATCTTAATCCATTATTTTCCATCTGCTTACTAAGATAGTTAATTTCAATGAGTGTGTGAAACATTGCTTTTAGCTGTATGCTAAAATCCACTTGGTTATGACTTGAAAGACCTGCCTGTTTTAAACATTTATCACCTAATCCAACTGAAAATGTTATCCATTCTTTTCCAGCTGCTTACTTGACTTCAATGAAGGTGTGAAATATTGCTTTTAGCTTTATGCTGAAGATTTACTCGATTGTGACTGGATAGATCTGCTGTTTTATTTGCTAAGCCTGTTTGACCAAGGCTATCTGCATTTTACAATCCTCTCCTGGCAGCTGCTGTTAACCCTTCATGGGTTTTTTCCCTATATTCTCTCATGTTTCTCTTAAATCAGGTATTGCCAGACTTCCATGTTTCAAATGACACATCTTTCCATATTTTCAATTACAATCCATAGGTTTTCTGAGAGAATGATAGCAGAGCTCTGTATGGATTATGTCATTATACTGGTGATGTCTCACCTCCACAGAAACAAGGGGCTGGATTCTCCGCCCCCCCCCCCCCCCCCCCCCCCGATGCTGAAATCACGTTCGGCGACGGGGCGGAGAATCCGTTTTCGCACATAAAATCGGGACCGATGCCGGTTTCGCAATTCTCTGCCCCCTAAAAAATCAGCGTGCTCGTGGGGTACACCGCGCGAGTATCCACCACCTCAGGCCATTGCGTGAGGCCTGCCCGCGATGCTCTGTTGCCGACCGGCCGAATTCCCGACAGCATGGTTCTAACATGGTCCCACCATCCGTGATCCTCGCGTGGTGGCTGTGGACTCAGTCCGGGGCCGTCACAATCGGGGGAGGGCCGATCGGGGGAGGGCTGATCGGCGGGCGGGCGGGGGGGGGGGGCATCATCTGGGTCTGGGGCTATGTATGCGGGTGATCCGGGGTGCGCGAGGGGCCGATGCGGGGCACTATTTTGCCAGTCCAGGTCTGCGGGCTGAGTCCGCCATGAGCACGGCACGGCTGCTGGAGGCCGCTGGAGGCCACCGCTATCTGCATGCGCAGCCTCGGACCCGGAAGTGCAGGGGGCCGTATCGGTAGCTAGATCTGCGATCTCTATGACAGCTGCCTGCTACCCCCAGCAAAACTGGGAATCAGTGGCCTTTTGATGCCAGTTTTTCTGGCGTAAAAGACCACAGTTTTCCTGCTGGCGTGGGGACTTGGTCCCAAAAATGGAGAATCCAGCCCAAGAATAATAACTGCAATATACAAAGATTAAAGCCAGCCAGATGAACTTGGATTGATAGTCACATTTCCTCTCTCACAACATATGCATTTTAAGGTTTGGTCATCGTAATTGAGTCTGTGAACATATGATTTAGTCTGGTACTGAGCAACACTCAATCTCTTGACACAACAAATACACATTAGGAACAGGAAACGACATTCCCAATTAGAACTGACAGTAATTGAAGGAGAAATGGCAAGAAAATAATGTTGCCGTTGTTTAGCTGGTATGATTCTGTAGACTACAGTGGTCCTCTGCATCAAACAGATCAACCTTAATATATTGGTGCAGATCTCCCAGTCTCCGGATGGTCATATCCTGGAGGTATCCCAGAAGCACTACTGCCTCATAGGTCCAGGGACCCGCGTTCGATTCCGGCCTCAGATGACTGTCTATATGGAGTTTGCACATTCTCCTCATATCTACATGGGTTTCTTCCAGGTGCTCCGGTTTCCTCCCACAGTCCAAGCATGTGCAGGTTAGGTGGATTGCCCATGCTAAATTGCCTCTTGCTCTTAGTGTCCAAAGATGGGTAGGTTATGTGGGGTTACGGGGATAGGGTGGGGCAGTGGCCCTTGGTAGGGTACTTTTTCAGAGGGTTGGTTCAGATTCGATGGGCCAAATGCCCTCCTTCTGCACTTTGGGGATTCTATGGATTCTATGCATTCAAGCTCCAGCACACAGGCTACGTGGAAATTACCTTGGGAATTTTAACTTACATTGGGCTAATACCTTGCACCTGAAACCCTCCGAAACTCTGATTTCAAAGTTGGAGAATTTGAATGATTCCAACTCACTTAATAGAACAGTTACCCATGAAAAAGTTAGAAAGCTTAAAACCCCTTCTAACTCTTGGGTAACCATTCCACTGATCACCCTCCCCCAACCCACCCTATCCCCTGGCTCTGCACCGTACACATTTACCTTCTCTCCACAGCTCATCAAAATGGCATTTGAACAAAGGGACATTTAGATTGATTGGTACACAGCAGCTAGTGCTGCAAAGGGGACCATGGCTTAGCCTTCCGAATGCTCCTGCATGATGAGGGAAGAACTCTGAGGACTGGTATGCCCCACATTTCTCAGGAGGCCTCATCCAGAAGTGCAGATGAGAAATTTGGAGCTCCCATGTAAGATAAGTAATTAGGAGTGAAGTGGCCTTTCGATTGTGATTGCTGCTTCTCAGAAGATTTGTCCCTACATGGCAGGGGTGACCAGTAGATTCTTGGTCTTTCTTGCAGTCTTTGCTTACTTTAATTAGGGTGTGTGACAATTATTCCTTCTGATCATTTGCTGTTAATAAATATGTATTTTATTTGGAATTGAGTCCTTATTGAAATAAGTGTACTGTGCTACTGTTTATTCACATATGTGCATATTACTAACAGTAATATAAAACGATAGATATCTGATAGTTTCAGTTTATTTATTCATACTTCTCGTATTTTAATTATGAAAGCGCAAATTTGTTTTTGTCTATATGTAGAGAGCACAATAATAAGTCAACTATAAAGGCTGGAATGAATAAGGCTCATTTACTTCATCCAAATACTGTTGTGATTTTAGCAGTACAATGTTAATGCAACATCCACCACGCGGTCATGTGCAATTGAATTTCCCAGGACTTAATCTCTGTCTCAGCTGTGTAATCGTTCAAATATTCCTGAAATTTCCCATTTGAGGAAATAGTTTTGCCTCAGTTGGCCCAGAAGTCCACATGCTGACTGGGAATGTTTTGGTATTCATTCATTTTGAGAGAATGCATTTCAGCCCTCCATAACTCACGATATTAGTAGTGCACTTACGAATTTCAAGCCATTTCATGAAGCACTTCAGTTGAAATTTTGCTGATAATAAATCATTATTGCTTGGTGTGTCAGCAGATTCATTCACATCTGCTGTTATTGTGATGGAGTACCCAGCTACTTGCCCACATTGGCCTCGATAATAACTTCAGATTTTTGCATCTTGTTTTCAAAGAAGGTAATTGTTCTGAAATCATTGATGGCTTCAACACTATCTTGCAATTAGAATTCCCTTCGTTCTTTTGCAGTGGCAAATATCAGCCCACCTTTTTCCAGTTGAGAATAGGGAACATTTGCATCAAATCATAGAAACATAGAATTTACAGTGCAGAAGGAGGACTGGTTAATTTGCATGCATTCTGAGGAAAGTGTAACACGGACATCTGTTTTCCATTCATATAGCGTTAACAAATTATTTATTATTTTAATTTAACACATCTCCTTGTAGCAAGGATATAACTTTGCAAGAAAGGAACCAAGACATTTTGAAGGTGGGAATGGCTGTGGACTCAATAATGCTTAATCCCCGCCTGTCATGTAATGTCGCTAAAAAGCCCATGACGGCTAACAATTTTCGGAGAAGGCTTTAATAACTCCCCTAGAACTCTATGAATTCCAAGTGTAGATAATTGAAATTCATTCCGGCTTCGCATGGGATCCAGTAAATTACCTCTGTGTGCTTATTTACTGACTTTGACAAGTTTCCAGGAATATGCAAAAGGAGAGCTGCCTAATCCTTTTTTTTAAATATCTGTGTCAATACATCTCAGATGGAATGAGAAAGCCCTGATGGGATGAAAAGTTTGTATCCTTGCTGTTAGTTTACATCAGTGGAAAACAATCTTCAACGAGCAAAGGAGCTCTTCATCAAATTTTTATAAGTCAACACTGCAAAGTTCAAGCACAAATATGACAAGATAACAGAATTTGTACAAGAGAGAGGAAAGCGTTTCCATTTTGCCATTTTTCCTGACAAAACAAGTGACAGCCATTTGATGATTCATTCCCCATGGCAATACCTTGACCAGTCAGGGTCAAGCTGCCTTGTTTAAATTTCAAACAATGTTTGTCAGTTAACTGTCAGTCACCACCACCCGGTGCATTCTCCATGGACTCTACTGGAGTCCACTTTCTAACAATTCAGTGCTCTCTTCTCTTAGAGTATACATTGCTGTTTTCCCCTTGTACCGGTATGTTCTCAGAAGTGTCCTGATGAATGCAAGATATCTCCAAAGTGTTTATTTTTTCAGCAATACTCATGTTTAGTGTAGTGTACTACAAACAAGCCACTACAGAAAGGAAGAAATTACACCGAGGCATCAATAACGTTCTCATCACAGAATGGTTACAGCACAGAAGGAGGCCATTTGGGTCATCATGTTGGTGCTGGTTCTTTGAAGGAACCATTCACCTTGTGTCATTCCCCACCCTCCCCATTGCTCTGCATGATCTTCCTTTTCAGATAATAATCGACTTCCATATTGAACACCTTGATTGAATCTGTCTGTAGCGCACTTTCTCACTCCGTGCATTCCAAACCCTAACAACTTGCTGCATGAAAAGGTTTTTCCGTATGTCGCCATTGCTTCTTTTGCCAACTGGGGAGGCGGTGGTATAGCCGTATTGTCGCTGGACTAGTACTCCAGAGACCCAGTATAATAATCTGGGGTCCCGGGTTCCAATCCCACCACGGCAGGTGATGAAATATAAACTCAATAAAATATCTGGAAATAAAAGTCTAATGATGGCCATGAAACTATTGCCGATTGTCGTAAAAACCCATCTGATTCACTCATGTCCTTTAGGGAAGGAAAGCTGTCATCCTTATCTGGTCTGGCCTACATGTGACTCCAGGCCCACAGCCATGTGGTTGACTCTTAAATGCCCCCTGAAATAGTCTAGCAAGCTACTCAGTTGCATTCACTCTCTATGAAAACACAAAAAAGGGATGCAACCAGACAGACCATCCAGCAATCGAACCAGGCACCAGAAATGATAACGGCAAACCCAGCCCTGTCGATCCTGCAAAGTCCTCCTTAATAACGTCTGGGGGCTTGAGCCAATGTTTGGAGAACTGACTCACAGCCGAGTCAAGCAACATCCTGACATCGTCATACTCACAGAATCATACCTTACAGCCAATGTCCCAGACACCACTATCACCATTCCTGGGTATGTCCTGTCTCACCGGCAGGACTGACCTAGCAGAGGTGGCGGCACAGTGGTATACAGTTGGGAGGGAGTTGCTCTGGGAGTCCTTAACAGTGACTCTGGACCCCACAAAGTCTCATGACTTCAGGTCAAACATGGGCAAGGAAACCTCATGCTGATTACCATGTACCGCCCACCATCAGCTGATGAATCAGTACTCCTCCATGTTGAAAACCACTTGGAGGAACCATTGAGGGTGGCAAGGGTGCAGAATATGTTCTGGGTGTTAGGTAATGGGTTAAGAAACATTGCAATTAGTTGTCTCATTTATGTTAAGTATCCATTAATTGACACTGATATGTAAAGGGGCTTCAGGTGTCCTCTGTCAGGTGATGTGTAGTTAGAGTTTTGTGCAAAGTCTGTTGGAATGAAATAAATGTGTGTTGGTGAAAAAGGAACAGAACTTTAGACTCTTCATATCACAGCAACTAAAACGTCTAACAATTGGTAGCAGAGGATGGTTGCTGTGTAAATGTGAAGGGTTGAAAGATACAACTTTTCCAGATCAAACCAAGGAGTGAGTGAGAAAAAAAACAAGGGATATATGGCTGAACAGAGGATAAAGATGGCTGGATATGACTATCCTGCCTTATTTTCTGAAAGGGAATCGTACGACCAATGGAAAAGTGCAGTAGTTATGTGGACTAAGGAAACTGCTTTGGAAAAGAGAAAACAAGGTATGGCATTGGCTCTTTCTCTACCAGATGGCAGTAAAATCTGAAAAAACGTGCTTTCTGAGCTGGAATTGGAAGAGTTAGACTCAGAAGAAGGTCTGGAGACTTTATTACATTATATGGATAAGATTTATAAGAAAGATGACTTGTTAAGTGCGTATGAAGCATGGTCGGATTTTGATAAGTTCCTGAAAATGGAGGATATCTCCATGGAAGAATATATAATGGAATTTGGCAGACTATATAAAAGGCTGCAGAAACACAACCTGGAATTTCCACAGTCTGTGTTGACCTTTAAATTACTTGACTATGCTAGAGTGAGCAACATGGATAGGCTCCCGGTTTTGACAGGCGTTCAGTTTACTGATAAGGATAGCTTATTCGAACAGTTGACAAAAGCTTTACAAAAGTTTCTGGGCAAACATTCAATTCCGATGGCTCTGATGACTCAAATAGGTCAGACTGCAATAAGGCAGAATATGGAAGATACACTACTAACAGGATGGCGAAATCGTATGGCTACGAACAAGGCTCAAGACTATAGAAGGAGACTGAGACAAGGAAATTATGAAGACAGAAACCCAGTTCGAACCTACAATAGGAAGATGAACCCCAGAAATGCATGGGGCATGATAAATCGATGTTTTTGATGTGACTCTCAATATTATTATGCTTTCAACTGTCCAACTCATTATGATAGAGTGTTTGAAGCGACACATGACACGGAAGAGTCAGAAGAGGAAAAAGATAGTGACCAGAAAGAAGGCATTGTCCTATTGATAAACAGTTTTAAGCTGGTAATGAGGGTGTTGGTTGCAGAATCCTTCAACTGTGCTGTATTGGACAGTGGCTGTACATCTACTGTGTGTGGAATTGACTGGTTAAAATGTTATCCAGCAGAGGGCAGTAGAGCGGAGCTGCTGATTAGCTGTTGTGGGGGAAATGTGCATACGTCCGTGTGCTCACCGTAACTTGAAGGTGTACCTCAGCAATAGACCCCAGCTGTTCAAGTGAAGTCAAGCATCCAGCAGAGGGCAGTAGAGCAGAGCGGCTGATTGGCTGTTGCAGGGGAAATGTGCTCACCCTAACTTGAAAGTGGTTTGTGGAGGAATTGTTGTCAAGTGCACTTAGACCCAAAACACTTCTTCAGTGTTTCCCTCCCTACCCCCTCCTCTATCCCAAAAAAACAACTGCTGTTAAGATCAAGAGGAAGGCTCAAGGGCAGGTAGAAGTCGAAAGAAGTTGAACCGTGACGTCACAGCCTGCAGGTAAGGAACTGGCTGGTGACTGGTAAGTCATTTTTCTTTTCTTTTCCATCAGGTGTAATCATGCGAGGTGCAGAGGTTGCTGAGTGAGTGCTTGCTGAGAAGGGGAGTGAATAACAGGTAAGCTTGTTCTTTCTTTTTCTTTTTTTATCTAGAAGGGATGGCAGGGAAGGTAGTGCAATGTTCCTCCTGCAGAATGTTTGAGGTGAGGGACGCCATAAGTGTCCCTGCTGATTTCATCTGTGGGAAGTGCACCTCAGAATCCGCGGTCGGGAACTGGAGCTGAAGCTGGATGAACTTCGGATCATTCGGAGGCAGAGGTGGTCATAGATAGAAGCTTCAGGGATGTAGTTACTCCGAAGAATAAAGATAGATGGGTGACGGTGAGAGGCGCTGGGAGGAAGCAGTTAGTACAGGGATCTCCTGTGGTCGTTCCCCTTAGTAACAAGTATACTGCTTTGTATACTGTTGGGGGGGGGGGGGGGGCTGAGCAGGGGTAAGCCATGGGATACAGGTCTCTGGCACAAAGTCTGTCCCTGTTGCTCAGAAGGGAAGGGGGGAGATGAGTAGAGCATTAGTCATTGGAGACTCCATAGTTAGGGGATAGATAGGAGATTCTGTGGGAACGAGAGAGACTCATGGTTGGTGTGTTGCCTCCCAGGTGCCAGGGTGCGTGATGTCTCGGATCGTGTTTTCAGGATCCTTAAGGGGGAGGGGGAGCAGCCCCAAGTCGTGGTCCACATAGGTACCAACGACATAGGTAGGAAAAGGGATAGGGATGTAAGGCAGGAATTCAGAGAGTTAGGGTGGAAACGTAGATCTCGGACAGAGTTATTATGTCTGGGTTGTTACCCGTGCCACGAGATAGCGAGACGAGGAATAGGGAGAGAGAGGAGTTGAACACGTGGCTACAGGGATGGGGCAGGAGGGAGGTTTTCAGATTTCTGGATAATTGGGGCTCATTCTGGGGTCGGTGGGACCTCTACAAACAGAATGGTCGACACCTGGACCAGAGGGGTACCAATATCCTGGGGGGGGGGAAATTTGCTAATGATCTTCGGGAGGGTTTAAACTAGTTCAGCAGGGGCTTGGGAACCTGAATTGTAGCTCCAGTATATAGGAGGTTGAGAGTAGTGAGGTCATGAGTAAGGTTTCAAAGCTGCAGGAGTGTACTGGCAGGCAGGAAGGTTGTTTAAAGTGTGTCTTCTTCAATGCCAGGAGCATCCGGAATAAGGTGGGTGAACTTGCGGCATGGGTTGTACCTGGGACTTCGATGTTATGGCCATTTCGGAGACATGGATAGAGCAGGGACAGGAATGGTTGTTGCAGGTACCGGGGTTTAGATATTTCAGTAAGCTCAGGGAAGATGGTAAAAGAGGGGGGGGGGGTGGCATTGTTAGTCAAGGACAGTATTACGGTAGCAGAAAGGACGTTTGATGAGGACTCTCCTACTGAGGTAGTATGGTCTGAGATTAGAAACAGGAAAGGAGGGGTCACCCTGTTAGGGGTTTTCTATAGCCCTCCGAAAAGTTCCAGAGATGTAGAGGAAAGAATTGCAAAGATGATTCTGGATAGGAGCAAAAGCAACAGGGTAGTTGTTATGGGGGACTTTAACTTTCCAAATATTGACTGGAAACGCTATAGTTCGAGTACTTTAGATGGGTCTGTTTTTGTCCAATGTGTGCAGGAGGGTTTCCTGACACAGTATGCAGATAGGCCAACAAGAGGCGAGGCCATATTGGATTTGGTACTGGGTAATGAACCAGGACAGCTGTTAGATTTGGAAGTAGGTGAGCACTTTGGCGATAGTGACCACAATTCGATTAAGTTTACTTTAGTGATGGAAAGGGAGAGGTATATACCGCAGGGCAAGAGTCATATGTGTGGAAAGGCAATTATGATGCGATGAGGCAAGACTTTGGATGCATCGGATGGAGAGGAAAACTGCAGGGGGTGGGCACAATGGAAATGTGCAGCTTGTTCAAGGAACAGCTACTGCCTGTCCTTGATAAGTGTGTACCTGTCAGGCAGGGGGGAAGTGGTCGAGCTAGGGAACCGTGGTTTACTAAAGCAGTCGAAACACTTGTCAAGAGGAAGAAGGAGGCTTATGTAAAGATGAGACATGAAGGTTCAGTTAGGGCGCTCGAGAGTTACAAGTTAGCTAGGAAGGACCTAAAGAGAGAGCTAAGAAGAGCCAGGAGGGGACATGAGAAGTCTTTGGCAGGTAGGATCAAGGATAACCCTAAAGCTTTCTATAGATATGTCAGGAAAAAACGAATGACTAGGGTAAGAGTAGGTCCAGTCAAGGACAGTAGTGGGAAGTTGTGCTTGGAGTCCGAGGAGATAGGAGAGGTGCTAAATGAATATTTTTTGTCAGTATTCAAACAGGAAAAAGACAATGTTATCGAGGAGAATACTGAGATTCAGGCTACATGACTAGAAGGGCTTGAGGTTCATAAAGAGGAGGTGTTAACAATTCTGGAAAGTGTGAAAATAGATAAGCCCCCTGGGCCGAATGGGATTTATCCTAGGATTCTCTGGGAAGCTAGGGAGGAGATTGCTGAACGTTTGGCTTTGATCTTTAAGTCATCTTTGTCTACAGGAATAGTGCCAGAAGACTGGAGGATAGCAAATGTTGTCCCCTTGTTCAAGAAGGAGAGTAGAGACAACCCCGGTAATGATAGACCAGTGAGCCTTACATCTGTTGTGGGAAAAATCTTGGAAAGGTTTATAAGAGATAGGATGTATAATCATCTGGAAAAGAATAATTTGATTAGAGATAGTCAACACAGTTTTGTGAAGGGTAGGTCGTGCCTCACAAACCTTATTGCGTTCTTTCAGAAGGTGACCAAACAGGTGGATGAGGGTAAAGCAGTTGATGTGGTGTATATGGATTTCAGTAAAGTGTTTGATAAGGTTTCCCACGGGTTTCTACTGCAGAAAATACGGAGGCATGGGATTCAGGGTGATTTAGCAGTTTGGATCAGAAATTGGCTAGCTGGAAGAAGACAAAGGGTGGTAGTTGATGGGAAATGTTCAGACTGGAGTCCAGTTACTAGTGGTGTACCACAAGGATCTGTTTTGGGGCCACTGCTGTTTGACATTTTTATAAATGACCTGGAGGAGGGCGTAGAAGGATGGGTGATTAAATTTGCAGATGACACTAAAGTCGGTGGAGTTGTGGACAGTGCGGAAGGATGTTACAAGTTACAGAGGGACATAGATAAGCTGCAGCGCTGGGCTGAGAGGTGGCAAATGGAGTTTAATGGAGAAAAGTGTGAGGTGATTCATTTTGGAAGGAATAACAGGAAGACAGAGCAATGGGCTAATGGTAAGATTCTTGGCAGTGTGGATGAGCAGAGAGATCTCGGTGTCCATGTAAATAGATCCCTGAAAGTTGCCACCCAGGTTGAGAGGGTTGTTAAGAAGGCATACGGTGTGTTAGCTTTTATTGGTAGAGGAATTGAGTTTCGGAGCCATGAGGTCATGTTGCAGCTGTACAAAACTCTCGTGCGGCCGTATTTGGAGTATTGCGTGCAATTCTGGCCGTCGCATTATAGGAAGGATGTGGAAGCATTGGAAAGGGTGCAGAGGAGATTTACCAGAATGTTGCCTGGTATGGAGGGAAGATCTTATGAGAATGGCTGAGGGACTTGAGGCTGTTTTCGTTAGAGAGAAGAAGGCTAAGAGGTGACTTAATTGAGGCATACAAGATGATCAGAGGACTGGATAGGGTGAACAGTTAGAGCCTTTTTCCTCGGATGGTGATGTCTAGCATGAGGGGACATAGCTTTAAATTGAGGGGAGATAGATTTAGGACAGATATCAGAGGTAGGTTTTTTACTCAGAGAGTACTAAGGGCATGGAATGCCCTGCCTGCAACAGTAGTGGACTCGCCAACACTAAGGGCATTCAAATGGTCATTGGATAGACATATGGACGATAAGGGAATAGTGTAGATGGGCTTTAGAGTGGTTTCACAGGTCGGTGCAACATCGAGGGCCGAATGGCCTGTACTGCGCTGTAATGTTCTATATTCTATGTTCTATGTTATCTGGACTACTTGAATGCTGAAAATCGTACCAAAGTTAAGGAATTTGAATGTTCCACAAGTGTCAGGTTTGGGGATGATAATACTCTGAAGTCGCTGAAAAGAGTGGTGACCCCTGCAATATTGCCGGAGTGAATCATTTAATTAGCACGGATGTTGTATCAAGTGAGATACCTTTGCTTCTGAGCAGACCGTCGATGAAGAAAGCACACATGAAACTGGATATGGAACAGGATAAGGCAACAGTTTTTGGAAAGACGGTGGACTTACAATTTACACAGTCGGGACACTATTGTATTCTATTCCTGACAAATAATATTTCAAGTAGTGGTTAGTTTATGTTAATGGCAGTTGAAAATGAGACTTTAGCTAATAAGAAGCTTGTGGTATTAAAACTGCATAGGCAATTTGCACATCCGCCTCCTCGGAGGCAGAAAAAAATTATTGAAGGATGCAGGGGTAAGGGATGACAACTATACTAAATTGATAGAACAGGTTAGAGACCGCTGTGAAGTTTGTAGGAAGTACAGAACGACACCAGCATGACCGATAGTAACCCTACCTTTGGTCAGGGATTTTAACGACATTGTGGCCATGGACCTTAAGATCTGGGATAAAGCAAATAATATATTCATTTTGCATTTTGTAGATTTTGCAACCAGATTTAGTCAATCAACGATTGTAAGAAGTAAAGAAAAGAGAGTAATTCTGGATCAAATCGTGGAAAAATGGATAGGGACAGGAATGGGACCACCGGCAAAATTCCTTACGGACAATGGGGGAAAATTTGCTAATGATGAGTTTAGGGATATGTGTGAAAACATGAATATCAGAGTTATGAATACGGTTGCCGAAAGCCCATTTAGTAATGGTGCCTGTGAAAGAAATCATGCTGTCATCAATGACATGCTTTGGAAAATGTTGGCAGATCGACCAAATTGCAGGCTAAATTCAGCTTTAGCATGGGCGGTACATGCAAATAATTCATTGCAGATGGTTGGGGGCTATAGTCCTTATCAATTTGTGTTTGGTAGAAATCCTAAATTTCCGGCCATTTTGGATGACTAGCCTCCAGCTTGGGAGGGGACTACAATTAGCTCTGGTTTTGCTGAACATTTAAATGCATTACAGAGCAGTAGAAAAGCATTTTTGGAAGCAGAAGTCTCTGAAAGAATTCGCAGAGCTTTAAGACACAACGTACAGCCATCAGATGCCATTTTTCAGCAAGGAGGCATGGTATACTATAAGAGAGACAATTCTAATGAATGGAAAGGCCCAGGGAACATCATAGGCATAGATGGCAAAACAATTATTTGCAACATGGTGATCAAACTGTTAGGTTACATTCATCAAGGATAATAAGATTACAAATTTTCAAATGCAGACAGAGCAGACAGTCATGACGAGGAACCAGAGTCATCTGGTACGCATGTGTTACAGAACTATGAGGACTACTTAACTGATATAGACAGTGTTTCTGTAGAGGAACACAACACTTCTGATGAATTAGAACAGGCCATTTTTCCAAAAGGGCAACTGCCAAAAGTTGGTACAAAAGTGACATACTTTCCTGAAGGTTCTAGTTAATGGAAGGATGCAACTGTTATTCGTAGAGCATTAAAGGTCACTGGAAAGTATAAACATTGGTTGAATGTATAGCATTCAGGGGAAGGAGTCAAGACAATGGATTGGGAAAACGAAGTTAAAAATGGAGGGCACAGAAACGCAGTGCCAGTTCAGATAGTACATCGGAGAGTGAACAGGTCTGCAGGAAAAGGTCGAGAACTATTGAAAGGACATCCCACAGCAGAAGGGAAAGATCAAGCAGTAGCAGTACAGAACGGGATACCAGGCGGGAGAGGGGACGTAGTTTATCAAGATCTCGGAACATGAGTACGACTACGAATACTAATAGGAGTAGAAGCCCATATGCACGTGAGATTTTGGTGGCTTCAAATAAATTAGATGAAAAAGTTATCAAAGATGCTAAACAGCAAGAATTGCATAGTTGGAGTGAATTTTGGGTATACACGGAAGTATCGGATAGGGGACAAAGAGCTCTATCCTACAGATGGATTTGCACCAAAAAGGTTCTTCCGGATGAAGTTATAAAGCAAGGGCCAGGCTTGTGGCAAGGGGATTTGAAGAAAACTTATAAGATCAGGATTTAAGGGTAGATTCACCTACAGCAGGAAAGGTTATTTTAAAGATCTTCTTGGCTCTATTAGCCACAAAGGCATGGGAATGCAAATCTATAGATATAAAAGCTGCCTTTTTGCAGGGGCATCAGCTCCAGAGAGACATTTTTCTCCGTCCTCCTAAAGAAGTAGCTAACACAGAAGGGGTACTCTGGAACTTGAACAAATGTGTATATGGATTAAATGATGCATCTAGAGTCTGGTATTTTTCTGTAAGGTCAGTTTTGTTAAAGTTAGGCTGATGCCAGTTGAAAGCAGATCCTGCAATGTTTTACTGGCACTATAACGGAAATCTTTCAGGCATCTTTATGATGCATGTCGATGCTTTTTTCTCTGGTGGGACTAGTGATTTTGAAGCTATTGTAATCTCTGGTTTGAGGAATGAATTCAGGGTTGGAAGTCAGGCTTCCGGTGAATTTAAATATATTGGACTGGAAATTGGACAGACTAAGTTAGGAGCAACTTTACGTCAGCAATGTTATTTGGAAAGCATCAGCCCAATAGCAATTAGTCGTGGCCGTGTTTCACAAAAAGACGCAATGGTTTCAAAGATAGAAAAAGAGCAACTGCGAAGTTTAATTGGGCAACTGAACTGGTTAGGTAGACAGACTAGACCGGATGTGGGTTTTGCTGTCTTAGAGTTGAGTACAAAAATGAATTATCCCAAAGTGGAAGACATAATAAGAGCAAATAAAGCGTTGGCCAAACTAAAAAATGCAGGAGTGTGTTTTGAAGTTCCTGGTTTTAGGTGACTTAGGCACTTGAAACTCATAGTTTATAGTGATGCGTCCTACGCACATTTATGTGATAGGGTTACAAGCGCAGGAGGTTTTATCATTTTCCTTTTGTGGAACAATGGTAAATGTTGCCCACTTGTGTGGGAAACAAAGAAAATAAGGAGAGTGGCAAAAAGCACTTTGGCTGCTGAGACGTTAATCCTTGTAGAGGCGGTGGATATGGCCTTTTCTTTAAGTCAGATATTGACAGAAATTTTGGGATTAGGGGATTTGGGTAATATACCTATTGACTGTCACATTGACAATAAATCCCTGTGGGAAAATGTGCACTCTACAAAAAGTGTCAATGAAAAGAATTTACGGATAGACATCGCAAGTTTGAAGCAGATGTTGGACAGAGGGGAAATAACAAAAATTAAATGGGTCGACAGTAGCTAACAACTGTCAGACTGTTTTATGAAAAGAGGGGCGGGTTCACAGAAACTTTTGGATATTGTTAATGAAGGGCGCTTGTTTCTGTGACTGTTTTTTTTTCTTTCTCGTCCAAACAAAAAAAAGGGGGAGAAATCATATGTGTGTTTGAGTTTCTTGAAATTTTGTTTTCACCTAATTTTTTTTTTCTCCAAGGAAGGGGAGATTGTTAAGTAATGGGTTAAGAGACATTGCAATTAGTTGTCTCATTTATGTTAAGTATCCATTAATTGACACTGATATGTAAAGGGGCTTCAGGTGGCCTCTGTCAGGTGATGTATAGTTAGAGTTTTGTGCAAAGTCTGTTGGAATGAAATAAATGTGTGTTGGTGAAAAAAGAACAGAACTTTAGACTCTTCATATCACAGCAACTAAAATATCTCACACTGGGTGGGGGACTTCAATGTCCATCACCAGAGTGGCTCAGTAGTACCACCAGAGACCGAGCTGGCCGGGTCCTAAAGGACATAAACTGGGACTGCAGCAGGTGGTGAGGGAACCAACATGAGGGAAAAATATACTTGACCTCATCCTCACCAATCTACCAGCTACAGATGCATCTGTCCATGACAGTATCAGTAGAAGTGACTGCCACACAGTCCCTGTGGAGACAAAGACCCATTTTCCCATTGAGGATATCCTCCATCGTGTTGTGTGGCACTACCACCGTGCTAAATGGGATAGACTTCGAACAGATCTAGCAACTCAAGACTGGACATCCATGAGGTGCTGTGGACCATCAGCAGCAACAGAATTGTATTCAACCACAATCTGCAACCTCATGGCCTGGCATATCCCCCATACTACCATTACCACCCAGCCAGGGGATCAACCCTGGTTCAATGAAGAGTGCAGGAGAGCATGCCAGGAGCAACATCAGGCCTACCGAACAATGAGGTGTCAGCCTGGTGAAGCTACAACACAGGCCTACTTGTGTGCCAAACAGCATAAGAAGCAAACAACAGACAGAGCTGAGCAATTGCACAACAAACGAATCAGATCTAAGCTCTGTAGTCCTGTCGCATCCAGCCGTGAATGGTAATGGACAATTAACATGTCCTGGAGGAGGAGGCTCCATAAATATCCCCATCCTCAATGATGGAGGAATCCAGCAGATATATGCAAAAGACAAGGCTGAGGCATTCGCAACAATCTTCAGCCAGAAGTGCCGAGTGGACGATCCATCTCGGTCTCCTCTTGAGGTCCCTGGCATCACAGATATCAGTCTTCAGCCAATACGATTCACTCAACGTGATACAAGAAACGGCCGAAGGCACTGGTTACTGCAAAGGCTTTGGGCCCTGACAATATCCCGGCAATAGTACTGAAGACTTGTGCTCTGAACTTGCTGCTCCCCCAGCCAAGCTGATCCAGCACAGCTGCAACACTGGCATCTACCCGGCAATGTGGAAAATTGCCCACGTGTGTCCTGCGTACAAGAAACAGGACAAATCCAAACCAGCCAATTACTGCCCTATCAGCCTACTCTCCATCATCAGCAAAGTGATAGAAGGAGTCATCAACAGTGCTATCAAGCATCATTAACTCAGCAATAACCTGCTCACGGATGCTCAGTCTGGGATCCACCAGGGTCACTCAGCTCCTGACCTCCTTGGACAAAAGAGCTGAATGCCAGAAGTGAGGTGAGGGTGACTGCCCTTGACATCAAGGTGGCATTTAACCGAGTATGACATCAAGGAGCCCTAGCTAAACTGGAGTCAATGGGAATCAGGGGGGAAACTCTCTGCTGGTTGGAGTTATGCCTGGCATAAAGGGAGATGGTTGTGGTGGTAGGTGATCTCAGCGCCAAGACATCACTGCAGGAGTTCCTCAGGGTAGTGTCCTAGGCCCAACCATCTTCAGCTGCTTTATCAATGACCTCCCTTTCATCATAAAGTCAGAAGTGGGGATGTTTGCGAATGACTGCACAATGTTCAGCTCCGTTCGCATTTCCTCAGATAATGGAACAGTCTGTGTCCAAAATAACAAGACCTGGACAATATTCAGGCTTGGGCTGACAGGTGGCAAGTTACAGTCGTCTCACACAAGTATCAGGCAATGACCTATGCCCCTTGACATTCAATGGTATTGCCTTCGCTGAACCCCTCACAATCAACATCCTGGGGGTTACCATTGATCAGAAACTGAACTGGACTAGCCATATGAATGCTGTGGCTGCCAGGGCAGGTCAAAGTCTAGGAATCCTATGGCAAGAAACTCACCTCCTGATTCCCCAAAGCCTGTCCACCATCTACAAGGCACAAGTCAGGGGTGTAATGGGATACTCTCCACTTGCCTGGATGAGTGCAGCTCCAACAACACTGAAGAAGCTCAACACATCCAGGACAAAGAAGGCCTCTTGGTTGCTCCCCCTTCCAGAAACATCCAAATCCTCCACCACCGATGCACAGTGGCAGCCATGTGTACCAACTAATAAATGCACTGCGGTAACTCACCAGGGTTCCTCCGTCAGTACCTTCGAAACCCATGACCACTACCATCAAGAAGCATAAGAGCAGGAAATACCTGGGTCCCCCATCACCTGGATGTTCCCCTCCAAGTCACTCACCACCTTAACTTGGAAGTTTATTTCCATTCCTTCACTGTCACTGGGGACAAATCCGGAAATCCTTCCCGAACAGCACAGTGGGTATACCTACACCTCAAGGACTGCAGCATTTCAACTCACCACCGTCTTCTGAACGGCAACTTTGGGCAATAAATGCTGGCCTAACGAGTGTGGTAGTATGCATTAGGGGTCATGTGGGACTGTGAAGCCGTGATGCCATTGGCTGACAGATCCCGGGTCCTGGTTAGCTGTTGATCTCTAGCTCCGCCCTGAAGGCGGAGTATAAGAACCAGGAGTTCTCCCCGCAGCTCCAGTCTGTTGCTGAACTGCGGGGAACAAGTCACGCTTAATAAAGCCTCATCGACTTCATCTCTATTCGTCTCTCGTAAGTCATTGTGCGCTACAACGAGCAATGCCCAACCCCGTAAATGAATTTTTAAAAATTACCTTAAATCTGTGCTGCTTGGTTTTCGATCCTTCCACCATTGGGGACAATTTTTCCTGTCTACTCTCTCCAGATCCCTCATGATTTAGTGTACCTTTATCAAATTTCCTCTCAAACTTCTCTTCTCCAAGAAGAAAAGTACCACCTTCTTCAGTCTGTCTACTGAACTGAAGTAGTTCCTCCCTGGAAGCGTCATCATGTGACTGAAGATGCTGATTCTCAACCCATAGTTTTTTGAGCATGTAGGGTAGAGTGTCCATGGGAAAGCCGAATCCAGAACGCAGGACTTGCTTTCTCTTCTTTCCTTCCCTGCCACTGTTCTGCCTCATCAGTGAGACCTTGTCAAAGCGTGATGCAGATTGACGGACAGGTTTTCACCATTTGGAACGATTCTCCCAGTCATTAATGTCGATGCTGCCACGCTTCATGGCAAGCTTCAGGATGTCTGAGGCACTTTATTTTGAGCTCCCATGGAACGCTGACTGAGAGTTGAGAAAACAGGACTTAATTGTGCAGACATTTTTCAGCCGTCCGAACGCAGTGTCCAGTTCGTCAAAATTGATTTGGCAGGAGTTTTGCCTGAATGCTTGTGGAGCTGAATGCAAGAAGGACACCAATATCAGTCCTCCCATCGAATCTGGAGGATACGGCAGAGGCATTGTTGGTGGAATTTCTTTGGTGCACTCAGAGCCTGCGCGGACCACCTGGCAGATGTGTTCATGGATATCTTTAACCTGTCCCTACTCCACTCTGAGGTCCAAATCTGCTTCAAAAAGACCATCATCATACCGGTGTCAAATAAAAACCAGGCAACGTGCCTCAATGACTACCGTCCGGTGGCCCTGACTTCAGCCGTAATGAAGTGCTTTGAGAGGTTGATCATGACGCGCATCAACTCCATACTCCCAGAATGCCTTGATCCACTGCAATTCGCATACCGCATCAACTGGTCCACAGCAGACTACATCTCCCTGGCCCTCGAGCTTCTCAACAACAAAGACTCCAACATCAGATTCCTATTTATTGACTACAGTTCCACATTCAACACCATAATCCCAGCCAAGCTCACATCAAAGCTACAAAACCTAGGACTTGGCTCCTCACTCTGCAACTGGATCCTCGATTTTCTGACCCACAGACCACAATCAGTAAGAATAAACAACAACACCTCCTCCACAATAGTCCTCAATACCGGGTTCTCACAAGGCTGCGTACTTAGCCCCCTACTATACTCCCTGTACACATACGACTGCGTGGCAAACTTTGGTTGCAACTCCATCTCCAAGTTTTCTGATGATACGAACATAGTGGGCCGGTACTCTAATAATGATGAGTCAGAATACAGGAGAGAGATAGAGAACCTAGTGGAGTGGTGCAGCGACAACCATCTATCTCTCAATGCCAGCAAAACTAAAGAGTTGGTCATTGACTTCAGGAAGTAAAGTTCTGTACACACCCCTGTCAGCATCAACGGGGCCGAGGTGGAGATGGTTAGCAGTTTCAAATTCCTAGGGGTGCACATCTCCAAAAATCTGTCCTGGTCCACCCACGTCGTCGCTACCACCAAGAAAGCACAACAGCGCCTATACTTCCTCAGGAAACTAAGGAAATTCGGCATGTCCACATTAACCCTTACCAACTTTTACAGATGCACCATAGAAAGCATCCTATCTGGCTGCAACACAGCCTGGTATGGCAACTGCTTGGCCCAAGACCGCAAGAAACTTCAGAGAGTCGGGAACGCAGCCCAGTCCATCACACTAACCTGCCTCCCAGCCAGTGACTCCATCTATACCTCCTGCTGCCTGGGGAAAGCGGGCAGCATAATCAAAGACCCCTCCCACCCGGCTTACTCACTCTTCCGACTTCTTCCATCGGGCAGGAGATACAAAAGTCTGAGAACACGCACGAACAGACTCAAAAACAACTTCTTCCCCGCTGTTACTACACTCCTAAACGACCCTCTTATGGACTTACCTGATTAACACTACACCCCTGTATGCTTCACCCTTTGCCGGTGTTATGTAGTTACATTGTGCACATTGTGTTGCCCTATTATGTATTTTCTTTCTCTTTTCTTTTCTTTTCATGTACTTAATGATCTGTTGAGCTGCTCGCAGAAAAATACTTTTCACTGTAACTCGGTACACGTGACAATTAACCAATTCAATCCAATGTATCGCTGGAACACAGGTATCAATGCAATGCAGGGGTATGGTGGCAGAAATTGTTTTGTCTAAGATCCCTCCTCATTCTTATACAATCTGACGAAAATAATCCTAACCATATCAACCTCTCCTTATATGTCAGTCCTGCCATCACAGGAATCAGTCTGAAAAACCTTTGCTGCACTCCCTCCATAACAAGAACAAACTTCCTCTGATAAGGAGATGAAAACTGCACACAATATTCCATGTGTGGTCTCACCAAGGACCTGTATAATTGCAGTAAGACATCCCTGCTCCTGTACTGGAATCCTCTCGCTATGAAGGCCAACATACCATTTGCCTTCTTTACCGCCTGCTGCACCTTCATGACTACCTTCAGTGACTGGTGTGCAAGGGCAACCAGGGCTCATTGCACATTCCCCTCTTACAATCTATAGCCATTCTGAGAATAATTTTTCCTCCTGTTTTTCCACCAAAGCGGATAACCTCGCATTTATCCACATTCATCTGCATCTGCCATGCATTTGCCCACTCACTCAACGTGTCCAAATCACACTGAAGCATCTCTGCAACCTTCTCACAGCTCACCCTCCCATCCAGCTGAGTGTCCTCTGCAAATTTGCAGATATATTTAGTTCCCTCATCTAAATCATTAATGTATATTGTGAATAGTTGGGGTCCCAGTACCGATCTCTGCGGCACCCCACTACTCACAGCCTGCACTTCGAAAAATACCCATTTGTTCCTACTCTTTGTTTCCTGCCTGCCAACCGGGTTTTCTATCCATCTCAATACACAACTCCCAATCCCGTGTGTGTTAATTTTACACGTTGATCTCTTATGGGGCACCTTGTTGAAAGCCGTCTGCAAGTCCAAATAAACCACATCCACTGCCTCTCCCTTGTCAACCCTACTAGTCACATCCTTCAAAAATTCCAGTATATTTGTCAAACGGGGGAGGATTTCTCCGTTTCCTGACGCCGATTTTGTAATCGGCGATCGGGTGGAGAATCCATTTTCACGACTGAATCGGGGGTGACACCTGTTTTACGCAGGTTGCGCATGTTCCGCCCCTCCCAAAGCGCATCATCGTGGTGCTCGGTGCACGCCGTTGGGACGACCACAGGATGTCATCTGAAGGTCCTCCCCCGATGCTCTGCTCCCGAGTTCCCGACTGCATGGTTGATGTGTGGCCTCAGCGCTCCAAAACCCGGCATGGCAGCTGCAGACTGTGTCCAGCTCCGCCACAGCCGAGCGGGAGAAGTGCTGCTGGCCGGGAGGGCTTCGGCGAGGGCTAGGGGGACTGGTGGAGGGTGGCCAGGGTGTGGCGAGGGGGTGTCCAGGGGGGTGACAATCTGGCAGGTGGGGTCCGGCACGTCCGGCGCCATGTTGTATGGCGAGCCGCTGCAGTTCGTCACCACGTGCATGCGTGGCTGTGGACCCAGCAATTCTCCAGCCGTTTATTTCGTTGGGACGAGGCATTTTAGATGGCACGGCTGCTAGCCCCTCACTGGTCGGAGGATTGGTGCTGGGGCGGCGCCATGGATCCTCCGGACATAGCCTTAAAATTGGAGAACTCAGCCATGATTTCTCTTTCATAAATCCATGCTGACTCTGAGCGATCATGCCACTGTTATCCATGTGCCTTGGTATTATATCTTTTAAAATGGGCTCTAGTATTTTCCCCACAACTGACGTCAGGCTGGCTTGTGTGTAATTCCCTTTTTACTCTCTACATCCTTTTTTAAATTGTGGGATTACATTAACTACCCTCCAATCCGTAGGAACTATTCCAGAGTCTATGTAATCTTGGAAGATGACCACCAATACATCCACTGTTTCGAGGGCCACGCCCTTAAGTATTCTGGGATGTAGATTATAGGGCCCTGGGGATTTATTGCCTTCAATCTCATTAATTTTCCCAACATCATTCCCCTACTAATCCTGATTTCCTTCAGTTCTTCTATCCCACTGAACCCTGTGTTCCCCAACATTCCTGGTAGGCTATTTGTGTCCTCCTTTGTAAAGACAGAATCAAAGTATGTATTTAGTTGGCCAGCCATTTCTTTGTTCCTCATTCTAACTTCCCCTAGATTGTTATTTCTCTCTTATACTGTTTTTTTTCTTCCGGGTGATTTTCAGACAAAGTCAATGAAGCCAACTTTCTTCATGTAGATTTTTAAGTGCGTAGTTCCTTCTCCAAACTACCATAAGACCAAAAGAAGTAGGAACAGAAGTGGCCCATTCAGCCCATCGAGTCTGATCTGATATGATAAACCTCAATTCTACTTTCCCACCTTACTTCCATAAATCTCGATTCCCTGACAGATTAAAATTCTGTCTATCTTGGCCTTGAACTTTCTTAATGACACAGTGGCACTGCTGCCTCTCAGCACCCGGGATCCAGGTTCAATTCCCGCCTCGGGTGACTGTGTGGAGTTTGCACTTTCTCCCCGTGTCTGTGTGCGTTTCCTCCGGGTGCTCCGGTTTCCTCCCACAGTCCAAAGATGTGCAGGTTAGATGGACTGACCATGATACAATGTCCCTTAGTGCCCAAAGATGTGCAAGTTAGATGGGGTTACAGGGAGTGGGCCTAAGTAGGATGCTCTTTTGGAGGGTCGCTGTTGACTCGAATGCTGAGTGGCTTCCTTCTGCACTGTAGGGATTTATTGACCCTACCTCAACAGCTCTCTATGGTGATAAATTCCACACAAATTCTCTCAATAAAGTTTTCCTCATTTCTGTCTTAAATGGGTGACCCCTAACTGAAACCCCACTGCTGTGTCCCGATTTTTGCTGTGAAGTTATTGGTTAGTGAGCATCAGACTTGTCCTGGTGCTGTTACTTGTCACCTTGGCCCTCATCTGACACCCAACCTCTCGGTGCCCAGGTTACCATGTGTATGTGGTCGATGGCATCCAGCACTTATTGAAGCTAACCAGCTCAGCAAAATCAAGTGCCTGCTCATTCTAACTGCTATCATCATCTGCAAAGTTGACATAATTGCCAGTGATGGAAAACAACCCATCAGTTGTATGCCTTTTGCAATTGTATGTGGCTAACTGGAATTTTATTTTGAATTCATTTTTTACAGGATCTTGGCTTCGATGGTTAGGACAGCATTTGCTGCCCTTCCCTAATTGCCCTTGCATCTGTTTGTGCCAGAGCCCTGAAATGATCCAGAGGCAAAAAGTCAACAGTGGTGATGGAAGCGAAAGTGACACCCATCCTGATGTGACAGAACAAACCGCCAAGGTATCGAAAATAATTCCGAAACCGGTGATTCAGTAAAGATTCTGAGAGCAAATCGTTTTTCGTCAGCAGGTAAGAAAGCAATTGCGTGTACATATATTTGCAACATTTCTAATAATCTTTATTATTGCCACAAGTAGGCTTACATTAACACTGCAATGAAGTTACTGTGAAAATCCCAAGTCGCCACATTCCGGCACCTGTTCTGGTATGCTGAGAGAGAATTTAGAACGTCCAAATTACCTAACGGCACTTCTTTTGGGACTTGTGGGAGGAAACCGGAGCACCCGGTGGAAACCCACGCAGACACGGGGAGAGCGTGCAGACTCCTCACAGACAGTGAGATTGATTCCTTCCTCCACCCCCACCCCACCCTATTGCTGTTGTGTGCCCACATTGCTTTCACTCAAAGGTTTCAGGAATCTCAGAAGCCCATAGGCCTGACTTTAAAGTGCAATCAATGGGCGGCATTGTCCGGTCCACCAGGCCATCTTTCTGGGTGGCAGCCCTCACTGGTCCGCGGGATTCTCCATCCTGTCACCTGCCAATGGGATTGCCCATTGTGGCCACTCCACACTGCCGGGAAACCAGCATGGGTGTGCTGCCGGCGCAATGGAGAATCCCGCTTGCGGAGATTCCAGTATAATGTGTCAATAATGCACTAATTCCCGTACCGGCCTCCCTGAACAGGTGCCGGAATGTGGCGACTAGGGACTTTTCACAGTAACTTCATTGAAGCCTACTTGTGACAATAAGCGATTATTTTCATTATTATCATAACTGAGCAATCAGCTTGTGGAAAGTCCAACCTATCTCACCACACAGCGATGGCTGCTAGCACCCGAATACACTGAAGTCAGATGTGGTCCATCCCCGGACTGGTGCTGACTCCCTGACGGGTTGTCAATGTCACCAGTTTTAACTCCTCACCACCACTCGGCCCCTATCGCAAACTCATAGAATCATAGAATTTACAGTGCCAAAGGAGTACATTCAGCCCATCGAGTCTGCACCGGCCCTTGGAAAGAGCACTCTACCTGTGCCCACATCTCCACCCTATTCGCGTAACTCAGTAACCCCACCGAATCTTTGGACATTACAGAGCAATTTAATGTGGTCAATCCATCTAGCTCACACAACTTTGGACTGTGGGAGGAAACCGGAGCACCCGGAGGAAACCCACGCAGACACAGGGAGAACTGCGGACACCGCACAGCCAGTGACCCAAGCAGGGAATCGAACTTGGACCCTGGAACTGTGAAGCAACTGTCTTCTTCCACATTAAAATTCAACCCAGTGTTGACATTTCCTTGGAACTGGAATATGTTAGAACGGCAACTAGAGGGCAGCACGGTGGTGCAGTGGATTAACCCTGCTGCCTCACGGCGCTGAGGTCCCACGTTCAATCCCGGCTCTGGGTCACTGTCTATGTGGAGTTTGTACATTCTCCCCGTGTTTGCGTGGGTTTCGCCCCCACAACCGAAAGATGTGCAAGCCATGTGGATCGGCCACACTAAATTGCCCCTTAATTGGAAAAAATGAATTGGGTACTCTAAATGTTAAAAAAAAGAATGGCAACTAGGTGTTTATAAATTGTTTTCCTGTTACACATTGGAAACTACATGTTTATCTTAAAAACGGGCATTACTGGGCTAGAGAGGAAATGGCTGCCTGCAAACAAAAAGTACATGATTGATCACACCATGAATGATTTGTTCCTTTAGAGTGAGAAGCTGGGATTTGAGCTATGTAGTCTGCACAATGCAAAGTGTATCAAAAATAGTTCAATTAATTTGCAAAAATACTCATGAATCTTGTAAGCACTACATTAAATTCAGATTTATATAAAACTGAATATCACCCATCAAGATTATATACGAAGAATAGAGACAGATACTGAATCTTGTGTGTCATTTAATAATGTCAGTTTAATTCACTCAGAAGAAATGCCTGATATTTGACTGGAAATCTGTTATAACTAATAGGAAATGGTGACTAATAGCCCTCACAAAAAACTAAATTATGCAGAAGATCACTTAATTTATCTAACCGCTATCTGTGAAAGGCAGAATTCTTACCCAATAATTTAATTTGTATGATATAACCGTGCCACTTCAAGGTTTGTAGAAGGTTACAAGTTGCAAAATTCCTTTGAATATTGAGATCACACTTACCAGCTTAAGAACTTATTAATGATTAATGAGCCACTGCACGAGTATTCATTAGGAGTTCTTTATGGTTAACTTTGAAAGATTAAGTAAATATTTTATTTTAGCTGGTTCTTCATAACCTTCAGATTATGGTAAAAAAATGTTTCCCTCAATTAACTTTATTTTAATCTTGCGAAGCTGGTTAAATGAAAACAACAAAATTATGTAGAGAATGTAATCTACCTATCAGTGACTTACAAGACAGTAAACCAAATGAGAAGCTAAATAAAGCAATACAAATCTGAAGTGGTTTGGGCTCATTATCTGAGCATTCAAAATAGGATTACTGGCTTATAATGGAGGAAGAGGCAGGACTGTGGAGGCAAATCCACAGTCAGATCTGTTATGATCTCAATGAAAGAACAAAGGTCCAAATGGCCTACTCTTACACCTCATATTCCTGACTGTAAAGCTACTAGCTGTGGAGGAATGATGACAAAGGACTAAAATGTAAATGGTTTACGATAAGACGTTGAGCAGATATTACACGCCATGCCTGTAGCCACACTGGTGAGAACACCCGTGCTCCCGACACGTCCCTTCCTGTGGCAATATACACATGACTGCACATTCTGCATTTCCCCATTTTAGTTGGGACAGTCCATGCTCGCATGGAAAGAGCAATGTCGAACGTAGTAACAGAACATTTTCACAGAGCATGAGCTTGGGCCACAAAACCTGGTGCAAAGCCCAAACATGTTCCTTCCCTCTCTCCCCCCCCCCCCCCCCCCCCACCATTCTTTTAAAAACGGCACATATATACACCTAAGTCAGTACAGGGTCCTTAAGCTTGGAGTTTGATCTGCTCAGCAAACCCCCGATTGTGTGACTAAACCAGTTGGCTATGCTTGGAGGCACAGACAGTGGATGTTAACTGAGTCATCCAGCCTCATATGATATATGATGGGCCGCTTCCGAGCAATATCAAAAAGAAACAGGTCTTTGTATTCTAGTATCTCTGGGGCTTGGTGCTGTTGGGTGTGTACATTCCTTTCAAGAATGATTAGCCCTTATACAATATTGTCCCGAAATCCAGGCAGAGGTTTGACGTCCGGGTCGACGATGTGGAACTGGAACTTGCCCCGAGTACAGTGTCAGGTGCCTCTGCCTTCCAAGTGTATGGTTTGTCCACCATATGCAACAAGACTGAATTTGTGGAATTTAATGCAGCAGAGGGCTTGATTTTTTGCAAAAACAGCTTTCACAGTACATTGAATTTTGCCCCAGTGTTGATTTTCACTTTAACTTTGGCAATGCTTGAGAAATGTTTAATGCTGTGGATATTTCACCTTTTCCTGTGATAAAGTCAACAGTTTTGCAGCAGAACATTTTTAGGGTTTCAGTGCGAGGAGATGGAGCCGATGCCACATGACGTGTGGCAGTGGCATGTTGCTGTGGCTTTGACCTGGAACACCAGGCAAAGTGATTCCATTTGCCACAGTTATTACAAGGCATATAAAATGTGGAGTACGTGGTTCCTTTTTGTGGGTGCTGTCTGCAGGAGAAACTTCTGTTTCTTTCCTTAATTCCTCTGTGCTCTTCTCGAACTGCTCATTTAGCATGCAGATACCGATGACGGACTCTAACGTGAGGTTTTTTTTCCGCGGAGCAACCGCTTGCGGTTAGCCTAGTTGTGTATTCCACATACGACACAATTAGTGAGAGTTATCAAATGTGCATTCGTTGCCAGAATTTCCAATGTTGAGGCATATGGGCACCACGGCAACACAACAGTGGTTAGCACTGTTGCTTCACAGCGCCAGGGACCCGGGTTCGGTTCCGGCTTGGGTCACTGTCTGTGCGGAGTCTGCACGTTCTCTCCGTGTATGCATGGGTTTCCTCCGGGTGCTCCGGTTTCCTCCCACAAGTCCCGGAAGACGTGCTTGTTAGGTGATTTGGACTTTCTGAATTCTCCCTCAGTGTACCTGAACAGGCGCTGGAGAGTGGCGACTAGGAGATTTTCACATGCACTTCATTGCTGTGTTAATGTAAGCTTACTTGTGACACTAATAAAGATTATGATATGATTGTATCGATTCATCAAGTTTCTGGTCAGTGGTGGTAAAAACGTGTCTGTCCACGATGACATTTTCCGTGGGCATATCTGTTCAAATTCGTTTAGTGGTACCTCAAGGTTCTCTTTGTCTTCCTTCCATTGGAAGGTGAAAGATTCAATTTTTCATCCACTTCTGGGCTCGTTAGGTCCAACAGCGTATACGCTTGTACTTGCTTCAATTTATCGGAGAAACAGGCATGTCAGCATACGTGTCATTCGTTTAGAAACATTTCCCAATTGTCGCCGATGTTCTCATTGAAGAATAGCAGGTCAGTGCACCGGCGTTCTTGTGCTGTCCTGCTCAGTTCCAGACATCACGTAAAGTTGCTGGGTTGTGTAGAAATGATGACAAGGGACAACAAATTAAACTGTTTACTTTGAGATCCTCAACAGCTCTTACACACCATGCCTGTAGCTACAATGGTGAAAACTCTTGCGCTATCAACACATCACTTCCAGTGTACAGGTCATGAAAATATATACATGAATACACATTTTATATTAATGATCTCCAGTAAATCATTAGGAAGTATGGGCTATTCGTGACTATCTTTTTTTCATATGTGTTAACATTGCTTTGAAATTTTTATATCTTTTCAGAAACATATTTTGTATCGGCCATTAGATTCACCGTCAGGGATAATGTCATCAAATTTCCTGCTTAAGAGGATTTCGCAACTCATTATGCAGTTAACAAGCTGCCTGGCTCAGATTTCATGGAATAGGCATTTACTGAAGTGAAACTCAGCGTGCGATCGAACCAAAATAAAACAGAGTACTATTCTGGGCGGGATTAGCAGAGTCAAGCCCAGTGGCACTTGTAGCACCAGGAACCATTCCGCAATCTAAGGGAACTCTGCCTTGTTTTCGTGCCCCAGTGAAGAACACCGCACTGAGGCCGCACTTTGCCGCATTTCCTGCACTGATGGGCTACGGTGAGTGGAGCTCCTCAGTGCAGGAAGAGATTGCGTCGCTATTTTAAAATGGTGCCCTGATCTCATGAACACAATCCCCGGAACCCACCAATGCCCCCAACTCATCTGTTGGGGGCTCTCGCGGCCCCCTCCACTCCCACCATGTACAGCCAGGGGCACCCCCCGGGCCTGATCCCTGGCATGGGCACAATGCCCGCCTGTCATCTTGGCACTGCAAACATCACCCTGGCAGTACCCTTGTCAGCCTGGCAGTGCCACTTGTGCACCTTGATTGTGCCATGTTGGCACCTGGGTGGCACTGCCAGAGTGCCCAGGTAGCACTGCCAGGGTGCCTGACTGGTAGTGCCAAGGTGTACAGGTGAAACTAGCAGTGCCAGGGTGCCACCCTGTCCAGAGGCTGACCACCTGGGGGCCTCTGATTGCTTGGCAGAGTTCCCAGGTACCCTTCCGCTTGGTCCCCATTTATGGGGACCAGTACTGAATGGTGCCCGGCTGGGGTCTCCTTGGAGCGACCGATAGATGTCGAGTGGCCATTCACTCCTGCGAAGGCTGAGGTAAGTGAGCTTTTAAGTTGACTTCACTCTGCAAGGCTGGATTCCACCCATTGTGGGCGGGATCCAGATAGCGACGTCTTGCAAGATTTGATTAGATGTCACGAGACATAACGGCCATCAGGAAACCCAGGGAAGGGCTCTCTCGCCATCCACCAGCACGGTAGCACACGTGGCTAGCACTGTGGCTTCACAGCACCAGGGTCCCAGGTTCGATTCCCTGCTGGGTCACTGTCTGTGCGGAGTCTGCATGTTCTTCCCGTGTCTGCGTGGGTTTCCTCCGGATGCTCCGGTTTCCTCCCACAGTCCAAAGACGTGCAGGTTAGGTGGATTGGCCATGCAAAATTGCCTTTAGTGTCCAAAAAAGCTGAAGAGGGGTTATTCGGTTATGGGGATAGGGTGGAGGTGAGGGCGTAAGTGGGTTGGTGCAGACATGATGGACCGAATGGCCTCCTTTTGCATTGTATGTTCTATGTTGCCCTAATTCAGATGCAATGTGGCCGGTAGACATGTCCTCAGAGTATGATCTGGTAATTTGATGCAATAATTGGCCTGGGCTTAATTGGCGAATGGGAAATCAGAATTACAGCTTTTGGTTGCTGTTGGATAGGGGAAAGGGTGGCTTGGTCACTTCTTCATGTTTCAATCCCTTCTGAAGTTACGAAGTTCGTTTCAACTTTGATTTTGATTTTTGGCTATGATGTTAGAGGGTGATTGGAGCTTGGAAACCTCTGGCCCTGCTGGACACAGGAGTTCCTGTTGGAAGTTGTGAAGTTGGGGTTTCTTGAATATACTCTTTGATATACCACATCTGCCCATGTTTGATCCCTTGCCTCCACTCTTTAGTTTAAAACCCTCTCTAGTTCCCTAGTTATGCGCTTCACAGGAATGCTGGTTCTAGCATGGTTCAGGTGTAGACCCTCCGAATGGTATAGCCCCCAATTTCCCCTGTACCGCTGCCAGTTTCCCACAAATTGGTACACACCTCACCTATGGCAGCCTGTAAGTTACATATTCATCTCTGTAATTTGATGTACCCTATACCAAGTTGCACATTGCTCAGGTAATAATCCAGAGATGATAACCTTTTGAAACTATACTTTTAATTTAGTAAGCAGTCTTACAACACCAGGTAAAAGTCCAACAGGTTTGTTTCAAATCACTAGCTTTCGGAGCACTGCTCCTTCCTCAGGTGAATGGAATCCTCATTCACCTGAGGAAGGAGCAGCGCTCCGAAAGCTAGTGATTTGAAACAAACCTGTTGGACTTTGACCTGGTGTTGTAAGACTTCTTATTCTGCTCATCCCAGTCCAACGCCGGCATCTCCACATCATGGTTTTTAATTTAGTGGCTAGCTCCTCATATTCTCTATGCAGAACATCTTTCCTTGTCCTACCTATTTTGTTAGGGGCCGACATGTATCAACAACTGGAGCTTCCCACTTCCACAACAAGCTTCCCTCAAGTCCCAAACCCTGGCATCGGGCAGGTAACACAGTCACCTGGACACTCGGTCTTTGCTGCAGAGAACGGCGTCAATCCTCCTCACTATACGGTCCCCTGTTGTCACCGCACTCCTTCTTGCTCCCCATCTTGAATGGCCAGTTAGCTCATCTTTGTTGAAACTATGCAACTGAATGGAATGGAATCTAAAGAGAACGCAAAAGGAATGCTTTACATTAATGAGTGGAAGAGGAAGAAGAAGATTTATTGCTTTACGATCTTATCAAATTTGTGTATTCAATTGTAATTACACATTTTGTTATTCGTACCCCATTGAGCAAAATACGGTTCTTGAGCATTGCCAGAAAGCAAGAAATTGAACAATGACAAGGAGCTCATTGAGAATCACCGAGAATCATTTATAAAATAAGCATATATTTTGCTTGCAATAAAAATGATAACATCTATAGTCCTCAAGATAGTTGTGTTATAAGATCAGAAGTAATCGTTAGTTTGCAGAATGTGATGTAATGATTTCTCATCTACCGTTGCTCCTAAAATACTAATCTCCTCAAATGTCAGCACATTTGTCTGTGAAAATAGGGGCCTATACTTATTCACTGCACAGCCCTGCTGTGAAAAGATTGATCTGCCCTCAATTGCTGACACGGTGATGCTGTCAAAATAACAAATTCCACTCAATTGCAAACACAATACTCGGGTGAAGATTGCATCACATTCTGAGACCTTGCATTGGTCACATTTATTACCAATACGTCTGTTTACCTCCTGCCAATCTTTTTTTTGGTTGTTTTGACTCGCTCTGTAGTCTGCAGCGTTATTGATTGGTTTTGTTTTCAAGCATTTTAAGATTCAAAGAACACTTAACGCAGCCAATAAGTCAGAATTATGCTTCAGCTGGAGGCACCGTTTGATTGGGTTGTAAAACAGGACAATTTCCAAAAACAGTGACTGGACCTTTCTTTTTATTTTAACTTCTCGCTAAAATAGCGTGGCATTTATTTTTAACTGACTTCCTGTGAATTCAGTCCTTCCTAAGGTTTCCCCTTGATGGATTAAAAAGGCAAAACATTGTGATGAAAATAATGGCTTCCAGTAGTTTGTGATGAGAGAATACAAATTCCAGACTGGTGAAAACAGATTGGATGCTGTCAAGCATCAAAGTGAATTGGAAAAGTTGGGATGGTAATGGTAGCTCGGGGCCTGGCATATACAGAGTTAATGTGGGACTGCGTAAAGTCCTGTCTCTACAATGATGTAAGAAGGCACATGACACAGACCTCGGAGTCGGTGAGATGTTGAGCGGAAAGGTGTAAAGACCAAAAAATGGAAAAAGATCCTAGCCTGCACTCTTTGCTCTACTGCTGTGCGAAAGTTCTGGTAGTTCATAAAGCCTTACAGTTAACCTATTGAAAACTATGAAGGCTTAATTAAGACATGCTGTTCAGTAACCAAATCACTCCAAATATGGCGGCAGCAAGGGATCAAAAACCCTCAAGCTCACTAAAGTGCTGCAACAAACCAAAATAATGTCAGGCCAAGAACAACATTTTTTTTTTTAAAGTTCTAACCTGAAAGATGCCCCCAAAGAAGCTGAGGACACATAGAAGAAAACCGCTAGAAAAAGCTCTGGTGAAAAGCCCTGGAAGCTGAAGGCAGAGATTTTTGTTTACTGCAACAGAAGACTCCACTGAATCTCCCTTGAAAGTCAAGCTTCAGTGCACAGAGTCAACAGGTCCTGCAAAAAGGTGAGCTAAATCTTCTAAAGTTCTGGGTTGAGACTAGTCCCAAGAACACTTTTAAAAATTCAGTGTCAGATGCAACATTGAAAGGAACTCATCCCAAGAACCCAATCCCCGAGTGAGAGCCTTAACACAGCGAGCCTGGGGTAATAAGGAAAGAAAAAAATGATTTACCACTAAATATCATGGCAATATCACGACTGTCCAGCTTGCAAAATGGCAAGCATGAATTTAAATTTGACTGGCTTGTTGCTCACAAAAGCGAAAGTAAAAGTTCTCATTAAAGGCAGGCAGCCAACGCAGCAGTGGTTATCAAGATAATTTCTTCAAGAAGCATGCCATCACCATTGTGCAGGACCCACCAAGTGGGGGAAATCCCCCTTTCTCTGAGTGAACAGCAACGTCATTTCGAAATCAAGGTAAGGCTCCAGTTCAGAATATCAGAAGAAGTCCTGATTAATGCCTTTTCATACTTGCTTGCTATAAATGTTGATTAAATAACACTCATGCGGGGCATTAGTGCATCCTCAACCAACTTTTATGACATATTAAAGGTCCCTGACAAGTTCTGGGGAATACAGATCTTTGAAGAAGAAATAGAAAGCAGTAAAGTTATGAAAGTGTAAAATACATCAACCAAGCAACCTCCCGAGACAGCCAGAGAGACAAAGAACTCTCTACAAGCCCCAAGAATATATGCTTTTGGGAAGCCCAAGACATTACTCCAACTGCAACAGCAGGTGGCAGTATGGAGTGAGCGGCTGACTGAATTGGAGAAAGATGTCTGATGAAATCCAAAATAACCAATCCCTGCAGAAGGAAAATTAGAGTTTTTTTTCTTCATGTTCATATCAGAGCAGAAATGCAAAATTTTAAACAGGGTTCAAACTGAGTATATAGATTAAAATGCCTGATTAACTGAAGTCCTCAATGAACCAAACTGTTTGAGATTTGAACAAACACATTTCTGAGATGTCACAGAGGTACCAGGATGGAGTTACAGCTCTCAATTCCACAGTTGGTAAATCAAAGTGGGAGTGGAGAATCCCAATCAACTGTAGAGTCAAGTACAGCTACTCAAGGACACTCCAACTTTGAAAGACTCTTTGAAGAACCAATACCTGCCCCTGAAAAAACACGAGGAGTTAAAAATTAAGTTGAATGCAACTTCAAAAAAAAAAAGCTGTGTTGGAGCTATCAGTAGTGACAAAGCAATATCCCGAACTGAAGAGTGCGAAGAGGAAATCTCAGCAAGAACATAAACAGTTGAAAGAACAGTTAGTTGTCTTTCGAGATCAAATTCCAAAACAGGATATAACTCTGCAATGACACGATGACATAATGACTACCTTGGGCAGAAGAATGGCACAATAGTATAACAAACTCAATCAGACTCTGGGAAATTACACAAAGCTCAAGATTAAGTCAGTAAACTTCACAGCAAAAAGGAAAACCCAATGAAGTGCCTTCACACACTACAAGGGTCCCTCAGGCCACAGTTTGTTCCTCTGGAGCATTATGAAGTGAAACAAGATGAATTTAATGCCATTCTGAAAGGACAGAAGAACCAGTTGGCAGGGAAGACTCTGGAATGTTCTATATTCTGGGAGGAAGCTGAGAGCTCCAAGAAAGTGATTTCAATGCTGAAGAAAACAGCTGCATATTTGGAAGAAACCTTGGAAAACTATGATACTTCCAAAGTGGTATATGAAGAGATGGAAATCAAGATTTTGAATGGCAAGCGAAAGTAAAAGTTCTCATTAAAGAGCGTGAGGTGTTTCAAAAACATTTGGCAGATGCACAATTACAGAATGTGAGCTTGAAGGAGAGAACAGGGGAAATATACCTTGCCAAGGAAAACTTATCGGTGTAAATTAATCAAATTCAACGGATGACTGATAAGTTTGACAAAACAAAATCAGAACTGATATAGACACAGAAATGTCAATCACGGGAAATAGAATCATAGAATTCATAGAATTTACTGTGCAGAAGGAGGCCATTCGGCCCATCGAGTCTGCACCAGCTCTTGGAAAGAGCACCCTACCCATGGTCAACACCTCCACCCTATCCCCATAACCCAGTAACCCCACCCAACACTAAGGGCAATTTTGGACACTAAGAGCAATTTATCATGGCCAATCCACCTAACCTGCACATCTTTGAACTGTGGGAGGAAACCGGAGCACCCGGAGGAAACCCACGCACACACGGGGAGGATGTGCAGACCCCGCACAGACAGTGACCCAAGCCAGAATCGAACCTGGGACCCTGGAGCTGTGCAGCAATTGTGCTATCCACAATGCTACCGTGCTGCCCCTTGACTTCAAGAAGACTTGAAAGAAAACCTGAAAACTTTAAATTATGATCTTGTACAAACAAATTCAACAAAGCTTTATCTTCAATTTCAATCTGATGAACTTCAAACATCAGGGGCGGGATTCTCCATCGGCCTACGTCGGGAAACGTGATCGGATGGAGAATCGATTCTGACGCCCTGAATCGCAATTCTCCGTTGCCACGACAGCGGCACCACTGCATTCCAGAATGCACGTACAGTAAACACTGTTTGCATATGACCCGGTATTCTCCGGGGCCTCCATGATTCCCCACCTCTGGTGTACCAAATTCCCGATAGCGTGGTTGACTTGTGCTTTTAAAAGTCGTGGCTGATGATGGAGAGAGAGAGAGAGATGGAGAGGCACGACTGTGGGCTGCTGGAGTGGGGGGGGGGGGGGTGGTCCTGCGAGGCCCGGGGGTGACAGAGGAATGGGTAGTGGGGCCAGGGCTACTCCATCCCATGGGACTGGGGTGGTGTTCAGGCATGGACCGCCATTGCCAAGCTTGCAAGGCAGCCATCTAGCTGCACACCCCACGGAGCACCCAACTTGGCCCAGGTTCTGCATAGTCACGATGGCCGTATGGGCGCCCCCACACCCTCCACCCTCTACACCCCAGCTCCCACCCCCGCATCCCACCTTCCGCAACATCCTCCAACACCCAATCCGCCACCACCCACTGGCGGGGCATCATGCGGCCCACTCAACGGCAATACCCATTGTAGCCCCTCGGGAATGCCAATCAGAGGTGGGGTCGTGGAGCATACCGCTAAAAGGGCAGCACCAGTGGATGGTAGTCCTGGCAACAGGACATCTGCCAGGGCCAGAGACCCCCAATGGTGGCGGGCACCAATGGGACCAGGCGTGTGTTGGTGGTGGGGTGGGGGGTGCGACATGAGGGGGCAGGGTCCATGGTGCCAACTGGGGCCACTGTGTAGCCCTTTGGACCTGGTTGGTCATGGGGGAATGCACCATGCTAACATGTCAGCCTTTCACCTGCTGCAGATAATGGATGTTGGAATTCAACCAGCAATGGTGGCCTTCCTGCTAGTCGCCACAACCCTGTGGGATGCCCTGTGGCTGTACGAGCTGGCGCTACTCGAGGAGTGTGCAGCAGCGGAGCGTGCTGCAGAGGAACAGGAGGCAGCTGTCCAGGATTGAGAACCAACCACCCAACAGGCCGAGCAGGATGTGCCACATGAGGCCTTGTGTGTCCCTGCAGCTGCTGTCATTTGAGGACATGCAGGACGGGCATGCCGTCGAAGACTCCGGCTGAGCAGGGAGACAGTGTGACACATTTGCCAGACCATGGCGTACCTGGCATCTGTGCAATGGAGGATGACATCTAGGTGACCTTCGCCCTGAACCTCTATATCACGGATCCTTCCTGTTGTGTTATGTACTCTGGGATAACACAGGCTGCAACTGGATGCAGCTTTAACCAAAAGATACTCCAGACCTTGAAGTTAGTTCAATCTGATTTATTGAACCAGTAGCACAGTTAGCACAGTCCTCCATGAGTTCGACTCTCTGCTAACCTAAGTGTGGTTACTCTGTCTGACTGAACCAGACTAGCTCTTAGCCACGTGCTGGAGGTGTGATACTGTACATACACCCTGACTCACTCTGTAGATGTTCATCAGTGGAAAGAGGAGGAGTGTGAGTGCCTCGTGCCTTTTGTTGTGAGATACCACCCCTGAGTGTCCTGCCTGCTCATTGGTCATGTCCTGTTCTCTGTGTTCATTAGCTGCCTGCCTGTGCCTGTCTGTATATCATTATCTGCATTTCTGCATATCATGACACTTCCAGTCCCCAAGTGGGGACCTATCTGGGATCTCATAAAGATCGTTGCACAGGTGCATCCACACCATCACGGAGGCTCTGGCTGCCCAGTTGGCACAATACTTCCACTTCAATGTGGACCGAGCCCAGCAGGATGCCAGGGCAACAGGGGGTTCACTCCTGGGTGACAGGGGTTGTCCACTGCAGTCATGGTTGAAGACATTTATCCAGAGATCACAGGCCGATGCGCAGACCCACTACAACGATACCCATGCAGCGACCAGTGATCGAGCAGAGCTGCGGCATTCTGAAGATGCAGTTCAGGTGCCTGGACCGCTCTGGAGGGATCATCCAGTATGATGTTGAGAGGGTCACCCACAACATGGCGGCCTGCTGCGTCCTCCACAACATCGCGCAGAAGATGGGCAACGTGCTGGATGAGGAGGATGAAGACCAGACCTCCTCCGATGAGGAGGATGGGGGGGGGGGGGGAGGTTGGGCTGGGCATGGGGCCCGGGCAGGCCTGGGAGGCCGTACAACGTGTGCACCAGGGCCAACGTGCAAGGGATGTTCTGGTCACCTCCAGGTTCACCGACTGGGGGTGGAAGAGGGGTGTGGGGAGGGACTGCGACTGGCCAGGGGCACGGACACCACATCCAACCCCTACACACGTCCCTCGCCCCCTCTTAGGCCACCCACCTGCTTGCAACCCCCTCCGTGATACATACCTGCCGCACCATGGGGTGTGGGTCCTGGGTTGGCAGTAACACCGGGTCTGGTGCATGGAATGGAGGATGATGACAACCCGCTCTGCGATGATCTCTGGTGCTCCACATCATTTGACACCGTCTGACTCCTGCCCACAGTAGCACTTTCCACTGTCCACCTGCATGCGAGCTGGCCATTCCATCACATGGTCCCATCGGATCTCTGGGGTGACGGTGTTGGGGACTGTCAGAGGAGAGAGGGTGTTGAGCGCCTGCCCAATCACAATGTCTGACCATCCCCCACACCCCCTTCTGGCCCAGACCAGCAAACCCCACATACCCATCTGACAAAGCACCAAGGCAGGTTATAACAGTGTTACCAACAGTTTAATGTAATAATAATGATCTTTATTAGTGTCACAAGTAGGCTTACATTAATACTGCAATGAAGTTACTGCAGGTACAAATCCTAGCCTCTATCCAAAACTGTGCCCTGCACCCGTGCCAATTTAACTGGTGTCTAACTTCCTGACTTTACGGTCTGTACCGCTGCACCTAGGTTCGTCCCCAGATGATGCATCAGGAGTTGTTGCGACCTGCTGTGATTTCCGCACTGCGCTCTGGGTCCCCGTTGGCAGCTGTTGGTGACTGGGCCCATCTGTCGCAGATGACGTGGTGCCACCCTGTTCTGCCAGCTGCCCACCAGATACACCAGGGACAGGAGGGAGGGGAGTCCGAGATACTGCAATGCTCTAGCACCTCCCCTGTGGGAGTCACCGGCACAGGCCCCATCACCTCCTCCTCCCTCGGGCTGTCCAGTGGCCCCCGGGCTTCTCCATGGGACGGGGGTACAAGCGGATCTAATCCCTGAGGCCCCCACCCGCCACCTGGTGCTGCCAGTCCTGGAGGCTCACTCTGGTCTCGACCAGGATCTGCTTGATTGCGGCCATGGAGCACAGGGAATGTACCATCGCCGCCTGGGACTGTACCACATCACGCTGGACTGTGCCACCACCCTCTGGGTGTGTGTCACGTTAGCCAGTGACGGCGCCACATCCCTCTGGGACTGGGCCACCTCCCTTTGTGTATGCACCACGTCGACCGGCGCCTGGGCAATGCCGTTGATGTTCTCAGCCATGGCCGCTGTGACTGGCCACGCTCAGGAGCGCCGCTGCAATTTCCAGGTGGCTCTGGGGGTGGCCTGTGAGGCTTCAACCCTGTATTGGGCCTCGGCCAGTGCCTGCACAGAATGTCCCAGGCCTTGGACATGCTGATCACTAACCAAAACCGTTGCACCCAAGACCTCAACCGTGGACCCGGTGAGGGAGAGGGTGGGGTTAAGTTTGAGGGTGGTATTGGGGTGAGGATGAGGGTGAGGGTGGTGTGGAGGTATTGGTGATGAGTGTGGGGGTGAGGGTGGTGGTGAGTGTGGTGGTGAGGGTGGTGGTGAGGATAGTGTTGCATTTATGTTGACACACGGGTCACAGGGATGCGTAACTCAGCAGGGCCTCATTTCCTCTCCCACGGCAACCTCCACCCTGGCGACTTCCCTTTCTTCGGTCCCACCGACTACATCCAGGGCCCTCTGCTCAGCCACAGTGAGGGGCCACAGGTCCGGGCGTCCCCCTCCAGTCTTCTCTCGCTCTTGGACGATTTGGGCGGCCTTCTGTTGTGGGTAAGGTCAGGAAAAGACAGTGTCAGACAGTCCGACGCATGCACCCCAGGGTTGGGTAGCTGGTGACTTCAGTGACCAGGGCACCAGGCCATGGTGGCCGGATTGGGTGCCAACATGACGTGCAGGATGGGGGTTCGCCCACCCTTCGGGTAAGGAGTGAGTTCGCGAGTGTATGAGACGGGGGTTAGTACCAGGGGCAGAATGTTGCCTACTCACCCTGGCCACCTGAGGAGGTCATGCAGTTTCTTCCCGTACTGCAGGCCGGTCCGGATGGTGTTGCCTACGGCGCTGACCGCCTCTGCCACCTGTGCCCAGGCATGGTGAACAGCACCGGCTGGTATCATCCTTCTGGGCCCGGGGTATATGGTCACCCGCCTCTTCTCCATGGCGGGTCTCCAACTAGGCGCAAATATGTTCAACTAGTTAATAAAGACTGACAGCTAATCATTGAAAACCACAAAGACTTCTTCAAGACACACTGTTCTAGAGCAACCTCCCAACAGTAAGAAAGCTGCTCGAGGTCACTGACCACATCCATTCCTGGCAACAGAAAAAACCCAATGGCTTCCTACAGCATGTAATTAGAGAATAGAAACCCTGGGCTGGTGGAAGAAAAGGTTGACTGCTGTAGGGTAAAACATCCAAATGAACAGTGGAATTTGAGATGGTAATAAAAATTCAAGAGGTGACTGACCACATCCACTTTTGCCAAATATTTGTTTCCATCGGCTTCACCTTAACCATCAGACAACTCTGGAGCGGGGCCTACTTGTACAGGCTTGGGTTCAGCAAGGAAACAGTCGCACAGCCACACCATCTTCTGCAGCCGACGTGGACAGTACCTTTTGATTGGTGAAGCCATTTTCAGTGGTAACTCTGCTTGGATGGACTGATGGAGGCTTCACACCTAACCTCGTGTTTCCATCCTAACCCTAACCTCACCCCCACAATCCACTGCCCCCACCCCCATATCTCCCCACCCCCATAACTCCCCACCCTCACAACTCCCCACCCCCACAACTCCCCAACCCCACAACGCTCCCCCCCTCACCCACCTTCACACATCTAACATTGATCATGTAAAACATTCCTCATCGTTCTATACCACCGTTGCCTTGTAGTTGGAAGCAGACTGTTCAATGCGCAATTTGATGATTCCCGACTGTCAAACAGATTTGTTTCCTCATCTCCAATGTTGTTGAACCCAATCAATGAAAATGCTTAACGAAAACAAAGATAAAAATATATTTCATTGTGGTCCTGTGATTGCACTTCAATTGCAGGCAGCTGGGTTCTGGAGATTTTTTTAAAATTCCATGCAGACCTCTGGACAATTCTGGCGGGTTGACAACCATGGGGTGGCAGCTAATCTCACTACTGCCTTCATCATTTATGCCTCTGGCTTCTTCCAAGCCTTCACAGGCCTGTGAGCCAAGTTCCAGTTCACAGGCGGATTGAACAGCTTTGGTGTTAATGACCTCCCAGTTGGCACAACCCTTATCTGGCAGGGTGCCCTGGAGTTTCAGATTCAGAGTTTCAGACTGGACAGCCGATCACGCATGATTCCCCAGGAAGCAGCATCGCGTTTTGCTGCATCGTGGAATTTGGCAGTCCTTCAGCTCTCACACTTTGTTTCATTTGCGCAGTTACAAAAAATTAAAAGGCAGGTACAGCAAATAACCAGGAAGGCAAATGAGATCTTGGCCTATCATCCATGGGGAATGGAATATAAAAGTAAGGAAATTTGCAGGGTGCTGGTGTTGCAAACCACAGTTCTACGTTCTGTTTTAGTCTCCCATATTTAACGACGGATATAGAAAACGGTTCAAGGGCCTAGGAGGTTCAGTTGGCAAGAGAACCAGTGTATAGTTCAGAAAAATATCAACAGCATGGGACTTGAACTCAATTTCGGCTGAGATGGAATTGGGTCCTACCTCCTCGCCCAGTCCTGCAATACAAATTTCACAACATAATTTGTGGTTCCATGACCCTTGAATAATTGAGGATGCTCCCTGGAAAAGAAAATACTTGCAGTTCAGGGAAGGTTCATCCATCCCCAATACACTATGGTAGGGTTCCCAGCCACCAGCCACTCCCTCTCTCCCCGACACCCAGGCAGGTCACTCCTGGCCCAATCGCCAGAACCTAAAAATTCCAATTTGGCAGTTCCAACCTGGCATTCTAGCAGTGCCAACTGGGCACCATCAGGCTGGCACACAGGGTGCAAGACTGGCAGTGCCAGGGTGTCACCTCACCAAAAGGGTCGTCACCTGAGGGTCTCCGAGGCCCTGGGAGACCCCCACAAGTGCCGTTCCATCTGATTCCTGTTTGTGTGGACCAGTGCTGAACAACACTCGCCTGAAGTCTCCAAGGTGAAGATGAAGGGGATAGATCCAAACGCCTCGGGTACCTCGGGGATCTGCACATTAAAGTGAGGCTAACTGTTTTGCTCTAATATGCAGATTAGCTAAAAGGTGACTCCGCCCATAAGGGGCCGGATTTACACCGCAACTTCTCAAGAGATGGCATTAGAACTCGCGATGCGTTGCTAGCCAGGTAGATCCCGGGAGCGAAGTCACCCGGCTTTTATTGGCTACACTGCACCGCAGTGAGCTGCTTTTTTGTGCATGGCGTGGCCATTGGATCATGCCCATAAAATTCTGAGGGAGCCAGAGCCTGAGAGGCTGTTTTCCCTCATCGAGATAGCTAGAACAAAGGGGGCATAGTTTCAGAATAAAGTGTGAAAGAGTCCATTTAAGATAGAGGTGAGGATGAATTTCTTCTTTTAGAGGGTCGTGAATCTTTGGAATTATACCCCAGATAGCTCTGGAGGCTGAGCCTTTGAATATATTCGAGGCTGGGATAGACAGGCTGAGAGACAGGGAGTCAAGGGCTATGGGGAACAGACAGGAAAGTGGAGGTGTGGCAATGATCGGATCAGCCATGATCGAACTGAATGGTGGAGCAGCTCAAGGGGCCATATGGCCTACTCCTGCTCTTGTAACAAGCTATTAATCTCATCTTGCGAGCTATTGTTTCTGCCTCTCTTCAATTCCAGGCCGGAATTTTCCATCCCTGTTTTTGGTTGACGGGAAAGCCAGTGGGGGCAGAAAATCCAACGCGATTTGCCAAGTGCCTTTTACACTGGCAGGATTTCCCACTCGCACTGTCCCCGCAACCCGCCAATGATGGAATGGGGTTCCCACCATGAAAAGTCGGGAACCCCATTACCCAGCCATGTTAGGATATCCCCCCCCATGTCGGTGGGGTTTCCAAAAGTTTTTAACAAATGGGAACCTGGTGAACATTCCCCGCTGAGGGCGCACAGGTCGATACAACTACCACGGCGGAGAGGGTCATGCATACAAACCACTGGGGAGAAGGGGCTTCTATTCGGGTAGGGATAGGCCATGTGGGGAAAAGGGGAGGCATTGTTGGGAGTGAGTGAGGATTGTCAGGGAGAGATCAGTCTCTTCAGAACGCTGAAGGGATAGGGAGGAGAAGATGCGTTTGTGATGGCATTCGGGGGAAGTTCTCCATTGTCCGTTGGGGGGGGGGGGAGGATGATGGTTTCCATGGCGTCACTTGAGGCTCATTCAGAACCCACCCAATTAGCATGACATTGTTGGGCCTGCCTCCAGGGATTTCTTTGAGTAAAGTCACGGCTTCTCCCGTCTGTGACCTGTAGACCCATTATGGTCATTGAATCATGCAACGAGAGCAGAGAATTCCAGAGAAAGGCGTGTGTCCGAGAAACAGGAGGAGATAGGAATGGAGGAAGTAAAGAGGATGAATCTGGAGGAATTGGAACTGAGAAGAGCAGAATGATCATCAACAGCTGCCATGAAAAAGAGAAGATACGTTTGTGATGGTATCATACTGGAGCTGACAGAAATAATGGAGGATCATGTCTTGATCGCACAGGAAGATGTGGCAAAAGGTCAGGACGAAGGGAATCATATCATGTTTTTGGGAAAGAGAGGGAGGGGTGAGGGTAGAAGTACAAGAAATAGAATGAATGTGGTCAAGCAAAGTGGGGGAAGAATCCTCTTTGAAAAGAAAAGGAAGACAGAATGGATGCACAGGTATTGAAGGCAGCTTCACCAGAACAGATATGCCAGAGATGGAAAAAATGGGATAGAGTTCCTCCAGGAAACAGGGTGGGAGGAAGTGTCTTCAAGGTAGCCCTGGAAACGAGTGGGATGTATTGGTCAATGGCTTATGGATAAATGGAAACAGATAAGTCAAGAAAAGGAAGGGAAAAATGGAAGACCAAGTACATAAGGGTGCCAGAAATGTGGGAATTGAAACAAAAGTTGATGACATTTTCTGGATCAGAGTGAGACCAGGAAAGGCACCGATGCAATCATTGATGTACAGGAGAAATATGGCAGGGAGTCTGAACAGGAATGGAACAAAGAATGTTCCACATACACCACAAAAATACATGCATAGCTAGGACTCAAGTGGGTTCCCATAGCAACACGTGTTATTTGGAGAATGCGGATGAAGTTGAAAAGGAAGTTACTCAAAGGCTGGAATTTTAAGGTCGTTCCTGCCAGTGGGATCGTCAGGTCTCGTCAATGGCTACCACGCACCCCCGATCTGTGGGCAGGCAGGAGAAAGTATTGTAGAAGTGACGTGGAGCCTCCACGAGCTCGGGATCAATTTGTCTCAAAACAAATACCACCCTCCCGAGCAGGTTTGATGACAAATATTAGGGCTGGACTGAAGAAAAAGCAAAATAATGTATCTGTGAATACTTTCTGAAAGCTGTTATTGACGGCCTTCTTAAAAATCGGGAATTGCTGGCAATAATTTAAGAATATAAGTTTTGTGAGGTTGGTGTTATTTCAATGCTAAACAAGAGTAGGGCAGGTCTTTGAGTATTGTATTGATGTGATTCTAATCCTTCAGGAAATGATGGGATCAAATATGTAGATTACTCAGCAACGTGCTGAGTAAATTCATCCTGTAATGTTTGAGTTAAAACATGAGGGGGAGGAAAGGGCCTTCTTCAATGCCAGTAATATTTATTGACCTCACTCTAACAGGAAAGACCCTTCCCTAGACATATTGTACATGAGTGTCAAGAGAGCTGTATTTAAAAGCCAGTGACGGCCGCATTATTGATTGCCACTGTGATAAATGGATCAGACTTTATACATCCATCATTATCACTAGCCAGCAGAAATGTCATTTTCAGATGAGCTATCCTTCTTGGATTGACATGCATCAGTTTGCCTTTCAAAGTGTCAACACTTCAGCTCTGGAGGTTTTAACCCCTGTCTAAGGATGATGAGGGGAGTACGTTTCAGAAGCAGCAGCTGCCCTCTGTTAACAAACAAGTGGCATCCTTTCCTCTCCTCTCCACCATCAGAGGGAAAAGCCACCCACAATAATCACAAATTGCAGGTTAGAGGAGGCGCCAGGTGCCATCCAAATCTCGGCGGCACAGGAGGAGGAAGTATTGGAGATCTTGGGTAGTTGCTTAGGAGGAATGATCGGAGGCGGCGAATGAAAGAATGAATTTTGACAACTCATCAGGAGCCCTGCTATTACCAAGTACTGCGGAAGTGAAACTCACGCCAGAAATCTAATTTGGGGAGTGTTTAAATGCTGATTCAGCTTCTCCAAAAAGCCCACATTTCCAGTATCTTTTCCCCCTTTCAGTAAGTCCCAGTCGAGGAGGACAAAGGAGGGAATACCCTTCCAGCACTGACCTAACGCATCCCCTTATCACTCACATTACCTTTCACCCTTTGATCAGTATATAGTGAATGTTCACTGTACCACCTCCTATCCAGGTAGGTGCTTTATTAAAGTTTGGAGACCAGAACTCTAGATACAGTTTCACCAAACTATGTACAACTGCAGCAAGACTTTTTATTCTTGTACTCCAATGTCCTTATTTCAAGGCTTCCATTTTAAAAAATATATCGGCACTTGGGGGGTCTCTCTGGTGATCGGGGGCTTCTGGGTGGTCAGGCTCTGGGCAGGGTGGTACCCTGGTATCTCCAATGCTACCCAGGCACCTTGGCACTGCCAGCCTGGCACCATGACAGTGACACCAGGGCAGTGCCACCCAGTACCCAGGTGGCACTGTCAGGTTGGCATGGGCACTGCCAGCATGCCAGGCTAGCAGTGCCAAGGTGTGCATGTGGCATCATGCCTGTGCTGGGGATCGGGCCCAGGGGTGCTCTGCCCTTATGAGGTGGGGTGCAGGGTCCTCGAGACCACCTCATTGGTAACTTAGGATGTTGGGGGTGTGGGGGGGGGGGGCGGAGGTTGTGGTGGGTGGTTCCAGAGATCGGGGCACCATTTGAAAATGGCACCCCGACCTCTTCCGGCATGTCAAGCAAAGCTTGTTAGTGCAGGAAATGACACTGAGAACATCCTCAGCGGGGCGCTCCTCACAGAGGCCCAGAAATGAAGCAGAGTCCAGTTTAATAGTGAGGGTCATTCTTGGTGCTGCTAGCACCGGGAAACACCCTGCTAAATGGGACTATGTTTCAGTTCCGTTAAATTGCGTGGGTAAAAACTGGTGTGGAACTCACCGAAAAAGGCAACGAGAAACAGCCCACCGACCTTGCCCAAAATTACAGTTAGAATTGCTTCTATTATATCGCGTTCTATATCTCTCATTGTAGCTTGCAGTCGTTGGTGGCTCCTTTCCCTCCCAGCCACATCCCACCGTACCTCCTACCATGTCCCACCTGAAAGAAGAAAACAGCAACTTTTTTTTTAACTATATTTTTATTCAAATTTTAACATTTTAACAATTAAACATATAAAATACATAACATTTAAAAAATAAAAGCAATGCAAAATAATACAAAATCCCAGCCCCCCCATGCAACCAAGCCCCCCCCCCCCCCCCGCAACCAAGCCCCCCCCCCCCCCCCCCCCACCCCCCCACCTGTCCCCTCCACCCAGCAGCTGCCGACAACAAGCTCCCCAAAATCCAATGCAAACAAACTCCATCTCTTGTGGAATCCCTCACTCCACCCCAACAACACCCGCCTGTGAGCGATTAACCAGGTGGAGGATACAATATCTGCCCCGCTCCTGTCTGCAACTCCAGCAAGTCTGCCACCCCGAATATGGTCCCCAGGGGACCAAGCCCTAAGTCCACCTGTACTTGACCCCATATCCCCTGTTATAGGCCAGTGTTTAGAGAACCCCAAAGTGTATCATGGAGTTCACCTGCCCCACAACTTTTAATAGATTGTGGTATGGGGAGCACACGGCCCATTCTACAGGTGTGGTACAGCAGAAATGGAAAAGTATTTTTTAAAGCAAAACAATGTTTATTCTATGAACTCAAGTTGACCTTTTTAAAACATACATTGAACATCTTAGCAACCATTAATTCAAACCCCCAAAGAATACAACACTAAGTAATCCTTTAAGCTTTTCTTTGAACATCCATGAGATTTAAAACACCTTTTACCAGAAGCACATCAGGTTAGGGTTACTCATTACTGTTATTAGTTTTAAATCACCAGGATCCATTTACAGTCTTTAGATTACAGAGAGAGACTCTAATATACCTTCTGGCTGTGACTGCAGCCAACCAGCTCTGAAAACTCAACTAAAACACGCCCTGCAGCAAACAGCCTAAAACAAAAGTAAAAAGCTGACAGAGAGCCTAGCTCCACCCACTCTCTGACATCACTGCAGTAATAAACACCAATTTCTTAAAAGTACTCTCACTACAGATACTTATATACACACCCATTTATAAACACACATTTCTTAAAGTTACTGTCACCTGACACCTACCCCCAGGAAAAAAAATTAACCATCAACTTCAAGATGGTTTTATTTTTCATCTTTTCACTATCCTTTAAGAAATGCACACAGTAAATATACTTTTTCATTTCAAACAACAACACAGGCAAACAGGTATAATAATATAGTCCATTTTTTTTGTTTTTCTTCCTCCAACTGAATCTGCTTCCGTTCATCACATTCGTGACAAAGCATCGGCTTTCACGTTTTCTCGTCCTGCCACATGTACTATTTTAAATGAAATGGCGGTAACAATAAACTCTAGCGAAACAGCCTTGCATTATTTTTCCGGAATCGCTCCAAAAATGTCAACGGATTATGATCAGTATATATAACGGTGTCAGACGGATTGCTGGTCACATAAATGTGAAAATGTTGCAAAGCCAGCACCAAACTCAAAGACTCCTTCTCAATCGTTGAAAACCTTTTCCGGTGAGAATTCAATTTCTTTGACAAATAACCAAGAGGCAATAGGCCGCTCTAGCCCTTCGTCGTCATCTTGTAGAAGCACCGCACCTATGCCCACATCACTCGCACCAACCGGCACTTTGAATGGTTTGGTATAATTTGGGATGGCTAACACAGGAGCAGTGGTTAACACAGCCTTCAGGCCATCAAATGCCTGTTGACACTCCGCTGTCCACTGGAATTTGATACGCTTCTTGAGCAAGTCCGTCAGTGGAGTGACCACACTGCTAAAATACGGTGAAAATTTACTGTAAAATTCACTCACACCAAGAAATCGTATTATTTCCCGTTGTGTTGAGGGTATCGGAAACTCCCCAATAACATTTGTTTTCACATCCCGTGGGACCATTCGACCCTGTCCGATTGTATGGCCAAGGAAAGTGACTTTGCCCTTTCCAAATTCACTTTTGGCTAGGTTTACCACCAAACCCGCCTCCTGAAGTCGATCGAATAACTCCATCAAATGTTTTAAATGTTCTTTCCATGTCTGGCTGAAAATTACCAGATCGTCGATGTATACCGCACAATGGGGTAATCCTGAAACGACTTTGTTAGTTAACCGTTGAAATGTGACTGGGGCGTTTTTCATACCAAGTGGCATAATTTTGAATTGGTATGTACCATCTGGAGTCACAAAAGCTGAAATCTCCTTCGCCCTTTCAGATAAAGGTACATGCCAGTAATCTTTGAGTACAGGTAGGGCAGCACGGTAGCATTGTGGTTAGCACAATTGCTTCACAGCTCCAGGGTCCCAGGTTCGATTCCCGGCTTGGGTCACTGTCTGTGTGGAGTCTGCACGTTATCCCCGTGTGTGCGTGGGTTTCCTCCGGGTGCTCCGGTTTCCTTCCACAGTCCAAAGATGTGCAGGTTAGGTGGATTGGCCATGCTAAATTGCCCTTAGTGTCCAGAATGGCCCTTAGTGTTGGGTGGGGTTGCTGGGTTATGGGGATAGGGTGGAGGTGTGGGCTTGGATAGGGTGCTCTTTCCAAGAGCCGGTGCAGACTCGATGGGCTGAATGGCCTCCTTCTGCAGTGTAAATTCTATTAAATCTATGAAATCCAGTTTGGAAATAAAAGCTGAATGTCCCACTTTCTCAATGCAATCCTCCAAACCTGGGATAGGAGAAGAGCCCGTTCTTGTAACTGCATTAACCTTTCAATAGACCACACACAACCATTGGGTACTGTCTGGTTTAAGTACCATCACTATAGGTGAGCTCCATTGGCTGCAACCCACTTCAATTATGCCATTTGTAAGCATACTCTCAATCTCTTTGTTAACCTGGACCAATTTTAAAGGGTTAATCTCTATGGGTGTTGTTTGATTGGAACAGCATTCACCACATTACATCATGTATCGCCATTTTAGTACTTTCCAATTTATCTCTACAAACTTGCCCACGTGATATCAATAACTCTTTCAGGTCAGTCCGTTTTTCCTCTGGAAGGTAACTCAACATCTTCTCCCAATTTTTAAGAACATCCTCGTTTTCCAATTTAATTTGAGGTATGTAAAATTCACAGTCATCTGGATTCGGTTCATCACTTTAAGTTAGAATCATTAAAACCTCCTCTTTTTTCTCTCCTTCCCTTTCAAAGTACCTTTTAAGCATATTCACATGACACACTCGGTGAGTCTTCCTCCTATCTGGTGTGTTTACCACATAATTCACCTCACTTAATTTCCTTTCAATCTGGTAAGGTCCATAAAACCTTGTTTTTAAAGGTTCACCTACCAGTGGTAACAACACTAAAACTTTATCTCCACTGGCAAAACTACGAACTTTGGATTTCTTGTCTGCTACCCGGTTCATCACATTTTGTACAACTTTTAAATGTTGTCTAGCCAATTCACCTGCTCTATTTAATCGTTCCCTAAAATTTGACACGTAATCCAATAATGTAATTTCCGATTTCTCTCTCACCAATTTTTCCTTAACCAATTTAAGTGGTCCTCTTACCTCATGACCAAAGATTAGTTCAAAAGGACTGAATTTGGTTGACTCATTAGGTGCATCCCTAATTGCAAACAGTACGAATGGAATTCCTTTGTCCTAATTCTCTGGGTAATCTTGACAATAAGTCCTCAACATTGTCCTAAATATCTGTTGCCACCTTTCTCATGCTCCCTGCGATTCTGGATGGTACGCAGTTGATTTAAATTGTTTTATTCCTAAGCTATCCATAACTTCTTTGAATAACAGGGAGGTAACATTTGATCCGATTGTATTTCTGTGGGTAGTCCATATCGAGTAAAGAATTTAAGTAACTCCTCCACAATCTTTTTAGTTGTAATATTACGTACTGGAATGGCCTCTGGAAACCTAGTCGACACATCCATTATCATCAAAAGATATTAATTCCCACTTTTTACTTTAGGAAGCGGTCCTACGCAATCAATTAGGACCCTTGTAAAAGGTTCCTCAAATGCTGGAATGGGTATTCAGGGCACTGGTTTTATCACTGCTTGAGATATCCCTATCACTTGACATGTGTGACATGATTGACAACATTTAAATACATCTTTATGTAGTCCAGGCCAATAAAAATGTTTTTGCATTTTAGCTTGAGTTTTCCTTATTCCCAAATGATTTCCCACTGGTACCTTATGTGCAACTCGCAACACCTCCTCTCTATACCGTACTGCAATACTACTTGATGAACTTCTGCCCACTTTTCATCCGCCTGCATATGTAAAGGTCTCCATTTTCGCATCAAGACATTACTTTTACGGTACTAACACTCTGGTATACAAGCAGATTCCTCTTCCGTGTATGCTTTCTGATAAATCCGTTTTATTTCTACATCATTTTGTTGTAACTTCGCCAATTTTCCTGAACTAATAAAAATATCCGCCTCACCCTCCACCTGTTCTTGTTCTTTTTCAACCATCTGATCAAAAATCGTTTCTGATAATTGAACTTCAACTTCATCTTCACTCTTTGATTTCTCCTCTTGTCTTAACCTGTGACTGTGCGACCTTGTTACTACACAATCTGGAAGAATCCCAGGATATTTGACCTTCAACCCTTCAGTTGTCTGATTTTCCACTGGCTTATCAACCACAGTAGCCATCACTCCCACCTGCGATCGAGCTATATCAATACCCAAGATAAACTGTATCCCTGGACAAGATAGTTTCTCTATTACTCCTACTAGTGCTTCACCACTCTTCACTGGACTTTCCAACCTTACCTTATATAATTGAACACTACTCCTCTCATCCTGAATTCCACATATCACCACCTTTTCTGGCAATATTCTTCCCAGACTACAAAACTCCTCATCTCTTACCATTAAAGATTGACTAGCTCCCGCATCTCTTAAAATTGTGACTTCTTTACCAACTCCTCCTGATACACATGAGTAAACTTTACCCACACAAGTAAATTCTTTAAAGAGATCTGGCACCTTCTTATCAATCACTTCTTCATTAGGCTGTAAAATCTTTTGCACCTCCTTCGCTTCACTTGGGCTTTCCTTTACCACTTTAACACTGTCTTATTCTGATTTACCACATCAGCCTTCCCAGTGCTTTTCTTCAACAACCAACACTGTGACTTTACATGGCCTAGTGTATTACAGTGAAAACATTTGAAACTTTTCATGTCTCTTCCACCCTCCTGGATTTCTTTTTCAATCTGAGGTCCACTCTCCTTATTACCTCCCATCAGATCACCTTTACCTTTACCACTTGAGTATTTGTTATGTCCCCAGTTTCTATTCCTCACAGGCTGAAACTGTTGTCGGAAACCAAGCTTTGATTTATGAACTAATTCATAATCATCTGCCATTTCTGCTGCTAATCTCGCAGTTTTAACCCTCTGCTCTTCCACATGAGTTCTCACTACATCAGGAATTGAATTTTTAAACTCCTCCAAAAGTATAATTTCTCTGAGAGCTTCATACGTTTGGTCTATTTTCAAAGCCCTTATCCACCTATCAAAATTATTCTGTTTCATCCTTTCAAATTCCATGTATGTTTGATCAAATTCTTTCCTTAAATTTCTAAATCTTTGTCTGTAAGCTTCAGGCACTAGTTCATGAGCACCTAAGATGGATTTTTTCACCTCCTCATACGTCCCAGATACCTCCTCCGGTAGTGGTGCAAACAGTTCACGAGCCTTATCTATCAGCTTTGTTTGAATCAGTAATACCCACATGTCCTGTGGCCATATCATTTGTTTAGCCACCTTCTCAAATGAAATAAAAAAGGCTTCCACCTCCTTCTCGTCAAACCTTGGCAATGCTTGTCATATTTAACTAGATTCCCACCAAGCCTTTGAATTTGACACTCTTTCTCACTATCCTCATCACTATCAACCAACTGTACTTTTCCCTTTACGTCTGCCAATTTTAACTGACTGTCATGTTTCATGGCCATTTTCTGAAATTCAAACTCTCTCTCTTTATCTTTTTTCCTGATCTGTATCTCCCTTTTTCTTTCTTTTTGTTCTGCTAGGTCTATTCTTTCTGTTTTCCTTTCTTCTCTCTCTATTTCCTCTCTCTGTCTTTCTTTTTCCTCTCTCTCTCTCTTTCATATTCAAGCTGCTTTAATTCTTTCTCATGTTCCATTTGTTTAATTTGTAACTGAATTTTTGCCATTTCCAATGAGTCAAACTCTATCTCAGGTAACTTTAAATGCTGAGCCACTGCCATAATTACCTCACCTTTTCGCATTTTGTCAGGTAATGTGAACTGCAATATTTTTGCCAAATCTGACAGTCTGCTTATTATCTCTGTCCGTAAGGTGCTGCGTGTGACCGTCTCCATCCCCAAAAACTTTATATCCTCTGAAAAAGCCATTGTCCACAACACACTCCCTACTTAAACTGAGATACAACATCTGAAAAGCAACCACAATATGCTCAACCCTCACTGTCTTTAAGTTCACTAAACCAATCCAATAGATAGACTTTTAACCCGGATGAGCCCTCAAAGCTCACATGACACCCCCCACAATTTTAAGCTTAAATTCATGAACAGAATTTTAGAAAATCTGTTTAAACAGGCTTTCGATTGGAGCTAATTTTGACTTTGTCAAGCTTTTTGCGTGAGCTGTAGAATTTCTGACTGGACTCTGTACCCCTTTTTCCTTTTGCCCTGTAGTATAGGACTACAACTTTCTATGTTTCTTGTCCTTGAATATTCATAGAATCAAAGAATCAGAAAAAAACAGCGCAGAAAAGGCCCTTCGGCCCATCGAGTGCACACCGCCACATGAATGGCACCTGATCTGTCAATCCTAATCCCATTTGCCAGCACTTGGCCCACAGCCTTTAATGTTATGACGTGCCAGGTGCTCATCCAGGTACTTTTTAAAGGATGTGAGGCAACCCACCCCTACAACCCTCCCAGGCAGTATGTTCGAGACCGTCAACACCCACGAGATAAAAAGTTTTTCCTCAAATGCCCCCTGAACGTCCTGCCCCTCACCTTGAACTTGTGTCCCATCGTAACCGACTCTTCAACTAAGGGGAACAGCTGTTCCCTATCCACCCTGTCCATGCCCCATATAACCTTGTACAACTCGATCAGGTCACCCCTTAGCCTTCACTGCCCCAGCAAAAACAACCCAAGCCTATCCATCCTCTCTTCATAACTTAAATGTTCAATCCCAGGCAACATCCTGGTGAAGCGCCTCTCTGCTCCCACTCCAATGCAATCACATCCTTCCTACAATGTGCCGACCAGATCTGCACACAGTGCTCCAGCTGTGGCCTCACCAATGTTCTATGTAACTCCAACATGACTTCCTTGCTTTTGTAACCTCGATTGATATTCTTTTTATTATTACATACCAGTGGACTTCACACGGGGTTACACTAGTATGTCAAGATCTGCACAGTGGTGAAGGGTTTTACTCTGGTTTTCCCAAAGGATTCAATGGTGACTTAGCCCAAACGATGACAGAACCTGCATCAGACATAAATGGAGACTTTTTAAAAAATGATCAAGCTGGTTTACTGGAATTGCAACAAAATGTGTTATTGGTTTTGATTGACGACATACAATCATTACCAAAAAAAATCAGGCAAACCACACCAATATGAAAAATATTCCTGCTCTCTCACTCACACAACAGACTATTGATTAACTTTTGAGAACAGCTAAGCAAGTAAAAATTAATTAATAATTTGATAAAGAACAGTCAACATTGATTGTGTAAATTCATGATGCATTGAACAGCAGCAATTTAATAAGCTATACTGTAGTGGGTTTACAAGTCAACTAAATAATTGAACTATCAGGCATCAGTGAATTAAGAAACTAATATTGCAGCCGGCACCAATAAATTGATGGAGAAACAGGTATCACCTTAAAGATACACTCCCCCAACCATTAAGCCATTGTGGTTGCATGATGTACTGACTACAATCAGACTCGCAACCAGCTCCATCCCTCTTCCTGTCCATTGTCCGAGGTTGCATCAGATTATTTGTAACATTGGCTTCTGAATTGACCCTGAACTGAGCTTCCCACCACATACCCTCTCCATCAGCAAGGCTGTTTCAACTCATCTGCCTTTGTTACCCATGCTTTCATTGTCCTTAGATGTGGATCTCACAATGTCTTACTCGTGACCCCCTGTATTGCACCAGCTGTAAACTTGAGCTCATTGAAAGTGGGGATTAATTCTGTCCCTCAGAGTCTTTTCCAATAATTTCCCCACCACCGATTTTGGGCTCACCACCCTGCAATTACTTGGCTATTCCCTACTTTCTTTCTTGAATAATGGCACCATATTAGTTTTCCTCCAATCCTCCGGCACCTCTCTTGTAGGCAGGGAGGATTTGAAAATTAGTGCCCCTGTAATCTCCCCCTTGCCATGCAGCAGCCTCGGATACATCTCATCTGGGCCTGGGGATATATCCACTTTTAAGCCCGCTAAAACCACAAACACCTCTCAATGCTAATCTTTTCAATTATATCACAGTCCCCTTCCCTGCTTTCTATACTTACATCATCTTTCTCCATAGTGAACACAGATGCAAAATGTTCATTTAATACCTCCCTCCATCTTTCGGCTCCACACGCAGGTTGTCACTTTGGTCCATAATGGATCCTATTCTTTCCCTGGTTACCCTCTTGCCCTTAAATATAGTTATAAAACACCTTGGGGTTTTACTTTATTTTGTCTGCCAGTGTTTTTTCATGCCCCCTCTTTGTTCTCCTAATTTCTATTTTAAGTACCCCCCTGTACTTTCTATACCCCTCTACGCCAGTGTTTTTGAACTTTTTTGCCCATGACCCATTTTTACCAACCAGCCATCCTTCTGGACCCACATCGGCCGACCTTCGCGACCCTCGCTGGTCGACCTTCACGCCCCTCGCTGGTCGATCTTCACGCCCCATGCAACCCGAACTTTGCAACCCACCATTTTCACTTCCCTTTGATGTGACAGGAGAGCCTGCTTGATCCTCAAGATCTCACTTGCTTTGTAATTCAGTGTTACATTTCTGCGAAGGACTTCAGCTGATGTGTTAAGATCTCACTGCATCCGTGAAAAAAATCAAGAGGTTTGTCCTCGAACTCTTCTAATGTCTTTGAAATTTTGCGGCTTTTAAACTTTCATTTGCCAGTGCTTCCCTGAAGATAACACACATGAACTTTGAACCTGATTTGCAATGTCACAATTAATAACCCATACCCAAGTGATCATCTTTGTGCTGCTTTGTTCCTATTTTCAGCTTCTTCTTCAGGGGTTGTTCATCAGAGGTCCTGGAGCTCACTCCAACCCTGCTAGCAGCTGCAAAATGGAGGAATCTCTCTCGCGCCCAAAACACATGATGTCAGCGTTCAGGGCTCATGACCTGCTCTCTGCCACTACTCCAGGCAGGAAAATCCCAGCAGTTTAAACAAAAAATCTGCTCCTGGTTCAGCACGCTGATGTCAGGAGGAGGCGGTCTGCCTCGCTGGGCTATGGGCCTGCCTGCTGGGGCATGTGCAGAACGGCCAACATTCTCAAAGCCGGTCATGCCATTGGGCTATTGTTCCCGCGATCGGGAACACCGCGACGCATGACCCCGCGACCCTCCCGTCACCCTCCCCCAGAACCGGGGTCGTGACCCTGGGTTTGAAATTGACTGCGATAGGGCACCCACTGTTTTGAGCCACCTTTACCTTTACAGGAACATGTTGGCATTGTACACACTCGATTTCCTTTTTGAATGACTCGCATTGCTCTGATGTGGATTTTCCGACAAGTAGTTACTCCCAGTCCATTTTTGCCAAATCCTGTCTTATCCTATTAAAATCAGATTTTCCCCAATTCAGAAATCTCAGCGGCGATTCTCCCCCGCATTATGCCTGGTGCGCCTGAATAGCAGGAGAACCCTAAATGATGTTCGTGCCAGGTGCCTAATGGAGCATCTTGCTCCTGGCCTGTAGCACCTGACACAACCTGGTTGACACCCTAACTGGGCATGAACCAGACTCGCAAATTTAAATGAGTATTTCAACTAATTAAAATATGCGTTTCTGGGTTTTAGCTGGAGTATCCAGGCTCCTGGGATTCACCGCCCTTGCCGGCGCAGTGTGAGGCTCGTGGGAATCACTACTGGTTTTCAAAAACTGGTTTCTCCAGATTTGTGCCAAATCACGGCAGCAGGGCTCCTGGCTGGGAGGGCTGAAACATCCCAAGAGGCCGGTGAGTCCCAGCAGGCTGGTAGATCAGGCGCCCTGCCCGTACATGACTCTCAAATCAGCTGTAATGACTTAGCTGCATGTTCCCACCAGGCCTGGGTCGAACCTAGTTGGGGACATTGGGAAGATCATTGGTGGAACCAGGAGACTCGCAATGGGTTTCATGACTGGCGCGAAACCCGTTTTTACTGGGCCGTCGGGATTCTTTCCACTGACAGTCGGCCCCGGAGAATCCTGACCTTAATCACTTTTTGGGATAATTTCACCCTTATTTCTAGTCTATCTTTGTCCTTTTCCGTAACTACCTTAAATCTTACTGAGTTATGGTCGCTAAGACCGACACCTTTACCACGTGCCCAGCTTCATTCCCTTGTGCCACCTTTTGTAGGACTTGTAAGGATATGTCATGGGGCATGAATCACAGAAGATTAATATGCAGGTACAGCAAGGGACTCGGAAGGCAAATGGGATATTGTGCTTAATTGCAAGGGGAATAGAATATAAAAGTACAGAGGTTATGCAGCAGTTGTACACGGTGTTGGTGCGACAACATCTGAAGTACTGTGTACAATTTTGATCTCCTTATTTAAGCATTAGAAGCAGTGCAGAGAAGATTTACTCGACTGATTCCTGAGATGAAGTGGTGGTCTTACGATGAAAGGTTGGAAAAAGGTCCCACCTTTATCCATTGGGGTTTAGAAGAGTGAGGGGTGGTCTTACTGAACAATATGAGATCCTGAGAGGACTTGACAGGCTGGGTACAGAGAGGATGTGTCCTATTTTTGGATAGGATAGAATCAGAGAGCTTAGTTTGAAAAAAAGGCGATCTGCTATTAAGGTGGAGATGACGTGGCATTCTCCGGTCCGCCAGCCACATTTTCCAGCATGGCGCACCCTCGCTGCCAGCGGGGATGCTCCGTTTTGGCAGCCGGCCAATGGGATTTCCCATTGTGGCCACCCCACGCCGTTGGGAAAACCACGGGCGTGGGTGCACTGCTGGCGGAGTGGAGGATCCCACCAAAGGAGAATTCCGCAGGAGGTATTTTTTTTCTCAGAGGGTCATTAGTCTGTGCAATGACAGAGAGCAGTGGAGGCAATGAATATGTTGACGGCTGAGTTAGATAGATTCTTGATTGACAAGGGATTCAAAGGTTATCGGGGTCAACAGGAAAGTGAAGACGACAATCAAACCAACCATGATCCCGTAAAATGGAGCAAACTTGACGAGCTGAATTCTCCTAATTTATGTATTCATATGTACTTTATACACAAGTTTTTATCTACCTGACCCATTGGCTATGATTATCCTGCCAAAATAACAATAGGAATAATGTCACTCTGTATTATTTGTGTGCAGATTTTTATTCATGGAACAACTTTGGGTGAGGAACAGATACGCAGTTAAATTCAGATGTCCACAAGTTGCTGCCTGATATTCATCACTCTGCCAGTAGCTTCATGGAAATGCCAGCTGGCTTGTGGCTAACGATTGGCATGCATTGAATGACATGATGTTGCTTTATTAGTATAATAGGTATGGACGAAACTCACGACAGAAATTTAAATCCAGCTCATTCTCGTATAATTAATCGTGTGATTAGCACTAATTACTGCCAGTCAACCTTTCTGGCACAGAAAGCTTACTATCACAAATGTCGAGTCCCAATCCGTCGGGATTTAACTGTTGTTTGAATATTTTTAGATGTAAATTTTAAGTTTTTTTCTTTCTTCCGCCTTTTTTACTCACTTGATCCAACCTTTCTTTCTCTCATTTTACTTCGCTTTCTAATCTGGTATTTAATTGACCCACTCTAAATGTACAGTTCACTCAAATGTCTGGTCACCTATTTTCTTGCTGTGACACAGTCAGCTCACACTTTCATCAACTTACCACGCCAAAAGTTTCAAAAAGCTATATGTGCAGGATCAAATCTGAATGTTAGTTGGTGTCTGCATCAAAATAATGGGCTGGATTCTCCGCAGCTAAATGAACCAGAGGAGCATGTATGTTCTTTTACAACCAATAAATCGGCATGTAACCCTCACCGATTCCTGCACTGGTGGGAGGCTAGCACGGTGTTGGATGAAACTCACGCCTCCCGCAGCAGAAAGGGCCAGAGAATGGCATGCAGCGGTCGCACCGTATAATATGGCACCGGCTGTGTGTGGAGCTGACCCGCCATACACAATCCCACAGCCCACCCCCCCTTGGCCACCCCTTGGCCACTCCCCAACAGTCCCCTCAGCCCTCGCAGAAGCCCCCCCACCCCCCGGCGTCGGAGCCCATTCTCCGCCCGATCGCCAAACACGATTTTGGTGTTGGCAACGGAGAATCCCACCCAATATCGCTTTATGTGGTTGAGTGTCACTTTTGTCAGACAACTCTCCTGTCTTGGGATGTTTTGCCACGTTGACATTGCTCTATGAATGCAAGTTGCTGTTGATCCAATCTTTTTCCCCCTCTTTTTATCTTTCTATATTTAATTGAATTCTGATGCATCCTTCTTCTCCATGATTCCTCTGTTTCTTCCTCAATTCTGAAATCTCATGGTGATTTTCAAGCACCCAGACGAAGGTCTCAGATGACCCACTGTCTTTGCCACACCATCACCAGTTTGCATTTTTCGGACCAATAGAAGAAAAAACATTTTTGAGCTGAACAATGCAGGCAAACGTATAACTGATGACATATGTCCTGGGGTATCTTATTCCAGCAGGAATTGCCTGTAACACTCTTAAAAGACTTCAGAACCTTAATTTTGTTCATTGTTATTTTGGGGTGAGCTTTGATTTAAAGGACCAGTTTCATTCAAACATTGGAAATTTAAGCTTTCTTGAATTAACGTAGGAACACTCGCCCTGCTCTACCATTCAATTTAGATCGTGGCTGATCTACATCTTAACTTCCATTCCCTGCATCGCCTGTGAATTAAATTGCCCCAGACTATCAGCACCGTGCACACACAAGATTGCTTTCATATATAGCTAGATTTTCAAAGACCCAAACCAAGGAAAATCAGCCACCGAATTGTGAGATCAAATTGCAAACATTATCAGAAATGTTGCTTCATATTATGATGCAAATTCAGAATCTATTCTTCCCCCTCCCAAACAAAATCACAAGACAAATATAAACTGCTATGTCAATAATTCCCTCAGTTAAATTAAATCTCTGGAAAATCAGAATAAGCATATTCTTTCTTCCAACAAAATGTTCATTGTTCAACTGCAATAATCATCCATTTAATTGGCCGCAATGCCAATAGTTAAAACAAGTAAAAAATCAAAAATGCTAATTCAGATCTGTGGGGATCCGTTGGTGGGTGACAACTCTGCAGTTTGGATGAAAGGATATGCAAAGCTTCTGTGAAGCAGTCTGTGCTGAAAAGAAATTATTATTATTTTGGAAGCTTGAGGACTGATTTGCTGAACTATTTGCTAATTTACTATTCAGCCCCTTGATGGCGTTCTGATGTGTTAGTGGAAAGGAAGGCAAGGAGGGCATCTCTTGGCAATCCATTCGGTCGACCCCATTGGTCACGTTTCCGGCAATGACCTTTGCCTGCTGGGAGTGCATATACGAAAATGGAGTTATGTGTTCCTCACAACTTTCCTGATGATATTTACTCTTGTCAGGCAAGTTTCTGACCCAGGACTGGATTTCAAACATCAGCATTTTAAATTCCAAGTATTGTTGCACAGGGATCTTGATGGCGCACCTCATGGGATTCAGAATGTAGGAAAAATCAAGGATAATAAAAAGCAATGAAAATCAGTGAGGCTTATCCCACTGCGCACATAAATCCCCCAATACAGTGTCTACTACATTTGGATTACCCTAATAGGGTTTAATTCCTACATTCTGCTTTGCAAATGTTGCAAACGTTTATCACTATTTAGGGAAGGAATACATCTACTAACAGGATGCTGCTGTCAAGTCAAAAAGACATTCTGATTGTCACACAAGTAAGTAATGTGGGGTATATGAATTTCAGTGCCAGTGTGATGCCAGAAATGTAGGTTGTATGTCCCAATGACTGGCAGGTCATATCAAACAACACATCACTTCAGCTGTTTGCACCATGCAAAGTTCTGACCATTACCCAACCAGAACGTGCTTGCAAAACTCAAAACATAGTGCCTAACATTAGATGTGATCCCAGGATTGGGCAACATTTGCTAAACAATCCCGATTGTGCGAAGAATTACACTGAAAACTAATTTAAGCTTATCAGTCAGGCTCACAGTGCGGCTCACCTAAACAGGTCAGGAGCTATATATATTCACACACAAATCCTGTCCTTTGCAGACAAAAGGAGCATGTCCACGCATTATGCCTTTTTGCAACTAAACAAAAGCTTGGGTCAGCCATTCCCTGATTCGTTCCCCAAGGCAGTGCCTTGTTCATTCAGAGTCAAACGGCCTGGTTGGAATTTGAAACAAAAGCTTAACAGTTAACTGTTCTCTGCTGCATTCTCCATGGCAACACCTCTATCAATCAGAGTCCACTTGCCCACCAATCTGAACTCTCTTCTCATGCAGCATAAATTGCTATCTCCTTTACTGCTGGCTTACCTTGCTCACTGCCCTGATGAGTACAAGGCAAAAAGCAAGTCTTTTTTTCAGCAGTACTCAAGTTCTGTACTCCTTGTTTTACCTTGCCCGTATCATTCAATATTTCATGGGCAGGATTCTCCGTCCCGCCAGCCAGACAATGCGATTTCCCACTGTGGACAGTCCCACGTCGTCAGGAAATCCCCGGCCGTGGGAGAATCCCGATAGAGGAGAATCCAGCTCCATATATTTCGGTGAGATCCCAAAAAATTCTCTTCTTCCGAAACAAAAACATTAATTTTTTTCAACGATTTCCTTCATACTGTATCACACTTTCAGCTCTTCACAGCACCCAATACACACACGTATATATATTTATATATATGTGCCAGACCTGTATTGAAGGTCTGGCACATGCACTGTAAAACATTACTATAAACTCTGTAACGTTGTTGCCAGGCTATATCTTGCTGATTTTTACTCTCAGAATTCAAATTAGTTTTCCACACTCCCCTGAAATTGAAAGTGATAACTTTACCATGACTCCCAGATTATTTTCTAAACCTCTCCGTGGCAATTAAACTCAGTTCATTGTTTAGTAATGACCCCCTTCTCCAACAAATCCGTAACACGACACGTATATCAGTGTTAGATTTAATTTATCATATGCTTATTGAATTGCTCAACCAATCTAAATCTCTGCAACCCTGTTGCTCCATCTTCAGTCTCAATGGGTCTTCTATTCAGGTATTATCATCAAATTTGACAAATTACATTGGTTTTCAGATCCAGGTCACAAATGTAGATTGGAAACACCAGGAATCCAAATACTGACAACTGAAGAATTCCATTCCCTGCCTACCCACTGTGTGACATTGCAACTCTAATGAATACTTTCCTTTTCATGTGTTTAACCAGCTCCTTAGCTGATCTACCCTGGAGTCCCGGGATTCTTGGTTTAATTGGATACCTTTCATGATAACTACATAGCAGGGAGTTCAACAATCGACTTGCTCTGTAGAGTCGTCAAAGAGGTCAAGGATATTTGATGTGCAGGATTTTTTCTCTCTGAATCTGTGTTGCTTCTAATTATGTTATTGTTACCCTTTTACTCCTTGACGTTACCTCTTAGGCAATATCCTGCTTATGGGCAGGATTCACCGGCCACACTCGCCCAGCGACCAGGAATTCCCACCCGAGGTCAATGAACTTTTATTTGGTCTGTGGCCCGCCCGTGGCGATCTTGCGGCGGGCACGGTCGAAGAATCCGGCCTTATGTTACCTCTTTTAAATCTATGCTACTTCCAATTATCTTATTGCAATACAGTTACTCTATGAGTTTGCCCTTTTAGAGTAACCAATGTTATTCCATGGTCTTCACTGAATTAAGGGACAAACCGGTTTTGGAGAGAAAGCTATCCAAGATTATATGGGCCGGGATTCTCCGATCCCGCGGCCAAGTTCTGAAGCCGCCGTCAAAAGCAGCCCGAACCACTCCGGCGTCAACTGGCCTCCAGGCACAGGTATTCACCCCTTCCTAGGGGGCTAGTACGCTGCTGGAATGGTGTCCGCTGCTCCGGCGCTCGAAAGCCGGCTCGCCACAGCCACCACGAGTACCCACAGGCGCATGGGTTCCCGACTCTGTGGAGAACCATAGGCCCCCCCCACACAGACGGATCCCCCTTCCTCCCCACCCCTCCCCGAACCAGGACAGGCCCCGCAGCCAGAACTCCAAGGTCCCGCCAGGTAGGACCATACATAACCTACGCTGGCGGGACCCGGCCAGTGCCGGAGAAACGGCGGTCCAGCATCGAAGAGGCGTGGCATGATTCTCGCGGGGTCGGAGAATCCCGGCCATGGACTCCAATGGAGTGTTCTTGAAGGGCTGATTTTTTTCTTTGTCTCTCTCTCTCTTGATTTTCTTATGTTACTGTTTTATTGACATTAGACTGATGTACCCCAGCGGCATCTAATTTACATTCAGCAAACATCCATGAACGTGATAATGATCAGATACCCTGCTTTTTGTGATGTTGATTGAGGGATAATATTTGGTCAGGACACTATGAATATCTCTCCTCAAAATAGTGTCATGGAATTTTTTAACATCCACCAGAACAGTCCGATAGGGCCTTGGTTTAATGCTGTTTCTGAAAGACAGGACTCTCCGGTGGCGGGATCCTCCTCATCGCCGGCAGTGCACCCATGCCCGCGGATTTCCCGACGGCATGGGGTGACCACAATGCAAAAACAATGCATTGGCCGGCTGCGGGGTGGCGAATCCCGCTGCTGGAGGGGCGCACTGCACCGGAAAACGGGGCTGGCGGGACGGAGAATCCCACCCAAAACCTTTGACAGTACAGCACACCCTCTGTATCACACTGTAGTGTTAGCCTTGGTTTTTGTTCGCGAGTGGGGTCTGAACCTAGAATCCTCTCACATGAGAGATAAAAATGCAACTCACTGAGACACAGCAGGCACACACGTCTATCATTTCTCCTTTTACATACCGGTATTAGATTAGCCTGCTACATGGAAATGAAACAATTATTAAGGGCGGGATTTACCGGTTATTCTGGTCCCACCGACGGGGCATTGCATTCCCGGCGTCGAGGGGGATGCATCAACCGCCGAAAAGCACGGTGCAGTGTGGTCGGTAAATCCCGCCCTATCATTTGGATTGTTTCCACTGTAGTAGAGAAGGGCAAGAGGATTTTTTTTTAATCATGAAGGGTTTTGAAAAGGTAAATAAAAGTTTGGCCCAGATCTTCTCGTCTCCGAATGGTTGGTGACTGGACAGACAACATGAGGTGTTCGGCGGGAACCCACAGAATTCCCGGAGTACTAACTCTGTGGGATTTACCAGGGAATTACCTGGGAATTACCATAGGGGAGGGTATGGGGGAAGGGGGGGTATGGGGGAAGGGGATATGGGGGAAGGGGGGATATAGGGGAAGGGGGATATGTGGGAAGGGGGATATGGGGAAGGGGGGATATGGGTGAAGGGGGATTGGGGAAGGGGAAAAGGGGGGCAGGCAGTGGGGGGTCTCACTTGGCGCTGCGCAGAGGGCGGCCATTTTGCCGGGTCTCCGGGGGGGGGGGGGGGTCTTTTGCGCAGTGACGCCGCGCGTGTCCGTGACGGGTGACTCTGTCTCGAAAGGCGTCATGCCGCTATTAGCCCATTCCCGGACGGAGAATTCGCGATGTTTCGGGGGGCCCGACGCCGGAGTGATTTGCGCCGTTTTTGGCACCGGGTTCAGGCCATCGCGCCGATTTACGAAGAATCCCGCCCCTGGGGAATGCATATTTAAATGAGCTTAATGGTTCATTTAAATATGCATATCGTAATCTCGCCCAGCGAGAGCGAGATACAGATCGCAACTTCTCGTGAGACTCCGTTAAATCTTGCGAGATGTTTTGAGCGTTGCGAATCTAGCGAGAAGCCTCTCGTGAGATTCAACGCCCTCAACCCGACACCAAGTCGGGAGCAACAAGGCCGTTAAATCGCGCCCGCGGTCTAACTCTTGGGCAACTATAAAATTAAGCCCCACCAATCTCTCACACTGATCCATTCAACAGCCCCTTTAAGCCCCTGACAACCCTCTCATCCTCCAACTCCGATGAACCCAGCTGCCACAATATAATAATAATATAATAATAATAATAATCGCTTATTGTCACAAGTAGGCTTCAGTGAAGTTGCTGTGAAAAGCCCCTAGTCGCCACATTCCAGCGCCTGTTCGGGGAGGCCGGTACGGGAATTGAACCCGCGCAGCTGGCATTGTTATTCATTACAAGCCAGCTGTTTAGCCCACTGTGCAAAACCAGCCCCTAATCCAGCTGCCACCCTACCCACTTACCTCCCCCACCTACCAAATAACACATATACCCATTCCCTCACCCATTCACCCGTACACTCATTCACTAGCACACCGATAAGGTTGGGGACCACTTACCAGAATATGGCAGCTCGTGTCATTAAAAAGGGAAACATGGCTTCTTGTACAATTCTCTTTGCTGCTCTCTCTGTGGATGCTTGTGCTGAGGCAGTTCTGCAGGATTCTCCGTCAGAGGTTTGGACTGAAATTTCACCTGCAGGTGAGTGGCCAGTTTTTCGCCTGATCGGTGTCGGACAGGTCCTGATGCTGACTACAGCATTCGGGTAATCATTTTCAGTGGCTGCGCAACTGTGAGGAGAAGGCATCAATACAAACTCTCCTGTCAAGTGAGCAGGGAGTTTAAAAGGAACATATTTACTCTGAGAATTGCTGAATTGTGAAAAACCTTCCTTCGGGGACGGGTTGAGCTGGAAGCTATTGAACTTGTAAGGAAAGATTGGACAACCCATTTACATAGAACATACAGTGCAGAAGGGGGCCATTCGGGCCATCGAGTCTGCACCGACCCCCTTAAGCCCTCACTTCCACCCTATCCCCATAGCCCGATAACCTCTCCTAACCTTTTTGGACACTAAGTGCAATTTAGTATGGCCAATCCACCTAACCTGCACATCTTTGGACTGTGGGAGGAAACCAGAGCACCCGGAGGAAACCCACGCAGATACGGGGAGAACGTGCAGACTCCGCGCAGACAGTGTCCCAGCGGGGAATCGAACCTGGGACCCTGGCGCTGTGAAGCCACAGTGCTATCCACCTGTGCTTCCATGCTGCCCAGAAATAGAGTGTACAAATTTGAAATAGAGTAAGAAACAGGCTGATGAGGAGTTTGCAGGGCAGTGGGATTTGCTTTGGGGGAATCATTCTGCAGGCGTTCCACAGAGACGATGGGCCTAATTCCTCATTCTGCTGTCGTCTTCTTTGGCTCTCTGTCTCTCAATTCTTTTGCTGCTATTTTACTGGAAAATCAATGTTGTGCTTAATATCATTGCTGTCTTGGTCTCTTGAGGCCTTTTTTGCGCTTTTAATGTCTTTCAACCAAGTATAAAAAAAATCCCTTTACCACAGTTCGCTTACTGCTTCCACCTCGGAGCTTTAGAAATTTGCTTTTCCTTTCTTATTTCTTTTTTCATTGTCTTGATCATCCACCTCGTGGAGCATTTGTCCGATTTCGGTTTATTTTTCTGGAGTAATTGTTTATCCAGCGTTTAATGTTGCAGTTTTAACAGTGCTACAATATTCCTTGACCAAGATCCCTTTCTGCAATATTTGGTGGTTGATTTATTTTACTTCATTTCTAATTACTGAAGTTTGCTCATTTAAAAACACATATTTCTGTCCTTGTCTTTACTGCTGCTGATTGATATGTAATGTTAGACCTGATCCTGATAGCCAGTGAAGAGAAGATGGGCTGATCTTGCTGGAAAAATAATGGAGTTCACGACACACACTATCATTAACGCGTAAGTCAGCAGGCACTTTCAAGGGGATAAGAGAGACACGGTGAGTTCCAAATCACAAGAATTTGCTGATTGGTTCACGTTGTTCTGGCATTTGCTTCACACAAAAGGTATCTCTGCCTTAAGCTTCCCGTTATTTTTAAGACTATATTGGATTTGCACATCAGGGGCGTCATTCTCCGACCCCCCGCCGGGTCGGAGAATGGCCGTTGGCCGCCGTGAATCCCGCCCCCGCCGAAGTCTCCGCTCCCGGAGATTGGGCGGGGGCGGGAATCCGGCCGCGTCGGTTGGCGGGACCCCCCGCTGGATTCTCCGGCCCGGATGGGCCGAAGTCCCTCCCAGGAATTGCCTGTCCTGCCGACGTAAATCAAACCTGGTATTTACCGGCGGGACCAGGCGGCGTGGGCGGGTTCCGGGGTCCTGGGGGGGGGCGCGGGGCGATCTGACCCCGGGGGGTGCCCCCATGGTGGCCTGGCCCGCGATCGGGGGGGGGCACTCTTTCCCTTCCGCCTCCGCTACGGCCTCCACCATGGCGGAGGCAGAAGAGACTCTCCCCACTGCGCATGCGCGGGAAACTGACAGCAGCCGCTGACGCTCCCACGCATGCGCCGGGAAACTGACAGCGGCCGCTGACGCTCCCACGCATGCGCCGCATTTCCGTGCCAGCTGGCGGGGCAACAAACGCCATTTCCGCCAGCTGGCGGGGCGGAAATCCCTCCGGCGTCGGCCTAGCCCCTCAATGTTGGGGCTAGGCCGCCAAAGATGCGGAGACTTCCGCACCTTTTTACCGGCGCGATGCCCGTCTGATTGGCGCCGGCTTTGGCGCCAGTCGGCGGGCATCACGCCGTTGGGGGAGAATTTCGCCCCTGTTGTCCATTAAACTCACCACAGAAAGTTAGAACTGGTAACTAAGAGCATAAATGCCCTTTAATTTTGTGATAATTAATAGTAAAATGTGATTTAATTTCTCTGGATAGTGGCACAGTGGTTAGCGCTGCTGCTTCACAGCACCAGGGTTCCGGGTCCGATTCCAGCCTTGGGTGACTACTTGTGTAGAGTTTGCACCTCCTCTCCGTGCCTTCGTGGGTTTCTTCCGGGTGCTCCGGTTTCCTCCCACAGTCCAAAGATGTGCATATTAGATGGTTTCGCCATGCTAAATTGCCCCTTAATACCTAAAGATGTGTAGGTTAGGTGGGGTTATGGGGATAAGGTGGGGGAGTGGATCTAGGTATGGTGCTCTTTCAGAGGATCGATGCATATGTGATGGGCTGAATGGCCTCCTTCTGCATATAGGGATTCTATTGATTCTAATTGAAAGGCCCAGATCTTCTGGTCTCTGGATAATTGGAGGCCAGACGTATGACCCAAGATGCAGTTGGGATCCCACAGACGTCCCGATGCGTTGACTTCTGAGAAAATTATTTGGGAAGTTTGAACTTCTGATGGGCTGTTCCCCTATTCCCTAGGATGCTTCACAAAAATCTCCAATGCTGAGCTCGAGTTGGAGAATTAAGACAGTTCCAACGTACCTATTTGAATAGTTATCCAGGGAATGTCAGATGGGAGAATCCTAGTCTAACTCCTGGGCAACAGCAGAACCAACTTCTCAATCACTCACACTGACCTCCCCATCGCCCACCTCGACCCTTTAGCTAACCCCCTGAACCCCCCCCCCCAACCACACCCCGACCCAACTTGACTCCCCATCCAATCTCTCGACCTGATTACCCACCTGCCACTCTACTCACCTACTACCTCACCCACCTACCACCATACCCACTTATCTTACCGTCTTATCCATTCAATGATTCACTAATATTCACATGAGACATTTGAATGTACTGTACAGCAGCTAGTGTCATAAGAAGGGGCCATATATAGGGTGGGATTCTCCGACCCCCCGCCGGTCAGAGAATCGCTAGGGGGCGGCGTGAATCCTACCCCCGCCGGCTGGCGAATTCTCCGGTGCCGGGGGCGGGAATCGCGCCGTGCCAGTCGGCGGCCGCTGGCAGCGGTCCCCCCGGCGGTTCTCCGGCCCGCGATGGGCCGAGTGGCCGCCCGTTTTCGGCTGGTCCCGCCGGCATAAATTACAACAGGTACTTGCCGGCGAGACCTGCCTCGGAGGGGTGCGGGGGGATCTGGCCCCGGGAGGCGCTCCCATGGTGGCCAGGCCCGTGATCGGGGCCCACCGATCCGCGGGCGCGCCTGTGCCGTGGGGGCACTCTATTCCTCCACGTCGGCTGCTGTAACAGTTCGGCACCAGTTGGCATGGCGCCAAGCCCCTTCTGCGCCGGCCAGTGCGGCGCAAACCACTCCGCTGTCGGCCTAGCCCCTGAAGGTGCGGAGGATTCCGCACCTTCGGGGCGGCCCGACACCGGAGTGGTTCATGCCACTCCTCGGTGCCGGAGTGGCCCGCCCTGCCTGTTCGCGGAGAATCCCGCCCCTAGTCTTTTCTCTGATGCTGCTCCACTGCAATGGAATTCTCGGATGGAAGAAGAACCAGCCAGCAATGCAGAGCTGCACTGGGGCACAGAGAGTATGGTCAGAGCGGCAATCCAACAGTGGAAGATCCAGGCAAAGATCGAACAATTGTAACTGCCCATTCACATTCCTGTGTGTAGTAACTTCTTCATAGAGATGTAAAGAAAAATAAAACTTTAAAAAAAAAGTTTTACCTTTCTTTTTTGTCATGTTTTCTTCTTTTAATCCAATCTTCACTTCCCTCTCTCCATTTTCCTGCATCTGACTTGACTTCATTTATCCCTGTTCTCTGTTGGTCTTGCATTTCTTTCTCCGTTTTTCAATCTCTTTGGTTCAGGAGATACATTAGCAGGACCGCCGTTTTTTTGAGGTTCCACTGTCCACTCCACGGTGTTATCAGCTCAAACCTTCAGCCAGTTATAGTGCAAGAACGTTCCTCGCTAAAGGGGGGAGGCACGGTGGCACAGTGGTTACTGGTGCCTTACAGCACCAGGGACCCGGGTTCAATTGCAGCCTTGGGTCACTGTCTGTGTGGAGTTTGCGTGTATAACCTGTGTCAGTCTGGGTTTCCTCCGGGTGCTCCAGTTTCCTCCCACAGTCCAAAGATGTGCAGGTTAGGTGGATTCACCATGATAAAATTGCCCCTTGGCAATCCCCTTTGCTTCTTGTCCCATTTCCTCTCCATGTTTTAAAACCTTCCCCCTTGGATGTGCAGGTTAGGTGGGGTTGTGGGCACAGCATGGGGGAGTGGGCCGAGAGAGGGTACCCATTCAGAAGGTCAGTGAAGATTTGATGAGTTGAATGCCCTCCTTTTGCACTGTGTGATTCTGTGGTTCAATGGAGCAAACTGTTTCATGAATGTAACGGATGACACATGTCCAATATGCCTGCTCCTGCCAAATTTGGCCCAATTAATAGGCTGACCTTTGTGAACAAGGCATCAGTGACCTATTTGATAAAGCTGCAGGTGTATATGGCTGATGCCATCTGCTGTAATCTTGAGAGAGCCCAAGGCCACGAGCTTAAGGGCAGTAGTGACTTTGACTGCTGTATGTAAGCTATGGCCACATGAGGCATTAGATTGCAAGATTTCAAGAGATGGGAGAAAGCTTCCCTGCTCCTCACTTAACAATAGACATCTGACTATGGGCTGCATAAGGATACCTTCATGTGGTCTTCCCCTCCACCGTCCCTCCCTCTCCACACTCTACTTTCCGTATTGAATTCCTGACTCTTTCACCTACTGCTAAAGCTGTTGCTCCTCTTTCTCCAACCAGAATAGAGTCGGCAGAAGCCTCAATAACGCGCCTGTTTCTGAGCCAAACATGTGAGCGTGTGTGTTGATGTTCAACATTAATTTTGCACTCCATTTGGACAGGGCTTTCCAATGTCGATACCATGGTATCATCATGTTTGATCTGTTCAAGGTGCTTGTAAATATCCTTGTTGTAATCTAAGGGTAGTAATTCCTGCACAAATACCGACCATTCTTTATATCGCATTCCTCTGCACATTCTATCCATACACATGTAATCAAACTTACTTGTTAATACACGTGTAGCAATAGAACACACAATAATTTGTCTGATGCATGTATTTGGTGGCCATATAACATTATAGTTTTCTGCGGAACACATCCCTAGAACTCAAACATTGTATTTCTGATGCATTCAGGCAAAGGCAGCTTATTATCACCTTTACTTCAGTTATCCCCTTCCCCCCAGCCCCTAATTGACAAGTACTCCAGCTATTTTACTGATAGCATTACTGCAAAATATTAATTTGACGGACAAGTAACAAACTCTTGTATCAGAAGGAAGAGAATAATGAACTGAGTAATGATAGATAGGTTGGTGAAATGTCATCTGTGGAGTAACTTTGAGAGTCCATAAAGCACGATAAAATTATTGAATAATTAAAAGTGCTGAGTTCCATCCAGGACAGCCAGTGTGAATTTGTTAAAGATAAGTCATGTTTGACTTAATTAATCGAATCTTGTGAACAGTGGGTGTCAAATTTTAATAAGGTGCCTCGCAGAAACCTCATTTCAATAATTCAGTGGTGTATTAAATTGATGATTTGGTTTTAAAACATGGAGAGGAAATGGGACAAGAAGCAAAGTGGTAGAAGTAATGGACGTTGGTTGGATAGCAAAGAAAATTGAAAATGGTGTATACCTGGGTTCAGTGCTGGGCCCACCTTTGTTCTTTTTTAAATGTTTTCCGTCATTGGATGTGGGCATCGCTGTCCACCCCTTGAGCAGGGTCGCTGATGAGGCCATTTAAATGCCAACCGCATTGCTGTGGGTCTGGAGTCATATGGAAACCCAGACTCAGGACCAGGTGGGTTTCTGCAACGACCCCAGTAGCCGAAAATGACATTTCCCTCCACGACAGTTCTTGTAAGTGCAAATGTAAGTAGGTAGTGACATAAAAATGACAACAAATATTTATTGGTATCATAAACAGGGGTAAAATATGCAAGTATAGGGAATATGGCATCCCCCCATTGCAGAAAAAGTTTAGAGCGTGTTTGTAAGTTCAGCATAAGAATGTCAGTAGTAGGAGACGATATTTATTTGAAATATTGACACTGTGTCAGCAAAATATAAGAGAATATTCAACAGCAGTTATAAAAATTATGATGGACCCTAATAGAGTAAAAAAGGGAAGGCTACTTCCTCCATATTTGTGGCCCTCAGTTTAAAGTTGTCATGGATAGGGTGAAGGAAGTGGTTCTGTTCATTACACAGAGGGCTGTTGAAGCCTGGAATAATTACCACAGATAATGTTGCTGGTGGGGACCTGTACATCTTTGAACTGGCCAAAATTGAAGTAGAAGAAGGTAGAATCATAGACTCATTGAATTTACTGTGCAGAAGGAGGCCATTCAACCCATCGAGTCTGCACCAGCCCTTGGAAAGAGCACCCTACTGACGCACATGCCCACACCTCCACCCTATCCGTAACCCAGTAACCCCACCGATCCTTTTTAGAAGCTAACGGCAATTTAGCATGGCCACTCTACCTAGCCTGCACATCTTTGGATTGTGGGAGGAAACCGGAGCACCCGGGAGAAACCCACGCAGACATGGAGAGAATGTGCAGACTCCACCAAGACAGTGACCCAGCGGGGAATCGAACCTGGGACCCTGGAGCTGTGAAGCAACAATGCTAACCACTATGCTACTGTGGTGAAAAGCTACAGAAAGAGAGGAAAAGAGAAGGATTTGTTTTGGGTGCAATGGAGTAAATTCTGTTTTGGTTGGAACTTTAAAACAAAATCAACTTAAAATCATTGTATGGTCGGCGCAGGCCTGGAGGGCCGAAGGGCCTGTTCCTGTGCTGTACTTTTCTTTGTTCTTCTTTGTTCTTTGTTCAAAGTCCCATCGGCTCTCACAGGTGATTGTGAAAGGTCTCATGTTAAAGAAGAACAGGGGTTTTATCCTTGGTATCCTGACCATTATTTAGCCCTGAATCAACATCACAAAAACAGGTCACCTGATCTTCACCACAATGTCGTTTATGGGAGGTTGCTGTATACAGATTGACTGCCTCATTTCTTACATTATGACAGTGACTGGGCCTTAAAATATATTCCATTGTAAAACACTTGAAGAAGTCTTGAGGTTATGAAAGTTGCTATATAAATGCAAGGCTCTGCTTTAAATGCCATTTTCACTAGGGCACAAACTGGAAAGTGATGGATCACTCTGCCATTATATAACACTGAGCCCCCGCCCACCAGCAGCTCAATAGCAAAAATTAAAGTGAGGTAAAAAAAGGACGGTGATTCTGCCATCACCCATTTTATATCCCTGATGGTGCTGAGTCTCTCCTAGTTGTGTGAAATACTTCTATGCTGTCAACCTCCAAACATTAAATTCTAACCAAACTTTTAACAAAATATTAATCAAATACAAAGATAAACCCTTTGATGCTGAAGATGCATCATAGTTGATGACCATGCATGAGGGAACATTGACCTAACCTGCCCAGTAAGAAGCTGATAGGATGGTATGTGGCTTCGGTTTTAAGCCCCAAACATTTTCACATTCCGCTGACTTCAACGGAAAGGAACCAACTTTGAGTGAAAGCGTGCACCTGGGCAAGATGTTAAGCAGAGTAACTGGCATGAACTGTCCTGGCCACGAGGGAGTGGGAATGGAGACAGGGTGGGGAGAGGCAGGTTAAATAACAGAGAATCACATTGACGAGGCTTCCCTCCACTTTCCCCCTTTCAGAAAAGCTTTCCAGCAGGAGGAAGGAGGGGGAAAGAGCGATGCGTGGATCAGATGACCATTCCTTGGAGGCGGGCAGCAATTTGCATAATTAAGAATTAAGGACTGTATTAGATCCATTAGACTGGGTCGCAGACATTTTGCCAATTGTGCATCGGCATCCCTGTTCTATGGCGAGAGGTAGCTGCCAGTTTCATGGAGGCTGCCCCCCCACCCTCCTGTCAGCCTGGGAGGTCATTGGAGTCAGAGGCCAGGACCTTCTCCTGGAGTTCACATTGTGCTGGTTTGGCGTGATGCCCAAGTGACTCAGCACGTTGACGCAAAAACAGGAGGCGATTCCTCCCCGCCCCCCCCACCCCTCCACCATCCCCATCCCGCAACCCTCCGTCCTCCCCATCCCCCGTCAGTGGCAGGCCGCGTTTCCTGCCATTCAACATTGGGAAGCTCACTGTATAAATGAGCAGATCATTATCAGGCCCATCCACCAGAATCATGGCCCCATGTCAAATAATGCATCCACACTGGCATGATGTCAGCATGGCGTGATGCAGGACTGATCTCAGAAGGAGCGCACCTGCCATGCAGTGCTCCTAGGGAAGCTCGGAGGTGAGCACAGCGTTCCTGGTGTGGCTTTTCACTCAGAAGGGAGAGGGTGGTGGCAGGTGATGCTGGCGGGGTGCCAGGGGATGCACTCGGGTGAAGAATGTTTCTTGGTATGCTCACTGTGTGCATGGGCAGCCTTCAAATTTAGCTCAGATCACAGAAATGCTGATTTGATGGTGGGGAGGGGGAATCAGAGGCCGCCCACCAGCAATATGGTGTGGAACCCAGGCCTGCCTTCTTCTTCAGCCATGTCCTGCACTCTATGGGGTTAAAAAGCCGCTATTGCCCGTTGGCGGCTCAATGCCACCTTGCCCACCCGCCATCGAACTTTGCCGACATTGGAGAATATCCCAGCCAGAGGTTCCATGGCCCAAAGAGGACCATTGGGTTGCAAAGTAAGTCAGTCCAACAAGCCCCAGGAATAGATTCCCCGATGATCAGTCAACATTCTGCACTTGGCACCCAGAATTTTAAATAACACTTATTTCAGCAATGACTCTCTTCTGCCTCAGCAACCCCTACCTCTCTTCCAGGGGCTGTTGAGGCTTCAGCGCTGTCAACCCCCTTCTTGGGCCTTCAGGAGTTCATCTACCTCAATTGGTTTCTTAATTTTAATAATTTTAATTTTAATAATAATCTGTATTGTCACAAGTAGGCTTACATTAACACTGCAATGAAGTTACTGTGACAAGCCCCCAGTTGCCACATTCCGGCCCCTGTTCAAGTACACGGAGGGAGAATTCAGAATGTCCAAATTACCTAACAGCATGTCTTTCGGGACTTATAGAACATAGAACATAGAACATAGAACGATACAGCGCAGTACAGGCCCTTCGGCCCACGATGTTGCACCGAAACAAAAGCCATCTAACCTACACTATGCCATTATCATCCATATGTTTATCCAATAAACTTTTAAATGCCCTCAATGTTGGCGAGTTCACTACTGTTGCAGGTAGGGCATTCCACGGCCTCACTACTCTTTGCGTAAAGAACCTACCTCTGACCTCTGTCCTATATCTATTACCCCTCAGTTTAAAGCTATGTCCCCTCGTGCCAGCCATTTCCATCCACGGGAGAAGGCTCTCACTGTCCACCCTATCTAACCCCCTGATCATTTTGTATGCCTCTATTAAGTCTCCTCTTAACCTTCTTCTCTCCAACGAAAACAACCTCAAGTCCATCAGCCTTTCCTCATAAGATTTTCCCTCCATACCAGGCAACATCCTGGTAAATCTCCTCTGCACCCGCTCCAAAGCCTCCACGTCCTTCCTATAATGCGGTGACCAGAACTGTACGCAATACTCCAAATGTGGCCGTACCAGAGTTTTGTACAGCTGCAACATGACCTCCTGACTCCGGAACTCAATCCCTCTACCAATAAAGGCCAACACTCCATAGGCCTTCTTCACAACCCTATCAACCTGGGTGGCAACTTTCAGGGATCTATGTACATGGACACCTAGATCCCTCTGCTCATCCACACTTCCAAGAGCTTTACCTTGTGGGAGGAAACCGGAGCACCCGGAGGAAACCCACGTGGACACGGGGAGAACGTGCAGACTCCACACAGACAGTGACCCAAGCCCGGGAATCGAACCTGGGACCCTGGAGCTGTGAAGCAACAGTGCTAACCACCGTGCTACCGTGTGGCTCCCAAGGCACATGGTAAAATAAAATTCAGCCCCGTGTTTCATCGCCTAAGTCTTACATATGCCCATAAAAATCGGTCACAAGTTAGAATGTAAAGCATACTGATGAAAGCTCTTCTACAGTTTAAAAAGAAAAATTATGATTCACAATTACAATGAAAGAATGACTGGAGTTCACGCAAGCAATGAGTTAACTTGTTTATTTTATGGATGTATAGTTCCTGCTAGAACTGCAAATAAACCTTCAAGTAAAAGTCAGGAACATCGCATACTGATGGTAATCCTTGAATATTGTTTCACAATTGTGTAATAAACCTTTGGCTTTTCACAGCTGAGAAGTAATAATTCTGCCTGGAGTGTAAGTATCAAACCAGTCGCATAGAATAAATTAGCAACTGTTATCAGAAACCTGTGCTTTAAATGACTACAAATCAATGGCATAAACGATTATGTTCATTTCACACACAGAACAGAAGTTTTCTTGACTTGTGGTCTCGAACGTCCGATAAATTGTTGAGCAAAGTTTATTAAATTCAACAATTACAGGACTGTCGGAAGTGTCAAACGAGAAAAGACCATGGACCATCTAATTGAATTTCTACCATCCTAATAGAATCATAGACTTTACAGTGCAGAAGGAGGCTATTTGGACCATCGGGTCTGTACCAGCCTTTGGAAAGAGCACCCTACTTAAGCCCACTCCTCCACCCCATCCCCATAACCCCACCTAACCTTTTTGGACACTAAGGGCAATTTAGCACGGCCAATCCACCTAACTTGCACATCTTATGGACTGTGGGAGGAAACCGGAGCACCCGGAGGAAATCCAAGCAGGCACGGAGACTCCGCGCAGACAGGGAATCGACTCTGGGACCCTGGCGCTGTGAAGCAACAGTGCTAACTACTGTCCTACCGTGCCACCCACGGTGTAATAATACTGTTATAGTATATACAAATCATAGTAATCAAACTTTAGCTGAGCATGTATATTTAGAAAGCAATTAGAAGCAAGAGATGGACATGCTGCAAAAGTAAAATACTGCAGATGCCAGAAATCAGAAATGGAAGCAGAGAATTTTGAAGATACTTAGCAGGTCAGCCAGCATCAGCAGAGGGAGAAACCGAGTAAATGTTTCAAGCCTTAACTGATTGCTGGCCTCTCTCCTTCTCCAATTACATACAGGTGCCAAAATGGTCGTTGGAGTTGATCACACAGTGGCTGAACTCATGTTGCTAGTGACAGCTAAGGCAGTCAGATGCTGGAGAAGGAGATGCGATGACACAGGCTGAAGGCAACACCCTATGTGTTGTGGGCCGCCGCATTCCCTGCAGACCCGGCCACCAATCAGGCTGAGAAAGGGCCCAGGAGGGAAGGCCAGTGGTGGCCCAAGGTGCACACGGTCATTTGTCATTCAATGAGATAACGGACAGTATCACAGATTTGAGCCAGGGAAGTGGGATGGGAATTTTCAGAGATGGGAGGAGAAGGGAGTTAGGGCACTAAAGGATTTGTTTCTAGGGGGTCGGTTTGCAGGATTGAAGGAGCTGGGAGCGAAATATGGGCTGGAGCAGGGGGAAATGTTTAGATACATGCAGGTTCGAGACTTTGCCAAGAAGGAGATACAGAGCCTACCAGTAGAGCCGGCCTCCACATTGCTGGAGGAGGTGCTGACGACAGGGGGACTGGAGAAGGGGGTAGTGTCGGCAGTTTACGGAGCTATTTTGGAAGAGGAGAAGGCACTACTGGAATGGATCAAAGCAAAGTGGGAGTAAGAGTTGGGAGAGGGTCTCGATGAGGGGTTTTGGTGTGAGGTGCTCCGGAGAGTGAATGCCTCTATCTCATGCGCGAGGTTGGGGCTGATACAACTGAAGATGGTACATAGAGCACACTTCACAAGGGTGAGGATGAGCTGGCTTTTTGAGGGGGTAGAAGATGTGTGTGAACGTTGCGGGGGAGGGGCCTTCAAACCATGTTTGTAGGAAACCAAGTAGGAAGGAACTTAAGCAAGGAGTCAGGAGGGCAAAAGGGGTCACGAAAGGTCATTGGCAAATAAGGTTAAGGAAAATCCCAAGGCTTTTTACACGTACTTAAGAAGCAAGAGGGTAGCCAGGGAAAAGGTTGGCTCACTGACGGACAGGGGAGGGAATCTATGTGTGGAGCCAGAGGAAATGGGCGAGGTACTAAATTAATACTTTGCATCAGTATTCACCAAAGAGAAGGAATTGGTGAATGTTGGATCTGGAGAAGGGTGTATAGATAGCCTGGGTCACATTGAGATCCAAAAAGACAAGATGTTGGGCGTCTTGAAAGATATTAAGGTAGATAAGTCCCCAGGGCCTGATGGGATCTACCCCAGAATATTGAAGGAGGGAAGAGAGGAAATTACTGAGGCCTTGACAGAAATCCATGGATCCTCACTGTCTTCAGGTGATGTCCCGGAGGACTGGAGAATAGCGAATGTTGTTCCTTTGTTTAAGAAGGGTAGCAAGGATAAACCAGGGAACTACAGGCCAGTGAGCCTTACTTCAGTGGTAGGGAAATTACTGGAGAGAATTCTTCGAGACAGGATCTGCTCCCATTTGGAAGCAAGTGGGCGTATTAGCGAGAGGCAGCATGGTTTTGTGAAGGGGCGGTTGTGTCTCACTAACTTGATAGAGTTTTTCGAGGAGGTCACAAAGATGATTGATGCAGGTAGGGCCGTGGGTGTTGTCTATATGGACTTCAGTAAGGCCTTTGACAAGGTCCCTCATGGCAGACCGGTACAAAAGGTGAAGTCACACGTGATCAGAGGTGAGCTGGCAAGATGGATACAGAACTGGCTAGGTCGCAGAAGGCAGAGAGTAGCAATGGAAGGGTGCTTTTCTGATTGGAGGGCTGTGACTAGTGGTGTTCCACAGGAATCAATGCTGGGACCTTTGCTATTTGTGGTATATATAAATGATTAGGAAGAAAATATAACTGGTCTGATTAGTCAGTTTGCTGACGACACAAAGGTTGGTGGAATTGCGGATAGCGATGAGGACTGTCAGAGCATACAGCAGGATTTAAATTGTTTGGAGACTTGGGTGGCGAGATGGCAGATGGAGTTTAATCTGGACAAAGGTGAGGTAATGCATTTTGGAAGGTCTAATACAGGTAGGGAATATACAGTGAATGGTAGAACCCTCAAGAGTATTGACAGTCAGAGAGATCTAGGTGTACAGGTCCGCACGTCACTGAAAGGGCAACACAGGTGGAGAAGGTAGTCAAGAAGGCATACGGCATGCTTGCCTTCATTGGCCGGGGCATTGAGTATAAAAATTGGCAAGTCATGTTGCAGCTGTATAGATGCCTCTACCTCATGGATGACCGGGCAGCACGGTAGCACAGTGGATAGCATTGTGGCTTCACAGCGCCAGGGTCCCAGGTTCAATTCCTCGCTGGGTCACTGTCTGTGTGGAGTCTGCACATTCTCCCAGTGTCTGCGTGGGTTTCCTCCGGGTGCTCCGATTTCCTCCCACAGTCCAAAGACGTGCAGGTTAGGTGGATTGGCCATGCTAAATTGCCCTTAATGTCCAAAAAGGTTAGGAGGGATTATTGGGTTATGGGGATAGGGTGGAAGTGAGGGCTTAAGTGGGTCGGTGCAGACTCGATGGGCCGAATGGCCTCCTTCTGCACTGTATGTTCTATGTTCTATGTTCTATGCGTGAGGTTGGGGCTGATACAACTAAAGATGGTACATAGAGCACACTTCACAAGTATATTGGAATATAGTGTTCAATTCTGGTCGCCACACTACCAGAAGGATGTGGAGGCTTTAGAGAGGGTGCAGAAGAGATTTACCAGGATGTTGCCTGGTATGGAGGGCATTAGCTATGAGGAGAGGTTGAATAACCTTGGTTTGTTCTCACTGGAGCTTCGGAGGTTGAGGGGCGACCTGATAGATGTCTACAAAATTATGAGGGGCATAGATAGAGTGGATAGTCAGAGGCTTTGTCCCAGGGTAGAGGGGTCAATTATGAGGGGGCATAGGTTTAAGGTGCGAGTGGCAACGTTTAGAGGAGATATACGAGGCAGGTTTTTTACACAGAGGGTAGTGGGTACCTGGAACTCGCTGCCGGAGGAGGTGGGGGAAGCAGGGACGATAGTGATGTTTAAGGGGCATCTTGACAAATACATAAATCGGATGGGAATCAAGGGATACGGATCCCGGAAGTGTAGAAGATTTTAGTTTAGACGGGCAGCATGGTTGGCGCAGGCTTGGAGAGCCAAAGGGCCTGTTCCTGTGCTGTACTTTTCTTTGTTATTTGTTCTTTATATGTTTTGGTCCTGTGCAAAGCTGCAGGATTTTAGGGTAATCTCTAAAGTGGTGCACATGAAACTGGACCCGGGCCCTCGGGAGGCCATATCCAGGGTGTCGGACCAGCCGGGGTTGGAAACGGGTGCGGAGGCAGATGTTGTAGCCTTCGTCTCGTTGATCGCACGAAGGTGGGTTCTGTTGGGGTGGAGGTCAACCTCTCCGCCCTGTGCCTTGGCGTGGCGGGGGGACCTGCTGGAATTCTTACCTTTTGAGAAGGTGAAGTTTGAACTGAGGGGAAAGGTGGAGGGGTTCTACAATTCATGGGTGTTATTAATTATGCACTTTCAAGAATTGGATGACATTGAACATTAGGGGGGGGGCGCGTTGGGAGGTGACTGTATATGTTGATGGTGACTATGGGTGATTCCTGATTCCTTTTTTATTTGATGTTTGTGTTGACATGTGGGTTGTTGTTTGGGAGTTGGTGGGTGGATGGGATTGTTGCTGTTGATATGGGGATTGACATTGTATTTGTACCGTTGAGTGCTTGTTGGTGGGTGTAGATTTTGAAGAAAATCTAAAAAAAGGAGGAGAATAAAAATATTTTTTTTTAAATGAGATAACCGACAGCATGTGCCATAGATGACTGCGTCACAGCAGAGGGACATTGCGCCATTTGTGCCACGTCCTCACTGACAAGGAGGGCACACGCTCCAGGTGGATGTGATGGTCACCTCTACCCTCAACCTTTGGGCCACATGTTCATTTCAGGGCTCGAGCAGGGACCTGTGTGGCATTTCACAATCTACGTCCCACAGATGTGTCCCGGCGGTCACGGATGCTCTGTATGCCCGGGCATCAAACTTTATCACCTTTGAGCTGCACCAGGCCCACCAAGATTCCCGGGCAGCAGGATTCTCCACCATTGCCAGAGTGACCCAGGCGCAGGGGTCATTTTTTGGCAAGCATGTCATCCCTGCATCAGTGAGTGCCCTTTATTAACAGTAATCATGTGGGATAGGTAACCATCTCCATATCATCCCCGGTGTTTTAGAGGACCACGCTAAGGTGACGGGTTGGCTCTCGGTGAGAAGGGATACCTGCTGAGGTCATGGCTGATGATGCTGGTGCGGAGGACGAAGACCAATGGAACGACCCATTATAATGAGGCCCATGTTGCCACCCGTGATGTCATTGAATGGTGCATCGGACTGCTGAAAATTTGGTTCCATTGCCCGGACTGCTCTGGTGGTGCGCAGCAGTATACCCTCCAGGGGGTTTCCCGCTTTGTGGTGGTCTGCTGTGCCCTCCACAACCTGGCACAGCAGCGGTGCGGCATGCTGGAAGAGGTGGAGGAATATGTGGCCTCCTCTGTGGAGGAGGAGAAGACCGACCAGGAGGGCTGGATGACGAGTCGGAGGAAGAGCCGGATGAAGGGGGGCAGGCGGCAGCAGGGGCCCGACACGCCCGAGAACCAGGGAGGTCCTCACCTTCTCAAAGCTCTCATAGAATGAGGCTGTATCCATCAGCTCAATTCCCCCACCATTTCCCTCCCCCACAACCCCTGCTTCCCACTCCCCCTCCCCCAATTTCCTCTTTCCCCTGCAATTTCTTTCCCCAATCCCTCCTTCCCCCCCGCATTTCCCTACTTCCCCCTCCCCATTTCCCTCTTTCCCCCCATTTCCCTCCTTCCCCCACACCGCCTTCCCCCTCGCCATCTCCATTTCCTTCTTTCCCCCCCATTTCCCTTCTTTCCCTGAATCTCTCCTTCCCCCTTCCCCCATTTCCCTCCGTCCCCCATTTCTCTCCCTCTCCCCAAAACCCCTTATTCCCATCACCCCTCACTCCCCTAATCCTCTCCCCTCCCCATCACACCGACCCCACCCCGAGCACTCTGTCCCACCCTCCAAGGGTGATGGGCCTGTGTTTGCACTGTCAGCGAGTTTCTATACAAGGCAGGAGAGTGATGATCACTTGCTGTGAGGAAAGCTCCTGTGCTCCTCAGTTCCTGCTGAAGTCTGACTCCTGTCTCACCTCTGACAGCGCCCTTGCACCTATACTCTGAATGGAGTCTGTATCGGGGGCTTTTGATCTTGGATCACTGTGTCCTGGGATGCAGGGGGTGTGGGGAGCGAGGGCAAAAGTTGTGCAGACAGGCCCACTGTGTGAATTAACGTGACAGACTTCACATGTATCTGTTGCTACATGTTTTAAAAGTGAACATTTGACATTTCCAATCCCCCAGCTACAGATAGTGAACCCCCAGTGACCTCTGTGTTTCTCATTCTTCTTGATCCTTCATGGTCCAGTGCTACGTGTGGTTGTGTTCCCAGGATGCACATCAGACGTGGAGGCAGCCTGCTGCTTTCCGCGCCCTGTGGCCTTTCAGTCCCTTGGCGGACGCCCTCTGAAGGGCCTGGAACTGGGGTGCCGAGGCCAACTTACCGGTACCACAAGTGTCGCCGTGCTACCCTGATCTACCCACTGCCCTTGAGATGCATCGGTGTCAGAAGGGAGGGTTCCGAAGAACTGGAGACTGTTGTTGTCTCTTTGGTGGCAGGCCCTGACTTGGCCTCCTGCACGTCCTCCTCCCAGGGCTCTGGGGGACTGCATGGGACGGAGGGACAGCTGTAGTGAGCTCCAGAGATCTGGCTCTGCCAGTCCGGGTGGCACCTCACCATCTGAACCATGTTGTTGATGACCACAGCAATGATCCTCAGTGACTTTGCCATGCTCTGCAGTGCCTCGGCAATGTCCACCTGCATCTGGTACAGCTCCCTCAGCGATTGGGATGTGATGTCGAGACCCTCAACAAAGTTGTCACGGTCTGAGCCATGCCTTGTGCACCAGCACTCAAGAAGGGGCAATCGTACTCCAGGTCTTCCAATGCGGTCGTCACCCTAGCAGTGTTGGCCTCAGTGCCACGCGTTGTAAGCACCATCTCCTGTGCTTGAAGCCATTGGGACTCCTTCAATCGGCTATGCGGTCACTGGAATGTTGCTGATAACCCTCCTGGATGTCACGGATGTGTCCTATCATCTGCATCAGCTCTGCGAGAACCTTGTCCAGAGGTTCAACATCTGGCTGGGACCCAGCTGTGTCCTGGGATCCAACAGACCTCCAACTGCTGCCTCCCTTGGATGTTCCTGCCTCCAGCTGATGTGAATCAGCAACTGTGTGATACTCACCAGATTATGCCCCAGAGGTCTGTCCACCAATGTCAGCCAGCGAGGTGTGTGTCTTTGCGCTGGCGGAAGGTGGGGGTGATAGTTGTGACGCTTCGCCGGTGGCGGGGGAAAGAACAACTCAAGATGGCCCGGCCTGATCAGATGGAGATCCTTCGAGACAATGAAGACGTGGTCAGTGAAAGAAAAAGATAAATTTTGTGGGACATTACATGGGCAGCATGGTAGCATAGTGGTTAGCACAATGGCTTCACAGCGCCAGGGTCCCAGGTTTGATTCCCGGTTTGGGTCATTGTCTGTGCAGAGTCTGCACATTCTCCCCGTGTCTGTGTGGGTTTCCTCCGGGTGCTCAGGTTTCCTCCCACAGTCCAAAGTTGTGCAGGGGCAGGCGGATTGGCCTTGTTAAATTGTCCTTAGTGCCCAAAAAATGTAAGGTAAGGTGGGGTTACTGGGATGATGTGGAGGTGTGGGGATAGGGTGGAGGTGCGGGCTTAGGTAGGGTGCTCTTTCCAAGGGGTGTTGCAGACTCAATGGGCCGAATGGCCTCCTTCTGCACTGTAAATTCTGTGATTCTGTGATTAAAAACTCACTTGACACAGGTCATCTGAGTGAAGGGGCAGTGGATCCTAACCATTGTGGCGCAGGCCAACCTTACTCTCAGTAACTGCTCTCTCCTTGGTCAACACCGCCATCCCTCCGGCCCATTCCTCATAGGGGGTGAGGACTTGGATCTCTGGCATCCCACACCCCGCGTCTTGAACCTTTCCCGCTTATTATGGGCTGTCTTCTCTGATGGAGACGAAGAGAGGGCATTGTGAGCAGCACGCTTGTTGGGTCAGGGGGCTCTATAGCAGGTGGCATTTGTGGGCACCGCACCTGGACATGAAGAGGTTGTGCTGGTGCGTGACACGGGGTGCTGAGGACCAAGCATGAAGGCCGGATGTGGGGAGGGTGTGAGGTTTTAGCCAGTGATTTTTCGGGGGGAACATTTGGGAATTTAACGGGTGGCAGGCGGAACTGATGCCAGGAGAGAGGTGGTAACTTACCCTTGTAGCTCGGTAGAGGTCACCGGTCTTCTTCCTACATTGTACAGCGATCCTCCTGGACATGCTGCCCGCACTGTCAGCCACTGCTACTGCCTCCCAGGGGGGCATTGCTGACCCTGCTGCTGGCCTTCTGAACCCCCCCCAACTCCCCCCCCCCCCTGGGGGAACAGGGTGCCCCGCCACTCTTCAAAGCCTCGAGAAGCCTTGTGAGGTTGGCATACCCAAAGCGAGGAGCAGATCTGCGCGCTGCCGTGCTTGTGTGTTGACTGGGAGTGAGTGGTGAATGAGCATTTCAAGCAGCTCCCCCTTGTTGGCGGCAAGAAGCCATTAGGAGCGGCGCGGTAGCACAGCGGTTAGCACTGCTGCCTCACAGCTCCATAGTCCTGGGTTCAATTCCGGCCTCGGGTGACTGTCTGTGTGGAGTTTTCACTTCCTCCCCGTGTCTACGTGGGTTTCCTCCGGGTGCTCCGGTTTCCTCCCACAGTTCAAAGATGTGCAGGTTAAGTGGATTGGCCATGCTCAATTGCCCCTTAGTGTTCAAAAGGTTGGTGGGGTAACTGGGCTATGGGGATGGGGTGGAGGTCCAAGAGCCGGTGCAGGCTCCATGGGCCGAATGGCCTCCTTCTGCACTGTAAATTCTACGATGATTCTACGATTCTATGATTCTAATCTGAGGCGTGAGTCCAATGAATTAAACGGCGAAACAGCCAGTAATGGCGAGAAGCTCCTGGGGGCTTATTTTTGGCACTGGCTGCCATCGAATACGGGCTGCGATCTTGCCAATGCGGCCGTCGAGAGACACCCTGCCAAACGCACCCAAAATGACACTTAGAAATGTTTCCGTTGAATCGCGCCCATGTTTCTATTTGAAAGTAGAAGCGAGTGTACACAGGATGGATTGTTAAAATGTAACATGTGAAGATAAAATCAGCTTGGCTAAGGAGAGGATTAGGTTGGTGCTACAAGTTTCCTTTCTCTGAAAACAAAAATGAGTGTAATGATTATTCTTATTCTTAAATAATGGTGGTTTGACCAAAAAAGGGGACATAGCTGTGCGAATGTGAGTACATGAATTAATAGCCATACATCAAAGCTGCCAATGCATTATTTATTTCATTTAACCTTCCTTAATTAAAATGTATGCTGTAATATGGAAGTTACTCAGTGTGTGGAAGTAGAATAGAAGGTATCAAAATGAATCATCTCATTGTTTAACAGTCTGATAAAGAATTAAAATGGTTCAATTCGATTGCCAATATTAACAGGCTTTGTGATCAGCCCGGGGAATAATAACTGGTTTCAGGCAAACACAAACAATCAGGCCCTTGGCAAAAGGAGGCTGGATGGCCGGAAATGGCATTTCAAGGGAGTTGTGGGACTGGCCATGGGATTCATAACAGGAACAATTAAGAAAAGCAGTTGCGAAGGTGTTGCAAAAGTCTTGTTGATCAAGGGCAGAGGTATTTGCAAAGACCATGAGAAGTTAATGATAGGTTCTAACGCCATGGTTTTAATTAAGGACTTTAATTCCCCTTGCCCCTTCATAGCCTCAATGCCCCTAAACTTCCCCCATCAAATTCGCTATCAAATCCCCCATAATAATTCGCCTATTAAATGTCAACTCATGGCCCACTCCCACATACCTTCATACCCTCCGTGCCATCTCCATAGCCACTCACCCATGGACAGATCTCAGGATTAGTCTAGACAGTGAAAAAAATAGAGTCTAGACAGTGAATAAAAATCTAATGCAGCTCTCACTCCTACATGTTTTACCATGAAAAAAATTTCCATTCATAAAACCCATTCAAAATATTTGAATCTCTTAAAGTGTTTAATCCCTTATAAAAACAAATCACACTTTGATTCAAAACCCACATCAAAGAGAGCTAATCATTTAACAGGCTCTATAATCTGTCAATCTAATTGTGATCTCAGGACTCCCTGCTGATTTAATTGTAGCTTTTGAAATTAATCCAACCATTGCTAATGGCATGACAGCCTTTGGGGAAATATCAACAAAGATCTCTCTTGGAAATATAGAACCAGATGCTCCTGTATTTTTCCTAGTAAAGTTGGCGTAGTCCGAGATGACCATAGGCTGTTTTCCCCTGTGAGGGAGAGAGCTGACTGGTAGTGATTTAACCTGAGCATCAACACATCTCAGGCGAGGGGCAATGTTGAGAAGGGGCCTTCATGAATATCCTCACAACAGAATCCCTCGCAATCCCCAACATGCATAAATTTGCTTCTGGCCTCGCTCTGCATCACAAACCAGCTGTCCAGCCAACGGAGCCAAATCGGCATCCGGTTTTTCCTAACCTATTCCTCTTAGGGCAGCACGGTAGTATAGTGGTTAGCACAATTGCTTCACAGCTCCAGGGTCCCAGGTTCGATTCCCGGCTTGGGTCACTGTCTGTACGGAGTCTGCACGATCTCCCCGTGTGTGTGTGGGTTTCCTCCGGGTGCTCCGGTTTCCTCCCACAGTCCAAAGATGTGCAGGTTAGGTGGATTGGCCATGCTAAATTGCCCTTAGTGTCCAAAATTGCCCTTAGTGTTGGGTGGGGTTACTGGGTTATGAGGATAGGGTGGAGATGTGGGCTTGGGTAGGGTGCTCTTTCAAAGAGCCGGTGCAGACTCAATGGGCTGAATGGCCACCTTCTGCACTGTAAATCTATTTTTCTATAATTCTATGATTAATCAGAGCATCCAGTAGAAGATTTTTTTTAAACTCCCACTACAGCTGTAGTCTACTTTTCAAAAGTTTACAGGATGGGGCGTTCAAAATGAGCTGCAGATCATGAGAGTTGTACAGACCATATCCACCCATCAAGAGCTTTCACGTCTATTGCATCAATTTGTGACACCCACACTGCAGGATTAGTACCTTGCATCAGCCAAACTGGGGTCTACTTTAACTTATAACTGAGTTCACATGGTCATGATGTGTTTGGGTGTCCCTCTTGCGTAAATTACTCTACACATCTTTTCACCTGGCTGTAGAAATTATATTTTTCAGAAATGGGGGACGGAATTCCACACCTGTGTCCTGCTCAACATTTTTAAAGGTCTGTGGAGATCATCCTGACTGCCCAGTCCAGCCTATAGTCTATAAGTCTGACAGGAAGATATTTGGAATGCCAGATTTTCTATATTGTTACATTTTAAACTGCCTGTTTAATTTCTAAATTGCCTGTTTAATTTCTAAATACAGTACAGTTTGGGGTGCAAATGATAGCATTTCTATCTGGATACAAGGCCCATGTGATTCACTTTGCCCTGTGGCTGAGTTTTAGGAGGGAGGTCCGTAGACAACCAGTGTAGTATCAGGTTTCACGCTTCCCACACATATGCTTGAACCTGATAGACCCAGTTAGCTGCAAGAATCTGAAATAGAGGGATAGAGAGTGTGCAACACAGAATGTGGGAGGGTGCTCACACTCAGTTTTAAGGGATCGAAGCCCATGAAGATTTAGCAAGGTTGGAAGAATCACTTAGCTTTGGCTGGAGAGAAGAATCTCCAGAGTAACCCTCACTGTGAAAGCTGCAAGAATCTGAAATAGAGGGATAGAGAGTGTGCAACACAGAATGTGGGAGGGTGCTCACACTCAGTTTTAAGGGATCGAAGCCCATGATGATTTAGCAAGGTTGGAAGAATCACTTAGCCTTGGCTGGAGAGAAGAATCTCCAGCGTAACCCCCACTGTGAAAGCTATCTCAAGGATCAGACATTATCTATCTGAAAAACGATAAAGGAACAAAGCCATCAGGAGCTATGGACTGGCTCCTAGAGAATGAAGAACCCACCTATGGGACAGATAAAGTATAACCTTGGTTATTTTAATAGTTAAGTGGTGAGTCTTTTCTGTAGTTTTGATGATAAATTATCCAATCAATTATTTTGTTTACTGCAGTAAACATCTTAAAACTTGAAATCTTACGTGAGCCTTCCAGTCATTCACTGGAAATTTAAGTATCTTTTTTCAAAGCTATTGGTATCTCCTTAGCTCATACCACTGTGCCATAATAGTATAGATATTTTATTCAATAGTTTGGGTGTCGGAAAAAGTATTAATTATTCCATAAAGTTAAAGCTGCCATTGGTTTATAATGCGTGTACGCTCTGACTTTAACATTGCAATACTTACCTCTTTAAAAATGTTGAGCGCTGTATTATAGGAAGTGGTTGGGGCTGAGCACAATATTTTTTGAAAACCAGTGGCATTTTTGGAGCCTTGCATAGCTGCCCTCTGTAACCAAGTTGCTGATCAGCAGACAGAAAAAGAGTCAGCAACCCTCTCCTGACCCCACTCCCCAAGTAGAAATCATAAGGAACTCACTGCTAAATGCTTGTCAATTTGAAGTGGTTACTGAAGAATTTAAATAAATATTTTCTGAGATGTCTCCGACTTGTACCAGTAGGAAACCCGTTCTGCAAGGGCTCTACTAACTCCCAATATATTAGAGAACACTTGAAAGATCATGATTGGCTCAGTTTACATGAGTGATCTGGGGCGAGATTCTCCGACCCCCCGCCGGGTCGGAGGATCGCCGGGGGCTGGCGTGAATCCCGCCCCTGCCGGTTGCCGAAGTCTCCGGCACCGGAGATTCGGCGGAGGCGGGAATCGCGCCGCGCCGGTTGGCGGGCCCCCCCGCTCGATTCTCCGGCCCGTATGGGCCGAAGTCCCGCCGCTAAAATGCCTGTCCCGCCGGCGTAAATTAAACCACCTACCTTACCGGCGGGACAAGGCGGCGTGGGCGGGCTCCGGGATTCTGGGGGGGGCGCGGGGCGATCTGGCCCCGGGGGGTGCCTCCACGGTGGCCTGGCCCGCGATCGGGGTCCACCGATCCGCGAGGGGGCCTGTGCCGTGGGGGCACACTTTCCCTTCCGCCTCCGCCACGGTCTCCACCATGGCGGAGGCAGAAGAGACTCCCTCCACTGCACATGCGTGGGAAGCTGTTAGCGGCCGCTGACGCTCCCGCGCATGCGCCGCCCGGAGATGTCATTTCCGCGCCAGCTGGCGGGGCACCAAAGGCCGTTTCCGCCAGCTGGCGGGGCGGAAATTCGTCCGGCGCCGACCTAGCCCCTTAAGGTTGGGGCTCGGCCCCCAAAGATGCGGAGCATTCCGCACCTTTGGGGCGGCGCGATGCACGTCTGATTTGCGCCGTTTTGGGCGCCAGTCGGCGGACATCGCGCCGTTTCCGGAGAATTTCTTCCCTGGTCTCTCACCATAAAATCGCGATACAAAGAACAAAGAACAAAGAAATGTACAGCACAGGAACAGGCCCTTCGGCCCTCCAAGCCCGTGCCGACCATGCTGCCCGACTAAACTACAATCTTCTACACTTCCTGGGTCCGTATCCCTCTATTCCCATACAATTCATGTATTTGTCAAGATGCCCCTTAAATGTCACTATCGTCCCTGCTTCCACCACCTCCTCCAGTAGCGAGTTCCAGGCACCAACTACCCTCTGTGTAAAAAACCTGCCTCGTACATCCACTCTACACCTTGCCCCTCTCACCTTAAACCTATGCCCCCTAGTAATTGACCCCTCTACCCCGGGGAAAAGCCTCTGACTATCCACTCTGTCTATGCCCCTCATAATTTTGTAGACCTCTATCAGGTCGCCCCTCAACCTCCTTCGTTCCAGTGAGAACAAACCGAGTTTATTCAACCGCTCCTCATAGCTAATGCCCTCCATACCAGGCAACATTCTGATAAATCTCTTCTGCACACTCTCTAAAGCCTCCACATCCTTCTGGTAGTGTGGCGACCAGAATTGAACACTATACTCCAAGTGTGGCCTAACTAAGGTTCTATACAGCTGCAACATGACTTGCCAATTCTTATACTCAATGCCCCGGTCAATGAAGGCAAGCATGCCGTATGCCTTCTTGACTACCTTCTTCACCTGTGTTGCCCCTTTCAGTGACCTGTTGACCTGTACCCCTAGATCTCTTTGACTTTCAATACTCTTGAGGGTTCGACCATTCACTGTGTATTCCCTACGTGCATTAGACCTTCCAAAATGCATTACCTCACATTTGTCCGGATTAAACTCCATCTGCCATTTCTCCGCCCAAGTCTCCAAACAATCTAAATCCTGCTGTATCCTCTGACAGTCCTCATCGCTATCCGCAATTCCACCAACCTTTGTGTCGTCTGCAAACTTACTAATCAGACCAGTTACATTTTCCTCCAAATCATTTATATATACTACAAACAGCAAAGGTCCCAGCACTGATCCCTGTGGAACACCACTGGTCACAGCCCTCCAATTAGAAAAGCATCCTTCCATTGCTACTCTCTGCCTTCTATGACCTAGCCAGTTCTGTATCCACTTTGCCAGCTCACCCTTGATCCCGTGTGACTTCGCCTTTTGTACTAGTCTACCATGAGGGGCCTTGTCAAAGGCCTTATTGAAGTCCACATAGACAACATCCACTGCCCTACCTGCATCAATCATCTTTGTGACCTCCTCAAAAAACTCTATCAAGTTAGTGAGACACGACCTCCCCTTCACAAAACCATGCTGCCTCTCACTAATACATCCATTTGCTTCCAAATGGGAGTAGATCCTGTCTCGAAGAATTTTCTCCAGTAATTTCCCTACCACTGACGTAAGGCTCACCGGCCTGTAGTTCCCTGGATTATCCTTGCTACTCTCCTTAAACAGAGGAACAACATTGGCTATTCTCCAGTCCTCCAGGACATCACCTGAAGACAGTGAGGATCCAAAGATTTCTGTCAAGGCCTCAGCAATTTCCTCTCCAGCCTCCTTCAGTATTCTGGAGTAGATCCCATCAGGCCCTGGGGACTTATCTACCTTAATATTTTTTAAGACACCCAACACCTCGTCTTTTTGGATCTCAATGTGACCCAGGCTATCTACACACCCTTCTCCAGACTCAACATCTACCAATTTCTTCTCTTTGGTGAATACTGATGCAAAGTATTCATTTAATACCTCACCCATTTCCTCTGGCTCCACACATAGATTCCCTTGCCTATCCTTCAGTGGGCCAACCCTTTCCCTGGCTACCCTCTTGCTTTTTATGTATGTGTAAAAAGCCTTGGGATTTTCCTTAACCCTATTTGCCAATGACAATGATAGTTGGAATGTCTGACAACAAATTGAAAAAAAACATTCAAAGCTATTAATTGAAACTGAAGCTGGAAGGGGCGATCATCATCGTCTGCCTTCAACGAAATAATTTTATCAAAGAGGGTTTTTACACCAATCAAAAAAAAGCCAACATCCTCTGCATTAAACCTTATAATTTTATCAAAGAGGCTTGTTGTAACAGTTCAAAAAAGACAGCAGAAACAGCATTGGCCATATTGAGTTCTGAAAAAAGAAAGCAAAGTGTTTATATAACACTTTTCACGACCAGCGGATATCAAAGTGCTTCACAGCCAATGAGATACTTTTAAAATATAGTCACTGTTGTAGTGTAGGAAATGCAGCAGCCAATTTACGCACAGCAAACTCCCACAAACAACTGATGTGTTGGGTGTTCTGGATCACAAATAGGTCACCAACACTGGAAGTGGTGCAACTCTATTTTATTATAAGGTTAAATTTCTTAACATACTTGAACTGTGGGTAAATGCAATACCAGCTTTAACTGTTGACCCTTGCCTAGTCCTAACCAGGTGATGCACTCAGCACATGGTGAATGTCTGTGTTGCAGGCTGTGAGCTCTGTGCTCTGAGCTGGCCGCTACTAGAATCAGCCGGAACCTTCCTGCCCCTTGTCTTTATAGTGCGTGTGCTCTCACCGGTGATTGGCTGCGGTGTGTATGCTGATTGTTCCCACTGCATGTCCATCAGTGTGTGTGTGTGTGTGTGTGTCTGCACCATACTATACTGGTGTATATTGTGACAACAACAACAACGCGGCCATGAGCTGATAATCTGATTTTTGTGACATTGATTGAGGGATAAATGAGAACTAGGACACCGGGGATAATTCCCCTGCCTATGAAATAGTGCTATGGGATCTTCTGCATCAACCCAGGCCGAGGGGCTGGGACCTCAGTCTAAAGTCTAATCCAAAAGACAATGGGTGGGATTCTCCGGCTCGCCACGCCACATTTCTGCCTCCACCCGTCGGCGGGATTCTCTGCTACACCGGCCAGTCAATGGGGTATTCCATTGTGGGGCAGCCCCATGCCGTCGGGAACCCCCGGGCGCCGGCAAAACGGAGCACCCCGCCGGCAGAGAATCCCGCCCAACATCTCCAAGGGTCGGCATGGTAGCACAGTGCTTCACAGTGCCAAAGACCTGGGCTCAATTCCCGGCTTGGGTCACTGTCTGCGCGGAGTCTGCATGTTCTCTCCATGTCTGCGTGGGTTTCCTCCGGGCGCTCTGATTTTCTCCCACAAGTCCCGAAAGACATATTTGTTAAGTGAATTGGACATTCTGATTTCTCCCTCTGTGTACCGGACAGGCGCTGGAATGTGGCGACTCGGGGATTTTCACAGTAGTGCTAATGTAAGCCTACATGTGACACTAATAAAGATTACTTTAAAAATTATTACCAATAAAACAGCACAACACCCTCCCAGTACTGCTCTGGGATGTCAGCCTTGTTTTCTTTTATGTTTAAGGGCCGGAGAAAGACGTGAATACAGAACTTAACAACTCAGTGCTACCGACTGAGGCATTGCTGACACTCGTGAATCTTAAACTATACTTACACATATTTTCCAAAAATTGATATTTTCTGAACTTCAGAATAGGCAATTGGAAAATTTAATTTAAAAAAAAATTAAGTACAAATTGAGTTACTTTTCTAGCTCTCATAAAAAAAAACCACAGCCATTTACAAAGTTTATCAGTGAAGTTGTATGAAAATGAAAATGAAAATCGTTTATTGTCACAAGTAGGCTTCAATGAAGTTACTGTGAAAAGCCCCTAGTTGCCAGATTCCGGCACCTGTTCGGGGAGGCTGGTACGGGAATTGAACCATACTGCTGGCCTGCCTTGGTCTGCTTTAAAAGCCAGCTATTTAGCCCAGTGTGCTAAACCAGCCCCTCCCGTTGTACACTTCAGCACTGATTTTCAAATCATTTTAATTGTATTCAGAATTCACGGTTTGATATATTCTTGTTGTTCCATTGTTTATCAACAGTTTGCATCTTGGTGTGGAGATCTTATGGACCAACATTCAATAAGGATTGGCCTGTCTGCAAAACAATAACATAAAAGCACATTGCTGCTATCATTGTTTAACACGGCTGCATAGAATGCCATAATTAAGCTTTATTCAGCAGCCTCAGCAGGGAGTATTCATCTGCCAAATATTGAATTGCTCTGAGAGTAATTTGCTTGAATAAATGCATGTGCGACTACTTTTACTTCAGTGTCTGCCTGATCAAGCTGTAATTTAGCTAATACTATATGACTTGAAAGATGTAAGTCTTAAAGGTCAAAATTTCTTGCCGTTGATTGCTATGAAGCCTTTTGTAACTGGCGTAATTGTTGTTTAAAGTGTATGATTTTGCAGTTATTAAACACAATGTTGAATTGTCCCCAACTCACTCCCTTACAAATCCGTATCTTTTCACCACTCATTTAAATACATAAATTTAGCATTATTCAACATTATGAGTGTACAGTCAAAGTTACTTAAGGTTCCCCTAATTGGATTGTAGCTGTAAATTAAAATATTTTAATTTCAGATAGATTAACTTTGCATAATTTATACATTCCGAATTAAGTGTATATGACATAAAAACCACTCACTTGCACAATGGGAGGGTGGTGTATTTTTGAAAATAGATTTTTTTTACAGGACTTTCCATTCAGGTTTAAATAGTTGGGCGGGATCCAATTGCCACGCTGTCCCTGAAAGTCAGCTTGCGGTGGTGCAGCATGGCAAATAAAAGCCGGGAAACCCCGCTCCCAGGTTCTACCCGGCTCACAACGACTCGCGCAATCTGGTGGGGGTGCCCTGGGGGGATGGTTGGGGAGAGCCATATTGCATTAGGTCTGGGTCAGGGGTCGCTTCAGGGGCCTTGGAGACTGGGTCGCCATTTACAAATAGCGTCCTGCTCTCTCGCTGCACTCGGGAGTTCTGGTGAGCAGAGCTCATCAATGTACCATACAGGGCTATGTGCAGCCTCGGCCACACGTTCCCCGCTTAGGCCCCTTATATAGCCATTTGTTTCTCGGCGCTGTGAGCGCCAGGAAACACCCGGCTAAATGCGCTCACTAGGTGACTTTGTTCCCATTTAGTTGAATTGCGCCCATAGGTCTTAACCCCACTGCACATTTTGGTTACAGGCATTGGGGATTCATTACTCTCTTAATCACGTTATCTGAGTTTCTGAGGGCATGTAGATTCTAATTCTGTGTGTCATTACTCACTTTACATGAATTTTCGTGGATTCTCCGCTCCCCGACGCCGAAATCGCGTTCGGCGATGAGGCGGAGAATCCGTTTTGACGCCAATATCGGGGGCGGTGCTGGTTTTCCGATTCTACGCCCCCTGAAAATTATAATATAATAATAATTATTATTGTCACAAGTAGACTTCAATGAAGTTACTGTGAAAAGTCCCGAGTCACCACATTCCGGCGCCTGTTCGAGGAGGCCGGTACGGGAATTGAACACGCGCTACTGGCATTGTTCTGCATAACAAGCCAGCTGTTTTAGCCACTGTGCTAAACCAGCCTCTATATGCGGCGTACTGTAGGAGTACGCTGCGCCAAGTATCCACGGACACAGGCCATTGCCTGAGGCCTGCCCCGCGATGCTCCGTCCCTGACTGGCTAGTTCCCGACAGCGTGTGACTCTCATGGTCTCACCCGTCGTGAACTTAGAGTGACGACAGCGGACTCAGCCCGGCGTTGCCACAGTTGGGGGAGGGCCGACCCGCGTGCGGGGGGGGGGGGGGGGCTTTATTTGGGGCTGGGGGCACTGTGGATGGGCAGTCCGGGGCGTGCGGCAGTCCGGGGCGTGTGAAGGGGGGGGCGTTACGTTTACGGTCCGGGTCCGTGGGCTGAGTCCACCATGAAGCACGGTGCGGCCGCTGCAGGCCGCCGCCATGCGCATGCGCGGCCACGGAACCGGAAATGCTCAGGGCCATATCGGCAGCTCGGGCTGCGAGCTCTATGCTGCCTATCTGCTAGCCCCCAGCAAAACGGTGAATCAGTGGCCGTTTTGCGCCAGTTTCCCTGGCGTAAAACACCACCGTTTTCACGCTGGCGTGGAGACTTAGTCTCCCAAATGGAGAATCCAGCCCACTGTCTCGTGACATAAAACATATAATACAATACAGCCTGTATTCAGTGGAGCTCAGAAGAATGAGAAGGGATCGCATTGAAATGTATAAAAGTCTGACAGGCTTGGACAGACTGGATGCAGGAATGTTGTTTCCTCTGGCTGGAGGGTCTGGAACAAGGGGGTCACAGTCTCCGGAAACCGAAAAAGAAGATCTTCACTAAATGAATTACTTCAGTTTGTTCAGAGATCCACAAAGATGGTGCAGGCAGCCCTACCTTGGTAATGGCTCTCATTCAGATGAGGAGATGGGGGGCCAGTCATTGGTTTCGCACAGTGGCATGAGGAGAAGAACCAGTTAGGCCTCTAGAAAGTCAGGGTGCCTGTGAACATAGCTGAGGCAGATCAATTTGACTAAAGACGAAAGTTGAATCCAAACTGAGGCTTTATTGGTATCAGATGTGTGGCCTCCCACAGCAGCTGGCTGTTTTGTTATCTTTCCTTTGTAACATAAGCGGCTTCCTTGTGTTGCATTTGTCAAAGGAAGGTCGAGACATGTAGATAACTTCAACATATTTATTTACACTATGTACACTTTTATAACTTGAGTTCGACACTACTGCTAATCCTATTATAGCTACCTAAACTGACTAACCAGCTGCTGTCTTCCACGTGGTGGGTGTAATATTGAATCAACCCTGTGCCTGTCCTCACTGACTGTCTCCACTGGCCAAAGGGCAGATCATGCGTGTTGTGTCCTTTATATATGGGTTGGTGTAATGCCCCCCTGTGGTCATGTCACCTCCTTGTGTATCGTGAATGTCCATTGGTCGCCTCCTATCTAACTTATCTATTGGTTGAGTGTGTGTGTGATGTTTTTGGTGCTCCCTCTAGTGTCTGGCTACCTTACATGTATTTACAATGATGTACATCACCATATCCTCCCTTTTTTATATGTTCATATTTTCTGTACTGGCCACATGCTGTGCTGGAAGGGTGATTCTGCTGAGAAGCGTTGAAGCTTGTCGATTTGGAGACAGAATTGCTGCTCGCATCAATGTCTGGTGATGGTGTGAAACTAGAACCTTGCATCTGATAGGAATATGCTGTCTGGCCAGGCTGTGGTGCAGCAAATCCTGGGCTGTAACTAAGGCATCCAGTCTGTAGTGCAGATTGCGCTGGCGGTAGTCCTCCTTCGGTCTTGGGTCCATTAGTGGGCAATCCGTAGTGCTGGCCTGTTTGAGAATATGCTGCATAGACTGCTGGCTGCTGCAGGCTTGAATACTGGGTCTGTCCAGCATGAGCTGTCATTGGCCGCACTGTCGGTGTGGAACAAATGTGTGGATATAGCTGTGGTGAAAATTGGTGTATTCCTCTTGGACTGTAGCTGCTGCTTGTTATTGCTGACCCAGTGTGATTCTCACATGATCCATCTCCTGTCGTTGTGGCATCTGTTGTCACCCTGAGCGTGCCATCACTGAGGTTGCGACACTGCCTGTCTGGAGTAAAGTCTGGCTTACGTGAATCAGAGTCGGCGTTTGGTTGCTCCCCATCTGGAGTCTGGTCTGTTTTTTGTTGATGCTCCCCGTCCGGAGTCTTAGCAGGTTCACTGGAGTCAGCTGAGATTTCTTGAAGCTGCACGTCTGGAGTCGGAACATGCAGGAATGCATTGACTAGTGGAGAGGTTCGAGCAATTGAGGGTGGAAGTAGTGTGGTGTCACCGGAGTCACCAGTGGTCTCACAGTGATCGTCGAGTGCCTCTGTACACGCTAGCTAAGATCTGTCACTTGGTACCTCTTGCATGGGAAGTGGGATGTTGGCGTCACTCGTCTCACATACCGTGGGTAGATCCTCAGTAGCTGCTTGCTGTTCACTAGGGTTGGGTAAATTGTCAGAGTTTTCATCTGGTGGTGCAAACAATGTGGGTGGACTGTCATTGTCTTGCCATTGTTCTTCATTTGGGCTTGAACAGTCATAATCGCTTTGTCTTTCATTGTAGCATGATAGACCGTCATGGTCGACCTGCTGTGCAGTGGAGCATGGTAGACTGTTCTAGTCTTCTTGCTGTTTACGTGAGCATGGCAGACTTGCATCGTCTGCCGCTAGTTGGTCAGAGGAGGTTGCTAGACCCTCATGGTCTTGTTCCTGCAAGGACTGCGCATCGGAGTCATGCGTTTCTGCCATTGTGGAGTCCACGAGCTCGCTGTGGAGTCTTGTGATACTGGAGTCACTTCTTGTGCATGCAAGGACTGCGGTATGGAGTCTTGCATGTCTTCTTTCGTAGAGTCGGGAACCCTGAGCAGGGCGTGGACCACGGTCTGTGTGGCAGCAGGCCGCTCTCTGTAGGCTTGTACCGCTCTCTGTCTCTTAATTTCAGGCTGCAGCATCATCCTGCACTGATGAGTTGGGACGTCATATCTGCTGGGTTGAAGATCCTCAAATCCGAAGAATGAATCCGCATCTGCGTCGGATTCAATATGGTGGTCGCCAATGTGCAACACGTCCAGTTGTGGTTCGGATTTGGTACTGGGGTAGTCTCTCAAGGTGAAAGGTTCGTCCAAGTCGTAGTCGTCTAGGACCATGGAGCTGTCATTGGGCTCGCAAAGTCCAGAGAAAATGTAAAGGTCGGTATCGAAGTATTCAAGGTCGGAATCATCGGTTTGTGCATAGGTGACTGCTTGTTTTCGGGTTCTTCAGAGGTTAAATTCATTTCCTGGTTCAATTTGAAGCATTGTGCTGTCATTCCAGGTGAAGGAAGGTTGTTTTACAGCTTTAAAATATTTTTTCTTTGATTTGGGACGTTTCCCCTTTAAATTGGTGCGGTCTGGGGCCTCTGACGTCATGACGCGCGTGACGTAACATGTCGGAAGCGATTGCACATGCGCAGGTCGCTGTTCCTTTATTGATGGCCGTTTTCTTGATTGCGCATGCACGGCGTCTCGAGCATGCGCAAACGAACCTTCCGGTTCTGCGCACTTCTCGCGCAACTGCGCTAGTGTAGTCCCTTTAGCAAGATGGCCACCGACCCCGACCCAAATCGTTCTCTGGTCCGGGATTTCGGCCTCGAGGTGAGTACTGGCGCTTCTCTTACCTTTTCTTGCCGATTGGCGTGTGTTTTCCTCACAGTATTTGCCGAATTTGTCCAGGACTGCCTGGAAGTCGCACCTGTTTTGTCCCTTGGAGAACTTGAATTTTTAAAAGATTTCTTCTGCTCTTGCACCGGCGATGGTGAGGAGAAGCTCTGTTTTTTCATCATCGGCCAGGTCTTTAAGTTTGGCTGCCACCAGGAAGAGTTCAAACGTTTGCCGGAATATCTGCCAGTTTTCGCGGAGATCGCCGTGGCACTGGAGCTGTTGCGGAACCGGGAGCTCAAACATCTTGCCTGGGTATTGCTGGTTGTCGCTGTACGCTAAGGTATGGCTATCTGGATTTAAACAGTTCACTACTGGTACCATGTTTTGTTATGTTTCCTTTGTAACATAAGCGGCTTCCTTGTGTTGCATTTGTCAAAGGAAGGTCGAGACGTGTAAATAACTTCAACTCATTTATTTACACTATGTACACTTTTATAACTTGAGTTAGACACTATTGCTAATCCTATTATAGCTACCCAAACTGACTAACCAGCTGCTGTCTTCCACGTGGTGGGTGTAATATAGAATCAACCCTGTGCCTGTCCTCACTGACTGTCTCCACTGGCCAAAGGGCAGATCATGTGTGTGGTGTCCTTTATATACGAGTTGGTGTAATGTCCCCCTGTGGTCGTGTCACCTCCTTGTGTATCGTGAATGTCCATTGGTCGCCTCCGATCTAACTTATCTATTGGTTGAGTGTGTGTGTGTGATGTTTCTGGTGCTCCCTCTGGTGTATGGCTAGCTTACATGTATTTACAGTGATGCACATCACCACACTGGCGAAATGGCTGCGAGCTGGAGGACACGCATTTCTATACCCCGCCTCCTGGGCGGAGACAGCAGGCAGGGGCCACAGGCGAACCTGTAGTGCAGATTCTACCGTACATCCTCTAATATAAGTACAAGAGTGGTTTACCACATCACCCCCTGTTAAAATTGAGTCCGGCGGGGTTGATGGATAACTATATACAATCATGATTTTAATATTTACAGAGCAAAACAAATATCTCTTGGCATCCGATGGACCGGTCAGAAGTTCAGCCGGTCCGGGGCCTTGATGGTCCTTTGAGAGCGACGAAGTGGTGATGGCGATATTGGTGCTGATCTGGTTGAAGGTGACTCCGGGTGCGTGCCGAAATCCTCTTCATCGATGGGCGTGGGCAGGGGGAGGACGGACGGTCCTGGGGGTGGTGGTGTTGTGAGCGACGGGGGAGGGGAGGGTGGCGCCGGGGGCGACGGGGGTGGTGTGGGGGTTGAACTTGCTGGTGCCAGGTCCCTGAGGGAGACAGAATCCTGGCGGCCGTTGGGCAATGCCATGTATGCGTACTGGGGGTTTGCGTGGAGCAAGTGTACCGTCTCCACCAACGGGTCCGCCTTCTGGAGTCGCACATGTTTACGGAGAAACATGGTTCCCGGAGCTGTGAGCCAAGTCGGGAGCGACACCCTGGATGTGGACTTCCTGGGGAAGGCAAAAAGACCCAGTTCATGCGGTGTATTGTTAGTGGCAGTGCAGAGTAATGAGCGAATGGAATGTAGTGCATCAGGGAGGACCTCCTGCCAGCGGGAGGCCGGGAGGTTTCTGGACTGTAGGGCCAGCTGGACGGCCCTCCATACTGTCCCATTCTCCCTTTCTACCTGTTCGTTTCCCCGGGGGTTGTAGCTTGTCGTTCTGCTGGAGGCAATACCCCTGCTGAGCAGGAACTGACGCAGCTCATCACTCATGAATGTCACTGTGGATGTAGGCGGCGAAACCGGACAGAGTGAAGATCGAATTGAGGGCTTTAATGACGGTGGCAGACGTCAGGTCGTGGCAAGGGATGGCGAAAGGGAACTGTGAGTATTCACTGAGGAAATATGTGTGACAATCGGTGGAGGGGAGGGTGCCTTTGAAGTCTATGCTGAAGAGTTCAAAGGGGCGGGAGGCCTTCACCAGGCGTGCGCAGTCCGGCCATTAGAAGTGCAGCTTGCACTCCGCACAGACCTGGCAATCCCTGGTGATTGTCCTTACGTCATCAACGGAATAGGGCAAATTTCATGCCTTAATGAAGTGGTACAACTGTGTGACCCCTGGGTGACAAAGGCTGTCATGCAGGGTCTGGAGTCGGTCTACCTGTGCGCTGGCACAGGTACCTCGGGATGGAGCATCTGGGGGCTCGTTGAGTTTGCCAGGGCGATACCTAATCTCGTAATTATAGGTGGAGAGCTCGATTCTCCACTGCAAGATTTTATCATTTTTGATCGAGCTCCGCTGTGTGTTGTTGAACATAAAGGCTACGACCGTTGGTCAGTGAGGAGGGTGAATCTCCTGCCAGCCAGGTAATGCCTCCAATGCCGCACAGCTTCAACGATAGCTTGGGCCTCTTTTTCGACAGATGAGTGCCGAATTTCAGAGGCATGAAGGGTGCGGGAAAAGAATGCCACGGGCCTGCCTGCCTGATAGAGGGTGGCTGCAAGGGTGACGTCTGATGCGTCGCTTTCTACTTGGAAGGGCAGCGTTTCATCTACAGCGTGCATTGTGGCCTTGGCAATATCAGCCCTGATCCGGGCAAAGGCCTGTTGGGCCTCGGCCGTCAGGGGAAACTGGGTGGACTGTATGAGTGGGCGGGCCTTGTCCGCATAGTTTAGGACATACTGCACGTAATATGAAAAGAAACCCAGGCAGCGTTTGAGGGCCTTGGGGCAGTGGGGGAGGGGGAGCTCCATGAGGGGGCGCATGCGGTCGGGATCAGGCCCCAGAACTCCGTTCTGGACTACATGGCCGAGGATGGCTAAGTGGTTCGTGCTTAACACACACTTCTCCTTGTTGTAAGTGATGTTTAGGAGAGTAGCGGTGTGGAGAAATTTAGCAAGGTTTGCGTCCTGGTCCTGCTGATCATGGCCGCAGATGGTGACATTGTCTAGGTACGGAAACGTGGCCCGCAAACCGTACCGGTCGACCATTCGGTCCATCTCCCTTTGGAAGACCGAGACCCTGTTAGTGACGCCAAAGGGGATCCTAAGGAACTGATAGAGACGGCCGTCTGCCTCGAAGCAGTGTATGGACGGTCCGATTTATGGATGGGGAGCTGGTGGTAGGTGGATTTCAGGTCCACCGTTGAGAAGACCTGGTACTGTGCAATCTGGTTAACCATGTCAGATATGCGTGGGAGGGGGTACGCGTCGAGCTGCATGTACCTGTTGATGGTCTGGCTGTAGTCCACGGCCATTTGGTGTTTCTCCCAGATTTAACCACTACCACTTGAGCTCTCCAGGGGCTGTTGCTGGCCTTGATGATGCCTTTCCGAAGCAACCGCTGGACTTCGGACCTGATGAAGGTCTTATCCTGGGTGCTGTAGCGTCTGCTCCCGGTGGCAACGGGTTTGCAATCTGGAGTTAGATTAGCAAAGAGGGAAGGTGGGTCGATCTTTAGGGTCGCGAGACCGCACACAGTAAGGGGTGGTAAGGGTCCGTTGAATTTAAGGGTTAGGCTCTGGAGGTTGCACTGGAAATCCAGGCCGAGGATAAGTGCAGCGGAGACGTTAGGGAGAACGTAGAGGCGGAAGCCGTGGAATTCTACTCCCTGGACCGTGAGCGTGACCGTACAGTACCGCCGGATCACTACACAATGGGATCCGGAGGTCAGGGAGATTTTTTGATTGGCAGGGTGTATCCTGACGGAGCACCGCCTTACCATATCTGGATATCCGGGTGTATAAAGCTCTCAGTGCTCCCGGAGTGCAGCAGGCAAGAGGTCACATGGCCGTCGACTTTCACGCTGGTGGATGCGTTGGTCAGGTTATGCGGGCGAGACTGGTCGAGTGACATGGAGGCGAGCCTTGGTTGGTCGTCGGGTAATGGGGCGGCCGTTGAGTTCCAATCTTGGAACGCTGGTCGTGTCCATGTGCTGAGGGGTAGACAAGATGGCGGCGCTCGGAGATCTTGGGGGTTACAAAATGGCGGCGCCCATGGAACGCACGTTGCAAGATGGCGGCACTCATGAAACGCACGTGTTGCGCGGAGGGGAAGATGGCGGTGCCCACTGATCGCACATGGTCTGGGGGGGAGGAGAAGATGGCTGAGCCCATTGTCCGTGACTGGGGGGGGTGGGGGCGATCGCGGCCACTGAGCGGGCCTGGCATACCACGGCGAAGTGGCCCTTCTTCCTGCAGGCTTTACAAAGGGCACCGCAGGCTGGGCAGCATTAGCTGGGATGCTTTTGCTGGCCGCAAAAGTACATAGAACATAGAACATAGAAAATACAGCACAGAACAGGCCCTTCGGCCCACGATGTTGTGCCAAACCTTTGTCCTAGATTAATCATAGATTATCATTGAATTTACAGTGCAGAAGGAGGCCATTCGGCCCCCTGAGTCTGCACCGGTTCTTGGAAAGAGCACCCCACCCAAACTCAACACCTCCACCCAACACCAAGGGCAATTTTGGACACTAAGGGCAATTTATCATGGCCAATCCACCGACCCTGCACATCTCTGGACTGTGGGAGGAAACCGGAGCACCAGGAGGAAACCCACGCTCACACGGGGAGGACGTGCAGACTCCGCACAGACAGTGACCCAAGCCGGAATCGAACCTTGGACCCTGGAGCTGTGAAGCAATTGTGCTATCCACAATGCTACCGTGCTGCCCTTAAGAACAAATAAATCTGCACTATATCATTTTACCGTAATCCATGTACCTATCCAATAGCTGCTTGAAGGTCCCTAATGTTTCCGACTCAACTATTTCCACAGGCAGTGCATTCCATGCCCCACTACTCTCTGGGTAAAGAACCTACCTCTGATATCCCTCCTATATCTTCCACCTTAAATTTATGTCCCCTTGTAATGGTTTGTTCCACCCGGGGAAAAAGTCTCTGACTGTCTACTCTATCTATTCCCCTGATCATCTTATAAACCTCTATCAAGTCGCCCCTCATCCTTCTCCGTTCTAATGAGAAAAGGCCTAGCACCCTCAACCTTTCCTCGTAAGACCTACTCTCCATTCCAGGTAACATCCTGGTAAATCTTCTTTGCACCTTTTCCAAAGCTTCCACATCCTTCCTAAAATGAGGTGACCAGAACTGTACACAGTACTCCAAATGTGGCCTTACCAAAGTTTTGTACAGCTGCATCATCACCTCACGGCTCTTAAATTCAATCCCTCTGTTAATGAACGCGAGCACACCATAGGCCTTCTTCACAGCTCCATCCACTTGAGTGGCAACTTTCAAAGATGTATGAACGTAGACCCCAAGATCTCTCTGCTCCGCCACATTGCCAAGAACTCTACCGTTAACCCTGTATTCCGCATTCATATTTGTCCTTCCAAAATGGACAACCTCACACTTTTCAGGGTTAAACTCCATCTGCCACTTCTCAGCCCAGCTCTGCATCCTATCTATGTCTCTTTGCAGCCGACAACAGCCCTCCTTACTATCCACAACTCCACCAATCTTTGTATCGTCTGCAAATTTATTGACCCACCCTTCAACTCCCTCATCCAAGTCATTAATGAAAATCACAAACAGCAGAGGACCCAGAACTGATCCCTGCTGTACGCCACTGGTAATTGGGATCCAGGCTGAATATTTGCCATCCACCACCACTCTCTGACTTCTATCGGTTAGCCAGTTCGTTATCCAACTGGCCAAATTTCCCACTATACCATGCCTCCTTACTTTCTGCAGAAGCCTACCATGGGGAACATTATCAAATGCCTTACTAAAATCCATGTACACTACATCCACTGCTTTACCTTCATCCACATGCTTGGTCACCTCCTCAAAGAATTCAATAAGACTTGTAAGGCAAGACCTACCCCTCACAAATCCGTGCTGACTATCCCTAATCAAGCAGTGTCTTTCCAGATGCTCAGAAATCCTATCCTTCAGTACCCTTTCCATTACTTTGCCTACCACCGAAGTAAGACTAACTGGCCTGTAATTCCCAGGGTTATCCCTAGTTCCTTTTTTGAACAGGGGCACGACATTCGCCACTCTCCAATCCCCTGGTACCACCCCTGTTGACAGTGAGGACGAAAAGATCATTGCCAACGGCTCTGCAATTTCATCTCTTGCTTCCCATAGAATCCTTGGATATATCGCGTCAGGCCCGGGGGACTTGTCTATCCTCAAGTTTTTCAAAATGCCCAACACATCTTCCTTCCTAACAAGTATTTCCTCGAACTTACCAGTCTGTTTCACACTGTCCTCGCCAACAATATCGCCCCATTCATTTGTAAATACAGAAGAAAAGTACTCGTTCAAGACCTCTCCTATCTCTTCAGACTCAATACACAATCTCCCGCTATTGTCCTTGATCGGACCTACCCTCGCTCTAGTCATTCTCATATTTCTCACATATGTGTAAAAGGCCTTGGGGTTTTCCTTGATCCTACCCGCCAAAGATTGTTCATGCCCTCTCTTAGCTCTCCTAATCCCTTTCTTCAGTTCCCTCCTGGCTATCTTGTATCCCTCCAATGCCCTGTCTGAACCTTGTTTCCTCAGCCTTACACAAGTCTCCTTTTTCCTCTTAACAAGACATTCAACCTCTCTTGTCAACCATGGTTCCCTCACTCGACCATCTCTTCCCTGCCTGACAGGGACATACATATCAAGGACACGTAGTACCTGTTCCTTGAACAAGTTCCACATTTCACTTGTGTCCTTCCCTGGCAGCCTATGTTCCCAACTTATGCACTTCAATTCTTGTCTGATAACATCGCATTTACCCTTCCCCCAATTGTAAACCTTGCCCTGTTGCACACACCTATCCCTCTCCATTACTAAAGTGAAAGTCACAGAATTGTGGTCACTATCTCCAAAATGCTCCCCCACTAACAAATCTATCACTTGCCCTGGTTCATTACCAAGTACTAAATCCAATATTGCCCTTCCGCTGGTCGGACAATCTACATACTGTGTTAGAAAAGCTTCCTGGACACACTGCACAAACACCACCCCATCCAAACTATTTGATCTAAAGAGTTTTCACTCAATATTTGGGAAGTTAAAGTCACCCATGACTACTACCCTGTGACTTCTGCACCTTTCCAAAATCTGTTTCCCAATCTGTTCCTCCACATCTCTGCTACTATTGGGGGGCAGATAGAAAACTCCTAACAAGGTGACTGCTCCTTTCCTATTTCTGACTTCAACTCATACTACCTCATTAGGGTGATACTCCTCAAACTGCCTTTCTGCAGCTGTTATACTATCTCTAATTAACAATGCCACCCCCCCCACCTCTTTTACACCCTCCATAATCTTATTGAAACATCTATAACCAGGGACCTCCAACAACCATTACTGCCCCTCTTCTATCCAAGTTTCCGTGATGGCCACCACATCGTAGTCCCAAGTACCGATCCATGCCTTAAGTTCACCCACCTTATTCCTGATGCTTCTTGCATTGAAGTATACACACTTCAACCCATCTCCGTGCCTGCAAGTACTCTCCTTTGTCAGTATTCCCTTCCCCACTGCCACATTACACGCTTTGGCGTCCTGAATATCGGCTACCTTAGTTGCTGGACTACAAATCCGGTTCCCATTCCCCTGCCAAATTAGTATAAACCCTCCCGAAGAGTACTAGAAAACCTCCCTCCCAGGATATTGGTGCCCCTCTGGTTCAGATGCAACCCGTCCTGCTTGTACAAGTCCCACCTTCCCCAGAATGTGCTTCAATTATCCAAATACCTGAAGCCTTCCCTCCTACACCATTCCTGCAGCCACGTGTTCAACTGCACTCTCTCCCTATTCCTAGCCTCGCTATCATGTGGCACCGGCAACAAACCAGAGATGACAACTCTGTCTGTCCTGGCTTTTAACTTCCAGCCTAACTCCCTAAACTTGTTTATTACCTCCACACCCCTTTTCCTACCGATGTCATTGGTACCAATGTGCACCACGACTTCTGGCTGCTCGCCCTCCCCCTTAAGGATCCTGAAGACACAATCCGAGACATCCCTGACCCTGGCACTCGGGAGGCAACATACCTTCCGGGAGTCTCACTCGCGACCACAGAATCTCCTATCTATTCCCCTAACCATTGAATCTCCTACAACTATTGCTTTTCTATTCTCCCCCCTTCCCTTCTGAGTCCCAGAGCCAGACTCAGTGCCAGAGACCTGGCCACTAGGGCCTTCCCCCGGTAGGTCATCCCCCCCAACAGCATCCAAAACGGTATACTTGTTTTGAAGGGGAATGGCCACGAGGGATCCCTGCACTGTCTGCCTGTTTATTTTTTTCCCCCTGACGGTAACCCAGCTATTCTTGTCCTGTACCTTGGGTGTGGTTACCTCCCTGTAACTCTTCTCAATCACCCCCTCTGCCTCCCGGATGATCCGAAGTTCATCCATCTTCAGCTCCAGTTCCCTAACACGGTCTTTGAGGAGTTGAAGTTGGGTGTACTTCCCGCAGGTATAGTCAGCGGGGACACCGGTGGTATCCCTCACCACCCACATTCTACAGGAGGAGCATGCAACTGGCCTAGCCTCCATCCCCTCTTACCCGACAGAATATAGCTGCCCTGTGGACTAGCTAGATCTCCGCCCTCCGACTCTGCTCCCAGTCAGCTACACTTTCTGTAAACTCCTGGCTTTCTTCTCACTCTTTGCGGAAATGTCGGAAACAAAATGAAAGCAGCACCTTACTCCCTCCTCACCTCACTCCCTCGGTCACCAAACTCTTACTAGAGCACTCAAAATGCACCAAATTCAGCACTCCCTCGGTCACCAAACTCTTACTATAGCACTCAAAATGCACCAAATTCAGCACTCAGTGCAAACAAAGTCTGCACTGCAGGGGATCACTTTTATACTGTGAATCTAGCCTCTGAAAACTGGCCTAATCCAATTAACTAATTAACAAGCTCCAGCTGCAAGTGCCTAGAAGTAGAAGCCGGTTTAAAGCTGATTGAAAATTCACCTTCTTCTAAACCAAACAGCAACTTTTAAGTTAATTAACTAAATAAAAGAAAGTAGCATCGGGGCCCCCCGGGGTTTGCTGGCTGGCATATAGCGCAGGCGTATTGGATGGGCAGTGCCCCCGCTGTGGTGGCTGCCTGTGAGGTCCATGAAGCGTAGGAGGGGTGGGCCGCGTGGTTGGGGGCGTAGGACTGGACGTTGCGCAGGGCGACCGTCATGGAGAGCGCTAGCGTTTTAGTCTCTGCGAGGTCGCGCGTGGCCCCTACTAGGAGCCGCTGACGTATGATATCTGACCCAATTCCAGTCACAAAGGCGTCACTCATAAGGAGGTCTTAGCTGTAACGTCCTGGCAGTCACAGTCCCAGACTAGTGGAATTAGGGCCCTCCAGAAGTCTTCTATGGACTCACCCGGTAGTTGAGAACGAGTTGGGAGTGCGTGCCTGGAGAAGAGCGTGTTTGTCTTTTGCTAGTAATTGTCCTTGAGTCGAGTCATGGCTTCGGTGTTGTTTGGCGCATCCTGGATCAGCGGAAAGACTTTGGAGCTCAGCCTGGAATATAAGATCTGGATCTTCTGAGCCTCCGGAACTGGTGTTGGCGCCGCGTTGATATACACTTCAAAGCAAGCTAGCCAGTGCTTTCTGGCATCGCTTGAGTGCGGATCCAGCTGCAGGCAATCTGGTTTAATACGGAGGTCCATCCTTCGAAACGGATACCAATAAATTGAGGCGCGATCAATTTGACTAAAGACGAAAGTTGAATCCAAGCTGAGGCTTTGTTGGTATCGGATGTGTGGCCTCCCACAGCAGCTGGTGAAATGGCTGCGAGCTGGAGGACATGCATATTTATACCCCGTCTCCTGGGCGGAGCCAGCAGGCAGGGGCCACAGGCGAACCTGTAGTGTAGGTTCTACCGTACATCCTCTAATATAAGTACAACAGCGGTTTACCACAATGGCTCATTATGGTGAGCATTGCCCGGACCATGGGTTATCGCTCTTATCTACATGAGTGAAAAGCAATGTCGGAAGAATCCTTGTGGTTTTGCAGATCTGCCAGCTTCTTCAGTATGAGTAGAGTCGACAAGGACTCCGCAGGAGTAATGCAGAGTTCCTGGCCTGCATTGAGTGAATGTCTGTCCAGATGCCCATTAAATATAGGGCCAGGGCCTTAGACCCTAATGAGGTAACATCAGGCGTGGTGGCATCCTGCCCGCTACGCCACAGGATTCGTCGAGCTCCTCGCCAATGCATAGTTGATGAGCTGAACAGCAGAAGATCACCTGTCCAGCCGTTCCGCCTCTGAGGGAATCACTTTCCCATCCGCCACCAGACCTCGTCTCCAGAAAGAAAGATTCTGCCCATAAAATGGGCAAAAGGTAAAAAGGTTAGGTGGATTGGCCATGATAAATTGCCCTTAGTGTCCAAAATTGCCCTTAGTGTTGGGTGGGGTTACTGGGTTATGGGGATAGGGTGGAGGTGTTGACCTTGGGTAGGGTGCTCTTTCCAAAAGCTGGTGCAGACTCGATGGGCCGAATGGCCTCCTTCTGCACTGTAAATTCTATGATAAAAATCTACACAGAACATGTGTAGAATCAGTACATGAAGGCAGGCAGTATGTTAAAGCTGGTAGCAAGATACACCTACAAATTACACTTACAAAATACAAAAGGATGCATTCAATTGATTGATGTTCATAAGTAATGAGAGCAAAAGAACCACATAGCTACAAGAACTTAATTCTTAAACTTACAGAAGCAAAGGAATACATAGGCTTGTTAGATAACTTGAGAGAAAGTGACTGCTCCTTTCTCAGGCACTACAAGTTAAAAGACTAAACAAATTTAAGACATAGGACCGAAGGTTTGAAACCTCACAGCTATTCTGATCACAGGCCTTGGTGTCTTAGGTAACAAGAACAAAGCTGCTAAGTATTAATTGCTCAGGAATATAAGAGATTGAGATTCATACTTATTTAAACCAGACAAGCGTAGCTTTATACAGACACATTTCACATGTCATGTAAGGCCAACGACAGGCAAAGGGGCAATTATGTGATAATAGTGTCTACATTAATTACAATTAAGGAGAACATAATGATCATAGAATTATCATAGAATTATCATAGAATTTACAGTGCAGGAGGAGGCCATTCGGGCCCATCGAGTCTGCACCGGCTCTTGGAAAGAGCACCCTACCCAAGGTCTACCCAATAATAGGTTGACTGATTAATATACTTCAATTACTTGATCATTACATATAACTAAACTAAAAAAACGAATTGTCAAACACTTTCCTGCAGTGAATCCTGTGGTAACAATGTGTTTACTTTGTCCAGCAATGTGTTCTTAATAGTTAATGCAATTCACTTGGTAATGATCCTTGTTAGAAGTAAAAGCGGGTCCGAGAAGTGTAGTGATTGCCCCTATTGGCTAGAATGCTCACTCATAACCATGTTTTGGATTGGACTGTGCCCCATCTGTTTGGTGATAATATAATTTTGGCGTTGCAAGTGGATTGGCTATTTAAGTCAAATGAATACCCGGGGGCAGGACCCAGCTTGCCTGTTGCATCAAAACCAAAATATTGTAGGTGCTGGAAATCTGAAATAAAAAGAGAGGATGCTGGAAATACTCTGCAGCCCCGCAATGATTGGTAAAAGCTGGAGGTGTTTTAAGCAAGTATAGAGACACGGTAGGGGGAGAACAAAAAAGGGAAAGTCAGTGGTAAGGTGAGACAGGAGAGATTAACTTAGAAAAGGGATGATGGTGCAATGTTAAAGGAGGTGCCGATGAAAGAAACAAAGGTCATTCTAGAAGTGGTAAATGGATTCACCTTTTACTTGGAAGATATGAGTGGAGTTGAAAGAGAAGACTTTCAAATGTAAAGGTGCTCTGCAAAATGGTGTGGGTCCTAGCAACACCTGCTTCTATATAGAATATGTGGAACATTCGTTGTTCAGTCCCGTTCCAATTTTCCCTCTTTCACTTGCCTTAATGGTCCATGTCTGACCCTTCCCTTCCTCAACTTCTCTCTGTCCATTACTGGGGATAGATTATTGATGAATACGCATTATACACCCACTGACTTCTACAGGTACTTTGACTATTCTTTCACCTAGCCCATTTCCTGTAACGACTCCAGTCTCCCAGTTTCTCTAAATACTTTGCATCCGCTTTGACAAAACCACCTTACATTCCAATGCTTCTGATAAACTGAGCGATTCCCCTACATCATGGTTATCAGAGACCATCACCTTGCCTACTCCATATCGCGCACTCTGGTCTCACCCATTCTTCTCCATCCCAGAACAACAATAGGATTCTTTCTGTCCCTGACATCCATCCCACCAACCTCCACTTTCAAAGGATCATCCCATGCCATTTCCACCATCTTCAGCGTGGTGCCCTTCCCTACCCTGCCATTTTCAGCATTTGAACGGGATCATTCCGACCACAACACTTTGGTACTATCTCATACACTCCCAAAAATGTGGCCCCTTCACTTTCCAGCTCAACACCTGCCCTTTAAACCCCTCCCTTTCCACTGTCCAGTGCCTCAGGCATTCCATCCAGGTGAAAAAGTGGTTTACTTGTAGAGTTCAAAAATTTCAGACCATAAATTCTGCAACGCGCTTCCCCCCATTTTGCTTCCTTTTCTTTGCAAGATTCAGCTTTCCTTATTTTTTCTTTCAGACAGCAGACACCTACTCTAGGCACATTCTTTATTTCTTTTCTTTCTCCATCCCATTTCCTTTGGCCCTGTAAGACTAAATCTTCTGTTATTTTCTCTCTTTTGTCCTCTACCATATTCCAGTACTCCCTTTGTTCTTGTCCCACCTACCCTTTGCCCATACATGTCTCTAATATTTCCCAGTTCTAATGAATAGTTATCGGCCTAAAGGTTAACTCTGGGTGTGAACTAACGGCCGCATCATGCCGACTCAGGACACGACGCAACTGGTAAATCTCATGAGAGCCCGGCTCAATACGCCTCGTGAGATCTAACAGGCATCGAGATCTGGATCCCGCCCACAATGTGCGGGACCCAGATTTGCATAATCAAGTGCGCAGTCATGTTCACTTAAATATGTTCTCGCCGGTGTTACCCAAGGCGCGAGATCTAACCTCTACGCTTCGGAGACCACAGGGTCTCCACAAATGTACACCAGGTGTACTGGCACTTGGAAAGATCCCGCAGGTGATCGGGGGCCTATAGGTGGTAAAACACTAGGCAGGATGGTATGCTGGCATTGCTGATGCCACCTGGGCACCCTGACAGTGCCACCTGTGCACCCTGGCAACGTAACCAATGTTTCAACCTGGCACTCCCATGTGGCAGTGCAAGGATTGCAATGCAAAGGTGCCCAGCTGATATTTTTCCCATGTCAGGGAACAGCCCCAGGGCCCTTATGAGATGGGTGCCCTGCACTTATGAGGCGGGGTGGCGGGGGGCTCGATGACCACCTTAGTGGTGAGTTGGGGCATATGCGGGAGTCTGGAGGCCACGGCGGCGGGGGTGGGGAGTCTCTAGATCAGGGCGCCATTTTAAAATGATCTCTTCCTCCACTGGCGAGCGGAGCTCATTAGTGCTAGAAACCAAAATAAGTGCGGCCTCGGGAGGGCATTGCTCGTTGAGGGCCAAAAATTAAGCAGAGTCCCATTTAATAGCGAGGTCGCTCTCGCCATTGTCAGCACCCCGATAAACGGTCTCAACGCGGGGCTTTGTTTCATTTCCATTAAATCATGGCCTCTGCTTTTCTCTCTCCACAGATGCTGCCTGACCTGCTGAGTTTTTCCAGAATTTTCTGCTTTTTATCTCAGATTTCCAACATCCGCCCATATGCTTTCCGAATAAATGGACCTCCAGCGATTCTAACATACAATGAAGGGACAATCAAAAAATCACAGCAATATTTGCAGTCTCCTGAGATTGGGTTCAAGGCTGCAAACAAGAAAATTATTGGATTTAGATTACATTCTAAGGCATAAGTGGCAAGCACAAAAGGTGAAAATTAAGTGTGGAGGAATTATTTGTGGACTGCGGCATTATGATGAGATCGATGTTAAGACAACATCATAATGCAAAAGAGATAAAGTAAAACCAGGGACCATTGAAAAAGTGGACAAATTGAAATTTAAAACTGCAATGTCTGAAATGAGAAAGATTTTATAATCTCACGGTGTAGGCCTGTAGCCAGCAGTAATCTTTAGTAATTTTAGTTTTGCATGATTCACTTTTGATTTTTAAGTTCATCTTTATCGAATCTTATTTTGCAGCCATTGATTCAAATCTAGTTAGATGTGACTGTTCTTCGATTATTTATCAATTATATAATCCTCATATTATTAACTGTAGACTTGAAAGTTTTCCCAAGAATCTTTCTTGCACATCATACTCACTGCTGTACTTTGGACTGAACACTGTTTTTTAGCATAAATAAAACAAAGTTATTTTTCCATTGTTTAAGAAGAGGAAGTGATTTTACCATATTGACCCTGGTGACCCTTGAACTTCAAGCCAGGTCAGTGAATGACCTTACGTGACACGTGGTCAACTCTGGTGTGGAGTCAGGAGGTAAGAGTTTGGCTGATGGACATACAGCCTGGCGGATTGGAGGACGTTACCAAAAGATGCATACACAACTTGAATATGACGAAGTCTGCATAGCCTTGCAGTGTCTGTGAGGAGAATTGGTAAGAGTCATTTTGAGAATGTCTGAACAAGACCTGAAAAGGCTGGAATAGAGCCAGAAATTTGATTTAAAGGGACACTGCTTCCAGGATTTGCGACAGCGGCCCGAGTGGATTAGTCAACTATTAAAGGCTATGGAGGAAAAGATATCGGTGTGACAGGCTGAAGAGTCCACCCCCATATGTATGGTTACCCAGAGACTTCGTAACGTACGTACCAAGGGGATATTTTGCTAATTTCCATGGAATACACTAAGTTGTGGTTATCCATTTTGGGGAGCTGCCGAGGGTTATTCAAGCTTTTAGAAAGAAAATCCATCTTTCTTCTTTTCTTCTGATTATTAGTGCTTTTACATTCAATAATATTGCCTTTCTTTTTGCTGATTTCTCTTTTTTTTTTAATAAATATTTTATTGAAAATTTTTGGTCAACCAACACAGTACACTGTGCATCCTTTACACAATATTATAACTGCACAAATAACAATGACCTATTTTATATAAACAAAAAACAAAAAATGAATAAATATTAAGTAACAAAAATGGAAACTAGCCCTAATTGGCAACTGCCTTGTCACAAGTTACACCCCCCCCGCCCCCCCCCCCACCCCTCCCCCCCACCCCTCCCCCCCCCCCCCCCAATCCTGGGCTGCTACTGCTGCCTTCTTTTTCCCCTTCCATCTATCTATCCGCAAGGTATTCGACGAACGGTTGCCACCGCCTGGTGAACCCTTGAGCCGACCCCCTTAGGACGAACTTAATCCGCTCTAGCTTTATAAACCCCGCCATGTCATTTATCCAGGTCTCCACCCCCGGGGGCTTGGCTTCTTTCCACATTAGCAATATCCTGCGCCGGGCTACTAGGGACGCAAAGGCCAAAACATCGGCCTCTCTCGCCTCCTGCACTCCCGGCTCTTGTGCAACCCCAAATATAGCCAACCCCCAGCTTGGTTCGACCCGGACCCCCACTACTTTTGAAAGCACCTTTGTCACCCCCATCCAAAACCCCCGTAGTGCCGGGCATGACCAAAACATATGGGTATGATTCGCTGGGCTTCTCGAGCACCTCGCACACCTATCCTCCACCCCAAAAAATTTACTGAGCCGCGCTCCAGTCATATGCGCCCTATGTAATACTTTAAACTGAATCAGGCTTAGCCTGGCACACGAGGACGACGAGTTTACCCTACTTAGGGCATCCGCCCACAGCCCCTCCTCGATCTCCTCCCCCAGCTCTTCTTCCCATTTCCCTTTTAGTTCATCTACCATAGTCTCCCCTTCGTCCCTCATTTCCCTATATATATCTGACACCTTACCATCCCCCACCCATGTCTTTGAAATCACTCTGTCCTGCACCTCTTGTGTCGGGAGCTGCGGAAATTCCCTCACCTGTTGCCTCGCAAAAGCCCTCAGTTGCATATACCTGAATGCATTCCCTTGGGGCAACCCATATTTCTCGGTCAGCGCTCCCAGACTCGCGAACTTCCCATCCACAAATAGATCTTTCAGTTGCGTTATTCCTGCTCTTTGCCACATTCCATATCCCCCATCCATTCCCCCCGGGGCAAACCTATGGTTGTTTCTTATCGGGGACCCCCCCAAAGCTCCAGTCTTTCCCCTATGCCGTCTCCACTGTCCCCAAATCTTCAGTGTAGCTACCACCACCGGACTTGTGGTGTAGTTCCTCGGTGAGAACGGCAATGGGGCTGTCACCATAGCCTGCAGGCTAGTCCCCCTACAGGACGCCCTCTCTAATCTCTTCCACGCCGCTCCCTCCTCCTCTCCCATCCACTTACTCACCATTGAAATATTAGCGGCCCAATAGTACTCACTTAGGCTCGGTAGTGCCAGCCCCCCCCCCTATCCCTGCTACGCTGTAAGAATCCCTTCCTCACTCTCGGGGTCTTCCCGGCCCAAACAAAACCCATGATGCTCTTTTCAATCCTTTTAAAAAAAGCTTTCGTGATCACCACCGGGAGGCACTGAAACACAAAGAGGAATCTCGGGAGGACCACCATCTTAACCGCCTGCACCCTCCCTGCCATTGACAGGGCTACCATATCCCATCTCTTGAAATCTTCCTCCATCTGTTCCACCAACCGCGTTAAATTTAACCTGTGCAATGTGCCCCAATTCTTAGCTATCTGAATCCCCAGGTAACGAAAGTCTCTTGTTACCTTCCTCAACGGTAGGTCCTCTATTTCTCTACTCTGCTCCCCTGGATGCACCACAAACAGCTCACTCTTCCCCATGTTCAATTTATACCCTGAAAAATCCCCAAACTCCCCAAGTATCCGCATTATTTCTGGCATCCCCTCCGCAGGATCCGCCACATATAGTAGCAAATCGTCCGCATACAAAGATACCCAGTGTTCTTCTCCTCCCCTAAGTACTCCCCTCCACTTCTTGGAACCCCTCAGCGCTATCGCCAGGGGCTCAATCGCCAGTGCAAACAGTAATGGGGACAGAGGGCATCCCTGCCTTGTCCCTCTATGGAGCCGAAAATATGCCGATCCCCGTCCATTCGTGACCACACTCGCCACTGGGGCCCTATACAATAGTTGCACCCATCTAACATACCCCTCTCCAAAACCAAATCTCCTCAACACCTCCCACAAATAATCCCATTCCACTCTATCAAATGCTTTCTCGGCATCCATCGCCACTACCATCTCTGTTTCACCCTCTGGTGGGGCCATCATCATTACCCCTAACAGCCTCCGTATATTCGTGTTCAGCTGTCTCCCCTTCACAAACCCAGTTTGGTCCTCGTGAACCACCCCCGGGACACATTCCTCTATTCTCATTGCCATTACCTTGGCCAGGACCTTGGCATCCACATTTAGGAGGGAAATTGGTCTGTAGGACCCGCATTGCAGCGGGTCCTTTTCCTTCTTTAAGAGAAGCGATATCGTTGCTTCAGACATAGTCGGGGGCAGTTGTCCCCTTTCCTTTGCCTCATTAAAGGTCCTCGTCAGTACCGGGGCGAGCAAGTCCAAATATTTTCTATAGAATTCGACTGAGAATCCATCCGGTCCCGGGGCCTTTCCCGTCTGCATACTCCTAATTCCTTTCACCACTTCTTCTACCTCGATCTGTGCTCCCAGTCCCACCCTTTCCTGCTCTTTCACCTTGGGAATTTCCAGCCGATCCAAAAATTCCATCATTCTCTCCCTCCCATCCGGGGGTTGAGCTTCATATAATTTTTTATAAAATGTCTTGAACACTTCATTCACTCTCTCCGCTCCCCGCTCCATCTCTCCTTCCTCGTCCCTCACTCCCCCTATTTCCCTCGCTGCTCCCCTTTTCCTCAATTGGTGTGCCAGCAACCTGCTCGCCTTCTCCCCATATTCATATTGTACACCCTGTGCCTTCCTCCATTGTGCCTCTGCAGTGCCTGTAGTCAGCAAGTCAAATTCCACATGCAGCCTTTGCCTTTCCCTGTACAATCCCTCCTCCGGTGCTTCCGCATATTGTCTGTCCACCCTCAAAAGTTCTTGCAGCAACCGCTCCCGTTCCTTACTCTCCTGCTTCCCTTTATGTGCCCTTATTGATATCAGCTCCCCCCTAACCACCGCCTTCAACGCCTCCCAGACCACTCCCACCTGGACCTCCCCATTGTCATTGAGTTCCAAGTACTTTTCAATACATCCCCTCACCCTTAGACACACCCCCTCATCCGCCATTAGTCCCATGTCCATTCTCCAGGGTGGGCGCCCTCCTGTTTCCTCCCCTATCCCCAAGTCCACCCAGTGTGGGGCGTGATCCGAAATGGCTATAGCCGTATACTCCGTTCCTTCGGGATCAATGCCCTACCCAGCACAAAAAAGTCTATGCGCGAATAGACTTTATGGACATAGGAGAAAAACAAGAACTCCTTACTCCTAGGTCTACTGAATCTCCACGGGTCCACACCTCCCATCTGCTCCATAAAATCTTTAAGCACCTTGGCTGCTGCCGGCCTCCTTCCAGTCCTAGACTTCGACCTATCCAGCCCTGGTTCCAACACCGTGTTAAAGTCTCCCCCCATTATCAGCTTTCCCGTCTCTAGGTCCGGAATGCGTCCTAGCATCCGCCTCATAAAATTGGCATCATCCCAGTTCGGGGCATACACGTTTACCAAAACCACCGTCTCTCCCTGTAGTTTGCCACTCACCATCACGTATCTGCCCCCGTTATCCGCCACTATAGTCTTTGCCTCGAACATTACCCGCTTCCCCACTAATATAGCCACTATATTTTTCTATATATATATGTTTTTCGCATCTAGCCCCGAATGGAACACCTGCCCCACCCATCCTTTGCGCAGCCTAACCTGGTCTATCAGTTTCAGGTGCGTTTCCTGTAACATAACCACATCTGCTTTAAGTTTCTTAAGGTGTGCGAGTATCCGTGCCCTCTTTATCGGCCCGTTGAGCCCTCTCACGTTCCACGTGATCAGCCGAGTTGGGGGGCTTCCCACCCCCCCCCACCCCCCCCACCCCCCCCACCCCCCCTGCCGATTAGCCATCATCTTTTTCCAGCTTCTCACCCAGTTCCCACGCAGCTGTATCTCCCCCAGGCGGGTGCCCCTCCGCCCATCCTCTCCCGTACCCGCTCCCCCCTTTCCCCAGCAGCAGCAACCCAGTAATTCCCCCCTCCCACCCCCCCCGCTAGACCCCCCGCTATCGTAATTACTCCCCCCACGTTGCTCCCAGAAGTCAGCAAACTCTGGCTGACCTCGGCTTCCCCCCGTGACCACGGCTCGCACCGTGCGACGCCCCCTCCTTCCTGCTTCTCTATTCCCGCCATAATTATCATAGCGCGGGAGCCAAGCCCACGCTTCTCCCTTGGCCCCGCCCCCCATGGCCAACGCCCCATCTCCTCTCCCTCCCCACCTCCCCCCATCACCCCCTGTGGGAGAGAGAAAAGTTACCACACCGCAGGATTAGAACATAAAACCCCTCTTCGCCCCCCACATTCGCCCCACCACTTTGTCCAAACGTTCTTTTTAATAATCCACTCATTCCAGTTTTTCTTCTACAATAAAAGTCCACGCTTCATCCGCCGTCTCAAAGTAGTGGTGCCTCCCTTGATATGTGACCCACAGTCTTGCCGGTTGCAGCATTCCAAATTTTATCTTCCTTTTATGAAGCACCGCCTTGGCCCGATTAAAGCTCGCCCTCCTTCTCGCCACCTCCGCACTCCAGTCTTGATAAACGCGGATCACCGCGTTCTCCCATTTACTGCTCCGAGTTTTCTTCGCCCATCTAAGGACCATTTCTCTATCCTTAAAACGGAGGAATCTCACCACTATGGCTCTGGGAGTTTCTCCTGCTCTCGGTCCTCGCGCCATAACTCGGTATGCTCCCTCCACCTCCAACGGACCCGCCGGGGCCTCCGCTCCCATTAACGAGTGCAGCATCGTGCTCACATATGCCCCGACGTCCGCACCCTCCACACCTTCAGGGAGACCAAGAATCCTCAGGTTGTTCCTCCTTGCGTTGTTTTCCAGTGCCTCCAACCTCTCCACACATCGTTTCTGATGTGCCTCCTGTATCTCCGTCTTCACCACCAGGCCCTGTATATCGTCCTCATTCTCGGCTGCCTTCGCCTTCACGACCCGAAGCTCCCGCTCCTGGGTCTTTTCTTCCTCCTTTAGCCCTTCGATCGCCTGTAGTATCGGGGCCAACAGCTCTTTCTTCATTTCCTTTTTTATCTCTTCCACGCAGCATTTCAAGAACTCTTGTTGTTCAGGGCCCCATGTGAAACTGCCACCTTCCGACGCCATCTTGGTTTTTGCTTGCCTTCCTTGCCGCTGTTCCAAAGGATCCGCTGCAATCCGGCCACTTTCCTCTCCTTTTTCCATCCGTGTCCAGGGGGAATTCCCTTCTGGTTTACCGCACGGTGTTTTTAGCCGTTAAAATTGCCGTTGGGGCTCCTATCAAGAGCCCAAAAGTCCGTTCCACCGGGAGCTGCCGAAACGTGCGACTTAGCTGGTCATCGCCGCACCCGGAAGTCCGCTGATTTCTCTTTTAATATTATCAGTTATGGTTGTCATATTATGAGTGTTAGAATTAGCATTATTCAATAAAATTGTTGTTTTTACACATTTTCACTCATTCCTGTTACATCCGGCGTGCAGCTCCCACAAGGGAATCTCCTTACAACTGAAAATTAAAATGTGAGAGCAACAGAATGGCTGAGAGAAGGGCAAATTGTAAATAAAGAGCTTAAAAGGTCAATGGATACATGGGGGGGGGGGGGGGGGCATCACACAGCAGATAGGAGAACAAAAATAACAGATTGAAGCGGGGAGGAGTGAGCAAATAGGGACAATGGATTTGTGTCAAAAAGCAGTGTATAGCAACTTGGAATATAAGACAAAACCCCAGCAGTGTGAGTGCCAATTTGGTGAGGGATCAGAGCTCTCAAGCTCAAAAAGGCAAGCAAGAAAATACCTAAAAATAGAATGAGAGAAAATTGAAAATTAGCTAGTTCAATCAAAAGGACATAGAGGGAACAGGCACCAGAAAGCTGATGAATCTAATACAGCAAAGAGAGCGTATGAGCGTGAGAGTAGAGGAGGATACATTCATTTTTAATTTACAGGCTACTTTGCGTGCCAACGTGATAAGGAAGAAAAGGGACCGATTAATGATGAATGAATTGAAAATTAGACTTGAAAGAAATGATTAATATATTAAGTGATTACTTTTCTCATTTATTGCAAGAGCTTAGTATTATGTATGACATGATCATTTATTGCTTTCAGCTGAAAAGGTACTGGTACGTAATGAGCAATGAGCACAGAGGTACATAAGATGATTAGATATCACTCATGGATAATTTATTTCAAATGGATTCTTACGGGGAATAGGATATATTGGCTTGAAAGTCATACAATTATTGGAACACTGAGAGAAGAATGAATTGCTGGGCAAGTTTCGATCCAATAAAATGCAACATACAATGGATCTTGGTTTTGCTGTGCTCATTTTTAAACAGATAACTGTTATTAAAGAGAAAACTGAGGTAAAGAACAGGAAATCATAACATCTCAAAAGACTGACCCAAGTTTCTTTTTAATTAGGAACACCAACCCGAAAATTAAATCCTCCAAAAAATTAAAACAAAAGGCATTTGAAAAATTGATGACTCTGAGCGATGAAGAAATGAAAGAGGTAAATAATCGAAGAAATAGATGAAAAGTAACTCAAAAGTAGCCGCCAGGCAATATGCATGGCCAACCATCCTTCCTCATCATAAGGTCAGGTGTGGGATGTTCACTGATGATCGCACAATGTTCAGCACCATTTACAAATCCTCAGATACTGAAGCAGTCCATGCCCAGCAAGACCTGGGCATGGGCTGATACGTAACAAGTTACATTCACACCACGCAAGTGCCCGGCAATGAGCAACTCCAAAAAGAGAGAATCTAACCATCCCCCCATGACATTCAATGGCATTATGATCCCTAAATTCCCACATCATCAACATCCTGGGGGGGTACCACTGACAGAAACTGAACTGGACCTCCCATATAGTTACTGTGGCTAAAAGAGCAGATCAGAGGCTGGGAATTCTGCAGCAAGTAACTCACCTCCTGACTCCCCAAAGCTTGTCCACCATCGACAAGGCGCAAGTCACAAGTGCAATGGAATACTTTCCACTTGCCTGCTTGAGTGAAGCTCCAACAACACTTGAGAAGCTCAAAACCATCCAGGAAAAAGCAATCCTCTTGCTTGGCATCTCATGCACCACCTTAGACATTCACTCCCTACACCACTGATGCACAGCAACTCACCAAGCTCCTTCAACAGCACCTTCCACTGTCTTGAGCTCTACTACCGAAAAGGACAAGGGCAACATATGCATGGGAACACCACCACCTACCTGCAGGTTCCAATCCAAGTTGCACATCATCTTGACTTGGAATTGCATTGCTGTTCCTTCACTGTCACTGGTTCAAAAGTCAGGAAATCCCTCCCTTACAGTACTGTAGGTGTTCCTGCACCATATGGACTGCAGCTGTTCAAGAAGGCAGCTCACTATCACCACCTGGAGGCGGCATGGTAGCACAATGGTTAGCAGATGCTTCACAGTTCCAGGGTCCCAGGTTTAATTCCCGGCTTGGGTCACTGTGCGGAGTTTGCACGTTCTCCCCATGTCTGCGTGGGTTTCCTCCGGGTGCTCCGGTTTCCTCCCACAGTCCAAGGTGTGCAGGTTAGGTGAATTGGCCATGCTAAATTGGCCAATAATTCTTATGGCCAGCCTTATCACTTTGAGATATTTCAAGGCATTCAACTTCCAATGGATTACTTATGAAATGCAGCGATTGTTGTGTAGGCTAACATATATGCTGAGCAAATATCTGGCCATCCTCTCTGAAGCTTCCATTTTGTGGGTTATCAAAGGGAAAAGCTTTTGGTGGTCCAGTAACTCTTTTGAATCTTGTTCTTTTCTTAAAGTTTGTCTTCTCCTTAAAACATGTTACAAAAATAAGAATGGCATTCGTTTGCTATCCATTTCAGTAAAATCCCAATTCTCATCAGGTATATCTGAGCTGCGTAATTATGTAATCTGAAGCATTTAGTGGGATGTTTGCATGGAAGGATGTGCATGAGAGAAGGCTCCCCTGTGATGGTTAATTGCATCCAAGCTATTGATGATATACTGAAATAAAATATAAGGGGTCATTGTAAGTGCCTGTCTTCTATCATTTGAGCAGACCTAGTCAGCTCATTATATTTTTTCTGAATTCAGTTGTTATCCACGGAGTTATAAGATTGACATTAACTATCCCAGCCAGATTTCTTTACTGATACTATGCTGTTACCATTTGAGGTCTATTTTCACAGAAATCGGTTATCTCTATCCTGCCCATTCTCTGAGAAAAATACTTCAGCTACAGCAGTGAGTCCATGAAGCCTGATGGACATGGCTTGCAAGCCAAAGCGGTTACTTCATGATTTTCTTCTGCAATGGTTTTTTAAAAAAAAATTGCTGAGAGCCTTTATGGGCAGCATGGTAGCACAGTGGCTAGCACAGTTGCTTCACAGTTCCAGGGTCCCAGGTTCAATTCCCGGCTTGGGTCACTGTCTGTGCGGAGTCTGCACGTTCTCCTTGTGTCTGTGTGGGTTTCCTCCGGGTGCTCCGTTTCCTCCCACAGTCCAAAGATGTGCAGGTTAGGTGGATTTGGGTATGATAAATTGCCCTTTGTGTCCAAAAAGGTTAGGTGGGGTTACTGGGATAGGGTGGAGGCATGGGCCTAAGTAGGGTGCTCTTTCCAAGGGCCAGTGCAGAATCGATGGGCTGAATGGCCTCCTACTGCACTGTATGAGCTATGAAATCAAGTTTGCAAGGTCCCAGCCACATGCCCCGATCTATTAATGAAATTAGGCTGACTGTGAAAACTGTAGCTGTGCCAACCAACTTAATTGTAGTTGTGCATGAAAGGGGCAGTTGGATTTTTACCCAAGTGGAAAATTTAAGTTGCACAAACTGGAAAGTGAAATGAGATTCCTGAATTCATTTACCAATCAGTGAACCGTGACATTCAAGAAACCCATGTCCTAGAAGTAAAAGGGCAATGTTTGAATGCAGTCGGTCATTATTCCCCCCAAAATTCTTTCACTATCTGGGAAATTATTACTACCAAAAAAAAAACGATTCACTGGAACAGAATCATCTTCTGGCAAGGGCAAGGGGTTATTTTATTTAGCTAGGCTGGAAAAGCTTTGTTCTTGCAAAGCGCCCATTCATTTTGCTCCACTTTTTTGTGTTCATTTGTGTTCACTTTCTTTTGTGCCACGTTAAAAGGCTGAAGAAAAAAAATCAACATTTTTTCAGAGGAAGGCGAAACCTTCTGGCTGCGTCTGTGATTTATAACACGTGGGATAGCGCCTCAAGTAGCAACGATTTAACATAGCTGGAAAGTGAATTCCTACTGTGTGTTCAAGCTAAGTGCTTTAATGTGTCGTAATTTGAAGTATCAAGTTAATAGAACCCCAGCTCATTTTTACCTGGGAAGAATTTGCATTGAGGCATAAAGAGATCAAGCATGAAGACACTTGTCAGCTATCTAAAGGTCGGTTATGTGGAAATCATTGCAGGCATCGTTCTTGCATGCTCAAAAGAATGAGTATTTTAAGTTCAGTATCTGCAAGAAGGCATCAGAATCTGTGGTGATAAATCGTAGGGTTATTTTATCTGCCCACCAATGCTCCCTCTAAGGTACAAAGAGTGGAATATCTGCATGACTTCACTAGAAGGGAAATGTGTCATGTGCTCCAGTCTTAGTCTCACTTTTTTCTTTTAGCAGGTAACTCACACACAGCTCTGATGCTGCCAAGCTTCATACTTATGTATAATTGTTCTCAGGTGCCTAGTCTTAAAAAATAAACACAAAACATGTTTACCAAATTCCTTGGTGCCTTGTGCCTTGTTCAGTAAACAAGCCTAAGTTATTAAATTATTATAACAACCCACAACAGGATGATCAATGGTGGTACGACATGTGGCATCAAAATTAAGTAAAGGTGTGACATGTTGAACATCATGCTACATAATATGAGAAAACCCTTGACATTGTGGTTAGAACACAATGATTTTGCAGCATCGTAGGGGACTGCAAAGTAAAGCTCTGAAGAGATACCACTGAAGCACTGCTTAAATAAAGAGCTGGTAAGCAGATAGATGTGTGGTGAGATTGAAGCACATAGCTTGTCAACTCGATCAATGCGACAACACATTGAGGGGACGAGCACTGCTTTTAGGTCTGTCGGGTATGGTGAATGACCAGGCCCTGGGCCAGATTGATAGTGAGCAAGGGAGAGACAAATAAAAAGTAAACAAAGAATCAGTCATAAAAGTCAGGCACAGACGAGCCACGGATCGCAAAGGAAAGGGAAGGAGGGGGAGAAGGGGGGAAGAGAAGGTGAGTGAGAGGGGGTGGGGGGAGGGTAGTCACAAGCCCATTAGAAAGACCGCAGGACACAAGTTATAAAGTGACATAGCCGCAGGACACGAGCCTGAAGGCAAGCAGGGAAAGGCAGAGGGAGCAGCAATACTCCCAGGACAAGCTGGGGCCAACACAGGGCATTCCAAATAAGGCAGAGCGGACAAAGAGGGCCCACAGCCACAGAGGTGGGAGGAACATGTAAATATGTGACATGACCCTTGCTTGTTTGTATCGTCTTTGTTTTCTTCGGGGCAGCACGGTGGTGCAGTGGTTAGCACTGCTGCCTCATGGCAGGTTTGATCCCGCCTCTGGGTCACTGTCCGTGTGGAATTTACATATTCTCCCCATGCTTGCATGGGTTTTGCCCCCACAACCCAAAGATGTGCAGAGTAGGTGGATTGGCCACGCTAAAATTGCCCCTTAATTGGAAAAAATTAATTGGGCACTCCAAATGTCTAAAAAAGTTTTTGTTTTCTTTTTCTCGTTCTTCTTTGGTTTATCTCTTGTAATTTTTCTTTGGTTCCTTTGCTTAATACTATGTGCGGTGATGAAACTTGCAAATTTAAAGTGCGAACTGGAATGTGTAATTTAAAAATGTGAAAACCAATAGTGTACAGAGCCATGGGGCGGGATTCTCCGATCCCGTGCCTGGTTGGAGAATCGCCGGGGTGGGCGTGAATCCCACCACGCGGCTCCGACGCCAGGCCGCCAATTCAATCACGGCAGCGCCGTCGAAGCGGCGCCGGTTAGCAGCTCCCCCCCGGCGATTCTCCGCGCTCGACGGGCCGAGTGCCCGCCGAGTCCCGCCGCCATCGTTCGCGCGTGGTCCATCTGCAAGGGCCATCCTGGTGGGGGGGGGGGAAGAGGAGGGGGTATCCGACTCTAGGGGGGGCCTCCACAGTGGCCAGGCCCGTAATCGGGGGCTACCGATCGGCAGGCGAGCTCATTCCGGGGGGGAGCCTATGTTCCTCCGCGACAGGCCCCTGTAGGGCTCCGCCATGTTGTGTGGGGGCCGGCATGGAGGTGCACAGACCCGCGCCGGCCGTGGCGCGCATGCACGGACCTGCGGTCGTAAGCGCCGGGGCCCATATCGGCAGCTGGAGCTGCGTGAGGCGCTCCAGTGCCGTGCTGGCCCCCTTCGGTTGGGGGAAAATCGCTGCTCCTAGAGGCCAGATGACGCCGTCGTAAAACACTCGGTTGTTTACGACGGTGTCAACACTCTGCCGCTAAAACGAAGAATCCGGCCCATAGTCTCTTGACTCAGGTGTGTCTGCATCAGACAAGCGAGCCATAAATCAATGGTGAACGTCTTCACAAGCTGAACATGTCAGGATTAACAGAAGGATAGCTAAAGAATCCCCAAATGATAGGGACTACATTAAACGAATGGTTCAGGATCAGATTAAATTCCTGTATTCATAAACTAGAATTGATTACATTTCAGCAACAGCCTTCAGAATCCTAGATCAGCATAGATCACCTCATCAGCAGGTTCAGAGAAAAAGGTACGTACTGTAATTTTTATAAACAAACAGAATTGTTGAATTGTTGATCATATCCATCCCATGGATGCATTTCAGAAAGATCTGTTCGACCATGTTGTATATTTGGGGTTGTTGTTGTTTTTGTGCATGGTCACTTTAAGAGTCTGGTCACGTTACAGTTTGTGACATCATCGGCTGCTTCAAAGGCTTTGCTTCAATCTAAATCAATCCTTTGTACAGTTATTCATAGAATTTACAGTGTAGAAGGAGGCCATTCGCCCCATCGTGCCTGCACCGGCCCTTGGAAAGAGCACCCCACGCCTCCATCCTATCCCCACAACCGAATAACCCCATAACCCCATCCAACCTTTTTTTTGGACATGAAGGGCAATTTATCATGATCTTATAATCCACCTAACCTGCACAACTTTTAACAAAGCTCTTCAAAAAGCTGTGTCATTATTTGCATTCAACCTCACCTGCTTCAACTTCACGTTCTTTTGTCTGAGAGTCCAGAACATAACAGCATAAAAAGAATACTTTTCTGTGAAGCCTAAAAGGCTCCGCAATTATTAAATGGTTTGGGTGAATAATGGTCCTCCAGTATCCTAGTTAATTCTGCATATGTTTTGCTACTGGGATTCCCGGGCTGAACCAGACTTCGGAGTAGATTAAAGGTTTATTGTCAATGGTGCTAGGGAAAGCAGGGTCTATGATATCCTCGGAAATCTTTCAGATAAAACAGTCATTAAATATTTTTGCATGGGATTTCTAACTTTCAGGTTTTTCCTCAAGTGGGCCAATGGCACTAAACTGTCCCAAGCATTTTACAGACATGCCCAAAACATATAACATTCAAGAGTTACCCAACGATGGATATAAACATGGAACGATCCTCGCAGATCAATGGTACAGGTCCTAAGTACAACCCCAATTTTTGACACACACTCATCAAGACATGTAGAAGGTGCAGTTTTCTGCGTATACAAAGGAAATTTTCAGATTTCATCAATTCTGCAAGGCATATGGCAGAAAAGAACATTGCAGCCGCCGTTGAGATTGGATTTGTTTGTTTATTTTCACGTGTACCGAGTTACAGTGAAAAGTGTTTTTCCACGTGCAGCTCAGACAGATCATTTAGTACATGAAAAGAAAATATGTAATAGGGCAACACAAGGTACACAATATAAATACAGAGCCTCCGGCATCGGGTGAAGCATACAGGAATGTCGTATTAATCAGTTCAGTCCATGAGAGGGTCATTTCGGAGTTTGGTAACAGTGGGGAAGAAGCTGTTTTTGAATCTGTTCGTGCGTGTTCTCAGACTTTTGTATCTCCTGCACAATGGAAGAAGTTAGAAGAGTAATTTGCCGGGTGGGAGGGTATTTGATTATGCTGCCCGCTTTCCCAATGCAGCGGGAGGTGTAAATAGAGTCAATGGATGGGAGGTGGGTTTGTGCAATGGACTGGGCTGTGTTGACGACTCTCTGAAGTTTCTTGCGGTCTTGGGTCGGTCAGTTGCCATACCAGGCTCTGATGCAGCCAGATAGGATGCTTTCTATGGTGCACCTGTAAAAGATGGTAAGAGTCAATGTGGACATGCCAAATTTCCTTAGTTTCCTGAGGACTTTTAGGCGCTGGTGTGCTTTCTTGGTCGTAGCGTCACGTGGATGGACCAAGACAGATTTTTGGTGACGTGCACACCTAGGAATTTGAAGCTGTCAACCATCTCCATTTAGGTTGATGTGTACAGTACTTTGCTTCCTGAAGTCAATGACCAGCTCTTTAGTTTTGCTGGCAGTGAGGGAGAGATTGTTGTCGCTGCACCACTCCACTAGGTTCCCTATCTCCTTCTTCGATTCTGACTCATCGTTGTTCGAGTTCCAACCCACTATGGTCGTGTCGTCAGCAAACTTACAGACGGAGTTGGAATCAAATTTTGCCAAGCAGTCGTGTCTGTATAGGGAGTATAGTAGGGGGCTAAGTACGCAGCCTTGCGGGGCCCCAGTATTGAGGACTATCGTGGAGGATGTGTTGTTTATTCTTACTGATTGTGGTCTGTTGGTCAGAAAATCATCGATCCAGTTGCAGAGTGAGGAGCCAAGTCCTATGCATTGGAGCTTTAATGTGAGCTTGGTTGGGATTATGGTGTTGAAGGTGGAGCCATAACCAACGAGAGCCTGTAACGCTAGTCTGTGACTCTAGCTTGGTCTGATATTGTCTCTTGGCATTCTGGATGGCTTTGCGGAGGTCGTACCTGGATTTCTTGTATATTTCATGAAACAAAAGGCTGATGTAGCTACAAAGAACCATGCAGTGATTAATATAGAATCGGTATCTTAAAGCAATAAGAATGAGCATCCAATATCCTGTCAGAAAAAAGTACAAGAGGTAAATGAAAAACCAGAAAATGATGATGCACAATGTGATGTAGAGCGGTGAACACGTATTTCACACCATCAATCTCGTAGAAAACATGGATGACGGCAGTGAGATCTTCCGGACCCGCCGATGTTAATGGGTTTTGCTGTTGTTTGGAATCTTTGCTGCCGGGGAAACAGCGCAAGGGGCGGGAGGGGGAGGGGTGGATGGGGGGAAGGGGGGGGGGTCAGTCTGAAAATATCGGCTAATGTTTCAGGTCGTTCTAGTGAAAGGCCATAAAGCTTAAATGTTAACTCTGTTCCTCTTTCCACAGACACAGCCTAACCTGCTTAATATCCCCAGGATAGAATCTGCTCAGCTTCCCTGCAGTATGTTCCAGCAGTACAGCTCACGGGAAGGAGCATGATCGTGTGTAGCTTTTGCTGCATCCTCACTGGATTGGCAGATACATACTTCTCTATTATGGGGGTTGACAGTAATGCAAACCTTTCATCTCAGCTTAATAGCTTCCTTCAGCTGCACTTTGTACATCCCATTTAACTTTCAAAGCACCTTGTACCGTCATTCAGAGCCCTTCTCTTGGAACAAGAGAAGATTATGACATTGAAAATATGTATTCTTTTCTGAACAAACATATGCTTATTTTCTTCCAAATCCCATGTAGGTGACACTTATCCAAGAGATTTTAAAACATTAACCTCTTTGAGCTCTAATGGTCATGATTAAAGGGTCCTGCTGAAAAATAGCTATATTATGTTTATAGACTTACGGGAATAGAGAGTTACGATGAAGCACATCCTTAAACAATTGTATAAAATAAACACTGAATCAACATCCCCAAAATAGTCATCAAATAAAATACTTGTCACTCGTTAAATGGTTCAAATATCCTGGATGTATTCATTCCTTTGAAACCCACGCTCCCTTCCTTTAAGACTTCCAAACCAAGATCCAATTACTTCATAGATAAGAATCTACAATGGGCCCCACACATCAATGCCAGACCTAACTGAGTGAGAAATGCGGTGTGCTTACCTTCATGGTCCTTACTCTTGCATCTCCATAGAGAGGCAGTCAGATCTTGTGTGCAGAGGTTTCTGTTACTCAAGTAAACTAGGATTGCAGCCCTGGGAGCACAACTAACACATGGGACTGTCTAAATATTCATCTGAAGCACCTCGGTTGCACCTGGGTGGCACGGTAGGACAGTGATTAGTACTGTTGCTTCACAGCGCCAGGGTCCCAGGTTCGATTCCTGCTTGGCTCACTGTCTGTGCGGAGTCTGCCTGTTCTCCCAGTGTCTGCGTGGGTTTCCTCCGGGTGCTCTGGGTTCCTCCCACAAGTCCCGAAAAGACGTGCTTGTTAGGTGAATTGGACATTCTGAATTCTCCCTCAGAGCAAAATCCAGGTACCCGAATTGGCCCGAGCACATTTACCCACCCATGGTTGTCGGGAGGTGCTTGCACAAAGGAGGGAGTTCGATGCTGATACGTGTCACCTACCCCAAGGACAGTGGCAGTAACACACAACATAATTGAGTGAGAGGAATGATCAATTGTGGCCGGGTACATACCATCATCTCCTGGGAGGAATGTTCCAATGCTGGCCTATGTGGATAAACGATGGTTAGCAATATTGTTGCTGCTCTCTGCTGGCGGCAACTGACGAAACAGACAAATCACTTCTCACAAGAGTTTTGTTTTTAATACAGCTTTTATTTAACTCATTAAGGATTCAGATATGTGCTTGTTTAAACAGTTACATGCGTTTCAAGACTCACAACTTGAACCAACCCGTTAGTTAGCTACCTGGCCAGGCTCTCTGGAGGGAATGTGCTGTGAGCTTCCAAACTCAGGGTCTTGTCTTGCGAATGTTGATCCCAGGCTGAGTTTTGGAACTCCCTGCTGTTTTAAAAGGTTTTTAGTTCTTAGTTTATAGTTCATTCATATAAACAATCCAGTGGCACACAGGCCTTATTCGTCCTGGAGAGAGCCGTGCTCTCGCTGTTCCAAAACAAAGTGTTATCAGCAAAGTGTCCAGTTGCAAGTCGACGTTCTGTCTGTTCCCATGGAATTCATTCTGCAGAGAGCTGCCGTTTTTCACACACACATAAATCTGTTGGCCTCTTTTACCATCATGATTCATGGCACAATGTTAGCCATCTTTCCTACTCAGCAATTTAAAATAAAGTATATGTTATGGGGGAGGCATTTTCAGAACCCCAAAATGGATCATGGAGTTCAACCAACCTCCCCCTTTAATGGATTGTTGCTTTTCCAGCACACGGCTTGTTCCGCAGGTGTGATATTACAATTATGGACACGTGGTTTTTAACACATAACAATGTTTATTCCATGAACTCAAATTAACCTATTAAATAAACATTGGATCTCTTAACACCCCTTACTTCAAAGATAACCCTGAACATGATACAACACTAAATAATCCCTCAAAATGTTCCTTCAAACATCCAAAAGGCTTCAAACCTTCAAAACAGTAACACACCAGGTCACAGAATATATATATTTTCTGTTTTATGGCCAAAATATATCAGCTTGGTTGACTTCAGCTCCAGCACCTTGCTTTTCTTCCTGCAGCTCTCTGGAAATACACAGACACACACACAAGCTGCTTTTTCAAACTGGAACCAAAAGCAGAAGTGAGCTCAGCTGCCCCCCCCCCCCCCCCCCCATGACATCACTTCAGTAATATGATCATCTCCATTCCTTAAAGGTACATTGCTTAAACATCCATTTCTTAAAGCTGACATATTTCTCTCACATAACATATATGACTCGAAACGGGGTGCAGAGGGACATTAGGGCGTACAAGCATGAATAATTGAAGGCTGCAGCGTAGGTTGCCAGAACAATTAATACGTTTATGTATGAAATGAATGTTACCATAGTTCCAGATGACCATTGGTTGCTTTGCCTTTTGAGGGATAGAGCTGATTGGTGGTGAATTAATCTGGGGGTCACCACACCTCCAGCAAGGAACAAGGTTGTGAAGGCAGGGCCTTCATGGTAACCTCAGCCAGGACTGGAATTAGAGCCCGTGCTGTTGGCTTCGCTCTGCATCACAAACCAGCAGTCCAGCCCACCGAGCTAACCGACCTCCCATCTGTATGTATAGATAGGCAGAGTAGAAAAGCAAGAATGTTTTGGTGAATGTTTCTAAAACATTGCTTGGCTGCAACTGGAATATTGTGTCTACTTCTGGGCACCACACTTTAAAAAGGTTGTGAAGGTGTTAAAATGGGCACAGAAAAGATTTACACAAGTAGTTCCAAGGATGAGGGGCTTCAGTTACATGCATAGATTGGAGACACTGAGGTTGTTCTCCTTACAGAAGAAAAGAATGAGAGGAGGTTTGATAGCGGGTCTGGAGATAAGGCGGGAAAGTGGAGTTGAGGTTTATCATTCCAGATCACTCAGGGTCTCCTTGAATGGTGGAGCAGACTCAATGGACCAAATGGGCTACGTCTGTTCCTACGTTTTATGGTCTTACTTTTGAGCGGTTGTGGACAAAAAGTATCGGTTTTATTGAATTGTCAGACTATGTTTTCCAGAGTGAAGATTAGAGGATCTTAACAAACAGTAGAGATTGAAGACAAAGGGAAGACACATTTGTTTGTATGGGTAGAGGTAAGGCTGAGAGGATCATAAGGCCCATCTGACAAAAGGAACTGATCAAGAAACAGTAGTTAACTCTGTTTGGAACTGTAAATTACGGCCTTGACATAGTGATGTGTTGATCTCAGCTGTGTGCTTATAAATGTTTCCTGAAACCAACTGGTATCAAGCTGGACTGCCCTGAATCCTGACACTGTGGCCCTTGTCAAGATTGAACTGAGCCAGCTAAGCAATGACTTGCACAGATCAAGGGAAATGAAATCCAAGGTGTAGGCATTAAGACCACTGAAGTGGACATGATAGCTGGGATATTCCACAGCCCCCCACCACCATTATTTTCTGTTAGCGGAGGCGGCTCACCATTGGCTGCCAATGTCGACAGCATTTTGAGAGGTCCGCCCGTCCCGCCACTGGGGAACCCACCTCAGGGGGAAGTTGGGGGTTGCGTGCATCGGGACTGGAAGACTGCGGTGGTGGGAATCCCACATAGGGAAACGGTTTTAACGGGGAAAGGTTCAAAAATCAGAGGCCACCCATTTAAGGCAAATGACAAAAGAGCCAAACACGTAAGTGCATAACTTCACATTTTGCTGGATTATATTCCATCTGCCACGTTTTTGTCAACTTAACCTTTTTATATCCCTCTGTAGACTTTCTGGGTCACCCTCACCACCTGCCTTCCCATCTATTTTTGTGTCATCTGGTGAAAATATATTCACTTCCCTCATCCAAGTCACTGATATATATTGTAAATAATCATGGTCCCAGCCCTGATCCCTGTGGCACTCCACTAGTTACAGATTACCATTCTGAAAATGCCCCTCTTATCCCAACTCTCTGTCTTCTATCAATTAGCCAATCTTCTGCTCGGGGGCCGATATAGCTCAGTTGATTGGTCATCTGGTTCAGGATGCACCAGTGTATTTTCCCCTAATTATTTCTTACCTCCAACCATATAGGTTCTACATCTTCCAATCCAAGATTATTTCTTGCTTTCATATGTGTCCCATCTCATACTAACAAAGCTACCCCAACACCACAGCCAGTCTTTACAAACAAAATCACACATCCCTGAATATTTTGTTCCCAGCTTTGATCTCCTTGTAATCACATCTCTGAAATGGCTAGAAGATCATATCCATGAACCTTTGGTTTTCCTACTCACCCGACACGTTCGGAGTTCAATTTCCAGCATTTTGTTATGGCATCCTTTTATTTCTGCCTCCAATTGTGCAGGAGCAACACTGCCATTAATATAACCGTTGGTGATCTTGGACAGATGTTAGCAATTCCTGACTTGGCTCACAAGTTTTAGGTGTTAATGATCGACACCTCCTTAAACCCCATCCTGTTTCAACAAGAGGTCTGTTCAAACAAGCAGCCTACATTTTTAAACTACACAATCTACTGCTTTGCTAAACCTACTTCACTTACAACTGCACCTTTAAAATGTACTTATCTTGCTGCATTGTCAACGTCGGAGTATTATCTTTAGGGCAAATCGGCGAATGAATCAGTAAAACTATTCTTCGTAAATTTAGGCATGATTAACTTATTTAACATCTTAAGGAAACAAAACTCTTACCACATCATGTGACATTCATTTCATACTGATTCCTTCACAGCTGTAATCATGGGTTAGCTCTGCAATTTGCAAGCATCCACAGTTTTAGGTTATATTTGACATATCTTCGCCCACCTCACATGACAATTTACAAACTGCTATTTATTCTCACACATATTATTGCTAAATAATTATTATTATCAAAGCAGAGGAGGAAAAGCTTATTTCATCTCCTTTACAAACAGTTTGGGCCAGGTGTCGCAGGGGCTTTTAGAAATGTCATCTCCTTATTCTGACACATCCCTCTTCAATTCTACTGTTACTCCACATTCCTCCCGGTATTAGCATTTCTTGGGGCCCCTTTCACAATGCTACCAGGTCTCTCCAACCCTCCTCAGTCCGCCCATACCCTGGCTTTCTTTTTTCAATTCTGAAGGAAGAAAACCCCAACTCCACCCACCCCACCAGCACCTTTAGGAAGAAATGGTTTGATCGCCTTTCAACACTTCTGTCATGAATGCATCGAAATTGCTTAAATACATCCAGCTGAAAGGGATGAGATCATACCATTGGATAGTTAATGCAAAATCAGTTTAAATCCTAATGTGTGCAGGATTGAAACAGGCTGTGAAGTCTAAATTTTAATTTCTGTTCTTCAGGTAAATCATAATAATAATCTTTGTTAGTGTCACAAGTAGTCTTACACTGCAATGAAGTTACTGTGAAAATTCCCTAGTCGCCACACTCCGGTGCCTGTTCGGTTACACTGAGGGAGGTTTTAGTATGTCCAATTCACCAAACAAACACGTCTTTCGGGACTTGTGGGAGGAAACTGGAGCACCCGGAGGAAGCCCATGCAGACACGGGAAGAGCGTGCTGACTCTGCACAGACAGTGACCCAAGGCGGGAATTGAACCTGGGACCCTGGTGCTGTGAAGCAATAGTGCTAACCACTGTGTTACCGTGCAAGAGTAGGCCTCACAGTTAAATTGCAGATTAATCCCCGTGTCTGCGTGGGTTTCACCCCCACAACCCAAAAGATGTGCTGGTTAGGTGGATTGGCCACGCTAAATTGCCCCTCAATTGGAAAAAAATAATTGGGTACTCTAAATTTATAAAAGAAAAAGAAAAAATATTGCAGATTAAAACCGCTCTATTTTTTGCACTAAGGATATTCATATAAACTTTAAGTATGCATACATTTATGTGGCTGAACAAGACTTTGAGGCAGGAGTAAAATTCAGGGACTGCAGCAACTTGCCTCTCAAATGGAAATTTAGTACTGAGACACAGATTGGTCACAAATGTGAATCTGGAATGACTGCAGGCAAGTTTTGTAATTGCTTATTGAAATAACTGAAGGAAAAAGTGAGGAAATGAAGTCAGGAATTTGATTGAACCAGAGGTCTAAATGCTGGTCTAAGTGGGGACAATAATTGCCTTAAAATGCATCTGTGAGCTAAGCTATTGACTGTGAAAGGAACAAAAGACTTGCATTTATATAACACTTTTCACAAACACAGACTGTTTCAAAATGCCTTACAACCAATTAAATTCTTTTGAAGTGCAGAAATACAGAAGCCAATTGCGAACAGCAAACAGACAAAAACAGCAATGTGATATATGATCAGATAATCTGTTTTGGTGATTTTGATAGAGGGATGAATATTCACCAGGGCAGGGAAAACGCCCTATTTCTTCTTCATGGGATCATTCACATCCACAACTGAATTCCTCATTCTTAGGTCACCACCTCTGACAGTGCAGCACTCAGACAGCGCAGCACTCAGACAGTACAGCACTCAAGACAGTGCAGCACTTAGACAGTACAGCACTCAAGACAGTGCAGCACTTAGACAGTACAGCACTCAGACAGTGCTGCGCTGGTGTGCGGGCCTTGAACTTGGTGCTCAAGCTTTGGAGTGGAACTTAATCTTGTGACTCTGAGACAGGAACACTCACCACTGAGCTACAGCTGATTGTGGTCACAGTAAAGCTGAATGAAGAAAGCGACTAGAACTATATTAGGAAAGACATCAGGAGTGAAAAGTTAACCTGGGTCGAGGGAGGTCAAGAAATGGAAACTGGCTATGACAGATTATGGAGATAATTTGGGAATGACTTCTGATGGATATTGATACATTGAGTTAAGTCATGCCTCTTGAGTTGACCAAAGATCCTCAAGGTGCGGTAGATAATCTCTCGGGTCAAGAATAATAGTTGCAGACCTGCGCGAATCTCAGCTTGAACTCAAGTCTGTCTTTTTTCCTCTTCATTATCAACTCAATAGACTAAGGACTATCGGCCCACTTTGAGGGCAAATTTTGAGAATTCATTTTAGTGGGACGTCAAAAATTAATTTCCTGATGGCGGGATGAACTTTTGCAATTAAGTTCTTGGAACTTGAAAGGTAGGTTAAGCTTATTGACAATGTCGGGAAGCCCTTCTGTATTAATTTGCATGTCATCCGTGCGGTTAAAAGGCACCTGAATTATGTGCCCCTTCCAAATTAAGTTATCCGCCAGGGAGAAATTTGAATGTTCACATTTGCAGCTGCAAATCACCTGGTGGGGTAAACTTCTTCATGGACTTTGGAGTGAGTCGCCAATGCTTTGGTTCACAATTTTCAGCCCCCTGATTGGCTGCCGGTATTGCAAGCTGCATGGAGCCTGGGCGAGGGAGGCAGGATTAGTGGGGAAGGGTGGAGTGAAGGCTCGGTAATGGAGGCAAGGTCAGGGGGAAGGCAGGAGGGTGTCCGGGTTTAAACAAAAAGGCAGAGTGTCCGTAGCTGTTTAGGAAGGTAAATATGTCACGTACGCCTTGGTCCCATTGTAGGGTGGCGGATGAGTTCGCTGGGCAGTGAGCATTGTCGAGAGTTGGGACTAAAGGGCGGGGTCGGTGAGCTCAGGAGTTTGATCCGAAAGGTTTGAATAAGGGTGCTGGGAGGCAGGGGGTAGAGTCACAGTCAGAGGAGGATGATGGATCAAGCAGAGTCACCATAGTCTGCTTTCCCCTTTGAGGTGGAGAGCTGACTCATGGTGATTTAACCTGAGGATCACCACACCTCAGGCAAGGGGCAAGGTTGAGAAGATGGGTCTTCATGAATTACCTCTGCTAGTACGGGAATTGAATCTGCGCAGTTGGCCTTGCTCTGCATCACAAACCAGCTGTTCAGCCAACTGAGCTAAACCACCCAAGCATTTGACATGGAAGGTGTCTTTTTATGGGTGGCAAGAGATAATGCTTCATTTTGGGGGCAAATCGAAGAAGCATCCTATTAATTATTAGTCCACTCCATGGAGAACCAGGGCTCATATGAGCTCTCCTCTCGCGATTCCTATGCCCAGTAACTCAGCATTGCTCCATGACTGACATTCCAGTAAGACCACATCAAGGTCTGGAACTGCCGTACAATATGCGCTGATTGGCATCTGCTGCTGTCAAAGGCAGGAATGCAAGAAGGGAGGGAAGGACGAAGGGAAGGAGCAAGGGAGGTGGGGGCCTCTCAGTAGTACATTTGGTGAACAGCAGTAAAGTTCTGACTCTTAACTTCCATCCTCCTGGGCAAATGGTCATGGCTGACAGAGTTTATGTGGTCTTTCTATGATGCCAAGGCAATGGCCTCTCTATAGAGTCTTGAGGGTAATGGAGGCAAGTTGAATAGCTTCTGTGGGAGGGTTCTTGCATATGGCTGTCATATAACATAATCATACCTCAACAGGAGGAACATGAATCTGTGGTCTGCCAGGATGTCCTGCACTAGAAACTGGTGGGGATGGCACAGGGCTTAACACTGGTTTAGACATTCAGAGATGGAGGCTAATCTACAAAGGCCAGATGGATCACTGCAAATTATTCACAGGATCCACTCACCCACAGATGACGCAGGCTCCAGGGAACCTGCCTTTCTACTAACTGTGGTTCAGATTTGCAGGAACAGGTGCAGTTAGCCCATGGCCAGGAGGAAAAACAGACAGAACAGCAAGAGGCATCAAGGAAGTCAGGATGCTGGTGACAAGGCACCAATGCGATGGTGAGCATTGGTCCAAACCCGCAGGCAGTGCAGCTACCTGCAGATTAGTGAAAACCATTGTTGAGACACCTTAGGATATATTGGAATGTGCTTGATCACACCTGTCAGCTGTTCGATGAAGACGTGCATCACAAGAACTTGGAGGTAATCTCATGCTGATGGCAATAACAAGTCACTGTGTCCCTAAGCTTCTTTGCCAGGGCTCCTTGGAGGACCTGTGTTGCATTTTCCGTTCAGCCCCACACAAGGACATTCAGGAGGTGTAAGCTGCCCACTTCAAGAGAGCCCACCAATTTGTTAAATTTGACTTGGATGCCAAGAGCCAGGTAACCTGAAAATTGGGTTTTGCAGGAATCGCGGATTCCTACAAGTACAAGGAGCTAGTGACAGCACACATGTGGCCTTGCGAACTCCCTGGTATCAGCCAGTTACATTGATCAAAGCAAAAGTTTCCCCTTTTTGAACATGCAATAGTTATAACACAGGATAATCCTTGCATTTTTGTGCATGGTTCCCAGGAACCTCTCATGATGCCTTCATTCTGAACCATTCCCAGGCCCAACACATATTTGAAGGATGTTGCCAATTGCAGGCTGACTCCTTGGGAACAAGGGATACCATCAAAAGACCTGGCTAATAACACCAGTTTTCTATGCGCAGAGTATCGCTGAGGATAGGCACAATGTCTCCACTGAGCAGGCAATAGGCCTCCAAAAGACGAAATTCAGCAATCTGGCCCTTCAGGTGGGGCACTCCAAAACTTCCCACAGTGTTCCTGTTCAGTTCAGCTGAAGACTCACACTAGGCGCCAACGACTAACTCCATTTGTCTCTCAGATGCTGCAAGATCTGCTGCGCTCCTCCAGCATTTTCTGTTTTTATCCCAGGTCATCATTGTCGGCTGAACCCTGCACAACCTCGCGCAACAAAGGCGGGTGGACTTGGCTGAGGGAGGCACGGAGGACTGAGATGTCTCCTCCAATGACAAAGTTGGTGAAGGGTATGACAAGATGTGACAAGTTCCAGAATGTCACATGCAGGTGCCATTTCAAGGATGTGACAGGGCAGACAGGCCTGTGACAATCTAATAACTAGCAGACCCCAGGCAGAGTAAGTTGCCAATATTTATCCTTTGCTATTTGGTGTGTACTCCACTGCTGGCTGGCAAGACGCACATTCTTATTTGTAACACACATGATAATTTGCTGTCATGCACCTTGATTTATGACAGTTGGATTAAATTGCACCATTTAACGTCAGTCCTGCTGGGAATATGATCCTTTGCATGCACCAAACTGTGGTAATTCACACACTACTTGCGATAAATGCATGCATCGGAACCTGCACAGCACTCCCTCTTCCCGTGACCTCGGGCATCTGAAATAGAAATGTGATTTTTCGCATGCCCTAATGGCACATTGAAAGCAACATGATTTCTTACCTCAGTAGGAATACATTCATACCTTATCCCACTGGCAGAGATCCCTTTCAGGTGAAACCAGAAACGTAGGGCGCACAGGGAAAAATATTCTGACGAGCCCATTTCATAGAATCATAAAATCCTTACAATGCAAAAGGATGCCATTCGGCCCGTCGAGTCTGCACCAACCCTCTGAAAGAGCATCCTTCCTCGGCCAATCCCTTCGCCCCATCCCCGTAACCCCAAATAGCCTTTGGGCACTAAGGGGTAATTTATCATGGCCAAGCTACCAACCTTGCACATCTTTGGACTGTTGGAGGAAACCGGAGCACCCGGAGGAAACACGCGCAGACATGGGGACAATGCGTAAACTGCACACAGTCAGCCAAGGTTGGAATTTAACCCAGGTCCCTGGCGTTGTGAAGCAACAGTGCTAACCACTGTGCCACCGTGCTGCCCTCGAGATTTGCTCCTCCATGCACCTTGATCAGGGAAGTTCTTGTAACTAGGCCCCGCTTGCCACTCGCCCACTGTAACCCTATATCCATTGACACTTTTGTCATCCTGAAAAGCACTAAAGTATCTTTGGAGTCCATTTAGTGACAGTGCCTCACCTGCACTGTGGGGTGTGGAGGACTAACCATTCACGATCCAATTGCAGAGAGTCCTACAAATCTCTGGCCTGGATGAAGTTCGTTATACTGCCAACTGTGTTCCAGTAGTCTAATGCCTCAACCAGTTTAAATATCTTTCCTGCATGAAGCCTGCAGAGCACTGTAAGAGCCCTTGAAGATACACATGGATGGCCTTTGCAGGGTCCAGCACACAGGCCCATTTGACTGACTCATCTCATGGGACATCAGCAGTCGGGAATCCGGCGCAGGGGCTGTGGACTGTGTTTAGTGATACCAATCAATCCAGTCGAAATGGTAGTTAACAAGAACTGTGGTTTTAATCAGCTAGAATGTGCCCACCAGCAGCTCCTCCTGCACTGAGAGGCTGTCCCGGATCGATGGGTTATATACCTTCTCAGAGGGGCGGAGCCACAGGGGGAGCCGACAACAACATCAACACAACAACAGTAACAGTGCGTAAATACAATAAAATATACAACAGCCATACCTGACTCACCACATCCAGTGCAGCCATAGTTGGCCGCAAGTCCTGTTGCTGGCCGGGGGAAGGGGGGGGGGGCTTCAGTGAGAGCTGGGGGAATGGTGGGGGATGGCCAAGGGGTGGCCATGGGGTGGCGTGGGGGGCACTATTTGGCAGCTCGAGTCCGCATGGCTGCTGCAGGTCTTCGCCGTGTGCATGTGCGGCCAGGGACCTGGCCGTTTTCCAGGCATTTATAATGGTGGGAGCCGGGAATTTTACTCGGCGCGGCTGCTAGCCCCTCATCGGTCACAGGATCGGTGAGCAGTCCCCACAGCGGCATCGCTTAGCCTCCAAAACGGTAAATCCAGCCCGTGGACTCAAACAGGTCAAACAATTCTCCAGTTGACGTCTCACAAAAGCCTCCAGTCAACTGTAGTAGTCTTACACTCAATGCCTTTACTGTCGCTTTTCTGTGAGTAGACAATGCCACTTACTCTGACAGACAGCATCAGATCATTCATTCTCTTTCTGCATGGCTGACTGTTTCTTTTGTGGGCCCCACAGGTGCTAACCTCCACTGCAACCTCCACCCAGGTAGCTGTGGTCAGGCAACAGGGTGTCCTGTTGCTAAACCTGTGAAATAGAATTTGTTCCTGCTGCTGGAGGAGAATCTGCAGGGCGGCATCGCCGAACCGCAGGGCTACACATTTCCTGCTCTGAGACATTCTGGAGGTATATCCTGAGGCCCCTGCCTTACAGTGAATGAATGGCTGTCTGAAGTGTCTTTTAAATATGGCATCAGGAACTTCAGGTGACTGAGGTACAAATGCAGATGGTTACTTCCTACCTGACCTCATCGTGAGATTCATTTAGCTCCTTGAGCGTATATATGTAATAACAGTGCTGGATCGCGTGTGGCCAGCCGTTCTGCCCCCAAGTCGAAGTCACTCTCATTTCTGCTGCCGCCACTCAAGTCACATTCCAGAGTGGAAGATGCTGCCCCCTATATGGGCTAGCCGTACTCATAGGCAACAGAAGAATAGCAACATCAATGCTGCCTCACATAGTTTGACAGTCTACTGACTGGCATAGAACAGTAAATCAGTGACCCAACAAAGCTTTCAAAGGGAGAAAATATATTGGTAAATTATGATAATGGAAAATTAAAATTAATAAAAACAATACTAAATTAAAAGCAGCATAGCCTAGCACTGCTTAACTATTTTGTTTGCCTATGAATAAATTACCGAATCAAAGATAAACACATATTTAGAGAGGTAGATGTATAAATTTGCTTCAGAAAACCCTAATTTAATAAAGTATTAAGACTTAAATGATAGATTCCCCTTCAAAATATATATTTGTATCCCTACTCTGCTTTCAAATTTAGTGCAATCAAATTTACTCTAACTTTAGGATTTTTTTACAATCAGTTTGAAGTTGATGAGTAATTTTATGAGATTAGCATGTTTGATTCCCATGTGTTCCCTAAACAGTTTTATTCCCTCCCTTTCATTGAGAAGAGGGCGGTAGCTGTAAATATTAGGACTTTCTTTTCCTGATTGAATAAGCTCACCACGTCATCTGGGTAGAACTTGGCATCACTTATTAGCAAATGCGAAAAGCCTGAGGTTGTGGAAACCGATTTCTCATCAATGTACTTGACAGCTGATTAACTAGGTCCTCAAGGTATCTAAAATGATCTGCTGGTGCTGATCATCGCACTTCTTCACAAAAGTCATCACAAAAGTTACTCTTTTCGGCTAATCTGTTTACTTACACATGGAAACAGAAGTTGTCTTCAAGGTCAGTCTGAATGATTGTAAACCATGCAATGCAACAAATGTGATTTACCACTCAGCCAATGTATGAATCCATTTTTAGTCATCTCAAAAGATCAATCTGCCCATATGATAACCATTTATACGCCTTTTTCAGAATACGTGGTATGTTACAATGCATAAACAATTTTTAATGGACATGGCTTTCTTTCTGGGGGAAAGTCTGGGGTGAATTTTCACTCACAGAATTAACTGGGTTGGGATTGGGAAATGTTCAATTTTAAACAAACTGCCCTGATGCGCAATCAATTGCACAAAGACGCAGATTGGGTACAACTGTGGCTTTATTACAGTCAGATGCGTGGCCTCCTGCTGCAGCTGGCGAAATGGCAGGGCACTGGAGGTCATGCATAGTTATACAGTTCTTAGTGGGTGGTGCCAGCCGGCAGGGGCTACTGGCGAACCTGTAGTGCAGGTCCTACCTTACATCCCCTAATACAGTGGTTCACCACATTCACCCCCTGTTAAAAATGAGTCCAGCGGGGGTGATGTGAAACTATATACAAATAGTGCCATTATGTACAGTGGTAAGAAGAAAAAGAAAAAGTCCATGTTGACGGTCCGGAGTCCGTCAAAGATTCAGCCGGTTTGGTGCTTTGTTGGAAGCGGCGTAACGATGGCGGCAAGGCTGGTGCTGGTAGTGGTGGAGGTGGCACCGATGGCGATGGTGGCGGTGCTGATGCTGGACAGTCATCGGGGAACTCCGGGAGCGTGCCGATGTCCTCTTCGCCCTCTTGTGCGGAAAAGGAGGGGGAGGGGGGTCTGGTGGGGTCAATGTTGGCGGCGCGGTGGGGGGGGGGGGGCGCATGGGTTGGGGAGTGTGTTGGGGTGGAACCTGAAGATGCCAGGTCCCTGAGTGAGACAGTATCTTGACGGCCATCGGGGAACTCAACGTAGGCATATTGAGGGTTGGCGTGGAGCAGGTGAACACTGTCCACCAAGGGGTCCGCCTTGTGGAGTCAGACGTGCCTACGGAGAAGGACCGGTCCTGGAGCTGCGAGCCAAGTCGGGAGCGACACCCCGGATGTGGACTTCCTGGGGAAGGTAAAAACAGGTTCATGGGGTGTGTTATTGGTGGCGGTGCACAATAGTGACCGGATGGAGTGTAGAGCGTCAGGGAGGACCTCCTGCCAGCGAGAGGCTGGGAGGTTCCTGGACCGTAGGGCCAGCTGGACGGCCCTCCAAACCGTCCCATTCTCCCGTTCTACTTGCCCGTTTCCCCGGGGGTTGTAGCTGGTCGTCCTGCTGGAGGCTTTACCCCTGCTGAGCAGGAACTGATGCTTGGGCCTCCTTTTCGATGGATGAATGTCGAATTTCAGAGGCATGAAGGGTACGGGAAAAGAATGCCACGGGTCTGCCTGCCTGGTTTAGAGTGGTGGCAATGGCGACTTCTGAAGCGCCGCTTTCTACTTGAAAAGGCAGTGACTCATTCACTGCGTGCATCCTGGCCTTGGCGATGTCTGATCTGATGCGGGTGAAAGCGTGTTGTGCCTCGGCCGCGAGGGGGAATAGGGTGGACTGAATGAGTGAGCAGGCCTTGTCCGCATAGTTTGGGACCCACTGGGCGTAGTACGAAAAGAACCCCAGGCAACGTTTGAGGGCCTTGGGGCAGTGGGGGAGGGGAAGCTCCATGAGGGGGCGCATGCGGTTGGAGTCGGGCCCGAGTTTTCCGTTTTGGACTACATAGCCGAGAATGGCTAATCGGGTCGTGCTGAACACACACTTCTCTTTGTTATAGGTCAGGTTGAGAAGAGTGGCAGTGCGGAGGAATTTATCGAGGTTGGTATCGTGGTCCTGCTGGTCATGGCCGCAGATGGTGACATTATCTAAGTACGGAAAGGTGGCCCGCAAACCGTACTGGTCGACCATTTGGTCCATCTCCCTTTGGATGACCGAGACGCCATTTGTGACGCCGAAAGGGTCCTTAATGAAGTAGTAAAGGCGACCGCACACCTCGAAGGCCATGTATGGCCAGTCCGACTTCCGGATGGGGAGCTGGTGATAGGCGGATTTCAGGTCAATTGTTGAGAAGACCCGGTACTGCGCAATCTGATTGACCATATCAGATATGCGTGGGAGGGGGTACGCGTCGGGCTGCGTGTACCGATTGATGGTCTGGCTGTAGTCCACGACCATCCTATGTTTCTCCCCAGTTTTAACCACTATCACTTGGGCTCTCCAGGGTCTGTTGCTGGCCTTGATAATACCCTCATTAAGCAGCCGCTGGACTTTGGACCAGATGAAGGTCTTGTCCTGGGTGCTGTACCATCTGCTCCTGGTGGCAATGGGCTTGCAATCCGCAGTTAGATTGGCAAAAAGGGAGGGGTGATCGACCTTGAGGGTCGCGAGACAACAAATGGTAAGGGGGGGTAAGGGCCCGCCGATTTTGAGGGTGAGGCTATGGAGATGGCACTGGAAGTCCAGGCCCAATAGGAGTGCAGTGCAGAGATTAGGAAGGACATAGAGGCGGAAGTTACTAAATTCTACGCCCTGGACAGTGAGGGTGACTGTCCAGAAGCCTCGGATCGGGACGAAGTGGGATCCGGAGGCTAGGGAGATCCTTTAATTGGCAGGATGGACCGCGAGGGAGCAGCGCCTTACCGTATCTGGGTGTACGAAGCTTTCGGTGCTCCCGGAGTCCAGCAGGCACAAGGTCGCGTGGCCATTGATTTTCACCGTCGTCGACGCGGTGGCCTGGTTGTGCGGGCGAGATTGGTCCAGCATCATCAAAGCGAGCTGCGGGTAGCTGTCAGATGCTTCGGATGGCGAGCATGTGCGGTTCTGATCTCGGGATGTCTGGAGACCCTGTGGGGGACAAGATGGTGGCACCCATGGTGCGCACATTGTGGGGTCGGGACAAGATGGCGGCGCCCATGGTGCGCACATTACGGGGTCGGGACAAGATGGCGGCGTCCATGGGGCGCACGTGGCCGAAGGGGGACAAGATGGCGGCACGTATTGGTCACACATGGCCCCGAGAGGAGAAGATGGTGGCTCCCATTGTGCATTTGGCGTGGGGGATGGGGCGATAGCGGGTGCGATCGCAGCGACTGCGCAGGCCTGTCACACAGCCGTGAAGTGGGCCTTTTTACTGCAGGATTTACAAACAGCAGTGCCGGCCGGGCAGTTTTGGTGGGGGTGCTTCTGCTGCCCACAGAAGTAGCAGCGGGGCCTCTCAGGGTGCGCGGATCGGCATGCGGCGCAGCCGTATTGGGAAGGCAGGGCCCCAGCTGAGGAGGTCGTCGGCAGGGTCTAGGAAGGGTAGGAAGGGGTAGAAGGGTGGGCAGCGCGGCGGGAGGGGTAAGATTGTACATTACAGGATGCGACCGTCATGGAGAGCGCCAAGGTTTTCGTCTCCGCCAGTTCGAGCGTGGCCCCTTCCAGTAATCGTTCTCGGATGCGGTCCGACGCAATCCCCGTCACGAAAGCATCGCGCACGAGGAGGTTCGCGTGTTCGGCGGCCGTAACGGCCTGACAGTCACAGTCCCGGACGAGTGGAATCAGGGCACGCCAGAAGTCTTCGATGGACTCACCAGGTAGTTGCGAGCGGGTGGCGAGTACATGCCTGGCGAAGAGCGTGTTCGCCTTCTGCGCATAGTGTTCTTTAAGGAGTTCCATTGCTTTCATGTAATTCGTGGTGTCTTGGATCAACGGGAACACGCTGGAGCTCAGTCTGGAGTACAGGACGTTTATCTTCTGAGCCTCCGTTGGCGCGGGGTCCGCAGCGTTGATGTAGGCCTCAAAACATGCTAGCCAGTGAGTAAAGTCTTTTCTGGCGTCGGGCGACTGCGGATCCAGCTGCAGGCGATCGGGTTTGATTCTGATATCCATTCTGTGGAAAAATTTGACTGTAATAAATTGATGTGCAATCAATTGCACAAAGACGCAGATTGGGTACAACTGTGGCTTTATTACAGTCAGATGCGTGGCCTCCTGCTGCAGCTGGCGAAATGGCAGGACACTGGAGGTCATACATATTTATACAGTTCTTAGTCGGCAGAGCCAGCCGGCAGGGGCTACCGGCGAACCTGTTGTGCAGGTCCTACCTTACATCCCCTAATACAGTGGTTCACCACAGGCCTCATCAGTGTTAACTAAGTGAGACAGGGCAATCAAACAATTCACTCTCAGGAGGTGGGTTGGCCATTTATTTATTTTAATAAGGGCAGGCAGATTCAGGTTTTACCTGCTTAATACTAGCAGTCCGTCAGACCTACAGTAATGTCCCTATACTCAGGGATGATTGCAAAATGATGAACAGAGACTTTTCTATTTCCTCCCTTGCTTCTAAGCAGACTTGGATGCATTTCATCTGGGCCTGGCAGCTTGTCCACTTTCAAAGATGCTAAAACCCTCAGTATTTCCTCCCTCACTATGTTCCCAGAGAAATTTGGCAGCTCAAGTCAATTAAGGGCAGATTTAGGAAGAAGGTAAGTATCCTCGATCACACCTCGTAGGGCAGGACAAGCAGGAGTGCTTTCCCCCAGCCAGACCAACTTAGCATCTTCCTCTCATGGATCAGATAACACCTCCTCTCCCTAAAGTTGAGGATCATGCCTACTTCATGTTCCTACAATTGGGAGAAGGCTTCGAAACAGCCATTGCGGCCTACTCAGAAGTGCTCACTGCTAACTGGAAACCAAGCCTGTCAAACTGACTGACTTCCTGCTGGCGTTCTTGTCAAAGGAAAACGTTGCATGATATACTTGAGAGGAAATCTGGAGAGGAAATCAGACCACCGCCGTTCCCACTTCACTACCCATCCACCCCTCAACTCCCATTCAACCTATAATCCTCCTGGCCAAGCACAATTCAGCTGACACAATCTTCCTCAGTGAATATCAGGGCCTCTGCAATGATTAGATAAAACAGTAGCCTCTAGTCAAAGACATACCTTAAAAAGTATTGTAAAGGCCAGGGGAAATAACTGCATGTTGTGTGGTTCTCAGGGTGTCATTGCAATAAAATGTTAAACTTTTAAAAAATAAATTTAGAGTACCCAATTATTTTTTTCCAATTAAGGGGCAATTTAGCGTGGCCAATCCACCTAACCTGCACATCTTTGGGTTGTGGGGGTGAAACCCACGCAGACATGGGGGAATATGGAAACTCCACAAGGACAGTGACCCAGGGCCGGGATTCGAACCCAGGTCCTCAGCGCCACAATCCCAGTGCTAACCACTGCGTCACGTGCCGCCCCATCATTCAAAGTAAAAGGCACAAGTCAACATCCCAGGATAAGTCTCAATAAGCGATGAATCAAAACTAAGCAACAAGTCATCAAGAGGCTAAAAGACGGGTTGACTAAAGGAATAAATTTGTGAATTTTAATAAACCATCAGCATGATTCAAAGACTTCAGGACTCACATTAATTAGACAGATAACTGTGCACAGTATTGTACGACGATAACCTTGGCTAGTGTGCAGTCAATTCTAGCTCCACCTGACCCGGAGTCGCAACACAGTTGAAATGAACTTTTAATCTTAAAAATACCCAACGTCTTTTGTCTTTGGCTGCCTAATAGCTACATTCACCGAGTTTGTAAATTTAAACACAATTAACTTATAGTAATAACAGTAACTATAATTACATAGGCCACATGCAATTGGTTAACTGCTATCTAATGTCTAACTCCCCCTTTAACTCGCCCCACCCTGTACACACACACACACACACACAAAACAAACAAACACAGAGGGAAAGAGGGAAGTAAAAAAAATACTAAAAGTAAAAGGATGAGAGTTTTTGTTTCAGGTGGACGTCTTCCAGTTAGATTATCTCTTCAGTCTGGGCCTCCTGGTGGATGATACCTTTTCCTTCAGTCTGTAATGGCTTTCACTGCAGACTCATCAGGGTCCAGAAACCTCTGCCTTTGGACAGTGGGCAGAAAAATAGAGTTGCTTCCACTTTGAGGGGCCTGTGGCTTCTCTGTAAATTCATAGTAAAAGTAAGAAGCCAACATTTGACAGAAAGCGAGAGAGACAGAGAAAGAGCAACACAACCTCCTCTTTCAGACTTCAGAAGCTTTCCTCTGAAAACCCCACCTGGTGGAACCCAATTGCTGTCAGTTGTCGGGCAGGATACTGTCCCTGGCCAATCCATTGGTCACCAGCCGACCAATCGAACCAAATCCCTCTGTTCTCTCGGGTGCCATAAAGCCTGGGCTCTGCTGTCCAAAACGTAAAACTTCATAGCACAGTATGGAATTATGCAACTTTTGAATTCCGCATTTCCTTTGCTCGAATTAAAGGTGCATCTTCATTAAATATCCATGGATCTAAAATGACAGCGACAAGTAAAAGAAATAGGGAATAAGGGAGTCAATAAGAAGGGCCCTTACAATTGGTATATCAAACCTAAGCACATGGAAATAAAGGAAAGAGTAGAGGCTGCCGAGACTGTTGATTGATGTTGAAAGTCTGGGGTAGGAACTGTTACAGTGAAGTTGGAATCTAAACCTTAATTAAAAGGGAATGAGCTGAATGGGTTTGAATAAAATAATCTGACTGTAGGCATTGCTTGCAGAGAAAATTGGGCACTTTGCAATGTGTTTCATTGGGTACAAAGAAATAATGAGCATTTTGACTCATTTGTGCAGTGCAGAGGACTATCTTTTTGATTGAGGCACAATTCTGGCATTTATAGAATTACTTTGCCTCAAGCTGAACTTAAGCAAAGTAAACTAAATAGTTTTATTGATAACTTCAGCTTATCACTAACCCACAAAACATTGTGGGTGTGATTATCCATCAGCCGACGCCAGAAATGGGTAAAGTGATTGGGTGGAGAATCGGGCGTGAGGCAAAAATCGTGGCCAATGCCCGACGCCCGACAAAATGCCATGCTCCGGTGCCTCAGCAGCGGTGTCAATGCGTTCTACTCAGCACGTACAGTAAAAGCCGCTGCAAAATCATTAGCAAGCCAGATCTGGTATTCTCCAGGGCCTCTGCGATGCTCCGCCCCCATCAGGAGGAATTCATGGTGGCGAGTTTAAGTTGTGGTTTTAAAAATTGGGAGACAGGTGCCGTGACTGATGAGGGAGGGAGTAGAGGTGGGATATGCAAAGGCACGACCGTGAGCTGCCAGTCCTGTCGTTGGCAGGGCTGGCTTGGGGGAGGGGGTGGGTGGGGGGCAAATGCCAGGGGCGGGGTTGAGGGGGGAGGAAGGGGAGCAGTGGTGGGGGGGGGTGATTGGGCTGACCGGTGGATGGGCTGTGGGGTCGGAGTGACCCCCCACAGAACGGGCGTGCGGGTACAGGCCGATATTGCCCCTGCCTGCAAGGCATCCAAATTGCTGCACACCTCACTGATTGTCCTCCGTGGCCCGTGGTTGCAGAAGTAATACCAGCTAATCCCTACCACTCCAGCAACCCATCCCCCACCCTATCAGCCCCCACACCCCACCCTCCACCACACCACCCCAGCACATGACCCTCGCACTCCATCCCCGTCCTCCACTATCCCCCCCAAACCAGGCATCACCCACTGGCAGCACATCACGTACCCATCCAGGGGTAACACCCACAGTTTCCCCGATGAGTGGGGGTCGGACGGGCCCCTTGTCCTACCCATCCTGGCCCTCCTCCGCATCGTCCTCATAGGACGAGACCTGGCATTCATCCTCCTCCTCCAGCACATCGCCCCTCTGCTATTATGAAGCACAAAGCAGACCACCATGATTTGGCAAATTCTCCTAACGCAATACTGAGGTCCCCTTCAGAGCGGTCCAGGTACCTGAAGCACTACTTCAGATTGCCGAAGCACCGCTCGATCACACCCCTGGTCGCTGCGTGGGCATCATTGTAGTGTGTCTCCACATTCTGTGGCCTCCGGATAGGCATTATCAGCCACTGCCACAGCAGGTAACCCCTGTCGCCTCAGCCAGGGATGCACCTTGAAGGGGTCAGGAACTGTCAAGTGCGCCAGGATGAAGGCGTCGTGCACACTGCCCGGGTATCGGGCGCAGACGTGCATGATGTGCAGCTGATGGTCACACACCAGCTGTGCATTCATCAAGTGGAACCCCTTTTCATTTGTGAAAAGTAAGTGCTAGTAAGGCAACATGCATTCTTTTGATCACGCCCTGAACCTGGGGCATCTCGGCGATCATGGCAAATCCCACTGTCCAGGCTTCCCGGTGGGTTTTGGTCCACATTGAATTTGCTGTACTCTGCTGACCGGGCATATTGAGCCTCCGTGATGGCACAGATGCATCTGTGCACCGAGCTCTGTGAGATTCCGAACAGGTCCCCATTCGGCACCTGGAAGGGGCCCGTGGTGTAAACGTTCAGGGTGACGGTCACCTTGATGGCCACTGGGAGCATATGTCCTCCCCCATACACCCTCAGTGTTAGGTGTGTTATGATCTGGCAGATATGTCGCACTGTCCCCCTGCTCAACTGGAATCTTCAACGGCATGCCCGGCCCGGTAGTGACGAATGTGATATAAAATAGTTACTTTAGAGATACTAGTTAATGTAATGTAGAAATAAGCCACTTTGATTCTGGCAGTTAGGGACAAAGGGATTTGAGACCGCATGGAAAAAGCAGGAAGAGGTGTGTCTATGAGAGTGATGCTGCATTGATAGGGGCCAGAGAAAGGGATTGGAAGTGAGCCAATCAGAATAGATCAGACAGGTCAGGAGGGACATAGGTTGACCTATGTCCGTCGAGTATGTGAAACTTGATACCATTTGAATTGATTTTGCAGAGATCCCTTTGTCTCTTTGTTCAGTCGCTTTCTGGAGTGTAAGAGGCTGGATGTCTCTTATGTTTCTGTAAGATGAATTAAGCTTGCAAGCTAAATAAATAACTTCTTTTTACGTGCGAATCCATCTCAACTTTTATTGAGGCCAGACTGACAGAGAAAGAAATTTGGGAATCAACATTTGGTGCCGAAACCCGGGATTTCTCAGGGCGATCCTGATCCAACTGCAAAATCAGAATTAGACTGATTATGAACAGGAGGATGGGGAACAAAGGGCCCTCAATGTAGAACTGGAAAACAACCGCGCATTGATTGTTCCCCTCTTCTTATCGCCTGATTAGTCTGGTCACTCGCGGTTGGCACAGAAAGACCGCCTCGACGAAATCACAGGTCAGTCTGGGGATTAGCATTTTAATTGATGGGATTTCATAGAGTTAATTCGGCTGGGGTAGGCTGTATTGTTGATGTAACATTTAAAATATAAATGGTTCAACTTTATTTGTGAGTTAATTCGGTTGGGTTACGTTATGAGAGGTAGATGTAACATTTGAAATTGAAAATGGTTCACCTCTATATGTCTGTGTGTTAAAAATATAGTTGATTAAGCTAAAATTTTCTCTTTGGACTGTAGTGGCGAAAAAACGCAGTTCCAAGGACTAGTTGAGATTCCTTGGATAGCACAAATGATCCAGGCATGCCACTGCAAATATTATGTGATAAGTATCCGGACAAAGCGAAGGATTTTAGAAAATTGTCAGCACAGTTAAGAACTAAAATGGGAGATGAATGGCCACTAGGGGGAACCAAAGACCTAGAAATGGTTAAGAAAATCCAGGGACAAATATGGAGAAAAAATCAAGGTATGAAAACTAAAGTATTAATTGGATTATGGAGGCAATATTGTCAAGAGGAAAAAGATAAGATTATGTTGTCCAGCTGGCAGGATAACGCCCTTAAAATGGGGATTTCAATTAGTGAACAGGGTAACGTAAAAACATTACAGATCTTGAAAAAGGAATGTGCATTTAAAAAAAGAGCAAATAGAGACAGGAAGGACTCGGGTCACACAAGAGACGAACTACGTAGTTCAATGGCTGGCCTTGAATTGACAGAAGAAGAAAAATTCAATAATTTGGAAAAGTCAGTAAAAGTTCCGTCTGCACCCATAGTATGGTCTGCGCTCATTCCAGAACCACCAGAGTACAATAATATATACCCAGCCATTGCTCCCCAGATTTCAAATATGCCAGAAACTCAAGCCCTTTTGGGTGATAGTGTGGGTCCCGATTTACCAACTTCACAACCGAAAGAGCAAAAGGAACTCTGTCCCACAAGCCCAGTTAGCTCTAGGACAAGATCTCGAACAGCGAGAGAGGGGCTTGACGCTCACCAGAAACAATTAAGCATATCACCTAAGTCTCCCCAAACTAAGGAGAAATCACAAGATTTGGGAACAAAGAAAGCTGAAACAACTTCGTTTGAAGAGAAAGAACTCCCCCTAGTGACAGGGAGAGACGTTGAAGTCTTGGAACAACCAGGGGAAATAGCTAGAGTGCCCCCTGGTGACATTCGGAGACAGTTACCGATTAGGAAGATGCGAAACCCCGACCCAGGGACTGCGGCAGCGAACCCCACGATAGACGTTTACTTCCCATGGACACCCAGTGAGATGATGGCTATTATGGCTACAATCCCAGATAGAAAAAAATCTCCTGCTGCCTTCGTGGATTCCTTGAGAACTACCATCTCAATTTATCAAGCTGATTCAAGGGACCTCTGGGCCCTAGTCCAGCAGATTTTAACCCCAGCAGAGTACCGCAATTATCTTAACCACCTGAATTATGCTAGTCATGCCGCACTCCAGCAGGCCTATGCGTTAGACGACGATAGAAGGACACAGATCTTGAATGCGTTGAATAGCACATTTCAAAGGCCCATAAATCTTTCTGTTATCTTAGACCTAAAACCTAAGAAGACTGAAGAGCCAGAGGAATTTCTGGAGCGTTTTAATGAAATCTACCGGGGGCAGTCAGGCGATTTGCTGTATCAAAATGGTCAGAATTCCCCTCAATACTGTGCTATGTTAATGCATTGCCTACCACCTTCTGTGGTTACTGCTGTGAAATGTAATAACATGAATTGGACAGAGAACAACCCTTCCCAGATGGCAAGGGCAGTCAGATTTTACTGGAAGGAGGGTGTAGGCCAAGAAGGAGGCTCAGTTACAAAGGTTAAGACTGAGTATGTAATGAAAAAGGATGATCTGCGACCCCAACAAGCGGCAGAAATGGTAGTTTACCAGCAGGAGCCCCAATATAGTGACTTTGGGTGGGTGGATCAGCGAAGAGGAGGATACCAAACCCACCCAAAGGGACCCTCACCCCATTTTTATGGCCCACCGAATGAATCAACAGCTCTACAACCGCAGCCCCCTCTGAGGGGCCATTGGTCTACTGGAAGACGAGGCCGGGGCAGAAATAGAGGGAGCAATGCATGTTTTAATTGCGGCCAGGTAGATCACTGGCAACAGGAATGCCCCTTTAAAAGACAGACAGTAGAAGGAGATTATTCGACCCAAAGGAGAGGGCACCCACCAAGGGGAGGACAGATGAGATACACTGACTTCTCCCAGGAAAACCCTTTCCCAACACAGGATTGACTAGCTAATTTAGCCATAAGGACTCTCCAATCGGACAGGGAACCTATTATCTCTCTGCAGATAGGAGATCAACATCACTCATTTGTAATCGACACAGGGGCAGCTATGTCTTCTGTGCAATCAACACTTAAATTACCAATATCCGACCACACGCAGCAATTGTCAGGGTTCCAAGGGCAGGTGTGTGAGTATCCTATTTCTGAACCTGTGACAGTCACTTACGAGAATACGTCTGCAGAGCATCAGTTTGTAGTGACTACTGGATTGGACTGTAACTTGTTGGCCCGAGATTTACTGTGTATCTTCCAGCTACAGCTAGAATGCGGAGATGAGGGGGTGACGGTTACATCATGGAGGATGAGACAACAGTGCTATATTTCTATCACCCCCCAGTGGTGGACGTTAGACGTTGAACAGTCACTGCATCACGTTACCCTGGCCTATGACAGAACTGGACGAAACAGGGAGTTGGAGGACAAATACCGGCCATTACTTGAGACCGAATGGCCAGTCAAGGTTACAGCCACAGTCACGGGAAAAGAAGGTACAGCCGATTTTGTTACAATATCACCACATTTATGGCCACAGTCAGCTTCGGTAAGCCCTCATATTACACGTCAGGTCCATGACCAGTACCATGCCAGGGATATGGGGCGAATGGTCTGGAGGGCAGTGGATCATTCAGATCCAACAGACTACGCACTTCAAGTCATGCCGGACGGCACTACCATAAAATATTTTGAGGTCCCTGAAACGATTAACACTCGACTGCAGCATCACAGGGGACATGATGTGTTGGAATATGTCAATCCACAGGTCTGGGCGGAATACCCATCACAAGTGGGAAAGACAAATGTTACACCTATCAAGGTAATGATTAAGGATCATGTAAAGCTACCTTCCATTCGGCAATACCCCCTGAAATCTCAGGCTGCTCCATCAATAGATAAATTAATTCAAGAACTGTTGAAACAGGGTATTTTGGTCCCTTGCCAATCAGAATGTAATACCCCAATACTTGCTGTGCCTAAACCAGCCAAACCAGACCAGTAACGATTAGTACAGGATTTACGTTCAATTAATGCCATCGCACAGCTGTTACATGCTCTCGTCCCTAACCCTGCCCACATACTGGCTCAAATTCCAGCTCAAGCCCGGGTCTTCGCCGTAATTGACCTTCAGCACGCCTTCTTTGCCCTCCCACTTGCGACTGAAAGTCAATATTTGTTTGCCTTCACTTACAATGGACAGCAGTATACCTGGACCCGACTGCCACAGGGGTTCGTCAATTCACCTACACTCTTCTCCAGATGTCTGCAGACCCAACTCCAGGCCTTGACATTGGAGCATGGTTCCACTCTAGTGCAGTATGTAGATGACATATTGGTGGCAAGTCCTGACGAGCCCAGTAATAGGGATGATGTGATCCAATTATTGAACCACCTATCCTCGTTGGGTTATGTTGTTTCACAAGCAAAGGTCTAGTTGGCTCAGAGAAAAGTTAAGTTCTTAGGAGTTTTACTTACAGCCACAGAAAGAAGTCTCGAACCCAGTAGGATTGAACCAATATGCCAATTCCCCGCCCCTACAATAACCAAGGAGGTTCGTCATTGGCTGGGTATGGTGAATTATTGTCGGCAGTGGATACCAAACATCGCTGTCTATACAAAGCTGCTGACGCCTTACACGAGTAAAGAGGGAAACTTTATTCTCACCACCGAGGCACTCGAGGCCTTCCGTTGCCTGAAGCAGGCCTTGCTACAAGCACCGGCCCTTGGTAGGCCCCTATACGACCGACCATTCCAGATATACTGTACTGTTCTGGAAGGATGTTCAACAGCGGTACTCACCCAGCAACATGGGGACAAGCACCGGCCTGTTGCATATTACTCTTCCAAACTCGACCCAGTGGCGCTGGGCCACCCTGTTTGCACCCAGATCTTGGCAGCGATATACAATAGTTTGCAGGCTGCTGCCAACATCACTCTCGAACAGGATATTACGGGGTATAGCTCCCACTCGGTAATCGCACTATTGGGGCAACTGCAGACTCAGCATCTTACCGCAGTTCGTCAGAATAGGTATGAGATATACCTTTTGAACAATCCACGTCTGACATTTAAATACTGTACCACTATCAATCCAGCCTGTTTTCTTAGCGGTCCCCCTGTCCATGAGGACGCGCCTGGTCACGACTGTTTAGCCTTGATTCAGGAAACTACAACAATAAGGGACGATCTGAGTGATATTCCATTAGAACAACCTGACATGATTATGTATGTTGATGGCAGTGCATTAGTAAGCCCCACTGGCCGGAGACTGTCCGGTTATGCAATCATAGATCAGGATGGTCTGATTCTAGAAGCGGCAGCTTTCCAGACCCCTTACTCAGCACAACAAGCCGAACGTTTTGCCCTCACCCGTGCATGTATACTTGGGGGAGATCGCCGGGTAAATATCTACACTGACTCCCGATATGCTTTCGGGGTAGTTCATGACTTCGGACAACTCTGGAAGAATAGGGGATTCCTTACCTCGGCAGGCACAGCAGAAATATCCAACCGGGGCTTAGTTAATGACCTACTGCAGGCCCTCCTTCTGCCAGCGCAGATTTCCGTTATTAAATGCGCTGCCCACACGAATGGTACAACCCCAGTTGACGTTGGTAATGAACGAGCAGATCGTGCAGCGCGCACAGCCGCACAAATTCAGCAAGTGATGGTGCCTAAAATGTTAAGTCAGACTAAACGATCTACTATAAATATGTCTGCTTCTGACAGGTCAATGCCAACCATCCAAGACGTCATAAGGTTACAGGAGGACGCTCCTGAGAGTGATAAACAAATGTGGAAACGGTTAGGTTGTACATATGATTCTGTTTCCTCTTTATGGACCACGCCTGCACATCAGACTTGTATGTCTGATGTGCTGGCTTTATGGGTCATTGAATGTGTACACTTTGCAACTCATTGTGGGGCTCGAGGGACTAGTGATTTGTTGCTGGACACTTGGTGGCACCCTAAAATGCAGGGGTTGGCCCAAAGTATCAGTAATCGGTGTTTGATTTGTCAGCAATATAACACCGGAAAAGGTATCCCTTGTGGGAAGGGGCAAACCCCGTTGCCCAGTGGTCCCTTTGAGACGCTCCAAATGGATTACATTGAGTTGGAAAGGTGTCAATGTTACAAATATGTTTTGGTCATTGTGGATGTGTTCAGCAGATGGGTCGAGGCATATCCGACTATCGATAATAAAGCTGCTACTGTGGTTTAAGTCTTGATGAGGGAAATCATTCCCCGGTACGGTATACCAGCTCAGTTAAGTTCTGATAATGGGCCTCATTTTATTGGACAAATTAACAAGGAGTTTTGCTCCCAGTTGGGCATACGCCAGCAGTTACACTGTGCTTACAGACCGCAGGCGGCCGGGTTGGTTGAGAGACACAATCAGACCCTCAAAACTAAATTGGCTAAATTAAGAGCAGACACGGGACTGACATGGCTTAAGTTGCTCCCCGTTGCCCTCTTCCAGCTGCGGGTTACACCTGCGGGACCAGCCCGGCTCTCTCCCGCCGAGATTCTTTAAGGCAGGCCTCTTAGAACTCCTTGGAGCCTGCAGGTTCCCAGACGGGTTCAGTTTCATCAGATGACTGAAGAAATGACCACCTATGTTCTAGCCCTTACGCAAGTGCTCAAGGAACTCCATGGCCAAGTCCGCGCGGCTCACCAGCCATTGCCCCCAGTACCTAGCTCACTTTCAGTCCAGCCCGGTAGTTATGTCATGGTCAAAAATTGGACTAGGAAGGGGTCGGAGCCGCGATGGGACGGGCCCTTCCAAGTTCTCCTTGCCACCCCCACAGCAGTTAAAGTGGAGGGGCGAAGTGCTTGGGTCCACCTACATCACTGTAAATTGAGTCCATCTCCACTACTGTAAGAGGTCGGATACTAACCTGCCTCCCTTCTCCAGTGCTATTTTACAGGTGTGGAGCATGATGGAGTGGCTATGCATCGTCTGTCTGATATTTGGCCTCACTTCGCTTGGCGTGTTATTGGCGATGGACATGGAAAAGGGGAATATTATGTATCTGTGTAGCCCCAACCAATCTACAAGGATACATCACCTATGCAAAGGTGATGTTCTTCGCTGCCCCCATATACGATGACATGGTATCGACTCATGGAAGGTCATCAAAGTTAAGGAGAATGCAGGAGTCATGAAGCAGTTGCACCGGTCCCGGCGATGGGAAGGGAACATTATATGGACATTGCCTTGTTTTTGGAATACATGTAAATTTGATTTTGGATGTGTTAAGAGTGGTACAATAAAGGTAAAATCAGGCTGTCAGAAGAGTGTAGGAAGAGGCTATGAGAAAGAGAAAGGAACTAGAGAGAGGACGGGGCGTGTGAGAAGGGAAGTACAGCTAGAACGTAGGTTACCGGGAGACACACTTAAGTTAATTAAAGGCCAAACTGAGGAAAACCCGGGTAGTATGAATCTCTTCTACCAGATTTACCACCGTCTGTATGGCCAGGGACGGGTTGTCTGCTACCCAAACCCCGCAGCGGTGTCTAGGTTATTTTCTGTTTCACCGCTTTGGGGCACTCCCCAAACGGTGGTTCATTGTCAGCATTCCGAACGACTGCCCGAGCAAGTCACTCTTCCTTACGATCCGGGTTCAGCACCACCGGCTATTTGCCTTCCCCTTCCTCGGGATAATTCCCATTCACAGTACGATAGGCTGCGACGGTGGAGGGCGTACATACCTAGCCACTTCACTCCCAATAGGGATTCCCGGTCGTACGAGAATTGCTTCAGCAGTGAAGGATATGGCTGTTTGCTGGTGGAGGTGGACACAAATATAACATGTCTGGTTCCCACCTGTACGGACAGGAGGTGCCATATCACCCAGGCGTCTGGCCAATGCGTTTGTTACACCACTTGCGTTCCATTGAACGCCGGCCTCCAGCTCCTCTGTGGCTGGGCGAATGTCTCTCATATCACTGTTGGGAATAGGGCTTTCCGCATTGCTGCGCGGCCCGAATGGGCGTTCCAAAGCTGGATAAACTGGGCTACTGGGAGGTCCTTACGCAACCGATATGCTGATTGTGATGCTAGTCTCCACACGGAACAAGGATACTACTTTTTATTTAATGGTACAGCGACCAACGTTTTGTCACCCCCATTTCCCCGCCGAATTGCTATAGGGACTCTAGTCCCTACCACAGTCCCCTGCCCTTCGGCGTGGAACCTGCATAATCAGCTAGCACGCCGGGCAGTCTCTGCTGAATTTTGCGAGAACTGGAAAAAACCTCAGGTTCTTGCACCCAACCGGGGCCACTCAGCCGGGTGGGGCATTCTGAGCGTATTGACACAGGGAGGTGTGGGGGGTTCCTTGGCTGTCAGTGATCGGAATTATTTTATTTGCGGCCTTACCATCTTGGGAAATGAAACCTTGGGAGCCCTCGGGGCAATAACTAAGGAGTTGTCTCAGCTACGGTTGTTTGCAATGCAGAACCGGTATGCTCTTGACTATCTTCTGGCCCGTGAGGGTGGGGTATGCGCCATAGTACAGGGCAAGTGTATCATGGGGGTTCAGGACTTGATCGTTAACATCACTAAATTTATGGATCGCATACGGGATCACTTGGACGGGATGCAGGATCCTGGCTCTTGGGGTAACTGGGGATTTGGAGGATGGAAGGACTGGTTGATAAATATGGCCATGTATCTAGTGGTAGCTATCGGCTGCATTTTTGTGGGCCTGGCCATCCTTAAATGTGTGATGGGTAGAATGCGGGGTGCACTGGATCAGATCACCGCCCCAATCACCGAAAAAAAAAATTTAACTGTTAAAATCCATGAGGGTGAGGCAGATGAAGGGGGGCTAAGACAGGAATTGGAAATGCAGCGACGGATCTTTTTAGATGAGGAACCGTAGCTATGGATTGGATAGTTCGGTTATCATGGAATGATAAAAGGAGGGAATGACGAATGTGATATAAAATAGTTACTTTAGAGATACTAGTTAATGTAATGTAGAAATAAGCCACTTTGATTCTGGCAGTTAGGGACAAAGGGATTTGAGACCGCATGGAAAAAGCAGGAAGAGGTGTGTCTATGAGAGTGATGCTGCATTGATAGGGGCCAGAGAAAGGGATTGGAAGTGAGCCAATCAGAATAGATCAAACAGGTCAGGAGGGACATAGGCTGACCTATGTCCGTCGAGTATGTGAAACTTGATACCATTTGAATTGATTTTGCAGAGATCCCTTTGTCTCTTTGTTCAGTCGCTTTCTGGAGTGTAAGAGGCTGGATGTCTCTTATGTTTCTGTAAGATGAATTAAGCTTGCAAGCTAAATAAATAACTTCTTTTTACGTGCGAATCCATCTCAACTTTTATTGAGGCCAGACTGACAGAGAAAGAAATTTGGGAATCAACAGTAGTTCATCGAATGAGAGGCTGCCGGTACATGCGAGGCCTCATGCGGCGCCCCCTTCCCACCTCCTCCTTCTTGGCCTGTTGTGTGGCCGGCTCCTCATCCTCACAGGCTGCCTCCTGTTCCTCTGAGGTAGGTTCCGTTGCTGCAGGATCCCCCCTAGCAGCTCCAGCTCGTACAGCCTCATTGCATCACCCAGGGCTGTGAGAGGAAGATGCAGGTCACTATTCCTGGTTGAATTTCAAAGTCCATTGTCTGCAGGGCATAAACGTCAGACAGGTTAGCATGGTGTAAATCCCTGTGCCCAACCAGGTCCACCGGGCTACATGGTTACCTTGGGCGGCACTGTAACCCCTGGCACCATGGGGGCCTCTGGCCCCTCTCCCTGCTGCCAGGAATAGCAGTCGCTGGTGCTACCCATGCCAGCGGTGCACTCCAAGGCCCTCCTGCAGTGGCTACTGTGGATGTTGCCCTTGGGTGGGTGCGTGCTGCCCCGCTGGCGGGTGGCGGTAGTTGGGGGAGGGCAGAGTTGATGGGGTGGAGGATGTGTTGAGTGTGGGGTGGTGGTGTGGTGGGTGGGGCCTGGCATGCAGGGTTGGTGAGGTGAGGGCACGCATACGGCTGGTGTCAATCTGCACAACCAGGGACCACGATGTGCGGTCAGTGGGTTTGCTGCAACATGGCTGCCTTGCAGGCCACGGCAATGGCGGTCTGTGCCTGGGTGCCCTGGTCCCATTGAGGCAACCCCACCCAATGGCCCATCCTCTGGCTATCCCCCATTACTCCCCCCTCCCGAGCCTGGCAGAACCGTCCCCACCCCCCCCCAACCGGCTCTGCCAGCGGCAGGGCCGACAGCCCACGCCTGTGCCTCTGCGAGTCCTACCTCCTCTCTCTCCCTCATCAGCCACGGCGCCTGTTTCCCAATTTTTGAAACTACGAGTGAAACACGCTGTCGGTAATTCCCCCCGGCGGAGGCGGGGCATCGCTGAGGCCCTGGAGGATAGCGGGTCAGGCCCACTAATGATATGCGAAAAGTGTTTACTGTACATGCGGAGTAGAATGCATTCACTCTGCTGTCAAGGCACCGGAGCAAGGCATTCTGGCATGCGTCTGCCACCACCAATTCTCCACCCAACACCACGTTTCGCAAATCCAGCGTCAGCCGATGGAGAATCCCACCTTTAGTCTCTGAAACAGAAAATCCCGGCCCGTATTTTGGTTTTGTTGCCATTGTTTTATATTTCTCCTCTTTGTACTTTATTGAACCATGTTGAAAGCATTTCACTCACAGGGCATGATAGAACTCAGGAGGCTACAGCATGTGATAGTTACTTAATTTAGTATTGCTCTGAAAAGTGCTTTCGGGAGTGCTTTCAAGCCTCCCCTACGCCACACAAAAGGATCAAAACACTAATTATTCCATCACACCTAATGAATAAACCTCAACGTGTTCAGTTTTCACTGCATTGAAAAGCTGAAGAGCTGGGTGGGATGGGGAAGGGGGGCATGGTGGAGATTGGACTCAGGGCAAGCTGAAACCACATCAACATTAGCGGAAAAAAAGAAAGGGGAAAACAAGATTGATAAAATAATTGTAGTAAAAGGCTGTTGACTTCGAAAACAGTTCTGAAGGAGGCTATGCCCCAGCTTCTAAAATGCAGAAAGCAATTATATTTTTCAAAATGTGATTGTTCAGGCATTGCTGATGGAGTATTTTGAACACACATATTTGTTTGAGTCACAGATTAAATTTGTCAATGAGGTTCTTCTTATAGCTTCTGCAGCTTATGTCATTATTTTGTTTGTTTGCAATGTGCAGCCACAATCACTCAGCTTTGTCCATCTTTCTCCAGCTCTTGCAACACCGAGTTATGCTTTTTAAATCTTGGAGTCTTAAAGTACTAACAGACACCATTTAGTGTGTGGCTTCTATGCCAGCTTTTTGAAAGAGCAGTGCATTTATTTCCAGTACCCGACTCTTCCAACTTTTTTTTCCCATTCTGAAATGTTTATTCACTTCCCTTTTAAAAACAGTTAGGAATTTTGCTTTGCCTCTATTTCGAATGGTCTGTCCTTGCCAGTCCCTTAAGTAAAGAAGCTTTTTGCCTGCGATCCTCATGAGGTACTGGCCAGTTTACTGTGGAGAATATTGCGGGCTTTAATTTTGTTGATGTATGTAAGGGTTCTGTCAAGGGTGACACCTCCACTTCTGACTGGATCTGCTGATTAAGCATTCAAATTACCTTGAAGCATACTGATAGCAGGGATATTGACCAGTTGCCTGATGGTTATTTTGGAAAACTGCCCAATTCCTGGCATACGTCTAAAGGCATTGACCCCTCCAAACCGGACAAAGACCAAAGTTTACTCTGCTTACAGTGCAGGTCTAACTGTCATTTAATTTGGCTAACTTCTCTGAGCGCAAACTGCACACACCAGTTCCAAGCTGAAAATCTCTGTCTCAGCAAACGCCCAGATAAATTGAAATGAGAGAACTTTTCTAATTTCTACTCATCTCCAGAATGATGTAACCGGATCTGGGCTGTCATCAAACTGACCAGTCGATTAATTATCCCACATTGACAATATCTTCTTTGATCTGATGAAGTAAATGGGTTTTACCAACCTTCCTGGATTTACTGAATACCTTTGAGTCAATTCAGCTTAAACTCCCAAAACAAAAATATTTCTCATGGACTCTTCTTGTTTTTGCAAACCTTCAGTTCTTTCACTGAGTAAGTCCATCTGCTATTTTATAGCTCGATCTCTTCTATTCTGGTTTTATTAAACACACCTAGGTCCACTTTTGAACTGCCATTTCTTTAGATATTTTGGCAATCTCAAGAACAATTAGGGTTGGGCAATAAATGATGCCCAAGCCAGCAACACCCACATCCAATGAATGAATACTTTAAAAAATCTTGAAAGACCAACATTTTCATTATCTGACCTGCCTAATTGTTCACCTCTCAAGTCAGCCTGGTCCCCAACATTTAAAGTGTAATGGCTCCAAGCTTATGTTAAGTGCATTCATCTCATTTGTACAGTGAATCTTAAATTTCCAAAACTAAAATTAATATTTTGAAAAATGAACCTTGAACTAAACGAGGGTTGGTCTTCACCATGAGTATCAGCGACCAGCTGGCCCACAAAAAACAACGGCAAATGGGAGACGCAAAATAGTATGAAGCTTTGAGTGCTGACCGCTGCCCCTTCCACACCATCACTGGCAATCATGCTTTCAGCGATCTAGGCCTCATGCCCTGGAATTCCCTCCTTCAGCTTCTCTACCTCTCCATCTCCTGCTTTCAGATTCTTGTTTTTTTTTCCGGATATTATTTAATAGCTCCATGTCGAAACACAACCATAACTTGGAGTAACACGATACTTTTAGGGCTTGAGATGCCATCCCCAAAGCCCAGCCCTGCTCCTCTCCCCGCCACCTTTGCAGTTGCACCAACACCACGCCCATGTGCACCTAGGACGAGGCACTCGCTGGTTCCCTGCACGACATTCTTGCAATCATTACGGCCCTGTTGTAGCCATCTGGGATGGCCACTTACAACACGAAACATGGACTTTCGCAAAGCCCAACGGGAAATGTGGACAATGTAAGATTCAGGCAGGCTCAGAGCCTGAATGTATATTTGTGAGCAAAGAATCCAGACAGCATCGAAACCCCCAGCCGATTAGCATTTTAATGGCCCATCTCCGTAAGACAAAGGATTGATACTCAGGTAACCGATAGAAGCCCAGACATTTCGGCGCCACTCCCTGTACTCAGGAAGCGTAAACAGCAGGGTCAATGACCGCTGAGGACACGCCCAGCCATCAAGGGACCCGCCCCTTTATTGGCTCAGATCGAAGGCAGTGATCAAGAACTGCCCAATTAGTGGGGTCCAAACCTAAGGACCACCCAAAAGTGCGCGAAACTCCCAAGGATAAAGAGAGACACCGCCATGTGTTCAATCTCTTTTGGACCTGGTGCTCCGGCAACGTCCATCTCCAATTAATTGCAGCACCACCAGAAGCAAGTCCAAGTTCAACGCCCGCTACCAGACGGGTGAGCCCAGCTGAGCAGCAGGTACTTCTCCAGACCAAGTAGATCCAGATTTGAACAAAGGCCACTGTTCCTCTGACCTAAGCCGGGTGCCTGAAGTTAAGTACAGGTTCTCATAGTTGTTAGGTGTAGTTTAACTAGTAGTGTTTATATTGCATGTGTAAGTTAATCTTGTGTGTAAATAAAGTACCATTGATCTTGAACTAACTAACTGGTTGTTTGGCTCTTTGATCGATACCCGGTTGAACCTTGTGGCGTTGTCATTTGATACCTGCTGACTCTGAGAGCATATCATATTCATATCCATATAAAAGAAGGGCAACCTTATTGACGACCATATATATAGTAAGTAAAAAAGGCAAAACTGTCCTCTGTGGATCGGATTTCTGGAAGCTTTGGGGCCCTGCCCTCAGATCTTGTTCTGTCTGTGGGTACAGAGGGCCCCTTTTCTCCTGAAAAGGGGATCTGGTGGCTGCTTGAGGCACGATATTTGGAGAATCCTCCAAGTGGTCTTCAATTTATTTTCACCAATGTCCCCCTTTGCCATTGACATTATTTTTGGTGCTTTGGCCATGGAACTGCTGTTCTATCCCCTACTAGAATTATCCAATTTCCATTGGAAGTCCACTATTGAATCAGCTTCCCCCACCATCCAGACAATCCATTCCATTCCAACTTGCAAAGTTAAAAACACTCTTCACCCTCCACTCTCGCGTGCATGTTTGACATGTGTTTATTACTAATTGTATCATAGAAAATGTCAACACAGACGGACAAGTAACCCTCTGTTTAATAGTAAGGCATTAATTGTGTTTCCATGGTAACAGGCATGAACTAGTGCAAAGCAATAGTTATTTATTTGCGTATATGGGTTGATCACCAGGCACCTTCTGAGAACCATTATCCAACTAGTGGGAGCAGCTAGTGGGGAACAACTTTTATTTTCTATGAACTGTGGCCATCAGTTTGGGATGTAGATAGAATTCTGCTCAAACCACAGTGTTATTCAGCATAAGAATTAACTTGCTGCACTAAGCCCATACCTAACCCTGGATTGCTCTCCAACTGTTTCTCACTGTTTGAAAGATTTGATCGATTACCATTTCCAACCACGCGACCATGACACGGCAATGCAACTTGTGCAGAGGTTGTCCCTCCAAGAAAAACTCTGAGCTGAAAATTTCACATCATGTTGGCTATTCTATTACAGACATTGTGTGAATATTAATGCTCTGTTATTTGTACTTCTGTGCTCTGAGATAAAAAGATGCAATTGCCGAAACAGGATAAGCTTTTAAATCCACGTTGTCCTGCCACATTATTGACAACCACTTATGAAGCTCACATAGTCGAAAGATTACACTCGATCTCGCCAGTTCGACGTTCCAATTTAAATGGATATATGCACCACTGGAATGTTTCCACTTATCTTGCTTCAATAAACTTCAGAGCATTTTTGTCTTGACACACTTTCACACTCACAGAAAACATAAAAGAGACGAAAAGAAAATGTCACTGACACAGTTGACAATCAGGTTGTGCTGAAAACTGACAGCTGTCCCTAAAGGGAAATACTAATCAGGTTCTGTGGCTGCTTCCTAAGTTGTCAAATTAAATTTGAAAAGCACTGTCCTGCATATCAGTGTTTCTTACTTTATATTTAGCAGTGTTCCTTGAACCTAAATTAAAATAGCAATGCGTACTGTTACTTTGATGGGCCGACATCCAGTCGAAAGAGAGTGTCTCACAATTGTTGTGTTAACATGTTATTAAACATCCAGCAGAGGGCAGTAGAGCAGAGCTGCTGATTGGCTGTTGCAAGGGAAATTTGCATACCTCCGTTGTGGTCACCCTGACTTGAAGGTGGTTTGTGGAGGAGCTGTTGTCAAGTGACACTTAAACCCAAAACACTTCTTCAGTGTTTCCCTCCCTACCCCCTCCTCTAACCAAAAAAAAACAACCGCTGCAAAGACCAAGAGGAAGGCTCGAGGTCAGGTAGAAGTAGAAACAAGTTTTTCTTTTATTTTCCCTCAAGTGTTATCGTGCAGGGCGCAGAAGTTGCTGAGTGAATGCTTGCTGAGCAGGGGAGTGAATGACAGGTAAGCTCTTTCTTTCTTTTTCTTTTTTTATCAAGAGGGGATGGCAGGGAAGGTAGTGCAATGTTCCTCCTGCAGAATGTTTGAGGTGAGGGACTCCAACAGTGTCCCTGCTGATTTCATCTGTGGGAAGTGCACCCATCTCCAGCTCCTCAGAAACTGCGTTAGGGAACTGGAGCTGGAGTTGGATGAACTTCGGATCATTCAGGAGGCAGCGGTGGTCATAGATAGAAGCTTCACGGATGTAGTTACTCCGAAGAATAAAGATAGATGGGTGACGGTGAGAGGGGCTGTGAGGAAGCAGTCAGTACAGGGATTCCCTGTGGTCGTTCCCCTTAGTAACAAGTATACCGCTTTGGATACTGTTGGGGGGGGGACTTACCAGGGGTAAGCCATGGGGTGCAGGTCTCTGGCACAGAGTCTGTCCCTGTTGCTCAGAAGGGAAGGAGGGAGAGGAGTGGAGCATTAGTCATTGGAGACTCCATAGTTAGGGGGATAGATAGGAGATTCTGTAGGAATGAGAGAGACCCACGGTTGGTGTGTTGCCTCCCAGGTGCCAGGGTGTGTGATGTCTCGGATCGTGTTTTCGGGATCCTTAAGGGGGAGGGGGAGCAGCGCCAAGTCGTGGTTCACATAGGTGCCAATGACATAGGTAGGAAAAGGGATAGGGATGTAAGGCAGGAATTCAGGGAGCTAGGGTGGAAACTTAGATCTAAGACAAACAGAGTTATATCTGGGTTGTTACCCGTGCCACGTGATAGCGAGACGAGGAATAGGGAAAGTGAGGAGTTGAACGCGTGGCTACAGGGATGGTGCAGAAGGGAGGGTTTCAGATTTCTGGATAATTGGGGCTCATTCTGGGTTCGATGGGACTTCTACAAATGGGATGGTCTACACCTGGACCAGAGGGTTACCAATATCCTGGGGGGGAAATTTGCTAATGCTCTTCGGGAGGGTTTAAACTAGTTCAGTAGGAGCTTGGGAACCTGAATTGTAGCTCCAGTATACAGGAGGTTGAGAGTAGTGAGGTCATGAGTAAGGTTTTAAAGTTGAAGGAGTGTACCGGCAGGCAGGAAGGTGGTTTAAAGTGTGCCTTCTTCAATGCCAGGAGCATCCGGAAAAAGGTGGGTGAACTTGCGGCATGGGTTGGTACCTGGGACTTCCATGTTGTGACCATTGCGGAGACATGAATAGAGCAGGGACAGGAATGGTTGTTGCAGGTGCCGGGGTTTAGATATTTCAGTAAGCTCAGGGAAGGTGGTAAAAGAGGGGGAGAGGTGGCATTGTTAGTCAAGGACAGTATTACGGTGGCAGAAAGGACGTTTGATGAGGACTCGTCGATTGAGGTAGTATGGGCTGAGGTTAGAAACAGGAAAGGAGAGGTCAGACTGTTAGGGGTTTTCTATAGGCCTCGGAAAAGTTCCAGAGATGTAGAGGAAAGGATTGCAAAGATGATTCTGGATAGGAGCGAAAGCAACAGGGTAGTTGTTATGGGGGACTTTAACTTTCCAAATATTGACTGGAAACGCTATAGTTCGAGTACTTTAGATGGGTCTGTTTTTGTCCAATGTGTGCAGGAGTGTTTCCTGACACAGTATTTAGATAGGCCAACGAGAGGCAAGGCCGTATTGGATTTGGTACTGGGTAATGAACCAGGACAGGTGTTAGATTTGGAGGTAGGTGAGCACTTTGGTGATAGTGACCACAATTCGATTACGTTTACTTTAGTGATGGAAAGGGATAGGTATATACCACAGGGCAAGAGTTATATCTGGGGGAAAGGCAATTATGATGCGATAAGGCAAGACTTAGGATGCATCAGATGGCGAGGACAACTGCAGGGGATGGGCACAATGGAAATGTGGAGCTTGTTCAAGGAACAGCTACTGCGTGTCCTTGATAAGTATGTACCTGTCAGGCAGGGAGGAAGTGGTCGAGCAAGGGAACCGTGGTTTACTAAGGCAGTCAAAACACTTGTCAAGAGGAAGAAGGAGGCTTATGGAAAGATGAGACATGAAGGTTCAGTAAGGGCGCTCGAGAGTTACAAGTTAGCTAGGAAGGACCTAAAGAGAGAGATAAGAAGAGCCAGGAGGGGACATGAGAAGTCTTTGGCAGGTAGGATCAAGGATAACCCTAAAGCTTTCTGTAGATATGTCAGGAATAAAAGAATTACTAGGGTAAAGGTAGGGCCAGTCAAGGACAGTAGTGGGAAGTTGTGGTTGGAGTCCGAAGAGATAGGAGAGGTGCTAAATGAATATTTTTTGTCAGTATTCAGACAGGAAAAAGACAATGTTGTTGAGGAGAATACTGAGATTCAGGCTACTAGACTAGAAGGGCTTGAGGTTCATAAGGAGGAGGTGTTAACAATTCTGGAAAGGGTGAAAATAGATAAGTCCCCTGGGCCGGATGGGATTTATCCTAGGATTCTCTGGGAAGCTCGGGAGGAATAGTGCCAGAAGACTGGAGGATCGCAAATGTTGTCCCTTTGTTCAAGAAGGGGAGTAGAGACGACCCCGGTAACTATAGACCAATGAGCCTTACTTCTGTTGTGGGAAAAATCTTGGAAAGGTTTATAAGAGATAGGGTGTATAATCATCTGGAAAGGAATAATTTGATTAGACACAGTCAACATGGTTTCGTGAAGGGTAGGTCGTGCCTCACAAACCTTATTGAGTTCTTTGAGAAGGTGACCAAACAGGTGGATGAGGGTAAAGCAGTTGATGTGGTGTATATGGATTTCAGTAAAAGGTTCCCCACGGTAAGTTGTTGCAGAAAATACGGAAGCATGGGATTCAGGGAGATTTAGCAGTTTGGATCAGAAATTGGCTAGCTGTAAGAAGACAAAGGGTGGTGGTTGATGGGAAGTGTTCAGACTGGAGTCCAGTTACTAGTGGTGTACCACAAGGATCTGTTTTGGGGCCACTGCTGTTTGTTATTTTTATAAATGACCTGGAGGAGGGCGTAGAAGGATGGGTGAGTAAATTTGCAGATGACACTAAAGTCGGTGGAGTTGTGGACAGTGCGGAAGGATGTTACAAGTTACAGAGAGACATAGATAAGCTGAGAGGTGGCAAATGGAGTTGAATGCAGAACAGTCTGAGGTGATTCATTTTGGAAGGAATAACAGGAAGACAGAGTACTGGGCTAATGGTAAGATTCTTGGCAGTGTGGATGAGCAGAGAGATCTCGGTGTCCATGTACATAGATCCCTGAAAGTTGCCACTCAGGTTGAGAGGGTTGTTAAGAAGGCGTACGGTGTGTTAGATTTTATTGGTAGAGGGATTGAGTTTCGGAGCCATGAGGTCATTATGCAGCTGTACCAAACTCTGGAGCAGCCGCATTTGGAGTATTGCGTGCAATTCTGGTCGCCGCATTATAGGAAGGATGTGGAAGCATTGGAAAGGGTACAGAGGAGATTTACCAGAATGTTGCCTGGTATGGAGGGAAGATCTTTTGAGGAAAGACTGAGGGACTTGAGGCTGTTTTCATTAGAGAGAAGAAGGCTAAGAGCTGACTTAATTGAGGCATACAAGATGATCAGAGGATTGGAAAGGGTGGACAGTGAGAGCCTTTTTCCTCGGATGGTGATGTCTAGCACGAGGAGACATAGCTTTAAATTGAGGAGTGATAGATATAAGACAGATGTCAGAGGTAGGTTCTTTACTCAGAGAGTAGCAAGGGTGTGGAATGCCCTGCCGACAACAGTAGTGGACTCGCCAACACTAAGGGTATTCAAATGGTCATTGGATAGACATCTGGATGATAAGGGAATCGTGTAGATGGGCTTTAGAGTGGTTTCACAGGTCGGCGCAACATCGAGGGCTGAAGGGCCTGTACTGCGCTGTAATGTTCTATGTTCTAATAAAAACATTACAAATAGTAAAAATAAACTTTAAATAAAAATATATGTCTTTTATCTTCAAGTCTTTCTTAATATGCAACCCCGGCTCAGTTTGTACAACTCCCATCTCTGAGACACTGCTGTTGCTTTAGATCCCATTTTATGACTTGAACAACATTTCTGGACTGATACTTAGATGCTGCACAAAGAGATTTCTACAGTAGGGGATGTTAAACCCAACCTGTCCCATCTTGAAAAAATGGTATAGACATCAATTGCTTACAAGGGATTGTACAAGCATGTTGTGGGTTCATTTATTTAGGCAAAACACATTGTAACATTTATACAGAGGTAGATAGCTTGCAGACATTAGAAGTAGAGGTGTGTGTGTGTGTGCTCTGCTCAAAGACAAAGAAAGAACAATGTTATATTTATATAGTGCCTTTCAAGTCTCCTGGACTTCCCAAAGTGCTTCGCATCCAGGGATGTATTTTTGATGTGTGGCCACTTTTATAATGTACGGAATGGGTCAATTAAATTGCAAGGTCCCACAAACAGAAATAAGATCAATGACCAAAGGATCAGTTTTTGTATTGCTGACTGACAGGCATATCATAGAATTGCTGTAGTTCAGAAGGAAGCCTTTCTGCCCATCGAGTCTGCACCGACCGTCCAAAAGAGCACCCTACCCAGACCTACCCCCTGTCCCCGTAACGCCATCTAACCATTGCACACACTAATTTAGCAAGGCCAATCCACCTAACCTGTACGTTTTGGACTGGAGGAGGAAACTGGAGCACCCAGAGGAAACTCACGTAGACACGGGGAGAACGTGTAGACTCCACATAGTTACCAAGGTCAGCACGGTAGCATTGTGGATAGCACAATAGCTTCACAGCTCCAGGGTCCCAGGTTCGATTCCCGCCTTGGGTCACTGTCTGTGCGGAGTCTGCACATTCTCCCCGTGTGTGCGTGGGTTTCCTCCGGGTGCTCCGGTTTCCTCCCACAGTCCAAAGATGTGCAGGTTAGGTGGATTGGCCATGCTAAATTGCCCTTAGTGTCCAAAATTGCCCTTAGTGTTGGGTGGGGTTACTGGGTTATGGGGATAGGGTGGAGGTGTGGACCTTGGGTAAGGTGCTCTTTCCAAGAGCCAGTGCAGACTCGATGGGCCGAATGGCCTCCTTCTGCACTGTAAATTCTATGAAAAGAACTAAACCTGGGTCACTGGCCCTGTGAAGCAGCAGTGCTCACCACTGTGCCACATTAGCTAGATACTAGCTCTTCCCTTTCATTCTTCAAATTGTATCATGGGAACATTTACATCCAACTCAGAGAATTGTAGTGCCTCAGTTTGAGATCTCATCGGCAAGATTTATCAAAAAGTTTAGAGTAACCAATTCATTTTTTTCCAATTAAGGGACAATTTAGAGTGGTCAATCCACCTAGCCTGCACATCTTTGGGTTGTGGGGCGAAACCGACGTAATCACGGGGAGAATGTGCAGACTCCACACGGACAGAGACCCAGAGCTGGGATCGAACCTGGGACCTCGGCGCTGTGAGGCAGCTGTGCTAACCACTGCACAACTGTGCTGCCCTCTCATCTGAAAGATAGCACACCCATTGTACAACACTGAGGTGTCAGTCTAGTTTGTGCTCAACTCCCTGGAACCTGGTTTGAACCCAAATCTTTTGACTCAAAGGTGGAAATGCTTCTTAAACTGACACCCTTTTGGTGTCTGACGCACTCCAGCAGCAGCAAAACATGATTAAACATGATTCAACTCATCTGCTATTTGTTGGATCTTTTATGTATGCAAACTGACTGCAGCATAAGTTGAAGAATTAGCAAGGGTGGCGCATATCTAGCTTTAAAACTTATCACATATGTTACAAGAATGAAGCTTGAGCCAGTTGAAATTCCATGACTTAATTGCGAACCTCAAAATCACTTTTCAACTCTTTTCAGTGAGGATGATGTACGAGTCTTTTTGGGTTATGGCCAATGATGTCATTAAATATAGATCCTTAGTTTATCTCTGATGGGCGGCATGATAGCACAGTGGTTAGCACTGTTGCTTCACAGCACCAGGGTTCCAAGTTCAATTCCCATCTTGGGCCACTGTCTGTGTGGAATCTGCTCGTTCTCGCCGTGTCTGCATGGGATTCCTCCAGGCGCTCTGGTTTCCTCCCACAAGTCCCCAAAACGTGCTGTTCGGTAATTTGGACACTCTGAATTCTCCCTCCGTGTACCCGAACAGGCGCCAGAGAGTGGCGACTATAGGGGATTTGCAGTGTCATGTGAGAGTATCTTTAAGAAATGGATGTTTATTAATGGGTGTGTATATAAGTATCTGTAGTGAGAGTACCTTTAAGAAATGAATGGGTGTTTATTACTGCAGTGATGTCAGAGAGTGGGTGGAGCTGGGCTGTCTGTCAGCTTTTTACTTTTGTTTTATGCTGTTTGCTGCAGAGTGTGTTTTAGTTTCATTTTCAGTGTGGGAGCTGAAGCCAGACAGAGCAGCTGTACTGTTGATCTCTCTGCCATGAAAAGACTATCTCTTGATCATTTGGTGAATTCAGAATTATAAATGCTTTCAGGAGTGACTTTAACCTGATGTGCTTCTGTTAAAAGGTGTTTCTTTTGTAAGTCTTCTGGATGTTAAAAGGACAGCAGAAGCATTACTTAATGTTGCATTCTTTGGGGGTTGTATTTGAATTGATGGTTGCTAAGATGTTCACTGTATCTTTTAAAAAGGTTAACTTGAGTTCATAGGATAAACATTGTTTTGCTTTTAAACCATACTTTTCCATTTCTGCTGTACCACACCTGTAGAGTGGGCTGTGTGTTCTCCATACCACAATCAATTAAAAGTTGTGGGTCAGGTGAACTCCATGATACACTTCAGGGTTCTCTAAACCCTGGCCCATAACAAATTGGGGGCTCGAGGGGGATTAAAGTATATCTATTGGATTGGCTTAGTGAAATTAAAGACAGTGAGGGGTGAGCATATTGTGGGTGCTTTTCAGGTGTGGTATTTTAGATTAAGGAGGGAGTGTGTTGTGGACAATGGCTCTTTCAGAGGCTCTGAAGTGTTTGAGGGTGGAGACGGTCACACGGAGTACCTTACGGGCAGAGACTAAAAGCAGACTGTTAGATTTGGCAAACACATTGCAGTTAACCAGCCATGGGGTACGGGCCTCTGGCACAGAGTCTGTCCCTGTTGCTCAGAAGGGAAGGGGGGAGAGGAGCAGAGCATTAGTAATTGGGGACTCGATAGTCAGGGGCACAGATAGGAGATTTTGTGGGAGCGTGAGAGACTCACGTTTGGTATGTTGCCTCCCAGGTGCAAGGGTACGTGATGTCTTGGATCATGTTTTCCGGGTCCTTAACGGGGAGGGGGTGCAGCCCCAAGTCGTGGTCCACATTGGCACTAACGACATAGGTAGGAAAGGGGACAAGGATGTCAGGCAGGCTTTCAGGGAGCTAGGATGGAAGCTCAGAACTAGAACAAACAGAGTTGTTATCTCTGGGTTGTTGCCCGTGCCACGTGATAATGAGATGAGGAATAGGGAGAGAGAGCAATTAAACACGTGGCTACAGGGATGGTGCAGGCGGGAGGGATTCAGATTTCTGGATAACTGGGGCTCTTTCTGGGGAAGGTGGGACCTCTACAGACAGGATGGTCTACATCTGAACCTGAGGGGCACAAATATCCTGGGGGGGAGATTTGTGAGTGCTCTTTGGGGGGGTTTAAACTAATGCAGCAGGGGCATGGGAACCTGGATTGTAGTTTTAGGGTACGGGAGAATGAGGGTATAGAGGTCAGGAGCACAGATTTGATGTCACAGGAGGGGGCCAGTGTTCAGGTAGGTGGTTTGAAGTGTGTCTACTTCAATGCCAGGAGCATACGAAATAAGGTAGGGGAACTGGCAGCATGGGTTGGTACCTGGGTCTTCGATGTTGTGGCCATTTCGGAGACATGGGTAGAGCAGGGACAGGAATGGATGTTGCAGGTTCCAGGGTTTAGGTGTTTTAGTAAGCTCAGAGAAGGAGGCAAAAGAGGGGGAGGTGTGGCACTGCTAGTCAAGAGCAGTATTACGGTGGCGGAGAGGATGCTAGATGGGGACTCATCTTCCGAGGTAGTATGGGCTGAGGTTAGAAACATGAAAGGAGAGGTCACCCTGTTGGAAGTTTTCTATAGGCCTCCAAATAGTTCGAGGGATGTAGAGGAAAGCATGGCGAGGATGATCCTGGATAAGAGCAAAAGTAACAGGGTAGTTATTATGGGAGACTTTAATTTTCCAAATATTGACTGGAAAAGATATAGTTCGAGTACATTAGATGGGTTGTTTTTTGTACAGTGTGTGCAGGAGGGTTTCCTGACACAATATGTTGACAGGCCAACAAGAGGCGAGGCCACGTTGGATTTGGTTTTGGGTAATGAACCAGGCCAGGTGTTGGATTTGGAGGTAGGAGAGCACTTTGGGGACAGTGACCACAATTCGGTGACATTTACGTTAGTGATGGAAAGGGATAAGTATACACCGCAGGGCAAGAGTTATAGCTGGGGGAAGGGCAATTATGATGCCATTAGACGTGACTTGGGGGGGGGGGGGATAGGTTGGAGAAGTAGGCTGCAAGTGTTGGGCACACTGGATAAGTGGAGCTTGTTCAAGGATCAGCTACTGCGTGTTCTTGATAAGTACGTACCGGTCAGGCAGGGAGGAAGGCGTAGAGCGAGGGAACCGTGGTTTACCAAAGAAGTGGAATCTCTTGTTAAGAGGAAGAAGGAGGCCTATGTGAAGATGAGGTGTGAAGTTTCAGTTGGGGCGATGGATAGTTACAAGGTAGCGAGGAAGGATCTAAAGAGAGAGCTAAGACGAGCAAGGAGGGGACATGAGAAGTATTTGGCAGGTAGGATCAAGGAAAACCCAAACGTTTTCTATAGGTATGTCTGGAATAAGCGAATGACTAGGATAAGAGTAGGACCAGTCAAGGACAGGGATGGGAAGTTGTGTGTGGAGTCTGAAGAGATAGGCGAGATACTAAATGAATATTTTTTGTCAGTATTCACTCAGGAAAAAGATAATGTTGTGGAGGAGAATGCTGAGCCCCAGGCTATTAGAATAGATGGCATTGAGGTACGTAGGGAAGAGGTGTTGGCAATTCTGGACAGGCTGAAAATAGATAAGTCCCCGGGGCCTGATGGGATTTATCCTAGGATTCTCTGGGAGGCCAGGGAAGAGATTGCTGGACCTTTGGCTTTGATTTTTATGTCATCATTGGCTACAGGAATAGTGCCAGAGGACTGGAGGATAGCAAATGTGGTCCCTTTGTTCAAAAAGGGGAGCAGAGACACCCCCGGCAACTATAGACCGGTGAACCTCACATCTGTAGTGGGTAAAGTCTTGGAGGGGATTATAAGAGACAAGATTTATAATCATCTAGATAGGAATAATATGATCAGGGATAGTCAGCATGGCTTTGTGAAGGGTAGGTCATGCCTCACAAACCTTATCGAGTTCTTTGAGAAGGTGACTGAACAGGTAGACGAGGATAGAGCAGTTGATGTGGTGCATATGGATTTCAGTAAAGCGTTTGATAAGGTTCCCCACGGTAGGCTATTGCAGAAAATACGGAGGCAGGGGATTGAGGGTGATTTAGAGCTGTGGATCAGAAATTGGCTAGCCGAAAGAAGACAGAGGGTGGTGGTTGATGGGAAATGTTCAGAATGGAGTTCAGTTACAAGTGGCGTACCACAAGGATCTGTTCTGGGGCCGTTGCTGTTTGTCATTTTTATAAATGACCTAGAGGAAGGTGCAGAAGGGCGGGTGAGTAAATTTGCAGACGACACTAAAGTCGGTGGTGTTGCCGACAGTGTGGAAGGATGTAGCAGGTTACAGAGAGACATAGATAAGCTGCAGAGCTGGGCTGAGAGGTGGCAAATGGAGTTTAATGTAGAGAAGTGTGAGGTGATTCACTTTGGAAGGAATAACAGGAATGCGGAATATTTGGCTAATGGTAAAGTTCTTGGAAGTGTGGAAGAGCAGAGGGATCTAGGTGTCCATGTACATAGATCCCTGAAAGTTGCCACCCAGGTTGATAGGGTTGTGAAGAAGGCCTATGGAGTGTTGGCCTTTATTGGTAGAGGGATTGAGTTCCGGAGTCAGGAGGTCATGTTGCAGCTGTACAAAACTCTGGTACGGCCACATTTGGAGTATTGCGTACAGTTCTGGTCACCGCATTATAGGAAGGACGTGGAGGCTTTGGAGCGGGTGCAGAGGAGATTTACCAGGATGTTGCCTGGTATGGAGGGAAAATCTTATGAGGAAAGGCTGATGGACTTGAGGTTGTTTTCGTTGGAGAGAAGAAGGTTAAGAGGAGACTTAACAGAGGTATATAAAATGATCAGGGGGTTAGATAGGGTGGACAGTGAGAGCCTTCTCCCGCGGATGGAAATGGCTGGCACGAGGGGACATAGGTTTAAACTGAGGGGTAATAGATATAGGACAGAGGTCAGAGGTAGGTTCTTTACGCAAAGAGTGGTGAGGCCGTGGAATGCCCTACCTGCAACAGTAGTGAACTCACCAACATTGTGGGCATTTAAAAGTTTATTGGATAAGCATATGGATGATAATGGCAAAGTGTAGGTTAGATGGCTTTTGTTTCGGTGCAACATCCTGGGCCGAAGTGCCTGTACTGCGCTATATCGTTCTATGTTCTATGTTCTATGTTAACATTAACGGACAAAATTCGAAAAGGTGAGGTAATCATAGCGGTGGCTAAGCATTTAAAGTTGCCTGAGATACAGTTTGACTCATTGGAAATGGCAAAAAATTCAGTTACAAATTAAACAAATGGAACATGAGAAAGAATTAAAGCAGCTTGAATACAAAAGAGAGGGAGAGGAAAAAGAAAGAGAAAGAGAGAGAGGAAAAAGAGACAGAAGAAAGGAAAACAGAAAGAATAGCCTTGCAGATCAAAAAGAAAGAGAAAGGGAGATACAGATCAGGGAAAAAGAAAAAAGAGAGAGAGTTTGAACTTCAGAAAATGGCCATGAAACATGATAGTCAGTTAAAATTGGCAGACGTAAAGGGAAACATACAGTTGGATGATAATGATGAGGATAGTGAGAAAGAGTGTCATGGTCGAAGGCTTGGTGGGGATCTATTAAAATATATCCAAGCATTGCCAATGTTTGATGAGAAGGAGGCAGAAGCCTTTTTCATTTCATTTGAGACGGTAGCTAAACAAATGAAATGGCCACAGGACATGTGGGTATTACTGATTCAAACAAAACTGGTAGGTAGGGCTAGTGAAGTGTTTGCATCACTACCGGTAGAGGTATCTGGGTCATATGAGAAAGTGAAAAAATCCATCTTAGGTGCATATGAACTAGTGCCTCAAGCCTACAGACAAAGGTTTAGAAATAATTTGGTCAAACTTACATGGAGTTTGAAAGGCTCAAACAGAGTAATTTTGATAGGTGGATAAGGGCTTTGAAAATAGATCAAACGTATGAAGCTCTCAGAGAAATTATACTTTTGGAGGAGTTTAAATGTTCAATTCCTAATGTAGTGGGAACTCATGTGGAAGAACAGAGGGTTAAAACTGCGAGATTAGCAGCGGAATGACAGATGATTATGAATTAGTTCATAAATCAAAGCTTGGTTTCCAACATCAGTTTCAGCCTGTGTGGGGATAGAAACTGGGGACATGGGGAATACTCAAGTGGTAAAGGTAAAGGTGATCTGATGGGAGATAATAAGGAGAGTGTACCTCAGATTAAAAAAGAAATCTAAGAGGGTGGAAAATCAGTGAAAATTCTCAAATGTTTTCACTGTAATAAACTAGGCCATGTAAAGTCACAGTGTTGGTGGTTGAAGAAAAACACTGGGAAGGCTGATGTGGTAAAACAGGATAAGACAGTGGAGTTTGTTAAAGTGGTAAAGGAAAGCCCAAGTGAAGCAAACGAGGTGCAAAAGATTGTACAGCCTGATCAAGAGGTGATTGATAAGCAGGTGCCAGATCTCTTTAAAGAATTTACTTGTGTGGGTTAAGTTTACTCATGTGAGTCAGGAGGAGCAGGTAAAGAAGTCACAATTTTAAGAGATAGGGGAACTAGTCAATCTTTAATGGTAAGAGATGAGGAGTTATGTAGTTTGGGAAGAATGTTGCCAGAAAAGGTGGTAATATGTGGAATTCAGGGTGAGAGGAGCTGTGTTTCAAAGTCCAGTAAAGAGTGGTGACGTGGTAGTAGGAGTAATAGAGAAACTATCTTGTCCAGGAGTACAGTTTATCTTGGGTAATGATATAGCTGGATCACAGGTGGGAGTGATGCCTACTGTGGTTGATAAGCCAGTGGAAAATCAGACAACTGAAGTGTTGAAGAATGAATATCCTGGGATTTTTCCGGATTGTGTAGCAACAAGGTCGCAAAGTCACAGGTTAAGACAAGAGGAGAAATCAAAGAGTGAAGATGACGTTGAAGTGCAATTATCAGAAACGATTTTTGATCAGATGGTTGAAAAAGAACAAGAACAGGTGGATGATGAGGCAGATATTTTTAGTTCAGGAAAATTGGCGGAGTTACAACAAAAAGATAGAGATATAAAAAGGATGTATCAGAAAGCATACACGGAAGAGGAATCTGAGTGTATACCAGAGTGTTATTACCGTACAAGTCATGTCTTGATGAGAAAATGGAGACCTTTACATATGCAGGCGGATGAAAAGTTGGCAGAAGTTCATCAAGTAGTATTGCAGGTAGGGTATAGAAAGGAGGTGTTGCGAGTTGCACATGAGGTATCAGTGGGAGGTTATTTGGGAATATGGAAAACTCAAGCTAAAATCCAGAAACATTTTTATTGGCCTGGACTACATAAAGATGTCATTAAATTTTGTCAATCATGTCACACATGTCAAATGATAGGGAAACCACAAGCAGTGATAAAACCAGTGCCCTTAATACCCATTGAAGCATTTGAGCAACCTTTTACACGGGTCCTAATTAATTGCATAGGACCGCTTCCTAAAATGAAATGTGGGAATCAATATCTTTTGACAGTAATGGATGTGTCTACTAAGTTTCCAGAGGCCATTCCAATACTTAATATTGCAGCTAAAAAGATTGTGGAGGAGTTACTGAAATTCTTTACTAGATATGGACTACCCACAGAAATACAATCGGATCAAGGATCAAATTTTACCTCAAGGTTATTCAAAGAAGTTATGGATAGCTTAGGAGTAAAATAATTTAAATCAACTGCATGCCATCCAGAATCGCAGGGAGCATTAGAAAGGTGGAATCAGACATTAAAGACAATGTTGAGGGTTTATTGTCACGATTTTCCAGAGGATTAGGATAAAGGAATTCCATTCTTACAGTTTGCAATTAGGGATGCACCTAATGAGTCAGCCAAATTTCGTCCTTTTGAACTAATTTTTGGTCATGAGGTAAGAGGACCACTTAAATTGATTCAGGAAAAATTGGTGAGTGAAAAATCGGAAATTACATTATTGGATTACGTGTTAAATTTTAGGGAACGATTAAATAGAGCAGGTGAATTGGCTGGACAACATTTAAAAGTTGCACAAAAAGTGATGAAACGGGTAGTGGACAAGAAATCCAAAGTTTGTAGTTTTGCCAGTGGAGATAAAGTTTTAGTGTTGTTACCAGTGGTAGGTGAGCCTTGAAAAGCTAGGTTTTGTGGACCTTATCAGATTGAAAGGAAAGTAAGTGAGATGAATTATGTGGTAAAAACACCAGATAGAAGGAAGACTCATGAGTGTTTCATGTGAATATGCTTAAAAGGTACTTTGAAAGGGAAGGACAGAAAAAGGAGGAGGTTTAATGATTCTAACTCAAAGTGACAAACCAAATCTAGATGACTGTGAATTTGACACACCTCAAATTAAATTGGAAAACGAGGATGTTCTTAAAAATTGGGATAAATTGTTGAGTTACCTTCCAGAGGAAAAACGGACTGACCTGAAAGAGTTATTGATATCACGTGGGCAAGTTTGTGGAGAATAATTGGGTAGTACTAAAATGGCTATACATGATGTAGATGTGGGAAATGCTGTTCCAATCAAACAACATCCATACAGACTTAATCCTTTAAAATTGGCACAGGTTAACAAAGAGATTGAGAGTATGCTTAAAAATGGCATAATTGAAGTGGGTTGCAGCCAATGGAGCTCACCCATAGTGATGGTACCTAAACCAGATGGTACCCAATGGTTGTGTGTGGACTATAGAAAGGTTAATGCAGTTACAAGAATGGACTCTTATCCTACCCCATGTTTGGAGGATTGCATAGAGAAAGTGGGACAATCAGCTTTTATTTCCAAACTGGATTTACTTAAAGGTTACTGGCAGGTACCTTTATCCGAAAGGGTGAAGGAGATTTCAGCTTTTGTGACTCCAGATGGTATATACCAATTCAAAGTTATGCCATTTGGCATGAAAAACGTCCCAGCCACATTTCAACGGTTAACTAACAAAGTTGTTTCAGGATTACCCAATTGTGCGGTATACATCGACGATCTGGTAATTTTCAGCCAGACATGGAAAGAACATTTAAAACATCTGATGGAGTTATTTGATCAACTTCAGTAGGCGGGTTTGGTGATAAACCTAGCCAAAAGTGAATTTGGAAAAGCCCAAGTCACTTTCCTTGAAGAGTTTTCGATACCCTCAAGGCAATGGTAAATAATGCGATTTCTTGGCATGAGTGGATTTGATCGAACATTTGTGCAAAATCTTTGAAGCGTGGTGGCTCCACTGATGGACTTGCTGAAGAAACGTCGAATATTTCAGTGGACAGCGGAGTTTCAACATGCATTTGACTGGCTGAAAGCTGTGATAGCCAATGCTCCTGTGTTGGAGAATTACAAGTGACTCTGTGTTCAGATTGAACAAAAGTATCTGACTTTAGAGAGAAATGCCGAGGCGTAGAGAAATGGATGGATCGTGCAGTGACCTTCTTGTTTAAAGAGACTGTCAATCGAGAGACTGTCAATCGAGAAGGATTCCAGTTGGAGGAAAAACAAAAAATGGACTATATTGTTGTACCCGTTTCCTTTTTTTTTTAAACGGAAAAGTATATTTACTGTGTGCATTTCTTAATGGATAGTGAAAAGGTGAAAAATGAAACCATTTTGAAGTTGATGGTTTATTTTTTTTCTTGGGGGGAGGTGTCATGTGAGAGTACCTTTAAGAAATGGCTGTTTATAAATGGGTGTGTATATAAGTATCTGTAGTGAGAGTACCTTTAAGAAATGGGTGTGTATTACTGCAGTGATGTCAGAGTGGGTGGAGCGGGGCTGTCTGTCAGCTTTTTACTTTCAGTTTAGGCTGTTTGCTGCAGGGTGTGTTTTAGTTTTGTTTTCAGTGTGGGAGCTGAAGGTGCTGTTGATCTCTCTGCCATGAAAAGACTATCTCTTGATCATTTGGTGAATTCAGAATTATAAATGCTTTCAGTAGTGACTTTAACCTGATGTGCTTCTGTTAAAAGGTGTTTCTTTTGTAAGTCTTCTGGATGTTAAAAGGACAGCAGAAACATTACTTAGTGTTGTATTCTTTGGGGGTTGTATTTGAATTGATGGTTGCTAAGATGTACACTGTGTGTTTTAAAAAGGTTAACTTGAGTTCATAGGATAAACATTGTTTTGCGTTTAAAACATACTTTTCCATTTCTGCTGTACCACACCTGTAGAGTGGGCTGTGTGTTCCCCATACCACAATCTATTAAATGTTGTGGGTCAGGTGAACTCCATGATACACTTTGGGGTTCTCTAAACCCTGGTCCATAACAACAGTAACTTCATTGCAGTGTTAATATAAGCCTACTTGTGACAATAATAAAGTTTATTATTATTATGATGATAATGTCCATAATGTAGCATTAACTAACTATAATGGTTAGTTTCATGAATGGGACTATGTTCGTGGAATTTGATCAGGGAGTCTGTTCAATTGACCTTTATTCCTGAAGATTGTGCACGAAGCTCTGACCTCTGAATTGCCGATATGTCCACTTAACACAAAAAACTCAGAGTTAGGAGTGCTACTTTCTTTCATTTCTATTCTATTTCGATGTATAAGCAGTGTATAATACATATTTTAAACCAATTTCTAGTCTTTCTTAATTAAAGTAGCACAAAGATAGTTATTAATTGAAACAGAACACCATCTGATGTATGAGATTTGCTAGAAAGTTGTCAGAATAAATGTGCAAAACGTCAATGGAAATAAAAGTTGTGTGGAGGTAAAATTGACTGGCGAAGCACTGTCACTGAAGGACAATTCCACCTCCTATATACCGTACAATATGACAAGATTAAATGCATCGCTTTTACATAGCATTGTTAATAATAACAGAGGAAATAGGAGCAGGAATAGACTGTACGGCCCCTTGAGCCTGCTCTGTCATTCAATACCACCATGGACCAGAATTCTCCATGTCGTCGGGATTCACTTTTCCCACTGGCAGCGCACCCCCACCCATGGGTTTCCCAGCGGAGCGGGGTGGCTTCAATGGGAAATCCCATTGACAAGTGGAAGAGAGAATCCCGCCGCCAGCGAACAGCACCCCGCCAAGAAACAAGTCGCCTCAATTCCACTTTCCCGATTAGCCCTTGACTCCCCAAGAACCCAAAAATCTCTTTATCTCGATCGTAAGGAAGTTTGATGACACAACATTCACAACCTGGGTGGAAGCGAATTCCAAAAGATTCTCAACCCATTGAGTGAAAACATGTCACCTCGTCTCAGCCTTAAATGATTGGCCCCTTAACCTGAGACTGCTCGAATCCTCAGCCAGGGGAAGTAAACTTTCAGTGTCTACTCTATCAAGTCCCGTCAGAATCCAACATGCTTCAATGAGATCACCTCTCATTCTTTTCAACTCCAGAGAGGCCCAATTTACTAAGTCTCTCATCGTAGGACAGCCCTTTCATCCCAGGAACCAATCTAGCGTACCTTTGCTGTACCACTTGAAATGCAAATATAGCCCCCCCATCTTTAAATAAAGTAATGTAGTCAAACATCCCATGAAACTTCAGAGAAATGGGAACAACATCTGACACTGAACCATCAAATCAGATATTGTTGTGTTCTGTGGTCTTGTTGTTGTATTGACATACACAGAACATCCAGTTGTTAACTAGAACGATGATTTATTGATGAACACGTGGAAAGATAACAAACAGATTACTATGCAGACAAAGGTATTAAATGAGTTCAGTGAAATTTCCTGGAGGTACCCTATGTGTGACTGTCCTGTTGGTGCGAGCACTGATGCTTCACAGCACCAGGGACCCGAGTTTGATTCCTGGCTTGGTACACTGTCTGTGCGGAGTCTGCACTGTGAATAGTTTTGTACATAGTTAGTAATGCGACCTCCAACCGGCTGGTAGCGTCAGACATCAGTCACGTGGCGGGAGACACTCACCAGTTGATAGCAATAATAATCTTTAGTATTGTCACAGGTAGGCTTACATTAACGCTGCAATGAAGTTACTATGAAAATCCCCGGGTCGCCGCACTCCAGCGCCTGTTTGGGTACACAGAGGGAGAATTCAGAATCCTGTGTCTGCATGGCTTTCCGCCGGGTGCTGCGGTTTCTTCCCAAAAGTCCCGAAAGACATGCTTGTTAGGTGAATTGGACACTCTGAATTCTCCCTCTGTGTACCAGCCGGTTGGAGGTCGCATTACTAACTATGTACAAAACTATTCACAGTCATATCACCACAGATATTAGAACACATGGCCAAAAGCCTGGCCAAGCAGTTTGGATTTAAGAAGAATCTTAAGGAGTAGAGAGCGAGGCTGAGAAATTTAGGGAGGGAATTCCAGATTTACAGTTCATTAGTCGTCGGCAAAATTCAGACTAATTGAGCCAAGCTGACATCACATCAGATGGATGAAATATCCACAGAATCTGGTAAGCAAAGTCACCATAATGTCAGATGCCCAGAGGCTGCTCTTGCCTTTGTGGGGGAGAGTTGACTGGTGGTGATTTAACCTGAGGATCACCTCAGGCGAGGAGCACAGTTGAGAAGGCATGGTCTTCATGAGAAACCTCAGCTGGTTTGACCCACGCTGCTGGTCTTACGCTGCATCAAACCCGCTGTCCAGCCAATTGAGCTAAGACATCTCACAGAGTATGTGAAAAGGTCAAAGAGCATACAGCTGGTAACCTTGTGTAGTGTAAGTAACAAACCCACAAAGGCAGTCGTGTGGAATCTGTTCTGTCTCCTCTCTTAACAAAAGGCTTTCTCTGGTTAAGACATCTGTTAAACTAAAGGACTGAGAAATTTCATTTAAACCCCTCAAGATATTCCATGTCAGTATGATAGAGTACATTTCAATCCACATGTCAGCGTGAATGCTTTGTTTGAACCAACTCCTGGCAAGATTGATTATTTCAGAGCACTAGAGAACGAGGCAGAAGCAACTTTTTCAGATCATTGGATTGCTCTGACCTTGGTAACCTTGTGTCGCTCTGTTCTGAGTAGTTCTTCCAAAGAATTGGACGTGCGTTCAACTGACAATTTATTCTCTTTCCAGTCAAAGGATGTCAGCCTGCAAGATGTATTAAACGCAAAGCAAAATTATTTAATTGTTTGAGTGCATATGACGGGGATAATCAACAACTTTGTTTCCTCTTGTGTTTGCTTTTTGTGATCTGTGAACTGTGTCAGCCTTGTATCTACTCTGAAGCCAGGAGCTGGCTGAAGGACTAATTGGCAATGGTGAGCTGAATGAAGCATCAAAGAGTGCAACTGTGAATAAATCAGTGGCAACAGTGCACTTTGCTGGTAATGCTATGGGTTCATTGCTTTCGGTTCCAGCACCTGCAGTACGCTACCAAAGGCTGAATCTTCCGCAGAATGATAATCACCACCGGATTGCCACTCCAGTCCTTTTGGCTTACCTTACACTGGCTCTTTGCATTTATCACCCAGACTTCCCAGCCAGGTCTCCTGTGAAATATGAAGTACGCCTGCTCCTGGAATCCTTCCTTCATGGTGCAGCAACATCGGGGAAAGCCAAGTCACGCACTCTTTTTTTTAATGGTATCTGACCCTCTGATCTGCACTCCCATTTTGTGAGTCTTCATCCTGTGAACTGAGTCTCCAACGATGTCCCTGTTCTATAATTTTGATGAGTTGCCCTCAGTGGCATATTGAAAAACCACTGGTTTTAATGTCCTGGCCACATTGACAAGCTAAGTGGATGAGGGGTAGGAACATTTGGGTGCTTGGTGGGAGAGGCATCAGGAATAGTTTGGAGATGGTTTTGGTGTGATCGGGGATTGTGGGGAGCTGTGAAGGGTGGGGTTTCTCAGGCAGGAGTGGGTGGGGAGGTCGTCAGGAGTTGGGTGGTTGGGCTGTATTCAGAGGGTGGTGGGGGTCTGGAAGTAGAGTTGGGCGGGTAGTCGGTGTGGGTGGGGCAGGTGGAAGGGGTTAATCAAGGCTGGTGAGAGTAGTAAGAGATTGGGAGTAGTTGGGCTTAGCTGGGAGTCGAGGAGCAGAGGGGATGTGGAGTTAGTCAGGGGCGGGGGATATGGGTTAGTCAGTGGGTGAGAGTGACGAGTCAGGGTTGAGGAGTTTGCGAGGGGAGTCAGGGGCTGGCAGGTTAGCCGGGGGGACTGTAAGTGGGGGCGAGATGTGGTCAGCAGGTGGGAGGTAATCTAAGGATGGGGGGGGTGGCTGCTATTAGGGTGGTCGTGAGAGGATATACCTGGATAATGCCAAGATCTATCTGCTAAACACTGGTAAAAATACATCAGTTATACGATTTCCAAAAATCAATAGCCCACCCCAGTTGTGCTTGATCCAATCCTTGAAGCTGCCATGTTCAAATTAACCAGTAAAATTGTGTCCAGCTCTTGATTTAACCCCATCCGATCACCTGATGTTTACCAAGATTCTGTATCCATTTAAAGTTGTTTTTCCCGGATATTCCCATCCTGATGTCACAGTCAGATCCTGTCCACTCATGGTCCATCTAAGGGCAGGATGCCAGAACTGGCATCCTCTTCATTCCATGGATTGTTTCAGAGGGGCAGAATACTAGAACTGGCTTCATCTTTTCACCATCGACTGTTTCAGACAGGATATTGGGGGCCACTGATAAAACTTGTTCACTAAGTCCACTATGTAATCTGCTGACTACACATGTGTCAAAAACATGGGTAAGTTAGCTAGCCTAAATCCCATCAGGCATTGTGGCCACTGCTTGTAGCCAGAGTTTACATGATTATCACTGCTATGTCCTAAAATACAGGTCTAATGGTTAATAATGATTACTGGGTATACTTTCCATGATTAATTTCAATCCTTAATAAACTAACTTATGTAGATCTATTCTAGTGGCATCCTAGCTTTTCAGTTTTAAGAGGTCTCATCGCTGGACATCCCTTTCACCAAGTTTTTTTGATGGTGCTGACATAATTGACAACTAGACACAGCTGTCCTTTGCTGCATGTACTGATGGAGGGCAATTTCCAGAAAGCCCACTAATCTAACTGAGTGCACAGCACCGTTCATCAAGTAAACCCGATCCTATGTTTGTCCATAATCATTGTCTCAGTTAGCTGAAACAGAACTGGACTGAGCTCTTCCAAATCTGCACACTGCAAGTATTTGTAAGCGATATTGGTAAAATTATATCTGTGGAAAGCATTGCTGAGATTACTATAGTATCTGCCCGATGGTGTTACTTCTCACAATATTATAGGTTTCAGGGCAGCAAATCTTTTTCTAATCTCTCCAAATTACCTTAATGTGTGTGCAGTTATGTGATTGCCTGCTCCAGCTCCATGTGTCGTTCAAGTTGAAAATCAGGAGGATGTTCGTCACCTAAAGAGTGGTTTGATGCGCACTTTGACACCAAGGGGAGTTATTGAGACAAATAACATAGAAAGATTTAAGGACAAGCTAGGTCAATTCACAAGGGAGAAAGGAATAAAAAAGAACATTCATAAAGTTCGATGAATATCGGGCATCTCATTGCAAGACAGAGAAAATGGGAATATACCTGTGTGCAGGGATCAACAACAGTACGTTTGCCCCCTTGAGTCAGTGAGGACTCTGTTGGCTGAGTCACATGAGTTGAATGGTGTTCTGTAGTGACCTTGCTATTAGCACAAGGCCAACAGATTGCCCATGTTTGCGATACGAGGACATCTGCAAACGAAACCTCAAGTTGACGGGGTTCTGAGTTGTTACATGTGCTATCTGTTCTGCCCCGCCTTCAGTTCTTGACAGCCATCATCCCAGCCTGCCTCATACTTGCGGCTAATCCTTCCAGATCAAAGGGTTCAACAGTGGACAACTATTACCCCACAATCAAATAAGTGACAGGTTTCACTGTAGTAAAAACTGAAAAATGTTCAGCAGGTCAGGCAGCATCTGTTGAGAAAGGAACTTTACTGAGATGTTGTCCCACTCAGAAAATATTTGTGTCTGCTCCAGAGTACAGAATTTTACATCAGTGATACCAGTCATGTGTCTCATTAGCTGCTTCAGAAGACCCCTGTGTCACAATTTCTTTGCCATCGCCATAATAGTACGACTTAATTTTACTACTCATTCCTGCAATATTGATGTTGGGTTGCTAAAAACTCTTGAAATTGCCATTCAATCTCACTCTGAAAAGCCAGGAAATGAGGGCTTTGTCTCCAGTAGAATGGATAAGGCAATGCCTTTTTTTCTCATTTGGCAAACATCTTCGTAACAGCATCATAGTCCTCAACTTGAGAAATGTGGTTAACTCTAATCAGATCTATTATGCTGAATAGATTTTACTTGAGTAAGTTTATCTTTACAGCTTTACAAATGAGCAGAAATTATTTTCCAGAATAACTATTTTCATGAATACAATAGCTGTTCTTATCCACTGCAATTATTTTTTTTCCCTTTGATGCTGTATATTCTTCCCAAGAGCCATTCTTTATTCAGAATATTTGTATCCACTTTCTTAATCCTTTCTAATTTCTTGAGAAATGCTACTGTGATTCAAGCTGATGTATCTTGTAGATTCACACTACTAAAAAAAAACAGATGGCTATTCTTTTGTCCTTTGATCAAGCAAACATAGAAGTCCATATCAATTTTAGTACTGTTAAGACTAAGATCGTCAATTGAGGAAGCATTTTTTCAGAGGACATATTTAGGGTACAAAATGTACTTGGACCTATCAAGAAAAAAATACAATTGAAAATAAATGGTTGATGTTTCTAATCTCGTGGATAAGCTTTTTTAAAAAAACTAATTACATATCCTTGAGAAGCAGGAGCTCATGACTTGGACATTTATCAAAAGATTTACTTAAAAATTAATCATTACATATTATTACTGCATTATTTATATCTTAATGATATTGTAAAGCACCAGACTTTGTTGGCAAGACCAGTCCCTTTTTGCAGTTGAGGAGTTACTCTGCGCAGCCTGATAGGATTTTGTGAATTGCTCTGCTTCCGATGATTCCGGATTGCTTGCAACTAATTCCTTAAGGTTGCATTTTACAGGGATAGAGACTGATTACCCTCTCAAAACACCACTGCCCCCCCAACCATCCCCATACCTTCCCTCTTCCCACCACCCCAGAAGGAAGACCAGCCGACAGTCGGGCAGCTCTAGCTGTCTCGGCAGAGCCAGAGGTCAGTGGTGGCTGCTATTGGGACTACACGATAGAGCATGAAGAAGATCATGGCTGCCTCAAAAATTTAAGTCCCTGGCTTTTAGGATGGGGCGAACCTAAATTCATTCCGAAGCCAGACCTGGCCCCATCTCTGAGAGTCTTTAATACTTTTGACCTGTCACATTTTTGACCTGTAACATTTGCAAATTGGGTATAATTTAAATCAGATCCTGAATCATATTTAATCACAATAGGTTGAGTCTGTGACCAAATGCCTTTCCTCTTTGCTGATTTAAAATGGAAAATCACAAGTCAATGTTAACCTGTTAGTGCCAGTGTTAAGATCGCAATCCACTGTTCAATGGTCTCAATATCATTTGATCTCTCCATCACGGCCAAATATCTTAACAAATAATGAAGAATGAATTTATTTTTATTCGTTCCAGCCTTTATTGCCATCCCTAAGTGCCCTTGAGGTGGAAGTTAAGAGGCAACCATGTTGCTATGGATCTGGAGTCACATGTCGGCCAGACCAGATAAGTATGACACATTTCCTTCCTTAAAGGACATTAGTGAACTGGAGGATTTTTTACAACAATCGATTCATGACCGTCATCATTAGACTTTTAATTCCAGATTTTTATTTAATTAAAATTTCACCATCTGCAGTGGCAGGATTTGAACCTGGGTCCGCAAAACATTGCTTTGGATTTCTTGTTTTCTAGTCCAGTAACAATACTGCTTCCTCCCCCTGGAATGAAACAAAAACTGATGTGTTGTCAATTGCATTGACAATGTCATTTTGCTTAATGTTGCACATTACTTAGACAGTTCATTCATAGCTTACAATCCAGGAAAGTTTATTTTTATACCCAGACATAAATGGTCCAGATATATTGTATAGATTTCAGCAGAGAAACGAGATAGAGAAACTTCAGTTTTGAGGACATATTGGAGTGGTTGGGACTGTTCTCCTTGGAGAGAAGAAGGCTGAGAGGAGATTTGGTAGAGATGTTCAAAAAGGGGACTGGACAAAGTCGATAAGGAGGAGACTGTTCCCACTTGTCAAAGGATCAAGAATGGGAGGGCACAGATTTAAGGTGATTTGCAAAAGGAGTGGATGTGATGTGAGAAAATACTTTTTCCACACAGCGAGTAGGTCGGTTCTGGAATGCACTGCCTCAAAGTTCAGAAATAGACATAGACATAGAATTTACAGTGCAGAAGGAGGCCATTCGGCCCATCGGGTCTGCACCGGCTCTTGAAAAGAGCACCCTACCCAAGGTCCACACTTCCACCCTATCCCCATAACCCAGTAACCCCACCCAACACTAAGGGCACACTTTGGACACTAAGGGCAATTTAGCATGGCCAATCCACCTAACCTGCACATCTTTGGACTGTGGGAGGAAACCGGAGCATCCGGAGGAAACCCACGCACACACGGGGAGAACGTGCAGACTCCGCACAGACAGTGACCCAAGCCGGGAATCGAACCTGGGACCCTGGAGCTGTGAAGCAATTGCGCTAACCACAATGCTATCGTGCTGCCCACGGGGTATTATCAGGGGTATCAGGGGTATTAGATGATTACTTAAATAGAAATAATGTGTACGGTTACAAGAAAAAGGCAAGGGAAAGACACAAGCAATGATGATCGTTTGAAGAGATGGTGCAGATATGATGGGCCTCCTTCTGAGCCATAACAATCCTGTGATCCTGTGAATGCAGAACAAATATGTCCATCTGCTCTTCAGACCTGTGACAGCAGCCACACCCTCCACAACACATGGGTTTGCATAGTCCAGAAATCTCCCTTTAGAAACAGAATCAGAAACTTGTGGATTCACACCCCACTCCAGGGACATAAACCTGTAACCTACATTGACTTCTTGCGCAGTACTGAGGGGCTGTTGTACTGTGAGAGATGATGGGCTGCATTCTCCATTTCAGCGGCGAAGTGCTGCTGGAACGGAGAATTTGCAGGAGTTCCACGATGAAACAATCAGCACCGTACCCCTCACCAATTCCAGGACTGGTGAGGGGCCAGCAGCGGCGCTGGGTGAAACTCCCAGCTTCCGCACCGAAAATGGCTGGAGAATGGCCGTGTCACTGGCTGCGCATGCGCACAGTGATGACCACAAGCGGTACAACATGGCGACGGCTTTGCATGGACCCGACCCACCATCTGCGACCCCAGAGATCAACCCCTGGCCACCCCCCACCAGACCCCCCAGCCCTCGCAGAAGTGCCTCCCCGGCCAGCGACATGGATTCCGGCCGAGTGTGGCGGTGTTGGACACAGTCCGCTGCCACCATGCCGGGTTCCAGACCGCTGAGGCCACACGTGTCCCGCGGGTTCGGGAACTCAGCCCATTCGGGGCGAAGCATCGTGGGGGTGTCTGCCAATGATGCGCCAACACCATTGCAATGGCTTGCGGCGTGTGACGTGATTACGCCATTTCGGAAGAGGCAGAGCATGGCTGACCGACATCAAACCGGCACCGGTCCCTCTTTGGGCGTCAGAGTGAATTCTCTGCATAATCGCCGATTACAATATCGGCGTCTGGCAACGGAGAATCCCGCCCGATGTCTTTCCAATGAAGCATTAAACCAAGGCCACATTTGCCCTGTTGGGTCAGAGAACAGCAGGGAATTTCTTCTTCGGGTCCAGATCCTTTACTAAACCAACGCCGCAAATATAGATTATCTGATCGGTATCTCAGGTCGTTTGTGGAGTCTTTCTGTGCGCAAATTGATTGCCGCTTTCCCTATGTTTCAACAGTGACTACACTTCTGACGTAATTCATTATCGGTAAAGCACTTTGAGATGTGCTGCCGTGAAAGGTTCTGTATAAACATAATTTTTACCTTGCATATTTCTTCCTTCTGATGTTCATAAAAATGAATGGATTAGATGCTGTGTTTGTTATGACTTGTGTGTTTGCATGCTGTTATTTAAAGTAGCAAAACAAAATAGAACAGGAAAGCAATCCCACCAGTCTGCAAACAATGCCTCTTATACACACATATAATTTACTCTTAATCACACTCAGCTGGTTTTCTCATCTTTATGTGCTCCTTGCTTGAAACTCTTTCACTAATGAAGGGTAGGTTCAAGATAGGACTCACTCTACAGCATGCTTGCAATCCCATTTAGGGAGACACAATAGGCATTGGCCCTGCTGCCAGATTGGCACTGCCAGGGTGCCGGGGCAATGCCAGTGCATGGTCCAGCTATGTCCCTGACCACCTGAGGGCTACAAAGGCCTCTAAGTCCCCCCAGCATTGTCATCGTGTCTATCCAAAGGATTCAACAGTGGCTGTGAGAAGGTCCTCATTGAGGAACGCTTGCACTTCAATGTTTGAGTGCTGTCAATTGCTTCTTTGGTCGAAAGGTGCTCCAGTGCAGGTATGCTGTGAGGCATCAGAGGCTGAAAAAGATCCAGTCTAAATAAATTGCTGTCAGACGGAGCAGCTGCTCTTTCTTGGAAACCATCCAAAGTAGAAAAATTGCGATCAGGCAGGACACTTGCTCGAAAGAGTGGGCACTTCAGAGTTAATAGACTGTGAAGTGCTCTAAAAACAAACAAAGCATACCCTCCATTGAGATAGCCGTCAGCTGTCAATCAAGAGGCTCATAAAAATAAATGGGATGTGAAATTCAATGTAAACAACCAAGGGATAAAATCAGGAATACTGAAATAGTGAAACCACAAAGGCTCGTAAAAGCCAATAGGGAGTAAAATTCAATGTAAACAACAAAGTACAAAGGAATAAAAGAAGGCATGCTGCAAAATGAAACCACAGAGTCTATTGAAACTTCAAGGAGAGTGAAATGGTATATAAACAAGGAAGTATAAAGAGACAAAAGAAGCCACACTGCAACAGTAAAACCACAGAGCCTACTGAAGCTTCAAGGGGAGTGAAACACTTTTTCAACGGACAAGTGGCAGAATAGTTTTGTCCTGCAAGTGGATTTTAGGACAGACAAGCTGTAGCTGTGCTTTGCCCTTACTTCATTAATGAATGTGGATGCAAATTTATTGGCGAAGGTGTCTGCGGGGCGCCTCCCAGGGGTCAAATCAGAGGAGCAGACGGGGTATGCTATGGGAAGACAGTTGTCGGCCAATGTTTGGAGGTTGCTTAATGTTGTTTTGTCCCCCTCTCCAGCACCTGGGTCAGAGGTGATTATCTCACTAGATGCAGAAAAGATGCAGAAAAGGCATTTGATAGGGTGGGGTGGATCTAATTGTTTGAAATCTTGGGGATGTATGGTTTTGAGCCGAGATTTATATCTTGGGTCCAGCTGTTATATAGGTCCCTCACCGCGAACGTTCATACAAATATTTTAAGTTTAAAATAGTTTTAATTGAAGTGAAGCACAGATAGGGGAGTCCACTGTCCCTGCTATTGTTTGCCTTGGCAATTGAGCCTCTGGTCATAGCATTGAGTGGAGTGGGGGGGTAGAGAGATGGGGGAGGGAGCATAGGGTCTCAATGTATGCGGACAATCTGTTATTGTTTGTGACGGACCCCTCTCAAGTACAGAGGAGGTAATCAAGCTGCTCATTCTCGGCGTATAAATTGAACTTGGATAAAAGCGAATGCTTTCTGGTGAATCTCCCATGGAGGGGAAATGACTTTGGAAAGTTGCTTATTTGCTTCGCCAGGTCGACCTCTCATTTTCTGGGAGTTTGGGTGGTCCATGATTGGGCCTCGCTACAGAAGTAACATTTCAAGGACTAGTTAAAGCGGTGAGGGCTGACATAAAGAAGTGGGATAATCTCCCATTGACTTTGGAAGGAAGGGTTCAGTCAGTTAAAGTGAATATCCCCTCAAGATTTATATTTTTGTTTCGGTGCCTACCAGTTCTCCTTCCAAAATCTTTTTTTATGAGAGTCAATCAGATGATCTCTGTTTTGTTACCTGTGTGGTAGGTAACATGTGCTACTCAAACCTTGGTTAGTGATGAGGTCTTCTGAATCTCGATGAAGCAGACTCGAACTCGTCCGGTAGTAACAAAAGGTTTATAGAGTAACTATAACAATAATTGCATGAGTTCTTTACTTTAACTTTGATACTAGTGATAAGGTTAACAAGATCTAACTAAGGTAACTATACGTAACTCCACTAGCCATCTGAACTATTCTGCTATTGCCCTGGTGACAGTGCACCCAAGAGAGAGAGAGAGACCCAATGTGGCTGCCTTTTATACTCCTGTTGGTCCGGCCCTCTAGTGATCATGTGGTGCTACTGATTACACATTAACCCCTTGTGTACATGCACATATAGAGATAACTACATCCCCCTTTTTTTGGTGTTACATATTTTCTGTCTGTTGCATAGAAAATAAAACAAACAGAATGGATGCAGTTTGCAAATGCATTACCTAAAATCAATGAGTTAATCCGTCAAATGTTAATACATTTAGCCTCTTAGGATTTTTGCTTGCGTGAAATAAGTAGACAAATGATGTTATGTACAAGTTGTGATGATCTTGATGATTATACAAAGCCAATTAATATTTATGAGTCCAATCTTAATTTAAAAAAATTTGTGAGTCCATACTTTATGAGTTTGTTCGGTTGAGTTGCCTTCTTCTTCTGTTGTTGAAGTGGTGATGTTGATAGGCATAGAATTTACATAGAATTTACAGTGCAGAAGGAGGCCATTCGGCCCATCGAGTCTGCACCGTCTTTTGGAAAGAGCACCCTACCCAAGGTCCACAGCCCCACCCTATCCCCATAACCCAGTAACCCCACCCAACACTAAGGGCAAATTTGGACACCACGGGCAATTTATCATGGCCAATCCACCTAACCTGCATATCTTTGGACTGTGGGAGGAAACCGGAGGAAACCCACGCACACACGGGGAGGATATGCAGACTCCGCACAGACAGTGACCCAAGCCGGGAATCGAACCTGGGACCCTGGAGCTGTGAAGCAATTGTGCTATCCACAATGCTACCGTGCTGCCCAATGTTGTTATTTCTTTGTGAACGTCGTCAGTGTTCCTGTGTTTAAGTAACCAAGAAGTCATCAATGGGTATTTGAATGGTCGAATCACTTTGTTGTCTGATTTGTACTTTTGTTTTTTGCTTGCAGTAGCGATTCTTTGTTGTCTTACCCGGACATTTTCCTGTATTTGTGGTATTGATTCTATATGTCATCTTTGTTGTCTGACCTGGACTTTTTCTTGTGTTTGTGGTATTTAGTCTGCATGTCATCTTTCTTGAAAGCTGGTTTTCTTGTTTGTTGTGGAGCAAATGTGAATTTGTGTGATTTGTTGCCATGCCATGGCATGTTTGTACTCTTGCCATTATTTTGCAGTGTGCTGTGGCATTGTCCGTCATGTGCAGAGTTGTACCATGTTGTACAGGTCGTTGTTTCATTGTCGTTTCTGTCTTGGTCGTTTTCGTTGTTGTTCTTGTTGTTGTCGTTCTTTTTGTCGTGCTTGTTGTTTCTGTTTTTGTTATGCTTCTTGTTGGTTTTGTTGTTGTTCTTGTAGTTTTGTTGCTGTGCTGGTAGTTTTTGATGTTGATGTCGTTGTTCTTGTTTCTGCAGCGCTTCTTGTTGTCGTTGTTGCTGTTGTTGCGCTGGATTTTGTTTTCGTTGTTGTTCTTGTTTCTGCTGTGCTTCTTGCGGTTTTTGTTGTTCCTGTTGCACTCAATGAATGTTCCGTGTGGATGATGTGAGTCATTGTCACAGTTATTGGTATCAGTGCCCTTTGTGGTCTCTGTTGCATTGAGTGTTTTTTCCTGAGAATTGTGAGAATGATCTGATGTTGCACTGATGTTGGTGACATCAGTCATTTGTGGTGGATTTGATTTCTCTTCTTTGCTTCCTTGGTACTCCTCTTCTAGAGCCATTTCTGGTTCACTTGAATCATCTGTGATCTCTTTGGAGTTATTTCTGGTCCATTCGAATCACCTTTGGTTTCTTGGTGCTCCTCTTCCGGAGTCAAAATCTTCAAATTTCTATTGACGTGGTCTCTCTGGACTCTTGGTGCTCCTCTTCTGGAGTCAAAATCTTCAAATTTCTATTGACGTGGTCTCTCTGGACTCTTGGTGCTCTTCTTCTGGAGTCAAAATCTTCACGATTTCATTTGACGTGGTCTCACTGGACTCATGAAGAGCCCTCCTCTGATTGTTGAGTGCTTCTGTGCATACGAGCTGAGATATGTCAGTCTCGCTGTGATCCTGCACATCCTGTATGGGAATTGTGATTTCTTCGTCACTTGTCTCAGGTACAGTTGGTAGACATTCAGTGTCTTCTTGTTGGTTAAATGAGCTGGGTAGAGTTTCATAGTCTTCTTCTGCTGGCTCAAATAAGCTGGGTAGACTGTCATAGTCTTTTTGTTGTTCACATGAGCTTGGTAGACTTTCATAGTCTTGTTTATGCATGGCGTTCGCTATGGAGTGTTTGCTTGCTTCCATTTTTGAATCTGTCACCGAGTTGTCTGTGGAGGCTTGTGTCGCTCTCTTTGTGGAGTCTGTCATCGCTCTTTCTGTGGAATCGTGCAGTGTTCTCGCGGTAGAGTTGGTCTGTGTTCTCTCAACTGAGTCGTTCTGTGCTCTCTGTGTGGCGCCGTCTTCTTCTTGGGTATTGCTGTCATCCAATGTATTGACGATCTGCCATGGCATCATGGTATTGAATGCATCTACCACGAGAAGAATAGTGTTGAGCTTTTCAACCGTGTTGCTGATGCTGTGATCAGCATATCTGAATAACTCAGCCATGTCTGAGCAGTATTGTGTGTATTGTTCGATAGGCAAATCATCACTTTTTGTTTCGGAGTTGTTATCATTCTCTTCATGTTCAATGAACAAGTCATCTTCTTTGGTTTCGGATTTGTCATTGTGCTCTTCACTTTGGGTGGTGCAGACTGCTTGTTCCAGGATGTTGCGAAAGTTATTTTCAATTGCTGGTGTAAGTTCGATCTTTTGAGGTAAGAAAATTGGGTTTTGCAGCTTTAAATTATTTTTTGTTCATTTTCGTGCATTTCCCTTTTAAGTGGGCTTGGCCCAGGTCCTCTGACATCATGCCGCTTGTGACGTCATGCGTGGGGCTCGATTGCGCATGCACAATCCGAGTTTCCCATACTGTGCCTCTTTTCGCAACTGCGCATGCGTGGCTTCTCGCGCATGCGCAGAACACTGTTTTGCCGGTTTGCATCTTTTAGGGAAGTGCGCATGTGCGGACTGGTCAGACCGCACATGCGCAAGATGGCTGCCGCTCAGAACTTCCGTCTTCTTAAATTTCAACCCTGCCTCGGCCTCGTGTTGAGCATTGGCGCCATTTTTACCGATTTTGTTTTCTAGATACTTATTCTGTGTTCGTAGAGACTCAAAGTATTGATTTTGTTTTTGTTCATAAGCAAGGCATTTTTGCATAGCGAGTTCTAGAGTTAGATACTTACCTTGTGATAGTTCTTCCCTCAATTTTTTTATCAGATAGTCCAGAAATTAATTGATTCATAATCACAGTGTCTCTGAAATCAGCATAATCACAGCTTTGTGGTATTAACTTGAGGTTTGTAATAAAATCAGTGATGGGCCCTCCATTTCTCTGGCATTTATGACAATTGTTAAATCTTTCCAGCATCTCACCAGACTGACTCTTACAGTGTTCATCACATTTTTTGAGTATTACTTCTATTTTGGTGTTGTCTTCATCTTCTAAGTAATTAAAGCAATTGTAGATTTCTCCAGCTTCATGCTCTCCTATTGAGAGTAGTAGTGCTATTTTTGTTGCGTCAGAGACCGTGCTTAAATCATTAGCTGCGATAAATATTTGGACTATCTGTTCAAATCTTTTCCAGTCATAACTTAAATTGCCGGTTGTTTCCAGCTGCCCTAGAGGTCCAATGAGTCCCATAGTTAGTCGTCGAGGATCCATTTCCTGCAAAGTCTTCCACAGTTGAATGTCCAGTCTGAATTTTCTTCTCTTTTTGTCTAACCTAATCTAACTAGTTCCGTTAAAGCCACGTGCGTGGTAACATGTTTTGTTACCTGTGTGGTAGGTAACATGTGCTACTCAAACCTTGGTTAGTGATGAGATCTTCTGAATCTCAATGAAGAAGACTCGAACTCGTCCAGTAGTAACAAAAGGTTTATTTAGTAACTATAACAATAATTGCATGAGTTCTTTACTTTAACTTTGATACTAGTGATAAGGTTAACAAAATCTATCTAAGGTAACTATACGTAACTCCACTGGCCATCTGAACTAGTCTGCTATTGCCCTGGTGACAGTGTACCCAAGAGACAGAGAGAGACCCAATGTGGCTGCCTTTTATACTCCTGTTGGTCCAGCCCCCTAGTGATCATGTGGTGCTACTGATTACACATTAACCCCTTATGTACATGCACATATAGAGATCACTACAATCTCATCTTTTATTTGTGCGGATAGGGAGCCCTGGGCCTGTAGGGAGTTATTTACAAAGGCATTGGCAGTCAGGAGGCACTGCATTGCCAACTTGTCATTCAACTATTGGGTGGCGTATATTGAAAAGGTGCGATGGTGGTACAGGGGGATGGAGACTATGTGGGGGAGGATGGAGAGTAATGACTATAAGGGCACCAGTATGAGAGCATTGGTCATGGCTCCCCTTCTGTTTTTCCTGATGAAACGAACTGTCAACCCTGTGCTCGAGGCTATGTTGAGAATATTTGGACAGTTTGGCCGTCATTTTAAACTGGCTGCAATGCCGGTGTTGGTCACAAGTTGTGAAAACCAATGTTTTGTGCTGGCGGTTTTGGACTCATCCTTTGGAGCTTGGAGGGAGGAAGGGTTAGAGTGGCTTGGTGACTTGTTTGAAGATGGGATATTCGCTAGCTTTGAGGAGTGGCTGGAGAAGAACAAGCTCCTGGGAATTAACCAATTTCAATACTACCAGGTGTGAAATGCTGTAAGCAATGAGGTTGTTTCCTTCCCTTTGGCCCTCCTACCATGGATGATGTACATTGCGAGCACTGGGAAACACGCGGCTAAACGCGCTCGCGAGGGGACTTGGTTCCCTTTTGGGAGAATTGCGCCCCTCGTGTTTGAGAGCTACCCACTGTCTCACTGACCAGTGGTTTTCTGGTCCCCGCAGTGCTATTAGGAGTGCACCGAGTCCTACAGAACAAAATGCTGGGATCCCGCAATGCAAGTTGTGTTTGGGGGTCTGTTGGCTGGGCCAGGGTAGGAGGTTCCTGATGGGTGAAGGGTTTAGGGGTCGTGTTGCACATGCCATGGGAAGGACGGGCACATGGGTTGGGGGATCCGGGTGATTGGTGGACTGATCATGGTTGACCACCACCCCCCACTCTGCCCACTTCCTGCTCGAGGCATATGGCAGCGCACCTGCCAGGCTTTACCCCATCTCTGACCTCCTTCCACTCAGCTAACAGTTGCGGCTCGGTGGGAAGTGCCTATTATTTGGCCACTTAAGGATCTTAATTGGGGAAATGCCAGGAAGGCTGCTCTGGGCCTCACCCCTCCCACACCCACCCCAGATCATAACTTACAATTTGGGAATGGGCAGGTAGGCAGTGGGATGGGCACCCACAGGATTTTGCAAGCCACCCAATCACAGTCCCACTGGCAAGGTACCTCAGAAAATTCTACTGATAGAAATGGAACTTATTTTATCAAATTATAAACATTTGATGTTTAATTACAGTTAAGGTAATTATGTCTGTCCTTGGCGACTTCATTTTTTATGATGACATCAAATCAGATCTCAACCTAATTTTCCACCTACTGCAGAGACACCCAAGCTTAATGCACATTTCAAATTATATATGTTTGGCTTGATATCAATACAAAAAAATGTCATTGAAGTTAGAGTTTATCACCTACTCCAAAACTGAATACGGATGGCTTTTTCGATAGGAACAGGATGTATTAGGCTCTTTGCTGCATTAAAATATCACGTGTGGGCTGAAAAACTGGCTGGGTCAAATATTGTGTTCTGTGGATTATGGGATGTGCACCTGAAGATATCAGGCTGCTAAAAATTGGGCCTTGAGCCTCACTGAGATAAATGCAGCAGTCTGACGGCACCAATTTACCAGTGAGGTACAGCTTGTCGATCAGAGCTGCAGAAAATTTAGCCAGCTTTGACGTGAAGATGGTCCAAGGTTAAACATGCTGCAGGGACATGAGAAGCGTTGCAGCAGGGCCTGGGGGAGTCTTTGCCTTTTCCTGACTCTGCATTAATATACGTGAAGTAAACTTTACTTATTGTTCCTGTGGTGACCTCCTGCGTTAGCTTTAAGGAAGTCTGGTTAGGCTTCTTGTAAACATTTAAAAACTGAGTGTACCATGGCGGCATTGAGGACTGACTCATATTTAGCTCCTGTTTAGCATATTCAAAGGGCCTAACTGTTTTAGGCAGGTGTTAGGAAGCTTGGAAGTTACCAAATGCCAGCCTAGCAGCTGGCCAGCTTTCAGGGGTGAGAGGAAATCAGCTGCAATTTCTTGGGCCCAATAACTGGTCTTGCCCAATGGTGGCACGTTAGCAAGGTGGTTAGCATTGTTGCTTCACAGCGGCAGGGACATGGGTTCGATTCCTAGCTGGTGTCACTGTCTGCGTGGAGTCTGCACGTTCTTCCCGTGTCTGCGTGGGTTTCCTCCGGGTGCTCCGGTTTTCTTCCACAGCCCAAAGATGAAGAGATTAGGTGGATTGATCACATTAAATTGCCCCATCGTGTCCAAACGTTAGGTGTGGTTTCTGGGTTAAGGGGATAGGGTGGAAGTGTGAGTTAAGGTAGGGTGCTCTTTCAAGGGCAGAATGGCCTCCTTCTACACTGCAAATTCTATGATCCTATGATTCAAAGAGCAGGCACACAGGGAGCTCATTTTGCCCCATGTCTCCGTTTCTGTACATGTGCAAAACTGCTATTTCCTCCTCTGTGCACACCAACTTATATGGAATTTTGCTCTCGATATTCACTGATCACATTTGCCAGTCACTTTCAAAGTTGGACGGTACAAATCAAACCTTAGTTACCCTCACTGAAATCATGACAGGTTTTCTCTTCCCTCACAAGCCCATAAGCACCTGGTTAGTTCTTGATATCTGCATTCCAGATTTCTTCTTCTCTACCAGGTCCATATTTATGTCTGCTTTATTTAACAGGTAAGCATTTATACTCTAGGCGTTAAATTAACTGCTTTTGGAATTTTAGCTAAATTAAGAAATGTGCGGTGTGAACATCAAGGGATTTTTTTGAGCTATTACAGACAAAGCGGGTGGTCACCCTGTCAATCCTCCACATCTGATGTACTCTCAATCACAAAGGATTAAATGCCTGCTAAATGGTATTTTTCATAATGAGAAAATGAGGAGCTCTGCTGTGCAAAAGCAAAGACATGAAGAGACTCCTGTTGCTGACAGATCTCCCAGATGAAAGCATTCTTGTTGAGATTAGATGCAGCTTTAGCATGTGGCTGTTTACCAAGGTTCACTTCCTTTCCTTAACCAAGACTTGTATCCTCATTTCGTTCACAGAGATTGATATGTCAATAAGCAGCCATTTTCTTTGAAGTGCTGGTAACTGGCACCTGAGCTTTCAGACATGGTGACATCTCAGGCGCGATTCAGCAGCCTCGTCACGCCCGGATTGGTGTCGGGGCGAGGCCTTTGAATCTCGCGAGAAGCCTCTCGCAAGATTTACGATGCTCGAAATGCCTCACGATATTTCATAAAATCTGGCGAGATGTCACGATCCCGATCTCACCTCACTAGCGCGATTCCCCCAGCCCCCAGAACCTAACGGCCGTGTCTAGGGGACCACGCCAGGGAATTCTTTAGTAGTGGTTTCCACAAATGTGGGCCAGTCGCAATGGCATCGGGGAGGGAGAGGAGTGGTCTCCCAGGCCCCCGGGTGGTCGGGGATAGGGCAAGGTGGCAACTTGGCACTCTCCTTCTGGAACCCGGGCACCTTGGCACTGACAGCCTGACACCCTGGCACCAGGGAGGTTCTACCCTAGCATTACCAGGGTGCCTGGGAGGGTGGCTATACCAGGTGGAGGAGGATGAGGGAGAGTTAAAATGGGGGGAGGGTGGGGCTGCTGAAAAGTGGGGAGTTGGTGGAAAAGATCGGGGCAGAGCTCCAAAATGATGCCTTGATCTGCGAAGAGCGTTTTCAGCTGGGCTCTCCAGCAGGAATTGACTCAAGAGCGGCCTCGGCAGAGAGACACTCCCCCAAAAAGCAACATGCGCACGAATACAAAGTGACCAGAGAAAGGAGCAGACCTGAGAAACACCCTGCTAAAAGCGCCCACAACTGGATATAGATTTCTTTCAGTTGAATCGTGCCCCTCACTTCTGTTTGAATGCTAGGACATGACTCTGGGCACAGCCTGGTCGAACAGACCCTGCTGTTCTACTGATTTCTCCACCCAGTGATTGTGGCTTAAAGGACACTTGGCATTTGAGATTATCTGCCACTTTTCAAAGCTTTTTTTTAATGTATTGTAACCGAGCATCAATTTCCACACATTTCAGAGGCGAAAAGTATTTTCCAATGCACAAATCGGGGAATAAGAAAGACACCAGGAATGCTTATGTATAGATATATCAGAATGCATATTTTCGACAGAGAACAAGCCATATAATAATTCTTAACTGTGCACGTAAATCTTTCAGCTTCGGCGCTCCCCCTAAAACCTCAGTGGGTAAATTTTGTGCATGTTGTGGCAGAGTCCATGCACAACAGAACAAATTCAGCTGCACTCTTTCTTTTGTGATAAGTGAATTGGTCCAAGGTGAGGAAATTGGTCTCTGTTATAATAGACTGGGAAATTCAGCCAAGGTTGCAACTGAAGGCACATGTAAGTATTTGTTGATAAGAACATCAGCTTGACACGCATTTCCCTCGCATGTAGGAGTTTGCTATTGTCACAGACTTAACTTGACACGTGCAAAATGATCGCTGACACAATTGATCCCCTTGCAACATGAGTCAGCACCCTCAGGAGAGGAGGAGTGAAAATTAAGGCAGCAGGGAGCATTTAATTGAAAACATAGCATACTCCATAAACCAAACCTCCTTATTGGACAATGGACCAGTAGATGGCTGGCTGACAAGACAAAACATAGGTTTGTCAACATATTGGAAATTAAACTTGCACACAAAATATCACATCTGCACAGAAAAGCTTACATGTATGTAGCACGGTCAAAGTGTCCAACAGCCCCTGAATACTTTTGAAGTACTTTCTGTTTTTACTTTTGAGGTGTAATGTAGGTTTAGTATCTCATGCCAGAGGTCTCCAAAGATGCAATAATCCCTCAGAAAGATGATAGAGTTGACACTTATGCAGCCTCTTTCAAACTTTGGGATGGCTCAATGATGCTCTAGTTAATGAATAATAGTCACTTCAAGATAGAAAATACAACAGCCAATTTTCTCATGGCAAAGTTCCACAAACATCAATGTGATAATGGCCAGTTATAATGATGTTGACCGGAAGGATAAATATTGACCAGGTGTTGGGGAGAGCTCTTCAACTCTTCTTCGAAATAGAGACAAAGTAGTGTGGGATTTTGTGAGAGGGCAGTTGGGATCGCTTTTCCGAAGTTCAACTGAAAGATTGCACTTTCAACAGAATGGCACTCCCTCAGTAGAGCACCAAAGATTGATCTCGGTTTACGTGTTCAGGTTCCCGTGGTGGGACCAACTAGAGAACAGACCATTCCAGACAGGGTATTGTGTAATGAGAAACTAATAATTAACAATCTGGGTTTGTGAGGCCACTTAGAATTGAGCTACCATAACATGATAGAATTCTTCATTGAGGTGGAGAGTGACGCAGTTGATCCTGAGACTCGGGTCCAAATGTAAATAAAGGAAACTATGATGGTATGAGGCACGAGTTGGCTCTCGTTGATTGGGGAACATTACTTCAAGGGATTACATTCGATAGGCAATGGCAAACATTCACAGAGCCATGGGTGAGCTGTAACAATTGTTTATTCTTACCTGACGCAAAAACAAAATGGGAAAGGCGCCCAAAGCATGACTTGCAAGGAGGAGGCACACAAATTGACAAGAGAAAACAGCAGACCTGAGAATTTGGAATTCAGATAAAGAGGACAAAGGTATTGATTAAGAAGGGGAAAATAGTATACAAGAGTAAGCTTGTGGGGAACATAAAAACTGACTGTAAAAGCTCCTAAAGTAATGTGAAGAGAAAGATTGGTGAAGACAAATGTTGGTCCCTTCCAGTCAGAAACAGGGGAATGTATAAAGGTGAATAAAGAAATGGCTGACCAATTAAATACACACTTTGCTTTTGTCTTCACAAAGGAGGAGACAAATTATGTTGGGGACTCAGGCATTAGTGAGACGGAGGAACTAAAGGAAATCAGTATTAGTAGGGAAATGGTGTTGAGGAAATTGATGGGACTGAAGACCGGTAAATCCCCAGGGCCTTATAATTTGCATTTTAGAGTCTATAAGGAAGTGACTCTAGAAATAGTGGATGCATTGGTGGTCATCTTCCAAGATTCTATAGACTCTGGAATAGTTCTGGATCGGAGAATAGCTAATGTAACCCCACAATTTAAAAAGGAAGGTAGAGAGAAAACAGGGAACTATAGAAAGGCCAGCCTGACATCGGTAGTGGGGAAAATGCGAGAGTTCATTCTCAAATAAATAACAGTAGTGCACTTGAAAAACAGTGGCAGGATCGGACAGTGTCAGCATAGATTTACAAAAGGGAAATCATGCTCGACAAATCTACTCGAATTCTTCGAGGATGTAAACAGAAAAGTTGATGAGGGAGAGCCAGTTGATGCGATATATTTGGACTTTCAGAAAACCTTTTACAAAATCTCATACAAGAGATTTGCAGGTAAAATTGAAGTTCATGGGATTGGGGGTAATGTATTGAGATGGATTAAAAATTGGTTGGCAGACAGGAAACAAATAGTAGGAATGAACCAGTCCTTTTCGATATGGCAGGCAGTGACTAGTTTGGTACCACAGGGATCAGTGCCAGGACCCCAGCTATTCATTATTTATGTTTTTTTTTAATTTAGAGTACCCAGTTCTTTTTTTTCCAATTAAAGAGCAATTTAGGGTGACCAATCCACCTAGTCTGCACATCCTTGGATTGTGGGGATCAGACCCACGCAAACACAGGGAGAATGTGCAAATTCCACGCGGACAGTGACCTGGGTCCGGGATCGAACCCAGGTCCTCAGTGTCATGAGGCAGCAGTGCAAACCATTGTGCCGTGGTGCCACCCTGTTATTTGCAATATATAATAATGATTGGATGTGAGAGGAGAGCCAGATATAATTCTAAATTCGCTGCCTCCCACTGTCGGTAGCAGAGTTCCTGGTGAGGTGGAGAATCCAGCATCGGGGAGAAAATGGGATTAGTGCAGTACGCTGATCCATTTCTGACGCTGCGCTCCTTCTTAGCAGGCCGGGCACCATATTCTCCGGGCCCACGTGATTCTCTGGGCCTCTTGGCTGAGAATCCAGTGAGCGAGAATTACTACTGCTAATGACAAGCGTGGCCCTGATGTGGTGGACCTTGAGGTTGGCCAATTGGAGAACTCACTTGGGGAAGTGATTTTGAAGTGGTCAGCTGGAAATAGACAGCACTTAACTCTCTTTGAAGTGGTTGATGTTTGTAAACACTGTGGGTCTATGGGAGATCTCATTATTTAGTGATCCTTTGGAGGCAGTGTCTTTACTTCAGGGTCTCTGTGCGGGTCTCTTTATTCATTGGATCTGTGGGGGGTCTTGGTATTTAGGGCATTTGTGGGAGGTCTCCTTATTTGGGAGTCTGTGGTAGGATCTCCTTAGTCAGGGAATCTTTGTGGGCAGGGAGGCGTGTAGGGTCACACCTGCACTGAGGGAATGGGGGTGACTGAGAACATCCGGGGGTGGGGGCTGAGTTGTGATGAGGGGGCAGGCATGGGAGGGCTGAATTGATAAAATCCCACATAAGAGATTAGCATGTTGTTGCTACCTTTATTTACAAACCACAAGCAGCGAGTATGTTTCTTGTCTTGACCAAATAACCACACAACCAGTATGTTAGTTCAAAATACAGTTTAATATTAAACACAAGACATATCTCTATGTGCAATGATACATGCGGCAATGCATTAAACTACACCTATCAACTAAGATGACCTTTACTTAACTTCTGGATAACCGGCTCTGTGCAGGTAGATAAGGCCTTTATCCGAGTCCCCACATGTGTCGGCTGCAAGTCGTCAGGTTCCTCTCGGCTGCAACGCGTCTCTCTCAGGTAGCGATCGCGGGTCTTGAACTTGGCTGGTCGTTATGTTGCAGTTGGTGTGGGCACAGGCCGGTCCCAAAAGAGACTGATCCCTAGCGCATAGGGCCTCTTATCCTTCTCCTCCTTCAAGCCCCAACTCAGGATCCAATGGAGTGATAGGGTCTCGATCACTCTAATCGATACTGGCCAATTAGGGGTGGGTACCTCGATGGCTGGGCGAGTCCTAGTTACCAATTTCCCAAGTACATATGCCTTTCCAAATAAGGGGAGGTGGCGCAGGTGAGTCTGCTACTGTTGCTATTCCTTGATTTGTGTCTATTGTCCTGGGGAAATCGATGATTGATCTTTAAGTTTCAGTTCGGTCTGGTTTTCCTTTGCCCAATACACAGGGGCTGTGCACTGTCTGCGTCCCAACTTGACCACAATTCTCATTACCCTTTGTGAGTGGCCATTTTAGATGGCCACATATCCATCCTCTTGATCCTGAACGCGAAGCGTGGGGGATCACAGACTCGAGCCCATGTCTATCTTATTGTGCCTGTCACCTGTCGGTCCGTTCAGGTCCTACTCTACTCTGTCCTAGAAATACATTACAGAACTTATTTACAACACAAAGTTTAAAGCAGCAGCACCGCATTCATTCTACTTATCCTTATCACCAATGCAAACCCACAAATGGCTCATTTCAGTAACGGTTGTTACATTTGATTATAAATTGTACATTCTCAGGGTACCTTCTCATTGTATTCCAAAAAGGGGGGCTCGGACCGTGTATATCTGAGGGTGGGAGGCTTCGGCCTTCCATTTACCGAGCTAGAATGTGAGGGTGACAATATATATTACCGCAATCAGGAGGAGGGTCTCGACTATGTAGGAGAGAGGGTTCCATTTTGCAAAGTTTTCCCACCAGGTGGGGGTTTTGTTCTCGATCTCTAACAGTTGCTGGATGGTATCCTGACCGGAGGTGGTCTGTTGGGTGGTGGTGTTTGGGGCTGGCTTATGTCCTAATCTAATTCTGTGCAATACCAAGTTACCTTTAGTGAGTGTCCTGGGGCAAATTTGTCCGATTCCAAATGTGTTCCCTGAGCTTCTCCTTAAACATCCAATTTCGGGACACCCTTCATCCATAAATTCCCACCAATCCCCTTTACCAGTTGTACTGATGTAGCATATAGATGTGTTCCCGTTGGGCCTTTTGTACATTGCCCTTTGATTGTCACACCCAAATATGATGCTTCTGTTGGATTTTACCCATAATGTCCTGTCCTCCAATTCCCCTGCACTTGGTGGGGCGAACCACAGTTGTCCAGCATGGAGTAAGTCCATGTTTTGTTGATCTTGCGAAGAATAGGGGTCCTGGATTCATTCTGTGTGTTGTCTGTCTTCCGAGAATTTCCGTGTATTCCTCGGGAATCAAGCGTAGTATCGTGTTATTATCTTTGGTTAACATCTGTATTTATTAGTCTTTCTCTCTTAATTCCAATTTACCCTTCATGGTTACGATCATCACCATGTGTGACTCCCCCATTTTTTTTCAGTGGATTTTGGAGAGAGACCAGGGGCGTCATTCTCCGACCCCCCGCCGGGTCGGAGAATGGCCGTTGGCCGCCGTGAATCCCGCCCCCGCCGAAGTCTCCGGTACCGGAGATTGGGCGGGGGCGGGAATCGGGCCGCGCCGGTTGGCGGGACCCCCCGCTCAATTTTCCGGCCCGGATAGGCCGAAGTCCCGCCCAGAAATTGCCTGTCCCGCCTGCGTAAATCAAAGCTGGTATTTACCGGCGGGACCAGGCGGCGTGGGCGGGCTCCGGGGTCCTGGGGGGGGCACGGGGCGATCTGACCCCGGGAGTGCCCCCACGGTGGCCTGGCCCGCGATCGGGGCCCACCGATCCGCGGGCGGGCCTATGCCGTGGGGGCACACTTTCCCTTCCGCCTCCGCCACGGCCTCCACCATAGCGGAGGCGGAAGAGACTCTCCCCACTGCGCATGCGCGGGAAACTGTCGGCGGCCGCTGACGCTCCCGCGCATGCGCCGCATTTCCCCGCCAGCTGGCGGGGCACCAAATGCCATTTCCGCCAGCTGGCGGGGCAACAAATGCCATTTCCGCCAGCTGGCGGGGCGGAAATCCCTCCAGCGCCGGCCTAGCCCCTCAATGTTGGGACTCGGCCCCCAAAGATGCGGAGCATTCCGCATCTTTGAGCCGGCGCGATGCCCGTCTGATTGGCGCCGTTTTTGGCGCCAGTTGGCGGACATCGCGCCGTTGGGGGAGAATTTCGCCCCAGAAATGCAAATTAAAGTGCAGAATTCCATTGTTCAAGTATCTCACAGCTTGTGTGGTCGATGTTTGGAGTGGGCGGACACTTTCTTCGACCAGTCTCCATCTTAATCACAACCATGGGATGTTGAGGCTTTACCTAACCAGCCGAATTTCAAGGCGGTCAGTTTTGTAAAGTTTCCTCCCAGGGGCACAGAGCAATTCCGTGTATAGCAGCAGTAATCAGCAACCGTTGTGTCTTACGTGTAAATAGCATGTGGGAGTGAACGACCGAATGGGTCGAGAGAAAGGTGGAAGAGAGAAGGGTTTAGAGTGCGAAGCACTGTGGAATACATTCTTGATCCCACAACCAAACAGGGGGAATAGAATCAGGTTGGAAGTGAAGATTAAGACATGCCCAAGGCCATGAAGTGTGGTGAAAACCATTCCAACAAATTTGAGGGTGACATGGGGTACGTATGGGCCGCTACAGGTGACGAATGTGTGGGACCCCCAGGTAGGGCAGGGGAAATGCCGTTTCTCACTACCCGAGCTTTACTTGACCAGTTTTGGAGTCCTCAGGTAGGGCGGGGATCAGTGCCGTGTCTCCCTACCTGGGTGACCGTGACGAACGGGAAGAGTTTGTATTCATGTGAAATCTTTCTCCATGGGGATAGAAAGCCTGCGCCCACAGATTGTGTCTTTGACTGCCATTGGTCAGTATCTTGTGTCTTTGACTGTATAAAGAAATTCTTGTGCGATGTGGTGTCGGTCTGACATAAATTAAAACCATGTGATAAAAAGAGAGGTGAGGAAGAAGAAGAAGAGTGCGGGCAGGCTCCATCAGAAATTGGACACCTTAATTCTTAGTTGGTGTCGTCCGCTTGTCATCATCTGGACACCTCAGATATTTGCGTACGTCAATTGTTCCGTTAAATCATTTCCCATAAGAGGCTCATTGTCTGAATCATCTTCTCCTCCTCATTGCCAGACTCACATCTGCAGATTCATACAGTTACTCTGGGCATTTGCCGCGTGAGCCTGTGAATTGTCTGATCCGTCATGCCTTACCAATCTGCGAGAAGGGTCATGGAGCCATCGTGGAGGATTGGGGTTGTGGCGTGGCGGAGGGTAGTCATGGTCTGGGGTCCTGGAAGTGGAAGCAATGCTGCGAGGGGAGGGCGGATAAGTTGGTGGGGGGCGCCAATTGGGCATGGGGTCTAATTGAACCAAGTCGTTGCTCTGGAGGCTAGGATAGCTGATGTCAGAGGAATCAAGCAAGTCGCTAGGATTACTAGTTAAATCCAGGAGGTCATCAACTGAGTCCAGTTCAAGAGCAAAGCCTGCATGTATGGGCGGAGTTAAGGGTGTCGTCATGAGGGGGGAGTGGTTGGATCGGGGCGGGGCATAATCTTCAGTGGGCGTGGAGGCGTCATCTCCCATTGCCAAGGTGACGTGGTGGGCGTGGTTAAATTGGGCTCCGTAGGCTTTGAGTTGGTTGATCTGAAACCAACCAGTCTTACCGTTAGTGTATGCTATTTTGTAAACGGAGGGGCTTACTTTGTCAGAAATTGAGTAGGGGCCTGCGAATTTAGTGGATAGGAAGGAGCTGGGGTTGTACAACAAGATCATAACTTGCTGGCCGACTATGTATTCTATGGGGTGGATGTCTTTTATCAAAGCTGGCTTTACTCTGCCTTTTCCTAGCGCCTAGTCGGACAGCAGCAACCAGTTGTGCCGCTTTAATGTTTTCTGTGACCTGTTGTACTGCTTTTTCGTGGGTGAGAGTGGTTACTGCGGGGTTCGCCAAATCGAGTCCTGGTAAATATTCAATGCCTTTCATGGGTTTCCCAGTCATGAGCGTGTGGGAGTAAAACCTGTTGAGCTGCAAATTGTGTTTCTAATGAACATGGGGGCAAAGGGAAGTACTGCGTCCCAAGGGTATTGTGCTGCTGCACCGCTTTCAAGTGCGGTTCATGCATTCTTCTATGCCGCTGGACTAGGGGTGGTAGGCTATGTGGAACTTCTGTTTGATGCCAAATATTGTCATGACGTTTTGCATTACACTGCCGGTGAAGTGGGAACCTTGATCTGACTCAATGCTGCTGGAAGACCCCAGCGCGTGAATATCTGATGGATCAAGATTTTAGCAGTGGCCTTTGCTCTGTTGGAACGAGTGGGAAATGCCTCGACCCATTTAGTAAAGGTATCGATAATGACCAGAAAATATTTGAAAACATTTCTGCATGGGGGGAGGGGACCAATGTAATCGATTTGAAGATTTGCCAAGGCGCCCTCTACAGGTCGGGTGTATCTTAATTGTCCCTTCTTTGCATAACCGTCGGGGTTGTTTTGAGCACAAATGAGGCAATTCTCAACATAATGGGTGATGTCGCTTTTCAATTCAGGCCACCAACACAGAGGTTTTAAATGGGCAATGGTCGTGTCTATTCCCTGATATCCGTGTCCATCATGGAACTGGTATATTAACTGGTTTCTGTGCTGGGTGGGGACCACATAAATTCCGTCCTTCAAAACTATACCGTCCTGTATAGTGAGTGTGTCCTTCCATTTATCATAAGGGGCTGGGTAGGTGCCGTTCAAAACTTGTTTAAGGGACTCGTCTGCCTTCTGTGCTTGGGACAGATCTTCGATATTGGTTTGGCATACCTGGAGTGAATGCAATAGCTCGCCTTCGCGTGGTCACCAGAAGTGACCATTGCAGGCTCCAGCTTTAGCTAAGGCGTCTGCCTTGAGATTACCGGGTGGGGAGGTGCGGTGGTGACTTTTCACTTTAATGATGTCATATGTGTGGCCGGCTGCTTCTTTCAGGATGTGATTCAGTACAGGGGTGGAGGGTAGGGGTTTTCCATCGGCGGATACAAAACCACGAGCTTCCCATAGGGGGAGGAATTTGGTTAAACTGTTGCAAACATAATGCTGTCTGAGTGTATGTCCGCAGGCATTGGGAAAGAGTCCGGCTGGTCAATTACATAGGCTTTGGCTGCGAGCTCTGCTGCCTTGGCTCCTAAATGTCCTGGCAATTTTAAAGATATTTCTTCCAGTGAACGTCCCTGTGGACCCTCCATATAAATCCCACATCCAGTGATCCTAACACCATCCTCTACAGTGGAGGAGCCATCCACATAGATTTTAGATGTGCCCTATGAGTTTTGGGAACCGGGTTTCTCGCTGCCTGCGCGTGTCTGTAGTGACTTGGGAATAAAGGGTCCTGTGTGGTGTTTGGCTGTAATGATCTGGCACTCATGTCGGGTCCCTGCATATTGCAAATTGTCCGCTAAAAATGTGTGGGTCTTGGTGCGCTTTACGGAGATGTCCCTGCCTTATAGTAATAGTGCTGCTCTGACCTGGCTAACTGAACCGTCCTTTAGTCTGCTGTCTAACAAAAGTTGAGTGGGGGCCAGGGCAGCACGGTGGCGGAGTGGGTTAGCCCTGTTGCCTCACGGCGCCGAGGTCCCAAAATCGATCCCGGCTCTGAGTCACTGTCCGTGTGGAGTTTGCACATTCTCCCCGTGTTTGCGTGGGTTTCGCCCCCACAACCCAAAAATTTGTAGATGGTAGCTGGAGGGTAGGTGGATTGGCGACACTCAATTGCCCCTTAATTGGAAAAAATGAATTGGGTACTCTAAATTTATTTTAAAAAAGAAAAAACGTTGAGTGGGGGTGTGCTCGGTAAGAATCGTGACTGGGTTGAGGCCTGTAATGTATTCAAAATATTGAACTGCCCAAAAGACTGCAAGCAGGTGTCGTTCACAGGCAGAAAATCCTTGTTCTATTGGGTCTAAAACTCTGGAAGTATAGGCCACTGGTCCTAATCGGTCATGGCGTTCCTGTCGGAGCACTGCTGATAGTGTTTGATCGGTGGTTGCTACTTCAATGGCTTATGGAAAGTCAGGATCGGGAACTTGTAAAGTGGGGGCTGTTCCTGAGGTGCGCTTTAGATCATTAATGGCGTCTGTGTGCTGTGGAAGCCAATTCCAGGGGGTGTTCTTTTTCAAGAGCTCTGAGATTGGGCCGGCTTTGGTGGCAAACCTATCTATGTGATTCCTACAGTATCCTACTAAACCTAGGAATGAACGGAGTACACTGACATTATGGGGCAGGGGCAATTTTACTATGGAGTCTATTCGCTTCTGTTCAATCTCTCTTTTGCCATGGGTGATAATTGTCCCTAAATAGAGTACCTTCTCCCTCAGTATTTGGGCCTTTTTGGGGTTTACTTTACATCCGATGGACTGGGGCAGGGCTAGCAATTCGACTAGCAGAGCCCACGTGCTCTTCCCTGGTATCGGTTTGCAGGAGCAGGTCGTCTACATAATTGAACTAGGCATTCGGGGCGAGAGAATTTAGAGAGACCAGCAGCTAACTGTCTGTGGAAAATGGAGGGGGAGTTATGGAATCCTTGTGGGAGCCACGTCCATGTGTACTGCTGACCTTGAAACGTGAACACAAATTTGTATTGGCAAGCTTGGTCTAGAGGAATGGAACAGAAACTATTGCTAATGTCCAGCACGGTGAAATAACTTGCTTGTACTCCCTGTTTAAGCATGGTCGTGGGACTCATGGCAATGGTGATGGCTGTTAAAGGGGTAAATTTATTTAATTCGCGATAGTCAATTGTGAGTCGCCATGAGCCATCTGGTTTCTTTACTGGCCAAATTGGGGCATCGTTAGTGGAAGCTACGGGTCAAATTACTGCTTGTTTTAGTAGGCTGCTGATGACCTTTGAAATCTCACTCTCAGCCTGTTGGGGAAAGCTGTATTGCTTCTGAGGTTTGGGATCGGGACATGAAATAATAACTGTGCCTGTAATCTGCCCACAATCGTGTTTGTGCTAGGCGAAAGCGTCTTTGTGTTGAGTTAGCACCTCTCGAATGGTCGCATCAGTGCTAATTGCTGAGGAATTAAACCAGTAGTCCCCTATTGAGCAGATCCTGTGTGCATAATCCCCTACTGATAGCGTTGCGGGAGCCCTTGTTGCTTTAGACATCTGCCATACACACCTATTTATAGGGTCAAAGGAAAGGTTATTGGAGTTCATGAAATCCATACTGTTATGGGCCAGGGTTTAGAGAACTCCAAAGGGTATCATGGAGTTCACCTGACCCACAATTTTTAATAGATTGTGGTTATGGGGAGCACACAGACCTACCTTACAGGTGTGGTGCATCAGAGAGTTAAAGTACTTTTAAATTAAAACAATGTTTATTTATGAAACCAGTTAACACTTTATAAACACACAGTCAACATCTTAACAACTATCAACACCAATAAATCCCCCAAAGAATACAGTACTCTATAAGTAACTCTTAATCTTTCCTTGCAACATCCCATCATACAAAAAAAACCTTTTTACAGAAAGACATCAGGTTTAACTTCTCTACAGAAATAGGTATTATTTTTAAATCACCAAAGGATCTGGAGACAGTCTTTAGATTGCAGAGAGAGCGACTAATACACCTTCTTGCTGTGATTGCAGCTCCAAGTCTGCAAAACGAAACTAAACACATCCTGTAGCTGCGAGCCAAAGCGAAAGTAAAAGCAGTAAAAGACAGCCTAGCTCCACCCACTCTCTGACATCACAGCAGCTATCAAATAAACACCCATTTCTTAAAGGTACACCCACTACAGCTATTCGGTAAACACCCATTTCTTAAAGGTACTCTCACATGACAATACCGAGAATGTGTTCTGCGGTTGGGGGTAGGTCGACGAAAACGACAGGGTGCTTAGTGGCTATAGTTCCAACATGGACAGGTATAGGGGCTGTAATGCATCCTTCCTGCATGTGCCCAGTAAATCCACTTAGTGTAATGATGTCTGTAATTGGCCAGGGGGTTTCTAGGAACAGGTTTGAGGAATTTAGCGTGGTCCCCGGGCCTCCTGTGGCCCAGAGAAAATCAACTGAATGTCCCCGTACTTTGCTTGTGACTACCGGTCTTCCGACATTATCCCAGCGCTTGTCACAGACCCAAGTTGGAGACGCCGGACACCGTCAATCAAGGGAGTTGTATGTGAGGTTATCTGAGCGGATGTTTACGGTATGCATGGAGTGAGCGTTGCCGTCTAGCTGGCGTGTTTGGCGACCGTGGTCTGGCCTATTGTTTTTGGGCGGGGGTTGGGTTGTTCCTGGGGTCTCTGATTTCGGTAATTGGGTAGGGGATTTTGTCTACAATCACGGGCGAAGTGTCTCGTTTGTCCACAAGTATAACATGACCCTCCTGGCGCGTTGGGTGGACCTTGTGCTCTGGGGTACTGTTCTCTGTCGTACTGTTCCTCTCTCCTGCCCTCATTTATCCATGCGGGTTCCTGGTTGGGTCTCAATGGGTCCATTCTGTTCTATCTGCTCCTGTAGTGACTGTTCCCATGCCCTAGAGAGGCGTCTGAGTACCCATGTCTCATTATGTGTGTGATCTGCCGGATCCTAGTTTGCACAAGCCCTTTTACCTGCTTCTGTTGCATGCGAAACTAAAGTGCAGGACCATTTAGTGGTTTTTTCAGCATCGAGGTTGGCGCAGTTTATTCCCCCCAAACTGCCTTGAAATGTATCCAGCGGCGACCGGCAAAGGCCGTTGGGTGTTCTCCTTTCTTCTGCCTACATTTGTTCAACCCTTTTACTGGATCCCCTTTATTACACCCGATAGCAGCTGATATTGAGTCCCTCATTTCGTCAAGGGTTCCCCCTCCTACATTTTGGGGTTCAGGTAAAGCTGATCTTATGGACTGGCTGAGGCTCATTACAAATAATTTGACATTCCGCCCTCTCATCTAAAGCATACATAACCATCTGTTTCTGCACCTCCTCAAAGAAGCTATGCGGGTCTGCAGTGGGCTCAAATGGTGTGATCTTATTGCAGGCGTCCGTTAACTGGGTTATCATGAGTGGGGTGGTGTAGATGATAGCTGGACCTATATGATCCCTTATCCTTCTTTCTGTAGTGACCGGTTTCATGGGTGCCGGGGCAGTTTCACTACTTGTTGGGGTTGCTGCGACCTGTTCAGTCGGGGCTGCTGTAACTTTTCTCTTTGGGATGGGTGGCGATTGCTTTCGACTTTCAGTTCTGTCTACATATATCTGCATGTTCTCCTTTAACTCTGCCCAATCATCTACCTCTTCCTCCTCTTTCCCTACTCTCCCGGAGGTACACAGAAAGCCATTTTGAACTGAAAGGAGTGATTGGAGTCTGTCTCTCTCGCTGGCATTTGGCGTGGTCAATGGTACTTTGCCTTTGCTCATTAGTGGACTGGTGGAGTGCACTTAAAGCTGCCTGTAAATCAGCACATTTGTTTGTTAGCTGAGTAACCTTTTGTTCAGTCTCCTCTCTTACAAAGACCGCATGTTGTGTGTCTTGATAAGCCTTGTCGTCCTGGGTTTGGAAGCTGTTAAGATGTATTATACAGGACTGGGCGCGTTTAACATCGGCGATTTCCCTTTCCTTAACGGCTAACATCTCTCGGAGTTCCTCATTGTTTCTCTTATTCTCCTCCTGCTCTCTTAACTGACTACGGAGTGTCTCTACGACCTCCTTGGTTTCTCGTAACTGAGTCAAGCAACACACCATTGCCATTGGCTTTCTAAATTTCACTGCATTCTTCTTGTAAATCTCACATAAATTCTCCCACCACGTCTGTCCTATCTTTCCTGGACCTGACTCGGTGGTTGCACAAAAATTCGACCAAAGGGGTCATCCTTTCCCCTTTAAATACTTCCTCAACACATCCTCCCATATGGGGCATGTCGATCGAACAGCGGGTACGGCTTATGGCTATATTCCAGTTCACAATCCCTCTAGATTTGCATGCAAGTCTGACGGGTTTACTTTACCCTTTCCTGTTAGTTACGCATGCGGTTAGTGCACACTTCTGAAATGTGGTTATATGGCCAGCACGGAACTTGCACTTGTGGTTTGTGTTCCATTTTGCAATTTAATTCAAAGTTGTGGGCTCTCTCGGAGTAACAAAGTCACTTCTAATCGAGTCCCATCAGGGTCGCCAATAATGTTGCTACCTTTATTTACAAACCACCAGCAGCGAGTATATTTTTTGTATTGACCAAATGACCACACAACCAGTATGTTAGTTCAAAAGACAGTTTAATATTTAACACAAGACTTATCTCTATGTGCAATGATACACGCAGTTACGCATTAAACTACACCTATCAACTAAGGTTGTGGATAACCAGCTCTGTGCAGGTAGATAAGGCCTTTATCTGAGTCCCCATGTGTGTCGGCTGGAAGTCGTCAGGTTCGTCTCAGCTGCAGCTCGTCTCTCTCAGGTAGCGATCTTGGTCTTGAACTTGGCTGGTCGTTATGCTGCAGTTGCACAGGCCGGTCCCAAAAGAGACCGATCCCTAGTGCGCAGGGCCTCTTACCCATCTCCGCTTTCGCACCCTTTTGGGCGGTCCCAACTCAGGATCCAATGGAGCGATAGAATCTCGATCACTCTAATCGATACTGGCCAATTAGGGGCGGGTATCTCGATGGCTGGGCAGGTCCTAGTTACGATTGTCCCAAGTACGTATGCCTTTCCAAATAAGGGGAGGTGGAGCCCGTGAGTCTGCCACTGTTGCTATTCCTTAATTTGAGTCTATTGCCCTGGGGAAATCGGTGATTTCCCCAGTTCAGTTCGGTCTGGTTTTCCTTTGCCCAATACACAGGGGTTGTGTACTGTCTGTGTCCCAACTTGACCACAGTTCCCATTACCCTTTGCGGGTGGCCATTTTAGATCGCCACAATGTCAAATTATTATTTATGGGATTGGGGGCAATGTATTGGGGGAGTAGCCAGGCGGAACCTCGCTATCGGGCTGCCCTTAAAAATGGTGGCCCGATAGCAGGATTCCCTCGAGAATTCCTCACAATCCTCGTCATGCGTAGAGCGCAAATCATGTGCAATTCAGCCGCGGACGGAGAACATGGGAGGGATTCTCCGTTTCGGAGTCTAAGTGCAGATGCCGGGCCAGAATCGATGGACTGCTGCAACAGCAAAATTGCACCGCTCCTGGAGCAAGTCAGGAACCACTAATGGACTAGTGAGGCGCCACGTAGTTCACGACTGATTCCAATGAAAGCCGCATGGCACCTTGCAGGCGAAGGTGTTCTGTGCCCGTCCACCCTGACCCCATGGCCCACCTCCTGGCTGTGCCCTGCACCTTCCCCCGGCCCAGGCAGAAACTTCCCAGACATGGCATGGTACAACTGTCAGCACACCGTGGCGATGTGGGACACTTTCAGTACCCCCTCTCTCTCACTCAGCAGCCATGGCACCTGTACCTCGATTTTTGAAACTATAAGTGAACCTCGCCAGTGGTAATCCCTCTTGGCAGAGGCAGAGCACTGTGGAGGCCCCAGAGAATACCGCGTCCAGTCCGCTAAAGATATGCCAATAGCTTTCAGTGTACGTGCAGAGTGGAACACATTCATGTCACTGTCAAGGCGCGGAGCATGGCATTCTGGCGCGCACCCTACGCCGGCCATGATTTTGACCTCATGGCCAATTCTCTGTCCAATTACCTTTCCCGATTTTGGTGTCAGCCGACTCATAATCCCGCCCATACCCTCCCAAATGGAGAATTTCACCCAATATCTCCACATTTGCAGATAAAAAAACGCTGGGTGGGAGGGTGAGCTGTGAGGAGGATGCAGAGGTCCTTCGGTGTGATTTTTACAAGTTGAGTGAGGGGGCAAATGCATGGCAGATGTTGTATAATGTGGATAAATGTGAGGTTAAATGTAAGCAAAAACAGGAGGGAAGATTATCAGCTGAGTGGCAACAGATTGAGAGAATGAAATGTGCAATGAGACCTGGGTGTCATTGTACACCAGTCACTGAAAGTAAGCATGCAGGTGCAGCAGGCAGTGAACAAGGTAAATGGTAAGTTGGTCTTCATAGTGTCATGTGAGAGTACCTTTAAGAAATGGTTGTTTATAAATGGGTATGTATCTAAATATCTGTAGTGAGAGTACCTATAAGAAATGGGTGTTTACTACTGCAGTGATGTCAGAGAGTGGGTGGAGCTGGGCTGTGAGCTTCTTACTTTTGTTTTTGAGCAGGCTGCTATAAAGTGAGTTTTTTGGTTTTGTTTTCAGAGTTGGAGCTGAAGCCAGACAGAGCAGGTGTACTGTTGATCTCTCTGCCATGAAAAGACTATCTCTTGATCATTTGGTGAATTCAGAGTTATAAATGTTCTCAGTTGTGAATGTAAACCTGATGTGCTTCTGTTAAAAGATTTTTTTAAATGTCTTATGGATGTTAAAAGGAAAGTTCAGGGATTACTTAGTGTTGTATTCTTTGGGGGTTGTATTTGAATTGATGGTTGCTGAGATGTTCACTGTATGTTTTAAAAAGGTTAACTTGAGTTCATAGAGTAAACATTGTTTTGCTTTAAAAAAATACTTTTCGATTTCTGTTGTACCAGATCTGTAGAGTGGGCCGTGTGCTCCCCATACCACAATCTATTAAAGGTTGTGCGCAGGTGAACTCCATGATACACTTTGGGGTTCTCTAAACCATGGCCCATAACAATAGTGAGAAGGTTCAAGTACAGGAGCAGGGATGTCTTGCTGCAATTATACAGGATCTTGGTGAGGGTACGCCTGGAATATTGTGTGCTATTTTGGTGTCCTTATCTGAGGAAGGATGTTCTTGCTGCGGAGGAAGAGCAGCAAACTGATTCCTGGGATGGTGGGACTGACATATGAAGAGAGATTTAATTGGTTTAGAATATATTACCTGGAGTTAAGAAAAATGAGGCGGGATTTCATAGAAACCTGTAAAGTTCTAACAGCACTCGGCAGGGTAGATGCAGGAAGGATGCTCCAGTACCAGGGGTCACAGTTTAAGGATTGAGATGAGGAGAAATTTCTTCACCCAGAGTGTGGTGAGCCTGTGGAGTTGTCTACCACAGAAAGAAGTTGAGGCCAAACCATGGTATGTTTTTTAAGGAGTTAGACAGAGCTCTTCACTCCAAAGGGATCAAAGAGTATGTGGGGAATATAGGTGGATAATCAGCCATGATCGTAATGAATGGTGGGGCAGGTGCAAAGTGCCAAATGGTCTCTTCCTGTTTCTATTTTTCTATGTTTGGGTCTATGAATCCACAATCTCTGTTTCCAAGATCAGAACACTATCACTGAGCGTTGGCCGACCATTTTATACAAATGCAAATAGGTCTGCGTGCGAGGGGAGGGGCTGTCTGTAATACATAAGATGTATGAGGGAGGATTCAGCATTACAAAAGTTGTATTTGGTTTTACATTCAGTTAACTGTTATAACCTGCCTAATTACTACTAGCTGGGGACTAATGGAAATCCCACAATCCTTAGTGAGTATGAGCTTCCCCAATAAGGGGGGAGCGGAGAGATCATTAGCAGAGTCACCTGCATAAATAGAGCTTGCCAGTGTGGAACCAACTAGAGAGGAGTGAGCAGTGGTGGAGTACTGCTGCTGCTGTATATATATGTAATTGTAAATAAAGTTATTTCTTTTGATTCTACAAACTGTGCTGGATTCTTCATGGCCCTCACAAAATTAAATTAAGACATCAGAGAAATGTCTTTGTTAATTTTTGTTCAATGTGTTGAACAATGCAGTGAAGACTTGTCTGACATTTGGAGAAAAAGCTTTAAACAATTAAATGCAAACATAATATGTTAATTCAAACAGGCCTAATGTAATATCATGTCAAGAAATATAATGTTTAAAATTATGACATCAGGCCCATTATCCTCCTCTTAACCTTTATAATTTTATTTTCTTCTTTCTGCTCTAAATTTACTCTGTGTGGCAATGTGAGCGATGTGTCAGCAACTGAGTGGACAGGTACACAGAATTTCCTAGACCTCTGCTGATACTGGGAGTGGCTGCCAAGAGATGCAAAGCACCACTTCGAATGGATTTAATTTCTCACCATTTCACTGGATAAGCAGTTTTAGGTCAACTACCTGTCATGTTATCATAATGATACAATACTTTCAACTTATTTACTGTGCAAAGCACAAGGCACCATTCACTCACAAAGGATTGCCAAACACATTGGGGATTTATTTATGAAGACTCGGCACATGAGAACAGTTATAGATGGGTATACAGGTGGGGACAACAGAGTTGTGTGTGTGCACCATGCTCAAAGCAAAAGCGAAACTCAGACTGGATCACATGACACATTTACCTTGGAGAGTTGTTATGTTGATATTCCTTAAAGGTATTTTACAATGTCCTCGTTTTTTAAAAAAACATACTTCCAAAGAAGTATAGCTATTTATAGTACATCTTTCGATCCTATTATAGCAGTGTTTAGAACTGATGAATCTATGAGCGTCTAAAGTTAATCTGCTGGTACATCCAGATCTTGTAATGGTAATCTTGTTTGGACGTTTATTTAATTGGTTGCAGCGATCTGTGGGATTGTCATTCTTAGTTGCTGTTGGATTTGGGATCTTTTCCTACATGCAATGGGAATGTAGAGTGGTTGAAAAGCTGGAATGGATCTGATTTGGCTTTTGCGTGCAATGACCTCATGGGCATTTGGTCCTGAACAAATCCGTGTCACCCTGACTGGTTGCAACATACCTTCTGTGGGATCTGGGATGTGAACTTGTTGACCCAACTACAAACTTGGCAGTTCTGTACCTGCATTTATATTGTGCACATACCAGGGGCACCCCACCCTCACCACCCGATACTCTCCCTGCACCCAGCCCAGCTAAGCCGATCTCTCACATCCTTCAGACAGAGAACCTCGGCAGGTTAGAATGTTGGTGAACAGTTGTTTATCGTGGAAAATACAAGTATTGTGCCCCAGCACCTATTGTTAACCTATGTGGTTCACCTGTGCAAACTGAACTGACTTACTTTCTAGCCTTATCTGCCCTCCCGCTCCATCTAAATGGGTCCCCTTGTGGTACATCAGAAGTGGAGGCAGCTTGCTATGATTCCACCCTCTGTGACCTGGATCTCCTTTGGCAGCTGTTCTCTGGAGGGACCGGGTGTCACAGGTGGCATGGTGCCACCCTGTTTCTACCCGCTGACCATCATATGCACCACGGAAAAGGTGGAGGGGGATTCAGAAGCGCTGAGGCGTTCCAGCACCCCCCCTGCAGTAGTCACCGGCACGGATCCCATCACCTCCTCCTCCCTCGGAATGCCTGATGTCCCCAGGGCTACTCCTTGGGACAGTGACGTAGCTGGAATGAGCTCTGGGACTCCCCACCACCTGGCACTGCCAGTCCTGGAGGCTCGCTCTCGTCTCGACAATTTTCTCCATGCTCGATGTCATGGAGCACAGGGACTGTGCCACGTCCCTCTGGGACTGTGCCAGGTCACTCAGGGACTATGCCATGTCACTCAATGACTGTGCCAGGTTCCTCTGTGTCTGGGTCAGTTCAGCCAGCACCAGGCCAATGCTCTCGATACCCGCAGGCATTGCCCGTTGTAACTGGGCCACACTCTGGAGTGCCGCAGCAATGTCCATGTTGCCCTGGTACATGGCTACCCATGATATGGCGTGTCCTGTGCCACAGCCATTGCCCGCACAGAATGCCGCAAGCCTCGTAAATCCTTCCCCATGGCCGATACTATTGCACCCAAGGACTCCGCTGCGGTGTTGGCCTGTGTGGCACGCATGGCCGCCACTGCCTCCTTGCCCTGAAGGCGGCTGGACTACTCGAACTGCACCTGCAGGCAATGGATGCTTGCTGACACCCCGTCACGTAGTCCCTGGCTCTCTGCCTGCATGTCCATCATTGATGGGACCGTCCTACCCAGAGGCCTGAGACTCATCAGGAAGGCAGCCAGTTCCTGGGGTCAGGACACCGTCTAATCATTCGAGTCTTCGGGGGTCCGACCTCCACCTACTGTACCAGATGTGATGCGTGGTACGCACAAGATAGTGCCCCAGGAGCCTCTTCACTAACGTGCCCAACTGAGGCGTCTTGAGGTGTCATCTCGATGATGGAGGGTGTTAATGACAGCAGTGTCGAGAAGTTGGCTTTGTCCCCGAAATATGCTCCATGGTGTCACGGGGTTGTGGCTTGGGCTGGTTCAATAACAGGTCCCGCCTCATTGCGGTTGGGAGCGGGAGACACCACATGGACTCGCCTCGGTACCAGGTGATCCTGCAAGGCAAAAGACAAGATACATGGTTAGACATGGGAGGGGTGGAAAGGGGTTGCACACCTGCCTTCGGGTCATTGCTGTGTTTGTGGGGCACACGACCATGGCAGGCGGCATTGGGTGTTGGCAGGATGTGCAGGGTGAGGTGTGCATGGACTGCCAGCACATGGTATCCATCGCCCTCTAGGTTGGTGGTGGGGGGCTGAGGTTGTGGGTGTGTGGGATCGGGTTTGGTGGCAGGGGCACTGTGGTGAAGGTGGCTCATCCTGGCTGGCCTGGGGGTTGCTCACCTTTGCCCAGCGCTGCCTATCGATCCACCTGATGGGGGCCCTGTTGGGTGGGCTATGGGTGTGGGGTGTGGTGCCAGGGGCAGAGAGGTGGTGACTCGCCCTGGCCATCCTGAGGAGGTTGTGCAGTTTCTTCCTGCACTGCTGGCAGATCCTGGCGGTGAGGCCCACGGTGCTCATGGCCTCTGCAACCTGCGCCCAGATCCGCTTGCTTTCCGCGGGCGGCAGCATCCTTTCCAACGCAGGGAACAGGGTGTCCCACCTTTCTTCCATGGCATCCAACAGTGTCTCAGCCTTGGCATCATGGAACCTCAGTACTGTTCTCCGGGTGGCATCTTCTTGGCTGGAATGAGATTTTGTTGGGAGTGGAGAGGTTATATGTGGCTGCAGCTTGTCACGCTCTCAACTGCCAATCCCGACCCCAGCAAATCACAGGCCAGCGTTCATTAGAATTGCACTAGTTTCACGTGGCACTGGTGCGAGCCCATTAGAATGTCCTGAATCGCTATGGGACCGGTGGCGCCTTCGGGGCCGTAGAACTCTCGCAATTCAATCCCGGCATCAGCACTTATTCTCCAAAATGGAGAATTCCGCCCAAGGAGTTATGGCTAGGAATTACTCCACAAGGGAGAATGGCTGCCTGCCACAGTCCTTGCGCAGGCTGGACCTGTATCTTATACTGTCCAGCCCAGGGATAACATTGTCTGGAGGAGACGTGCAAACAAGTTACTGGCTGGAAGAATGGGATTAGGGCCTGTGAAAAATCCAGGTTCAACCTTATAGTCCTTTCCTCCAACCCTGACACTAACAGACACTGTTGAGGAAAGCAATACCTCAACTTCTGCTCAGACACAGGAACGACCTAACGTCAACGCCGGTTAAACCAAACACCGATGACGTTAGTGCAAAGGTGGAATCCCAGAGGTCACCACCAGTGTGAAGAAGAAGACGTCAGAGGTTCCGAGAGCCACGACCTCCAGACCGACTGACTTATTGACTATTGTTCAATTTAAGGAGGGAGGAAATGTTATGTATTTACATTAATTCTTAGAAGTACAGTGAAGCTCTACTGTATTAATGAAATTATGTCACAAGTCAGACTGCAGGAAACAGAGGGAGAAGAGATCACACTCTGTGAAAAAATCTCCCTTGTTTTAAATCTCCTCACTCCTGAGGATCGCACCTCCAGAACGCAACATCAATCACCTCCTGGAAATGTTTCTGAATCCTGAATGGTCTAGTACATTGCCATTGCCAATGACCCTTTCTGCCACATGCCTTGCAGAATTGATGGAATGCTGAGCAGTTCCCAGGTGCAGACAGAAGATCAAGGAAGGGCGAAGGTGGTGTCCGATAGTGTCAAACATTGGGGCCTGGGTTGGGGTAGGTTGCAGAGGGGGTTGAGGGTGGTTCGGGTATTTGGAGGGGGCGGTTAACTACATTGCTGAATAGTTTTTGAAATGTCATCATCACTTTGTAGCCACTTTTCTAACATCAGTTGATTACTCCGTGATTAATTTTCCTCAAGGAATCAGCATTGTCCTCCAATTTCATCATTGCTACAGTCACTCTAACTTCAGCACACATTTCAAATAATGCTGCAAATTTCAATAGTTTATGCACATATGCACTCAGGTCCCTTTACTCCTGCATCCCTTTCGAAATGTACCCTTTATTTTAAACTGTATCTCCTTGTTTCCTATTAAAGTTACTCACTTCACACTTTGCTACATTGAATTTCACCTGCCACTTTTCCACCCATTCCACCTACCTGTTTATGTCCTTTTGAAATTCTGTGCTACCCTTCTCACAGTTTCACAGTACTTTCACGTTTTGTAACATGTGCATATTTTAAAATTGTGCCTATATACCAAAGTCTGGGTTAATAATATATATCAGGAAGAGCAGTGATCCTAAAAATTACCTCTGGGGATGTCCATTATAATCCTTCCTTCAGTCTGAAAAATAACCATCCACCATTACTCTCTATTTTCTGTCACATAGTAAATTTTGTATCAACGTTGATACTGTGCTATGATCCCTGGGCAAGGGCGCGGCCAATTCCAGCCGCCCTTGACCCGGAATCGCGAAACAATTGAAATTAATAAATGTTTCTCAGAAAAACACCCAAAGTCGTTGACCCTAAGCTGTTCCAATCACTGCAATCAGCAGGCTTGTAAATTTCACACAATTAAGTTTATTAATAATAATAATTACATTTGCAGAAAATACAACAGGTTAGGGTTAGAGTTAGGGTTAGAGTTAGCATTATCTAAATCCTAACCTCCCACTTGAAATTGTCCCACCCTCTACACACACACACGCACACACACACAAAACAGACAAACACAGAAGGGGGAAGAGAGGTATAAAAATAATAATAAAAGTAAAAAGGTATTTGTTTCAGATGGTTGTTTCCAGCACACCTTTCTTCAATTCAGGCTTTCAGTTTGAGATTTCTGAATCCAGTCTATAATAGTTATCACTGTAGATTCAGACAAGTCTCTGCAGTTTCAGAATTTTTTCTGGAGAGCGAGAGAGAGAGGGAGAGAGAGAGATGTGCAGGTTAGGCAGGGTTTTGGGGACAGGGCTGGGCAGTGGGCCTAGGTTTGGTGCTCTTTCAGAGGTTTGGTGCAGACTCGATGAGATGAATGACATCCTCCTGCACTGTAGGGTTTCTGCGGTTCTTGGTAATATAACTTGACTTTGCCCGAACAACATTTTATTCAAAGTTACAGTTACAGTTTTGTCTGCCAACCTTTGATTCCAATTTATCTGGGTCAGATCCATTCTTACACCTTTGAAGTTGGCATTCCTCCAGTTAGTTATTCTTAATCTGGATTGTTAGATAGAATCACAGAATCATAGAATTTACAGTGTAGAATGAGGCCATATGGCCCTTCGAGTCTGCACTAGCCCTTGGAAAAAGAACTCTACTCAAGCCCACACCTCCACCCTACGGGTAACCCAGTAACCGCACTTCACCTTTTTGGACACTAAGGGCAATTTAGCATGGCCAATCCACCTAACCCGCACATCTTTGGGATGTGGGAGGAAACCGGAGCACCCGGAAGAAACCCACGCAGACACGGGGAGAACGTGCAGACTCCGCACAGACAGTGACCCAAGGCTGGGAATCGAACCTGGGGCCCTGGTTCTGTGAAGAAACAGTGCTAACCACTGTGCTACTGTGCTGCCCACTGTTCTACCGTGCTGCCCACTGTTCCTTGTCCTTTTCCACTGTGGTAGTCACCACTGTTTGTATATAGTACACATATGAGATGTAATACGGTAAGGCTCCTGTACTGCAGGTACGGAGGTAGATCCCTGCCTGCTGGGTCCGCCTAGTCGGTGGAGTATAAATGTGTGTGCTCACCAAGCTGCAGCCATTTCGGCAGCAGCTGTAGGAGGAAACACATCTCTGCTTAATAAAGCCTCGATTACTCTCTACTCTCGTCCCGTCGTAATTGATAGTGCATCAATTTATTATGCAGAGATTTAACAGCGATGGACCTTCGCATCAAGCCAGATCGCCTGCAGCTGCACCCTCAAGCAGACAACGCCACGTCGGCCTTCGACCACTGGCTAGCTTGCTTTGAAGCCTACATCGGATCAGCGACAGAACCACCCTCAGAGGCACAGAAACTACAGATCCTGTATACATGTTTGAGCTCCGATATTTTTCCCCTTATCCGGGACACGCCCAACTACACTGAGGCCATGGCGCTTCTGAAAGAGAACTACACACGGCCGATCAACGAACTCTACGCCAGGCACCTCCTGTCCATGCAGCAACAACTCCCCAGTGAGTCATTGGAAGGTTTCTGGCGTGCCCTGCATGCCCTGGTGAGGAGCTGCGATTGCCAGGCAGTTTCGGCCGTTGAACATTCCGAACTCCTAATCAGGGGCGCTTTCGTTACGGGCATAGGGTCGGCTTACATCTGCCAGCGCCTCTTAGAAGGGAGTACGCTCGACCTCGTGGCGGTCAAGAAACTTGCAACCTCGCGAACGGTAGCCTCCCGTAATGTACAAGCGTATGCCCCCGACCGCACGGCGACCCCATCCTGGACATCGTTGACCCCACCAGCGACTGCCCACAGCCAACCACAAGCCTGTGCCGCCTGGCAGCCAGCCAAACCCGGGGGCCCAAGTGCTATTTCTGCGGGCAGACAAAGCACCCCCGCCAGCGCTGCCCGGCGCAGAGCGCAATCTGCAAGGCCTGCGGGAAGAAAGGACATTTCCCTGCGGTGTGCCAGGCCCGGTCGATCGCCGCTGTAACCAGCCCCATTGTTCCTGCACCCACCACGTGCGAACCGTGGGCGCCACCATTTTCTCCCCGCAACCCACGTGCAGCCCGTGGGCGCTGCCATCTTCCCCCCATCAGATCTCTTGCAGCCCCATCTTTAACGCCGCCCGCCACGTGCGCCCCAATGGGCGCCGCCATCTTCGGCACCATTTTGGACGGCGCCTCAGGAACCCTGCTCGTCAGGCACCTCATCGGGCCACTCATCGCCCACAACTGCCATCGACCAGCCCGGGCCCCACCAACACCAGCCGCAGCTCGCCTCCATCACGCTCGACCAGTCCCGGCCACACAACCTCGCAACCGCGACAATGACGGTGAAAGTCGATGGCCACAATATATCTTGCCTTCTCAACTCCGGGAGCATGGAGAGCTTCATCCACCCCGATGCGGTAAGGCGCTGCTCCCTCGCGGTACACCCCAATACCCAACGAATCTCGCTGGCCTCCGGATCCCACTCCGTGGAGATCCGGGGGTACTGAACCGCCACCCTCACCGTCCAGGGCATAGAGTTCAGCAACCTCCGGCTCTACGTCCTTCCCAACCTCTGCACAGCCTTGCTACTTGGCCTGGACTTCCAGTGCAACCTCCAAAGGCCTCTACCATCCCTTACTGTATGTGGCCTCACGACCCTCAAGGTCGACCACATTCCCTGTTTGCGAACCTCACTCCAGATTGCAAACCCATTGCCACCAGGATCAGACGGTACAGCGCCCAGGACAGGACCTTCATCAGGTGGGAGGTCCAGCGGCTACTGCGGGAAGGCATCATCGAGGCCAGTAACAGCCCTTGGAGAGCCCAAGTGGTAGTTGTAAAGACTGGGGAGAAACACAGGATGGTCATTGACTACAGTCAGACCATCAATCGGTACACGCAGCTCGACGCGTACCCCCTCCAACGCATATCTGATATGGTCAATCAGATTGCACAGTACCGGGTCTTCTCTACAGTGGACCTGAAATCTGCCTATCACCAGCTCCCCATCCGCAAGGCGGACCACAAATATACAGCGTTCGAAACAGACGGCCGCCTTTACCACTTCCTTAGAGTTCCTTTCGGCGTCACTCAGGGGTCTCGGTCTTCCAACGGGAGATGGACCGAATGGTTGACTGGTACGGACTGCGGGTCACCTTCCCATCCTTGGCTATGTGGTGCAAAATGGAGTTCTAGGGCCCGATCCCGATCTCATGCGCCCCCTCATGGAACTCCCCCTCCCCCACTGCCCCAAGGCCCTCAAACGATGCCTGGGGTTCTACTCATACTATGCCCAGTAGGTCCCTAACTATGCGGACAAAGCCCGCCCACTCATTCACTCCACAGTTTTCCCCCTGACAGCTCATGCTCACCAGGCCTTCAACCGTATCAAAGCTGACATCGCCAAGGCCGCGATGCACGTGGTTGTCGAGACCCTCCCCTACCAAGTTGAGAGCGATGCATCAGACGTCGCTCTAGCCGCCACCCTCAACCAGGCAGGCAGACCCGTGGCATTCTTTTCCCGCACCCTCCACGCCTCCGAAATTCGGCACTCCAACGTCGAAAATGAGGCCCAAGCCATCGTTGAAGCTGTGCGGCATTGGAGGCATTACCTGGCCGGCAGGAGATTCACTCTCCTCACTGACCAACGTTCGGTTGCCTTCATGTTCAATAACACAAAGGGGGGCAAGATCAAAAACGATAAAATCTTGAGGTGGAGGATCGAGCTCTCCACCTACAATTACGAGATTTTGTATCGCCCCAGTTAGCTCAATGAGCCCCCCGGTGCCCTATCCCGAGGTACAAGTGCCAGCGCACAAGTGGACCGGCTCCGGGCCCTACACGATGGTCTCTGTCACCCAGGGGTCACCCAGTTCTTTCACTTCATAAAGGCCCGCAACCTACCCTACTCCATTGCGGAAGTCAGGGCGGTCACCAAAGACTGCCAGGTCTGCGCAGAGTGCAAACCGCACTTCTATAGGCCATACCGGACACACCTGGTGAAGGCCTCCCGTCCCTTTAAACGCCTCAGCAAGGACTTCAAAGGGCCCCGCCCCTCCTCCGACCGAAACACGTACTTCCTTAACGTGGTCGACGAGTATTCCAGATTCCCCTTCGCCATTCCATGCCCCGAAATGACGTCTGCCACAGCCATCAAGGCCCTCAATAGCATCTTCACTCTGTTCGGTTTCCCCGCTTACGTCCACAGCGACCGGGGATCCTCCTTTATGAGTGATGAGCTGCATCAATTCCTGCTCAGCAAGGGCATTGCCTCGAGCAGGACGACTAGCTACAACCCCCAGGGAAATGGGCAGGTGGAGAGGGAGAATGGGACAGTCTGGAAGGCCGTCCTGTTGGCCCTACGGTCTAAAAGTCTCCCGGTCTCCCGCTGGCAGGAGGTCCTCCCCGACACCCTCCACTCCATCCGATCGCTACTTTGCACTGCGACTAATGCAACCCCCATGAACGTCTCCTTGCCTTCCCTAGGAAGTCCACCTCCGGGGTTTCGCTCCCAACGTGGCTGGCAGCTCTCCTCCGCAAGCACGTGCGGCTCCACAAGGCGGACCCGTTGGTCAAGAGGGTACAGCTACTCCCAGCAAACCTGCAGTATGCCTACGTGGCGTACCCCGACGGCCGCCAGGACACAGCCTCCCTCAGGGACCTGGCACCAACTGGGTCCCCCCACCATCTTCCACAGAGCCACCCATCCTCTCCCCAGCGCACCTCACCACTGCCCTGCTCCAGGACGATCCGTCCTCCCATTGGTTCTACCCGGGGATGAAGATGAGGACTACATGCTCCCAGAGTCACCGGCGACCAAGCCGGCACCTGGATCGGCACCGGGACTGCGGCGCTCACAACGGAGGGTCAAGGCACCCGATCGGCTGAATTTGTGAACTTTTCCAGAACTGTACACTTTAAAAATGCTCATGTCATAATATACACACAAGTATATGATGGTGCACAGACAGACAGTGAGTGACACAAAGGATGACCAATGAAAATACAGAACACAGCAGCCAATCACCAGACAGGACACGGCCACTATATAACCAGGGGGCACTAGTTTTCCCGCTCTCTTGGGATGCAGCCACTGAGACAGTCAGAGCCTGTGAGCAACAACTAGAACATCCACCATGTGGTAGTAAGATAGTCTGGTCAAATTAGCCTCAGGTCTCCAGTCAACTCAGCATATAGTCAACCCACAGTTCAAGCATGTTTAATAGTTAAGAGTTTAATGAAATAGAGTTGCATTTCTTCAAGTGTTGGAAGCCTGTCTCTCTCTCTCTCTGCTACAGTAAACGCAGTCCTCGCAGACTGAGCTTACCCAACACATCATGGTACCAGTGAGTTATGTTTGAGTTTGATGGATCCACCTTGAGATAGTCTGCCTTTGCCCAGCGATCAGCCATCCGGTAACATGGACAGCATCCGCCCTCCCCCGCCACTCCGCATAGCCGGCAACCTCGGTGCGAACTGGAAGATTTTTAAGCAAAGCTTCACCTGTATCTTGAAGCCATCGACCTCGAAGACGCATCGGATAGCAGAAAGATTGCTCTCTTCCTCTCTACAGCCGGGGAGCACGCTATCCACATTTTTAACTCCCTCACCTTTGCTGAAGGTGAGGACAAGACAAAGTTCAAAACAGTCCTGCTGAAGTTCGACAGCCACTGTGACATCGAAGTCAACGAGAGTTTTAACGCTATGTGTTCCAGCAGAGGCTTCAGGGTAAGGATGAACCTTTTCAGTCCTTTTTAACCCATCTACGTATCCTCGCGCAATCCTGAAACTATGACTCCACTTCCAACTCCATGATCCGCGACCAGATCGTTTTCGGGGTCCATTCCGATCCCCTTCGCCAGCAACTCCTCAAAGCTAAGCAGCTCACTCTCACCATCGCCATCGAAAGCTGCGTCCTACATGAGCACGCTAATGACCGGTACTCCCGTATCAAGGCGGCAGAGACGGCGCGGCAAGTCCCCCATGATGCGGAGCGGGTGCAGGCCATAAAACAGCTCCAAGGCCTGAGTCTGGATGAGGGCAGCCATTTTGCGCGCTTTTCCCGGGCTCCTGCACATGCGCGCAATGACCGAGGGGACGGCGAGGCCGAGGATCGAACTGAGCATGTGCGCACATCTTTCGACCGCACCGCGCATGCGCGGTGGCGCACGGAACATCCTGACGTAGGCGTCATGACGTGCAACAACTGTGGCTCCGCCCACTTAAAGCGGCAATGTCCCGCAAAATCTCGACGCTGTCTCCAGTGTGGCAAGCTTGGCCACTATGCAGCCCCCTGTGCAGATCTGCTTAACTGCCCACCACACAGCGATCCCAGCTGCAGCGGCGGAACGTCCGGTCAGTACAGCAACCCGTTGCAGACTTCGACTCCGACATGGTTCCAGACCCCGACACCGAGGATCTCACATCCCCATTCCGGGTGGGCATCATCACCAAGCATACGATGCTTTCCAAAAAAAAGGCTAATCCACTCCCAGTGCTGGGCATTGATCTGGACGACGAGTGGTGTGCCACCCTTACGGTCAACGAATCTCGCATACGCTTCAGGCTGGAAACCGGCGCTTCAGCGAACCTCATTCGAAGTCTGACCTGGATACCATCCACGTCAAGCCGAGCATTCTTCCATCGGCCTGCCAGCTCATCGACTACAATGGCAATGCCATTGCTGCCAATGGCTCATGCCAGCTTGTGGTTTCTCATCGTTCCTCAAGAGCCACCCTGCGTTTCGAAATAGTAGGGTCCAACAAAGCTTCCTTGCTCGGTGCTCAGGCCTGCAAAATCCTGAATCTTGTGCAGCGGGTTCACTCCATGTCGCCCGCTGAGGCATCAGCCTCGCCAGATGCCAACTTTCAAACCCAATTAGGTGACATCATAGCACAATACCACAGCATCTTCGAGGGGAGGGGCACACTCCCCTACACATACAAGATACTTCTGAAGCCGAATGCCACACTCGTGGTTCATGCACCGCGTCGGGTGCTGGCACCCCTTAAGGACTGTCTCAAGCAGCAGCTGCAAGACCTCCAGGACCAGGGCGTCATTTCTAAGGTCACGGAACCCACGGACTGGGTTAGCTCCATGGTTTGTGTCAAAAAACCGTCAGGGGAACTTCGCATTGGTATCGACCCCAAAGATTTGAATCGTAACATCATGAGGGAACACTACCCCATCCCTAAGCGAGAAGAGCTCACTAGCGAAATGGCTCACGCCAAGTTATTTACAAAGCTGGATGCCTCCAAGGGGTTTTGGCAGATACAGCTAGACGCATCCAGTCGAAAGCTCTGCACTTTTAACACCCCATTTGGTCGTTCTTGTTACAACCGGGTGCCCTTTGGCATCATCTCCGCCTCGGAGGTGTTCCACCGAATAATGGAACAAATGATGGAGGGCATCGAGGGGGTGTGAGTGTACGTCGATGACATCATTGTCTGGTCCACAACTCCTCACGAACACATTGATCGCCTCAAGCGAGTGTTCCATAGGATCCACGAGCATGGCCTCCGACTCAACAGAGCCAAGTGCTCGTTCGGTCAAGCAGAAATAAAGTTCCTCGGCGACCATATTTCGCAGTTCGGTGTGCCGCCAGACGCAGATAAGGTGTTGGCGATCAATGCTATGAAGACATCAGAGGACAAGAAGGCAGTCCTCCGCTTCCTAGGGATAGTCAACTTCCTTGGGAAGTTTATCCCCAACCTCGCATCTCACACCACAGCTCTCCGCAATCTTGTAAAAAAAACACCGATTTCAAGTGGCTCCCCGCTCATGAGCGAGAGTGGCGTGAGCTCAGGGCGAAACTCACCAAGGCCCCGGTCCTGGCGTTTTTCAACCCTGCCAAAGAGACGAAGATCTCCACTGACGCGAGCCAGGCTGGCATAGGGGCAGTACTCCTCCAGTGCGACGAATCCTCCTCCTGGGCCTCAGTCGCATATGCATCTAGAGCCATGAGCCCTACTGAGCAGCAATATGCTCAAATCGAGAAAGAGTGCCTGGTCCTCCTCACGGGGATTGACAAATTCCATGCTTACGTGTATGGACTCCCCAAGTTTACGGTCGAAACGGACCACAGGCCACTTGTTCACATCATACAGAAGGACCTCAACGATATGACCCCACGCCTACAGCGTATCCTCCTCAAACTCCGACGCTATGATTTCGACCTGGTCTACACCTCGGGCAAGGAGCTTATTGTGGCCGATGCACTCTCTCGCTCCATCACCACGCCGTGCGAGCAGTCGGACTTTGTCTGCCAGATCAGCGCCCATGTTGAGTTCTGCCCATCCAACTTTCCGGCCACTGACGAAAGGGTTGTGCAGATTCGTCAAGAGACGGCCAGGGATCCTTTACTCCAACGGGTCATGCGCCATCTCACAGATGGTTGGCAGAAGGGCCAGTGCCTACAGTTCTACAATCTCAAGGACGACCTGCCAGTGGTCGATGGTATACTAATGAAACTGGACAGGATAGTAATACCACAGAGTATGCGAGAGCTCATCCTCGGCCAACTCCACGAGGGTCACATGGGGGTGGAAAAGTGTCACCGGCGAGCCCGAGAGGCAGTATATTTGCCTGGCATCAATGACGACATCGCCAACACTGTCCTAAATTGCCCAACGTGCCAACGGTTCCAGCCGGCTCAGCCAAAAGAGACTTTGGAGCCGCATGAACTGGTGTCGTCCCCATGGACCAAGGTTGGCATTGATCTCTTCCACGCAAAAGGCCGGGACTACGTCCCCCTCGTGGACTATTTTTCAAATTAGCCCGAGGTGGTCAGACTGCATGACCTCACATCAGCAACAGTCATCAGGGCGTGCAAAGAAACCTTTGCCCGTCATGGCATTCCATTTACTGTCATGATATATAATGGCCCGTGCTTCTTCAGTCAGGAGTGGGCGGATTTTGCCCGACGGTACAATTTCACGCACGTCACTTCAAGCCCCCACTACCCCCAGTCAAATGGGTAGCAGAAAAGGGGGTACACATTGTAAAACGGCTGTTGTGTAAAGCTGCTGATTCGGGTTCAGATTTTCACCTGGCACTGCTAGCCTACAAGGCGACTCCTTTGTCCGCTGGCCTGTCCCCAGCACAGCTGCTAATGAACCGCACACTACGGACGATGGTGCCAGCTATCCACGTCCCGGACCTTGACAGTTTTCCGGTCCTGCAAAGAATGCAACTGTCTCGGGCCCAATGCAAGTCGGCGTATGATGCCCACACCACTGATTTCCCTGCCCTGGTCTCTGCTGACAGAGTTTGTGTTCAGCTACCTGACGGTGGCTGGTCTGCCACAGCTGTGGTGATCAAGCAAGTGGCCCCCAGATCATTTCTCGTTCGCATGCATGATGGCTCTTTTTTTCGCCGTAATAGGCGGGCACTGCGGCTGCTTCCACGCCCGCCACCTGAACGTGATGTCCCGCCTCGCCTGCTGATTCCTCAGGACACTCCCTTCCAAGAGGTCACCGATCTGCCGTTTCTTTTGCCACCGTCTACATTGGACGCAGCTCCGCCCATTCCAGTGCAGGCGGCCCGTGACCCACCCTTGAGGCGGTCAACCAGAATTTGTCACCCGCCACAGAGACTGAACTTATAGACTGAATGTTGCATTGCCTTCGTTTACACATCTGTACATATTGTTTCTTCCTAATTTGTTGTATGCACTCTATCTGCACTAGACACCTTCCCATGTAACTACGTTCACGTATTTTGTATATAGTTCAGCTCCTACTCATGTAAATACGCTCACGTACTTTGTACATAGTCAGGCTCATACAAACACCCACTATTTATTGACACATACACACATTTTTTGAAAGGGGGAGATGTCATAATATACACACAAGTATATGATGGTGCACAGACAGACAGTGAGTGACACAAAGGATGACCAATGAACATACAGAACACAGCAGCCAATCACCAGATAGGACACGGCCACTATATAACCAGAGGGCACTAGTTTTCCCGGGCTCTTGGGATACAGCCTCTGAGACAGTCAGAGCCTGTGAGCAACAACTAGCACATCCACCATGTGGTAGTAAGATAGTCTGGTCAGGTTAGCCTCAGGTCTCCAGTCAACTTAGCATAGTGTCAACCCACAGTTCAAGCATGTTTAATAGTTAAAAGTTTAATAAAATAGAGTTGCATTTCTTCAAGTGTTGGAAGCCTGTCTCTCTCTCTGCTACAGTAAACACACTCCTCGCAGGCCCAGCTTACCCAACACATCAGCTCACTTACAGTAAATAGTTTTCCACCACCCTCGCTGGACTCTTTTTTTAACAGGGGGTGAATGTGGTAGTCACCACTGTTTGTATATAGTACACATATGAGATGTAATACGGCAAGGCTCCTGTTCTACATGTACGGGGGTAGATCCCTGTCTGCTAGCTCCGCCCAGTAGGCAGAGTGTAAATGTGTGTGCTCACCGAGCTGCAGCCATTTTGGCAGCAGCTGCAGGAGGCCACACATCTCTGCGTAAAAAAGCCTTGATTAGTCTCTACTCTCGTCTCGTCGTAATTGATAGTGCATCATCCACAACCAGCCTAAAGTTTTAGGGCCCTGGTTTGATCAGGGTAAAATTAGCCACAATACTCATTCCGATCGAACATGCAGTAATTCCTGCTAATAACAATCAGGCATAAATATCCGATGAGCCTTGGCCTTAATATGTTCAATAATCTGGCAAAACCTAACATCAAGGCTCACACGTTAACATCAACCTCTTGGGATTTGAAGCTCAGCATACAAACATAAAAGCAAAGAAATATCTTCGAGAGGAGAGATGGGTAAAAAAACTGGAGGACGAAATTGCAAGCAGGAAATATCAAATAGCTGCAACCTTTGCAGCATATCTCAGTGTCTTCTTGTTACCTTGTTTAATATTTTAAAGTTGCTGACTTGAGGTCGCCTGAGAGCAGGCATAAACCGTCATTTCATCTCATAACATCAATGGGGCAGAACCTCATGATACCACATGAGAGAGTTGTACACAAAACACTTACTCCCAGGCGTCCTCTAACTGGAAATCTTCAACCATAAAACAAATGAACGAAAGGGACCTGTAGTCAGTTGCTTATTGATGAATTAGAGGCATCAATACGCATCTGACCAGATGTCTCTTTATAACCTTTAGAATTATGTAGCAATTTAGTAGAATGGAATCCTTTTTATCACAGATCACAGTTCGCGACAATACAAGCTGCTGTTTAACTGCCTGGAACCATAAGATCTTATAGAGCTCTGAGGGGCAGAAAAAGCTCACAACAGTATTAATGAAAACTTACGTAAGCACTCCTTTTCAGCAGTGGAATGCCAAATGTCGCTATTGTTGTTCTTTCTCGTCAACGCTCAGCCGCCATGAGGCATTCAATTCAGCACCTGAGTAAGTACTACCAAAACTCATCTGGACCTCTGACACAAAATTCTGGGACAGAAATCCGTCACCACATTAGAAGAATTACACGCATTAGATTAACTTGGGCCTGCAGCATGGTACACTTGCAACTGGTAAGTTAAACTCTGGTTGGAATGTGCAATATTTCTGCACGCGATTCAAAAGAGAGAAAGCTTTGTATTGATGTGCCCCCACTTTTTAATGTTTCTGAGAAATATTTCGAAGCGTTTCAGCGGCAACGTATTACTTTGCAGCAGAATGACTGTTCGAAGTAAGCAAATGGGGCAGCCATTTTACACAGGGCGGGGCGCCATGATCAGAGTGAAGGGAAGTAATTTGTTTTGGAGGCATTGACTGAGAGAGGAACAACACCCAGGATGGTTGCTTAGGAAATGTCCGGCTCCCCCTCAAATAAGGCTTAATTGTGAGGCTGTGTTAGCCATCGACGAGAACGGCGACACGGACGGAAAAGATGGCGAGAATCGGGAAGTGACGCGGTCACGTTTTCCGATTTTCCAGGCCCCTCGCTGGTGGCTTAATGAGAATCCCGCCACAAAAGGCCAGGAATCTCATTTACATGCATTATAATATCATTAGTGAGCTCTCCCGCAGGGATTACCCCCCCCACCACGTCCGCCCCGCTCACTGAATATTCATAGGTTGCGGGTGTGGCACAACAGCTGTACAATAACAAAAGCCTAGCAACCTCACCTCCGAAGGTGATATCGGAAATGAGCGCTCAGTTGGCCATTATCTCTCCCTCCCAATCTTCAGCACCGGGCACCTCCATCTTGCATCCGGAGCTTTTTCCTGACTCTCTGGGTAGTCCAGAGTCTGGGGCAGAGCGCAAATCTGAACGGCTGCCCCCCTCTGATCCAGAGCCCTGAGAGGAGCCCAAGGCAGGGCCCCTCTGTCATCGATCCTGGAGGTGGGATTGGGACAGAGTCAGAGCTGGTTGGCGGGTATGTGCTGTCGGCCACCATCACTGTCGCGGCGGACTCCATCTTGGACGGTGACAGCTGATCCGTGATGGGCTTTAGGGATGAATTGGAGTCCATTTGCAGCGAGGCAGTGGAATCCATTGTTACTCCCACCGTGTCACCACTCATCCCCCCCGGAGGAACTCTGAGACTTCCTGTTCCTCAACCGTAGTCACCGGAACAGAGTTCAGGTGGCCCTTGACCGCTGTTGGTCCAGTCTGCCTGTGCAAGGGGGTCAAGACATGGACCGGAATGAGTCGGGTGAGGATGAATGGCTTCCTCGACAGGCTCCTGAGGGAATGGAGAGACACACCTGCCTCCCTTGAAGGAAACCCAAACCATTCTGGGAAATGAATACATGTGGCTCCTGGAATGGCGAAGGGGTGTGTTGGGGGGGGGGGGGATGGTGGTGGTCCTAGATGAGTCATCAGGCCTCCAATTTTGGAGGGGTGGCGGTCTGGATGGTCCCGCAGTTTCAGCCAGAGTTCTTGGGGGTCAACGAGCCTGTGCTCGGCCAAATGCTGTGCCCAATGGTCCATGACGGGGGGTGGGGGGGGGGGGGGGGGTGGGGGGTGGGCTTCACTTTGTGAATGTCTACACTCTCCACCTATCCAGCAGCAAACAACTTTAGTATAGTAAGTATACACTCTTTTCGGCTCCAACGACGTGAGTGAGAGTATTGTCCTCTGGGTGAGGGGGGATTTCAACTGCACCCTTGAGGCAAGGGACTGCCTCGGTACCCAGCGCTGTGCGCTAGTGGTGGTGAAGTTAAGTGACCCGGCCGAGTCTGAATTCTAACCTTGAAGAGAGATTTAGAGTAACTTGGAAAACAAATGGCGGAATCCAGGTGTAGTGTGTCGGGGTTGACTACCCACCATTGTTTTCTGAGCATCCGGGACCTGGCATTCATGTCGCATTACATTCACCCCCCACCATTGGGCCTGGGCTTGCGAAATCCTACCAACTGTCCTGGCTTGAGACAATTCACACCTCTTTAACCTGGGGTTACCCCTATCTCTGGATCTGTAAACACTTAATTAACTGCAAATGCTCGCATTCTAAGCATTGTCTTGCATCTTTGAATTTGTCTATATATATGCTTCTGGAACCTACCTCTTCATTCACCTGAGGAAGGAGCAGTGCTCCGAAAGCTAGTGTTTGAAACAAACCTGTTGGACTTTAACCTGGTGTTGTAAGACTTCTTACTGTGCTCACCCTAGTCCAACGCCGGCATCTCCACATCAAGAAAAAACAAGGAAAGGTCTTGGCATATTCATTACCGGACAAAAACAAAATAATGCGCAAGGTATTTTTGGAATTGGAGCTGCAGCAATTGGACTTAGATGAAGGTTTTATGCATTTTTCCCATTCATGGATAAGATTTACCAAAAGGGTGACTTATTAATTGCTTATGAGGCTAGGTCAGATTTTGACAAATTTAGAAAGTCAGAGGATACCTCCTGAGAATAGTACATCGTGCAATTGAACAGACTGTATACAAGGCTGCACAAATTCAGTCTGGAAATTCCTCCGTCAGTGCTGGCATTCAAGTTATTGGGCTGTGCTAAAGGTACAATTATGGATCGGCATCTAATTTTGACATAAGATAAATTTTCAGAAAGACACACCCTGCGCGAACAAATGTCAGAGGCTCGAAAAAATGTTCCTGGGCAAACATTCGTTCCCAGCAGCCTTCATGACACAAATGGGTCGATCGGCAATAAGACAGCCTATGGAAGACACCAGGGGCGAGATTCTCCGACCCTCCCGCCAGGTCGGAGAATCGCCGGGGTGCGGCGTGAATCCCGCCCCCGCCGGCCGCCGAATTCTCCGGCACCGAAAATTTGGTGGGGGCGGGAATCGCGCCCCTCAAGGTGAGGGCTTAGCCCCTAAAGGTGCGGAGAAATCCGCATCTTTGGGGCGGCCCGATGCCGGAGTGGTTCCCGCCACTCCATTCCGCCGGGACCCCCGCCCCGCCAGGTAGGGGAGAATCCCAGCCAATGTTACCGGGGTGGCGAGGAGATCCAGAAACATGCCACAAGTATCAGTACGAAAGAAGATTTATTGCTAAAAATTACGAGGACAGAATCACCTTTAACAATTATAGCAGGAGGAACGAATTGGTAAATTTCAACAGGAAAATGAACCCCAGAAATGCCCAGGCTGTGGTCAATCGGTGTTTTAGGTGTGATTCAGATATCTATTATGCAATAAATTTTCCGAAGCAATATAATAGGGTGTTTTGAACCAAGCATGAGACAGAAGACTCTGAAGAAGAAGAAGAAAATATTCACCTAAGAGAAGGCATTGTGTTAATAACAAGAAGTTTCCGTCTGGTGATGAAGCTGCTTGTTGGAGAGTCCTTCAATTATGCTGTATTAGACAGTGGGTGTACACTTACGGTCTGTGGACTCGACTGGTTAAAATGTTACCTGGACTCGTTGAGTGACAAAGATCGGAAGAATATTAAGGAATTTGAAAGTTCCACAAGCTTCAGATTTGGGAATGACGATACATATAAATCGCTGAAAATAGGATGGTTCATTTTAGTGCTTATTTCTTAAATCATCAAAACTGGCGTCTGGTCTTTCTGATTCTCGGTGGGAATGACACTCTGTTACACCTCAGTCACCACCAGGCCATCTGACAAAAAAGGCCAAAATATTCACTGACCTCAGGGGAGATGGCAAAATAAGGAACTCTTTTTTTAACACCTCTCCAAGGTGCATTTCTCCAACACACTATTGTACACACTTCTCAAATGGAATAGCAAGACTTAGTGTGTTCAAAGACTGTCGAATATTTTAACCTGGACGTTTCAGAACTTGGTTTAGAACTTTCCTCAGAAACCATACTTGAATGTTGCTTCTCTCCTGCGATGGTACTTGTTCAGCCGTCTACTGTCACCTGGGAGATATCATTCACATGCTGCTGTTCACCGAAATGGATTATAATTTTCACCAAGAATGAGTGGAAACTCATTGGAAGTCAGTCCAAAAACCTGACCCTGGTATGCACTGATGTAACTCTCCGGTTTGCTGAAACTATTGAAGACTTTTGAGGCATATATGCTTGAGAGCTGGACTGGCACATCAACCTACAATTTAATGAGAATGCTACAATTAACCTGATAGGCAGCAATAAAGAAATTACAATGGAGATGCTTAAAGAAGGTTCAAGATATGGCTTTCCATATAAATATATTTACTTGCCCACCTTCACTAATCTCAAGAATAATTGTTTGTGATCACTCTTCATTGGAAGTGTTAGGAACCTTGTATGCATCGTTGGCCAGAATGGGACAAACCCATTACCAGCAATAGACATCTATGGAGCTAAAATATATGCCAAAAGCAAAACAGCAGAACCTTAAATACATATCTATTTGCATGCGTTAGTGAGCTTTGCACCCAGCCAGATTTAGTGAAATGATCTTTTCTGGATCTGTACATGTTCCGAAGATTATATTTCTATCATCTTTATTCTAGCTCGGTAATTTGATGGCATGATAGGACAGTGGTTAGCACTGTTCTTTACAGCGCCGGGGACAGAGGTTTGATTCCCGACTTGGAGCACTGTGTGGAGTCTGCATGTTCTCCCCGCGTCTGCGTGGGTTTCCTCCAGGTACTCCGGTTTCCTCCCACAAGTCCCGAAAGATGTGCTTGTTAGGCGAATTGGACATTCTGAATTCTCCCTCAGTGTACCCGAACAGGCGCCGGAGTGTGGCGACTAGGGGATTTTCACAGTAACTTAATTTCAGTGTTAATGTAAGCCTACTAGTGACACTGATAAAGATTATTATTATGGTGTATTTGTAATGGAGGTGCAAACTGGAGGTGCTGCAAGTCACTTCATCATTTGGACCTTGCAACATGGCCACCAATTTGTTGTAATATTTCCAATATAGAACAGGTACGACTGCACTTAAAGGAACGGCTAAACTGGAAATCGGGGCATTTACAGAACATAGCAGTAATTTTTTCAAGTATCATTATCAAAATTACAGACCCCCTAAATGTCAAATTTATATGTAATTATGAGAGACATTCAGTCCTATGTCGTATGTCTCACTGTCTCAACTTTTAGGTGTCCGTTGGATAAGCTCTAATGGACACACCGTTTTTTACAAATGATCCCTCTATAATAATTTAGATGATTAAAAATTTGCAGAAAAAATCTACACCAAACAAAATGATTCACTTCTAAGTAGCTTTTATTTGGGCTTTAATATTCTGACATTTCTTCAGGTGGAACAGTATTTATGAAGTTAGTTCCCATTCTGGAGGAACAGTCCAGAACACTGCTGTACACAAGTTCAGAATCATTCGCTATTTTAATTAGATTTTAAAAATGTTGATCATATAATTACTGTGTTTACCCTGGCGAATAAACACAAACCTCATATGGTTAACACAACAAATACTGAGAGATAATAAACAGTCTTCGTTGCACAGTTGAACAAAATAATTACAGAACAGGATTCCTTTTAATTGCATTCCATTGATTGTCTTTTTATTGACATGGTAAAGTGCAATGTAGTGATTTATGAGTATTATTCCCATACCCTTGGCTAAAGTGGATTTAAAAATCTTGCCTCCTGAAAGGAATTCTCACTTGATTCCTGTGCTTCTTGGGTACTGACATATTTTTCATCGTCATTGTTGTTATTCATTATTGCTATATTTAAGTGCCACGTTCAGCTACAAGTCCCATCTAGATGCACTTGCCAAGGTACAGATCTAAGAGGTGGTTTCCTGAGTAACAGATGAAACCATTGACTGAGGTGGCAATCAGCAAGCTCCCTCTTTTGCTCAGCTGAGTTAGGGTGACAAGTGTTCAAATCAATGTAAGACCGTCTGGGGGAAATTTTAATAATAATAATCTTTATTAGTGTCACAAGTAGGCTTACATTAATTAACACTGCAATTAAGTTACTGTGAAAATCCCCTAGTCGCCACACTCCGGCGCCTGTTCGGGTACACTGAAGGAGAATTCAGAATATCCAATTCACCTAACAAGCACATCTTTCGGGACATGTGGGAGAAAACCGGAGCACCCGGAGGAAACCCATGCAGACACGGGGAGAATGTGCAGACTCCGCACAGACAGTGTGCCAAGCCGGGAACCGAACCCGGGTCCCTGGCGCTGTGAAGCAACAGTGCTAACCACTGTGCTACCGTGCCGCCCCTAACCTCTGGCTCAGATACTGCGACGGGAGTCCCTGTCCATTATGACTGAACCTCATTCTACAAGTCAGCTGCCTGTCAAAACAGTCACCCAGCACCAGCAGCACGCTATCTTTTGGCCCACAGATTTCACAAGCAGTTAGATACGTCGTAATGGGTGAGGTTTTGGAGGTGCTGAGGATCAAAAGGGTTTCAGGGTGGAAAAGGATGAAATTTGGGCAACAGCAGCACAAACTTTACTTGTGAAGCCCAAGGAATAAACCAAAATTAAATGAAGAGTCAAATTGAAACAACCTTCTTTTGTTATTTCACTTTTTTGACCCAAATACACGGTTCAATTTACCAAGACAACTGTAGCTACATACTGATAGCAATTTAACTTTTAAAGAACTTGGATATTCAAACATGATTTGAATGTACGATTACTGAATTCCATATTCTGAAGAAATAACAGCATGTTGTACAACATCTGGAGTGTTGCACTACTTTGAAGACTGAGAGTTCAGGTAAATTGCAATGACTACATTGCTCTCAACACATGGCACAGTCACTTCTGGATTAACATTTTAAATTAAGAAGGAATGCATTTAATTTGCTTTCTAATTTAGGGCCTGGCAGTTATCCAAGTAAAGCTCAGAGTTATGATGATTAGCAGCTTTCCCCAGAGCACTTCTTTAAATAGACAGAGCGCTGTGGAAAACAGCCGGGGCAGAGATCTGCTGCCTGTGGTCACTGCTACTTCGAGCACTGAAACTTACACAGCCAGATGAAGAGGAAATGGACCTTGGACCAATTTGGAGACTGGGAATAAATTTTGTCAGACATGGTCAAGTCCTGTTGGGAACTGACCCCGTTTTCTGGCAGAGGGAGGGCCCGGAGGTTGGGGGAGGTGGGGGAGCAGCATTTTATCAGCAGCGGCCAATTAACAGACTGTCGTCAGACTGCTTTCCAGTCGGGGATAGTGAGCCACCTTGGGGGCAGGGTTGCCTATTGCCACTGGTCCCTCCCTGGGCCTATCAAGTAGGCCCATGCCACCCCCCTCCCCCACACACACACTCACACACACACATGCAGCCAGTAACATACAGGGAAGCAACTTGATAGTTTTCTCCTGCCACGCCAGCCTCTCCCAATGAAGGTAAGATGTTGGTGGGGGTAAGTGGGAGAGAGGTTGCACTAAATTGGTTATTTAATTGGCTTCTCCATGGGTGATTGTGTTGAGGATCCCACAACCAATGATATGCCTTGGCAGTGGGAAAATGCTGCACTGTCCTCACACTATATTGCCCCATCATAATAATAATCTTTATTATTGTCACAAGTAGGCTTACATTAACACTGCAATGAAGTTACTGTGGAAATCCCCCAGTCGCCACACTCTGGCGCCCATTCGGGTACACGGAGGGAGAATTCAGAATGTCCAATTCACCGAACAAGTAGACTTGTGGGAGCAACCCAGAGGAAAGCCTTGCAAATGTGCAGACTCCGCACAGACAGTGACCCAAGCGGGAATGGAACCTGGGACGCTGGTTCCAGTGAAGCAACAGTGCTAACCATATTGCTAGCCCACCCACCTCCCAGCCCAGTCTCCAAACAACCCAGAAAATGTAGCTCTCTAAGTCGAAAACACGAAAATAATACCGGTATCCAGTCTTTACTCCTTGAAATACAAGTGCATTGTTACGTGGATAAGAAAGATCAAAACAGGTCCAGGCTTCAACAAAGGAGCTATCAGAGTCTGTTTGGATCTTCTCCTCGCTTTGCGTTATCTTTTTTTAATAATGAATCTGTCAACGAAAACACTTCAACACATTTGCACAGAAACATCATACACATTTACAAGGCAATAATCATTTTGCTAAAACTATGTACTTTCAATGATAGAGCCATTCAGAATAGTTTACATAGCCTGTTGCCTCATAGTGTGTGTGAGGAAATGTTGATACACATTCACTTCTAATTGCCATTGTCTGTAATCCAGCAATTACCATCACCCGTGTATTATTAAACCCAGATTTAATAGAATCCCGCACTTTAACAGCAAAACCAATTCAAATCAATTATTGGAGACCAAATCTTATTTTAAGAAGTGAGCCCTCATCTCCTTCAGCTTGTTAGAAATGAACTATAATAGTTCAATTGGAATTAGGGTTCAGGACCTCTCACAGTCTGATGCTAACTTTTCATTAAAATGTCTTAAGTTAATTCCATAAAAATAAATAGACCGGGACAGATGAGGCAAAAATAATTCCCTGGGTGGAGGGCATGGAGGAAAATCAGGCAGACTGGATCACACAGCAGCAATGAAGCTGGATGTTATTCTGTCCAGGAAAATGAGTGAGTGAGCAGATAAAATTGCGTGTTCTCTATTGCAGGTTTTTGATTCTTCCCAGCTGATCTTTCTTTCTGTGCCCTTCACATCAAACACAAAAGAGGAATATCTTCCCCTCATCAGCCATGAGAATGTTAAAATCTATTCGCCTTCACCATATGAAGAAAACGTAGTTCAGGCAAAAAGATCATTTTGAGAATGGAAGTGGCTCTCGGCCAGCCTGGCCTGCTTCATTATTTACATTGTTGTGGATGGAGCTGACGATTGGAATTATTTCCAAGTCACCTCCTTTACCAATGGAGGGTTGGTCACAGATGAAGCAGTTGATTGGGTCAAGGAAGCTGAGCCAAGGAACTCCTTTAGCAATATATAGGATTGTACTGATTGACGTTCCCTTGACTCGGATTCCTAGTTCAGTTTCGCTAACATACCTTATTTGTCCAGCAGTGAGTCAGTAGGTACCCCCTTGAGTCAGAAGGTTGTGTGTTCAGGTCCTGCACCAGGACTTGAGCCCAGAAATCAAGACTGATGATCCAGTGGAGGCCTAAATGAGTGCTGCCGGGTCAGAGATGCTGTTGTTCAAACAAAATATTGAACCAAGGCCTTGTTTGCACTCTTAGGTGGATCTTAAAGATCCCACATCACTATGTGAAGACAATGTCCTTTGTAATATTTATCGGTAAATCAATATCACAAAAAAATCTAATATTTTTGCTAATTTGCTGTTTGTGGGAACTGCTGTCAGCAAATTGCTGCTGCAGTTCCCATGTTACAATTGTACTTCAAGATTAGTTGTGAAGGCGCTATATCGATGCACATCCCTGTAACTTGATGTCAAGGCTATGATGAAATCAGGAACTGATTGTTTGTGACAGAACCTATCAGTGAACAGCTTATTGGGGATAGGTATCACGTGATAATACTGTTAATGACTCCTTCAATCATTTTATTGGTGACTGGGAGAAGACTGATAATTGGTCAAGTTAGACATGTCTCTTTTTTTGTGAATAGGACAAACCTGGGTCATAGTTTACATTACCGGTTAGCTGCTAATCATTTTTGCACTGACCTAATCTGGTTAAATGCTGATGCACAGAAATTAAGCATTGTAGCTCATATGTTGTTGGGCCCAATAGTATTTATTTTGGCCAGCACTTATAATGACTTAAAGTCAACTGGATGCTATGATAGGAGATGTTTGCAACTTAAGCCCTGTCTACTCCACAAATGTTGGTCTCTGCCTTTGTTAACAATGGTATTAAATTGATCAACTTTTGGTTGACTACTTTCCCGCCACCATTCATGACTGGGTGTGGCAGGACTAGAGAAACTTGCTGTGCCCATTGGTTGTGAGGCCACTTTGAACTGTTTCTATCTCGTTATATTTGGTGCTACGTTGCAGGTAGCCCAGTGTTGCAAGGTAAGTTGATTCTCCCATCTCAGGTGTTCCAGGTGCTGCTTCTAGAAGCTCTTCTATATTCTGCATGCAAAGAGTGTTGTGCTTATGGCTTGATAATAATGAGGCACGTGTTGGATCAGGCGGTTGCAGCTTGGAATGGCATGTACTTCATCTGCTGATGATATTCCAGAGCATCTTGTGGATGAATAGTTTTTGACGGCTAGATCTGTTCTTAGGTTGTCCCTCTTAACAGAAATGTTCACATAATTGGAGTTCCCACTCATCTTCAGCTTATATAGTGGTGGTGCAGTAGTTAAGCACCAAAATAATTCCCGGTGCAGGGTCCAAGGATGCAAGGGCATTTCATGTACGATGAACTCCAGTAATTGAAACTGTAAATATCAGGGAGGAGCAAGAGTATAAAGAGCACAAAAGTTTCCAATTGAGTTACGTCTTAAATTCAATGAGATCCCAGAAGCAAAGCCTTGATCTATGCTGGATGACCTTAGTACACACAGAGCAATGTTTCAGAAACTGGCACGTAATGTCCTCAACACACTTGAGGAAAAGAAAACCATCTTGGTCCACCAGTTAAATACGGACAAGCGAAATAGGAGCAAAAGTAGACCATTCAGCCCCTCTAGGCTGCTCCACCATTCAAAAGGACCATGTCTGATCTGTTTGTGTTTTGAGTTCCACACTCCCATTTACCTCCAATAACCGTTGATTTACCTTGCCTTTCAAGCGTCTATCTGACTCTGCCTTAGAAATATTTAATGACCCAGCCTCCACCGTCTTCTGAGGTAGAGGGTTCCAAAGTCATACAACCCTCAGAGAGAAAATAAATTTTCCTCATCCCTGCTCTATAACGGCGATCCGTAATTCTAACACTGTGCCCCCTAGTTATACATAGATACATAGAAGACAGGAGCATGAGGAGGCCTTTTGGCCCTTCGAGACTGCTCCACCATTCATCACGATCATGGCTGATAATCCAACTCAATAGCCTCATCCTACTTTCTCCCCATAGCCTTTGATCTCATTCTCCCCAAGTGCTATATCCAGCTGGCTCTTGAATATATTCAAAGTTTTAGCATCAACTACTTCCTGTGGTAATGAATTCCACAGGCTCACCACTCTTTATGTGAAGAAGTGTCTCCTTATGTCTGTCTGAAATGGTTTACCCTGAATCCTCAGGCTGTGGCCCCTGGTTCTGGACATACCTATCATTGGTAGCATCTTCCCTGCATCTACCCTGTCTATTTTTCTTAGAATTTTATAAGTCTCTATGAGATCCCCTCTCACTCTTCTGAACTCCAGCGAGAACAATCCCAACCTAGTCAATCTCTCCTCATATGACAGCCCCGCCATCCCTGGAATCAGTCTGGTAAACCTTCGCTGCACTCCCTCGAGAGCAAGAACATCCTCCCTCAGAGAAGGGGACCAAAACTGCACACAATACTCCAAGTGTGGCCTCACCAAGGCACTGTACAATGCAGCAACACATCCCTGCTTCTATACTCGAATCCTCTTGCAATGAAGGCCAACATACCATTAGCCTTCTTTACCGCTTGCTACACCTGCATGCTTACCTTCAGCGAATGGTGCACAAGGACACCCAGGTCTCGCTGCACACTCCCCTCTCCCAATTTACAACCATTCAGGTAGTAATCTGCCTTCCTGTTTTTGCTTCCAAAATGAATAACCTCACACTTATCCAAATTAAACTGCATCTGCCATTGGTTTGCCAATGGCAGTTCTGGGCTTGAAGAAACATCCTTTTATCCTTGTCAAGACCATTCAGGATTGTGTGTATTTCACCAATTCACCACTCACTGTTCTAAACTCCAGTGGAAATGTTCTGCTAATGTTCACTACCAAGGTTCAATTAAGGGCAATGAAGGACTTTCTCAAGGACAATTAAGGATGAGCAACAAATGGTGGCCTTGCCAACAATGCACACATTCCAAAATTAAATAAAAATTATAATTTGAAGGAATGATTTAAAGGACAAGCAGCACAACGGGGCTGCAACTCAGTGGGTAGCCAAGGCTTTTAGGTCTAGCAGTGAATGACGTTGGAATAGGCTTGTTGAACCACCCTTAACGTAACCAGTTTGGATTCAATTTAAGTTGTAGCTCAATCCATGGTGAGGACAGCAACTATCTTGGGAGTGAATGCATTAACCATTCAGAACAAAACCTGATAATTCCCAGCACGATGGACAGACCACAAGCTCCTCGTCACCTCAGGATCACCGGTAACCTTAATGTTAACTGGCGGTTGTTTAGACAACAATTCCAATTGTATTTAGAAGCCTCTTACTTAACAAGCGCGCCAGAAGCTCGTATATTTGCCTTTTTATTGACTATGGCTGGAGTGGTGAATTTTTTCGGCAAAGTTATCCCAAATTTGGCCAACCACACATCTCTAAGGAATTTAATCAAAAAATCAACCTCGTTTGAGTGGACGATGGAACATCAAAAAGAGTGGTTGGAGTTAAAGGCGAAACTCCCAACTGCACCCGTCTTAGCATTCTTTGATCCAGATCATGAAACTAAGATCTCGACTGATGCAAGTCAGGGTGGATTTAGATCAGTGTTGTTACAGAAAGATGGCACCTCATCATGGGTTCCAGTAGCATATGCATCACGTGCAATGACACTGACAGAGACTCGGTACGCTGAAATTGAAAAGGAGTGCTTAGGTCTCCTCACTGGTATCTTAAAATTCCATGATTATGTTTACGGCCTGTCAACGTACACCGTTGAAAAGGATCATAGACCGCTGGTGCACATCATCCAAAAGAATCGAAATGACATGACTCCTCGGTTACAAAGAATACTACTCAAACTTCGGAGACATGATTTCAATCTTGTATCTACGCTTGGCAAATGTCTAATCATTGCAGACGCATTGTCTCGTTCAGTTACTTCGCCAAGTGAACCACTAGAGATAATTAAACACATCGAGTCTCAGGTACAATTGTGCGCAAACAACCTTCCTGCAATGGACAAAAAAATAATTCTCATACGAGAAGAAATGAAAAAAGATCCAATGCTGCAATGAGCCATTCTTAACCTCAACAATGGGTGGCCGAAAGGGCAATGTCTGCAATTCCACAATGTTCAAGCCGATTTAACGATGATTAATGCTGAGGCTGGACAGAATAGTTATTCCACTGCATCTCAGGCCTATGGTACTTCATCAAATTCACGAGGGACACCTGAGGACAGAAAAATGTAAATGAAGGGCCAGACAAGCCGTACTGGCCTGGCATCAATAAGGATATCATGGACATGGTCTTGGGTCGTGAGACCTGTCAAAAGTTCCAACCAGCGTAAGGAGACTCTGCAACCACATGACTTGGAAACTTCTCCTTGGTCTCATTGACCTATTCCACTCTAATGGTCGTGACTACGTACTCCTTATAGACTATTGCACAAACTACCCTGAGGTATTGAAGCTGTCAGACCTCACCTCAAAGACCGCGATCAGAGCATGCAAAGAAACTTTCTATTGTCATGGCATACCGAACACTGTTATGACTGACAATGGACCGTGCTTTCACAGTCAAGACAAAACTGAATTTGCAAAACACGACAACTTTAAGTACGTCACCTCTATTCCGCACTACCCGCAGTCCAACGGCAAAGTTAAAAAGGGGGTGCACATAGTCAAACAGCTGATCAACAAAGCCTTGGATTCCGCATCCGACATTCACCTAGCACTACTCTCATATCATGCAACTCCATTATCGACTGGCATGTCACCAGCTCAACTTCTGATGAACAGAGATCTGAGAACAGCTCTACAACTACCTAATCCAGATCACCTACCGGTGATACAGAAGATATCGCTATCTCCAGAAGATACCGTCAGTTTCAAACATACCTGATGGAGGTTGGTCTGTTCCAGGTGTCATCATGAAACAAGCTGCACCCAGTTCCTATACTCGCAAAACGTCTGATGGCAACATCATTCGTAGAAATTGAAGGGCACTTCAGAAAATCACAAGCCCACAATCGCTTTTTCATCAAGTTCCATTTAATGAAGAAATATTTCGGGACACCACAACCAACAACTCTACTTGTCGTGATTCACACACAACCATCAAAACATCGACGTCTCCACCGCAACTTCTAAGAAGGTCATCGAGAACGAGAAGACAACCTAAAAGACTGAGTTTATGAACATTTTGTTGAACATATTTGCGGTGTGTATACCATGTTCTTACCTTTAATCTCACTATCCATTTTTACTTGTTACCAAACAAGAAATGTAAAAAAAAGAGGGGGATGTAGTGAGATGGAGGCAGACATGTAACTAAAGGGTTAATCATAACACCTAGCTGTAACACTACCACTAGAGGGCATTACAAAACCCATTATATAACTGAGCTCCCAGAAGCTCGAGCTATCTTTCTGTGCAAGAGTTATCAGATAGAAGCAGTGTAGCAAAGTAAGATCACAGCCTAGACACCACATGCAGCTTAGATACAGTTTGTACAGTTATTTATCCTTACTTTATTGCTAGAGTTAGTTCAGTGGATTGTCAAACTCATTTATTAGTTTTATCGTTACTTAATAAATTCTTTCAGTTTACTTCAAAGACTCGAGTGTGCTTCAACATCATCTACAGTTAGTAACGACATATATTACTTAAACCCAGTAATATAACACCCCCCCCCTTTTTTCAGGCAGTGTGGTGATCCCCATCCCCCATCAGCACAGTCTAAGGGGTCCTCTCCCCCCCCTCCGCCCCCCCCCCCCCCGCCTCCCTCCCCCATCACCGAAATGTCGGAGGAAATTGTCCCCCCTCACAGGAATCAACCTGTCCCAACACAAACGCACACAAAGGGAATTGTTCCCTCGGGGCTCCCCAGAGGGGCAGCCCCAGGAACTGCTTGCTGGCACAAACTGACACTGCCAACTTGGGAGAGCCAACCTGTGCTGATCTGGCAATACCAACCTGTGCCAGGGGGTGTGTAACACGGAAAATGGAGAATCTGAGGTACACATGGGACAGCAGGCAAGGGAATGCCTGGAAAGAGTTAACCTGACAATCTCTAAAATCCAAAATATGGACAAACGCAAATTAATCTACTACACGCAGGCATATCTCAGGTAACACATTTCATAGCCTACAAATCAAAAACATTCAGCCTGGCTCCAGCATGTCTGGAAAGGGAATTGTACACCCAACCATATACAGGTATCAGGGAAATAGGGCACTCACACCTCATTATGGGCTGATTGTCTAAAAGACGTTCCTTTGGATTGCAAAGCAGATGGACAAGATGTGTTCACCGAACAATTAGAAGTGGAGGATGTCAGACAATGTGACCACATCATTTAATTAGAGGAATGACTATAACTTAATCAAACTGCCGGTATCGAAAATTGGTTGTATTGGCGTACTTTGAATCACTTTGTATTTCTTTGAATCAGTCTGTACCATCCACACAGCATAAGATGTGTAAAACAGCTTTGTGGGGGTAGAGCGACTTGGACCAAGCTGCAGTTACAGCGGCGGAGTTTCGTTCTCCCGTATGCATGTGGCATTAAAAGACGTTTCGTTAAAGTTTCATACGGTCTGAAGAACTCGACTCATTTAACTCCGCTAACAAGGGGGGGTGTCCCTCTCCCCCCAGGGGCTATACTTAACGTGGGGCCCCCACTGGGATCCCCTCACATGTTTCCCATCTTCACAAACCTGTTGTAAACTTCTCACTGATGGCCACCATGGGCACAAAATGAATCCATTCCTTCCTGACCCTTCAGAGGATTTGTTGTGATTGGGAACAGAAAACTATCCTGAGGTTTTCTGGAAAGAGGTTCCATTGGGAATCAGGACACCATTGTAACACAAGCGAGGGACTCGGCACTTACAATGTTCAGATGCGTGAGTCATCTATTCGGCCCAGCATTTACTATTTGGCAGTGGGATTGAGGGCAAAAATGTGTGAAAGGTTCAAGTCTGTACATGTGCTTATGAAGAGCAGGAAATAGAGCTGCAATTTAGGTAGACTTATGCTATCATTGAAAGTGTATGATGCAATGATATGTATATAGGTACGCCAGTGAAGGGTTGATTATTACATCTCAGTGTAATTCAAACACTAGAGGGCACCATCTGTTCCCAATATAAATATCAGACCTCAGCGAATCTTGGGTAGTGTTAGCAGAGGAGAAGTAGTGATCACAGCATGTAGTTTAAATCAGAGAGAGTTAGCACGAGGACATCATTAGTTCATACTAGATTATAGATTACTGTTTAACAGACTCAATCTTACTTTATTAGTAGTTATAGCTCTGTAGTGTGTTTGAACTTTATTTAATTTAATCGTTACGCAATAAATTCATTTTGCTTCAATCTAAAGATTGGTGGTTTCTTTATCATCAACTCATCAGACCATTCTGGATCACAAGGCAAAGAATAATGACATATTACCACAAAGTGTAATATAACATATAAAATATTGGCTGTAACTGCTGTAGTAGGGGCTGGTTCAGCCCAGTTGTTTGGTCAATTGGTTTGTGAGGCAGAGTAAAGCCAACAGCCCAGGTTCCGTTCCTGTACTGGCTGAGATTATTCATGAAGGCCCCGCCTTCTAAAACTTGTCCCTCGCCTGAGGTGTGGTGATCCTCAGGTTAAATCAACACCAGTCAACTCTCCCCCCTCAATGGGAAAAGCAGCGTATGGTCATCTGGGACTATGACGAATTTCCTTTATATTAAATATGAGAAAAGCTGTTCCAATCTTGTTCCAATTGGGCAGCACGGTAGCATTGTGGATAACACAATTGCTTCACAGCTCCAGGGTCCCAGGTTCGATTCCGGCTTGGGTCACTATCTGTGCGGAGTCTGCACATCCTCCCCGTGTGTGCGTGGGTTTCCTCCGGGTGCTCCGGTTTCCTCCCACTATCCAAAGATGTGCAGGTTAGGTGGATTGGCCATGATATATTGCCCTTAGTGTCCAAAATTGCCCTCAGTGTTGGTTGGGGTTACTGGGTTATGGAGATAGGGTGGAGGTGTTGACCTTGGGTAGGGTGCTCTTTCCAAGAGCCGGTACAGACTCGATGGGCTGAATGGCTTCCTTCTGCACTGTAAATTCTATGAATCTCATTCCTGTACACATCCTTTCCTACCTCCGCTGTTCTTTTTCCAGATTAGTTCCTGTCAAGTGATGCAAATAAAGAGCAGAATGAAGAGAAGGGGTGACGACAATCAAACTGGCCCTACTGCCTCTGGATGTCTCTTTTAACAATGACGATATTCACCACTTTTCCCGACCTGTTGTAATGCCCCCCCCCCCCCGAAGGAGAAACACATGGCTGAGCTTAGCAATGTAGGATTCAGAGCATATGGACTTGCTGAATTTGGAGTGCAAGAGGAGACCGCACTGCCCACGAACATTAAGCCAGAGACAACTGTCTGGAGAACCACTGGCCCCTGCCAGTGCTAGTTTGTTCTGAGGGGGGGGATGGTTTGATGAGCGGCAAGGTAGCACAGTGGTTAGCACTGTCGCTTCACAGCTCCAGGATGCCAGGTTCGACTCCCGGCTTGGGTCACTGTCTGCGGGGTGTCATCGTGGGTTTCCTCCGGGAGCTCCAGTTTCCTCCAACAGTCCAAAGACGTGCAGGTTAGGAGAATTGGCCATGCTAAATTACCCTTAGTGTCCAAAGCGGTTGGGTGGAGTTGCTGGGTCAAGGGTATGGGGCGGAGGTGTGGGCTTAAATGGGGTGTTCTTTTCAAGGGCCGATGCAGGCTCATTGGGCCGAATGGCCTCCTTCTGCACTGTAAATTCCACGTCTATGTCTATATCACTCCCATTGGCAGCAAATGAGTTCCATCTCCCAGGACACACAACGGATGAAAGGGATTGCTGGGGAGACCATTGCCCTTATATGTGACAATTACTATTTGCTAATATGCTGATCCCATTTTAGGATGACAGAAAGATTCAAAGAAGTACCTATAGGCGGGAGAATGAGCTGCAAATAACTTTGACTAGTTTTAATGGTAACATCTTGTTTGCTCATGTCTACATTTTTGGCTAAATTTAGTGCAGAAAGGAAAATATACTATCTCAGTCTGCACATTGTGCAACATTAGCAAAGCCTGTGTGTATATGTTATTCAGCAATTACTCTCGGCATATCTACACTGTCAATCCTTTTTAACAATAATGATGTCACAGCTCTCACAATCACATTCAAATGTCTTCTCTTATATCTTTCAGTAATTTAGCATTTATTGGCATTCCTTTTGTTTCTTGTACAAAACTCTGGTCCGTCCTTATACAAACCGTCTGCAATGCATTTTGTGGTGATGTGCATCAATGTAAATACATGTAGGCTGGCTAGACACTAGAGGGAGCACCAGAAACATTACACACACACACTCAACCAATAGATCAGTTAGATAGGATACGACCAATGGACATTCACGATACACAAGGAGGTGACACGCCACAGGGGGGAATTACACCAACCCATATATGAAGGACACCACACACATGATCTGCCTCTTTCCAGTGGAGACAGTCAGTGAGTACAGAGACAGGGTTGATTCAATATTGCATCCACCACGTGGATTGCAGCAGCTGGTTAGTCAGTCTGGGTAGCTATAGTAGGATTAGCAGTAGTGTTGAACCCGAGTAATAGAAGTGTGAATAGTTTAATAAACGTATTGAAGTTATCTCCACGTCTGAACCTTCCTTTGTCAAGTGCACCACAAGGAAGCTGCTTATGTTATACCGACAACATAACAAATCACCTTTGGTCGAATGGTTTAGATTTATTTTGTCAAACTTCTGCTCAAATTGTGCAGACATTATTCTCAATGGCATTAACTTTAATTGGTTCAGAGCTGAATCCCAACAGCTCAAATGTTTTCTTACTCATAATAACTGTCTTAATACATTGCTGCTCTGGCACATAGTTTCATTAGTGTTTCTGGTAAAACAAAACTTTTGTTTTCAAGGCCTTGTGAAGCGTATGGTCCTGGCTTTTATTTAAGAATATTAGACAATGCGCAATTATTGGATTGTAGAAAAGCTTTAGGATTTTTTTCTTGAATTATTTTCATCCCTCGCTTTACGAAGGCATTGAGAGAGATTAGAAACCTCATTAAAATGAGTTTAAGGGATGTGGGCATCGCTGGCTTTGCCAGTATTTATTGCCCATCCCAGTTGCCCAGAACTAAGTGGTTTGCTCGGCCATTTTAGAGGACATTTAAGAGTCAACCACATTGCTGTGGATATGGAGTATGTAGGCCAGACCAGGTAAGGATGGCAGATTTCCTTCCCTGATGTAAGGACATCAGTCAAACAGTTAGGTTTTCAACAACGATTGATAACCGCATCATGTTCATCATAAGGCCACAAGAAATAGTTATTTGCTTTCTGGATGAGGATGACTTTGAAGTATAGTATTTCACAAAGAACATCAAGCTATGTTTTGAACAAAGCTAATGTATTAACACTACAACTAAATAGATTGACTTGCTTACTGAGATATCTAATACTACAAATAAACTAAACTATGATTATTGTAGGAGCGGTTTCAAGACCTGTGTATTGAGTCAGCTTCCATGTGGGGTTATTCCCTGTGGCTCAACTCAGTACAGAGAGGAACAAGCATGACAACCTAGACAAAGATGGCTTATTTAATCAAGTTTGTTACGTGTACACGGAGAACAGACTGGATATTGGCCAAGAGCTGGGGCGGGATTCTGCGGGAATCGGCGGGGCAGGCAACTCTGGCGCAAAGGAATGGCGTGAACCACTCCGGCGTCGGGCCTCCCAAAAGGTGCGGAATCCTCCGCACCTTCAGGGGCTAGGCCGGCGGCGGAGTACTTTGCGCCACGCTGGGCGGCGGGGAAGGGGCTTGGCGCCACGTCAACTGGCGCCGAAGGGCCTCCGCCAGCCGGCAAGAGTTGGTGCATGCTCGGGAGCGCCAGCATGGGCTGGCATCATCCCAGTGCATGCGCAGGGGGGGTTCATCTCTGTGTCAGCCATCGCGGAGGATCACAGCAGCCGACGTGGAGGAATAGAGTGCCCCCACGGCACAGACCCGCCCGCGGATCGGTGGGCCACGATCGCGGGCCAGGCCACCGTGGAGGCATCTACCGGGGCCAGATCCCCCCGTGCTCCCCCGAGGACTCCGGAGGCCGCCAGCGCAGCCAGGTCCCGCTGGTAGGTACCTGTTGTAATTTACACAGGCGGGATGGCCTAAAACGGGCGGCCACTCGGCCCATCGCGGGCTGGAGAATCACGGGGGGTTGGGCGGGCCGCTGCAAGCGGCCGCCGACCGGTGCAGCGCGATTCCCGCCCCCGCCAAATCCCTGGCACCGGAGAATTCAACAGCCGGCGGGGGCGGGATTCACGCCGCCCCTTGGCGATTCTCCGACCCGGTGGGGTGTCGGAGAATCCCACCCCTGTTTTGCCGAACAAAGATCCGAACACAGGAATTATACAACATTCAAAAATCAATAGCCCACCCCAGTTGAACGCGATCCAATCCCTGAAGCTGCTTCTTTTAAACTTATCCAATAGAATTGCAAGCAGTGTTTAAACCTCACCCAAGAGAGTCACAAGCAGTGCATGATTGATCCTCATCCTGACAGCTGCATACAATCCCAGCAGCTTGCTGACTGTTTGTGAGAAGCAGAACAACAGAACCAGCACCCTGAATTGTTTCACAAAGACAAGGGGCGCGATTCTCCACTCCCACGCCGGTTGGGAGAATCGCCTGGGCCACCAAAATTTCCGGGGACACCAGTCCGATGTCCTCCCGCGATTCTCCCAAGCGGCGGGAACGGCCCGGTCAGGTTTCGCGGGCCACAGGCCGGGGAATCGCCGGAGACACCGAAAATGGCGATTCTCCGGTACCCCCACTATTCTGAGGCCCGGATGGGCCGAGCAGCCATGCCTAAACGGCGGGTTCCCCCCAGCGCTGTCCACACCTGGTCGCTGCAGTCGTGGGCGGTGCGTGAACGCTGAGGGGGCGGCCTGTGGGGGTGCGAGGGGCGATCCTGCACCGGGCTTTACCTGGAATGTGGGGTGGCCCGTGATCGGTGCCCACCGATCGTCGGGCCATCCTCTCTGAAGGAGGACCTCCTTCCTTCCGCGGCCCCGCAAGATCCGTCCCCCATCTTCTCGCGGGGCGGACTTAGAGAGGACGGCAACCACGCATGCGCGGGTTGGCGTTGGCCAAACCGCGCATGCGCGGATGACGGGCATAATGCAGCGCCGGCCGCGTCATCTATGCGGCACCGCTTTTACGCGGGCGACAAGGCCTGGCGCGTGTGGATGACGTGGCCCCGATCCTGGCCCATTGTCAGGGCCTGAATCGGCCGGGACCGGGGCCGTTCCGCGCCGTCGTGAACCTCAACGGCGTTCACGACGGCGCGGCCACTTCGGCATGGGAGTGGAGAATCCCGCCCAAGGTGTCAGAAATAATGTCCTTTTGGTCAAGTTAGCTATCCTAAATCCCATTTGATTACTTATTACTGCTATGTCCTAAAAATAAATGTTTAATGGTTAATAATGATTACTCAGTCCTATAATTCATCTCAATCCTTAATAAAACAACTTATGTAAAACTTCTCCAGTGGCATGCTAACGATTCAGTTTTAAGAGGTATCATCGCTGAACCCCCCCTTCAATTATATCTACAGAGGTTATGAAAATATGACTACTCGCTATCCCGCCTAATCACCTACTCCCCGAATCAAGGGTATCAAGTGATCCATGTGAATGCGCTTGATCACCATCTAGTGGTTGGATGCAGTCACAGTAAATTGCTAACCCTTCATTATCCTTACAATATACATATTGTCACACTGCCCTTTCCCATAATCTGATTCCCTGACTGGTCAAAAATCTATCTCAGCCTTAAATATACAACAGGACTCTTCCTCCACAGCTCTCTGTGGCAAGGAGTTCCAAAGGCCCATAACCCTCTGAGAGAAGAAATTCCTCCTCACCTCAGTCTTAAATTGGAACGATGTGGAGATGACGGCATTGGACTGGGATGAGCACAGTAAGAAGTCGTACAACACCAGATTAAAGTCCAACAGGTTTGTTTCGAATCACTAGCACTGCTCCTTCCTCAGGTGAATGAAGAGGTTGGTTCCAGAAACATATATATAGACTAAGTCAAAGATGCAATACGATACTTTGAATGCAAGTCTTTGCAGGTAATTAAGTCAACATCTTCACAGCATTTACCCGATCAAACTCCTTCACAATCCTCTATGTTTCAATGAGATGATTTCTCATTCTTCTAAATTCCAATGAGTAGAGTCTCAATATGTATAACCTTTGCTCATTAGACAATCCTTCCATACTGCGTATCATCATTGTGAACTTTCTCTGAAGCACCTCCAATATATTTCCTTAAATAAGGTGACCAAAACTGCTCCCAGTGCTCCAGATGTGGTCTCACCAGTACCTTGTACAGTTGCAGCAAGACTTCCCAACTCTTATACTCCAACCCTCTTGAAATAAGGGTCAACATTCCATGAGCCTTCCTGATAGCCTTCCTGATTACCTGCTGCACCTGTGTTCCAGCTTGCTGTGTTTCATACACATGTACCCCAAGTCCCTTTGTGCTGCAGCTTTCCTCCATTTAAATAATACAGCCTTCTGTTCCCCCTTCCAAAATTAACAACTTCACATTTCCCCACATTATACTCATTTGCCAACTTTTTCCCACTTACTTAACATATCAATATCTCTTTGCAAATTCAATACTTATTATAAATAGACATGATCTCAGCACTGATCCCTGTGGCTCCCCACTGCTCACAGATCGCCTACCTGAAGAATAAGCCCTTACCCCACTCACTGTTTCCTGCCCATCAGCCAATTCTCTACCCATGGCAATATGCTACCTCCAACAACACGTGCTCTTATCTTACCTTTGTGGGGTACCTTGTCGTACGCCTTCTGAAAGTCAAAATACAACACATACTCCCCTCTATCCACTCAAAAAAGTCTCACAACACGAGGTTAAAGTCCAACAGGTTTATTTGAAATCACAAGCTTCAACCTAGTGTTGTGAGGCTTCTTACTGTGCCCACCCCAGTCCAGGGCCAGCATCTTGTGACGGTTGAGGAGTATTTATCTAAGATCCTCCTGATTAGTCGAGGTTGTAAGCTACCAGACAAGGGCCAGGATTCTCCCCTACCCAGCGGGGCAGGGGAATCCGGCGTAATGGAGTGGCGTGAACCACTCTGGCACCAGGCCGCCCCAAAGGTGCGGAATTCTCCACACCTTTAGGGGCCAAGCCCTCACCTTGAGCGGCTAGGCCCGCGCCGTAGTGATTTCCACCCCGCCGGCTGGCGGGAAAGGCCTTTAGCGCCACGCCAGCTGGCGCCGAGAGGATTTCGCCAGGCAACGCATGCGCGGGAGCGTCAGCGGCCGCTCATGGCATCCCCGCGCATGCGGTCTCTTCTGCCTCCGCCATAGTGCAGACCATGGCGAAGGCGGAATAAAAAGAGTGCCCCCATGGCACAGGCCCGCCCGCTGATTGGTGGGCCCTGATTGCAGGCCAGGCCACCGTGGGGGCACCCCCCGGGGCCAGATCGTCCCGCGCCCCCCCCAGGACCCTGGAGCCCGCCCGCACCGTCTGCTCCCGCCGGTAAGATAGGTGGTTCAATCCACGCCGGCTGGCAAGGGTTGACAGCGGCAGAACTTCGGCCCATCGTGGGCCGGAGAATCGCCGGGGGGGAGCCCGCTGACCAGCGCGGCGCGATTCCCGCCCCCGCCGATTCTCTGGAACCGGAGAATTCGGGACACGGTGGGGACGAGATTCACGCCAGCCCCCGGCGATTCTCCGACCCGGCGGGGGGTTGGAGAATCGCGCCCAAGGTCTTGTTTATATCTAAAGCAAGACTCGCTATATGGGAGTTCTAATTATAGTATACACAATGTGCCTTGCGTTCACTACCTTCAATGTACAGAACAAAGAACAAAGAACAAAGAAATGTACAGCACAGGAACAGGCCCTTCGGCCCTCCAAGCCCGTGCCGACCATGCTGCCCGACTAAACTACAATCTTCTACACTTCCTGGGTCAGCATCCCTCTATTCCCATCCTATTCATGTATTTGTCAAGATGCCCCTTAAATGTCACTATCGTCTCTGCTTCCACCACCTCCTCCGGTAGCGAGTTCCAGGCACCCACTACCCTCTGCGTAAAAAACTTGCCTCATACATCTACTCTAAACCTTGCCCCTCTCACCTTAAACCTATGCCCCCTAGTAATTGACCCCTCTACCCCGGGGAAAAGCCTCTGACTATCCACTCTGTCTATGCCCCTCATAATTTTGTAGACCTCTATCAGGTCGCCCCTGAACCTCCTTCGTTCCAGTGAGAACAAACCGAGTTTATTCAACCGCTCCTCATAGCTAATGCCCTCCATACCAGGCAACATTCTGGTAAATCTCTTCTGCACCCTCTCTAAAGCCTCCACATCCTTCTGGTAGTGTGGCGACCAGAATTGAACACGATACTCCAAGTGTGGCCTAACTAAGGTTCTTTCCAGCTGCAACATGACTTGCCAATTCTTATACTCAATGCCCCGGCCAATGAAGGCAAGCATGCCGTATGCCTTCTTGACTACATTCTCCATCTGTGTTGCCCCTTTCAGTGACCTGTGTACCTGGATCGACTGTGACTTAGATGCTATCTTTCCCTTAACGTCAACTAAATATTTCTAATTCTTGAGAGCTGGGCATGGGCAAGTGACCCTCCAGATGGCCTCAAAGGGTGAGAATATGATGAGTCTTAGTTAAATGTCACTCTTATTTATTCAAATAGATACGGATCTGTATGGTAAAATGTATACGCAATTTATTTAAAGAAAAAAGGGTAATACAAGTGTTTTGATAAATGATACAGTTTGACAGGTACAGGATACGTGATGAGTTAGCATCTGAGCTTCTTTAACTACATATATGCTTAAACTATTAACATCTCATACTCACATCGACTGGTAGTTCTCGGAGCTCGATGCTCAATCAAGAGCAGGGCTCAACGAGTCGAGATAGCAGTTTAAACACCCAGTAATATCCGAAACAGCTCTCCAAGCGAAACTCTAACTTTCACAGCTTTTGTTTGAATATTTATATTGTTTTTACACTCGGGGAGAGCTAGGGAGTTCGAGGGGAGTTTTAGCATAGCCCCTTCTTTTGAAAAACAAGCTAACTCCCCACAGTTATTTTGAGACAAAGAACCGTCTCTCTCTTGGTTGGCAAGGCCTTGATTTCAGGGAGGCCTATCAGGGCACCTGTTTCTAAAGATACGAGGTTGATACCTCCGGTAGCTATCTCCAGAAAAACACCAGCCTCCCTTCTTGGCAGGGTCTCTTGCCAAGCAGTAGCTTCCCTTAGTTGCAAGGCCACTCGACAAGCAATAACCTCCCTTAATGGCAAGGCCACTAGACTTAATGAGTTCTCTGCATCTGGACTCTTACAAAGATAATACATATTAAAAAAACATTATTGCGATAAGTAATGGTTTACATTGATAATGGACTCATCAATCATCAGTTTTTAATATAGGGTTAAATACATGATTTAATACAGCATCAGCTCTGATCAACTTTTAATATAAAGTGAATGTATGATTTAATATAAAATCAGTTCTGATCAGCCATTAATATAGGTGAATACCGCCACAATCTCCACATCATGTCTATCCACTCTGGTTGCGACTTCCTCGAAAAACTCTAATAAATTAGTCAGACATGATTTCCTTTCTCTGAAGCCAGGCTGATTAGATTAGGTTATGATTTTCCAAATGTGCTGCTATTGCTTCCTTCATAACTGATTCCCACATTTTCCAACAGTCGATGTGAAGCGAATCGGCCGATAGTTACCGCATTTTGCCTCCCTCCCTTTATGAACGGTTGTGTCACATTGGCAGTTTTCCAATGCAATCAAAAAGGGGATTAAGATGGACGAGAATTTTTTTAACATCCCATACATTTTTGTCTCAATGCAAAAACATTCCTGCCCCCCCCCCGGTCATCTATCTCTTGTTCTCAGGTTTTATATACTTTTGTTGCAATCTCTTCCAGCTACAGTTTAGTGCCTAACAGATTTCCCCTCTCTCTCAGTTCTGATGAAGAATCACACGGACACAAAACATTCACTCCTGTTTTCTCTCCCTCCAGATGCTGCCAAACCTGTTGGATTTTCCAGTATCTTCTGTTTGTTTCAGATTCCAGCATCTGCAGTATTTTGCTATTTTTGGGGGTTTGTTCATGGGATGTGGGACCCGCTGGCTGGGCCAGCACTTATTGCCCATCGCTAATTGCCCTTGAGGGGGCAGTCAAGAGCCAACCACATTGTTGTGGATCTGCAGTCACGTGTAAGCCAGGCCAGGTAAGGATGGCAGATTTCCTTCCCTAAAGGACTTGAAACAGGTGGGTGTTTGCAACAATCGACAATGGTTTCAAGGTCATCATTAAACCTTTAATTCCAGATTTTTATTGAATTCAAATTTCACCATCTGCAGTGACAGGATTTGAATCTGGGTCCACAGAAATTACTCTGGTTCTCTTGTTTTCTAGTCCAGTAACAATACCACTACGCCATCTCCTCCCATGGAATATGCTGCCCAGTAATTGCTGTTTTTACTTTCATATGGGGCCTTTCCAAAATGTGTGTGATGAGGGGTGATCACAATTCATGTGAATCAGGATGAAGATCACTGTATTTCTCCTTCATCTCACCATGTATTAAGGGTAAACTCAAATAAAATAACGAAATACTTAAAGGAAACATTTTCTAACAGTCTTCCCCTCTCCCTCAGTTCTGATGAAGAATCACACGGACACAAAATATGGGGGAAGAGTAGAGGACTGGAACTAATTGGATAGCTCTTTGAATGAGCGGGTACAGGCATGAAGCCTTCCATGCTGTCTCATTTTGAGATATTCAATTGAAAGAGAAGGCTTTCTTGAGTATCGCAAAAAGGTGCCATCTTGGAGCTTGCTGAAGGAACTTTTGAGAAAGATTGCTGAAGGTACAAAAGTTTTTTTTGCCTTGAATTTGGATAGAACGAGGCTCACCTCTGACAATGGAATGTGCTTAAAAAAAACTGACCCTTACTTTCAAATCCTTTCTGATCCTTGACAACCAATAAATAGAAATGTGGACAGTCTATAAGGGGCTGGTTTAGCACAGTGGGCTAAACAGCTGGCTTGTAAAGCAGGACAAGGCCAGCAGCGCGGGTTCAATTCCCGTACCAGCCTCCCCGAACAGGCGCCGGAATGTGGCGACTAGGAGATTTTCACAGTAACTTCATTTGAAGCCTACTTGTGACAATAAGCGATTTTCATTACATTTTTCATATAACCTGGCTTTCTTCAGTTAAATTATCATGCAGTAACATTCCGACAGGCACTCAGTATCTTCTGTGTGGTTGCATTCACTACTGTGAGGTAAGTTTCCAAATCAACTCTTCATTTATTACAAATGTCAGTTAGGATGATTACTCATGCAGTGATACATGAATAGTTGGACAGGGACTCATTAGCAGTGAGTCCTTTCAAGCCCCGAGAAAATGTGCTTTGCTAAGACAGTGTTGAACTCTGTAGCGTCCTTCATTAATTTCCCAAATCGCAATCTGAAACATGGAGAGCCGTGCACAGTCCTGAATTTGACAACTGAAATTATTAAAGTCGCTTGGAAGTTGTTAAACAAATAAGGGTCGATTTCCTTTATCATGTCGCTTTGTGGCACAGTCTAGGATAAAAACATTAATTCATGTCTGTGACTGACAATGGCACACGTTGGATTTTCAATAGAGACTTTTGCATCGACAATAATAGCAATTACATCTATCCATTGAATCCCTACAGTGCAGAAGGAAACCGTTCAGCCCATCAAATTTACTGACCCTCCAAAAGAAAATTCTACCTAGGTCCACTCCCCCACCCTATTCCCGTAATGCCGTGCATTGATCATGGCCAATCCACATAACCTGCACATCTTCAGGCCACGAAGGGGCAGTACAGCATGTTCAATCCACCTAACCTGCACATCTCTGGACCGTGGAAGTAATCCAGAGCACCCGGAGGTAACCAAGGGAGACATGGGGAGAACGTGAAAACTCCACTTAAAAAGTCACACAAGGTCAGAATTGAACCTGGGTGCCTGGCGCTGTGGGGCAGCAATGCTAGCCACTGTGACGGCATGCGACCTAAAATTCTAATTTCACCATCTGCCATGGCAAGATTTGAACACAGACCCCAGAACATTTTGCTACATCCCTGGATCACTAGCCCAGTGATAAAACCACAATGACACAATCTTCCCTACTTTTAAAAATCTACTTTAAAATTATCCCCATTCACTCACTGAAGCCAACCAACAACAACATGTTTTACAGTGTAAGAAACTAAATACTATCTTTATTAATCTTTTTACATATTTTGCGCCTTATTTCTGCAAGCATCACCTTTAATTTTTGTGGTATTTTTCCACTCATACTATTTCCATCACACTTACTTGTCACACTTAAATCTTCCTATCAATCAATTATACTTGCTGGAATCTCCCAATCCTTATTTTCAAGGCAGAGTCTGTCACATGCCTGAGGCTTCTACAGATTGCACCCAACAGTCTATAGTTGCCACGATGCCTCTTCCCATTCTCTTAACTGCTTCTCCTGTTAATCCGAGTGACAGGATGTCCTTTTTTCTCTTTACTCCCCTTTCCAACTGCCGCTGATGCTCCAACTCAACCAAATGGGTGATCAGAACGAGGAATAAAGAGAGTAAAACCAAAATGTGATTAAGGGAGGGAAATAAAAGCAATGCAAGGATATCTGAAAACAAAACTGTTGTAATTTATTTTTAAAATTTGACAATACTAATTCAATTCTTAAACAATAAGACTCCACACTTGTAAAATTACATTTTCAGTGCCATACAGGCTGTTTGTTAGCAAACATGAGAGAAGCGGTTATAGCCAATGCACTCAGATGGATTCTCCGCATTAGCTAGGAGGACAGGCGCACTGACATCAGCGTCCTTGAAGGTACCAAGAACACCACCATTGAGGCCATGATCATTCAAAGCCAACTCCGCTGGGCTAGCCATGTGCTCAGGATGTCAGAGACCCGACTGCCAAACCAAATCTTCTTCGTCCAACTCAAGGAAGGCTCCTGAACAAGAGGAGGACAAAGGAAGTGCTTCAAAGACACTCTGAAGGTTTACCTCAAGAAATACAACATCGACGAAAATGCCTGGGAGACCCTTGCTCAGAAAAGACCTCCTGCTTGAAGGGGCACAATTCTTCGAGGACACCTGATGGCACGAGGAGGCCCGATAAAGGAGCCTCCAAAGGGAATGCCAGCAATCTAGAGTCCAAGGACCGATCCTGCCTCCTGGAAACACCTGCCGTGTGTGCGGTCGATGATGCGGCTCTTGGATCAGGCACATAAGGGCCCACAGAATTCATTACCAGGAACACAGAGATTCTTAAGTGGGCAACCATATTTGTTAGTGTGTAAGAAGAAGAGAAGAAGACTGATGCGATATGTCAAAGTACATGATTTATAATGGATCATTTATTCAAATTTATACTTTCGCGTTTTGACACTGATTGCCTCAATGAAGATTCTTCAAACTGAATGGTGGCAGAGTCAACTGTTTGCACGATCAGCTCACATATGCCACAAAACACTTGTATAAGGTGCCATGAACCACCGCAAGTTGCTGCTCAAAAGCCCATGAATAGTCTGTCGGTAGCTGTAAGTATGATCAATGGTGAGCATCCTACTTTTGAAATTGGCTACAAGAAATGGGCTTTTACTCTTTAACCATAGTTTCTTGGCTAGTCTACTGAAATTCAGACCAACTTTTATTTATTGTGGTGTGATTCCAGTGAATACAGATTGCAAATATTTGTGACATAACAATATCAATGATATTGATTATAAAATAAAGCAATATACAGATCTACTTTGTTTCTAAAAAACGCAATTAGCTTATATTAACATTTGAAAATAATGGTGTAATAGTTCACATCCGTGACTATAAAACACACTGAATCTAATAACAGCTTTATTGTGTTCAGCACAAACTTTATACGATCTTAAAATTGTCCAAAGGAACTCATTATAAATAGTTGTAGAGAACTTGAGTATTACTGTCAAAGCTTTTCATCTTGCCTCATCAGGATACAAGGTCAGGGGAATAACAACTTTATCCTGAACGAGAAGAGAGTGTTGATTGGTTGGGAAGTGGATTCTGATTGGTAGAGGCATTGCCATGGTGAATGCACCAGTTAATAGTGGCTGACCATTAACTGCCAAGCATTGTTTGACATTTTAAGCCAGGCAGCTTGACTATAATTAGTTAACGCATTGCCCTGAGGAATGAACCAGTGACTGGATGTCACTCATTTTATTTCTCTCTAACAGGCACATTGTTGTGCATAGACATTGGGCGGGATGCTCCGTCCCGTCGCGCCACATTTCTGCCTCACCCCGCCGGCGGGATGCTCCGTTACACTGGCCGATCAATGGGATTTCCCATTGTGGGGCAGCCCCACGCCATCAATAAACACCCGGGCTACCGGCAAAACAGAGCATTCCACCGGCGGAGAATCCCGCCTGCTACTTCTGGCTGCAAAGAACAAGGCCTTGTTTCTTAATATAGCTTCCAGTACACTCAAATGGACCACACTGTGAACTGACTGACAATGTTAAATTGGTTGTCGGCATTCGATTTTAGCACACTGAGGAGTATTTAGCTAAATGTTGTCCAATCGCATCCAAATGTTTGACACCGCACTCGCGGTTTCGCAAGCACTGGCTGGGTTGGTTACGATCTTCGCCTTGCCCGTTACCAACAGCAGAAGGGACATGCTGTTTGATATGAACCACCAGGCTTTGGAACATGTGGCTTACAATATCTAGCATCACACTGGTACTGAAATTCATATACCATGTTACTCATTTGTGTGATAGGCAGAAAATCCTTTTGGCTTGACAGCAGTTTCCAGTTCGTGAAAAAAGGCACCAGCAACAGCGTGAAACGGCTAGGTTCATCTGTTAGTCATATTTTTGAGATACCTTGCCATTCCAAGCTTATCTGAGGTAGACTGGGCACGTTTCAGGGACAAAATTCCAACAGTTGGACTATGCCTGAGTTTGCGAGATATACAGCCCCACTTTCCAACCAATCAGCTCTTTGAATCAAGGTTTCCTGGCTCAGACCGCCATTGTTGCAGTCTGTCTTTTAAATGCACCCTTTGGTGCTACCTACGTGCTCCTGGCTGCTCACACGGCTGAGTGCTGCCTGTGTCCTTTCAAAGCTCAGAGGCCTCTGGTCATCTGGGAACCCACCCAGGCCGCCCTTCATACCCCAGTTGTATCATTAAGGGCCAAGCTCAATCAGGAGCCCACCAGAAGTTCGACACTCATCAGAAACACTAGCCCACTGCAGAGGAAGCAGGGGATCAGCAGAGCTCATCCCAACCAGAGGACACCAGCACTGCGGCCTGGTTCACTGCCCCTCTCAGGGCAGAGGACTCACAAGTGACCTCCAACCCTCTGGATCACCAGTTGTCTTCTCCCAGTGAGACTGGTAGCGCTGACTGCCTCTGCCACCACCTCCGACGTATTGTTCAACAGAGCAGGCTGTGGTGATCTCTATGTGTGCACGTACACAAGGGGTTAATGTGTCATCAGTAGCACCACATGATCACTAGAGGGCCAGACCGCCAGGGGTATAAAAGGCAGCCACATTGGGGCTCTCTCTCTTGGGTGCATGGTGATCAAAGTAACAACAGACTAGTTTAGATGGCAGTGGAGTTATGTAAAGTTACCGTAGTTAGATCTTGTTAACCTTATCATTAGTATCAAACTTAAAGTAAAGAACTCACGTAAATATTGTTGTAGTTACTCAATTTTGTTACTACTGGAAGAGTTTGAATCTTCTTCATCGGGATTCAGAATACCTCATCACTAACCAAGGTTTGAGTAGCACATGTTACCTACCACACAGGTAACAAAACACAGCTTGAGTCTGCGGCCCGCCCTGGGAAAGAGAATGTCCCTCCGCTCCTCACTGACATGGAGCTGTGGGGGGGGCGTTGGGCAGTTTTTCTGTGAGCAATCTTGGTGGCTGCAGAAAGTGGAGTGCTTAAAAACAGCTCCAGCTGCCAGGCTCTTTGGCTCTAACTCCGGACGCAGCGGTTAGAATGTCCGCTGGTCCGGGAATTGTTCCGAATTCGTGCCAGCAGAGTGCTGGCCCATTAGCATGTCCTGAATTGCCCCAAAAATAGTGCCCCCAACGGCAACACGAACTTCGCGCCATTCAGTCCGGCGTCTAGTCTTTCAAACAGAGGACCTCGCCCTTAAGTCTCCCAAACGGAGAGCTTTTCCCCATGTAATTTTTCAAATTCATTTCATTAATAAATCCTGGTAATCGTGATATGCTTTATTTTTAAATGCGGTTCACTCTTGTAAAATGGAGAATTTACTGATAAAACCGAGATGAAATGTGTTCCCCTTTATGTTCATACAACGAGATAAGACAGTTCAGTTTAAAGACCATTTTTACATCTTGAATTTATGAACAATTTATCTCTGGTAGTATACACTGGAGTTTTTTCTTTTGTGATAGATAGTAAAGTATTTATCCTGTACTACGTTTGATGTGTTGGGTGCTCTGGATCCGTGGAACACATACAGGTCACCAACACTTGAAATAGTGCAACACTATTTTATTGAATCATTAACTGTTTAACATACTCAGACTGTGGGTTTACACGATACTAGCTTTAACTAAAGACCTTTGCCTTGTCCTAACCAGTCGATGCACTCAGCACATAGTGAATGTCTGTGTTGCAGGCTGTGAGCTCTGTCCTCCTGGCTAGCTGCAACTTGAATGAGCGGGAACTCTGGTGCCCCCTGTCTTTATAGTGCGTGTGCTCTAACTGGTGATTGGCTGCGGTGTTGTGTGTGTTGATTGGTCCCACTGTCTGTCCATCGGTGTGTGTCTGCACCATGATATACTGGTGTATATTATGACAACGTTGATTGATTTGATTTCTTGCCACGTGTCCTGGGTTCCAGTGAAATGTATTGTTTTGCTTACAGTCCATACAGATCATTTTATACATGAAAAAACCCATTGGACATACATAAATACACAATGCAAATGCATAGACACAGGCATTGGGTGAAGCATGTGGAGTGTAGTGCTACTCAGTAGAGAAGATGTGTGAAGTGATCCGTTCAGTCCATAAGAGGGTGATTTAGGAGTCTGCTAACAGTGGGCAAGAAGCTGCTTTTGAATGTGTTACTGTGTGTTCTCAGACTTAATGCTGAATACAGAGTGTTTTAGTAGTGTTCACCTGGGAGGACTGCAGAGGGGCATTGTTCAAGAAAGAAAGAGGAATGAAATATTTACTTTCTGGTAGGGGCTCATTTGCTTCTGATGCATGTCCTCACGCTCATCCCTTAGAGAACAGTGGGAAGTAGTGGAAGAATTCATAAGAGTCTGACCAGCTTGAATGGCCTGTCTGTGATTGTAACTATTTTATTACCAACTGATTTGTCCTACATAGCAGGAGGATTTTATGGGTGGGCACATTCAGGCAGCTGTACCTATACCAAAGTATTCCATTGTGCATCAACCCAGAATTTAATACAATGGCTCTATACCAAATCCTGTGCAAATATTCCCTACAATACAACATTGACTACACTTCAGAAGCGCTTTATTGGTTGTAAAACACTTCGGAAAACCTCGGGGTATGAAAGGTGCACCATAAATGCAAACCTTTATTTATTTCATAGTCTTCTTGTTATCTCCCTCCCCCCCACTTCAAACAAAGATCCTTTACTATACGCCCAACCTTGACTTCAAATTCTCCTATTCACTTTCTCGCGTGTTCAATGGCTTCCGTTCTTCCACTCAGTGGAATGTGAAAAGATTTTCCTCTTGTTCTTTTGTAATGAGAAGATCTGCAGAGATGGAAGTTATCTTGGTGCTTCCTTATTGTAATGCGAGAAGAGGGAGATAAAGGATGCATTATCAAATGCTGAAGAGGTGAATCAGAAACCACCATCACCACCGAGAGTACATAGCTTCAACTTCCATGGCGATATCAGCAAAAAAGTATCTGGGCGGGATTCTCCGGTCGCCAAGATGTCGTTCAGCGATCGGCCGCAGTACACAATTCTGACCAAATCGGGGGCGTCGCCGCTTTCGTGATGCTCCGCCCCCTCCAAAGCCACCATGTTGTGTACTGGGCTACTCGCATGTTGTGAAAGCGGCATACTCGCAGAGAACGCCGCGCGCCATATTGACAGCCTGAGGACGTTGCCTGAAGCCCACCCTCCCGATGCTCCACCCCCGGCCGGCTGAGTTCCCGATGGTGTGGGTCTCTCATGGTCTCACCCGTCGAGAAATCGGCATTGCGGTTGCGGACTCCGCTTAGCGCCGCCACAGTCTGGGGAGGGCCGATCCGTGGGCAGGGGGGCTTTGTCAGGAGCTGGAGGCACTGTTGGGGGGTGGTCCAAGCCTCATGAGCCGGCCAGAGGGGGGGGGGGGGGGGGGGGGGGGCAATACTTTGCAGGCCAGGTCTGCGAGCAGCCGGCGCCATGTTGCACGGTGCAGCCGCTGCAGGCCGCTGCTGTGTGCATGCGTAGCCACGGACCCAGCAATTCTCCAGGCCGTATCGGCAGCTGGAGCCAGGTGCTCTACACTGCCGGCATGCTAGCCCCCAGCTGCATGGAGGATCGGTGGCCGTTATGCGCTGAATGTTCGGGCGTAAAACTCCACCGTTCCCACGCCGCCGTGAGGACATAGCCTCACAATCGGAGACTCCAGTCCTCTGTGTTCCACATACGTTAACTTGAAGTCAAAGTATATAAGCGTTATAAAAGTATAAAAAGATTTTCCTTACATTGGTTGGATCAAACTGTCCCCTTTCATAATATTTTAAGTTTTATACAATAGGTTCGTATTAATTACTTTCTTTATTAGAACCATGGTGTAGCCAATGTACCACCCCTCGGGAAAGGCAATGTCCCACCCCTCGGGAAAGGCAATGTCCCACCCCTCGGGAAAGGATGTCCCACCCCTCGGGAAAGGCATGTACCACCCCAGCGCTGCGACAATGGATGAACAGACATCGCGTGACAATCGTCAGGCAGGAATGTTCCTTTCCAGTCAGGGAACACTTCAGTTGAGGAATACGCAACCCTGACTGGCCCCATCACGTGGTCCACCCAAGGGAAATGCCCATGGTAGCCCCTACAGGGAGGGGGGGGCGCCGTGTAGGAACCACAGAGCGTACCGCCAACATTGGTAATGCCAGCCACCTGTACCACGGCCAGAGGGATGGGTGCCGAGTCCAGAAGCCCCCACCATGCCGGGCACCGGCGGGGCCGTGGCAGAGTGCCGGTGGAACTGCCAAGGGTGGGTGTGGGGATGGTGTAGAAGGGGAGGGGACATGCGGGGGCAGGGGCTGCAATGCAGGCTGGGGCAACTGTGTAGCCCAGTACACACCATGCCTACATGTCTGCCTTACACTCATACAGATAATCAACTTCTGAATCCAACCAGGCATGGTGGCCTTCATCCTGGCTGCCGCAGCCCTGGGTGATGCACTGAGGCTGTATGAGCAGGAGCTGCTCGAGGAGGATCCTGCAGCAGCAGTGCCTGCCTAGAGGAACAGGAGCCAGCAGGTGAGGATGGAGAGCCAGCTGCCCATCAGGCCAAGGAGGAGTTGGGAAGGAGGCGCCACATGAGGCCTCATGTGCACAGGATCTGCTGGACCGGGCATGTCGTTGAAGACTCCAGCTGGGCAGGGGGACAGTGCGACATGTCTGTCGCATCATGGCGTACTTGGAACCGCGGGGGCATTGGCAGGACACCCACTCCCAGTTACCATCAAGGTGACGGTCACCCTGAACTTTAACACCACCGGGTCCTTCCAGACGCTGAGTGGGACCTGTTTGGGATCTCGTACACCTCGTTACTCAGGTGCATCCATCCCGTAATGGAGGCCCTATATGCCTGGTCGGCACTATATATCAAATTCAATGTGGACCCACCCTATCAGGCTGCCCTGGCATCGGGGTTCGTCGCCATCCCCGGGATGCCACAGGTCCAGGGGATGAGCGATGGGATTCATTTCGCCCTGTTGCAAAAAGTAGCCCGGGAACCATTGGGCACTCCGATGGAAGAGGATGGCACCTGTGCAGATGACCTCCACAGCGAGGGGCTTGAATGCCACAACGCCACAGGCCGGTCTTCACAAACTGAAAAGGGTTCCACTTCATGAACGTGCAGCTGGTGTGTGACGTTGAACTGCGCATCATACATGTGTGCGCCCGATACACAGGCAGTGTGCACGACATATTCATCCTGGCACACTCGACGGTGCCTGATACCTTCCCGGTGCACCCCCGTAAGGGGTTGGCTCCGAGGCAACAGGGCTTATCCGCTGCTGTCGTGGCTGACGTCTATCCAGAGGCCACAGACCGATGCGGACACCTACTACAATGATATACATGCAGCGACCAAGGACGTGATCGAGCACTGCATCGGTATCCTGAAGATGTGATTAGGTGCCTGGACCGTTCTGGAGGGGCGCTCCAGTATACTTTTAGGAGGGCCTCCCACATCGTAGTGGCCTGCTGCGTCCTTCACAACATCGCACAGCAGAGTGCGATATGCTGGAGGAGGTGGATGAACGCCAAGCCTTATTGAGGAGGCGGATGCAGGGGAGAGTCAGAATGGGCAGGCATTGGGCCCGGGCTGGCATGGGAGGCCACACAACCTGTGCTCCTAGGCCGCTGTGCACGCCTAATTGCTCCAGGTTCAATGACAAGGGGGCCTGGCCGACAGCACGAATATCCCATCCTACCACCGGCTGACCACCTCTCTCTCTTGACCAGACATCATATACCACATTCCCCCACCCCCTTCCTGATTCCTACCTGTAGGTGCCCTGGGTTGGCGTAACAGCGGGTCTGGGCCTTTGGATGGAGGATGATGTTAACCCGCTGTATGATGAGCTCTGGTGCTCCACTTCGTTTGACAATGTCTAATTCCTGCCCACGGTAGCACTTTCCACCATCCACCTGGGTGATCCCTGCATGTAAGCTGGTCATTCCATGACGCAGTCCCACCGAACCCTTGAGGTGGCACAGATGGGGACGGGGTGCGGGTGAGCAGGGTGCTTTGGGTGAGAGGGAGGGGGCAGGGTCCCGGGGCGATGTGTGGCGTCTTACCCATTGTTCACACTCCACTGACAGAGCACAGAGGCAGGTCCGAACCTTTGTGCACAGATGTTTATTTTACAAAAAACATGTGAACATCACTACAGCAGTGTGTGCCCTAGCCTCTAATGCTATCCGATCTGCTGGTCCTGTGCCATCTTAACCGATGTCTACCTTCCTGGCCTTACAAGCCTTAGTGCTACGTCTAGCTGGGCCAGGTGGTACATCAGGAGTGGAGGTGGCCTGCTGCGAATCCCGCCCTGTGACCTGGGTCTGCTTTGGTGGATGTCCACTGGAGCGACCAGGCCTGGATGGGCCCGGTTGTCGCTCGGTTGTCCAAAGTGGCGTCCTGCCACCCTGTTCTGCCCACCGGATGTGCAAGGGACAGGAGGGGGTGTCCGACGCGTTGTGGCATTCAAGCACCTCGCTGCGGAGGTCATTTGCACGGGTCCCATCACCTCCTCTTCTTTCGGGGTGCCCAATGGTTCCCGGGCTACTTTTTGCAACAGGGTACAAGCGGAGCGAACTCCCTAGGCTCCCCCTGCCACCTGGCACCACCAATCCCGGAAGCCTGCTTTCAGCTCGACATGGGTCCAGATGCTCACGGCCATGAAGCAGAGAAACTGGGCCACCTTCTTCTGGGACTGTGTCACATCACTTAGTGATGATGCCACAAACCTCTGATACAGATTCAGATCAGCCAACGCCTGGGCAATGCTGCGAAGCCTTCAGCCTTAACCCGTTGTGACTGGGCCAAGCTCTGGTGCGTCACTGCAATTTTCAGGTCGCCCTGGTGCAAAGTTGCCTGTCCTTTGCCTCAGCCACTGCCCACACAGAATGTCCACGTCCTTGCACACACTGGCCCATGGCTGATACCTTCACCACCCCCCAAGGCCTCCACTGCATATGCCACCCATTCGCCTGGGTGGCACGCATTGTTGGCACTGCCTCCTGCCCCTGCAGATGGTTGAACTCCTTCAACTGCACCTTCAGGCGTGATGGTTGTTGACAGCCCGTCATGTAGTCCCTGGCCCTGTGTCTGCATCGCCATTATCGATGGGACCACCCTTTTCGGAAGCCTGTATGAGTCAGGCCATCCCAATCATTTTTGTAAAGATGCCATCAGCACATGTTAGTATTGGAATCTCAGAGCATAATTTGTGTTGTTTGGTTTCCGCCCTTTTCCTGGGGTGTACACTTCTTAAAGCAAACTCAGAGTTCAGCTGTATCTTCTTTAATTATAGCTGCTGTTAGAAGCTCTAATTATTGATGGTTTTTCATGTTTTTCGTTTATTAGAATCTTACTGGACTGCATCCAATTAATTTAGAAAATGAACCACGGTTCGTAACTTCTCTTTATGCAGGTAAACGTTGAAGCAGAACTGAAAGAAAGAGTAACACCGTGCACTTTGCTCTGGCTAAAATACTGGGCCGTGTGTCGCTGAAAAGGTTTATTCTCTTTATTATTGGATTTATAGGGCCCCGCTATCAATTCTTCTTTCAAGTCACTATCACGCCAAAGCTCAGTGGCAGCCGATATAAAACATAATCCATCAACAGCACTTACATTGTAGGCGCAGTCAGAGCCCATGCAAAATACATCAGCAGACGAAGCACACAGCAGTGACCAACAGAATGTGTGTGTGTTTTCAGACCCTCGTGTTTTATTTATCATATGCCCCTCTGTATACTTAAGGGCTAACATAATAACTTGCAAAAGATTGAAAATGATACGCAGGAATTTGTAAGTCCGGGTTTTATGGCCCCGCCCCCACCACAATGGACCCAGACAATTCTGCCCTTGGTGTGTGAAAATTGAAATTCCACAAGAGGTGAATGTGACGAAAACTGCTTTATCACAAAAAGGTGCAACTGAGGGCATCTGTTTCCCATTGATAATTGTTTAGCCCACCAAACCATTTGTGTGGATGACGACAAAACTGATTTTGTGGTCACATGGCAAAAAACTGGCTTGAGATCGAAAATATCTCATTCATTCACATGGCAGGAAGACCACAGAAAGGGGCGAAAAGGACGAACCATGCGTAAAAAATCCACCACAGACAAAGAGGTGGAGTTATTTCATTTACCTGCAATCTACCTAACCTGCACATCTGTGGACTGTGGGAGGAAATCGGAGCACCCGGAGGAAACCCACGCAGGCACGGGGAGAATGTGCAGACTCCACACAGATAGTGACCCAAGCCGGGAATCAAACCTGGGACCTTGGAGCTGTGAAGCAACTGTGCTAACCACTGTGCTACTGTGCTGCCGTGGGTGAGTTATTTCTGTTGCAGTTACATTATTAGAGTTGAGAAAATAAAGCTCTATTCTTTCTTTTAACGCAAACATATAAAAAAGTATGCCTTGTGTCTGTTGTTGAAAGTTACAGCCCTCGATTTCTTGAAACACACCTTCCTGCTTTGTTGAGAAGTGGGAAAGAATGGGAGACTTTCCATGACCTGTTTGTAACAAGTGTGTTGCGAGGAGAGGTGGAAATGCATGTACTGTTTCATAAATAGGATCAGGGCTATTTTAATCCAGTGCTTCAGTAAAATACCATGGGTTAAACTCTCATCCATTATTGGAAGGAAGTAATGACTCTTCACATGGTCCAGCATGGATGATAACACAAATTAGGTGAGAGGATCAATTTCTACGTTGACAGGAGAGTGGATATCGCATTCTGGATGGTATGAAGTCTACCTCATTTTAATTCTGATTAGCATTCTGTTATGAATGTTGTCACATCAATGTTGTGAAAGTAGTGGTGGCCACTGGGAAGATGGTTAAATTTGGTGTTAAGAAATACTCCTGTACCTCGAGGTTCCACATTTAGGAAAGCTAGTTACTAGCTTTGTTGCAGACAATTCCTGGGGTTGGTTCCAAGGCTGCCTCAGGGGACTTATTTGCCTAGACACAAGGTGTAATGCCTGATTTAGGACATGAATAAAGGACAACCCTTGTTTATTCGTATTCAATACACCAGTTGGGTGCATGTGCAGGCTTCTGGCCCACACACCCAACTTGAAAAGTACATCATTGGTAGTAAGAGACTTTTGGGACGTCCCAAGATCATGGAAGGCATCATAGAAATACAGATTTTACTTTTGACAACATTTACTTTTGCATTTTCATTTAACTGGATAATATTTATTGATTAAAAGAGCCACCGCCCAATACAATTATGAATGGATGGGGGCGGGGGGTGGGGGGAGGGAGGGGGGCGGTCAGAGGAACACTACTGAAAACTCCCAGGTGGAACCTTATTATAAGCCGTGCTGAAGTCCAAGTAGACTGTATCAAATACATTTCCCTCGTCTATATACCTGGGGCTAAATTCTCCGCACCCCGACGCCAAAGTTGCATTCGGCGATGGGGCGGAGAATCCAGTTTCACACATGAAATTGGAACCGGCGCCGGTTCCACGATTCTCCGCCCCCCCGCACCGTACTCAGGAGGTACGTCGCGCCAAGTATCCATCACCCGAGCCCATTGCCTGAGGCCCGCCCCGGCTATTCTCTGTCCCCTATCGGCCGAATTCCCAACGGCGTATTTCTAATGTGGTCCTGCGTTCGGGACGCTTTCGTATTATTCTATCACTCACAGTCGGGAACGGGCCGATCGGAAGGCGGGGGGTGGGGGGTGGGAGGGCCTCATTCGCGACTGGGCTTTTACTGTGCGGACGGTCGGGGTTGGGAGCACGGCCGTTCGGAGGCACTATTTCCGCGGTCCAGGTCTGAGTCCACCATGGAGCACGGCGTGGCCTCTGACCCGGAAGTGCAGGGGGCCGTATCGGCAGCTGGAGCTGCGAGCGCCATGGCAGCTGCCTGCTAGCCCCCTGCAAGACAGTGAATCTGTGGCAGTTTTTCTGGTGTAAAAGACCACAGTTTTCGCGACAGCGTGGGGACATAGTCCCGGAAATGGAGAATCCAGCCCCTGGTCACCTCTTCGAAAAACTCAATCAATTGGTCAGACATGACCTCCCCTTAACTGAACCATGCTGACTATTCCTCCCTTCTTGAGTAATGGTACCATATTGGCTATCCTCCAGTCCTCCAGCACCTCTCCTGTGGCCAGAGAGGAATTGGAAACTTGCCGGCGCCGCCGTTATTTCCTCCCTTGTCTCAACTGCCTGGGATACATTTCAGCTGGCCATGGAAATGTGTCTACTATTAAGCCAGCCTGACCACTCAGAACCTGCTCTCTCTGAACCTGGCTGAAGAAGTGGCAGAACAGCACCAATCAGAACGTGGTAGCTCTGAATTTGCTGAGTGCCAGTAAGAAAATATTTGCATTGAACCTCTCCTGTGGTTTGGCAGCCAAACAAAGAAATGGTTGTAGTTGTTGGGAGATTTGTTGGTGGGAGCAGTGTCTCTTGCCCAGATCATGAATTGTTCTGGTTTAGTACATGAACCTCCATAAACATGGGCTCCTGGAGCACGCTCAGGGTTAGTTAGTCAGTGGCCATGTACTAGCTCCAGTAGGCAGCATCTGAAAAGAGATACATGAAAGGCTGCCATTATGTGGAAAGAGAGAGAGACTGAGGTTGCACACTGGCCATCAGTAACACTCGCTACCTCTCGCTACTCTCAGCTCTGGGAGCAGAATGCCTCACTGACAGGCAATGGCAGAGAAAGGGTACAAATTTGGGGTTTCAGCTGCACTTCAGTTTCTGGGTTTCCTCTGTCTGTACTCGGCAAGGAACCTGCATGAGAATGGAACACATCTGGATGCACAATTCAGCTCCCCAACCACCCACCTCTAGCCTCTCAATATGCTCCCATTATCACCCGAAGAAACTGCTCTGGCTCCCTGAGCCCAAAGCTCCATCCAAGATCGCAAACTGAGCCAACATAGCTATTTCATACACAATATTTAGCCCGTCCAGCGACAGGAGACACAAGATGACCAATAGGCCGCTCACAGCCATCGATGGGGCTCCTGAGCCACAATGCGTACCTGCTGAGTAGTGCCACACTCAGTGAATGCAAACTGGAAGAGCCTGGAACAATGTCTAAAGACGCCACGCTCAGATGCATTCAGCTCCCTGACCATCCCTCAGGAGGACCTTTGTCAGGCTTACAGGAGGCAGCGTTAAATCCTTGGAGATCAGGAACCTTGGAGCAAAGTGCAAGATATGCATTGAAAGGTATTTAGTTTCAGCAGGGGGAGAGGCACAGGGATGCTTCGAGAGAAAGAGAGGGACACAGGCAGCTCAGGGTCATGTTCTAGCACCTGATCCCACCATTCTCAATCCGCTGCTGAACAGGTTAAACAGCAGCTATTCAGCACTGCTGTGGCTGCACTCCAGAGGTTGGGCTCCGAATTCTGTGTAGGCAGCTGGCCTCATTCACTCCACCCTTTGAGCCAGCGGTTGTGTTGCTCGCTGCTGGATAAGGTGATTGTTGTGTTCTTTGTGATTCTGTTATCAGGATGGATGTCGTAGTGTTCACAAAGACCACAGAATCTAAGCTCATTAACCAAGCTAACTTTTATTTGCACTACTTAAAGTAAGCTCAACTACATACTCCTACAGTAAACAATAATTACAGTAGTCTACACTCTACTACACTAGTCTCTACACTCTAACTCTAACTGTACTCTATCCTCTCTAGATTTATCCTCTGCACTCTACTTCAGCCTTCTCTCTCACTCCCAGAAGTCTGAGAGACAGTGCAGGGGCTAAAGTAGAGCACTCTTTCCAAAGTATAGCACTACAACTAGCTCCTTCTAGTGGTTAATTGTAACATGACATTAACTGTTTGTATGCTGAACATTTCTATACTGTCACAATGATGTCCATTTGACAGGGGCAGGTGAGGAGGATTAGGAGAAATGCAAGGCATTGACAACGCATGCAAGGTCCTAACATGGGAGTGTTACAACCCGAAACAAGGTCACGAGGCCTCGACCATTCGGTTTTCCCTTGGCCTCACCTGAATACTGTCATGAGAATGTCACTTTAAGAAATGTTTGTCTGCTCATGTTACTGCAGTGATGTCAGAGTGTAAGTGGAGCTGAGCTCTGGCTCTGCTTTTTAGTTTCACTTTGAGAAAAGCTTGGGTGTGTCTGTGTTTTTTTGGTTTCGTTTTAGTGTTGGAGCTGCAGTCAGCCACAGAAGGTGTAATATTGTTCTGTCTGCCATGTAAAGACTATCTCTTGATCATTTTGTGAATTCAGTGTGATAACTGTTCTCAGTAGTGAATTTAAACCTGATGTGCTTCTGTTAAAAGATTTTTTTTAATGTCTTATGGATGTTAAAAGGAAAGTTCAGGGATTACTTAGTGTTGTATTCTTTGGGGGTTGTATTTGAATTGATGGTTGCCGAGATATTCACTGTATGTTTTAAAAAGGTTAACTTGAGTTCATAGAGTAAACATTGTTTTGCTTTAAAAAAATACTTTTCGATTTCTGTTGTACCAGATCTGTAGAGTGGGCCGTGTGCTCCCCATACCACAATCTGTTAAAAGTTGTGGGTCAGGTGAACTCCATGATACACTTTGGGGTTCTCTAAACCCTGGCCCATAACAATACGATCATTCCTGATGAATGGTGGGGCTTAACCCTGAACCAGGAAGTCCTGTGGACATAAAGACCCCGACCCAAGTGGGGCAGGAGAATGTTCGGGGAGTGGTAAGTATAACTAGCTATTGTGTATTAAACTCTTTTTGTTCCACATCCAATATCACTTCCTCATGGTGGCTTGCCTGGATCCTACAGTGAGCAAAAAGGTTGCTGAGCTACAAGTACAAATAGCATTGTGGGAACATGTCGTGAAATGACAAATGTGGTTTCAAATGGGGAGGAATGGCTGCTTATCAGAGAAGGATTGCCAGTGTTCAGAAAAGATAGGGTGGGCAAAAATGTGGGGTGGGGTACTGTTTAGGGACCACGCTGCCATATGACAATTTTAGAATGAGCATGTGCTTTAGGGGCAAGGAAGACCAACGTGGCTAAATCTGTCTTGGGAGGCACGGTGGCACAGTGGTTAGCAATGCTGCCTCACAGCTCCAGGGACCAGGGTTCAATTCCGGCCTCGGGTGACTGTCTGTGTGGAGTTTGTACTTTCTCCCTGTGTCTGCGTGGGTTTCCTCCGGGTGCTCCAGTTTCCTCCCACAGTCCACAGATGTGCAGGTTAGGTGGATTCGCCGTGCTAAATTGCCCCTTAGTGTCCAAAAGGTTATGTGGAGTTACTGGGTTACAGGGGTAAGGTGGAAGCACGGGCTTAAGTAGAGCACTCTTTCCAAGAGCCGGTGCCGACTCGATGGGCTGAATGGCCTCCATCTGCACTGTAGTGATTCTATGAATCTAAATATCACAAGCAGAGACATTGGTTCCAGGGATTGGGGATTTTCCAGCTGCAAGAGGAGTTTCGATTGTTTTTGGAGTAAAGGAGATGAGGGGAGATTAACACCTGTCCCTAGCCTGAATAATGGAACTCCCTGGATTAACCTCACCACTGAAAGGTCCGAAATACTAACAGAATTAAATCTAGACTAAAGTTGAAGTGCTTTCTGAAAGTGCTAGGGAATGAGAAAGCACCCCCCTGACAGATTGTCGAGTGACTCGAAACACATCTCTGTCCCTAACATTAAAACAGCAGCCACCCACACACACTTATACCTCAATCCCCACAAAGCCTCACTCTTTGCTGAATTTGGGAGACAGCCAACATTTGTCGGCAGGGAGAAAGAGAGAGGGCAGCTGAGCCGAACAGATTGCATTAATGATAAAGTTAAATGCCCTAATCCAACCATAACAAGTAAATCCTGCCAAGGCAGTGAGGTCACAGAGCCAACACCACCCCTCCTCCCAACCCCCTTTTAGCCCAGTGCTCCCTAAGCCACAGGAAATTAGTTTCTCTACCAGTCTGAGGGAGAGTCCTTGAGCCACGGGCTTCCTGAACATGAAGCCACAATCCCACGGCTCGCACAGAGATGAAGCCTGTTTTTAATATTTGATCTAAAGGGTGACAACAGCTCCAAAGACAGCTCCGCAAGTGAGGTCACTTAAGGAGACAGCACTCATCAGCCAGACAGTGTGGTAATACCAGGTATTGCGGTATCTTAGAGGCCAACGCCGTTGGTTGAGACCCTGGAGTCTACTATTGGCTGTGTGAAGTAGCTCCGCCCTGAAGGCGGGGTATAAGAGATGGTGCCGTCCCAGCAGCCTTCACTTTCTGTAACGAAGCTGCTGGGGATCAGTTCTAGTGCATTAAAGCCTCAGTTACTGAATACCTTCGTCTCGAGTATATTGATTGCGCATCACACAGTCTCATTAATGAAAGAAATATTGAATTATTGTTTGTGCTCATTACACATTGAGAAAGCCGCTTCCATCCCACTGGCACTGGGCAATATGGGGTCCTCTCACATGCAAAATATCATCAAACCAGGCCTTCTTTCAACTTTCTGAACACTCACCCGTGAAGCGATGGAGCATCCATGACTGACACTTTGCAGTAACCTCTTGTTTGAGGACAAGAAAGAACCATTCGATGCACCTTCAAGTCTCAAAAAAATCTCCTCAAGTGTGAGGATTGGCGTGGAGTTCAGTAAACTGTTAGATCTTTGCTGCTGCTTTCGGCTCAGTAGGTGTTGAGGAGCTCAGTGCATTAAGACTCACGCCGCACCTGTTTCAACATGTTCTGCCCTTCTCTAAGACCTTTTAGAAACCTTAGGATTGGTGAGAGAGTTACACTGATTGTCCACCCTGAGTTGTGTTGAAATGCTGGTAGTGATGAGCCTTCTTCTTGGTCCAATGCATTATTTATGGTTTGTGGACACGTTTCCAGAATCGCAGATCAACAAGAAATCCATGGGCTGGGAACGGTGGCATTTTACGCCAGAAAAATGGTGCAAAACGTGCCACTGATTCCCCGTTTTGCTGGGGGCCAGCAGGGCGGCAGCACAGAGCACCCGGCTCGAGCTGCCGATACGTCCCGGAGAATTGGCGGGTCCGTGGCCGTGAGATAAGAAAGTAAGTTGGCAAATAAAAGGGTTTCACAACAGATGTAAGGGTTAATGTAAGTGAGAACCAGGCTGAACATAAAACGTTCAGAGGGAAATCGAAAAAGGAAATTAGAGACGCAAAGAAAAGAAATTGCCAGCTAACATTTTCTGTAAATAAATTTAGAGTACCCAATTATTCTTTTTCCAATTAAGGGGCAATTTAGCATGGCCAATCCACCTAAACTGCATATCTTTGGGTTATGGGGATAAAACCCACGCAGACACGGGGGAGAATGTGCACAATCCACACGGACAGTGACCCAGGGCCGGGATTCAGACCCGGATCCTCAGCGCTGCAGTCCCAGTGCTATCCACTGCGCCACATGCAGCCCAATTGTTAGCCAACATAAAGAAAAATCAAAAAGTCATCTGAAGGCATGTAAATAGTAAAAGGTAACAAGTGGAGGGTTGAGCTGATTAGTGACACAAAAGAGATCTACGCACGGAGGCAGAGGGCATGGTTAAATTAATAAATGATAACGTTGTATCTCTCTATACCAAAGAAGAGGATACTTCTAAAGTCAGAGTGAAAGAGGACATAGCTAAAATACTCAGTGGCCAAAAAACCGGAAAAGCAATGACTAGAAAGGCATAAGGTTGGTAAATCACCAGGAATAGATGGGATGCATCCAAGATTGCAGAGGGGAGTAAGCATGGAAATTACAAAAGTACTGACCACAAACCTCAGAGCCTCTGCAGGTAAGCGGATGGTGGTCGAGGACTGGCGAATCGCAAAGGTTACACCCTTGTTCAGAAAAGAGCATCAGGATTATTCCCAGCAACTGCACGCTAGTCAGTTTAACTTCAATGGCGGAAACCTTTTGAAAACGATAATCAGGGATAAAATGAACAAATCTGGGAAAAGTGTGGTTTAGGTAAGGAATCCCAGTATGGACTTGTTCAAGCTAAGACATGTTTAACTTTGTCTCACTGAACTCCAGGCTTCCACACAAGTAATTTCAAATTCAGCTTTCAAAATTCACACCTCCAAATCTCTTACATTATGCTGTCCCTCTGTTGCTTCCATCAAGTTTGGCTTTCAGGTTTTGCACCTCTCCCTTCAGAAGTCCTTTGTTTAAAAGACGCTTGCACAAACTCTGAAGTTCAGCCACCGATTTCCACAATTATTTCAAATAATGTCTTCCATCTGCTGGTAATTTCTCACAAATCTTAGCACTACCGCAGACATATTTCTGGCCTCTCACACGATCCAATGGCTTTTCAATTCTCACTGACTGAACAGTAATCTGTTCTGGTTGCCAGTTTCCTCTAATTCAGACTTCTTGGAAAATTCTCTTTATTTCTCTAACTTCCTTAACTAGCTGGACTTTAATTTTCCAGCATCTGTTTTCTTCACCATCCAGCCCATCGAGTCTGCACTGGCTCACTGACAGAGTCCCACTCCCCTGCATTACCCCCGTAACCTTGCACATTATTTCTTTTCAGATAGCAATCCAATTCCATTTTGAATACCACGCTCGAACCAGCCTCCACCACCAATTGCGGAATTCACCGCAATTCACCGCAATTGGGCCGACGACGGAGCCAAGAACGGCACAAACCACTCCAGCGGCGGGCCAACCGGAAGTTGCGGAATTCTCCGCACTTCTACGGGCTCGGCCGGGGGCGAAGTGGTTGGCGCCGCGCCAACCGGTGGCGCAGGGACTGCGCGAGTTAGCGCATGCTCAGAACCACCGGCGTGGTTTAGCACATGCGCAGATCGGCCGGCGTATTCTGACTAATGCGCAGGGGGGTGTCTTCTCTGCGCCGGCCATGGCGGAGCCCTGCAGGGGCCGGTGGGGAAGGAAGGAGTGCCCCACGGCACAGGCCCGCCCGCAGATTGGTGGGCCCCGATCACGGGCCAGGCGGCGGACAGATCCCCCCGTATCCCCCCGAGGACCGCACTAGCCAGCCTACCAGCCATATCCCGCCATGTGGGACCATGTCCAATCCATGCCGGTAGGACTGGCCAGAAACCGACAGCAGCTCGGCCCATCGGGGCCCGGAGAATTGGCGGGGGGCCACTGCCAACAGACCTCGACCGGCGTGGCGTGATCCCCGCCCCCGTCCAAAATCCATCGCCGGAGAATACGGCAGCCGGCGTCGGAATGGCTGGGGTGTCGGAGAATCCCGCCGAAGAACTTTTATTCCAGACCCCAAACACCTTCTGCATGAAAAAGCTTTATTCTCGCATCACTTCTACTCGTTTTTCCCCATTATTTGGAAATTAGTCCTTGGTGTACTCGTGAAAGGGAACAGTTTCTCACTATTTACTCTGGCAAAACCCCTAATGGTCCTGAATAGCTCTATAAGACTCCTCTGAGCATTCTTTTCTCCAAAGATAACAGACCCCACTTCTCCAATGCATCTTCATAGTTCGAGTTGCTTATTCCTGGAACTATTTAAAAAGGAATTTATATCACATGAGCAAAGACATGCAAAAAATAAATATATATTTTACTTGTGTGATTGATCCTGTATCCAACAATAACATGGTGCCAACATATTAAAATATGATAATTTATTATAGGTGGTATTTATTTTAAGTCCCATACGGATTGAATATACTCTGCAAGTATATTAAATATGGCAGATTTCATCTGCCCAGTTTTGACAAACTTCAAAATACCACAAGTAAAAATTAACTGAGGATAATGTGAAGTCCTAATGCATCACCTCAATCATATCGCAAAGCGGTTTTGAGATTTTGACTCTTGTGGTGGCATGGATGAGGGATGGGGAAAGTTTTGAAAGTGAGGGGTATGAGGGTTGAGGAAGCATATTTGTTTTTAGATAAACTGGGACAAAGCCCTTAAACAACCTGCCTCTGCACATGACAGCCCCTGTGCTGCCTCAAGACGTATTCCCGGGTCGGTTAGCCCGACTCCAGCCTGTACCCGTCATCCTGACTATGAAGGTCCCGCGTTTGCTGGCACTTTCTTCTGAGTCGGGTGGACCGAACTGTGAATTTTCCAACTCATGCAACCCGCTTCCAGGACGAAAATCCAGGCGCTATTGTCAAAGTCACTGTGCTAACATCTGCCTACTCACTGTGTCGCATTTGTTGAGCAAATCAGCTACAACGATATAATTGTAACTCAGTCACCTCATGAAATAATTAGTCAAGTATATTGTTGATTGATTGATAGCTGAGCCAAATATAGGGAAATAGCTGTAACTTACAAAGCGAAATAATTAATGCAAATAGGAGTCTAATGAGCAACAAAAATGTAATCACCCATCAATACATGGATAAAAATTTATTTACCAGCTTTTAAAACTTTACTTGCAGCGCTTTGAAATAATATTTCACGCTTCGGGGATAATTATTTTTGTTCTGAAATTCACAATTGCCATATCTATTTCAATGTATTTTACGGCCTGTGTGACACATCTATCCTGTGCATCAATTTTAATTAAGTCGACATGTGCATACGGTGACTGATTCACAAGCATTAGATCAAAACTGATTGTGACAATAATTCTGCTGCAAATCGAATAATCTATTTTTTCCCATCAATTTTAAAACTGAATTTTCATGGAAAAACTGAACCTTGAATAATGTTGGAAGGAAATTACTGGTTTTAAATTCATTATGGAACTTTGTACAGAGGCTTCATGAGATTACTCCTCTGTTATGTGGCACTGCTGGGAGGGAAGCTCGTGCTACGCAGAATCCAAGAGGTTATGGGCAATGATGAGGGAATGGCTGTTCTTACTTATGAATTTAACATGTCATGCGAGAGTGCCTTTAAGAACTGGATGTTTAAGCAATGTACCTTTAAGAAAACAGTGATGTCATAGAGTGGTGGAGCTCAGCTCAGTTCAGCCATTTTGCAGTTTAGTTTGGCAGGTTTTTAAAAAGAGCTGGTGTGTGTCTGTGTGTTTCCAGAGAGCTGCAGGTTTTTAGTTTCAGTTTGAAAAGAGCTTGTGAGTGTCTGTGTTTTGCAGTGAGCTGGATTTGCTGTGATGTCTGCCATAAAAGACCATCTCTGGATCATTTGGGTGATTTAAACTCATAATAGTAAAACTTTTAACCTGATGTGATACTGTTTAAAAGTGTTAAGTCTCTTGGAAGTTTGAAGGAACAGTTTGAGGAATTATTTACTGTTGCAATATTTTCTGAGTCGTCTTTGAAGTAAGGGGTGTTAAAAGATCCAATGTTTATTTAAGATGTTAAGTTGAGTTCATGGAATAAACAGTGTTTTGTGTTTAAAAACCCACGTGTCCATAATTGTAATCCCACACCGAGAGAAAAAGCCACGTGCTCGGAAAAGCAACAAATCCATTAAAGGGAGAGGTTGGTTGAACTCCATGATACATTTTGGGGTTCTGAAAGCGCTTCGCCCATAACAAACAACATTTAGTCAAGCGAGGGGAGCCATAGAGTCATAGATGTTTACAGCATAGAAACAGGCCCTTTGCCCAGCTTGTCCATACAGTCCAGTTTCTATCACTAAGCTAGTCCCACTTGCCTGCATTTGGCCTATATCCCTCTATACCCACCCTGCCCATGTAACTGTCTAACTACATTTTAAAAGACAAAATTGTATCCACCTCTACCACTGCCATTCCAGATGCTCACCTCACTCTGTGTGAAGAAATTTCCCCTCTGGTCTCTATTGTATCTCTCCCCTCTCATCTTAAACCTATGCCCTCTAGTTCTAGACTGCACTATCTTTGGGAAAAGATGTCGACTATCGACCTTATCTATGCTCCTCATTATTTTATAGACCTCTATAAGATCACCCCTAAGCCTCTTACGCTCCAGGGAAAAACGTCCCAGTCTATCCAGCCTCTCCTTCTAACTCAGACCATCAAGACCTGGTAGCATCCTCGCAAATCTCTTCTGTACTCTTTCTAGCTCAACAATATCCTTCCTATAAGAATATTCCATGGGAGTTCGACAAGTTTCTTAAAAGTCTGTTTATTCAGCAATCAACATTACCTACACAAGGCCCGGTGCACCTCTCTCCTTTCTTGTCAGCCCCACACAGGCTGAACTTTATGTCAGTGCTAATACGCTACCATGCGCAGAGTGGGAGAGCTTTCAGCACCAATGAGAACAGTAAAACAATCATCCTCAACTGGATGTGTCAAGTACAGGTTACTACACCTCCCACCCACCCAATGTCCAAATCTCCTCCCAAGGATGACCACGGAGGAGGAGAAAAACAAAGTTCAAGGAAAATGAAGAGGACAAAAATCGGTGTAACACCTTTAGCGGCCAGGCGAAAAAGAAGAAAAGCAAACAAAAGAGCATTTTAGTTCCCAGATGACGCTACCGAACAGGGAAGCAGGACAGGTCGGAGTGTACGCCACCGATCAATACATCAGGGCCGACAGCCCCACCAGCCGTGCAGGGAGTGAAGTCGTCAACAACCAAACTCAGGGACAGCACGCATCATGGTGTCGGACCCAACAACCCACGGCTCAATCACATGGCATTTCTTCAAGACACAGAGGGACCAGGTGGGGAGCCAACAGACAACATCCAGGTCGACATCCCCAAACACCCATCACAGCACCAATGTGGAGAAAGGGGAGCTACAGCACCCCAAAGTTCTTCCTGCACATGTCTCACAGTCACACAAAACCACACTGCAAAGAACAACAAAAAACAAATGGCCAAGTTCCTCGCACACCGCCGCAGAACACCCAGCCAACGTCAACGGAGTCTTCAATGTGCTCACCCACACAGCTGGCCCCCGTCCGCAGCATTTACCACCCGCCAGTGTCTTTAATCGTCAATTATCAGTCACAGGCAACCAGCAGCTCACAGACAGGAGCCCTGTAGCACAACCCTCTGACCAACTGGTCACTGGACAGTCCAGGCAACACTACACCACGCTCACAATCCGAACAAAATTCCAACAGGTGGCATCAAACTCAAAAACGGTCTCCCTGGTGGGCCACTCTGCTGCAACAAATCGCATTGCGTAGCGACAGCAGACAGGAACAGACAGAAACATTGCTCAACCCTCAGCAGAAGCCAGTCAAATGATGCTGCACCCGGTACTGCCGGATCCTGCAGGCCCCAGGCCTCATCAAGTGTATGCACTCCACAGGCCGGCAGCATTACCTCTGCCTGGGGCCTGCCATCCATGTCCTCACAGGCTCTGAAAAAGCACCAAACCTTAGTCCACACAAAAAAAAAAATTGGGGGAGGTGATTCGGGAAGTGCCAGCAGCACTAATTCACCCTCGTCGCCAGTTTAGTAAAGCGAGGGGAGTCCAACAGGTTTTTATTCAGCAAACAACATTACATACACAGCCCCTACCTCTGGAACAGAAAGTCTGGGTTCACATCCAACTCCAGTACATGTTAGCCATGGAAGAAGTGTTCATAACGCAGTTCAATGAGTCGATAATCAGTTCAGGCATCCTTCCAACACTTTCCCACTGATCCCCAAAGGAAAAAAAGAGCGTGTGTGCATGAAGATAGGCTAAAAGAAAAGCTGGGAATACCAGCATTTCCTGCCTAACCGTAATTGCCATTGAAAGGGTGGCGTTGAGCCAACTTCTTGAAACGCTGCAGTTCATGCAGTGTACGTACACATACCTTGCTGTTAGAAAGTTAGTTCCAGAACATTAACGCAATGGCAGTGATTGAATGGCGATCTAGATCCATGTCAGGGTAAAACATAGAACATAGAACATACAGTGCAGAAGGAGGCCATTCAGCCCATCGAGTCTGCACCGACCCACTTAAGCCCTCATTTCCACCCTATCCCCGTAACCCAATAACCCCTCCTAACCTTTTTGGTCACTAAGGGCAATTTATCATGGCCAATCCACCTAACCTGCACGTCTTTGGACTGTGGGAGGAAACCGGGGCACCCGGAGGAAACCCACGCAGACACGGGGAGAACGTGCAGACTCCTCACAATCAGTGACCCAGCAGGGAATCAAACCTGGGCCCCTGGCGCTGTGAAGCCACAGAGCTAATCACTTGTGCTACCGTGCTGCCCATGGATGTGTGTGACTTGGTGGGGAACGTACAGGTGGTAGTGTTTGTTGTAATATCCCTTTAAGGTGTCGCAGCATATCATCACTCATAGTGATGCCATGTGATCCAGCCACGGTTTAACTTTTGCCTGTGAGCAGAACACAGCACACACAGCCCTGCTGCTGATACCTTCAAGCTTTCTATCCATGCGTACATGTTGTCATGTATCTTAGTCCTAAAAAGTGAACCCACGATGTGTATAGGAAAGTTCTGATGAGAGTTGGTGCCTTTATATAATTGGAAAGCACAGCAGTGTTGCTGCCCTTACCCTTCGAGGTGATGGGGGGCATGTGTTCGAAAGGTGCTACTGAAGGAGCCTTAACACTGTACCTAGTACACATCGCTGCCACTTTATGCCGATGGTGGGAGGAGTGAATTTTTGAACGGTCAGATGAAGTACCAGTCAAGTGAGCTGTATTGCCCTTGATGGTGTTGTACTTATTAAGGGCGCGATTCTTCGGCCTCGTTGCGCTTTCGCTCGAGTGAAACAAGGCCGATGAATAGCGGGAGAGGCCGAAAATGAGAACCGCGCCAGGCGCCAAACAGTTTGCGATGCAACCGGCCCGCTCCTATAGGAGAAATCGGGTCCCACTATAGCGAGCTGAGAAACCAATTATCACCAATTATCGTGGGCAGCACGGTAGCATTGTGGATAGCTCAATTGCTTCACAGCTCCAGGGTCCCAGGTTCGATTCCGGCTTGGGTCACTGTCTGTGTGGAGTCTGCACATCCTCCCCGTGTGTGCGTGGGTTTCCTCCGGGTGCTCCGGTTTCCTCCCACAGTCCAAAGATGTGCAGGTTAGGTGGATTGGCCATGATAAATTGCCCTTAGTGTCCAAAATTGCCCTTAGTGTTGGGTGGGGTTACTGGGTTATGGGGATGGGGTGGAGATGTTGACCTTAGGTAAGGTGCTCTTTCCAAGAGCCGGTGCAGACTCGATGGACCGAATGGCCTCCTTCTGCACTGTAAATTCTATGAAATTCTACCACCTAAGCTCTATTTCCATACAAATGATGGGAGTGACCCCATGTCCAACACCTCCCGTCTTTCATCGGCCTCCCCAGCAAGTGGTCACGCCGGCGCCAATTAGTACTTTTTAAAAATGTGAACCTGGCGGAAGGGCTTCTGTGGGGAGCCGAGGAGGTGAGTAGCCATTTTTTTTCACAGGCAAAGAGCCCGGTGGTGCCGGGCTTGCCATCCCAGTGCTTGGCGGGCGGTGGGGTACCCTCGGCTGGGGTGGCACCCTCCGCATGGGTGGGCCGTCATTTGAAGGGGATGGCCCTGAGGAAGGGGGGAACCGCAAGTGGCTTGACCATGCCAACCCCTGGATCATGTGTACCCATCTCGGTGGGCAACCATTGTCCCTGTTCGTCAGCCCCATGACCACTGACCACCCAGAAGCCCCAGCGGCTGCTGAGCCTTCTGGCCATGCGACCAAAGGCTTTTGATAATAGGGATTTGGCAATCATGGTTAAGTGAGCACTTCACACAACCCTGGTGGATTCCCATGGGTGGGCGGGCCATATAGCATGTGGGAATCATCGCCTAGCATCCCAATCAGACTGTGGTGCCTAGACACTGTACCTGAACACTGCAGGAGGCAACAGCACACACGCAGCTGCCAACCTCCGAACACCCAGGGGATGGGACACAGCTCTGGGTCATGTCGCCAACCGGAGGGTGGGTCAATGCAACAGGGAGGGGACCAGCGCACAGTCCAGGTTAAGCTATGTGCGGTTATTTGGGGTACAGGTTCTGCGGGTCTGTTGAGGGTGGTCCGCTGTGGCCAGAGGTGCGTGGACAGGGCTTTCCGGGCGTGGGGGAGGAAGGGATCAATGGTGGGTCCTGGGGTGGGAGTCACTGCTGTTTGTCAGTCTGACACCCTCTCCCAATTCCTTACAGGTATTGAACGGTATGGGTGGTATTTTGGACCCCGCAGAACAGGCCCTAGTGGTGCTGCTGGTAGGCCGGGCGGCCAGGTGTGGGAGACAGCGGCAGCAGCAGCATCTGAAGATGCTCAAGCTGACAGTCACGTGTGGGGAGCTGCCCAACCCCCAGAAGACCTGGCCGCCCATCAGGCTAAGGAGGGACACAGAGGGAGAGGCCAGTGACGGCCCTGGATGTACAGACGTCGCTGGTCCTTTGAACAAATGACAGCTAGAGCATGCCGCAGGATGCTCCTCCTCAACAAGCAGACGATGCGCGCCTGTGCCAGGTCCTTGCAGACTTGGCACCACGTGGAGGAGGAGCACACCCGTTCCCGGTGGCCATCAGGGTCACTGCAGCTCTGCACCTTTACGACTCAGGATCATTCCAGGGCTTGAGTGGGGACCTTTGTGGTTTCTCACAGGCCACAGCCCATAGGAGCATCTGGCAGGTCACGGGTGCCCTGTTTGCCTGGACGGAAAACTATATCAACTTTGACATGGACCAAGCCCAATGCGCAAGCAGCATAATTCTCCGCCATCGCCGGGATGCCCCAAGTCCAGGGGCTGATATACTGCACGCACGTCACCTTGTGCTCACCCGGCCATCTGGGAGTGGCCTACGTTAGCAGGAAAGGGTTCCACTCCCTGAACATACAGCTCATGTGTGATCACCAATGCAGATCATTCATGTCTGTGCATGCTTCCCCCCCCCACCCGCCGAGTGTCCATGACAGCTACATCCTGGGGCAGTCGGTCATCCCTGGCCTCTTCGAGGACCACCGCAGAATGGGCGGCTGGCTCTTGGGAGATAAGGGGTACCCGCTGATGACCTGACTAATGACGCCAGTACGAAGGCCGGAGACCAATGCGGAGACCCAAGTCTACGAGGCCCATGTGGCCACCCAGGCTGTCATTGAGCTGTTCATCGAACTGCTCAAGATACTGTTCCGATGCCTCGATCACTCCGGTGGTGCACTGCAGTACACTCCCCCCCCCCCCCCCGGAGGGTCGCCTGCTTTATGGTGGTCTGCTGTGTCCTCCACAACCTTGCACAGCAGGAGGGTGACGTGGTGGAGGTATGGGATGCGGAACATGTGCCCACCTCCGAGGAGGAGGGCGAGGATGATGAGAAGGCACCAGACAAAGCAGCGGCTGGAGGACGGGCCCGGGAAAGAACCAGAGGACCAGCGGCTGCAGGACGGATGGCAGCGGCGAGTGCCCGGCAACCCCGGAGGGCCAGGGAGGCCCTCAGACCCGCCTACTTCACATAGGGCATGGCCTTATCTATCATCGCTACATGACCCAACCTCCCCCACCCCCATTTCCCACCCTCTCGGGTATGTGTAACATCATTCCAGGGTGCTGGGACTGTGTCGGCACTGTCAGTGGGTCACTGTCGAGGGCAGGGGTGGGTGATGATAACCCGCAGAGAGCTGGGCGCTGTTCCTCCTCAATCTATGCCATAGTCTGACCACCACCTGTCTGCTGAGTGCTCGCTCACACCCATACCACCTGCACGCGATGTGCCCGGGATGGAGGAGATGCCTGGAGAGATGGGTCAAGGATTTGGAAGTCGGCCCGGATTGCGGGAGAAAGTGACAGAGGCGTCATACTGCTTGTGGTCAAGGGATTTTAGTGTGTCACAAGATGTACAACAATTCCCCATTCTCCAATGGTGTTGCCCCACTCCCCCCACCACTCCCTGACACCACCTCACCCCCTACCTACACCCCACCCTCTACCCCCCTCCCCCTGGGCCCTCAGTGATCCTCAACGTGCTTAGCTTCCTTGCTCCATTGCCACATCTCGGTGTGTCCCCAGGATGCACATCGGAGGTAGAGGCAGCCAGCTGCTCACCATGTCCCATGGCCTTTGTCCTTTGGGGGCTCTGGGGCCAAGGCCCCCCCGGCGCACTGTTCGATGGCACATGCACAGCCGTGCAGCCCTGTCCCGTGTGCTGTGGTCTCATCAGAGGGGTGGAGCTCAGGGAGAAGGTGGCAGCCATCCCCACTCCGTGAGATTGGTCTGGGTTGGCACTTAGCACCCTCATCTCCCGCTTGGTGCCCATCAGGCTCCGGGTTCACCTCGCGAAGGGGGAGGCAGCTGGTTTGAGCCCCGTCTGCCCTTGCATCCTGTGGCTCTGACAGACTTGGCAGCTCTCCGATGTCTGCACCATCGTGTCGACGCCCTCAGCGATGCTCATCAATGACTGGGCCATGCTCTGCGGTACCTCGGCAATGCCCACCTGCGACTGGGACAAGCTCCTCAGTGCCTCACCATTCCCATCTGAGAGTGGGACATGTTCCACAGCACCCCATCAAGGTCAGCCTGGTACTGGATCACGTCCCCCAGCAAGTCAGACATTCTACCGAGGCCCTCAGCCATGGCTGTCACCGACTGCACCACGTCTTGGACACCTCCACTCATGCTGCTGATGTTGTGCATCAGGCTTTCCAGTAAGATCGCCAACCTAACTATGTTGGCCTCAGTGCATGCATTGCCGGGGTCATCTCCTGTTGCCGTAGCCTCGGGACTCCTCAGGTCAGCCAAGCATCTGCTGGAGTGACGCTGACATTTCCCTCTGAATGTCCTGACCCCACCCTATCGTCTCCATCAGCCCCGAGTAAACCTGTGCCAGGGGCGCAGCATCAGGCTGGGACCCAGCTGGGTCCTGGGATCCAGCAGGCATCTGACTGCTGTCTCACCTGGGGGCTGCTGCCTCCACCTGATGTACATCAGCAGCAGTGTGGTGCTCACCAGATTGTGCCCCAGAAGCCTGTTCACTAACATTGCCCACTGAGATGTGTGTATCTGTGCAGGTGGAGGGTGAGGATGACAGCAATGCTGTGTCGATCGTGGTATCCTCAGAGCTCTCCTCTGAGGTGGTCTAATGGGAGGCAGGGGAGGGGCCACATGGATGGGCTGGTGCCGTCGGCTGGAGGACCTGTGGGAGAATGGACATGTGGTCAGTGGGAGGAATGGGTCAGTCAGTATGGCAATAACAATTCACGTTTGACAGGTCCTCCGGGTGGAACCCGGTGGATCCTCACCTCTGCGGGGTCCACCAACCTCCGCAATGGTGACCGCTCTTCCCTCGGCCACCTCAGTCACCTCCAGAGTTCGTTCCTCGAAGGTGGTGAGGAGTATTATGGCCGGAACTCCTCTGCCAGTCTGGGCCCTCTCCCGGCAATTGTGGGAGAGCTTCTCCTGAGGAGACACAGAGAGGGCATCGTTAGCCACACGAGTGGTTCACAATGGTGGAAGGGGGTGTATGATGGAAAGGTTGAGGGGGGTTGAAGGGAGGGTTGGGGGTTGCACGGAGGGTTGAGGGGGGACGCTTGCATGGTCGTGGGAGGGTGGGGCGTGGCGGTGTCCAATCACACATGCTGCGCGGTCATTGACCTTCTTATGGCACTGGACGCAGGCCTCCTGGTCACACTCCCAGAGCTTACTGCTGCCTCCACTTCATCCCAGGCGGCACTGGCTGCCCTGTGGCTCACTCTCCAGGGTCCTCGGTGGAGCAGCATACCCCTCCTGTCCTCCACCGCATCTCGGAGCCTCGCCAGGTTTTGGGGCAGGTCTTCTCAGTGCCATGGCTGCGAGCTAAGTGAGGTTTGCTGAGTAAGTGCTGTTTAAGTATCCTTTCTTAGATAAAGAGACCAAAACTGCACACAATAATCAAAGTATGTTCTCACCAAGGCCCTGGGCAGCTGTAGTAAGACATCTTTGCTCCTGGACTGAAGTCCACTTACAATGAAGGCCAACATACCAGTTGCATTTCTACTTGATCACAGTACTTCCATGCTTTCAGTGACTGGTGTTCTCGGACACCCCTTTGTCCAACATGTCTCAATAACTTAAGTGAATAACTTAACTGCATCTGCCACGTATTTACCCACTCACTCAACTTGCATAAATCACCTTGAAGCCTCTTAACATCCTCCTCACTCCTCACCTTTCCACCAGGTTTCATGTCATCAACAAACTTGGAAATATTATTTTTGATTCTCTCCAAGGACATTGATGTATATTGTGAATAGCTGGGGTCCAAGCACTGATTCCTACGGGGCACCACTAATCACTGCCTGCCACATCGAAAAAGACCCATTTATTCCTACTCTCGGTTTCTTGTCTGCTAATCAATTCTCAAACCATATTACCCCAAACCGAAGGGCTTTAATTTTGAATTCTAACCTCTTACCTGCGTGGGTTTCCTTCGGGTGCTCCGGTTTCCTCCCACAGTCCAAAGATGTGCAGGTTAGGTGGATTGGCCATACTAAATTGCCCTTAGTGACCAAAAAAAAAAGGTTAGATGGGGTTACTGGGATATGGGAAGTGAGGGCTTAAGTGGGTCGGTGCAGACTCGATGGGCTGAATGGCCTCCTTCTGCACTGTATGTTCTATGTATGTTTTGTGGGGCATTATCAAAAACTTTCTGAAAATCTAAAAACACCCATCCACTGGTTCACTTGTCTATCTACGAGTTAAATCCTCAAAAATCTCTCGTAGGTTTGTCAAACATGAATTCCCTTATTAAATCAATGTTGACTTTTATTAACCTGTTGATCTTTTCTAAGTGTCCTGTTGTTGCATCCTTTATAATAGACTCTAACATTTTTCCGAATACTGACATTAGGCTAAACGGTCTCTAATTCTCTGTTTTCTACCTCCCTCCTTTTTTAAATGATGGCTTTACATTTGCCACCCTACAATCTGCCGGGACTGTTCCAGAATTGACTGAATTTGGAAGATGACAACCAATGCGTCCATTATTTCCATGGCCACCTCCTTCAGTACCCTGGGATGTAGATCATCAGGCCCTGGACATTTATCGGCTTTCAGTCCTGTTAATTTCTCCAACATTATTTTTCTAGTAATACTGACTTGCTTCAATTTCTCCTTCTCACTAGACTATGATTCCTGAGCATTTCTGGGAAGTTATTTTTGTCTTCCTCTGTGAAGTCAGAACTAAAGTAGTTGTTTAATTGCTCTGCCATTTGCGAGTTCTCTATTATAATTTTTGGAATGTAAGGGACCTACATTCATCTTATAAAATTACTTCTAAAATTCTAACAAGACTAGACAGGGTAGATGAAGGGACGATGTTACCAATGATGTGTGTCCAGAACCAGGGGTCACAGTCTGTGGATTCAGTGTAAATCATTTCGGACAGAGATAAGGAGACATTTCTTCACACAAAGAGTGGTGAGCCTGTGGAATTCATTGCCACAGGAATTAGTTGATGCTAAAACTTTGATTATATTCAAAAGGCGGCTGGATATAGCACTGAGGGAGAATGGGATCAAAGGTTATGGGGAGAAAGCAGGATTAGACTATTGAGTTGGATGATCAGCCATGATCGTGATGAATGACGGAGCAGGCTCGAAGGGCCAAAAGGCCTCCTTCTGCTCCTATCTTCTATGTATCTATGTGTCTTCACAAATTTTTTTCTTTTTATATACTTATGGAAGCTTTAACAGTCTGCTTTTATGTCACTTTCCATCTTACTCTATTTTTCCCATCTTAATCCATCTCTTGCCACTCCTCAGGCTTGCTACTTTTTCGAGCAATGTTATTGAACACCTCTTTGGATCAAATACTGCCCTTAATTTATTTTATAAGCAATGGCGGGAGCGCTCACCTATCTTTGTTTTTGTGCTAGGAAGTATGTATAACTGTTGCAATGCATATATTTGTTCCTTAAATATTCACCATTGCCTATCCACTGTCATGCCTTTTAATGAAGTTTCCCAATCTACCTTAGCCAACTCACACCTCACACCTTTGCCATTTCAAGATCACCTTTTTAGTTCATATCATGCTGAGGGACATTTGATAGTTCTTACCACACATGACATGAGGCACCAGAAGACTCATTGCTGTCAATTCTGGAATGTGTACATCTTTGTTTTGGTTTACTCACTGGCTGTTAATAATGTTTTCACTGATACGAGATCAAAAAAACACATACAACCTTCTGCTGATAGTTCACCATATTATGTATGCTAATTCTATATTTTTCTTAAGGACACCAATTCTTACAATATTGATTCTGTGAATCTTGACATGTTCCTTATAGAGGGTGGATATGGGAAGGTGGGAGGTGAGTTATTCAATGTTGTGTTCCCAGCATCTCATCTACTTCTTTTGCTGCAGTATTTGTGTGGGTGACTTAGTAACGTTTCTGGTCAGTGGTGACTCTGAGGGAAAATAAGAAATAAGAGCGTATTATATGGCCAATTGGGCCTGCTCCAGCATTCAGTATGATCATGGATGATCTTCAGCATCAACTTCACCTTTCCAACTTCTTCCCAAAGCTTTGGCTCATCCAAACCCCCCCCCAAAATCTCTCTGCTCAGCCTAAAATCTATTCAACTATGTAGCTTCTACGCCCCTCTGGAATAGAGAATTCCAATATTCACAATGTTCAGTAAAGAACTTTCTCCTCATCTCAGTCCTAAATGATCAGCCGCTTAACCTAACACTGTGCCCCTGCGTTCTAGGTCAGTGTTTTTCAATCTTTTTTGCCCGGGACCCATTTTAATCCACCACCCATGCTTTGGGACCCACGCTGGACGACGTTCGCGACCCATTATTTCTGCTTACCTTTAATGTGCCAGGTGCACCTGCTTGGTCCTCACAATCTCATGTGCTTTGTCATTCAATGTTATATTTGTGCTAAGGACTTCAGCTGATGATTGAAGTTCCCACTGCATTCGAGGTTTGACCTCGAACTCGCCATGCTTAGTCTTAAAATGCCTTTGAAGTTTTGAGGGTTTTAATCTTTTATATGCCAGTACTTCCCTGCATATAACACACATGAGCTTTGCATCATAATTTGCATTGGCACAATTAATAAACCCATACCTCAAGAAATCATCATTATGCTGCTTTGTTCCTGGTTTCAGCTTCGTCTTACTGGGTTGTTCACCAGAGGCCCTGGAGCTCACACCAGCATTCCTGGCAGCTACAAAATGGTGGAATGTCTCTCGTGCCCAGAGCACGTGACGTCAGTGTATGGGGCATGTGACCTGCTTTCTGTTGCCGCTTCTGGAGAGAGGATTCCATCGATTTGTTTTAAGAGTCTTCTTCTGGGTCAGCACGCTGATGTCAGGAGGAGTTGATCTGTCCCACTGGGCTCTGGGCCTGCACGCTACATGCGCGGGATGGCCGGCATCCTGAAAGACGGTCGCGGCCGGCATTTTGAAAAGCTGGTCGTGGACATTGGGCACTTCTTCCCATGATCGGGAATGCCATGACTGATGGCCCTGCGTCCCTCCCGACACCCGCCAGCGACCCACCCACTGATTGCGACCCTGAGTTTGAAAATGACTGTTCTCGGTTCCCCAGCATGCAGATACAACCTCTCAGTGTTTTACCTTGTCAAATTCCTTCAGAAAATTGTGTGTTTCAATGAGATCGGAGGCACAATTCAGCAACCCCATTGCACCCGGCGTAGAATCGTGCGAGAGCCCCAAATCTGGGCTTCGCGCCAGGCTGATCGTGAGTCCCCCAACTCGCTCTGCTCGGCGCAATCTGGATCACGCCCTTGCTGGGTGAAATCCAGGCTCCTTTAAATACATGGGCACCTGATTCACTTGCCGCCTGAGAGACCTCACCAGAGCGCTGTTTAGTGCTGGCCCACGCAAATGTGGCCAGTGTGCCAGGCTGGCATGCCAAAGTGCCCAGGTGCCAGGCTGGCACTGCCAGGGGTTGTCCCGGGACCAAGTAAGCACCTGCCTGCCAACTCACCATGTACCTTGTATGGGTACACCCAAGTCCCTCTGAACATGTGGACTAGAACATCCATCTTCAATGGGGTAGTATCCAGGAGGTACCCCAGAAGAACCACCGCCACACTTCCCCGCGTCTTCCAACACCACCAATAACCCCAGAAGTCCCACATAAGGACTGCATGGAAATCTCAGGATATTCAAACTTCTAATGGGTAATTAGCTGCACTGGGAACCTACCAACTCTTCAACTTAAAATGGAGACTTCAGATGGTTCCAACTCTCTTGATAGAATGGTTACCCAAGAAAAGTTAGAAGGATTAAAACCAATTATAACTCCTGGGTAACTATACGAGTGAAGCCTCCATTTCCTCTCAATCCCGCCCCCCAGCCACAAGTACAGCAAGCAGAGCTCCCACTGTACAGCCCCCACTAGAAAACCCTGACCACCCCACGTGCCCCTCACCCACCTTCTCTCCCATCTCGCTCCCATCTCACATGGCTACTCACTCTCTGCCCCTGAGTGCAACCTCAGCCTCTTCATCAACCCCGCCCCCCCAAAAAAAAATTAACCCACCAACTCATTTTATCACCCTCGGCCCATCCTACCTCATCCTCCAATCCATTCTACCACCCCCACCAATCCCACCTCCCACACTACCCACTTACCTTCTCCCTACCTTGTCAGAGTGACTGGGGTGTTTAACACTAGCTGGATTACAGCAGCTAGTGCCATCACAGAGGGGCATGGCTTAACTTCTCCGAACACAGTTACACCACACCGAAGAGCCCCAGGGGCTGGTATACTGCATATTTCTCACCAGGCCCAAGATCTAAGGGAGCTGAGAAATGTGTAGCTCCCAACTGAGGCAAGTAAAAATGAATGGAGTAGTGATCCGGCTGTGATTGTCACTCCTGCCTAGTTCTGGCACAGGTTGCGCTGCTTTTAAGCAAATATTCTGCTTTTTCTTTTATCCTTATCACCATAGTGAAGAACCTCATATTTCTCTACATTATACTCCATCTGCCACCTCCTTTCCCATTCTCTGAACCAGTTTATATCTCTTGACAGCCTCTTTGTGTCCTCCACACAGCTTTGTTCCCACCTCGCTTTTTACCATCAGGAGGTTTTTGGCAGGGCTTTGAATCATGGAAATGTTTTTGAATGGTAATGTTTTTGAATGTCGAGGGGAGGTGGTTCAATTCTTTCTTGCCGGCCAAGCCTTTTCAAATTCTAGAATTTGAATCATCGGCAGCCACAGGTGAGGTGCCTGAAGATTGGAGAGTGGCGCATGTTGTGCCCTTGTTTAAGAAGGGCAGCAGGGAAAAGCCTGGGAACTACAGACCGGTGAGCCTAACGTCTGTAGTAGGTAAGTTGCTAGAAGGTATTCTGAGAGACAGGATCTACAAGCATTTAGAGAGGCAAGGACTGATTCGGGGCAGTCAGCATGGCTTTGTGCGTGGAAAATCATGTCTCACAAATTTGATTGAGTTTTTTGAGGGAGTGAGCAAGAAGGTAGATGAGGGTAGTGCAGTAGACGTTGTCTACATGGACTTTAGCAAAGCCTTTGACAAGGTACCGCATGGTAGGTTGTTGCAGAAGGTTAAAGCTCACGGGATCCAGGGTGAGGTTGCCAATTGGATTCAAAATTGGCTGGACGACAGAAGGCAGAGGGTGGTTGTAGAGGGTTGTTTTTCAAACTGGAGGCCTGTGACCAGTGGTGTGCCTCAGGGATCGGTGCTGGGTCCACTGTTATTTGTGATTTATATTAATGATTTGGATGAGAATTTAGGAGGCATGGTTAGTAAGTTTGCAGATGACACCAAGATTGGTGGCACAGTGGATAGTGAAGAAGGTTATCTAGGATTGCAACGGGATCTTGATCAATTAGGCCAGTGGGCCGACGAATGGCAGATGGAGTTTAATTTAGATAAATGTGAGGTGATGCATTTTGGCAGATCGAATCAGGCCAGGACCTACTCAGTTAATGGTATGGCGTTGGGGAGAGTTATAGAACAAAGAGATCTAGGAGTACAGGTTCATAGCTCCTTGAAGGTGGAGTCGCAGGTGGACAGGGTGGTGAAGAAGGCATTCGGCATGCTTGGTTTCATTGGTCAGAACATTGAATATAGGAGTTGGGACGTCTTGTTGAAGTTGTACAAGACATTGGTACGGCCACACTTGGAATACTGTGTGCAGTTCTGGTCACCCTATTATAGAAAGGATATTATTAAACTAGAAAGAGTGCAGAAAAGATTTACTAGGATGTTGCCGGGACTTGATGGTTTGAGTTATAAGGAGAGGCTGGATAGACTGGGACTTTTTTCCCTGGAGCGTAGGAGGCTTAGGGGTGATCTTATAGAGGTCTATAAAATAATGAGGGGCATAGATAAGGTAGATAGTCAACATCTTTTCCCAAAGGTAGGGGAGTCTAAAACTAGAGGGCATAGGTTTAAGGTGAGAGGGGAGAGATTCAGAAGGGCCCAGAGGGGCAATTTCTTCACTCAGAGGGTAGTGAGTGTCTGGAATGGGCTGCCAGAGGTAGTAGTAGAAGCGGGTACAATTGTGTCTTTCAAAAAGCATTTAGATGGTTACATGGGTAAGATGGGTATAGAGGGTTATGGGCCAAGTGCGGGCAACTGGGACTAGCTTAATGGTAAAAAACTGGGCGGCATGGACTGGTTGGGCCGAAGGGCCTGTTTCCATGCTGTAAACTTCTATGATTCTATGATTCTCTAAGTGTATATATCCTGTCATCCCTGTTTTTATAATCTTAACCCCCGCAATCTGGCTAATTGAAAATCCGCAAGTTTCATAGCATTACCTCACCCAATTAGCAGCCATAATTTCAATTTTGAGCAGACATCTCTCCCCAGGCTTTGAAGGCCTTGGAAGAGTCAATCCCCAGAAGGAGAGCTGAGATATCTATGAAGCTGAGACAAATAACGTTTGTAGCCAAATGATTAGTGGATAAAGTCTGCGCTTATTAAATTTTGCTTCCCACTGAATATTTCACACTAAATTAAACTGATATTTCCAGCCTGCTCTCAGGGACTCACTTCAAAGCCAAAGCCAATGAAACAGTTTTAACCACTTGCTTACAGCAGCACATTGCGTTCATAGGTAGGTCTCTCTCCACCCACTGGGTCCTGAAACAGAATGTGTGCATCACTGTATTAACAAAAGCAGTTGATTTAAGACACAAAACAAGGAAAGGCTATTCACATGGTGTGCAGAACTAATCGGATGCTGTCAACCTTAGTGAGATGTACAGCGTTGTAATTTGCTTTGACGTTACTCAGCTTTGATTAACTCAGGATTCACTTTGTCTACCAGAATTGACACTGAGTCATTCATTAGGTTAAGTGGCATTGAACCGTTTGATCTGAAAAATACCCACATTTCTGATATATATTACTCTGATCAATATTTAAATTGAATTGAAAGTCATGTTGGCCTAATATCCTGTTCATATTAGCGTTATGTCTGCCGAAACGGAAGGTGTCAACACCGAGTTGCGAGGTAAAACAGGAGGTTTATTTCTGAGTACAACAGAGTCGTAGCAAGTGCTACCAGTCGAGTGAGTGCTGGTCGGTTCTAGGCTGGCCGGTTTTGATTTGATTTGATTTATTGTCACATGTACCGAAGTACAGTGAAAAGTATTTTTCTGCGACCAAGGGAATGTACACAGTACGCACATAGTAGACGAAAAGAATAATCAACAGAGAACATTGACAAATGGTACATCGACAAACAGTGATTGGTTACAGTGCGGAACAAGGGGTCAAACAAAGCAAATACATGAGCAAGAGCAACATAGGGCATTGTTTTATACTGAAGCTCGAGATAGTTCCGCCCTTGTAGCGGTGGGGCCACATATTCCGCCAGAAGGACCGTGCATCAGCGGTCGACAAGGGGCTGGTTTAGCACAGTGGGTTAAACAGCTGGCTTGTAATGTAGAACAATGCTAGCAGCGCGGGTTCAATTCCCGTACCAGCCTCCCCGAACAGGCGTCGGAATGTGGCGGCGAGGGACTTTTCACAGTAACTTCATTGAAGCCTACTTGTGACAATAAGCAATTATTATTATTAATAAGAAGAGGCGAGATCAGGGGAGAAGAGGGCCGTCAAACCCTCTTTGGTGAGGGTGAAGCATCGGAAGACTGGGGCAGCGGCCCTGGTGAAGCATACCTTGCTGGAGAACGCTGTTTCTGCTTGGAGAATCGTGATAGGACAGTGTCAGTCAGTCCCTGTGCGTCCAGCTCTCCACTGGATGCCCCAGGAGGTTCTGTCTCAATTTCAGAATCACAAGAGGTCTTCACAAGTGGGTACTGCACAGAGCGGGCACAGAGTGGGCCTACAGGTCTGCTGGCCATTCGTAGGCTTCGGCAGGGCCGAGGTTATGACATTGAGAGAATTGCTTTATGAGGCAGTGCCATAATATCAAAGAGGTTTGACATATTTGCTGCTGGGGGTACAGAACATAACCTCATTATTTGGATTTGTGCCCTGTCTCAGAAGGCAGAGTGACAATATTTGCAAATGTTAAGTGGCCACCAGCGGAGAACTAGATGTCAGTGGGCATCATTCTCTTCAGGTTGCAGACAGTCTGGGCTGACAGTTGGACAGCCCACAATGCAACCGTTCTGTTATTGGCCTGTACAGGTTTGTTTTTTTAAGAAGATCCACAGCCAGAAACAGAGGGGGTGAGTAACTGCAAGGGGAGAGAGGAAAAGGTGTGTGTGTGAAGTACTGGTCGGCGAGAGAGGGATGTGCGTGTGTGTGTTACTGGAAAGGGAGATGGGGAGTGTGTGCACATCTGTACGTGTGTGTGTGTGTGTGTGGATGGGAATAGTTGGTAGTGGGGTGTCAGAGGTCTCCCGCACGTTTGTTGTACATTTGGTCAGACAGTATACATGCATCCACGGAAGATGTGATGGAAGAGCTAGGAACCCCTCGAAAAATTGGCCTCGAATGAGTCGCCAGGAAAATGTTTCTTCACGTTTGTAGCTGTGATTACGGATTCCAACTCCTTATCATAAATAAAAACCAATCCTGATTGCAGGGCATCTGTTGCCACAACAAGGCTTCTGTTTATAAGGAACTGCCAAGTCTGTATTTGTTCTTTTAGATAACAGGCAGACTTGAAGTTAAATGCCAAACATTGTTTCGAATTCAGGCACTTAGTAAATAAATATTTGTGTTCCAATTTCAGATCAACGTACATCTCTAATAGCTAAAACCATGGTTACAGCTCACTTGTCCGATGAACAGTCAGGCAATGAATTGGATCTCTGGTGGTCTGGCAGACAGAGGATGTGAAATTATACAGGGCATTTGTTTACCTGCAGTCATTTCCTAAGCCTCTGAAATTTTCCAAATGCAATGCACACACAACGAGTTATAGTGAAGATCAACCAAGTGCAAACGGTGCTTGCAAAAAGTCACCGAAGACTCAGTTAGATTGTTTCTTTCCAACTCTGTCCTGTTCAATTCAAGCTTTACTCAGTCCTTACCCCCATACAGAGAAAGCAATGAGGAAAACATTTACAATTTTGTGTTCACAAATGATCCATTGAAACAAAAACAACTTGCATTTATATAGCACCTTTTTTGTGGCAGGCTGTCCCAAGGCACTGTACGAGAGATTTATGACGTAAAAGTTTGACACTGAGCCACATAGGGAAACGTTGGGCCAGATGTCCAACACCTTGGTCATAGAGGGAGGTTTCAAGGAGCTGAATCTTCCCAGCCCATTGGTGGCAGTTTGGACACCAGAGAGGAGTCATATATAGCTGTGGAAGGCGACAGAAGAGAAATCCCAGCGCTTCTATGGAGCACCTTGGGATGTTTCATTATGTAAGTGCAGTATATAAATACAAGGTGTCACTGTGGTGATGAATCTAGGTGGGAAGTCTGAGGAGAGGCAATACATGCAGAACTGTACAATTTTAAATCGGGTGGAAGAAGAAAGGGATCCGGTGGTATTTGTCCAGAAATCTTTAAAAGTGGCCATATGGGATCCGAGGTTTTATAAATTGATACATAAATATAAAACCAGGAGGACAACGAGAGGCCATGGAAATGCTCAAGAAAATCTGTCAGGAAAACTGGAATATTTTTCTGATGGTAATATTCTGAACATAATTTGAAATTGTTGGGTACGTGGGTGATAAATAAAGCAGGAGACTGAGTGCATGTGTGAATGTAAACCGTGAGTTTGATATGTTAGCATGCCTGGTAATACTTCTAAGATGTTTCCCGAAGTAATGTAGTTAAGATGGGTATAGAGCAGGAATAGGTTTGAACGGATTGTTGTGATTCAAAGAATAACATGTGCAAGGTGTGAAAGAAAGAGGTCATAGGTATAGAACGAATAAAGGGAGTTTACTTCACTTTTAAATTCCAAAATCTAAAGTAAATGGCTGAAGTTAATTAATTCTGGGAGAGAGAAGTTCAACAAAACTGGGTGAGATAATGAGAGGTCAAAGGGAAAGAAGGGGCGGGATTCTCCATTCCCCACCTCTAAGATCGGGAATCCTGATCGGGGAACGGAGAATCCCGCGTCTGGCCAAAAATGGGTCAGTGGCGGACAGCAGACCCGTCCCTGATCTCCTCACCCGCCGGCTGCAATGGGTTGGTAGCCTGAACGCCCATTCCCCCCTTTATTAACCACCCCTCCCATCTGGGAGTTATGCGTGTGTGAATTGTTGCGAGTATTTACAAACCGGCTCCTGGTACCACGGCTTTTGAGCAAGGAGGTAAGTACACTTTTTATTGTGTTCAAGCTTGCTGGAGGGTGTATGCCTGGAGCTCTGGGACCAGTGAGGACCGACTGTCATAATATGCACCCATGCACATCATGAGGTAAAAGCAGGCAGTGACAGACACCCAGGTGAGCCAATCAACAAACAGAACAGAACATGATCAATCACAAGACAGAACACCAGAGAGGGGCTTCCAACTATAAAACACACGAGGCATCAGCACTCTGCCTTTTCCCACTGGTGACAACTGTAGTGACAGTCAGGGTGTACAAATCAGTCAACACCTTCGACACGTGGATCAAGCTAGCCTGGTCTAGATAGTTAATGTTAGTTTACTTAGAGTAGTAGAGAGTCAACCCACAGGTACCTGGGCACAAATTGGAAGCTCTTCAAGCAGCGATTCGAACTCTTCATGCAAGCCAATGAAAAACAGGGCGCCTCGGACGAAACAAAGATTGCCATGCTCCTCACTACCGCAGGTCAGCACGCCATCGATGTATACAACTCCTTGGTCTTCGCGGAAGGCGAGAACAAAGTTAAGTATGACACGGTCCTCCTCAAGCTCGACAAGCACTTCAACATTGAGGTCAACGAAAGCTTTGAGAGGTATGTCTTTCAGCAGCGCCTGCAAGGTAAGGATGAGCTCTTTCAGTCCTTCCTGACGCACCTCCGCATACTCGGGCAGTCCTGCGGTTACGACACCACCTCAGAGTCCATGATCCGTGACCAGATCGTTTTTGGCGTTGCCTCCAGTGGCCTACGCCAGCAGCTTCTAAAAATTAAAGGCCTGACCTTAGCATCTGCTGTTGAAGCCTGTGTCCTGCATGAGAATGCGACCAGCCGCGATGCCCAATTTCAGGTGACCGAATCGGCACGGAGGGGGTCCCATGCGATCGAATCGGCAAGCCAGGCCGTCCACGAGGCCGAATGCATCCAGGCAATCGGGTTTCTCCCGGCCCGCGGCCCGGACGAGGGCGGCCGTTTTGCGCGCTTTTTAAGGCCTCCCGCGTTTGTTCGCGCCAATACCTACGGCAACACTGAGGGACGTGCTGCGCAGGCGCGCCCGATGCAAGACCGAACTGCGCATGCGTAGTGGCGTAATGAACGCCGTGACGTCATGACGTGCGGCAACTGTGGAGCTGCACATTTAAAAGGGCAATGTCCTGCAAAAACTCGACAATGCCTACGCTGTGGCAAGATGGGCCACTACGCTGCCTACTGTCGAGCGGCTCAACCTGTTGATCTTCCACATCTCCGACAACCTCGCAGGAATGTGCGGACCATTCAGCCTCCACATCACGACATCCAAACCGACGACACAGATGACCAAGACGCCTTCCAGATTGCGGTCATTGATGCGAACCGGGTCAACACCATCAATCCGGGCGATGAATGGAGTGCCACCTACTAGACTGGACTTATGAGACTGTTCACATGTCAAACTTTAGCAACTACTGTTTTGTAACATGTCACTGTTTTATCGTTCCAGGCCTCGTTTGATCGTTCCAAATTTCAACGTTGTTTTTCTTTTGTTATGGTACAACCTCGTTAGCATGTCACACCTGACATCGCCCCTTGTATATAATTAAGCCCCATGTACATGATGTAAATATTACGCACACACACCTTTAGCTGCACTCAGGACACATTTATATTTTCACCACGTAGGCACATAATCTTGTAAAAAAGGGCAGATGTCATGATATTCAAACATACATCATAACATACATAATGATAGACAGACCAACGGACCAATTAGCACACATAATACGACAGCCAATCACAGACAAGAGCAGACACAGTATAAGACAAGAAACATGACACTTCCTGGACAGTCCATCTGGAGACAGCACAGGGCCAGGACCTCATTAGCAAGACACTCACACCGTCACAACGTGCTGAGTACCAAGTCAGATGTATAAATAGTTGGTTGGAATAAAACTGCGTTGTACCAATCGCAACCGTGTTGGTTCGTCTGTACCTCAGAGTACCCAACACCTCAGGGGGGGGATGAGAAATAGTAAGGATAGCTGAGCAGTCAAACTCAGGGTGACCATGTCATTTGGGGGATTTGAATTGTTAAGGGAAGTATCACCTTTATGGCCATCTCTGTCTCTCTCCCATCACTCCCCGCCACACAGAAATGGAATTTAGAATTCAGCCTGCCATGATCACTAGCTACCTGGCCGCTGCTGCCTTCGTGGTGCATCATGGCGACAGTGCCACGGCCATCCCAGGGGGAGTGCCAGGGCCAGCCCACGGGGAACCACCCTGTATGACTGGAGCCTGCCCCAGAACAGCAAGGGTCAGCCAGTGAGGCTTAAGAGTTGGTTACCGACCAGGCCAAGGAGCAGATGCGAAGGTGGCGCCATATCAGGCAACGTTGATACTGTCGCCGCTTATCCTTCGAGGAGCTGTCAAATCATGTGTACTGTTGTTGACTTTGTCTCAGCAAGGAGACCGTAAGACCATAAGACACAGGAGCAGAATTAGGCCACATGGCCCATCGGGCCTGTTCCGCCATTCAATCATAGCTGATATTTTTCTCATCCCCATTCCCCTGACTTCTCCCCTGCGCTACTTGTGCCAGAAGGTGGAGGACCTGGCACTGTTAGGACACCAAGAACCAGTGGTCGTTAAGTTGATGACTTCCGTGCTTCTGGCTTGTTGCAGGGCTTGAGTGGGCAGATGTGCGGGATTTCGCAAATGTTCGCTCACGGGTGCATCCGTGACGTGATGGATGCTCTATGCACCCGGGCAGCAACCTACATACACTTTAACCTGACCAGGCCCACCAGACTGCCAGGCTTCTGGATTTGCTGTCATCGCTGACATGCCCCAGGCCCAGGGGTTTATTGATGGCACGCGTGTCACCCTCAGAACACCGGCTCGACAGGGGTACCCTCGATTAGCAGGAAGGGGTTTGACTCCCAGAACTTGAAGTTGGTGTGCGATCATCAGCTGCACATCATGCACCTTTGCGCCCCATACTCAGGCAGCGTACACTACACATACATCCTGGTACATCGGATGATCTCGGCACTTTTAAGCCATGCGATTGGGTGAGGGGTTGAGTGTGTGACAAGGCTGACCCGCTGAGGTCATGGATGATGACACCAGTGCAGAGGCCTCAGACTGAGGCAGAGAGGCATTATTACGATGCTCACTCAGCAACCAGGAGCGGGGCATCAGCTTCCTCGATGCATCATCGAGCGGTGCATCAGCTCCCTCAAGGTTCGCTTCCGCTGCCTGGACCGCTCTGGTGGGGATCTCCAATACAACTATAAGAGGATCGTGCACATCGTGGTGGCCTGCTGAATCCTACACAACATCACGCAGCAGCGGGGTGACATTCTGGAGGAGGGCGAAGAGCAACAGGCCTCATCGGACGAGGAAGGTGTCCAGGAAGAGCTAGGCAAAGGCCCAGACTGGCTTGACAGGCCACGGAACGAGTCCTTCAGGGCTTTCGAACCAGGGAGAACCTGATCAGCTCCCGAATAGCCAATTAGAAGGACAAAGCACCGGAAGCTCTATCGCGACTGCAACACCCACTCCCTTGCCCTCAGTCACTTGTGTCCCATAGCCCCCCTATTTTGCCGGGGTGGGGTGGGCGAGCGAGATGGAGCAAACTTTGGGCTCATAGACTGGGGATTCTGTCAAAATCGGCTGGTCACACTGCGGCTTCCATGGCCTGTCGGTGAGGGGGGATGCCTGGGTCTGATGTACCTCGTTGCCTCGCTCATTTCCCTGTGTGAATGTGACATATCCCTCTATGACTGGTTAAGGTCATTCAGCACCCTCAATGCCGTCAGCCATTACGCTTTGTGAGTTGGCCAATCTCTGAATGTCACAGAATCACAGAAAGATACAGTGCAGAAAGGCCCTTCGGCCCATCGAGTCCGCACCGCCGCATGGAAGGCACCTGAACTGCCGATCCTAATCCCATTTGCCAGCACTTGGCCTCAAATGTTAAGATGTGTCAAGTGCTCATCCAGGTACTTTTTAAAGGATATGAAGCAACCCGCCTCTACCACCCTCCCAGGCAGTGCGTTCCAGATCATCACCACCCTCTGGGTAAAAAGGGTTTTCCTCAAATCCCCCTGAACCTCCCGCCCCTCACTTTGAACCTGTGTCCCCTCATAACCGGCCCTTCAACTAAGGGCAACAGCTGTTCCCTACCCACCCAGTCCATGCTCCTCAGAATCGTGTCCATATGGGCCCGGTACTTGGCTCCTTGTGGCTGAGTCCTCCTGTTCTGCGCCTCAGCCATGGAAAGCACAGTGTGACCCAATCCTTGGACATCCTGACACATAGCTCTTATGTCTTACCCCAGGCTTTCCACCATGGACGCCACCCTTTCAATGTTGGCCTGGATGCCAAGTATTGTCGGCAACATCTTCTGTACCTGAAGGAGATTGGACTTCTCCAGTTGTACTTACAGGCGCTGAAATGATGCTAACACCCCATCCTGTAAATTCTGGCTCTTAATCTGCATTTGCACCAATTATGGGATAACCTTTTCTAGTCCTGGAGGAAACTGTTTCCTGGAATCAGGCAGCCCTTCGACCAGTCATTGCCTCCACCTGATGTGCTGATGTGTGTGGTGCTCATCGGAGGGTGACCCAGGAGCCTGACCTCTAGCATGACCCACCGAGGTGATAGTCTCTGCACCGGTGGATGGTGCTGGTAAAAGCAATGCTGAGAAATCAGTGTCTTCCCCGAAGGTATGCTCTGGGGTTTTTTGAAGGTCTGGAAGGGGGTGGGGGGGGGGGGGGGGGGTCTGTGTCCCCGAACGGCCCAAGCACGCCTGATGGGGATCCTGGAAGACAAAGGACATGGGGGTCAGCTGTTTGGAAGGACTTGGCTGTTTGAGATGAAAGACTCACTTGAGATAGGACATCTGGATAAAGTTGCATTGGTCTCCCACTTCTTTGGCGCATGCCAAACTCCATGTCAGCTATTACCCTCTCCTCGACCTGCCCCATAAGTTCCCTGGTCCTTTCTTCAAAGGGAGTGTGAACCTGTATGTTGGGCATGCCCCTACCCATCTTCTAATGCTCCTGTCTATTTTGGCTCGCTTTATCCTTGGTGACGCAGAAAGGGCATTGTAAGACACTGGAGTGATGAGGGGGGCAGGGTTCTAGCTGGTGGCATATGTGGGCAAAGCACATGGCCAAAGAGGGTAGGACATGTGCTGGAGGGTGGGCCCTGAGCGTCATGCTGGGAGGTGGAGTGTTACTGGCATATAAGGGATTGGGGGCAGATGTCAGGGGTCAGGGGCGTGAGTGATTGATGACAGGGTCACACAGATGGTTACCCAGCCGAGCAGTTTGAAGAAGCTTGGTCATCTCCCTACATGGCATGCCGGCCATCTTCCAAAGGCTGCCAGCACTCACTGCATCCATGTCACCTCATCCCAGGCTGTATTCACGTTAGCTGGCTTTTCTCTCTGCCCCATCTAGGAGCAAGAGGATGTCCCTCCTCTGCTCAATGGCATCCAACATCCTGTGGATGTCCACGTCCAGGCATCATGGTGCCGATCTTTTCGCAGCCATCCTCTTGGCGGGAATGAGGGCCTGGGGTGAGTGGAGCGCTTCAAAGCTGCTCCAGTTTGTCAGCCTCTCAATGTGATTCCCGACCCCAGCGAATGACACGCCTGGGGAATCAGCACTCGGGCGGGATGCAGGTGGGCAGCGTGCTGGCCCATTTACATTGGTGGAATCGTGTCTTCCCGGCGCTCCTAGCGGTCGCACAGACATGTCTCCACTGGCGGGAGCACTTATAGACTCTGGAACGGAGAACCCTTCCCAATGCGGCAATTGGGCAGCACGGTAGCATTGTGGATAGCGCAATTGCTTCACAGCTCCAGGGTCCCAGGTTCGATTCCGGCTTGGGTCACTGTCTGTGCGGAGTCTGCACATCCTCCCCATGTGTGCGTGGGTTTCCTCCGGGTGCTCTGGTTTCCTCCCACAGTCCAAAGATGTGCAGGTTAGGTGGATTGGCCATGATAAATCACCCTTAGTGTCCAAAATTGTCCTTGATGTTGGGTGGAGTTACTGGGTTATGGGGATAGGGTGGAGGTGTTGACCTTGGGTAGGGTGCTCTTTCCAAGAGCCGGTGCAGACTCAATGGGCCGAATGGCCTCCTTCTGCACTGTAAATTCTATGAATGTATTTAAGGAGATATTGAAACTCACAAAGATAGCAGTTTTAGATCTCAGCCAAGAAGAGGAATAGGTTGGTTAATTCCAAACAAGCAGGGTGAACAAAGCCAGATCTGAAAACTCAACTGCTGGGAATCCTCAGAGGACACTCCAAGCGAGAATTCAAGGCTCTGTGCGGTAAAAGTTACTGGACGTTCATCGACTTTAAAATCTATTAACTGTTGCTAAATAGTTGGGGAAGATTAGCTCTGAAGATTGTTTTGATCTGTTTAATATATTGGGACTGTGTGAAGCCGTTGTCTTATTTATGTGTACTGTGCTTTTAGTTTAATGTTTTTCCTATTTCCGAATAAACAATTTATTTGCTATAAAAGCATCACAAGTGGTCGGGGACATCGTTTCTGGAATTCAAAACCTCTCCTCATACTATACAAATTGCAAGCATAAATGTAAGGGCAGTTGCTTCAAGTTTCCCTTTTGAGGTTTCAAGAGCTCAGCATTTACCGCCAGCCGTGCCCTTAACAGGATATAAAACACCACTTTATCCTCAACTAGAGTGTTGTGTCCAGTAGCGAGCCCACAATTTAGGGAGGAGATAAAGGCTCTGGTAGAGTACAGAATGAATTTACTAGAATGGGTCCAGGTTCATAGAATTTACAGTGCAGAAGGAGGCCATTCGGCCCATCAAGTCTGCACCGGCTCTTGGAAAGAGCATCCTACCCAAGGTCAACACCTCCACCCTATCCCCATAACCCAGTAACCCCACTAAGGGCAATTTTGGACACTAAGGGCAATTTATCATGGCCAATCCACCTAACCCACACATCTTTGGACTGTGGGAGGAAACCGGAGCACCCGGAGGAAACCCACGCACACACGGGGAGGATGTGCAGACTCCGCACAGACAGCGAGCCAAGCCGGGAATTGAACCTGGGACCCTGGAGCTGTGAAGCAATTGTGCTGTCCACAATGCTACCGTGCTGGTTATGAGAGATTACAATTACCTGGACGGACTGAAGAAGCTTGGCTTGTTCTCCTTGGAACACAGAAGGCAAACAGGAAATTTGATGAGAGCGATGTTTAGAATCACAAAGATTTAGATTGAGTAAAGAAAGAGAACTTTTCAAGAGCTGAAGGGTCAATAATTAGAGGCCATAGATTTGAGCTTATTGGCAAAAACATACAGAGGTGACACAAGCAGGAGAATGGGGATGAGAAAATATCAGCCATGATTGAATGGCGGAGCAGACTCGATGGGCCAATGGCCTAATTCTGCTCCAATGTCTTCTGGTCTTACAAGGACAAAATTATTGTGGCGGATTCAGGTTCAATCATACTTTTCAAAAGGGAGATGGATAAATACTTGAAGGAGAACAAAATATGGGGGTATGGGGGAGGAACAGGAGAATGAGCTAAGTGACTTACACTTCGAAAGAACTGACACGGACTTGATGGTCATTTTAGTCTCTTACACTGCTGGCTTTAGTCTTTCATTTGATTCGTCAATTTGATTTTTTACAACATGCTCCCCTCGTTAGCCGTGCAGAAAACATAAGTGAGTGGCACAAAAGAAGTCTGCATCGAAGGTCGCTTCAGCTCTCGACCAGATTTCTGGACCAGGCTGATAGCTAAATGATCTGGCGGCACTTGCATATTAAACAGATAGTGCAGCTCCCCAGAGCAGGCTCAAGGGAGAGCTTAACTCCAGTTCTGCCAGGAATCACAGTCTAGCCGTGCTTGCAAGATCACAGAAGCATAACATCCCTTACCCACTGCTCATCTCAGAAGTTTGAAGGGGACCTATCCTGCACCAGCCACATCGCATCTTATGCTTTGTTCTTATTAAAAGAGCCAACCATTATATCTGTTCCTAACAGGCCCTCTGATAACCGATTAAATTCACGTGCTGCCTCATGTTGGATCCAGCTGACTGCATCTTTATCTTGGAGATGAATTGGCTGCAATAAGCATTTGCTTTTTCCAAAAATAAAATTCACTTGATGTCTTCCAATTAGTAATGTAAAGTTCAAACCCGTCATTAAATTTCTTGGGGAACAACATTTTTTTTTGCTTTCTTGATGAGCTCCACTTTTGCTCGACTGACAAGCTGCAGCAGAATGCCCTTCCTGTGCCATTCCAGAATATTCCACACTTGCTTGACAGCAATGAGCAGCCTTGATGTTTAGCACAGAGTCTGCTTGTTGGCATCACCTTTGATGTCCTGGTCGTCTGTGAGACATGAGGCTGCCTTTCTTTTGTAGCTTCTCCTGGTGACTGATTATCTCAGAAACACGGCCAACTTAGCTACATGTTGGAAAGTGTACCTTCTCTATTTCTTCAGCAATTAGCAACTGCAGCCGTTTGACAGCTATTAGAAAAACAAGTGAACCGCATCACTTTAAGTGCCCGCAGAGCTATCATTTGTACTAAAACCATAGCAAAATGCTGTTGTTGCTGGAAGTTTGCAATGGAGACAGAAAATGCTGGAACAGCTCAACAGGTCAGGCCACCGCTGTGGAGAAAGATACAGAGAGAGCATTGCCCCGATTTGCATTGTACCATCCTTGACAAACGTGCCTTCAGCTATCTGGGCGGCACGGTAGCACAGTGGTTAGCACTGTTGCTTCACAGCGCCAGGGTCCCAGGTTCGATTCCCGGCTTGGGTCACTGGCTGTGCGGAATCCGCACGTTCTCCCTGTGTCTGCGCGGGTTTCCTCCGGGTGCTCCAGTTTCCTCCCACAAGTCCCGAAAGTCGTGCTGTTAGGTAATCTGGACATTCTGAATTCTCTCACTGTGTACCTGAACAAGCGCAAGAATGTGGCGGCGACTGGCTTCTCACAGGAACTTATAAGCCTACTTGTGACAATAAAGATTATTATTATTGTTATTCGACCCTCAAGTCTTGAATTTCCTCCCTCAACCTGACTACCTCTCTTCTCATCTCTAATAACCTCTGAGGAAACTTAGTGCTGGATTTCAGCCCCCCCCCCCCACCAAACCCCCACCGCGTGTTCTCGGCTGCGCACCAATCGCTGGCGACAGGATTCTCTACTCCCACCACTTGTCGGTGGGATTTCCCATTGAAGTTACCCGACGTTGCTGGGAATCCCGCAGATGGGGCTTAGCTGCCAGCGGAAAAAGAGAATCCAAAAGGCCGGAAGATTCTGACCTTAGTGTCAAAATTAATTTGATAACGTTCCTGTAAATTGCCTTGGGATGCATCACGACATTAAATGCGGCATGCAAAGACAAGTGGCAGCTTGTATTTGCTTCAGATCTTTGACCTCCGTGAACCATTTGCATGGTTTTATCATGCTCATTCATATGGAACTGCCACCAAGCAATATGCAAAAACAAAATCAGCAAATACTTCACACGTGTGTACAATTCTCATGAGATAAGCGATGACAGAAAAATAGCAGAAATGTTGGTTTTTCTATGGATTGCACTGCTGAATGCAAACACAGCAAGGCAAAAAACATCAATCAGTGAAAGCAATCCCTTATCACTGCGAGCAAAACCAGCTACTTGTTTCATGGTAGAGATGCTCGAAGTAGACCACATGTCGCTTCCCCCATAATAAGGTTGGAGCTGTAACTGTGTGAATATTTATTTGATTCACACACTTCATATCTATGCCAATGCAAACAGCTACCTTTCACCATGTTCATTATTTGCAGCTTGCATTCAGAAAGAGAGATGGAGAATATCTCTTCCATATTGAATGTAGTCAATAGGCAAGTTGTCAGAGATATTTACATTTCACAGCTGATTGTTGGCATCAGCACGATGTAAAAGTCACTGATGAAAAACCCAAGTTGGGCTTAAATATCGTACACAGAAAAAAAAAATATGACAAGCTGTCATACTGATTTCTTGTCACTGGGAAACAGATTAGAGTTGATTCTGTTGTCAGAGGCACGGAACAGGTGTTACTGATTTGTGCTTTGCTGTTTGTAGTGTCCAGATCCAAATCAGACTTCTTTTCTCTTCATTTGATGAGTAGATAGGGATAACTCAATGAGCAAGCACTGAGGGAACATTCAACTGAATGTCATCATTCAAGGTACTGAAAGTCAAGCCAATAGCTTCAGAAGTTTTCATCACAGGTTTCCTGTACAATTCTAGACATTAACCTGTATATCAGACGGAGGAAAGTTTTTCAGCTTGTTAGAGCATGGAGACAATGATTGCTGCCTCTTTGATATCCCTGGTCTGCGCCAGTCAATGTCTGTTTTGTTTACTGTTTCACTGGTTTTTGTTTGATGTGTTTATCACCTGTGTATTATTTTCCATTTTGTTTATATTTTTCCTTATTCCGAAAGAAAGAAAATTCATGGGTGCATCAGATTGGCAAGGGAAGGTTCTTCAGCAAACTCCTCCCCCTACCGAGGGCTCAGTGGCCAGGAAGTTCAACATGGGCAAAAAGCAATAAGTCTCTGGCCCAATGTCGGGCTGCCTCTGCTACTGCCAAAGAAGCTACAGGGGTGGGGGAGAAAATCCCGCCCAGAGAGATAGAGAGGGGGTGTGAGTGTGGGAGAGTGTGAGAGTAAAAGAGTGTGTGCATTTCTAATATGAGACTCCATCCGCATCATTCCTGATATTAAATGAATTGGTGAGCAAAAGAAGCTTCATCGGGCTTCCCATTAAAAAATACTTTCAGAAATTAGTTTTTGTATGTTTGCACCTATTGCACAAAAAACAATCAATAAGAATGTTTCTCAGAGGTTCCGTCAGTCCTCTCCGGAGGTCAAAAGGGTTCCACGATCAGAAAGGTTTGGGAACCCTGGTTGTAGGGAATAATGCAGAAATCTGGGCAAAGTAAAAACAGCAGTCGGAAGTTTAAGCTATCCCATTTAACGACTTAAGTGGAGTCATTCCCTGCTTCCCACTGGGGCTGGTTTAGCACACTGGGCTAAATCGCTGGCTTTTAAAGCAGACCAAGGCAGGCCAGCAGCACGGTTAAATTCCCGTACCAGCCTCCCTGAACAGGCGCCAGAATGTGGCGACAAGGGGCTTTTCACAGTAACTTCATTTGAAGCCTACTTGTGACAATAAGCAATTTTCATTCATTTCCTTTCGTACCAGAGGGTCCAAATCTCTGTGTACATGATGCAAAAACCCAATAGCTGCTCTCAATGTAAATGTAAGCTTAATCTCAGTTTCAGATGATGGCTGTATCATTGCATGTACCAATGTGTTTGGAATGGGAGAGGTGGTGGCATAGTGGTATTGTTATTGGGCTAATAAAACCAGAGACCTCGAGTAATGCTCTGGGGACACAGGTTCAAATCCCGCCACTGCAGATGGTGAATTCAATAAAAATCTGGAACTAAAAGTCTAACTGTCATGACATGCAGACATGCAGATAATGATATACAGACAGGCAGCTAATGAACACAGAGAACAGGACATGACCAATGAGCAGGCAGGACACTCAGGGGTGATATCTCATTATAAAAGGCACGAGGCACTCACACTCTGCCTCTTTCCACTGATGAACGTCTACAGTATCACACCTCCATCACGTGGCTAAGAGCTAGTCTGGTTCAGTCAGACAGAGTAACCACACTTAGGTTAGCAGAGAGTCAAACTCATAGAGAACTGTGCTAACTATGCTACTGGTTCAATAAATCAGATTGAACTAACTTCAAGGTCTAGAGTATCTTTTGGTTAAAGCTGCATCCAGTTGCAGCCTATGTTATCCCAGAGTACATAACACAACATGCTACCAGGAGATTGCTTAATCTAGGTGGTTTACCTCAGTCTGTTCCGTGATGACCAGCGAATGTATCCCGGCACCATGGAGAAGATTCAGGCTCCTCACCAGCTCAGGACCTCCGGCAATCTCAGTGCCGACTGGCAGACATTCAAGCAAAAGTTTCTGCTGTACGTCGAAGCTTCAGACCTTGTGGGTGCGTCTGATGCAAGGAAGATCATGCTTCTCCTCTCAACAGCGGGTGATCAAGCCATTGAACTCTTCAACTCTTTTCACTTCACCGAAGGCCAGGACAAGACAAAGTTTCAGACCATCCTGGACAAGTTTGACCTCACTGTGAAGTGGACACCAATGAAATCTTCGAGCGCTACATATTCACACAGCGTCTACAAGGTAAAGGTGAATCTTTCAACTCCTTCTTAACTAACCTCCACCTGCTAGCGCTGTCCTGCAACTTTGGTGATATTGCTGACTCCATGATCAGAGACCAAATCGTTTTTGAAGTTCACTCTGATCCTCTGAGAGAGCAGCTACTGAAAATCACGCATATGACCCTGCCAGTCACGATTGAAACATGCACAGTGCATGAGCACGGCAAAAATAGCTATACCCAGTGCCAAAAATCGCTATGCCCAGTGCCACAAATCGCTATGCCCAGTGCCAAAAATCGCTATGCCCAGTGCCAAAAATCGCTATGCCCAGTACAAATCAGCTGAAAATGAGAAACTTGCCTCCCACGAGGCAGAGAATGTGCAGGCCATCTCCCGGATGCAGCGCCTCAGCATTGATGAAAGCGGCCATTTCGCGCGCTTTTCACGGGGCCCCACGCATGCACGATGCGAACGGGATAACGAAGCGGCCGACACCCACACTGCGCATGTGCGACGACGCGCAGAGATTCAGGGCACCGACGTCATGATGTGTTCGAACTGCGTCAATGCCCACTTAAAGAAACACTGCCCTGCAAGTGTAGGAATGAGATAGAGAATCTGGTGAACTGGTGCGACGACATTAATCTCTTCCTCAATGTGAACAAAAGAAAGGGGATTATCATCGACTTTAGGAAACGTAGTGGAGAACATGCCCCTGTCTACACCAATGGGAACGAAGTAGAAAGGGTCAAGAGCTTCAATGTTTTTAGGTATACAGATCACCAACAGCCTGGCCTGGTCCCCCCATGCCGACACTATAGTTAAGAAAGCCCACCAACGACTCTACTTTCTCAGAAGACTTCGGAAATTTGACATGTCAGCTACGACCCTCACCAACTTCTACAGATGCACCATAGAAACCATTCTTTCTGGTTGTATCACAGCTTGGTAGGGAGCCTACTCTACCAAAGACCGCAGGAAACTACAAAAGGTTGTGAATGTAGCCCAGTCCATCGCATCATGGAGCAGATGATGGAGGGCATTGAAGGGCTTCATGTGTACGTGGACGACATCATCATATTGTCCACGACCCCTGAAGAACATGTTTCCCATCTCCAGCAGGTATTCCGTTGTGTCCACGCCAATGGCCTGAAGCTGAAAAGGTCCAAATGTTGCTTTGGCATGTCGACACTCGGGTTCCTGGGTGACCAGATCTCTCAGCAGGGTGTGCGCCCGGGCACAGACCAGAACAAGGCCATCAAAGCCATGAAGGTCCCTGAAAACAAGAAGGCGGTGTTGCGCTTTCTGGGCATGGTCAATTATTTGGGCAAGTTCATCCCAAACCTGGCCTCACACACCACGGCCCTACGAACCTGGTGAAATAGTCCACTGCCTTTAAGTGGAAGGCAGCACATCAGGCAGAGTGGTTGGAGCTGGAAGCCAAGTTCACCACTGCACACGTCTTAGCATTTTTCGACCCAGAGAGGGAGACGAAGATCTCGACAGATGCGAGCCAGGATGGCATTGGTGCGGTGCTGCTTCAACGCAATGATACTTCATTCTGGGCACCGGTGGCCTACGCATCGAGGGCCATGACGCCCACCGAAACAAGGTATGCGAAAATAGAGAAGGAATGCCTTGGTCTTCTCACTGGCATTCTCAAGTTTCACAACGATGTCTGCGGCCTGTCGACATTCACTGTCGAGACGGATCATAGGCCTCTGGTCCACATTATCCACAAAGACCTGAACGACATGACGCCTCGGTTGCAGCGCATCCTCCTCAAACTCAGAAGGTACGACTTTGACTTAGTGTACACACCTGGCAAGGAGCTCATCGTCGCTGATGCATTGTCCCGCTCCATCACATTGCCTAGTGAACCGCTGGAAATCATCCGGCAGATTGAATCACAGGTGCAGCTGTGTGCTAGCACCCTCCCGGCATCTGATGAGAAGGTGGTTCGTATCCACGAGGAGACAGCCAAAGACCGCCTCTTGCAGCATGTCATGCACCACCTCGCCAATGGCTGGCAGCAAGGGCAGTGCCCTCAATTTTACAACGTAAAGGACGACCTGATGGTGATTGATGGTATCCTCCTCAAACTGGACGGGATTGTTATTCCACTCAGCCTCCAGAGCTTGGTGCTCCGCCAAATCCATGAGGGACACCTGGGCGTCGAGAAGTGCAGACGCAGAGCCAGGCAGGCTGTCTACTGGCCCGGTATTAGCCAGGACATCTCGAACATGGTCCTCAATTGTGCGACCTGTCAACGCTTCCAGCCAGCGCAGAGCACGGAGACGCTCCAGCAGCATGAAATCGAGACGTCCCCGTGTTCCAAGGTTGGCATCGACCTCTTTCGTGCGAATGGTCGTGACTACGTGTTGATTATTGACTATTTCTCCAATTACCCTGAAGTCGTGAAGCTCTCTGACCTCACACCTCGGACCTGTCATCAAGGCCTGTAAGGAGACGTTCTCCAGGCATGGTAACCCACTCACTGCCATGAGTGACAATGGCCCGTGCTTCAACAGCCACGAGTGGTCTATGTTTGCCAAGTCATACCATTTCAAACATGTCACTTCCAGCCCACACTATGCGCAGTCCAATGGGAAGGTTGAAAAAGGGGTGCACGTTGTGAAACAGCTCATCTGCAAGGCCGCAGATTCTGCTTCTGACATCTACCTCGCGCTGCTTGCGTTTAGGGCAACTGTCCACTGGCATGTCGCCGGCTCAACTCCTGATGAACAGGGATCTGCGGACGACACTTCCAGCCATACACTTGCCCAACCTGGATCACCTCCCGGTGCTGCAGAAGGTGCAGCAGCTCCGAAACCAGCAAAAGCAGGGCTATGATGCTCATGCCACCGATTTGCCCGTGTTATCCCCGGCAGACACTGTCAGGATCAAGGGGCGTCATTCTCCGACCCCCCGCCGGGTCGGAGAATGGCCGTTGGCCGCCGTGAATCCCGCCCCCGCCCCCGCCGAAGTCTCCGCTCCCGGAGATTGGGCGGGGGCGGGAATCCAGCCGCGCCGGTTGGCGGGACCCCCCGCTGGATTCTCCGGCCCGGATGGGCCGAAGTCCCGCCCAGGAATTGCCTGTCCCGCCGACGTAAATCAAACCTGGTATTTACCGGCGGGACCAGGCGGCGTGGGCGGGCTCCGGGGTCCTGGGGGGGGGCGCGGGGCGATCTGACCCCGGGGGGTGCCCCCACGGTGGCCTGGCCCGCGATCGGGGCCCACCGATCCGCGGGCGGGCCTGTGCCGTGGGGGCACTCTTTCCCTTCCGCCTCCGCTACGGCCTCCACCATGGCGGAGGCGGAAGAGACTCTCCCCACTGCGCATGCGCGGGAAACTTTCGGCGGCCGCTGACGCTCCCGCGCATGCGCGGGGAAACTGACAGCGGCCGCTGACGCTCCCGCGCATGCGCCGCATTTCCGCGCCAGCTGGCGGGGCAACAAACGCCATTTCCGCCAGCTGGCGGGGCGGAAATCCCTCCGGCGTCGGCCTAGCCCCTCAATGTTGGGGCTAGGCCGCCAAAGATGCGGAGACTTCCGCACCTTTTTGCCGGCGCGATGCCCGTCTGATTTGCGCCGGCTTTGGCGCCAGTCGGCGGGCATCCCGCCGTTGGGGGAGAATTTCGCCCAAGATACTGGATGGTGGCTGGTCTGCTCCAGCTGCCATTGTTCGACAGGCTGCGCCCCGCTCGCATGTTGTACGTATGGCTGATGGTTCTGTTGTGCGACTAAACTGACAGGCATTGCGCAAAGCTGCCTGCCCGTGACCGCTTTCTTCTCCGTTTCCGTCCGTTGTTTTGCCACCTCCTGATACCTCGAACTATGAGGCCACCAGTCAGGCCACCCTGTCAAGGCGCCGTTGTCCCCACCACCACCTCTCCAGCAGTCGACAATACTGGATTCCGGAGTTTTATCCCTTGAGCTTGTGACATTGTGAGGTAAAAAATGTTAAAACCTAAGCGTACACAAGCAGGTCTGACAGAGCACACCATGAGATGCCTCACTCCATCAAAATCTAGCTCACCCCTGTATTTGTTGTTGTGGTAACTGAGTACAAATGGAAACTCATGAACTGAGTAACTTGGCGATCATGTAACTTAGCTGACTATTCTATTCCCATAACATCAATGGTGAAAGGTCAGGATGCCATGATGCGTGAAAGGCAAAGTCAATAGTTATCTTGATATCTATTGGCAGTGGGTGGTCTTTTGAATTGGACTCTATGAAACCCCTCCGGGAGCCCTGTGCACATATTGACTGCTAACTACTTGCTTAAACTGTAGCATTACAGAGCCTGTGTTTCTGCTGCTTCCAGGAGAAGTACTTAATATAAAAGCACTTAATGTATAGTCTTGTCGGAGGTAGGCACTTCTTTTTGCCAAATTTCCTGCTACTTCACAAAAGCGGTCATTGCACATTGCGCTCCCTGTGGATCCTTTTGGGAGGCAATAGCACAGATGAAAACATTTCTTCCAGCAGATTGATTTGTGAAGACTAATTAGTTTGGAACCAGCGCATGGGAGTGAAAGTGAGAAGGAATTCAGCAGAAACAGGCATTTGAGGAAGGGGGCTCAAGAAATAAATCACTAGCTTTCGGAGCACTGCTCCTTCCTCAGGTGAATTCGCTGCGCTCCAAAAGCTAGCGATTTTAAACAAACCTGTTGGACTTTAACCTGGTGTTGTAAGACTTCTTACTTTGCTCACCCCAGTCCAACGCCGGCATCTCCACGTCTCGTCTGTAAAAGGCAGCTTTCTGGAAACGAATGAATGAAAATGCAATAATCTTGTGTTTGAAATAAGATGACGATTACCGCACAAGGCCTAGTGGCCATTTCCTTTTTCCGAGACGTGTCCGCTCGGTGTGGAAAGGCAGCCACGGGTGGGAATAACCACAAGAATACAAAATACACGAGGATCTTCTTGAACTATTCTCGTGACCCTCGGGTCAGTCAATAATAAAACCGTGTTCACGGCTGACGTCTATTCTCCTGTGAGAGGCAATGCGTGAACCAGAGAGAGTGCAACAGAGAGAACGGGAAAGGTTATAAACAGGTTTTTATAATGTACGCCACCTGCAAACCCATGTTTATGTGTTCATCAAGAAAGAGGCTGCATAATTGCTGAAGGATACACGGCTAGCTCAGTCTGCAGCTCCAAGCTGCACCAGACACACACACAGCGAATAATGGCATGTCAGGTGCAATGCATAGCACCCCAAAGTTCCAAATAATGTGCTTCAGTCTAATTTTGAACACATATGTACAATATTCTGACGTGATTTTACACGCCCAGCATAATGCACCCTTTTGACTACCTGTATCCAGATCTTGGAGTTAGAACTTACCAGTGTCCGGATTCAAGGCACTTCTATGTGGCCTTTGTCCACACCGGAACGGAAATCGAACAGTTCAAAGTCACTGAACTTATGACCATTAAAACCTGACAGACCGAAGCAGTTTTTGTGTCATCTCAGCTGGCGATGGAACCAAGGTCATGGCGGCACAAAGGCGTGGTGTATGCTAAGTTAAATGCTGTAGTTACTGTTGCCCATTGGGAAGGGCAGCACTGAATGAGACGCGTGCTCTTTTGCTTCATCAGAAATATCCTGAGTGAACTAAAAATCGTAATGTGTCCCATTATTCATTTTGGTATAAAATTGCTGCCTTCATTTTCAAATTGTTCATGAATGATTGCGAATAGGGAAACAGCTCAGGAAAGCGGACTCTGAAGTTAATTACTTCGAAATAAGAATAGAAACAAATGGACAAATTAAGGATCAATTTATTGTGCCCTTTGTCAGCACATTCGCTAGTTAATTGAAAAAAAAATGTTTAATTTAAAAAAAAATAAAGATTTATTTTTGGCACACGTAAAGCAAGTTCCTCAATATTATGAACAGCAATGCCCAGATACACTGTGGATTGACTCCACATCTGCAGAGACAGATGTGCAGTATTCATAACACTGCTATAGAAGACAGCTCACAGATGCCTTATTAATGGTTTTTCAGGCAACCCAATAACTTCATTAAATATAAATTACAAAGCTTTTTGTTCAACTGATTGTTTGCGGCCCCGACAGTGGCCTGGATGTACATCCTCGAGGAGGGTAGAGGGAGTGGGGAGAATTTCTGGCTTTGTGCTCTTGTGAAAGTGGCTTCAGGTGGGTGATCTCTACTGGCAGGGGATTGGGCAGTAGTCAGGATGGTCCTCAATGCCTTACAGACCAGAAAGATGAGAAGCCTGCCTCCACCTCCTCAGAGGCAATATGGCAGGCACCATGTACACCATCTGTGGCAGGGGCCTCCACAGCAACTCAATCATTAACAGGTTTGCATGTGGCGTTATATCTCATACTGTAAAATATGTCTTTCCCAGTGTTTGTAAATGCGCAATAGAAATCAAAGGATCGATATTTGTCGAGGAGAGTATGCAATAATGGAGTAAACATTAAAACTAAACGTTCTTACCAGTGCCAATGTAGATTGTAGCCAGGTGTTATCTCTCAGTCATCTGACAGATGAAGGAGGTGTGGCCATGCAAGCCCATCATTGTTAAGTTGGGTGGCTCAGTAATATTACTGCTGAGAGTAGCTAAACATGGGATGTGAGTGATATGGGCCACTGGAACAGCTCGCTGCTATCCTTTGGCGACTTGGCTGTGCTGGGCACAGTAGAATTAGCAATCCATTTGTTGGAAGCCCACTCAAAATCCTGAGATGAGGACAGGGACGTTTCTGAAAATCTTTCTGCGATGCGCAGCAATGGCCCCCCCAGGCAACGACTAAATGAACCTTTCAGGAAACATTGCAGTTGTAGGAAATGACGGTATTTGTCCTTTCAACTGTTGCACGACTGACCATCATCCTCATTGCGTTGCCAGACTGACCATTGTGGATGTCACACATGTGCTGCTCTGGTGCCACATCTAACTGAAAGCAGATGAATGGTTAGTCATCGTATGCATTTATTTTTTGGTTGTCTGGTCATTTGTGGGATTTGTGTGTCGCTGACTCGGTTAGCATTTGATGCCCATCCATATTCGCCCTTGAGAAGGTGGTGCTGGTGAGATGCTTTTATGAGCTGCCGTAATGTAGGTGATATGGTAACACTGGCAGTGCTACCAGGAGCGACCTCCAGGGCTTTGGGCCAACAACAGCCCTTTTGCTCAAAGTCTCGACAGTGACCGGCTTTGAGGGGAAACTTGCAGCTGGTGAGGTGTCCCGATGCATCACTTGCCCTTGTTCTTCTAGTCGGTTGAGGCCATATGTTTGGAAGTGCTGTCGACTGAGGCTTGGTGAGTTGCTGATGTGCATAGTCATAGAGTGATAGCGATCTAGAGCACAGAAAAGGCCCTTTGGCCCACCCCATCTGCGCCAGTCAAAAGCAACCACCTAAGTATTCTAATCCCATTTTGCAACACTTGGCCCACAGCCTTGTATGCCTTGGCATCGCAAGTGCACATCTAAGTACCTCTTAAATGTTATTAGGGTCTCTGCCTCCACCACCCTTTCAGACAGTGAGTTCCAGATTCCAACCACCCTCTGGGGGGTTTTCCTCATATTCCCTCTAAACATCCTGCCTCTTACCATAAATCTAACCCCCTGGTAATCAATCCCTCCACCAAGGGGTAAGGTTTCTTCCTGTCTACTCTATCTATACCCCACATAATTTTATACATCTCAATCATGTCCCTACTGGCTTCTCTGCTCCGGGGAAAACAACCCGAGTCCATCCAATCTTTCTTCGCAGCTAAAACTCTCCAGCCCAGGCAACAGCCTGGTAAATCTCCTCTGCACCCTTTCCAGTGCTATCACATCCCTCCTATAATGTGAATTCCCGAACTGCACACATCTTGCAGATAGTGCACACTTCTACCACTGTGCTTCAAGGAAGGGAGTGAATGTTGAATGTAGTGAATGGGGTGTCAAAAAAGCAGACTGCTTTGTCCTATATGGTGTCAAGCTCCCTGAGTATTATTGGTGCTTCACTCTTTCAGGCAAATGGAGAGTATTCCATCACACTCCTGACTTCTGCCTTGTAGATGGTGGATAGGATTTGAGGAGTCTGGTGGTGTGATACTTGCCGCAGACTTCCCAGCATTTAACCTGTTCTTGTCTCCAAAGTGTTTCTGTGACTGGTGCCTCACCTCTCAGATATGTTGCGTACAAATTTATCAATGTGCACTCATAATAATAATAACCTTTATTATTGTCACAAGTAGGCTTACATTAACTCTGCAATGAAGTTACTGTCCAGTACAGGTGCTTATCTCTACATCACTGATATCACTTGAACATAATGACACACTCTGAATATCGATTTAGTTGCAACACAATGGAGGAAAGGAAACTTAAGCTATAATTCAGGGATTCACTAACATTTTGAGTGACTAAAAATTCCATTATTCACCACCTGTTTCATTAGGTCTGGATTACTGCGTATCAAGTTGTAGATGGCAGCAGCTGTGATGGGATAATAATGTCCCACATTTAAGGACTGATTCTATGACATGATGTTTGAACCTATTATTGATGCCAAAACGGACAGATCCAACAATAATGAATTAGGAGAATGGTTCTGAATAAACACTGCAACATCAATTAATATACCACAATGCAAAGCAGAACATTTTTATTACCATCACTCTCTTTATTTTAAAATCTCTTGATTTCTGAGCTGTAAAATATGGGTTTTCCATCTTTTACACGGCTTATCTTTAAGGTTCAAATTGTGCTTTGATTCTCTCAAACAACATCACTATCAAATGAAGGTTTGGCCTGTTGACCCATTGCAGCGGAACTGTTGTTCCACCACATTCCTGATGGTCCCTTGCTTCCCTTGTATTTCTGGGGGGCGCTTTGTATCATCCTCCATGAAGACAGACTCAAGAGGCGCGATCTGACGGCCGCGCCGGGCTCAAATCTCAGCCATCCGGTTAGATTAGGGGAAAGTCCAAAATCGGGAACCGCGTTGGGCACCAATCGGTTTCCGATCTAACGGCCCGCTCCCGTTGCGAGATCTGGATCATGCCGTGGCGTGGCGAGAAACCAATATTCACCAATTAAGGCCAATCTCCACCCCTTTAAGGAGAAGGACCACCTATCTGACAACCTCCCGTGATCTAGCTCACCGGCTCCCCGGTGAGCGGTCAAGCGGGTGCCCTTTAGGACAACTATTTAAAAACGTGAAGCTGGCAAAATGGCTGCTGTGGGGATCGGAGCAGGTGAGTAGCCATCTTGGAAAATGGATGATCAGTCCAGGAAAACCGGGACTGCTGCCCCAGTGCGCGGGGGGATGTGTGGGAGACCCCCGGAGGGGTGCAGATGGGGGGGGGCGTCGGCCGCCATCTGTGTGGTGGTCGCCCAATATCTGGGAGGGAGCGAGGGTCTCAGGGGTTCCAATATGCCACCCCATGTCTCGTGTAAACCCATACCAGGGGTGACTTCAGCTTCTGCTTGTGCGGCAAGGGGCTGCCATGGTCAGTGGGAGTTAAAGTGACCTTCACCATATTACCACGAACAGGGCTCTGTCCTGGAGGTGTTCAGTGGGACGGACAGGCAGATGTTGCTGCCTAGCATCCCAAATGGACTGTGAGACCAGGACACCTTGCCTGAACACTGTAGTCTTGAATACCGCAGGGGTAGCAGCCAACAATCAAACACCCAAGAGCTAAGCTTCAACACTGAGGGTACCCCCCCTGACCAGGGAGTGGATGTGTGGATCGGGGGGTGGGGGGGTGGGGGGGGATCCCTGTGGCCTTTGATGCCTCAGGTAGGAGTCCTCTGGAGGGCCTGGGGCTGGAGAGCCCTGGCTGACTTGCCGGGATCTCATGCCTCGGCGAGCCACTCTGTAACCCCTGCTGACCCCTTCATCATCTGACCCTGCCAGCCCTGGTAGCTCCCCATTGTCTGCACCATAGTGTCGATGTTCTCAGCAATGTCCTTCCATGACCTGGCCACCCTCTGGAATGGTTCGGAAATGTCCACCAGAGTCTGGGACACGGTTCTCAACGACCAGGAGCACCTCGGCAATGCCCATTTGAGAGTGGGACATGCTCCGCAGTGCCCCGGCAAGGTCCACCTGCGTCAGGGACACATCATTCAGTGACTGGGACATGCTGTTGAGGCCCTCAACATGGCCGTCACTGACTGAGCGATGGCTTGGGCTCCATCACTCATGCTGCTGGCTTCATGCTCCAGGCTTCCCACTGCGGTCACCACACTAGCATTGTTGGTCTCGGTGCCACACATTGCCGGTGTTATCTCCTGCATCCATAGCCTTTAGGGCTCCCCAAAGTGGCAATAGATCCGCTGGAGTGCTGCTGACACCCCCCATCTGAATGCCAAGGCCGCACTCTAGCATCTGCATCAGCTCGAGGGTAGCCTGGCTTGACATCGGACTTGGACCCAGCTGGGTCCCAGGAACCAGCAACCCTCTGACTGCTGTCCCCCCCTAGACCTTCATGCCTCCGCCTGATGTGCAGCAACAACTGTGTGGTTCTCACCAGGTTGTGCACCAGAAGCCTGTCTGCTACTTTCGGCCAGCGAGGTGTGTGTCACTGCGCTGGTGGAATGTTGGGATAACAGCTGTGACGCCTCGATAGTGGCATCCTGCGAGCTCTCCACCAAGATGTTCTCAAGGACGGCAAGGGAGGAGGGGCAAGAGGGGCTGGGGCACTCCGGGTGGGCCAGATGGACATCCCACGGGGCAATAGACATGTCGTCAGTGAGAGGGCAGATCATTATGTCTGGCATGGACAACACACGTGTGACAGATCATCTGGGTGGGGGCCGGTGGATACTCACCTCTGCTGCGCAGGCCAAGCTCAGCATCGGTGCCAGGTCTGTCCTTGGCCACCCCGTAACCTCCAGGGCCCATTCCTCAGAGGGGGTGAGGACTTTGCCACCCTGCCACCTCTCTGGGTCCTTTCCCGCCTGTAGTTGGCCAACTTCTCCTGCGGATACAAAGAGAGGGCATTGTGTGCCACACACTTCATGCATCATGGGGAGGTGGGGGCTATGGTGGGGGTGAGGCCTGGGCCCCATCGCTGGGCAGTGCGCAGGTGGGTGCAAGGGTGAGCTGGGCATGGACATGGCATTGTGCTGGGGGTGGGGGGGGTGCCAACCACAGGGCTGTCAGCAAGGAGGGGTGCTGGCAGGCTGGCCAGTGCCAGGGGGCAGGTGACAACTCATCCATGTGGCCTGGTGGAGGTCATTGAGCTTCTTGCAGCATTGGGTGGTAGTCCTCCTGGTGATACTCCCCACGCTGACGGCCACTGCCACTGCATTCCAGACGGCACTGGCTGCCCTGTGGCTGACCCTCCAAACCCCTCAGGCGAACAGGGTATCTCATCTGGACTTCAGTGCGTCCAACAGCCGGGCCAGGTTGGCATCCCTGAAACGTAGGGCTGGTCTACGCGGTGGCATGGCTGTGTGCTGTCTGAGGTTTGCTCTGCGGGATCAGTTTAAGAGCTGTTCCCCCTCATTAGCGGGGAGCCGCTGACCAAGGTCCAGGTAAATCAGCTGGCGAGACAGTCATTTCCAGGGGCATCATTAAGTGCCCTAATTAACATCAGACGCCGGTGACGGCCTCGCTGGGTCGACCATCGAGATACACCCGACAGTTCCCACTTGGTTGCAAACTTCAAAACTTTTCTGTTAAATCTTAAATATTGAATACCCCTCGTTGTAAGCCCTACGAGACCCATGGGGATAACCCGATTGATCTCCCCATGGGCGGAGCCCAACAGCGGGGCTCATTAATTTCCCAAGATAAAAACTGGCCCAGAAGGGAGCTGGCATCACGGTGGACCTGGCTGGGAATCATGCTATGTTCACCACCGTGCGTTCTTACTGTGAGTAGGAAGTAAACTTCTTGGACTTACCTTCTTCCAGACTCCTCATTGATTACCATAAACTTGAACATTCAATTTCAAGCATTAGTCACCCTGCAGCCAGATCTCCAGAATGGAAATTAGATCATACCCATTTACTTCCATTTGTGCCGTCAATTCATCACCTTGCTGTGACTGCTGTGTGCCATTCAGATACAGTCGGTGGGATTCTCCATTAGCCAACGCCAAAATGGGGAATGCGATTGCATTTCAAAATCACAGCGTGCGCTGATTTGACGCCAAATCGCGATTCTCCATCACGTCGAAAACACCATCAATGCGTTTCACTCCGCATGTACAGTAGGCACCGTTTGCATATCATTAGCGGGCCAGTCCCGGCATTCTCCAGGGCCTCCGCGATTCTCCGCCTCCGATGGGCCAAGGTCCCGATGGCGTGGTTCACTTGTGCTTTTAAAGATCGTGAAACTGGCGTGGCGGCTGCTGGGGAGAGAGAGGGGGCACGGAAGGTGTCCAACATCGCCATAGTTTGTTGACAGTTGTGCCGCTGGCCAGGGTCTTCTGCCAGTGCTGGGGGAGCAGTGGGGTTGGCCAGGAGGTGGGCTGTGGGGTCGGGGTGGGCGGACACAGAACGCCATTGCCGCAGCTGGCAAGGCAGCCATGCAGCTGCGCACACCGCTAACAGTCCACTTTGAACCTGGTGCCACAGGTCATATAAGTGTCCCCCCCAGGGCACCCCCCTGGGTGCCCTCTGACCCCTTCCAACCCATTAGCTGTATGGGCGCACTCCAGCACAACCACTGCCATCATTTTGGCTGGGATGAGTGTGTGTGGGGAGTGTAATGTGTATGTGCGGCTGCAGCTTGTTAGCCTCCCGAGTGTTGATCACGGACCCGGCGAATCCGGCACCATTTTTCATTGGAATTGATTGTGTTCCACGCAGCACCAGTGCTAGTCCCTCAATGGCAGCTGAATCCGCCCAGGTACGGCACCAATGTTTCTGTCATGGAAGTCCACGGATTTTCCATTGCAGTCAACATTTAGCCTCGGAAATGGAGAATCCAGCCCAGTCTCTTTAATTTTGCTTCATAACATTTGAATGCATTTTGACCCTATTCGACCCTATCTGGCTTTTGTTTCGCCTAGCTCCCAATTTGGCTTACCATGTTTCTTCCTACCATTACCAACTATGTTGTTCTCCTCTCTGAATTCCTTCTCTGGGCTCTATCCCTCTGCCAAGCTAGTTTAAACCATACCCAATAGCAACAGCAAATCTCAGTACTGCTAAGATTGATGCACTATCAATTACGAGAGTAGAGAGCAATCGAGGCTTTATTACACAGAGATGTGTGGCCTCCTACAGCTGCTGCCGAAATGGCTGCAGTTCGGAGAGCACACACATTCATACTCCATCTACTGGGCGGAGCCAGCAGGCAAGGATCTACCCCCGTACCTGTATTACAGGGGCCTTACCGTAATACCCTCGTATGCAGTGCAGTATATACAATATAATACAACAGTGGTGACTACCACAAGGGTATAACACATCTGCCTTACACAGGTCCCACCTTTAGCAGGACCACTCCCAATGCCTCAGAAATCTAAAACCCTCACTCCTGCATCATCTCTCCAGCCACACGTTTATTTCCTCTTTCTTCCTATTCGTGTGCTCACTGGCACCCTTTTGAAGTTCTGCTTTTTAATCTCTTTCCCAGCTTTCTCAATTCTGCTTTCAGGGTCTTTCTACCTATGTCACTGGTCCCATTGTGGACCAGGACCTCTGGCTGTTCAGCCTCCCCCAAAGGAATGTCGCGCAGCCGTTCTTTGGCCCTGGCACCAGAGAAACCAGACCATCCCGGTGTCATGTCGATGGCTATAGAAACATCTGTCTATGTCTCCACCTATTGAATACCCTGTCACTGTTGTTCTTTCATTCTTTTTCATTCCCCTCCTGCACAGCTGGTCCGCCCATGGTGCCATGGATTTGGCTGCACTCTTCTGAGGAACCAACACCCTCACCGATACCCAAAATGGAGAACCAGTTGGTGAGTGAGCTGTACTCAGGGAACCCTTGCACAACCTGCCTGGTACTTCTAGATTGTGTGGTGGTCACTTATTCCCTCTCTTAACCTGCCGTGTGACCACCTCCCTGAACATGCTATCCATATAGCTCTCAGCCTTGTGGATGCGCCCTAATGACTTCAGCCTTCACTCGAGTTCTGAAACCTGGAACTCAGCTTTCTGCAACTGCTGAAGTGTCCACAATCTGTCACATGTTACAGGATGAGCATCCCACGTGGCCGAGCTGCCCTGCCACGCCTTAACTTTGCAGACTATTTATTATACAATGGAGACTATGAACCAAGCCAGTACTTCTCATAATAAGCTTTACTGCTTCTTGTAAATGTTATGACGACTAAGGAACCTTACAATTACTGATAAATTCCATGAGTTTTGAAAGATAAATGAGAAAATGGTCACCAGCCATTCACTTACCTGTTTCCCTGTGGCTTCACTTTAAATGTTTCTCAGAATACGATTGGCCCACAGTATGTTCCCTCTATCCCTCTGTCTCTAACTAGTCCGCCGCTCTCCATTCTCTTTTAAACTCAAAATTGAGGTTGTTACTTAAGCAAACAGCACTTCCTCTCATACTGCGCTGAATTCCCTCATTTACCAAATCCCCAAGTCCACATCCTGTGGCAGCAGCACTCAGCGGCCAGCCGCTGTCTTCACGCTTGCTTATTTTTTACACTTAACAAGACCACCTCTGTTTGCATCAGCTGAAGTTGTACAGCGATAAGTCAGCGCTGACGGCTAGAAAAAAGTATTTCAAGCTAGCTACCTAGTTAACTAACAACTGCTGCCTCTCCTGTATTGAGCTTCTTTATCCCTGCCTGAGTCTGAAAGAAACTTAATTGATGTACCATCAATTCACTACAAGACGATGAGAGCGAGTGAATATAGGCTTTATTATCTAAGAACTTGCCTGCCTGTGACTGCTGTAACAAATGAGCGCCGCCCCCAGGCGGCCGGTCTACATACAGTCCGGGGAGGCGGAGCCCACCAGGGTTCCAGTACAATCCATGGAAGGAGATCATATTACCATTCCTTGGCCATAGGCCACAGACAACTTATATTATGGTGAATACATTCACCACATTAACGTTAACAGTAAATTGTAGTCAAATTCTAAACGCAAACTAGACTAGATTTTAGAACGAGATTCACCCTTGCAATTAACCCCTAAAATTCCCCAGTTACCAAATTCCGAAGCTCACACTCTGTGACAAGCTTCATTCAGTGGCCAGGCGCTCCCTTCATGGTTGCTTACTTTCCTGAAATTAAAAGATGAAAAAATGATCTAATTGAGGTGCTTAAGAAAACGAAAGGATTTGATAAAGCAGGTAGAAATATATTCTCTGTTGGGAGAGTCCAGAACAAAGGTGTAACCTTAAATTATAGAGCTAGGCATTCAGAGTTAAGATCAGAAGGCACTTCTTCACAAAACGTGCAGTGAAAATCTGGAACACTCACCCCTAAAAACCTGCTGAACCGAGATCCATTTGAAATATCAAAACTGAGATGGACAGCCTTTAGTTAGGCAAGGTACTAAAGTTGTGAAAAACATAGAAAATAAGAGCAGGAGGAGGCCATTCAGCCCTTCAAGCCTGCTCTGCAATTCATAATGATCATGGCTGATCACCCAACTCTTATCCCACTTTTCCCCCCATATTCTTTGATCCACTTCGCCCCAAGTGCTATTTCTAACTACTTCTTGAAACTATACAATGGAAGCAAGGATGATTGATGGAATGAAGATAAAGACTAGCTATCACATTGGAGGGTGGGGGAGCTGAATTGCTTCCTCTTCTTTCTATGAAGGTGGAATTTTACGCACAGGCGACAACCCCTCACACGGCTTAAAATCTGGGCGATTCTGCTCCCATTTGAGGAGGTCTCCCTGCGCCAATTTGATGGCTGTCATTCTGTTAATCGGCTCAGAATGAGACTTCTACCCCTCACTGGGGAAGATGTCTCGCTTCTGAGACCTGTCAACCAATCAGATGATTGCTAACTCTCCAGTGCTAGCAGCACCACTGGGAGCAGTGGCCACTGCTGGGACTACAGACAGTCCGCAATAAAGTGCAGCCACGTCGATGGACATTCAGGTAAACTTGGGGCTGGTTGACCACAATGAGAGGGGTGGGGGTGTTTGGGAGTCATGTTCATCAGGGTGGTGAGAGGGAGAACACTCTGGAGGGGTGGTCTGCCATTGGGGATGGGGGAGGCCTCTGTTGGGGAGTGAGTGCCTGGACAGGAGCAAAACAACCCCATCCCTTACGTTACCCACCACCACCACCATCAAGAATCAGGAAGCCACCAATTCCTTTGGTAAAATATCAGAAGTAGTGGGAGGAGGCCTTAGGTGACCATTAATCGGCCACTTAATGGCCTCAAATGGCCCATTTGCAACTGAGCCACCCATGGCCTCCCCGCCGCTGGTAAAATACCAGTCGTAGCATGGAGGCAATGCCATAGCATCGCTGCCATATTGCCCAACTTTAGGCCTACCTGACAACCTCCAAACCTGTCAGCCCACTCCCGTAAATGATAGCCTAAATGTAGAACTCCATCCTAAATCATTAGAATCAATAACAATGGAATTAGGAAAACCACAAAACTGGTAAACGGTCCTCATTGACAAGTGGAATTCCAAAATTTACAAATGATGTGCCCCTCTTTTGAAAACTGCTCTCACTTGTCCATGTCTACCACCAGAACAGGCGATTTTGAGCAATGCATGGATTCATCTTTGACACACAGCTTTTTCTCTGCCATTTGGAAGTAATTTCCCAAAACAACACTGCAAGAAAATCCAGCAAGTGTATCAGGCAAGATTTTAAAAGTTCACTCATCATTGCAACTCCTTCCTCGGCCTGATGTTGTATTGTAAGACTGACAACGCTGGTTCGATCACAAAACCCATTTTCGCACAAATCTACTTCATAGCCAACCCCCTCCACATTGCTATGACAATTTGATTGCTCAATTTACATGACAGTTGACACTGCCTGCAGGTAAAGCCACAGCAAATTAATGCTTAAGGGACAATATTTTCAGGAAATGCATCTGCCAAGGTTTGCTTTATGATTGGAAAGTGAAAAGAAGCCTGCAGGCTTGTGCATCACTTTTGTCCACAGCGGTATTGCTCAGATTGCTGCATGATGCACTGAGATGTAGATTTATGACTTGTGACCTGTGCCTGGAGTCAGATGAAAAGCTTTGCAAGGTATATATTTTTTAATATAGCCTGCGCTTCTCTAAGCCTTCACAAACCATTCCCCGCACGAGTTGGGGTTCCAAGATAGTCCTTGCCCGTTGCTTTATTCCATGCTTTATTTCCATTTGGTTAAAAATATATAATTGTCTTTATGTTTAACTGCAATTAGTTTTGAATAGGTTCAGGGTAATTAGTTGAGGCGGTGGCATCGTGGTATTGTCACTGGGCTAGTAAACTAGAGATCCAAAGTATTGCTCTGGGGACCCTGATTCAAATCCCGCCACTGCAGATGGCAACATTTAAATTCAATAAAAATCTGGAATTAAAAGTCTATTGATGACCACAAAACCATTGTCGATTGTCGTAAAAAGCCATCTGGTTCACTAATGTTCTTTCGGGAAGGAAATCTGCCGTCCTTACCTGGTCTGGCCTATATGTGACTCCAGACCCACAGCAATGTGGTTGACTCAGAACTTCCCTCAAGGGCAATTAGGGATGGGCAATAAATGCGGCACAGCCTGCGACGCCCATTTCCCATGAACAAATGTTTTCACAAATTAGTCGAAGTCACTGAGGCTGAAAATGTTTAATAAAAGCTGTATTCCATTTTCCACAGAACTCTGAATATTTACACTGGTTTCCCATCCACCTTGTGACCATATATGTTATCAATATATGCCAGCAGGAAGAACTCTTGTCTAAAACCAAGCTAGGTCACCAATCAACTGGCTAATTGACACTGTTGACTGACATGAATTGTGACAATGGGGTGAATTCTCATTTTATCCTTCGGTGCAAAATGGACGTGCCCGCCGCCCTCTTTACAGCCGATCCCAAGGAAGGGAATGGAAATCAGCCAGTCAATATAATCGGTAGATGTGCTCTCTTCTGCAGCCCTTTCTGCCCAGTGGTCAATGTGAAAGTCACTTGCGTTTTGTATTTATAAATACATTTTTACAGTCCAAATAAAAGTATTAGAGGAAGCGCAGGGGAGGAAAGATATTACCTTCTCTATCACTGCGGACTGTAGCTTCAATTATCAATCTGTTAACGGAAGCATTCCCAGCCGAATTAAATAAAGCGCCACAATTGAATGACATGGGCGGGACAATCCTACATGTAAGTTGTAAGTGCCTCGAGCTGATGTACAAATGATTGATAATTCTGACATTGTCAATAATCTTCTACTTTTAACATTGTGACCTCTGTGCACTGAGAAAGAATCCAATTGATTTGAGTTGCTGTTCTTCATTGTCACATGAAGTGACCCATGCATAGTTTTATAATCACTGCCTCACTGATCATTGTGCGTAGGAAAGCTTAGCTTATTAGATAAGAAAATGGATGTCAATGTAATAATGGTGACCGGTGCACAATAGATTCTTCTTTATGATCCAAACCTTACTCGAAGTTGTGCTATATTACCAATTTTTTCACCAATAGTCAGACTGCGCGAGAGTCAAATCTCAGTTCATGTTTAGATGACATTATCATAAAGTTGGACCATGGCCCAAGTCTTATGTGGCCTTTAATTGTAGTACGTTCTGCTAGCAATATGAGCAAAGGCTTGTTTAATCGCTAGATAATAAATAACTAAAATATGAGAGCCCGAACTCTATAATGGAGTTTAATTTCAACCTGACAATTCAAACAGCAGGTTGGGATCTGCCTTATTTATGTCTGTGCTCTGACCTCTGTTAAATTTAGCAGGTTTTTTTTGGGGGCGGGGTGTGGGGCCAGTGCGGGGTGAGTGGGGAGGGGTAATCATAGCACCTTCAATGGCCTGTGCAAACCCTGACTACTTTTTAAAGTTCTACAGTGGACTAACCAGTGATCTTTAAAAGGACCACAGAAGGTGGGGAAAGAGGTCTAACAGTTTTAATTTATCTTCATGTTGAGGCAGAAGGAGCATCTCTCCTTTCTCGACATTAAAATGGGAACCATTGCTGACATATCCCCATCCCATCCTCCGATCACCAACCTCCCCAACAGCCCCACCCCCCAACCATGCGTGCTCCCCACTGGACTCATGTAAGCTGGAATCTGAGTTGCCTGAAATTGGTTAGGCCCTTACCCATGAGTTGTGTGGAGGCTCCCAGTAACAGCAGTAACTCACCAGTATTCTGATGATGAGGGTGGAAGGCTAATTTAGAATGGTCATGGGCCTCTCAATTTTGGAATGCCTTTTGCTGCATGGATCTGGAGGTTGTATCCTTTCGAAGTCTGAGGGTAAATCCTCGTGCCTAGGTTAGGATGAGTGTAATACTTTGGGCAGCACGGTAGCACAAGTGCCATGATAAATTGCCCTTAGTGGCCAAAAAGGTTAGATGGGGTTATTGGATTATGGCGATAGATGGAAGTGAGGGCTTAAGTGGGTCGGTGCAGACTCGATGGGCCGGATGGCCTCCTTCTGCACTGTATGTTCTATGTTCAGCAAACTCCTGCTGGAGTTAATACAATGGACTGCGAGAATGGCACTAATTTCATTCGGGTGGGGCCAGGGAATATGAATGTTTAATTATGCGATTAGGCTGGTTTGGGGAGAGGGAGGGCTCGATATCTCGAATCCTTGAGGGGAGGTGGCCCCCAGCCTGAAGGGACCTTCCAATCATTGCCCTGAGATCGAGGATGTAAACATTTTCTGTTTCCCAATCCCTTGTCATCGGGAAAATGCCAGACTAAATCTTGAGGCTGGCTGGAAAAGGCCAAAGGCTTTAATTGGAGCATGGGCGGGCTCCCCATCGCAGGCCCTGTCCACGCCGCTGTGAAATCGCTTTAGGGTTGGGGCGGGAAGGATTCTGAAGGGGATTCATCCATGCTATTTTACACTGTCCCCACCCACTACACCCGTCTCAGAACCCGCTGAAGCAGGTTAGTACATTCTGGCCCAAAAGAATGAATGGAGACATAAAGAGATGCTTTTTTCCATCCAAACGTTTGTTCGGACATGGACTGCCCTCACAAGAAAAGTGAAATCCACAAACGTGAAATGGATTAATGTTTGAAAAAGAAAAACAGAAATGGGGATAGAGAAAGGACATGCGAATGGAATTAAGTCGATCGCTCTTTCAGAGAACTGTCACTGGCAACGTGAGCCAATTGGCGTCCGTCTGTGCAGTGCAATTCGGAGTTTCTATGATTAATTTACAATGTGTGTTGTGATTACCAGAATTATTTTCAGTGTTTCGATGGTATTAGTTGCAGTTATTGACTTTAATCTTGTTCACAGATCTCGTCCTTCGAGCAGAACTATCGTCCTCAGGGAATAAAGTAAGCAATGGCCAGACGGGCCTATATTCATATCCCAGCCTCATCTGCCATTGCTTTGCAGTGAGTCTTATTGTTTCTAAGCTATTCAACTGCAGACACCACCTGCCTTCGTGGCTGATTGCTTCATTTTGGGATAAGGGAGGAGCACGGGCATAAGCAATCTTCTCTGCAGGAATCGCAGCTCCTGTTAGTTGTTCCTTCAGCATAAAACAAATGTCGTCAGTGGGCAACTGACTGCTGGAATAGAAATATTTGCACTTGATCTTGAAACCTCTGTTAACATTTCGCATTTCCAACGAAGAAAGCAGCAAGTAAACTATAAGGCAGACCGAGAGTAAGATATATTCAGAAGCAAGCTGCAAGAGGCATTCAGATGGTATCGTAAGAACTGACAATTAATAGCCAACTGATTCCCCACACTGCACGGCTATCTTGATTAGCTGTCTGTCATACTGTTGATGCTTCCTAATGATTTTAATAATAATAATTCTGATATTATTAGCATTTTTATTGAGTAACAGTGTGGAGATGATTGACTTAACATTAAATGGCCCACACATCAGACCCCAGTAATTTGCAAGTCATAATGACTGCACAGAAGTGCCAGCAAAGAAATGTCAGGCATATAAAACAATGTATTTTGCCTCGACCTGTAAGATCATACGAAGAAACATGATTGGCATGATGAGTTAAAGCAGAAATCGTTTTCTGAAATAGCAACCAATTTTTGCCGAACTAAAATAGGGGTGAAAGGTTGCTCGTTTAAATAAAGGTTGCTCGGCAACAAAGTTATAATCTGAATAATGATTTTGGAGATTGCCTGACTCAGAGAGAAAAAGAAAAAGGAATAAATGTAAGTTTCTGGTTTGTTGTCAGTGAGGGTCTGCAGGAGAGCAGAAAGTCCAAATGTACACTGGTCCCGCGATCACTTGTTCCTGGAGAGAGGAGAGGCGCAGAGTTGGGCCTGTGCAGCAGTAACTTGACAGACTGGCGACCACAAAATAAATCAATGAATGAACCGTTTATTAAAGTGAGTAACTTATATACAGAGAGTGAGATAAAGGCAACCACATTCCATGACTCCAAACACCTAACTAACTGGAGCACCCCAGGTTTCACGTGCTTCGACCCGATTGGCTGAACGGTCACATGACCCTCCAAGAACCCGCCTCCCCCCTTTGAAGGGACACACTACCACATCCGTCCCCCTGCCTTTAAGTTTCTGATTAACAGCGGAACTATTTACAATATCATACAACAAATGGACCTCAACATGGTCCCTTACAAGGTAATTTGGTCCAGGGATTTCCTGATCCTTTGGGAGCATCATAATTCACTAGCGGGTGCTCCGGCAGTAGAGGTAATTTCAATTTGAAACTCAATGGGTTGACTCTCAATTTGCGACGGTGCATCCGTGCAGACAGTTTTCCCAGTTCCCCCCGTCATGTCATTGGGCTCTTCCTCGGGCTTGCTTGCTGCAGAATTACTTTCATCCGTAGCAATTTCACTGACGAGCATAACAGGGCGGCCTGCGTATTGGTTCCATGTGCGAGTCTCTTCTTCTCAAATGGTCCAGATGTTTATTCCCCCTTTTACCTTCGACATCTATCTCACATGACAGTTAGTCGTGGTGTATCTTCTGTGTGTTCTGTTTTATCTCCATCCTCCCCGCCAAATTCGGAAATACCTGATCCAACCTTGCTCTAATACGCCTACCCATTAGGCCAGACTGATTTGTCGAGGGGTTGATGACTGTTTCTTCACGGTGGCTTTCAATACTTGGATGGCTCTCTCAGCCAGTCCATTGAAGCAGGGTGATAGGGAGCGGTTTGAATATGTTGAACGCTGTAGGTTCTCATAAAATGATGGACATTTTCACTGGTAAAAGCAGTCCCTTTATCTGAGTCCAGCATCTCAGGCAACCCATGGGTGGCAAATGTCTGGTGCAATATTTTGCTGTTGCTGATGAGGATGTGGACTTCATTTTGTGTATGTCCAACCACTTAAAGTGAGCATCTAGGATGAGCAAGACAGGGCCACTCAGGGACAAAACATCGCGGGGCGGGCCTCAGCCAATGTACGGAGGCCATGGATACGACATGCGCCATACTCTGCGATTACGCTGCTTTTCATAGGGCGGTGCATCGCGAAAGCGGCGCCGCCCCCGATTTCGGCATCATTGGGGATTCTCCGCCCTGTCGCCTAATGCGATTTTGGCATCGGGGATCAGAGAACCCAGCCCAAGAACTATCTCCTTTGAGGGGTCAAGGTGAACCAAGAGACTGGATGACTGCAAGGCTTAGTTAACCTGTTCAAACATTCATTTGTAATGGTCTCTCCAATGTCACCTCTGGTGCTTCTTGTGTAGTGTGTGTAGAGGTGCCAATATTGTAGAAAGATTAGGAATAAATCTTCTGTAATAATTCGCCATTCCTAAAAAGGATTTCAGTGCTGATATATTTTTTGGGGCCGGTGCTTCCGTAGTTGTTTTTATTTTCTCCCCCATAGGATGCAGCCCTTTGGCGTCCACCCTAAATCCTAAGTACGTCACTTCATGAGCCTGGAACAGACATCTTTTCATTTTCAGCCTGACTCAGGCCTTCTTAAATCTTTTTTAAAAAATTTCGAGATTTGCTAGGTGATTCTGTAATCAGTACATGGAACAGCACCTTAGGTAGGTCTTCTGGTAAATGTGGCATAGTGCGCTGGAAAATCACACACGCCGACGTGACTCTGAAGGATGGCCGGGTATACTGGTATAGCCTTTTGTTGGCAATTATAGTAACAATTTCCCTGGGTGTCTCGTCTAATTCTAATTGCTGGTACGCATGGCTCATATCAAGCTTAGTGTAAGTTAAACCTCCTGATAATTTAGTGTATAGCTCTTCAATTCTTAGTATTGGTTACGGTCCAATTTTGCTTCCTGATTTACGGTTAATTTGCAATCCCTGCATATCCTAATAGTTCCATCTGGCTTAACCACTGGCATGATGGGAGCTGCCCACTCTGAAAATTGTAGAGGCTTGATGATGCCTAATGCTTCAAATAGCTTAAGTTGAGACTCAACCTTCTCATGTAAAGCTTAAGGTTTGGGTCAGGCTCTGTAAAACTTGGGCGTGGCCTCAAGATCCATGTAAAGTTTTGCTTTGAGGCCCTGCTTCTTGCCAAGTGCATCTTGGAACATCTCCTGGTAGTTCTTTAAGATGTTAAGGAAATCTCCTTAATTAAGTTTGAAGATTTCCAGCCAATTTATTCTAATTTGGCGAAGCCAATCTCAATCCATCAGCCTTGGCTCTCAGTCCCCTATTACGATTAAAGGTAGTTGAGCTGACCGGTGCTGGTAGCTTACGGGCAGTGAGGTTCCCAGAATTCTTAAATTTTCACCGGTATAAATGGCTAGCCTGGCCGTCATGCTTCTTAACTTCAGGGCTTGGACCCCACCTCGTAAATAACAATACATTTGTTCACCTACAACTGTAGTGAGACATCTGTGTCCACCTCCATTCATAGTGACTGACCATTTAGCATCAACACAAATGTAATTGGGACTGGCCTGATGGAATTAAGGCATTAATAAGAGTTTCATCTACAGTGACATGAAATAAATCCAGATGTCAGCAAATTGACCAAGGTAAGGTTTGTAATCTTGGTGAGGGACAGTTCATCGAGTTTGAAGCTTCGCTTCGAGTCAAATAGGACATCAACAATGCACATGGTCAGATTCAGCCTGAGAGAATAGCCATAAATGGATTACAAGAACAATTTTTGTGAAGGTCAATAGGATAACTTTAGTCTTGCTGATGTTCAATTATAAAAATAAAATCTAGAGAACTTAATCTTGGACATGCAACTGGATGGCTCAGGAGTTGAGACTGGCTGTCACTGTGGAGAGACCATGCTGGCTGTGTCAACATGAATATCAATGACATTTTAAGGGGCAATTTGTAGGTAAAGTATAGCAGTCAAGGGAAGAATAGGGTGTTGCCAGGGAGATTGTCTAGCAGCAGAATGAGTAGCCATTACAGAAGTAGGAGGTATGTTGCAACAGGTAGAAATTGAATAATTTGAGGTAAATGTTATATTGAGAAAGAAGCAAGTTATAAAGTGGAGTGCTACAAGGATTAGTGTTTGGTCTCAACTCTTGGCAATTTATATTCATGCTCAGGTGAGGGTACCAAGCACAATGTATCCAAGATTGCTGATGATATTAAGCGAGGTGGGAAAGTAATTTGTGAAGAGGACAAAAGGAGGTTTCCGAGGGACATCGATGGGTTGAGTGAATGAGCAAGAAGGTGACAAATGGACGACAATGTAAAGAAATGTAAAATTATCCATTTCTGGAGGAAGAGCAGGAAAGCAGAATCTATTTTTTGAAAGATGCAACATGAGTAAATGTTGTTATTTAGAGAGAGACATGAACCACAGAAAGTTAACATCCAATTACAGCAAGCAATTAGGTAAGTAAATTATACTTGCCTTTAATGTAAGGGGGTTGGACTGTAAGATTAAGGAAGGCTTGCTGCAATTATATAAAGCTTTAGTGAGACTGCACCTGGCATATTGTGTACCGATGATGTGAAAGTGATTGCCATTGACACCGAGGCAGTAATTGACTTAATGCCACATCAAGGATCCTGAGCAAAATTGAAGTCAATGCGAATCAAAGAGAGAACTCTCCACTTGTTCGAGTTATACTCAGCAAGGAGGAAGATGGTTATGGCTGTTAGAAGTCCATCACCTCAATCTTGGGGCATCACTGCACAATCTCATCTAGGTGGTGTCCTCAGCCCAAGTATCTTCAGCTATTTCATCAATGACATTCCCGCCATCATGTCGAGGGAAGTGAGGATGTTCACTAATGGTATTGCGCTGTGTTCAATACCATTCAAAACTCCTCAGATATTGGAGCACTCCATGTCCACATGCAGTAAGACCTGGACAACATTTAGGCCTGGGCTGATAAAGTGGTAAGCAGCATTCATTCCACATGAGTACCAGTCAATGATTATCTCCAACAAGAAATAATCTAACCATCTCCTCTTAATGTTCAATGGCACGACCGTCCCTGAATTGGGTGACACGGTAGCACAGTGGTTAGCAGAACGCCAGGGACCCAGGTTCGAATCCCGGCTTAGGTCACTGTCTGTGCGGAGTCTGCACGTTCGCCCCGTGTCTACGTGACTTTCCTCTGGGTGCTATGGTTTCCTCCCACAAGTCCCGAAAGACGTGCTTTTCGGTGAATTGGATATTCTGAATTCTCCCTCTGTGTACTCGAACAGGTGCCGCAGTGTGACGACGAGGGGATTTTCACAGTAACTTCACTGCAGTGTTAATGTAAGCCTACTTGTGACATAATTACAGATTATTATTATTTACCCACAGTCAATATCCTGTGGGTCACTATTGATTAGAAACTGAACTGGACCGACCATATAAGTACTGTAGCTGCAAGAGCAGGTGAATGACTGAGAGGTCTCCTGGCTCCCTAGTGTTTGCCCACCATCTACAAGGCACAAGTCAGGACTGTGATGTAATATGGTCCATTCTTGGGGAGCTGGTGGTATGGTGGTAATGTCGCTGGACAAGTAACTCAGGGGCCTAATGCTCTGGGGACATTGGTTCTATTCCCTACAGGGGCAGCTGGTGGAAGTGAAATGCGATGAATTAATCTGGAATATAAAACTACTCTCAGTGATAGTCACCATGAAGCAATCACTGATTGTTGGAAAAGCCCACCTGTCCTTCAGGGAAGGAAATCTGCAATCCTTACCTGGTCTGGCCTACATGTGATGCCAGGTCCACAGCAATGTGGCTGACTCTTAACTGCCCGATGAAATGGCCTGGTTCCCACTTAGTTCAAGGGAAATTAGGGATAAGCAACACATGCTGGACTTGCCAGCGATGCCCACAGCATGAAAGAATAAAAAGAAAACTCACCATGATGAGTGAAACTCCAATAACACCCAAGAAACCTGACACACTCCAGAACCAAGCAACCTGCTTGACTGGCGCCCAGTCCGCTGCATTATACACTCACTCCTCCCACCCTTGGTGCAAGTGGCAGCAGTGTATGCCATCCACAAGATGCACTGCAGCAGTTCTTGAACTTCTTCAATAACACCTTCCAAACCAGTGATCCTACCAACTAGAAGGACAAGGGCAGCAGACGCATGGAAATACCACCACTTAAGTGCTCCTCCAAGTCATACAAAATCTTGACTTCATACTATGTATTGCCCTTCCCAAGGACAGTAAGGGATGGGCAATGAATACTGGCCTAGCCAGCGAAGCCCACATCCAGTGAATGATTTTAAAAATTTGCTGTTTCTTTACTGTCGCTGGGTTAAAAACCTGAACTCCCTCCCTAATGGCACTGTAGGTATATCTACACCACTTGAACTGCAGCAGTTCAAGAACATTGCTTTGCAGCACCTTCTCAAGGGGAATTCGGCATGGTTAACAAATGCTGGTCATGCCAGTGATCCTCACATTCCATGCAAGATCAAAAAAATGTTCTGATGTTCTTATCTAAGGAAGAATATAGTAATCTGCTTGTCTTAGATAGAGTGCAATAAGAGTTTACCAGACTGCATTTCGGAGTTGAGAGGATTTTGCTATGGGAAACGATTGAGTAGAATATGTTTGTATTCCCTGGAGTTCAGAAGAATGAAAGGCAAAATTCACTGAAATGTTTTAAATTCTAAGAGGCCTTCGATAGAACCAATGCCGAGGGACTGTTTTGCCTGACTCGAGTCTAGATGAATCGGTCATATTCTCAGCATGAGAGGTTAACCACTAAGGACTGTATGAGGAGAAAACCCTTGAGTCAGAGAGTTGTAAATTTTGGAATTCTCTGATCCTGAAGGCTATTGGTGCTCTGTTATTGAGTGTTTTTTTAGATTTAAATCAATGGATTTTAGACATAAATGGAGTGAAAGAACATGAGGATTAAACAGAAGAATGGAATTGATGTAATAGATTAACCATTGAATGGCAGAGCAAGTTTGAGTGACTGGATTGTCCACTCCTCTTCTTTCTTATGCCCTTGGCTAAATCACAGGGAAGGTATTTCCTAGGAGCATGCTCATTCTGCAGGGTGTGAGGAGGTAAAGGAGGGCACCTCTGAACAGGGAATCCAGGCCATAGTCACTAAGGATGTTGGCATTTACCTTGACCAATTTAGCCTGAGGGCAGGGCAAGAACTCAGCTGAAGAGAATGAGGGAGGAAGAGATATAGGCACAGAGCATCATAATAGAGGAAAGTGAGGACTAAGATGGGGCAGTATTTGGAGAGAATGGATGGTCTGAGGTGTTAGATGTTTTAGTTGCTTGATATGAAGAGTCAAAAGTTCTGTTCCTTTTTCACAAACACACATTTATTTCATTCCAACAGCTTTTGCACAAAACTCTAACCATACATCACCTGACAGAGATCACCTGAAGCCCCTTTACATATCAGTGTCAATTAATGGATATTTAACATAAATGAGACAACTATTTGCAATGTCTCTTAGCCCATTACTTAACATGAGGGTGGGTAATTTGAGACTCAGAGGGATAGATAGATCAAGAGGAAAGGGAGTCATTTAGAATGCCGGTGAGAATTTGCCCAATAATGTAGGTTGGATGTTAAGAAATCATTTCAAAAGCACACGAGGTGGTCTTCAGGGAGGGAATAATCTTAATGAGGACAGGTGGCAGAGCGGGCAAAAGCCTAAATAAAAGGGAGACAGATTGAGAAATGAAGGTTGCTGGACTTGGATAGCTGAGTAGATAGTCTTGGTCTTCAAGACAAATAAATCCATGAGCTCCTCACACTTGGCATTGGAGGTAAGGAGAGAAAGGGGATGTAGGTTTGCTCTTTATTGTGGAGGAGTTCAGAATTTGCCTTGACCTACAAATTATACTTGGTGTAGCACGGGAAGTGAACATGTATTGTTTCAAGCATTTCTGCTGTGAGTCTTTTACAAATGGCTTTTTTGCTACATACATTTGGCTTGTTGCATTACAAGTCATGAATATGAAGAATGGAAATGTTTCAAACTACTGAGAACACTGGGATGCTTGTTGACAATGTAACGTACAAATCTAAAGAAATGTTAGATATAGAAATGGAAAAAAAAAGAGCAGCCCCCAGGAAAAAAATCATATGCATAAATCAAATCATCTTAGTTTGTCAGTTTCTGAAATAATATTTGGTATCCTCCAATGATCTCGATCAGCGCATGAAGCCAAAAGGAAGAGTGTAGTTCCTGTTGTAATTTGACCTGATATAGGATCTACAGTTATATGCTGAACTGCAAAATAGCACAGTGGTTAGTACTGCTGCTTCACAGCGCCAGGGTCCCAGGTTTGATTCCCGACTTGGGGTCACTGTCTATGCGGAGTCTGCACGTTCTCCCTGTGTTGGCGTGAGTTCCCTCCGGGTGCTTCGGTTTCCTCCCACAATTCCCAAAAGAAGTGCTGTTGGGTAATTTGGACATTTTGAATTCTCCCTCTGTGTACCCGAACAATGTGGCGACTAGAGGGTTTTCACAGTAGCTTCATTGCAGTGTTAATGTAAGCCTACTTGTGACAATAAAGATTACTATTATGAAAAAACCTGTTTACTTCATTGCAATTTTACAACAGGAGTGAGAAGCAAATATTAACTCCGGTATCGCAGAATTGTTATGACGCAGAAGGGAGGCCATTTGGCCCATCGCGCCTGCACCGGCTCTCTAAATGATCAAGGAATTGGATACAATTCTTATCTCCCTGAAAACATCACACCGATTTACTTTCTCTCCAGTCAATATTTGCATGTTGTCATATTTAGCTTCTCAGTTGCAAAATCTCCTTTTTAGTGCAACAAACATTGTACTGCAGATCACAGAATCTTTTTCTGAGTCGCTGCAGCCCTCCAGTTGTGGCAGTAAAATGATCCTCAGGACAATGTAGTAAATACTTACCAGTGAAAATATGACCAACTTAATACACTTTTAAAGATGAATTGCAGACATGAGTGTTTCAAGAGCACAGAATGTTGATTCGAAAGGGGTAGATGTATACATAAACTGAATACAGAATGCATTCAGGGAACTGCTTTTTAAAATGCTGATCGGCAGGAAACTCATTAAGTAGCAGTTACAAGTAATTTGATTTGACATTAACTCTCACATGCATCATTTAGAGAAGCATAAATGTTTTAAGGACACAACTCAGGAAACAGAAGACAGGAGTACAGAGGGGTGGAAATTAACTTGAGATTTTCAGATTTTTCTCACCACTTATGTAGTACACATTATCAAACCAGAAGCTATTTTATTGGTGCATTCTCTCTACAATTTAGCGTTAATGGGAAGTTGATTTGTCTTGCACCAATTGTAACCTTGTGGATTACTCGTGTTTGTTTATATAACTCTACAGGGGTCCATTAACTCTGAAGTGCTTCCTCGTTTGAGAAGCTGTTCTTTCTAACCGCAGTTTTTTGTAAGAGGCTGTCTCATTGTTCTGAAGTACTTCCTAGAAAGAGCACATTCTCTAACTGAGTGCTGCCCCCACACATTCTCTTTCTAAGAAGCACTTCAGAACAAAGAGACAGCCACTTTATAAAAACTGCAGTTCTAAAGGGCACCTGCTAAAAACAAGAAGCACTGAAGAGTTAATGGACCCCATTAACTTTATAGAGCTATATAAACAAACAAATATAAGCCTTCCTTTGAAATGGGCTGGACCTGTCAATCAAGAGGATTGTAGAAGGCAATGACCGTGAAATTGAATGTAAACAATGCAGTTCAAAGCTTTTATGCTTCTAAGCATGCCCAGAGGCTTGAAAAAGTTAAAAGGCAATGCAATGAACAATGATCTTGACATGATGGGAGAGAGTTTAAAGGTTTTAAGACAACTCAGAAAAGACTTTCACTTTCTTCTGACAGATCATTGATCTAAACATGCTGGGAGAGACATCAAAGGGTTCCAACACATCAGAGAGAAGACTTTAACCTGAAACTTGACATGCTGAAAGATGCTTTCATGATTTTCATGGCTATGGATGGTAAAATCTGCCCAATGACCCCCACCCAGGAAAGATCCCTAACCTGAGCCTCTCCAGCCCTGCCCAAGCCCCCAACTCCCACCTCCCCTTAGGACTCACCTCAGCACCCTGGAGTCAAGTGTAGGGTGGGCACTCACCTCCTTCCTCCTTCTTGGAGTACAAGGCACCAGTTTGGCACTACGAAAGGGGGGGGCTGAAAAGGGGGACAGAGGGGGGAGCCTGGTGGGGGTGGCTGAGGGAGGGCCTGAATGTGGGAACTGAGGATGGGCCTGAAGGAGGAACTGAGGAGGCCAGAAGGGGATTCATTTGACAGGCCCATAATGGGGTGTTACTCATTTGGGATGGGGGCCATGCCAGTGATTTCAGGGGCCCTAACCAATTGAGGGGCACCTTGCCAGCGACTGTGGGGACTTATTTCCTCAGGGTAGTGAGGGTTAAAGGGAGGCCTAATCAAGATATACAAAGTTAAAGGGGGTTTTGTTATGGCAGCTAGGCAGAAATTATGGACGGGGTTCTCCGCTCTCCCAGCTTTGTTATTCCCGGCAGCTGGAGGCAGTGCACTGTTTGCTGGTGGCAGGATTCGCTGCTCCTGCCGTTGTCAATGGGAATTCCCATTGAAGCTGCCCCATGCTGCCGTGAAACCTGCGGGCAGGGGTGTGCTATCTGCAGGACCTGAGAATCCTGACACCAGCGAACGGCCAGAGAATTCCAGCTTATTTCTTCTGATAATGAAATTGGCAAGCAAAGTCCACACTTTAAAATAACTGGTAAAGGTGGCAGAGTTTTCCTCGCTATCATGGGAGTGTTTCTTTATGAAATGGGTGTTTATCAAATAGCTGCAGTGATGTCAGTGTGTGGGTGGAGCTGGGCTGTCTGCCTGTTTTTTACTTTCATTTTGAGCTGGCAACTGCAGTGTGTTCAGTTTCGTTTTCAGAGTTGGGGAGCTGCATTCACAACAAGAAGATGTTATGATCTCTCTCTGAAATCTAAAGAATGTCTCCAAATCACTTGATGATTTCACAGTAATACCTGTTTCTGTAGAGAATTTAAACCTGCTGTCTTTATTTAACAAGGGTTTAACTTATAGATGTTGTTTGGGAAGTTATTAAGGGTTATCTACAGAGTATTGTATCTCTGAAGTTACGTGTGTTGGTAGTCGATAAACTGTTTACTGTGCGTTTCTAAAATGTTAACTGGATTCATAGAATGAACATTGTTTTGTTTAAAATACTTTTAGTTCTCTGTCGCATCACACCTGTAAAGTGGGCCCTTGTGCTCCCCATACCCAAAATCTATTGAAAGTTGTGTGTCAGGTGAACTCCATGATACACTTTGGGGTTCTTTGAACCCTGGCCTGTAATACTCGCACAACTCGATCTTGAACATACTACCTGAAAGCATGGTGGACACAGATGTCTGTGGGGCTTGCAAAAGACAGATGGGAATGCCATTTAAAGCCTGCTCTGCCATTTAATACAATAATGGCTGACCTAATCTCGGCCTCAACTCCACTTTCCTGCCCATTCCCCATAGCCCTTCAACCCGTTACTAATTAAATATCTCTCTCCCTCCCCCTTAGATTTACTTAATGTCCCATTATCTGCCATACTCTGGGGTAGCGAATACTACAGGTTCACAATCCTTTGAGAGAAGTAATTTCTCCTCATCTGTGTTTTAAATCTGCCACCCTTTATTGTAACACTATGACCTCTTGCTGTAGGTTGCCCCACAAAAGGAAACATCCTCTCTACTTTGACTACTTTGTCAGTCCCTTTTATCATCTTATAAACCTCAATTAAATCGCCTCTCATTCTTTTAAACTCTGGAGAGTATCAGCCTAAAGTGCCGAACATGTCTTCATAAGACAATATTTTGAGGAAATAGATTGAAAATACATCCGCTTGAGAAAGAGCCCCAAGGAATGTGAGATTATATGTCAATGAGGAGATAACAGGGTCTTTGTTTCTGCCACAAGCACATTTTCTTCTACCTTCAGCATGGATCCAGTAGTTTCTTTGACCTACAATAAGAGACTTCTAAAGCATATCTTAACAGGAACAACTGAGAAATTTGTTGGATTTCCATATCACAAAGCATAGACTCTGTGCAACAGAATTCCATTTCACATTTGCCTTTGCACATCACAGTCGTACAGGATGCTGCTTTCTAGAGCATTTTAGGATGCTCCCAAGATGGCATTGACCGTTGTATTGAAATATCCTCAGTGGGTTTTGAATGGAAATTTGGCAATTTGTTTCCAAGTGTTTGCAGCAGAATAATATTGGGAAGCTACTGAAATTATGAACCTTTGTATTCTATTCTGAATACCTGAGAGGGTAACGTGTCTTTTCTTTCTATAACTGTGCATTCATAGAATTCTCTATTTTTATTTACAAGGTTCGACATTAATAGTTTTTGCTTTTTATCTGTATTCCTGATGCTGTTTGTAATAGGTCTGGATTTTGATTCAATGTCAGATCAATTACTTGCAGAGATGTTTATAGCCTATTATCATTAAATTTTCTCGGAGACTAATTGTCCCCTCAGAACTGCCATAACTTTCATTTTGAAAAACAAATGCACAGTGAACTCCCTCATAACAATTGATGCTGTCGAAATATCCAGAATTCGCTATTGTAAAGTGTGATTCCTATAAATGTACTGGTATCTCTCATTGTTTTATTTTGTTTCACTTTGTCTATTGTAAGAGTCCTTCCTGTTTATTTCCATTGTTCCAATTTTAGGTCCATGGATCCATATTCAGAATGTGCCTCTAAGCAGGGGACTCAAGCTGAAGCAGCTGCTTGTCAGGATATTGTGCTGCCATATTTTGTATTTTGGAGAGGAGAAACTGACTTGTCAGCGCCGATTGAATTTGTGAGCCAGCTTTGGAGGAAGTCGGTTCGACTGGCTAACTGGCAAACTGTGGGTTAGCCAGGGATAGTGTTCTGCCTGCCTAATGTCTCAAATTATCAACTGTCTAGGGAATCTCCAGTAATCATAATAATGTTCCATCAGGAATACTGTTGGAAACAAGTACATTGTTAAAATTAATAATTATCTCACATTTACAACATCTTAATTTCAACCTTAGCTAACACACAGAATAGCGATCTTAACCTCGGTTCTTTAATAATATTACAGCAATAGATATACATACCTTAACCCAAATGTTTAATTATATGACTGCAACAGGTCTATATTATAATACAATCTATATTTTAAAATTCCTACATTCCTCACAATGAATATCAATTTATAATTCTATTGATGGGATATATGTGTATATATATATATATTATGATATATATATATATATATATGTATATGTGTATATATATATATATATCATATTGCATTTGTGAAAGACACAAATGCTTTATAAAGTATCTACGGAGCTCTCAGAGACAGTTGCTAGATTGGCATCAGATAGAGGTCACATGAAGCAACACTTGGCAGTAAAATATACTGATTTTTAACAATAAAAAACCTGTCACAGGGACAGACGGGGCAACAGCCGTACCCCATCTCTCTTCTTCTGAAAACTCTATTATCTAAGCTGAGCTATTTGTGGGTTGAAAACCCACCAGAAACATGCATTGCTGCAAACTGCAAGTTCATCAAGAAGGATTCTGAATCAACACTACTGTATCCAAAAGGAAAGAAACCCAAGTGCCAGAAGCTACTGTGGAAAGTGACGTTTCAACTGCAAACACATCCAGATAATCAGTGAATATTTTTTTTCTCTAACTTTATTTTTACTTTACTAACTTTTAGGATATGGGGCGAGATTCTCCGACCCCCCGCCGGGTCGAAGAATCGCCGGGGGCTGGCGCGAATCCCACCCCCGCCGGTTGCCGAATTCTCCGGCACCGGAGACTCATCGGGGACAGGAATTGCGCCGCGTCAGTTGGCGCCCCCCCCCCCCCGCGATTCTCCAGCCCGGATGAGCCGAAGTCCCGCCGCTAAAATGCCTGTCCCGCCGGCGTAGATTAAACCACCTACCTTACCGGCGGGACAAGGCGGCGCGGGCGGGCTCCGGGGTCCTGGGGGGGGAGCGGGGCGATCTGGCCCCGGGGGGTGCCCCTACGTTGGCCTGGCCCGCAATCGGGGCCCACCGATCCGCGGGCCTGTTCCGTGGGGGCACTCTTTCCCTTCCGCCTTTGCCACGGTCTCCACCATGGCGGAGGCGGAAGAGACTCCCTCCACTGCGCATGCACGGGAATGCCGTCAGCGGCCGCTAACAGTCCCGCACATGCGCCGCCCGGAGATGTCATTTCCGCGCCAGCTGGCGGGGCACCAAAGGCCTTTCCGCCAGCTGGTGGGTGGGAAATTCGTCCGGCACCGGCCTAGCCCCTTAAGGTTGGGGCTCGGCCCCCAAAGATGTGGAGCCCCCAATATAATTTCTGTATCTTTGCATGAGTGCGTTTTGACAACAAAACTATTTACATGTTAACTTAAGGACATTGGTTTATTTCCTACATTGAGCTGCACAGAATATGTCTTTGCAAAATCACCTTTTAAATTCAAACCATGTTATAATTAAGCTGGGAGTGAAACAAAGAGAGGAGTCTGTACACTCTTCTGAACCTGATCGTGAACATGTAAAGGATTCCCACATTCACACTATTTTGAAGAGGGACAATGTAGTTCTCCTCAGTCTCCTGGTCAATACTTATCTCTCAAGCAACACCTAAAACAAATCATCTGGCCTCACTCATATCCCTGTTTATCAGAGTTGTCGCAATTCCTACTTTTGAACAGCGACTACACTTGGAAAAATACTTCATTAGCTGTCGAGTACTTCGGAATGCCCTGAATTTATGAAAGTTGCTATATAAATTCACATCTTGGTTTTCTTGATCAAGATAACTCCAGGTTGATCAATACAACCGGTATGTCGTGTGGATTTCCATGACTTAAATTATTCAGGCTTCATTCTCATGCCATCAGAAATGTCCATTTTGGGGATTAATTTACTCTGATTGCACTTTTAGTTTGTTTAAGTAATTCAACTGTGAACCACACACCATCCTAATTTGGAACTGTATCACCGTTCCTTCACGGTCACTGGATCAAAATTTCTGTAACTCCTAGTCTAACAGCACTACACTGGGACTTCATGGTAGCTTCGTTGGGTGCACTTGTATATTATTTGGTATATAAACACCTCTGAGTCAATGGTAATACAGAACAGAGGCACCCATTCTGCTTGAATTTGCTGAGAAGTTGCTCAATCACTGCATAATCAGCATTGTTGATGTACAAGGCTTACAATTTGCAGAGTGAAACCAACAGTGCGGGTTCAATTCTCGTACCGGCTGAGGTTATTTATCTTTTCAAATAAATTTAGAGTACCCAATTATTTTTTTTTACAATTAAGGGGCAATTTAGCGTGGCCAAATCACCTAACCTGCACATCTTTGGATTGTGGGGTTGAAACCCTCGCAGACATGGGAAGAATGTGCAAAATCCACACGGACAGTGACCCAGGGCCGGGATTCAAACCAGGACAGGTGGAATCACGGGTTGCTCTGAGTGTGGGAAAAGATTGACAGGCATGTCCAGCTAGTCCAGCACCACACTGTGCTAATGTAGCACTGAGTCAAATTGTTAAGGTTTTTGTCTATTTACTGAATTAAAATTTCTGTATAGCACATTCTGAAAATATCCCGGTCTTCGGACACCTCCAGTTTTTAGACAGTCAGATTTGAAGCACTCGGGCAGCACGGTGGTGCAGTGGGTTAGCCCTGCTGCCTCACGGCGCCGAGGTCCCAGGTTCGATCCTGGCTCTGGGTCACTGTCCATGTGGAGTTTGCACATTCTCCCCATGTTTGCATGGGCTTCGCCCCCACAACACAAAGATGTGCAGGGTAGGTGGATTGGCCACGCTAAATTGCCCCATAATTGGAAAAAATGAATTGGGTAGTCTAAATTTATAAATTTTTTAAAAGTTGAAAAAAAAGACTAGAAGCACTCTACCTGTACAGCCATTGAATGAGGAAATTTGAAGCATAATGTAGACAGCAATGTCCAAAAACGAGAAGAACCTGTACTGAAATATTCATATTCTCTCTCAAAAGAGGCTCTTTTCAATTAATAATAATCTTTATTATTGTCACATGTAGGCTTACATTAACACTGCAATAAAGTTGCTGTGAAAAGCCCCTAGTCGTCACATTCCGGCGCCTGTTCAGGTATACAGAGGAGAATTCAAAATGTCCAATTCACCAAACAAGCACGTCTTTCGGGACCTGCGGGAGGAAACCGGAGCACCCAGAGGAAACCCACGCAGACATGGGGAGAAAGTGCAGACTCCGTACAGACAGTGACCCAAGGGGGAAACCAAACCTGGGACCCTGGCGCTGTGAATTTAGCAGTATAGGTTTATCTATATTTCATTCCATTTCATATTTGCCAGAGCACAATCCTACATCATGTTCAATACATCAGATCTCTTCTTAACCTTCTGTTTTAGGAAAAAAAAGAGCTCCATTTATTATGAATCACAAAATAAAAAATTAAAATGATACACAGCTTGTTCTGGTGTCCTCAAATGAAACAAAAAACTAAGACTGTTTTCTGGGGGACACCTGATAAAAGGCTTAAAATAATAGGAAAATAAATTAGAACTCACTGATAAAAACATTGCTGTCAGGAATGAGTAAATGTTAAAAAGATCACCGAGAGATAGTGAGGCCAGGTGGTTCATCGAGCTGCATTCTTCCTTTGAAACTCAGTTGATACCATCTAATGACCTATTACACATTTCCCCGAGTTACCTCTGTGTGATATCATCAGAAATCTCGATAAGAATGACATAAAAGGAAACCTTCATAATGGAAAGGAATTTGGTGCGCAAGTGGGGAATCTCTGGTAAGTATTTCTCAAGCTGAAAATTATTTTAAGGTTTAGCATTTGACTTTGAACTTTTAAATTGTGAAATTAATTACTCAAGCTGATTAAGATGCCCGTTTAACAGAAATTGCCTGTCACTGACCTTAACTGTGAATCATCCAAAAGTGGATGCTTGAATAGATCTAAAATTACAATGGTTGGAAGTTGGCTAAGCAGAAGTCACTCAGGTGCGAGTCATAAGCTCTGGGAAAGTAAACTTGAAGCCCTACTTGACAGTGTTCCATAAAATGACTGCTTAGTAAGCAGAGTGTTAAAGTTAGGAAAAAAACAAAAATGACAAAGCTTTGACAAAGAGTCATCCAGATTTGAAACATTCATAAGTTCATAAGTTATAGGAGCTTGATGGGGCCATTCAGCCCATCGGGTCCGCTCTGCCATTCTATCATGGCTGATATGTTCCTCATCTGCTACCTACAATGTTACAGACCAAGAGCTGGATTGTGAAATCAGAGAGAGCCTCTCCTCCCTAGAATATATGATCTAGGAGCAGGAGTAGGCAATTTAGCCTCCTGAGCCTAACACCCTCAATCTGATCATGTCTGATCCCATCCAACTTCACCGTTCTGCCCGTTCTCCAGAACCCTTTAACCATTACCAATTTAAAATCTGTCTAACTCCTCCTTAAATTTACTCACTGTCCCAGCATCCACCGCATTCTGGGGTCGTGAATTCCACAGATTCACAACCCTTTGGATGAAGTAGTTTTTCCTCAAATCTGTTTTAAATTTGCTACTTCTTATTCTAAGATTATGACCTCTCATTTTAGAATGCCCCATAAGAGGAAGTATCCGCTCCACGTCTACTTTATCCATACCTTTTACCATCTTGTGTACCTCTATTGGATCACCTCTCATTCTTATAAACTCTAGAGAGTATAGGCCTAGACTGTTCAATCTCTCCTCATACGACAAACCCCTCATCTCTGGAATCAACCTAGTGAACCTCCTCTGAACTGCGTCCAATGCCACTACACCTTTCCTCAAATAAGGGGACCAAAACTGCGCACAATACTCCAGGTGCGGTCTTACCAATGCCTTGTATAGTTGCAACAATACTTCCTTACCTTTATACTCAATTCCTTTTGCTAAAAGTGCCAACATTCCATTTGCTCTCCTTCTCTCTCTACAGATGCTGTCAGATCTGCTGAGATTCCCCAGCATTTTCTGTTTTTGTTTCAGATTCCAGCATCAGCGGTAATTTGCTTTTATCTTATTTTAAAGTTAGGAACTAGGTGCATCTTGGTGCTAGATGTTCCTCTTCATTGTTCTTGTTTACCTCCATAGGATTTTTCTTGTCTCCAAGCTAACAACTGTAAGTTGATGTTAATTTACTAAATTAGCAACAAATTAACTAATCAAATAACTAACAATTAAGGTTACCTGGAAACATCAGAGCAGGAGATGTGCAATCGAGAGCAAAGGAGAGCATTGTGCTCCCGCGGAGAACCATACCTGCGGTAGGTATCTGCAGCTTGAGCAACCTCTGCTCAGGGTTGTTGCGCTGGAGTCAATGTGGCAGAGATTGTGGGGCATCAGGGAAGGGGAGGGTTATGTGGACCCTTGATTCCCAGAAGCAGTTACACCCCATAGATTCAGAGGAATATTGGCGATGTTCGATGGTCTGGGCCAGGAGTGTGCAACTTGAGATCAGGGAGATTCCAGAATGATGGAAGAGCTTCGAGACTTGACTTTGATCAATATGTATGAAGCAATTGCTACCTCTGTGGATGGAAATAAGGACTGCAGGGTGATTGGGGAAACTGGCAATGGTGAGGAAAACAAAGTTAATTTTAAGGAATTTATATTTGCATTGGCAAACATTCGAGGTAAGGTACAGTTTTAAGTGGATTTTGTTTAATGTTTCTGAGCCTGGAAAGGCAAAACTTATAGTTAGAGTCACGCTGGACAAAGGTGTTTGTATGTATGTTCAATTCCAACTGTGATTCTATTGTGCTTAAACAGGGCTACGTCGTGAAGAATAAATGAAAGAGCAGTGGGTGCTTAGCAACTGGGGCCTTGTAAGGTAGAAAAGCTTTTACGTTTTGGTCCAGTTAATTTGATGGCAGTTGGAAATAGGTAATGAGAGCGAAGGCAGCTTTGCTAGGAGCAGTTGGTTTTAAAAGGCTAAATAGGGAACATCTGACTCAGCCTTGCTATTAGAAAAGCCATACGATGGAGTAATGATGAAGGAAACAGAGGCCAGAAATTTTAAATCTAGCTAGTTAAGAATAGAGAGAAATCAAGAAAAGTTTCCAAGAAGTCTAGAGTTAACAGAACAGACACAACTGGGAACTAGAACAGATTACTGTTCAGGAACGTCACAGAGAGTTGAAAAGTCATTGAATCGTCAGAGGTCAAAAAGATATCTGCAGCAGTGTTAAGGTTTGTGAGAAGTTAATACCATTTGGGAGACATTATTTGAAACCATTTTGGTAATCAGTGGTTGGAGGTCAAAGTTTGCGCAGAAGCCTTTCAGACAAAGAAAAGATGAAGGGAAAAGAATGAAACTTGAAAACGAAACCTTGATGGAAGCAGAAGAGGAAAACCATAATGTAAAAGATGGTTTGAACATGTGGGGCGAAATTCTCCGTTATCGGCGGAAAGTCCGCCGATCGGCGCAAAAAACGGCGCAAATCCCACTTGCGTCACGTCATAAAAATGGGCCGATAGTCTGCGGCCCGAAATGGGCTAGCAGCGACGTAACGGGATCCGCGCTTGCGCAGTGGTTCACGCCGTGCAGCGTCATACGCGCTGCACGGCGTGATGGCTCATAAGGCCGCGCAGCTCCCCCCCACCCGACCGGAACAGCCGACCGCAACACCCGACTTGATGGCTGGCCGTCGCTCAGCCCCGAGGTTCGAGTCACGCGATGTGGAGGCGCTCCTGGACGCGGTGGAGCAGAGGAGGGACGCCCTGTATCCCGGGCACGGCCGCAGAGTTGCCCCACGCCACAGCCGGCGTCTGTGGAGGGAGGTGGCAGAGGCCGTCACCGCTGTGGCCCTAACACCACGGACAGGCACCCAGTGCCACAAGAAGGTGAACGACCTCGTCAGAGCAGGCAGGGTGAGCCTCCCCCATATCCCCCATATCCCTCCCTCCCCATATCCCCCCTCCCCCATATCCCCCATAATCCCCCCTCCCCCATATCCCCCATATCCCCCCTCCCCATATCCCCCCTCCCCCATATCCCCCCTCCCCCATATCCCCCATATCCCCCCTACCCCATATCCCCCCTCCCCCATATCCCCCCTCCCCCATATCCCCCATATCCCCCCTACCCCATATCACCCCTCCCCCATATCCCCCCTCCCCCATATCCCCCCTCCCCATATCCCCCTCCCCCATATCCCCCCACCCCCATATCCCCCATATCCCCCCTCCCCCATATCCCCCCTCCCCCATATCCCCCATATCCCCCCTCCCCTATATCCCCCCTCCCCCATATCCCCCATATCCCTCCCTCCCCCAAATCCCCCCTCCCCCATATCCCCCCTCCCCCATATCCCCCATATCCCCCCTCCCCCATATCCCCCCTCCCCCATATCCCCCATATCCCCCCACTATATCCCCCCTCCCCCATATCCCCCCTCCCCCATATCCCCCATATCCCCCTAATCCCCCCTCCCCCATATCCCCCTCCCCCATATCCCCCATATCCCCCCTCCCCATATCCCCCCTCCCCATATCCCCCATATCCCCCCTCCCCCATATCCCCCCTCCCCTATATCCCCCATATCCCCCTCCCCCATATCCCCCCTCCCCAATATCCCCCCTCCCCCATATCCCCCCTCCCCCATATCCCCCATATCCCCCCTCCCCCATATCCCCCTCCCCCATATCCCCCCTCCCACATATCCCCCATATCCCCCTCCCATATCCCCCATATCCCCCCTCCCCCATATCCCCCTCCCCATATCCCCCATATCCCCCCCTCCCCCAAATCCCCCCCTCCCCATAACCCCCCTCCCCCATATCCCCCATATCCCCCCTCCCCATATTGCCCCCTCCCCCATATCCCCCATATCCCCCCTCCCCCATACCCCCCCCTCCCCATATCCCCCCTCCCCCATATCCCCCATATCCCCCTCCCCCATATCCCCCCTCCCCCATATCCCCCCTCCCCCATATCCCCCCTCCCCCATATCCCCCATATCCCCAAGTGAATCCAGCCCTAACCTTAACCTCTGCAATGCACGCGCAACCGATGGCGTGCATTCATATACCTGTCTAACACTGTTGCCTTTTACCCCTGCCACCACCCCCCCCCCCACAGGAGAAGCGCGCACACAACAATAGGGAGCATGTGAGGACTGGAGGGGGGCCCGCTGATGAGAGGCCACTGACCGTACACGAGGAAAGGGCCCTGGAACTGGCTGGCGGACCTGAGGACCGGGAGGTTGCTGATGCAGAGGTCGGGGCTCCACGAGCAAGTGAGCCACCAACAGCCCGTCCCCATATCCCCCCTCCCCTATATCCCCCTCCCCCGTATCACCTGATCACTGCCTGATGTCTAACCATGCATGCTTCATTGTGTATCGCAGGACCAAACTTCCAGGCACCCATCCCCGCAGATGCAGACCGCCCGCAGGATGCCCCTCGGAGACCACAGGAGACGGAGAGACCCGCACCCTCCAGCATACGACGCCCGCAGGATGCCCCTCGGAGACCACAGGAGACGGAGAGACCCGCACCCTCCAGCATGCGACGCCCGCAGGATGCCCCTCGGAGACCACGGGAGACGGAGAGACCCGGACCCTCCAGCATGCGACGCCCGCAGGATGCCCCTCGCACACCACGGGAGACGGAGAGACCTGGAGCAACAGGGAGACGACACCCCCGTCACGTGCGGGAGCGACCACCCAGCGATGAGGGGGGCAGCCACAGGCCCCCGTCACATCCGAGCCAGGACACCCCTACCCGGGACACCACTACCCAGGACACCCCTACCCAGGACAGCACTACCCGGGACAGCACTATCCGGGACAGCACTACCCGGGACAGCACTACCCGGGACAGCACTACCCGGGACAGCACTACCCAGGACACCCCTACCCGGGAAGACGAAATACCGGACAGTGACTCAGAGTGGATGGGTGGAGACGAACCCCCACCCCAAAGTGCCATGGACTCAGAGTGGGACGAAGAGCACGACACAACGCCACTGCTGTCACCAACACCCTCCACCATCGCAGAAACACTCACCACGGTTGGGCACTTTAGTGATGAGGCGTCTGGTACACTCACTGGTGCGCACAACACAGCCGTCCCGGTACAGCAGGTGGAGGTAGGAGCAGCAGAGGGACCGGGCGGTCGGAGGGCAGCCCAGGCCAAGCGAACATCTGCCGCCCAGATGGATCCCGGGTTCCTGCAGTTACCACACCCACACATAGATCCGATGCAACCACCGACACGGAAACGAGCGAATAGGGTGACGGGTGGCTTGCGGCGGCTGCGGTCGCAGGTGGAGGAGTCCACCCGCGTCCAGGAGCTGGGAGTGGTCCCGGTCATGCGTGCCACCCAGGCTGACACCGCACGGGTGGCGTCCGCGGTGGAGGCAATGGGTGCGACGGTGTCAGACATGGGGAACGGTTTGCGAGGCCTGGGGCCTTCCGTGCAGGCGGCGTCTGTGGGCCAGGAAATGGCTGCCCTCTCACAGGAGGCCATGAGCCAGTGCCAGCGCCAGATGGCAGAGGCGCTCAACGCCATAGCCCAGTCTCAGCAGGCCATGGCCCAGTCTCAGCAGGCCATAGCCCAGTCTCTGCAGGCCATGGCCCAGTCTCTGCAGGCCATGGCCCAGTCTCAGCAGGCCATCGCTGAGGGCATCGGCGCCAGTGGCCATGTGCGAGCTGGCGTCGCACTGTCGCAGACAGGGTTTGACAACCCCCTGGGCTCCATGGCTGCAAACCTGCAGACCCCTGTCGATACCAGCACGGGCCTCCAGGACTGGCAGCGCCAGATGTCGGGGGCGCGTCGGATGGCCAGTCCGTTCGCATCCCCCACCCATGTAGAGGCCTGGGGGCCATCGGGCACCCCGAGGGAGGAGGAGGTGGTGTGGTCCGTCCCGGCTCCCTCTGTAGGGGAGGTCCCGGTACACCGCGACACCTCGGACCCTTCCGTCCCAGGTGCATCGGGTGGGCAACGGGCAGGACAGGCTGGCAGCTCGCCATCCCAGTCGCCCGGGCCGCAGCCTGGCCCATCTAGGCCAGGACGCCCCAGGAAACGGCCGCCAAAGGGATTCAGTGTCAGAGGGCAGGAATCACAGGAGTCCACCTCCAGTTCTGCTGTACCGTCTGGGGAACCACGTAGATGTAGTCAAAGGGCCCGTAAGGCCAAACAATTAGACACTGAGAAAGTTGGCACGGGTGCAGGGCACAGATGAGTTTTAGGGGCTAGGGCACGTGCATGAACTCCTTTGGTTATTAAAGTCAATGTTACACCGACCGAAGCTGCCTTTGTGCTCTGTCCAAAGTGTGCGGGCGTGTCATGTACGTTGAGCGCAAGTGTGTGTGTGACGGGTGACCTTACCTCAGCCCCAGGTGAGTCTGCCCCCTTCCCCCTGGGCCGCCATCAACATCCCCCGGGCAGAGGACGGGACCGTGCGCTGCAGTGTCACAGCCGCATGCAGGGATGGTCCGGGTGGATGGTGGTACAGTGGCCATGGGTCAGACATAGTCCAACGATATAGAGCCAGGAGCTCATCGGAGGCGGGTTGTCATCATCCTCCATGGCCTGCGATAGACACGCGTCCACCCGCAGCTGCGTGAGCCCGGCCCGTTGTGCCGCCGGTGGATCGGCAATTGGGGGTGGGGGGGTGGTGTGCATGCGGGTGGGGTGTGTGGGGTTGGGGAGGGGGGTGAGGGTGCTGGGTGGGTAGATGGGTGGGGGGTGTGGGTGGTCGGCTGTTGTCATGGTGTGCGGTCTGTGGCCATACTACCCGATTCCCACGCCCATCTAGTCAGTGAAGCGGGCGTCTATCAGTCTGTCCCGTGCCCGCAGGGCCAGCCGGTAACGGTGGACAGCCACCCGCCTGTGTCTACCCCGTCTGCCCTGACCATTGCCCCCATCCCCCTCATCTGGGGAGGACTGGGCCTCTTCCTGCTGCTCCTCCACTCCGCCCTCCTCTGCCTGCGGCACATCGCCCCTCTGCTGGGCTATGTTGTGCAGGACGCAGCACACCACAATGATGCGGCCGACCCTATCTGACCGATACTGGAGGGCGCCCCCAGAGAGGTCCAGGCACCTGAAACGCATCTTCAGCACGCCAAAGCACCTCTCGATCACTCCCCTTGTCGCTACATGGGCATCATTGTAGCGGTTCTCCGCCTCATTGCGTGGCCTCCGTATAGGCGTCATCAGCCACGATCGCAATGGGTAGCCCCTGTCGCCCAGCAACCAGCCCCTCAGCCGGGGATGGCGTCCCTCGTACATGCCGGGGATGGATGACCGCGACAACACGAATGAGTCGTGTACACTGCCTGGGTGACGGGCGCAGACGTGCAGGATCATCATGCGGTGGTCGCAGACCACCTGTACGTTCATTGAATAGGTCCCCTTCCTATTAGTGAACACGGCCCTGTTCTCTGCAGGTGGCCGCACGGCGACGTGCATCCCATCGATCGCGCCCTGGACCATGGGGAACCCGGCAACGGCAGAGAAGCCCACGGCCCGGGCATCTTGGCTGGCCCGGTCCACGGGGAAGCGGATGTAGCGGTGCGCCATGGCATAAAGGGCATCTGTCACTGCCCGGATGCACCGGTGCACCGATGTGTGCGATATGCCGGACAGGTCCCCACTCGGTGCCTGGAATGACCCCGTTGCATAAAAGTTCAGGGCCACCGTAACCTTGACGGACACGGGGAGAGGGTGTCCCCCGCCAGTGCCACGCGGTGACAGGTGTGCCAGCAGGTGGCAGATGTGTGCCACGGTTTCCCGGCTCATCCGTAGTCTCCTCCTGCATTCCCGGTCCGTGAGGTCCTGGTATGACTGCCGGGGCCGGTACACAGGGGGCGCCCTCGGGAGCCTCCGTTGCCGTGGGGCCGCGACGTCCTCCTCCCCCTCCTCATCCTGTCGGTCAGGTGTCCCTCCAGCCTGGGCGGCTGCCGCCTGCCCCTCTGCGGCAGCCTGCGCCGCCTCTCTGGCACGCTCCTCCTCCTCCTCCTCCTCATCCAGGGCAACATAGACATGAGCGGCTGCCACCACGGCGGCCAACATCGCTGGATGGTCTGAAAACATGACGGCCTGGTGGGGGGGAGGGGAACGACGACATGTCATCATTGCCCATATCCCCTCCTCCCCCCAGCCAGGTGGTCATGGACCGCATGGGTCCAACTGTTGGAGGCTGGCACCTGGCCAGGTGGACCAACTCATTTGCCCTCCCATCACCCACCCCGGCACGGACCCCCTCCCCAACCCCCATCCTCCACCCCAGCACGGACCCCCTCCCCAACCCCCAACCTCCACCCCAGCACGGACCCCCCCCCCCAACCTCCAGCCCAGCACGGACCCCCCCCCCCAACCTCCACCCCGGCACGGACCCCCCCCCCAACCTCCACCCCGGCACGGACCCCCCCCCCAACCTCCACCCCGGCACGGACCCCCTCCCCAACATCCACCCCAGCACGGAACCCCCCCCCAACCTCCACCCCGGCACGGACCCCCTTCCCAACCTCCACCCCGGCACGGACCCCCTCCCCAACCTCCACCCCAGCACGGACCCCCTCCCCAACCTCCACCCCAGCACGGACCCCCCCCCAACCTCCACCCCGCACGGACCCCCTCCCCAACATCCACCCCAGCACGGAACCCCCCCCAACCTCCACCCCGGCACGGACCCCCCCCCCCCAACCTCCTCCCCGGCACGGACCCCCCCCAACCCCCATCCTCCACCCCGGCACGGACCCCCTCCCTAACCTCCACCCCAGCACGGACCCCCCCCCCCAACCTCCACCCCGGCACGGACCCCCTCCCCAACCTCCACCCCAGCACGGACCCCCCCCAACCTCCACCCCGGCACGGACCCCCTCCCCAACCTCCACCCCAGCACGGACACCCCCCCCAACCTCCACCCCGGCACGGACCCCCCCCAACCTCCACCCCGGCACGGACCCCCCCCCAACCTCCACCCCGGCACGGACCCCCTCCCCAACCTCCACCCCAGCACGGAACACCCCCCCAACCTCCACCCCGGCACGGACCCCCCCCCCAACCTCCACCCCGGCACGGACCCCCCCAACCCCCAACCTCCACCCCAGCACGGACCCCCTCCCCAACCTCCACCCCAGCACGGACCCCCCCCCCGACCTCCACCCCGGCACGGACCCCCCCCCCCAACCTCCGCCCCGGCACGGACCCCCCCCAACCCCCAACCTCCACCCCGGCACGGACCCCCTCCCGGCACTCCCCCGGAGCCCAGCCTACTCTAACCACCCCCCCCCCCCCGCCTCACACACACACAAGCCGAGACACACCTCTCCTCACGCAATCAGTCTGCGGCCACGCCATTTCCTGCCCAGAGCCAACCCCCCAGGCCGTCACTCACCTCCTCGCTGGTCGGCGTGAGCCTGGAGCACCGGGTCACGCCGATGAAAAGGAGGTTTGATTGACGTCGACGTGAACGGTCATCACGTCGACGGGACTTCGGCCCATCCGGAAGGGAGAATATCGGCAGGCCGAAAATCGGCTGCCTTGCGCAGACCCGTGACATTCTCCGCGGCAGCGGCGCCATTAACGCCCCGCCGACTTTTCTCCCTTCGGAGACTTCGGCGGGGGCGGGGGCGGGATTCACGGCGGCCAACGGCCATTTTCCGACCCGGCGGGGGGTCGGAGAATGACGCCCGTGGTGTTTGGAAACTGAATTGGAAACTGCTTGTGTGGAAGCTGGGGTTCAATGAGACAAGGTTGTTCATGAGATACAAATCATCTGTGGCATTTTGAGGAGATATCCACAGACATTCAGTTGCGTTCAACACAGAGTGTGTCTTACCACAGTCATCTTGTATGCTTAAAAGAGACTTTGTATGTTAATGAGACCACTGTAGCTTATGGGGGCTGATTTAGGTCAGTTGGCTGGATTCAGCTGGTTCATGATGGTTCACAGCTGGTTCATGATGCAGAACAAGGCCAACAGTGCGGATTTAATTCCTACACCAGCTGAGGTTATTCCTGAAGGCCCCACCTTCTCAACTTTTCCCCTCGCCTGAGGTGTGGTGATCCAGGCAAAGAGCTGATCATTGCAGATGCCCTATCCCGGTCCATCACGACACCATGTGAACAAGGTGACTTCATCTGCCACATAGAAGCGCAAGTGCAATTGTGTGCCACCAATCTCCCAGCCTCTGACGAATGGGTGGTCCAAATTAGTGAGGAAACGGCCAAGGATCCGTTACTGCAGCGTGTGATGCAGCACCTTACCCATGGCTGGCAGAAGGGACAATGTCCCCAATTCTTTAATGTTACAGATGAGCTGACGGTTGTGGAGGGATTCCTTCTGAAACTCGACAGGATCGTTATTCCTCAAAGCATGCAGGCTATGGTGCTGGGTCAACTCCATGAGGGTCACCATGGAGTCGAGAAACGCCGACGCAGAGCTCGGGAGGCGGTTTACTGGCCAGGCATTAACCAGGATATTGCCAACACGGTCCTCAACTGCCCCACCTGTCAGAAGTTTCAACCGGCTCAACCCAAGGAAATACTGCAACAGCACGGGATCATGAGCCCTCCGTGGTCCAAAGTAGGTGTAGACGTTTTTCACGCCAGGGGGCGTGACTTTGTACTCCTGATCGCTTCTCCAGTTACCCAGAAGTGGTGAAACTGTCCGACCTCATGGCGAAGGAGGTCATCAAAGCCTGCAAAGAAACGTTTGCCAAGCACGGGATACCGCTCACAGTAATGAGCAACAACGGTCCATGCTTTTACAGCCAAGAATGGTCTGATTTTGCACAGTCCTAGAACTTCCGTCACGTTACCTCCAATCCCCACTACCCGCAATCAAACGGGAAGGCCGAGAAAGGGGTCCATATTGTCAAGCGGTTGCTATGCAAAGCTGCAGACTCAGGCTCCGACTTCAACCTGGCAATGCTGGGATACAGGGCAACCCCACTGTCCACTGGATTGTCTCCAGCACAGATGCTCATGAATTGCACTCTGAGGACCACAGTTCCAGCCATCCATGTTCCAGACCTTGACCACCACACGGTACTACAAAATGTGCAGCAGTCCCGGGCCCAACAGAAGGCCACATATGATGCTCATGCCACGGATTTACCTGAGCTGGCTCCAGCCGATCATGTTCGCGTCCAGTTGCCTGAGGGCGGTTGGTCAGCCACAGCTGTTGTTGTCAAACAAGTTGCCCCGAAGTCTTTCATTGTTCGCATGGCTGATGGCTCCCTGCTACGGCGCAACAGACGGGCATTGCGAAGAGTTCCAAGCTCACCACCTGACCGCAGTGCTCCGCCGGCTATCATGCTTCCTCCGGACGTACCCTGCCACGAGGCCACCGATCTGCCAGCAATCCTGCCGGCCCATGCGACCACCACAATGGCAGCGATCCCACCTCTCCACGTGCAGGCGGCTCCTGATCCACCTCTGCGGCGATCGACAAGAATTCGTCGCCCGCCACAAAGACTGAATCTGTAGACTTAACTTTTGTAAATTTTTGTGACTGAATCCATCGACTTAACTCTTGTAAATATTGCTTAGTTTGCCATGTATCTGCACTATCGACACCTTCCCATGTATATACGTTTGTTCAATCACCATTTCTATATCGTCAGGCATATATATATATATATATATATATATATATACACACCTCAGTATTCATTTAACACAAAAAAAGGAGGGAGATGTCATAATATCCACTCATGTATATAATGAGATGCAGACAGGCAGTGATTGACACATAGGATGACCAGTAAGCATACAACACAGCACAGCCAATCACCAGACAGGACACTACCACTATAAAGCCAGAGGGCACTAGGTTTCCCGCTCTCTCGGGACCCAGCTACTGAGACATTCAGGGTCCACGAGCAAGCTAGCGGTAGCTAATAAGTCTGGTCAGGCTACTACAAGGTCACTAGTCAGATCAGTATAGTGTCGACCCACAGCTGAATATGTACAGCAGTTCATCTAGTTGAATAAAACAGTGTTGGATCTTCTCCTGTGTTAGACATCTGTTTCTAACTTCCCTGCATCGAGTGCAGTCCACATCGAACCAACCTGTCTAACACATCAGGTGGTACAGGCCATGCATGTCACCCAGGCCAACATCGCATGAGCGGCGTCTGTGGTGAAAGCCTTTGGAGCGAAGGTTTCAGCCATGGCTCAAGATGCCCGAGGTCTCGGGCACTCTATGCAGGCGGTGGCTGACGCACAGGACAGGGTTGCCCTCTCACAGGCAGCCATGTGCCAGGACCACTTGGACATTGCATCAGCGCTCCTGAGCGTTGCGCAGTCACAGAGGGCCATAGCTGAGGGTGTTGGAGGCATTGCCCAGGCGATGTGGCACAGACCCAGAGGGAGATGACGCAGTCACTGGCTGATGTGCCACAGACCCAGGAGGTGGTGGCTCAGTCACAGCGTGATATTGCGCAGTCTCCGGGGGGGAGGTGGTCCACACCCTGTGCTCCATGGCCACGAGCATCGAAATCCTGGTCGGGCAGGTGTGGGTCTCCAGGACTGACAGCGCCACATGGCGGGGGAGTCTCAGGGGATAGCTCCACTCGCACCCCATTCCATGCAGTAGCCCGGGACCATCGGGCACCCCAAGGAAGGAGGAGATGATGGGACCCGTGCCGGTGACTCACTCAGGGGAGGTGCGGAACAGCACAGTGCCTCGGACTCCCCCCCCCCTCCCCCCCCACCCCCCACCCCCCTCCACCCCTCCAATCCCTTGTGCATTTGATGAGCAGAGGTCAGATCAGGGTGCCACCACGCCACCTGGGATACCCGAGCATCTGCCGGACCCACTCCTGATGTACCACCTGGGGATCCACCTCGGCACAATGTTTGGCTCAGTGAGGCCAGAAAAGTAAACACCAGTTAAGCTGGCATGGGTACAGGGCACTATATAGCGATAGGAGCTAGGGCACAAACCTGTTTATTAACATTGGACACCTGTGCTGGGCTGGTCTGGGCTGGCCGCAGAGGGGCAGGATGTGGGGGGAGGAGATTGCCGGATGTTGTGATTGGTATTGCCCCAGAGACCACAGTTCAGCCAGCGCCACCACTCCAGTGTCCCCCCCCAAGATTTAGAATGCCGCCTAATTAACTCCATCTCCCCCTCCACCCCTTTCCCCACCCACCATGTTTACCGCTGATATAGGCCATTCTAAATTCCCCATTGAGCTTGTAAGTCTTTGCAATACTTTTCTCCAGAGGGTGATGGATTTTCCATTGTTGAGAATATTTACGCCGAGGTAAATTAATTTTTGATCTCCCAAGGAATGAACCAATATGAGCAGTGGGAAGCGAAACTGAGGTAAAAGATAAGCCACTGGATAAAAGCAAATTACTGCGGATGCTGGAATCTGAAACGAAAGAGAAAATGCTGGGGAATCTCAGTAAGTCTGGGAGCATCCGGAGGGAGAGAAAAGAGCTAACGTTTCAAGTCCGATGACTCTTTGTCAAAGCTAACAGACAGAGAAAGTGGGAAATATTTATACTGTGGAGTGAGAATGAAAGATGAGGGAGGGAGTGGAGGGGGCGAGGGTAGTGGTGCGGGAGATGGACCGCTGTCGAGGGCCCTGTCCACAACTGTAGATGGGAAATCACGGTTGAGGAAGAAGGAACACATTTTCGAAGCACCATTTTGGAAAGTGGCACCATCGGAACAAATGCGATGGAGGGAAGGAGTCGAAAGAAATGTATGGAGTCCTTGCAAGGTGTAGGGTGCGAAGAGCTGTAGTTCAGGTAGCTGTGGGAGTCAGTGGGCTTCTAGTGGATATTAGTTGATAGTCTATTGCCGGAAATGGAGACAGAAAGGTCAAAGGAGGGAAGAGAGGTGTCTGAGGGAAGTGTTTGTTAGACTTGCTGAGGTTTTCCAGCCTTGTCTCTTTCGAAAAAGATAAGCCATGAGCCTACTGAATGGCAGAGCAGACTCTGTGAACAATGTGGTCCATTCCTCTTTTATATATTCTTATATATAAAGGGCAGCACGATAGCACAGTGGGTTAGCACAATTACTTCACAGCTCCAAGGTCCCAGGTTCGATTCCCGGCTTGGGTCACTGTCTGTGCGGAGTCTGCATGTTCTCCCTGTGTGTGCGTGGGTTTCCTCCGGGTGCTCCTGTTTCCTCCCACAGTCCAAAGATGTGCAGGTTAGGTGGATTGGGCATGCAAAATTGCCCTTAGTGTCCAAAATTGCCCTTAGTTTTGGGTGGGGTCATTGGTTACGGGGATAGGGTGGGGGTGTGGGCTTGGGTAGGGTGCTCTTTCCAAGAGCCGGTGCAGACTCGATGGGCCGACTGGCCCCCTTCTGCACTGTAAATTCAATGATCAATGATCTATGATCTACTTATGAACCACTGAAAGTAATTCACATTCAATATAAACGGAACAATCAAATAATTTTTATCACCTATATTGACCAGTCAAAGAAACAAAAAATACACATGAATGAATAACAATAGTGTGTGTAAGAGAAATACTGGGTGCGATTCTCCACTCCCACGCCGGTTGGGAGAATCGCCTGTGTCGCCAAAATTTCCCACGACGCCAGTCTGACGCCCTCCCACGATTCTCCCAAGCGGTGAGAACGGCCCCGTCGAGTTCCGCGCTGTGACAGGCTGGAGAATCGCCCGAGACACCCAAAATGGCAATTCTCCGCCACCCCCCGCTATTATCAGGCCCGGATGGGCCGAGCGGCCAGCCCAAAATGGCGGGTCGTCCGCCCAGCGCCGTCCACACCTGGTCGCTGCCGGCGGGAACAGCGCGGGAACGCTGGGAGGGCGGCCTGCGGGGGGGAGGGGGATCCTGCACCGGGTGGGGGGATCTGGCCCCGATCGTCGGGCCGTCCTCTCTGAAGGAGGAACTCCTTTCTTCCGCAGCCCCGCAAGATCCGTCTGACATCTTCTTGCAGGGCGGACTCGGAGAGGACGGCAACCACACATGCGCGGGTGACGCCAGTTATGCGGCGCCGGCCACGTCATGTGTGCGGCGCCGCCTTTACGTGCCGACAAGGCGCGTGTAAATGACGCGGCCCCGCTCCTAGCCCATTAGCGGGCCCTGAATCGGTCGGGATAGGGGCAGTTTCGCGCCGTCGTGAACCTCGACGGTGTTCACGACGGCGTGTGCACTTCGGCGCGTGAGTGGAGAATCCCGCCCCCTATGTTTGATGCGTCACGTGTGCCTTTGAATACTGCGTTGGAAATTGCTGTCATAGAGTATTCACATTTATCTTCAGTACCTATTACACCTTCAGATGCTGCTTTAGTTGGAGCTGTTTATATTAAACTCTGTATTGTACAATAGTTGCTTGTACGTTTGTGTGTGTGTGTGCGTGTGTGTTATCCTTTCATTGCCGCAAATTATTGGTTAGAGAGAGTGTAGAATTAACTGGGATGGAAGAAAGCATATCATAAACTTGGAGGGAGGAGAAAATGACAGTTCCGCCAGACCATATTGAAGGGGCAGCGGGAAAACTGGTCATTTCAACTAAGGGCCGGAGAGGATATTAAGGTAAATTGAGATTCAGAAAAAGAAACTCTCAGCATCAACTGAGAAGAATTGAATCTAGTACATCTATTCCTGATCAATGTAATAAATGTTTTGACAGATGTCCCCACCCAAAGAATTTTGGAACCTTAGCAATCACACGATATCAATGATGGGAAAAGGATCTGACTCATCTTGCACAACCAGTCAGGGAGATTCTGTGTGTTTTCCTTCATAGTGTATAACTGTTCCTTAAATTATTGAAATGCTATTGCCTTCGGTAGTTTATACAGAAATCTATTGTATATATTGATCACTCTCTGTGAAACCCAGTTCCTAATACAGTGTCGGGCAAGTTAGGCGAGTGAGTGGGCCGCATGAGGGGCCCTCCTTCGTTACAGGGGACGACAAGATTGAAATTGTGCTTGTTCACTAACCATAATCCCATGAATAAGATTAAAAACATTTAATACATGCCGAATATTTCATAATGAGTTATAGAAGACGCTTAATCATTCATATATTAGTAGAACTATCAGTTTCAAATGGTAAAAACAAAATAAATATTCACACTTTGGATGTAGGGAGAGGACATGGTCCTTGCAGTCAGTATTGCGAGCAATCAGCGCGCACCTCACTTCACGGGCGGGATTCTCCGCAAGCCGGCGGAGTGGGCCACTCCAGTGCGGAAGGGCTTGGTGCCCCGTTAACTGGCACTGAAGGGCCTCCGCCAGCCGGCGCGAGTTGGCACATGCGCGGGAGCGCCAGCGTGTGTTGACGTCATCCCAGCGCATGCGCAGGGGGGTTCTTCTCCACACCGGCCATGGCGGAGGTTGACAGCGGCCGATGCAGAGGGAAAAAGTGCCCCCACGGCTCAGGCCTGACCACGGATTGGTGGGCCCCGATCGTGGGCCAGGCCACCGTGGGGGCAACCCCCAGGGCCAGATCCCCCCGCGCCCCCCCGAGGACTCAGCAGGTCGCCCGTGGAGCCAGGTCCCGCCGGTAAGGACCTGTTGTAATTTATGCCGATGGGACCCGCCGAAAACGGGCGGCCACTCGGTCCATCGTGGGCCGGAGAATCGCCGGGTGGCCGCTGCCAGCGGCCGCCGACTGGCGCGGCGCGATTTCTACCCCTGCCAAAACCCCGGTGTTGGAAAATACGGCAGGCGCGTGATTCACCCTGTCCCCAGCGATTCTCTGACCCGGTGGGGTGTCGGAGAATCCCGCCCCACTTGTCCTTGCTTTTTATGGGTAACACGTCAGTCATACTGGCAGGAAAAAAACTGGATGGAAATCAGCGGAATGTGGCAACCCTGCATGTGGGCAGCGGTCCGCAAAATGACTCACGCGCCGCATTCAGAACCCAGATGATTGCTTGATAGGTCACTTGGAAATATATCGCCGTTCCTTCACTGTCGCTGGGGCAAAATACTGGAACTCCCTCCCTGATAGCACAGTGGATGTACCTACACCTCAAGGGCTTCAGAGGTTCAAGAAGGGAGCTTCTGAAGGGCAACTTGGGATGGGCAATTAATGCTGGCCAAACTAGCGACACCCACATCCCTAAATTAATTTTAAAAATAAAAAAATTGTGCCCCCCCCCGCCTCCCGTGCCACATGTTGCCCACCACTGTCCTAATATCTGTTTTGAATTTGTTGCTCATTACTTTGCCCTACTGTTTCATGGTAGCACAGTGGTTAACACTGTTTCTTCACTGCGCCAGGGACCCGGATTCCATCCCCAGCTTGAGACACTGTTTGTGCAGAGTCTGCACGTTCTCCCCATGTCTGCGTGGGTTTCCTTCGGGTGCTCCGGTTTCCTCCCACAAGTCCCTAAAGACATGCTCGTTAGGTGAATTGGACTTTCTGAATTTAATAGTCGAATATCTCATCTATTTGAGGTTCACTTTCTCTCTCCTTCTAACAAGGTGAATGTGACCAAAATTATCTGCCATTTTTAAACCGTAACTCAATCCCCTGATTTTAGAAATCCATATTGAATCTTTTTGCAGCACCTTCAGGAATTAAAGCGTGAGGATTCTTTTCCCCCGATACCCCACAATGTTACAGATATATTTCAGCATTCTGTTTGATTGTTGCTCCAAAGTGACTGAACATGTTCTGCAATATCTTTATTAAACATGAAGAAATCAATGCAAATAATGGCTTGGATAATTTGATGAATGGGGCTGCATGTTAAATCGCATATATAGGAAAAAGAACTGTCAGGAAATTGCAAGCCACACCTTGCAGAGAAAAAGTAACAGAAAATTCCAGAAACTTTATTTTTTCTTGATGCAGAAGGTTAATAATGACTGAAAGGCATTGTTCAATGTCACCGAGAATTTCATAATTAACATTTTGTTCTGCAAAACATACAAAAATGTCATCAGAATTACTATATTGTTTTGGGATTAAAACAAATGTCAATGATCGGTTTTTTTTCTTCTTTATACATTTAGAGTACCAAATTATTTTTTTCCCAATTCAGGGGCAATTTAGCGTGGCCAATCCACCGAACCTGCACATCTTTGGGTTGTGGGGGTGAAACCGACGCAGTCACGGGGAGAATGTGCAAACTCCACACGGACAGTGACCCAGGGCCGGGATTCGAACCCGGGTCCTCAGCGCCGCAGTCCCAGTGCTAACCACTGTGCCGCATGCCGCCCTGTCAATGATCAGTATTGAGCAAGTAAATGTTGGCCAAATATATGGAAAAAATAAACTTTAAACAAATAAACATTTTTCTAAAACGATATATATATTACCCATTTCTTGAATTTTCAAAGAACTCTATTTTAAGAGAAGCCGTCAATGAATAGATATTTTGCTTGTTATCGTGGCTGAAGGAACAGGGCAGCACAGTGGAATTGGATCGCCCTATCGATTCCAATGCAATGCCGCCAATGGGCACACAGAACTGCTCACTGATTTGCTGGTATCAGAACAACCTTCGTTCTTTGAGTGTAAAATATATACGGGCATTTCCGAACATTCATCTAGACAATCAGCCTTCTCTTCCCATTGTCTCTGGTCAACTGCATAACATGTTGAATTATTATTATGAAGCAAATGTTTATTCATGCAAACGCTCATCAGTTTTTTAATGGACTACAGAGCATATTTTACCAATGCGCACCCAACCTGTAGGACTGGTTGAATAGGCTGCAGTGACAGAGGGCAGAAACTGGAAACAGAGAAGATAGATCAAACTTTCTCACCAAATCACTTGTGGGAAATTATACTGTAATTCTTTGCCCATAGTGTACCCGATGAGTAATGGGTATTTCCCAGCCTTCTCAAGTCATGAATTTTAACAATAATGTATTCATTTTTTGGATCATTTTAATCAGTATATATGAGATGGAACCTCACTCAAAGAAGTTTTTTTGCGGTCGAAGGGATGGGGTTCAGAGGGCCTTGATTAGTGCAAATATTAAGGTTCTGAGTTGAAATGTGGATTCAGTTAATCAAGGTTGCTACCTGGCCTTCTGGGCAGGTCCAACCTTTTCAGTTTTTATTTCAGATTTTCAGCATCTGCAGTTTTTTTGCCTTTATAAACCTTGCAGTGTGTGTTGAAGAAGCAATCTGACAAATGCTGGAAGTTACAGCAGGATCTTCTCTGACAGAAATATCTGGTGAAGTAGGGAGGATGACAAACAGACTACACTGACGGTGGAGAAGATTGGAAGGTGTAAGGTAAGTAAAGTGCAAGTTGGCACAAGTGACAGAGTTTCTCTTATGTTCAACCAAGTTGTTGTTTAAAAAAAAATGTTTTTATGCACTGGCTGTGGTGATATACATCACTGTAAGTACACAAAGGGTTAATATATATACACTACACCTAGCTAGACACTAGAGGGAACACCAGGGGCATGACACACAGACAGTCAACCAATAGGTCAGTAAGAGGACACGACCAATGGGCATTCACGATACACACAGAGGTGACATTACCACAGGAGGGCATTACACCAACCCATATAAAAGGACACAATGTGATATGGTACGAATTAAATAATGGCATGATGGGAAAACTGGTCAATGGGAAGGCTGGTCAAAAGGTTTGATACAATACCAGAAAGACTGAAACTACTCATTCCAGCTCCCCAGGCCCAGGTAAAGAATGCTGCCCTAACCATTTTCAGACTAGTATGGCCGTAGGCCAACTCTGCGTAACTTGAAGTCTGAAAAGATCAGCGAAGGTCGAGCCATTCCAAAACACCGGACCTCGGCAACTCCTGAACTCGTCATAACCCAGGGCCGTAGGAATTTGAAACAAAGATAAGTTCAGGAAGAAACAGGTCTATTCTGACCTTTCAATGTTCCCTCTGAGGACTAAATAATGGTACGAGTGATATGACCAAACATGGTCTGGTCTTTGCTTCCATTTGTATTTCCAATCAAACTCCTGACCATACTGTTGTCACATAATCTTGATAAAGTTAATGTATAAATATTGAGTTAACTCTCCGCGAAAGGGCGGAACTTGTGAAAGACTGAGCAGTTTTGTAGACTGCCCTCTTACTTCAAGTTTCAGCCATTACTGCATGCAGTTGTTTTCGACAATAAAGCTTGTTATTCTGTCTTAACGAGTGTGTTGAATTTTTCTACCACAGAAGCGAAAATATTGACTTTGACAACATCACACATGCTCAATCTCTTTCCAGTGGAGACACTCAGTGAGTACAGACACAGGGTTGTGTGAACATCACTCCCACCACGTGAATTGTAGCAGACTGGTTCATCAGTCTGAGTAGCAGGATTAACAGTAGCATCGAATCCAAGTAGGAGAATTGTTAATAGTTAAACGTGTTAAAGCTATCTCCAAGTCTGAACCTTCCTTTGTCAGAGTGCACATCAAGGAAGCAGCTTATGTTACGTCAAGAGCATAACAAAACACTGGCCAGGCCTGCATTTATTGTCCATCCCTAATTGCTCCTGCGAAGGTGGTGGTGAGCAGCCTTCTTGAACTGTTACAATCCATGTGGTGTAGGTACTCCCACAGCGCTGTTAGAAAAGGAGTTCCAGGTTCTTGACCCAGTGACAGTGAAGGAATGGTGATAAGATTCCAAGTCAAGAAGATGTATGGCTTGGAGGGGTACTTTCAGCTGATGGTGTTCCGAGGCATCTGCTGCCTTTGCCCTTCTAGATGGTAGAGGTAATGAACTTGGAAGATTGCTGTCGAAGGAACCTTGGTGAGTTGGTGCAGCGTATCTTGTAGATGGCGCAGAATGCTGCCACTATGTATTGGTAATGGGGTGAGTGAATCATTAAGGTGGTGCCAATCAAAAGGGCTGCTTTATCCTGGATGGTGTTGAGCTTCCTGCCTGTTGTTGGAGCACACCCAGACAAATGGAGATCATTTCATCACGCTCATGACTTGTGCTTTGTAGATGTTGGGCAGGCTTTCGGGAGTCGGGAGGTGAGTTACTCTATGAATAATTCCCAGACTCTGGCCTGTTCTCATAGTATTTATATGGCTCGTAGGGTATTCAGAAGTGTTAATGCCATTGAATATAATAATAATCTTTATTGTCACAAGTAGGCTTACATTAGACTGCAATGAAGTTACTGTGAAAAGCCCCCAGTCACCACATTCCACCGCTTGTTCGGATACACAGAGGGGGAATTCCGAATATCCAATTCACCTAACAGCACATATTTCAGGACTTGTGGGACGAATCCGGAGCACCTGGAGGAAACCCACACAGATACAGGGAGAACGTGCAGACTCCACACAGACAGTGATCCTAGCCGGGAATCAAACCTGGGACCCTGGTGCTGTGAAGCAACAATGCTACCCACTGTGCTACTGTGCTTCCCATCAAGGGAAGATGGTTGTATCCTCTATTTCTGGAGATGGTTATTGCCTGGGACCTTTTTGGGGCGAATGTCACTTCTCATTTATCAGGCCAAGTTTGAATGTTGTCCAGGTTTTGTTGCATATGGACACAGATTGCTTCAGTATCTGAGGATTCGCAAATGGTGTTGAACTTTGTGCAATCATCAGTGAACATCCCTCTTCTGACATTACAATGGAAGAAGGCCATTGGTAAAACAGTTGAAGATGGATGGACCTAGGACATTGATCTAAGAAATCCCTGAAGTGATGTTCCAGGACTGATTGATCTCCGACAATCACGTCTTCATTTGTGCCAGGTATGGCAATGCTTCCCGAACAATCCCTATGAACCCTTGTACCTCTCATACCAAGTTATGCCCTCATTCAATCCTATAGATCTCAATATTCCCGATGCCATCTCATGCCCTCATCTATCATTCTTTGCCCTTACATCTACCATGCCAACTCAGAGGATGCATTGGCATCGTAGTATTGTTACTGGACTAGTAAAACCAAAGATCCCGTGCAATGCTCTGGGGACACAGGTTCAAATCCCGCCACAGCAGATGGTGACATTTGAATTCAATAAAAATCTGGAATTAAAAATCTAATGATGACCATGAAATCATTGTCGATTGTCAAAAAACTCCATCTGGTTCACTAATGTCCTGTAGGGTAGGAAATCTGCCATCCTTATCTGGTCTGGCCTACATGTGACTCCAGATCCACAGCATCATGGTTGACTTTTAACTGCCCCTCAAGGGTAATCAGGGGTGGGCAATAAATGCTGGCATAGCCAGCGACGCACACATTCCATGAACGAATAAAAAAAACCTCACTGAATATCCACCATGGACTAACATTAAAACCCATTGTTTTGAGTCAGGGTTCAGAAAACACCAAAGTATACGTGGGAGTTCACCTGACCTATAACTGTTTATTGATTTTGGTTACGATGAGCACAAGAGCCTGCCTTTCAGGTGTTATTCAACAGAGCTCTTAGACGCTTTTAATCAAAGAACAAGTTTTATTCTACAAATTTAGTTAACATTTGTACAAACACACGCAGTAAGAATTTTTATCAATCTATGTATAGCCCTAAATGAATTTCCTCTTAACTGTTCCAATTCAATAACAAAATCCAAGTAAAACCAGAAACCCTTTTTCAAAGGCGTGGCCCAGCACACGGCATTCTCACTGGTATAAGACCTGTTATTGATACTCTGTTCCCCTTTTCAATCAGCAGGTTTGAATTCCTTCCAGAAAGCAATTATCTCTTTTAAGTTACCAAGTAGTCTGGAAACAACATTTAAAATGGAGATAGAGAGACACTTCTTTCAACCTGTGCAGTTCAAACCTGTCCAAAACACAAAGTGAAAGTAAAACTCAGAGCCACAGCCCAGCTCCGCCCACACAATGACATCACTGAAACCATGTGATAAGACAAAAACATTTCTTAAAGGGACACTCCCATGATACCATGAAGATATGAAATAAAATAAAGTCCTAAATGTTAATTGCTAACTTCGCTATATTAAAAAAAAACTTTCATTCATAATGCACATTTCATACATTTACACTCCTTCAACTAAATAAAGTCCTATAGCAATGCATTCAAATACACAATCCTTTATATCAACAAGCATTGGAACAGTATGGAGTCCCATACTGAAGAAGCTATCCGCTTGCAGCTACCAGTCAAAGGGTGGAGTGGCAGGCAACCTACTGTGTCAATGGATGGTTGTGAAACCAGTTATGCAGCACTAATCCATTAGTGGAAGCCATCAGGCTTATGGTAATGGAGCAAAATACCAAGCAAACATTTTTGTATAACACTCCAGTCGTTTTATTTTCAAACATTTAAAATGCAGGACTTTTAAAAGTCTGGATGGCTTGACAGTTCCCTTTGACACGTGCTTTTGTCAGGTTTTCTTGACAGTTTTGCCAGGCTGTCTGGTAAGGTGCTTCTGGTAGTTTTGGCAGTTGATTTTGACAGCTCTGCTGACAGTCCCAATGAGCTGGAGAGAAATAGGTTTGTGAACTTTCCAAGGACATTTATGCCGACTATAACAATTCCAAATGGCACCTAAACTCCCCCAAAGGGTTCCTGAGTGTTAACAAATGGCACCTTACCCTCAAAAAAACAGCACCTTACCTCGGCACAGATGGCCTGGTACCAAACCCAAAGGTGGGAGTGGGTGGGGGTGGGGTGGGAGTGGGGGGCTACCCTGGCTATCCAAGTGAATCCACAAAGTTCGGACTTGCTCTTACCTGGTCAAATCTGCATGCTTCAGGTTTCAAACTGCCAGGCTGCCAAAATCCCACTTCAGTTCATTATTTAAATAGTCAGCTGTCTTTATGAAACCAGCATGTGTGAAATGTGCCCCATCCCCATTCCTGCTTCATGACAATTAGAAGTGCCACGTGCGAGAGTACGACTTAAACGTTTTGGACAGTTCCAAAAAGAATGACAAGAGATGCTGTCCATTGTGGCAATGATCAGAACCACAGTGGCCAGTGAAGTTGGTGAAAGTGAAGTTGACACTTCGGTTTTTCATTCATTCACCATGCTGAGACTGGTCTGCAAAGCTAAATTGTGCAATCGCCTTAATTGTAGCATTGTGGACAATCAGAAGACTTTCACCGCAAACATGGGAATGGGGAATTGCTCATGTGCTGCACAAACAAACAAGGACAAATTAATGGGATTGACTACCAGCCAGTTAGCCAGAAAGCCAGAATCAATAATCAATCATAACGCATCCCTGTTGGGCAAAACCCGTGACAAAGGTTAAGCGCCTGTCATGTAATTAATTTTGGCTGGACATTTTGCATTTAGTTTTGATCAATAAGATGAACTAAACTGTAACTGTTCAATGAATGATTTTGTAAGCTTTATGCCGAGCTCCATCCCACATGTGGGGGAATAGAATGAAACTCAAGGATATTGGCCTGGCTTCCCCAGCCGTTCGCTGGCAACAGGATTCACTAATCCTCCAGGCAGTGCTCCCCAGCCCGTGGGTTTCCCGGCAGCGTGGGGTGGCTTCAATGGGAATTCCCATTGACTGTGGCAGGAGCAGAGAATCCCAGCACCAACGAGTGGCGCGCCGCCTCCTGTTGTCGAGCAACCCGTGGCTGGGAGGCTGGAGAATCCCGCCCTCTGTTCTTTTGTTTTGTGAAGAATTTTAAGATCAACGGTTCAAAGTGAATGTTAGAATATAAGTTTAGCTGCTGTTTGTTACAGAAACAGTAGCTGATTTGGAACATGGTCGTATGAAACGCAATTCTACAGATGCAACTTACTTGAAATTTCAAAGACTAAAATGGGAGGGGGAACTCGAATCATAGGGAAGAATTTAATGCTCTCCCTCCAGGCGAGTTTGGTGATGGGTGGGAAGTGTAACACCTTCCAAGCTCTGCTTTTGCTTAAGACAGAGGCAGGAAGGATCATCTGTACTTAACCAACAGTAGGCAATGGTTCACCAAGCAGGAAGCCTGAAAAGCAAACCCTTTTGGGGTTGTTTGCAGGTTTCCGGTGGTGCCCCTCGTTGTCAGGTACTCAGTGCTTGATCAAGGGACCTGCATTAGGAAGTGGGGGCCCCAATGTGTTAACCCCCTTTCCCCCATGCCTCATAATCCCCACCCCACAAACATCCTCCTGTCATCACTCACTTGTGGTGTGGATCCCTCGGCGATCCTGGACCTCGGGCGGGTGCTTTACCGGCAGCAGCCACTGCCTGCCCAGTGGCGCTGTCGAGCATTGCACAGCTGTTAGATTCCAATTGGTCATCAACTCTTGGGACCAGGCTATCTCGATTCTCCCCAAAAACAGACAGCACGTGGCTTTCACCTGATCTCCAGCCAGCAGACGAGACCACCATTAACTACATTAAATTGCACTCGTCATGCTATCGTGGTGCAGAAGGAGGCCATTTGGCTCATCGAGTCCATGATAGCCCTCTTTGGAGCAATCCAATCAAACCATTCCCCCACTCTATCCCTGTAACTTTGTAAGTTTATTACCCTCGAGTGACCATCCAATTTCCCTTTGAAATTGCTCATCACCTCTGCATCCACCACCCCCATCGGTAGCGATATCCAGTCCAGATCAGCTACACTCGCTGCATTAAAAAGTTCTTCTTATGATCCCTTGCCCAAAATCTTAATTATCTCTCCTCTGATCCTTGCACCATCAGTCAGTAAGAATGGATTTTCTTTTCCTACCCTATATAAACCTGTCAGAATCTTGCTTAATTCTCCATGATTGAGTGTACGTGAAAGAAGCTGTTCCAAGGAGCAGAGGGCACAGATTTAAGGGCTGGGATTCTCCCCTACCCGACGGGGCGGGGGGTCCCGGCGGGATGGAGTGGCGGGAAACACTCCGGCGTCAGGCCGCCCCAAAGGTGTGGATTTCTCCGCACCTTTAGGGGCCAAGCCCTCACCGTGAGGGGCTCGGCCCGCGCCGGAGTGGTTGGCGCGCCGCCGGCCAGCGGGAAAGGCCTTTGGCGCCACGCCAGCCGGGGCCGAAGGGACTCCGCCGGCCGGCGGAAGTATTCGCGCGGGAGCCTCAGCTCCTGCTGACGTCATCCCCGCGCACGCGCAGGGTGGGGTCACTTCCGCGTCAGCCATGGCTGAGGCTATGGCTGAGGCGGAGGGAAAAGAGTGCCCCCACGGCACAGGCCCGCTCGCGGATCGGTGGGCCCCGATCGCGGGCCAGGCCACCGTGGGGGCACCCCCCGGGGCCAGTTCGCCCCGCGCCCCTTCCCCAGGACCCCAGAGCCCGCCCGTGCCGCCAGTCCCGCCAGGAAGGGAGGTGGTTTAATTCCCGCCGGCGGGACTGGCATGACAGCAGCAGGACTTTGGCCAACCGTGGGCCGTAGAATCGCCGGGAGGGGCCCGCCGACCGGCGCGTCGCGATTCCCGCCTCTGCCAAATCTCTGGCGCTGGAGAATTCGGCGGCCGGGGGGGGGGGGGGTGGCGGGATTCATGCCGCCCCCCGGCGATTCTCCGACCCAGCGGGGGGTTGGAGAATCCCGGCCCAGGTAACTGGTGAAACATGCAATGGAGACATGAGGAAAACCTTTGGTTAGGGTGTGGAATTCACTGCCTGAGAGGATGGTGGAGGCAGATGCAATCAAGACAATCAAAAGGGAATTGGATCATTATCTGAAAAGGAAAGGTTTGCAAGGCTACCCATAGAAGGTCAGGGATTTACTCTCGCAGAGAGCCAGCCTGGACACAATAGGCTGAATGGCCTCCTTTGGTGCTATAACCATTCTACGATTCTATCCAAATCGCAGTATTGGTCCATGAGGCTTCACCTTCTCATTTGGCAGCTGTCCTCATTCCACACCCACTGGGACCACTCTGGTTTTATCTGCCCCATCTGCTAAATGAGAAGGTTCCAAGTAGCAGCAGATTATCCTTCTCAGTTGTGGCTGGTCTCATCACCACTGCAGACCTGAGGGAGGGTTGTGAAAGGTCCTGAAAAATTGACAATGGAAAGAGGTGTCTTAGAGTGACCCCCAGTGCGGTATTCTTATAGGATAGGCTTGCAAACCACAAAGATACAAATAAACAAGAGCTTTATTGGAAAGTTGTTTACTCTGCAGGCTGTTAGGATAGACTGCCCATTTACCCGCGTAAATGGTCAATGAATACATCACATGATCAGACTCTTAAAGATCCTTTGATCCAGCTGGGAGCAAACATGAATACACAACACTTTGGGAAGGATTCTCCAGTCCCCCAACTGCATATTTTCCGGCGGCACACCATACACTGGGGGGATTTTCTCTTCCCATTGCTTGCCAGTGGAATTTCCCATTGTAGTCCCCTCACGCTGCCAAGGAACCCGCAGGTGGGAGCGCGCTACCGACAAGAACAGAAAATCTCAATGGCCAGAGAATTCTCTCTCCCTGATTAGCCCCAGACACATGCTTACTGCAATGGAAGTCTTTTTTGAGATCTTCAGAGTGCTCCTGCGAATATAATACCCTCTGCTGCCTATTCTGGTTTTGTATGGGAAGCCTGTCAAAAAATTGGTTACAGCTGGTGTGAATGAAAGCCTCTGCACACAGATATAATTTCCAGCAATCTGAGAACAATTTCGAGAGATCAATGGACCAGAACACAAGATTCCCTCTAATTTGACGCTGAAATACAAGTTAATTCAAAGGAAGCCTAAGGGAAGCTGTTGTCTACAATGGAAAATCAATCACATTGTTGAATTTTGTGCTTCATTGTTTCAATTAGTTGAAGAATAAGTTGCATTTAGATAGCACCTTCAAAACAGTCAGATATCCTAAGGGGTGTTAACAAACACAATTTGACACCCAGACACTTAAGGACTCATTGGAGATCGGTAAAGGGGTAGGTTTCATGGAATGCCTTGAAGTCGGAGAGAGAGTTGGAAAGGTTTAAGAAGCCATCTCCAGAGCTTAACATCTTCGATTGCTAAAGGTCAATGGTCGAGCAATGCAGAATAGGGATGCTCAAAAGGTTAGCACTAGAGGATCACAAATATCTTGGAGCGCTTTAAGGCTGGAGGTGGGGTGACACCATGGAAGTATTTAAAAATATGGATGAGAATTTAAAAATTGAGGCTTTGCAGTTTCAGGAACCAATGTAGGCCAATGAGAACAGAGGTGATGGGTGAACAGGATTTGGTGAAATTTAGGGAATGGGCAGCAATGGTTTGGATGAGCTCAGTTTTGCAAAGGGTGAAAGCTGGGTGCCCAGCCAGGAGACCATCGGAATAGTCATATGACTTAGGATTTTCCCACATTGATCTTCCCACCTCACTCACCCCAGAACCCAACGTTAGTTTGTCAATATTAGATTAGCATCGGATTGAAAATAAAATCAAATTCTTTTTGCACTACTGGAGGAAAGAATGCAACCTCAAAAGAAATAATTTGTCGCAACTCATCTCAAATTTTCTAAGTACGTATTCCAATGTGTTGCACAGACAATGGATGTTGGAAAATGTTAGTCGCAAAAAGTGTCGCAAGACCCTATAACAGAGTTGTGAGATGAAGAGGTAATCTATCTAAGTTCAGTTGAGGAAAGAATATCGGAACATAAACCAGGAGAATGATTGTTCACTTTGGAATAGTTACGTGGAATTTTTACCTAAACAGGTGTAGTGCTGAGTTACCATCTCATCAAAAAGGGACAGGATCAATAATGGAGCACCGCCTCAGTACTACTCCAGAGTTCTAGCCTTAATTGTGTGCTAAGTTCTGGATTGGGGCCTGAACCACAAGATTCATGATTCTGGAGGAAAAGTGCTACCACCAAGCTTCGTTCATACTTAAATCACTTGAATTGTGGCAGAGGACTGTCTGAAGTAATGTTTGCCTCTACAACAATGATTTTGTTCAGATATTTGCAGGTGATCTTTTGGTCATGTTTTGCCTGCATGAAATGTACTTATGCTTAATCTTGCACTTTTAACCTGTACCTTTTCAATTTTGTGTCAGTTTTGTTTCTAGATTGAGATATTGCAAGAGACCAAAGAAGCCAAACGTACCAAATCGTAAATGATTTTTATGAGTCGTACTGAGAAAATAAATTAAATACTTATAGAAGTCTTTGAGATGCAGCAAATCCTTCAGCCTTTTTTATTCAAATTTGTCAGGAGCCTCACTAAAAGTATTTACTCGATATGATTTTGGCATTTATTGTGTTGCAGCTGTAAAATTAAAACATGGAACTTATGTTTCGATCTACCCGAGTGGGAACAGCGTCCCGTAAGGCACGCAATTAGCTGGGTGTTTCCCAGTATTCGGAGCTCTGAGAAATACCACGCTACTGAATGGCCATTCGGGCAGATTCGGGGCCTCAGCGGGGACCATGCTATCGAGGCTGCACATAGTCCCGTTTCCTGTGCTGAGGAGCTTTGCTTGCCTGAACTCCTCATTGTAGGATGAGATCGGGCAACAATGCTCAAACCTTGCACGTAACCCCCGACCCTCCCCAGAGCACCAACTCACCCTCCTTCACCCACGCACTGCTAAGCCTGATCCCATCAGGGGAATATGCCAGCCCAGCACCTTCGCATTGTCAGCCTGATATCCTGACAGTTTCTGTTGTTCGCTAGTCAAACAGTCAGGGAAGGGTGAGGGGGAGGGATTGGATTGGATTTGTTTATTGTCACATGTACCGAGGTACAGTGAAAAGTATTTTTCTGCGAGCAGATCAACAGATCATTAAGTACATGAGAAGAAAAGGGAATAAAAGAAAATACATAATAGGGCAACACAACATATACAATGTAACTACACAAGCACTGGCATCGGATGAAGCATACAGGGTGTAGTGTGTGGTGTTGGGTGCTCTGGTGCACAGATGAGCCAACACAGTTGTATGTGGTACAACTCTATTTTATTATAACTCTTATAATACAGTTCGTTCTGGATACTCTGCACGTGCTGTCTCCCTGAGTGTGTTTGGCAATAGATGTGTCCTGGTTCTCCTCTGCAGCTAATACTGACCACCAGGGGTCGTGTCTGTGCTTTTATATCTTTCTGTCATTGGTTGTGGTGTTGTGTGTTCTGATTTGTCTGTTGGTGTGTCTATCATGATGTGTGTGTTTGAATATCATGACATCCCCCCTTTTTACAAAGACAAGTGCCTACGTGGTTATAAATATAATTGTGTCGTGAGTGCATCTAAGAGTGTGCGTTTGTGTTGTGTACAGCGTGTGTTTATGACGTAACTATTTACATGGGGCGATGTCGGGTGCGTCACACTAACAAGGTTGTACCATAACAAAACTTGGATGCGAGAGAAAAAAAAACTTGAACATTGGTCCGGTCAGACGATATCTGGAACAATAAACAACAACAGGTTATAATACAGAAGTGTTTGACTTTTTGAACGTATTAACAGCGTTATAAGTCCAGTCTAATGGGTGACCGCCTCAAGAATGGGCTGGTCCTCAAGCCGGTTCAGCTGTGGAGATTTGGGGTCACACTGGTTCACCTTGGACTGTTGGAGGTGATGCTGTTGCCGAAGTCTCTACTTTACCATTTGTTGTACTTCGTGCAGTGCTTGGTTTTTTCATTCGTGCAAATATAACATTCAACATCTTTGTTAGTGGTGCCCTGGCTGTGGTTTGGTTCTGGTGGCGATGGAAGGGGCATGATCCGTGGCATCTCCACGAAGTCATCCTTGGGAACCAGTGGAGGATCCGGCGTGTGCGTACGGTGCAGTTGCGAGCGTGGAAGGCGGCACAAAGCCCGCTGATTTCGCCTACGCACCAATCCATCCGCCCTGCATGCCAGGAACAAGGTGGAGTCTGTTTTCTTTTTATGTTTGTGGTGGACGGCATCTTGTAGCCGATGGGTCGTTGCCATCGAAGTAGCACCATCACTAATATCATGCAAGGCGATGACTGTGCCAGATGTGGAAGTTGGCCAAGACCGTGTACGCTGGTTCCGGCCACCTACTGTGCCGGAAGGGCGACTCCGCAGAGAAACGTCGAAGCATGTCGCCTTGGAGAGAGAATTGTTGCTCGCATCAACGTCTGGCGATGGCGCGAGTTGGTGTGTCCATCTTGGACCGCCGGTGCTGGTTGCCACTGCCGACCCAGTGGGACTGCCACGCGATCCATTCCCTGTCGCCGTGGCATCTGCCGTCACCCTGAGCGTGCCATCACCGAGGCCGCGACACCGCCCGTCCGGAGCAAGGTCTGGCGTGCGCAAATCAGAGTCGGCGCTTGGCTGCTCCCCATCTGGAGTCCGGTCTGCCTTCCGTCGATGCCCCCCGTCCGGAGTCCCAACAGGTTCACTGGAGGCAGCCGAGATTCCCTGAAGCTGCACTTCTGGAGTCGGAACATGCAGGAATGCACCAACCAGTGGAGAGGCTCGAGCCATCGAGGGTGGAAGCGGTGCGCCGCCACCGCAGTCGTCAGTGGTCCCACCGTGATCGTTGAGTGCCTCGGTACGCACTAGGCGAGGTCTGTCACCTTGCACCTTTTGCATGGGAAGTGGGATGCTGTCGTCACTCGTCTCACATCCCGTGGATAGATCGTCATTAGCAGCTTGCTGTTCACTAGGGTTGGGTAAATTGTCAGAGTTTTCATCTGGTGGTGCACACCATGTCGGTGGACTGTCATTGTCTTGCCATTGTCCTTCATTTGGGCTTTTCTTCTTTGGAACTTTAAATCTTCCCCCAGACATTGCAGAACCTTGTTTATTACCCCCAAATTCTCCCATATGTATGGTCTCGAATATAGGATCCACTGTTTCTATCGACATTGTACCATTTTCCAAAGAACATTCCGTTTCACTTTTCTTCTCAGGTACCTCATATGTAACTTTGTTTAATGTACATGCCTTCATGGTCTCTGGGTCTGATTTTGCTGGGACTGGCATGGTCACAGTCTCTCTTTTACTGTTCTCAATTGCCCACATTATACTCCCCATACATAACTGCTTAATCACTGGGGTTAGTGTGGTACAATGGATAATCGGGTCGACCTTATCTGCATCTTCACCATTAGTGGAAAGCACACTTGGTTCACTTGAAACTGCTGTGGGTTTTAAATTCGTTATCTGGCTACTCGATGTCGGTGTCCTCAGGATTCTTGCTCCAATGTTCTGCTCAATAATCAGTGGAGTGTGTATAGGTTCAATGCAATTAATGTTCCCCTCAAGGTTTGAAGAGTCATTACTGACTAACTGCTGGTCTCCGAAGTTGGGATTTTGCGGCATTGTGTTGAAGGGAGACATTTGTCCCTGCTGTAGATATGATTCAGGTTGTGTTATTTCCATTACCTGAGGATCAATGTCTTGTCCATTTTTTCGATCCGTACTAAAACACTGGCAATTCTCAGTCTGCTCCTTGCAAGTTAAACATTCAATTAATTTCGTTAGCAAATCCTCAGCATCCTTCTGTGGCCGTGCAGCATTATTAATCTCTGTTCGGCTACAATGATCCTGAAGGTCAGCGCATAAACCTTTTTTCTTCGGGCTTGGACGAGGCGATTCCTTTGGCTTGTCTTCAGTTGGGCTTGAACAGTCTTCAGCGCTGTGCCCTTTATTGTAGCATGAGAGACCGTCATGGTCATGCTGCTGTGTAGTGGAGCATGGTAGGCTGTTATAGCCTTCTTGCTGTTCACGGGAGCATGGCAGACTTGCATCGTCTGCCGCTGGTTGGTCAGGAGAGGTTGCTAGACCCTCATGGTCTTGTTCCTGCAAGGACTGCGCTCTGGAGTCTTGCGTTCCTTCCATCGTGGAGTCCGTCCACGAGCTCTCTGTGGAGGCTTGTGACACTGGAGTCACTTCTTGTTCGTGCAAGGACTGCGCTCTGGAGTCTTGCGTTGCTTCTATCGTGGAGGCTGTCCACGAGCTCTCTGTGGAGGCTTGTGACACTGGAGTCACTTCTTGTTCGTGCAAGGACTGCGCTCTGGAGTCTTGCGTTGCTTCTATCGTGGAGGCTGTCCACGAGCTCTCTGTGGAGACTTGTGACACTGGAGTCACTTCTTGTCCGTGCAAGGACTGCGCTCTGGAGTCTTGCATTTCTGCAATTGTGGAGTCTGTCCACGAGCTTGCTGTGGAAGCTTGTGACACTGGAGTCACTTCTGGTTCATGCGAGGACTGCACTCTGGAGTCTTGCATGTCTTCTTTCATAGAGTCGGGAACGTTGAGCGGGACGTGGACCACGCTCTGTGTGGCAGCAGGGCACTCTCCGTGTGCTTGCACCGCTCCCTGTCTGTTAATGTCAGGCTGCAGCATCATCCGGTACTGATAAGTTGGAACGTCATATCTGCTGGATTGAAGATCCTCAAATCCGAAAAATGAATCCGCATCTGCGTCGGATTCAATGTGGGGGCCGCCAATGTGCAACACGAAAGGTTCGTCCGAGTCATAGTCATATAGGACCACGGAGCTATCATTGGGCTCGTGAGGTCCGGAAACACTGTAAAAATCGTCATCGAAGTATTCAAGGTCGGAATCATCGGCTTGTGCGTAGGTAACTGCTTGTCGGAGGGTTCTTCGGAGGTTAAATTCATCTCCTGGGTCAATTTGCGGCACTGTGCTGTCATTCCAGGTGAAGGAAGGTTGTTTTACAGCTTTAACAGATTTTTGTTTTTTTGATTTGGGACGTTTCCCTTTTAAATTGGATTTGGGACATTTCCCTTTTAAATTGGTGCAGTCTGGGGCCTCTGACATCCTGACGCTCGGTATGTAGCACGTAGGAAGCGACTGCGCATGCTCAGATCGCTGTTCCTTTACCGATGGCCGTTTTCTTGACTGCGCATGCGCAGCATCTCGCGCATGCGCAAACGAAACTTCCGGTTCTGCGCACTTCTCGCGCAACTGTGCTAGCGTTATACCTTTAGCAAGATGGCCGCCGACCTCGACCCAGCCTTTTCTCAGGCCCGGGATTTCGGGCTCCGGGATCCCAGCCACGAGGTGAGTACTGCAGCTTTTCTTACCTTTAAGTCCCCATTGGATTGCGTATTCTTCACAGTACTTGGAGAATTTGCCCAGGACTGCCTGGTAATCGTGCCTTTGCTGCCTCCTGAAGAACCTGAACCTTCTGAACATTGCTCTTGCCCTTGCACCGGCGACGGTGAGGAGAAATTCAATTTTTTCCTTATCATCCAGGTCCTTGAGTTCAGCTGCCGCCAGGAACAACTCGAACATTTGCCGGAATCGCCGCCAGTTTTCGTGGAGGTCGCCGTCGCACTGGAGCTCCTGCGGAACCGGGAGCTCGTACATCATGCCTGGGCACTGCTGGTTGTCTCTGTACACTGAGGTATGCCGGCAGGTATCGATCCACTCCTGTACCATGTGGTGTTGGGTGCTCTGGTGCACAGATGAGCCAACACAGTTGTATGTGGTACAACTCTATTTTATTATAACTCTTATAATACAGTTCGTTCTGGATACTCTGCACGTGCTGTCTCCCTGAGTGTGTTTGGCAATAGATGTGTCCTGGTTCTCCTCTGCAGCTAATACTGACCACCAGGGGTCGTGTCTGTGCTTTTATATCTTTCTGTCATTGGTTGTGGTGTTGTGTGTTCTGATTTGTCTGTTGGTGCGTCTATCATGATGTGTGTGTTTGAATATCATGACATAGTGTTAACGAGGTCAGTCCATAAGAGGGTCATTTAGGAGTCTGGTGACAGTGGGGAAGAAGCTGTTTTTGAGTCTGTTCGTGCGTGTTCTCAGACTTCTGTATCTCCTGCCCGATGGAAGAAGTTGGAAGAGTGAGTAAGCCGGGTGGGAGGGATCTTTGATTATGCTGCCCGCTTTCCCCAGGCAGCGGGAGGTGTAGATGGAGTCCATGGATGGGAGGCAGGTTTGTGTGATGGACTGGGCTGTGTTCACGACTCTCTGAAGTTTCTTGCGGTCCTGGGCCGAGCAGTTGCCATACCACGCTGTGCTGCAGCCAGATAGGATGCTTTCTATGGTGCATCTGTAAAAGTTGGTAAGGGTTAATGTGGACATGCCAAATTTCCTTCATTTCCTGAGGTAGTATAGGCGCTGTTGTGCTTTCTTGGTGGTAGCGTTGACGTGGGTGGACCAGGACAGATATTTGGAGATATGCACCCCTAGGAATTTGAAACTACTAACCATCTCCACCTCGCCCCGTTGATGCTGACAGGGGTGTGTACAGTACTTTGCTTCCTGAAGCTCTTTAGTTTTGCTGGCATTGAGGGAGAGATTGTTGTCACTACTCCACTCTACTAGATTCTCTATCTCCCTCCTTTATTCGGACTCGTCGTTATTCGAGATCCGGCCCACTATGGTTGTACCGTCAGCAAACTTGTAGATGGAGTTGGAACCAAGTTTTGCCATGCAGTCGTGTGTGTACAGGGAGTAGAGTAGGGGGCTAAGTACGCAACCTTGCGGGGCGCCGGTGTTGAGGACTATTGTGGAGGAGGTGTTGTTGTTCATTCTTACTGATTGTGGTCTGTTGGTCAGAAAATCGAGGATCCAGTTGCAGAGTGGGGAGCCAAGTCCTAGGTTTTGGAACTTTGATATGAGCTTGGCTGGGATTATGGTGTTGAAGGCGGAGCTGCAGTCAATAAATAGGAGTCTGATGTCGGAGTCCTTGTTTTCGAGATGCTGTAGGGATGAGTGTAGGGCCAGGGAAATGGTGTCTGATGTCGACCGGTTGCAGCGGTATGCGAATTGCATTGGATCAAGGCATTCTGGGAGTATGGAGGTGATGAGCTTCATGATCAACCTCTCGAAGCACTTCCTTATGATTGAAGTCAGAGCCACTGGTCGGTAGTCATTGAGGCACGTTGCCTGGTTCTTCTTTGGTACCGGTATGATGGTGGTCTTCTTGAAGCAGGTGGGGACCTCGGAGTGGAGTAGGGACCTTTGCCAGGACCAGAACTTATTGCCAGGGTAAAGGTATTGAAAATTCAGGCCTATATGATTGACAAATATATTTCTTTAATGCAATCTTTTATTTTCAATACAAATGTTCCATGGAAACTGCAATGGCAATATTTCCACAGGAGTTCAATAGAAAATATAAATGATTTACAATTAAGGGGAGTTATTTCCAATTTTGATCTTGATCAACTCTACATCAAATTTCCCTAAATTGAAATTAAAACCTTATTATGCCCAGACACACAGCACAGTATCACATATTTTAAAACAATGACCTTCAAAGCTTCTGGCTTTTTTTTCTAAATTATTCCACAGATATGTGGTGAAAAAAAACTTAATGTTCTTTTACTGATCAAAGTTAGATAGCACCAGACAGAGCTGAGAAAACTGCAGTCTTATCCAGCAACAATCTGTTCTTTTCTAGTTATTATATATGCACTGTGATCTTCATAGTCCAAACAACATTTATCAATGTCATTGTTATCAACACAGAGCATGGTATTGTCATCGTAAGGATTTATTAAGGATGGTGAGAAGGTTGCTGTTCCAGGGTGGAGAAGGAGGTCAGTAATTAAATGGCAAATCGGACCAAATTCTTGTTTTACTTCCTCACCAACATCAAAATCTACCCCATTTCTAAGGTAATCAAACAACAACATGGTATGCATGAGAAGACTTCATTCTTTTGAATTGATAAAAAAAGCTCAACTCACCTTTGACGAAAAATCAAACACGTAATAATAGAAAACCTTTTAAGAAAATTAAACTTCCTAACTGTTATGGACGAGGCGTTTTCAGAGCCCCAAAATGTATCATGGAGTTCAACCAATCTCTCCCTTTAATGCTATTGGTGCTTTTCCTAGCACACGGCTTGTTCCCTAGGTGTGGGATTACAATTATGGGCACATGGGTTTTTAAATACAAAACAATGTTTATTCCATGAACTCAACTTAACACCTTAAATAAACATTGGATCTCTTAACACCCCTTACTTCAAAGATAACGCCAAAAATATTGCAACAGTAAATAATTCCTCAAAATGTTCCTTCAAACTTCCAAGATACTTAACACCTTTAAACAGAATCACATCAGGTTAAAGACTTTACTATTATGAGATTAAATCACCCTAATGATCCAGAGATAGTCTTTCATGGCAGACATCACAGCAAATCCAGCTCACTGCCAAACATAGACACTCCCCAAGCTCTTTTCCTCCAAACTGCAGCTCTCTGGAAACACACAGACTCACACAAGCTGCTTTTCAAACTCAAACTTCAAAAATAGCTGATCTAAAGCCCAGCTCCACCCACTCTCTGACATCACTGTTTTCTTAAATGTACAATGCTTAAACATCCATGTCTAAAGGTACTCTCACATGACACTAACATACCTGACAGGAGAGACCAGAAACATTGGCTTTGTTTTCCATAGAGCAGAGACCGTCAAGGTGTGAGTTGGTCGCTTTTGATAGAGGCAAAGGGACAATTTCTTTCGGCTGGAAAGGCGATTTTGTAACCTGGGGTCATAATTTTAAGAAACACGTGGGTGAGAAAGAGAAACTTTTGTATTTTACACAGCGAGTTGTTGTATGAATATGTAAACAATGGCAAACAGGAAAAGACCCGTTACTCTACACAGCTGGTCTTACACAATTGTAAGACAGGTGCATTGCAATATATAATTTCCCCTCCCCAGTGAGAGTGCCATGATCTCCTGGGAAAGGTAAAAAAACAAGCTTAAAACCCAGGCCAATTGAGGAAAGAATTCTGGGAACTTCCGCTCGCACTCCCCGCTGCTCACTAAGGGGAACAAGGGTTATGGGGTGAAGGCAGGAGAATGGAGATGAGCAACATTTCAGCCATGATCGCCTGCCATAAATGTGAGGTTATGCATTTTCCAAGGCCTAATACAGGTGAGAAACATACAGTGAATGGCATAACCCTTAGGAGTATTGACAGGCAGAGAGATCTGGGCGTCCAAGTCCACAGATCACTGAAGATGGCAACACTGGTAGAAAGGGCCATCAAGAACGCATGCTACATACTTGCATTCATCGATCGGGACATTGGGTATAAAAATTGGCCAGTCATGCTGGCCACATTTGGAAGGTTAGGCTACATTTGGAATGTTGCATACAATTCTGGTCACTCCACTACCAGAAGGATGTGGAGGCTTTGGAGAGGGTACAGAAGAGGTTTACCAGGATGTTGCCTGGTCTGGAGAGTATTAGTTATGAGGTGGGGTTGGTTAATCTCGGATTGTTTTCACAGGAATTATGGAGATTGAGTGGCGACCTGTTAGATGTTTACAAAATTATGTGCGGCATGGACAGAGTGAATAGGCAGAAGCTTTTTCCCAGGGTGGAAAAGTCAATTACTAGGGGACAAAGGTTTAAGGTACGTGGGGAAATGTTTAGAGGAGATGTGCGAGACAGGTTTTTAACACAGAGGGTGGTGAGTGCCTGGAAAGCTGCCGGGGGAGGTGGTGAAAGTAGATACGATAGCAGTGTTTAAGAGGCATCTTGACGAATATATGAATAGGATGGAAATAAAGGGATATAGACCCAAAAGTGCAGAAGGTTTGAGTTTAGACAGGCATCATCATCGCCACAGGATCGGAGGGTCGAAGGGCCTGTTCCTGTGCTGTAGTGTTCTTTCTCCTATGAGCAGACTCGATGGGCCGGATGATCTAATTCTGCTCCTATATTGTTTGGTCTCATAGTCCATGAGGCAAGAGAAAATAGTTCAGGAGATCACTCTGGCACTGAAAATTCTATACACTACCTACCTTTTCTGTGAGGTTATGATTTGGAATGTATGTCTGGGAGGTGAAGAAAGTAGGTCCAATGGTAACCATCAAAAGAAAATTTGATCTCGATGTAAAAGAAAAGAAAAAGAACGCAGGGGTTTGGGGTAAGAGGAGGAAAGTGGCATTAATTGTATAAGGCTTTCAGAGAAGTGGCATATGCGCAATGAACTAATTTGCTTTATTTGTGGTACGACACTAGGAACTCTTCACTGTCTTTGCACTCTGTGTTTATCTGGCCTCTTTCAAAGCAAATTTCTCCATAATACTGCAGGTTTGGTGGGCCCTGATCGCAGGCCAGACCACCGTGGGAGCACCTCCCGGGGCCAGATCTCCCCGCCCCCCCTACACTACAGGTTTCTCACCTGTGATGAACGGTTACTGCCTTATCATCATGTAAGGTGATGTCCCCTTTAAGACCAGGCTTGGAACCCTGGGGACTCCGCCTCTGGCTCCGCCCATCTGGGAGCCATACATAAAGGCCTGCCTCATGGTCTGTATAGCAGTCAGCTCTCGTCCAAATCTGTAGCATAGTTATTAGCCTAATAAAGCCTTCTTTACAGTTTAATCTCTAAGCATCATTATTGAGGGTACCTCACCTGCGATATATCGATATGTCACATTTATTAACATCTTTTCTCACCTCATGGGGATATAGTGGCAGAGCAGTAATGTCAAGGCCTCATAATTCAGGGGCCCAGGCTACTGTTCTGGGCACATGGGTTCAAATATCACCATGGCAACTAGTGGAATTTAAATTGAATGAATAATTCTGGAATTGGAAGCTAGTCTCAGTAATGGTGTTGGTAAAACTATCACAAATTGCCATAAAAGCTCACATTGTTCGCTCATGCGTGATTGGGAAGGGAATCTGTCATCCTTACCTTGCGACTCCAGAGCCACCAGCGAAGTGGTTGACTTTTTACTGCTCCCCGAGATGGCCTGGCAAGCCACTCAGTTCAGCTGCCATTGCGGGTGGACAACAAATGCTGGCCTTGCCTGTGATGTCCCGCCCCCGCCGTCCTCCGAATTCTCCGGCCCCCCAAAAATCACACCAGCGTGAAGCGCGGCGCCCGCCTCAGAGAATGGCGGAGACCGGCGCGACTCAATGGGCCCCGGGGCCGCCCAAAATCTCTGGCCCGCGATGGACTGAAGTCCTGCCCGTTTTTTGCCAGTCCTGCCGGCATAAATTGGAGTAGGTCCTTACCGGCGGGATCTGGCGGCGCAGGAGGCCTCTGGGATTCTCGGGTGGGGGTGAGGGGGGGGGGGCGGGGAGATCTGGCCCCGGGAGGTGCCCCCACGGTGGTCTGGCCTGCGATCAGGGCCCACCAATCCGCAGTGCCGTCGGGGCACTCTATTTCTCCGCATCGCCCGCTGTGGTCCTCTGCGATGGCCGATGCGGAGATGAACCCTCCCGCGCATGCTCCGGGATGACGCCAGCACACGCTGGCACTCCCATGCATGCGCCAACTCGCGCCGGCCGGCGGAGGCCCTTCGGCGCCGGTTGGCGTGGCGCCAAGCCCCTTCCCCGCCGGTCGGCGGGGCACAAACCACTCCAGGGCGGGTCAAGCCCCTGAATGTGCGGAGGATGCCACACCTTTGGGGCGACCTGATGCCGGAATGGTTCACGCCACTCCTCGGCGCCGGGACCCCCGCCCCACCTGGTAGGGGAGAATCCCGCCCCAGATCCTTGAATGCACAATAATGACAAAATAATGAAAAGGAACCTGTGGTCAGATAGTTCAAAACTGGCAGTATCCAGTTGGAAAAGCAAAGTTACCTTCCCTATAATTCAATTTTCATGATCCCTTTAAATAAAATATTAACAGAATTGCATTCATTAAAAAAACAAAATAACATAACAAAAAAACAAAATAACAAAATAACTGTAAGTTCTATGATAATCTATGGTCTCAAACAGGCTTTTCAGGCGGACATCACATGCAGGCAATAGCACAACGCCATCACGAGGGGCTGACCTGAATTATCAAGGGAGCTTCCCCACAAGCTCCGCATAGGGCAGCAAGGTAGCATTGTGGCTAGCACAATTGCTTCACGGCTCCAGGGTCCCAGGTTCGATTCCGGCTTGGGTCTGTCTGTGCGGAGTCTGCACATCCTCCCCGTGTGTGCGTGGGTTTCCTCCAGGTGCTCCGGTTTCCTCCCACGGTCCAAGGATGTGCAGGTTGGGTGGATTGGCCATGCTAAATTGCCCTTAGTGTCCAAAATTGCCCTTAGTGTTGGATGGGGTTACTGGGTTATGGGGATAGGGTGGAGGTGTTGACCTTGGGTAGGGTGCTCTTTCCAAGAGCCGGTTCAGACTTGATGGGCCGAATAGCCTCCTTCTGCACAGTAAATTCTATGATAATCTATGAAACATATCAGAACCCAGATCTGCCTTGGATCAAGATTTGCTCCTAAGTACTTACAATAATGGATCACCCAGTCCGTGATATAAATTTATTGATGACTCCTCTAGTTAAATAGTTTTAACCACTTTCTGGATGTGAATCAATCAGTACGTCCACGAGAAGGAAACAGTTATCACATATCAGCCTCTTCTTGTCCAATTTCAGACACAGTGATATTTCTTTCACCTTCACAACCTGACATCCAACTTAATGAAAGATAAATAAACTTGAATACAGTGAAGTGCAAATCCCTGTTCGCTTGTGTCTGCTTCAGCAAACTGTGAGCTTGAGCTCATGTCTCCATTTCATTCCCATCAAGTGGGTGGAGTTTGTGTGAAGTGCTTATGATTTGTTGCCATTTACTGGAACAAATGATGGTAATACCTACACGAGTGCAACTCTTCTTGCTGCCAAAGGAAAGAACAATTGATTAATTGTAAACAGAATTTGTTGTCTTCCTCCATGTGAAAAATAAGGGCCGGGATTCTCTGAAATCCCGGCCAAATGTTGACACGGCGTCGAAACCGGCGCAAGCGATTCCGGCGTCAACGGACCTCCAGGCCCAGGCATTCACCCCTCCCTAGGGGGCTAGTATGGCGCCGGAGTGCTGTCTGCTGCTCAGGTGCTCGAAAGCACGCGCGCCAAGGCCGGCGCTGGTCCGCGCAAGCGCATGGGTTGCCGTCTCCGCGCCTCGCCCCGGGCAATATAGTGGAGCCCGAAAGGAGCCCGGCACAGAGGAACATAGGCCCCCCCTGGAATTAACCCGCCCGCCGATCGGTAGGCCCCAATCGGGGGCCTGGCCACCGTGGAGGCCCCTCCCAGAGTCAAATTTCCCTCCCCACCAGGATGGCCCCCGCAGCCAGAGCTCTGAGGCCCCGCCAGGTAGGACCAAACGTAACCGACGCCGGCGCGGACTCGGCTGAACCCGGCGGGCACTCGTCCCATCGAGGCACGGAGAATCACGGGGGAGTGGGGGGGGGCTGCTTTCAATGGCCCCTGACTGGAGCCGCCCCCCCCCCACCACCACCACCACCACTGATTCTCCGACCTGTCGCGGGATCAGAGAATCCCGGCCAAGAAGAGAAAATGTAGATAAACTTCACAGTTTGACAGAATTCTGGCGAACAGTCATCAACCTAAAATATTAACTCTGTTTCTCGGACAGCACAGTGGCGCAGTGGTCAGCACTGCTGCCTCAAGGCGCCACGGTCCCGGGTTCGATCCCAGCTCTGGGTCACTGTCTGTGTGGAGTTTACACATTCTCCCCGTGTTTGCGTGGGTTTCGTCCCCACATCCCAAAGATGTGCAGGCTAGGTGGATTGGCCACGCTAAATTGCCCCTCAATTGGAAAAAATTAATTGGGTACTCTAAATTTGTAAAAATAAAACTGAGTTACTCTCTCTGCAGGTGTGTCCGGCCCTGCTGAGAGTTTCTAACACGTTCCGATTTTATTTGGATTTCCAATATCTGCAGGAGTGTATTTTTTATGTCTGTGAACAAGTTAGTTTGCTCACCTACATTTAAGTTACATTTGGTTGCCTTATTAAAAGTGTCATGGCTTCTCTGGCACTGCAGGGGAGGAAGTGGCATAGTGGTATTGTCACTGGGTGAGTAAACCTGCGACCCAGAGTAATGCTCTGGGGATGCAGGTTCAAATCCCACCACTGCGGATAGCAAAATTTGAATTCAATAAAATAATCTGGAATTAAAACCCAAATGGTCACCATGAAATTATTGTCGTAAAAACCCATCCGGTTCACTAATGCCGTTTAGGGAAGGAAATTTGCCATCCCTACCTAGTCAGCATCTACATGTGACTCCAGATCTACAGCAATGTGTTTGACTTTGAACTGCCTCCTCAAGGTCAATTAGGGATGGGCAATAAATGTGGGCACAGCCTGCGACGCCCAAGACCCACAAATGAAAAAAAAGGAAAATATTTTAAAATTCCAATGTTCTGTGAATTCATTTTCACTGCCAAAGTTGAATTGGAAACCAACGAACAGAGCTGAGAGAAGCATTAACAGAATTCAGGCATTTGTTTCATAAATATTACTCAGTCAGCCATGTAATCTTCTGCTGTCTCTGTTCTTCTGTCATGGCTTGAACAATCTGTTTTAACTCCATGCTGGTAATAGTCATTTCTGCTTAGCAGAGCAATAACAATTTGAAAGGAGGAGTACACCTTCCCTAAACTGGCAATAAATTTTGTAAATATATTAATGGTTGGGATGAAGGAAGCTGACACCAACGATTTAGGTTAATTTGTCACCATGAGCACCTAGTATGTCAACATGGTTGTCATGGCAAGCATTTCACTTTATGGGCTGCGTTGTATGGCCGAAAATCAGGCAGGCCTCCCCTGAGCCACCCTTCTTCGCCTCCACCCCTACCGCGCGAATGTTAACAATTGCGCTACTCATCTTGTTAAAAAGTAAGCCAGCTGTAATTTCTCACCTCCCACTCCATTTTTCACTATTTGCGCAGGAATAAAAGCTTGGGAATGCGTTACACCAGGTACATCTCCGGTGGGGGGGGCCTCCAGGACGGCCAGGCAAGCCCCTTTGAAAATGGAGAATCACTCTGGACTTTCTCCAGGAAAATCCAGAGTGATTAACGTCCGTTTTCTCGCGGGCGTGGGGACATAGCCCCATTTTCAGAGAATTCCGCCTTTTATCTTTATCTAGCCTGTCTTTTCCTGTTAATATCTTGAAGACTTCAATCAGATCATACCTTAAGCTTCTAAATTATAGAGAAAACAGGCCTTATTTGTATAATTTTGCCTCATAACTTAACCTCTGATGTCCATGTATCATTCTTGTAAACCTACATTCATTGCTCTCCCTCCAAGGCCAAAATATCGTGCTCACAGCACTCCCTGTGTGGTCTAATGCAGCATAACTCCTGTATCCTTCCACTCTAATCCTCTAGATATAAAGGCCAGCATTCCATCAATCTTCTTGATTACTTTCCGCACTTATTAGGCATTCTAAAGATCTATGCACCTAAACACCCAGGTCTCTTTGGATAGCCACTGAAGTTAGCTTCATACCATCTAGAAAGTATGTGATCTATCTTTGTTTGGTCCAAAATGGATAATGTCACACTTGTTTACATTGAAATTCATCTGCCACAGTTTTTGTTATTATCAGCATGAAGATCAAGAGCATTAAACATGGAATGACTGACAGGGAGGGCCTGAGCTCATCACGGCACAGAATAACTAAAACAAGCAGGCCAGGTCACAAAATATAGACTTAAGCTTAAAAGAAGTTGTGGTGTTGGGTGTTCTGACACACAGATGAGCCAACACAGTTGTATATGGTACAACGCTTCTTTATTTAAACTCACTATTTACAGTTTGGTCTTTGCACTCTGCACGTGGGGGGCTCCCTGCTTGTGGTGTTTCAACAGCTCTTTCTTGTTCCCTTCTCCCCAGACCAACTGACCACTAGGTGTCGTGCTCGTGCTTTTTATGTGGTTGGTGTTCTTGTCTGTGATTGGTTGTGGTGTTGTGTACTCTGATTTGCCTGTTAGTGTGTCCATCATGATGTGTGTGTTTGAATATCATGACATCCCCCCTTTTTACAAAGATATGTGCCTACGTGGTAATAAATATGATCGTGACGTGAGTGCATCTAAGAGTGTGTGTGTGTCGTGTGCAGCATGTGCCTATGACGGAACTATGTACATGGGGCGATGTCGGGTGCGTCACATGAATCAAGTTGTACCATAACATAACAGAAATGCGAACGAGAGAAGAAGAAGAAAAAAAAACTTGAACAGTTGTCCAGTCAGACGACATCTGGAACGATAAACAACAACAGGTTATCATGTAAAATCGTGGAACTTGTTAAACATATGAACGGTATTATAAGTCCAGTCTAATGGGTTTGCGACGAATTCGGGTTGACCGTCAGGGTGGCACACCACTCATCGGCTGGATTTATGGCATTGACCTTGTTGACATCAATGACGGAGACTCGGAATGCATCCTGGTCATCTGCATCACTTAACTGGAAGTCTTGATGCGTGGGCTGGACGGTCCTGACTCGTGTGCGAGGTTGTCGAGGATGCGCCGGATCCATGGGTTGAGGCGCACGACAGCGGGCTGCGTAGTGGCCCATCATGGCATATCTGTGGCACTGTCGGTTTTTTGCAGGACATTGCCCTTTTAAGTGTAGAACTCCACAATTGCTGCACGTCATGACGTCACGGCGTTCGTTGCGCCACTGCGCATGCGCAATGTGATCTTGCGGTGGGCGCGCCTGCGCAGTGCGTCCCTCGTTGTGGCCGTTATTTTTGGCGCGCACCTGCGCGGGAGACCGCGAAAAGCGCGGGAAGCGGCCGCTGTCGTCCGGGCCGTGGGTCGGGAGGTAATCGACGGCCTGGATGCGTTCGACGTCGTGGGCGGCCTGGCTTGCCGATTCGACGGCTGGGGGCCCCCTCCGTGCCAGCTCGGACGCCTGAAATCGGGCAAAACGGCAGGTAGCATTTTCGTGGAGGACACAGGCTTCCACAGCAGACGCTAAGGTGAGGCTTTTTATTTTAAGAAGCTGCTGGCGTAGGCCACTAGAGGCAACGCCAAAAACAATCTGGTCCCTGATCATGGACTCTGTAGTGGTGCCGTAACCGCAGGACTGCGCTAGAATCCGGAGGTGCGTCAAAAAGGGTTGAAAAAGCTCCTCCTTACCTTGCAGGCGTTGCTGAAAGATGTATCTTTCAAAACTTTCATTTACTTCAACTTGAAAGTGCTGGTCCAGTTTGAGGATGACCGTGTCATATTTGGCCTGGTTTTCGCCTTCTTCGAACACCAGTGAGTTAAAAACATCGGTTGCGTGCGGGCCTGCGTAGAAGAGGAGCATTGCAATCTTCGAGTCATCCGAGACATTCTGTTTTTCGGTGGCACGGATGTACAGGTCAAATCGCTGCCTGTAGAGCTTCCAGTTGGTGCCTAGGTTCCCCGTGACTTGCATCGGCTGCGGTTTGCCGGTGTGGTCCATGTCCAGAATGGCAGGTTGGTAGGCAGGTATCGATCCACTCCTGTACCATGTGGTGTTGGGTGTTCTGACACACAGATGAGCCAACACAGTTGTATATGGTACAACGCTTCTTTATTTAAACTCACTATTTACAGTTTGGTCTTTGCACTCTGCACGTGGGGGGCTCCCTGCTTGTGGTGTTTCAACAGCTCTTTCTTGTTCCCTTCTCCCCAGACCAACTGACCACCAGGTGTCGTGCTCGTGCTTTTTATGTGGTTGGTGTTCTTGTCTGTGATTGGTTGTGGTGTTGTGTACTCTGATTTGCCTGTTAGTGTGTCCATCATGATGTGTGTGTTTGAATATCATGACAGAAGTGAAGTTTATTCACCCATGATAGTTGCATCTTTAAGTACAGCAAAGAACAAAATGGTGATTGGTTTCCAGCATATACCTCATGGCACTCCCTCCTGAACTGATCCTTCTCTCTGTCTTTTATCCATCTAAACTGTGCATTGTTCCTGGTTAAAGGCAACTAAAGTCAATGATTTCTTAAAGCCAGACTGCCCAGTCTTGGCCATTCTGACATCGTATATAATGTCTTAAATGTACATCCCAATCGTGAGCTCCTAGCCAGGGCTCACAGTTATCCCTCTCTCACTCTAGAAATAATGGACTTAGGAGGAGATCGGTGACAAGTTCCACAAACTGAAAATCATCATGAAAAGTAAGGTTAAACCAGCCAATATTACTACAATTATGAAGGATATATTTGGCAGATGAAGCTTCAAACTCCCTGTCTTCAATGTTTCAATGAATTATTACAACAATTAGTTAACCAGAGAAGGACAGATTTGGCACGTTTAAGTGTTTTTTTAAGTGCTGTTACTTTATTTTCCGATGTAATTAATTGAATTCCCTGATTTAATGATGAATGATTTCCATGCAGGCTGGAAAATCAATCTATCTTATTCATTCACACTATTAATATGCTTTAAGGCTAAAGGTGCAGGAAACAAGAAGGCAAAGAGAGGACGATATTGTGCTGTGAAACTCTTCAAGTGCATGGGTTGAATTCTTCATTTCATAATTAGGCAACCGGAGAATTGGCGCCAGTCGCGCCCTCGTGGTCAACGCAGTGCCGGTCAGGGGCCGTTGAAAGAGGTACCACCTGGTGGCAGCTCGACCCGCGGCCGCGGTGGCCGTCCCGGTGGGGGGGCGGGGGAGGGATCAGATTCCGGGGAGGGCCTCCACGACGGCCAGGCCCGTGATTGGGGACTACAGATCGGCTGGCGCGGGGGGGTGCCTATCCTTCTTCCGTGCGGGCCCGCTGTGTCTCTATGCCATGTTGCGTGGTGCCGGTGTGGAAACAGCCACCAATGAATGCGGCGATGCGGAAACGGCCATCATGTGCTTGGGCCGGTGCAGAAATGGCCGCTGCATGCATAGGCGGACCAGCACCGGCACTGCAGGGCCGCGTATTGGCACCGTGCTAGCCCCCTGTGGGCACTGAATCGCTGCGCCAAGATACCCGGTGCTTAGGTTTTGGAGAATCCCGGCCATGCTACCTAACCCTTCGTTGACAACACAATTGTGTGAACGAAATCTGCAGAGTTAAAGTTCCCTGCCACTGAGTGGAGGCTGCAACTGCCCTTTTTTGCAGCCTTCTGGAGTCTGTGGACCACGTGTATGTCAGTTGTTATAGGCTCCACCTCTTTTTAGTTTTTGAAAAACCTTTTGTTACAGGTTTGTGTGCATTTCAGCCCACGTTCCTGATCTAAGGGAACCCTGTGCGAAGAGGGGCAGGGGGAGAGGAGGATCACTTCGTGAACTTTGCTCCTGGGCCGGGCCAAACTTGCCATAAACACGTCCAGGTAACTGAAGGGATTGACCGGCCTGACGGTCTGCCCCTCTACTGTGGCTATATTCATGATTGGGTGTCCCTGGAGAAGGACCATGCAATGTGCACTGGCACCATTGATGCCTTCCATGCTCTTTGGGCACCGTAGGCACTGGGGTGCTTTATCAACCTTTTGAGTCACATTTTAGTTTGATGATTTAAGTTTCATTGCGGTTTGTTTTTTGTTTCAGGCAGTATCCCATTTGGGGACGGCCCCTTTTATTTTGTCCCTCAGTTTGTTTAATTTAGTTTAACTGACTTACACAAAATCGTTGAAGCGCAATGCTCATACTCGAGTTAACATCACACAGAATCCACTGATGCGAACACCAATGTAAGGCATCATGGGAAATAAATGACGAGATGTTTACTCATGTGAAGTTTGAGGAATGACTGTGTGTCCTTAGGGTTCTCACTTTTGCTACACCTGATTCCTCCCCGGCCAGCTGAAGCACCATTTCCTCATGTACGGTGAGGGTGAGGAGCTCTCTCATGACTCTGGGTGGCTGTGCCCTCACACGCCGGTCGTGCACGATTCTGTCCTGCGGGGATACAGATGGGTAGACTGTGGGCAGGAGTCCAGCCAGTGCAGATGGTTGACGAGTGGCATGCGTGGGATCTGAGCGGGAGCACGGATGTGTACAGCTGATTTGAAGCTGGTAGGGGGGGGAGGGGCAATCATTGGGATTGGGTGGGTGGGTGGGAAGAGAGCTTCATGACAGGTGGGAAACCCATGAGGTGGAAGGATGAGCGATTACCTTGGAAGTGCGAGGGCTAGGTGAGGGTGCACAGTGAAAGACTGGAGGTAGAAGACATACCCTGCCATGCAAGAAGGTCATTCAAAATAATAATCTTTATTGTCACAAGTAGGCTTACATTAACACTGTGATGAAGTTACTGTGAAAATCCCCCTAATCATATTCCGGTGCCTGTTCGGGTACACAGAGGGAGAATTCAGAATGTCCAATTCACCTAACAGCACACCTTTCGGGACTTGGGGGACGGAACCGGGGCACCCGGAGGAAACCCACACAGACACTGGGAGAATGTGCAGAATCCGCACAGACAGTGACCCAAGCCGGGAATCGAACCTGGGACCCTGGCGCTGAGAAGCAACAGTGCTAACCACTATGCTACTCATTTCCTTCCTGCTGCCCCACCCTCTTCTGCCGCAATAGTCTCCCAGCCAGGGGCGGTCAACTTGCTAGTGAGACCCTTTTTGGAGTGCGGATCCAGGACGTCCTGCCTCTGCTGGACTCCAGCCAGAAGTCTGGTCAAGGCTCCCTCTGAGCAGGCTCCTTGGCTGCCACTTCACCTCCAATGGACTTTGAACAAGTGCTGGGGAGGTGTTTATATGGAGCTTCCCAATGATTGTAGTGGCTAAGTGCCCCGGCGTGAGTGAATAAGCGAGAAGCCTCCAAGAGCATGGTGTGATTCATGTGGAGAGAGTAAATTTTGTTTAAGGGGCACAAAATACACCGTTTTTCTCACCAAACCTGACACTTTACCATTTTCAGGTAAAACCTTGCTCTATCACTATGTCAGACAGGAAATAATGCTTCATAAACACAGAGCATTGTGAACCACATGGGCCGCAGCAATCTTTTGGGACAATATAACTATTCAGAATATCAAAGGAATAATTTTACTGCAATGCATATCCAGTAAATTCTAGCCCACCAGAAGTACATTTGGTAGCACGCTGCACATAATTTCTGAACACTCATTTAAACTATCCAAAAGCGATACGCAGCACATGGTTGAATTTCTACGAACACATTTATGGCAGGCAAGGTTTCCAATTGGGATGGATATTCAGACAGTTACCCCAGGGTTTATTAGCCCAACTGGTATTAAATATTAATCAGATACAGCTAACTGGTGCAAAATTATTTAATGTTCAGCTGATAAATAAACCTGGGGCGGGATTCTCCGACCCCCCTGCCGGGTCGGAGAATCGCCGGGGGGGGGGGGGCGGTGTGAATCCTGCCCCTGCCGGCCACCGAATTCTCTGGCACCGGAGATTCGGCGGAGGCAGGAATCGCGCCGCGCCGGTCGGCGGGCCTCCCCCGGCGATTATCCGGCCTGCGATGGGCCGAAGTCCCGCTGCTGTAATGCCGGTCCCGCCGGCGTGAATTAAACCACCTCCCTTACCGGCGGGACCAGGCGGCGCGAGCGGGCTCCGGGGTACCCCGGGGGGGGTGCCCCCACGGTGGCCTGACCCGCGATCAGGGCTCACCGATCCGTGGGCGGGCCTGTGCCGTGGGGCACTTTTTTACTACACGTCGGCCGTGTAGGTCTCCGCGATGGCCGACGCATAGGTGACCCCCCCCCTGCGCATGCGGGGATGAGGTCAGCAGCCGCTGATGCTCCTGCGCATGCGCAGACTTCCGCCACCCGGCGAAGTCCCTTTGGCCCCGGCTGGCATGGCGCCAAAGGCCTTACATGCCAGCCGGCGGGACAGCAACCACTCCGGTGCGAGCCTAGCCCCTAAAGGTGAGGGCTTGGCCCCTAAAGGTGCGGAGAAATCCACTCCATCCCGCCGGGACCCACCACCCCACCGGGTAGGGGAGAATCCCACCACTGATCTCAGTCAGCATGCTTTGTGAGTTTCCGACCATTTTTCCACTCGAGGGATCCAGAAAACCGAGTGAAATTGTGTATTTTTATTTCCAAATGGGGTACAGTCTGCAGAATTTACTTATTCTGTATTAAGAATTGACATTGACATCATTAACCCATTTACATCAAAAAATAGGGAAGCTTTCCCATCTTTCCAGAAGCTCCCAGCAAACACTCCCACCATGGATAGGGAGTGAGCCTTCTTATTGAGTTCTCCACACGTTGCCCACATCGTTGGGAACTCGGTGCATCGGGGGTGGAACATCGCGGATGGGCCGACTGATGATGCGTCGACGGCGTTGCAGCGACGCATGGCGCATGTCCGATGATGCCGATTTGGAGGGGCTGGAGCATCGCGGACCCGCGTCAAACCGGCGCCTATCCGGGATCCGGTGTTGGCAGCCATTCTCCAACCGATCGCTGATTTCAGCGTCAGGCTATGGAGAATCCAGACCCACACTGTTCTGGTGAGTATTCCACCCCCAGTGTCCAACAATCTGAAGACTAGAAAACTTGTTCCAAAGTTTCAAATTTCTCCTGGCTGTTCAACAGGCTCTTTTCTCCCTGTCATGCCAGAGTGGGTCTTCCAATCTCCCTTGAACATCCAATCTTGCAATGTCCTGTGCATTTCCATCAGCAAGGACCATCAGACGATTTCTTGATCTTTTAATCTCTGCATTAATTGTTGCTTCAAACAGGGAATCCACCCTCGCCAATATTTTGCTTTGGTGGTAAACACAAAACAGTCTTTTCCTCTGCTTGGCACAGCAGCAGCTATTGTTGGTCTCCTTCTCTCTCCACGTCTTTCTGAATAGTTTGTATTCAGCAAGAGCAGACTTTTATGTCAAGGAGTGAATACTATCATTTGCATTTCTATAGGTTTCAACCTTTCCCCATGACAACAACATCACATGGGCTTGTCTCCCGGCAGAGCTCTGTATGATCACCATTCCCCATTACAGGATATTTTATGCAAGGGTGTCCATGTGGTACCAACAGTGCCAGGGTGCCACTCGGCCCAGAGGGAAAGCACCTGGGGCTTGCATTCCACTGGATGACCCTCACGAGGGCCATTCCACCTTTTCCCCGTTTGCGGAGACCAGCATTGAACGGCGCTCGCCCAAGATTTCAAAGACACGGTAGTTAGATCCCACGCCTTAAGTAGATCGTGGGAATGCTTTCTCACTCTAATATACAGGTTTCCTAAACAGTGATCCTGCCCACAATAGGTGGGGTTCACATTGCAATGTCTTCTGAAATTGTGTTAGATCTCGTGAGGCATGGTGAGTCAGGTAGATCCCGAAAGAGGGATCTCCCGGCATCTACCGGCCAGCTGTGCTGCCTTTTGGGCGTAACATAGCTGGTAGATCTCACCCGGAGTCAATGTTTTAATCTTCATACAGCTCTTCTTCAAAACTCAGAACTCAGCTAGTTTGGTTCGTAAGGATGTTATGGAGACACTCTTGGTGATGGACATTGACGTTCCCCATACAGATTCCATTCTGTGTTCTTTCTAACCAGAGTGCTTCGTTCAAGGAGTGTTCAACGTGGAATGGTGCAATTGAGGTAGGGTGATAATCAACAGGAAGTTTCCTTGTCCAGGCTTGACTGGTGCTGTGAGGTTTCCTGGGGTCTAGAATCGCCAGTGGTTAGGAATACATGTCGACTCCCTTCAGTCTATATGCCACTCTGCCACTACCTCTAGTGGGTCTTCCGTAATAAAAGGACAGCAAATACCCAGGGATGGTTAGGGAAGAGTCTGGGATTTAGGTTATCAGGTAGGATTTGCTGTGCATGAATTTGTCAGGCTGTTGTTTGACTAGTTCGTGGGACAACTGCCCACAGACGTCTGTGAGGAGGGCTTTTCATGGTTAACCGGGTATGGTATACCACTACTGTTTCTGATGCCCACGTTGAGGGAGGGTGATCCATTCAATTTCATTTTTTATTGAATTTTCTTTAGTGGTTTCATGGAACTGAGTGATTTGCTTGGCCATTTCACAGGGCAGCTAAGAATCAACCACATTTCCGTCGGCCTGGAGTCACAGACTGAGTCAGGACAGCATATTTTGTCCCCTGAAGGACATTAGTTAACCAGATATTTTTTTAACGAAAATCGAATAGTTTCATGATCATTATTGAAAATATCATTTTATCCTAGATTTATTACTTAATTAAATTTAAATTCCCCAGCTGCTGTGATGGAATTTGAACTCATATCTCTCGAGCATTAGTCCTGGTGCGGATTAATTTCCACTTGATGCTTTGTGATTTCCATTAATCAAGCTTGATACGATTTTAGGGAATAATAGCCTTGTGGTAACGTTACCGGATATTGAGAGTTGTAATTGTAACATGGTGAGTTGTGAAATTGAATTCTAATAATTTGTACATTGGTGCTAAACATGATAACTCCTGGATTATTATAAAAATCTTTTGGTTCAAGAAAGTCAACCAGAATGGATGTGCCTTCCTTATCTAGTGTCATGGCCAGTATGAAATTTCACCTTATGAAATTTCAGTTAATACTTTTAAAATCAGAATAAAAATAAACTTTCAAAATGGCTGCTGCAAATCACCTGACCTTTGGCATTTGGATGACAGACAGCATGAAGTCTCTCGCAATTGCACAATTAAATGCGGATATTGGTGAGAGTATCTCACAGCTATATGTGGAATTCAAACATCTCATTGTTTAAGGATGGACCAACACCTGTAATTTACAGATTCTCCAGTCCGCCAGCTGTATTTTCCTGCATGGCGCGCCCCTGCCAGTAGTGGGATTCTCCATTCCCGCAGTCAGTCAATGGGATTTCCCATTGTGGCCACCCCACACCGTCAGGAAACCCGCGGGCGTGGGCGCACTGCCGGCAGAGCGGAGGATCTCACCGACGGAGAATTCTGCTGCCTGTCTCCATGTTTGACACTGTGGAAAAGGGAAGATTGAAACTCAATAGCCACTAATAATTTCCCATTGTATAACAATTATTGTGTCTGTCCAATTCAGATACATTCGACCAGTTCACTTACTCAAAGGTTTTACCTAGCTGTCTTTTAATAGGGAGGAGAACAAAGGACAAATACAAATACAAGTTCAACAATCTTTATTAAACACACAATTAACCCGTAAATTAACATATTCTGGCAACTTGCCTGTTGGTTGTGTGTTTGACTTTGGTCAAGACTGAATTTCAACAGCCTGCCTGAGGTTTGTCTGCAGTATGATTTTAAAATGCCCAATTCTTTAATTTAGGATATCCAATTTAATCAGCCTTAAAGCCCTGGTAGGTCATCACAACGATGGCCTCCCCCCCACACTCAAGCAAAACTAGGTGGGCCTCAGAAGTGTTAACCCAGTGGTCATGTTATTAAAGCTGGTTTTGGTGGCCAAAACATTATTACCCCGGTACCAGGCAGATCCATCAGAACTATCCATTGTCAGCCAGTCCAAAAACCAGAGTCTTAAGCTAGCTGCAAGTCAACAAGCAGACAAAGTTCTAATTTCAAAGTTCACCTGAGAACCAACCTCCGAGATATTTGACGACAAGAAACCTCACAAACTGCTGTGAACCCTTCATTTTATAAGACCCTCAATTCAATTTTAAATCATCACATCCACTCAAGGTACCGCAGGCCTGCTATGTGGGAGACCAGAAATTGTAAATCAGAGACTGAATTAACTGCAATCTGGAAGAGCACGTTATGTTTGTTTGTATCCAATCTTTATGTGTGACTGTGTGGGTGATGTTGTGTTAAATAGGGGTAAATGTGTGAGAATAACGAGCACTCTTTATTTTAAAAAATCTTTCTGGTGCATTACTGAATTGGAATACATTCTCTATGTGTTAGAAAAGGCACACGCGTTTCGATGAAAAACATACTCATTATGGGTGGTAAGAGTGCAGGTGTAATTGGTCTGTCAAACTGGTCTCTCATACTAAATGCTATGTTCACTACTGAGGGAGCAAAGGAAAGGTGAGCCTGCCTCCATTTTGAGGTGCCCCTTCAGGGGTGGCGGAGATTTGATTTTTTTTATTGCCATGGCCAAATAGGCAGGCCCCAGTGATTGGAGGGGACGTTCCTCCAGCAGTGGCGGCGGGGCCATGGGGGCAGCATTTGCTGATGGCAGCCCTCTCCATGGGAATGGAACCTCTGACTCTGCTTGGACTCCCGGGAAGCCAATGAGAGGTTGCCTCTGTGAATTGGCAGCTACCCCACAAGGCAGAGCAGCGGTCAGGAAAATGTCCATTAATTGGGCCTTTATCTATTCAAAGTAGCTGCTGGTCTCCAGTCAGTGAGTTACCAAGCTGCTGCAATTCCCACCATTTGGAAATTCTTCCCTCCATGGTTCCCCTCTGTTTTTCTGCCCCCCCCCACCCCCCCTCCCCACACAGCCTCTCAACACATGACCCTGTGGTGGGTAGAACTTTTACATTTTTGTTCATTTACGGGATGTCGGCATCGCTGGTTAGGCCAGCATTTATTGCCCATCCCTAGTTGCCCTTCAGAACGTGCTGGTGAGTTGCCTTCTTGAACCGCTGCATTCCTTGAGATGTAGGTACACCCACTGTACTGTTAGGGAGGGAGTTCCAGGGTGTTGCCCTAGCGACAATGAAGGAAGGGCGATGTATTTCCAAGACCGGGTGGTGAATGATTTGGATGGGAAACCTCCAGGTGTTGCTGTTCCCAGGTATCTGCTGCTCTTGTCCTTTTAATGGTAATGGCCGTGGGTTAGGAAGGTGCTATCTAAGGAGCCTTGGTGAGTTACTGCAAGGCATCTTGTAGATGGTACACATGGCTACCACTGTTCGTCAGTAGTGGAGTGTTTGAATGTTTGTGGGAGGGTGGAGCAATCGAGTGGCTGCTTTGTCCTGGATGGTATCGAACGTCTTGAGTGTTCCTGGAACTCCACTCATCCAGGTAATTGGAGAGTATTCCATTACAATCCTGACTTGTGCCTTGTAGATGGTGGACAGGCTTTGGGGGGTCAGGAGGTGAGTTACTCGCCGTATGATTCCTAGCCTTTGACCTGCCCTGGGAGCCACATTATCAATATGGCTAGTCCAGTCCAGTTTCTGGTCAATGGTAGTCCCCAGGATGTTGATTGTGGGGAATTCAGCAATGGTAATGCCATTGAATGTCAAGGGGCTGTGGTTAGATCCTCGATTGTAGGAGATGGTCATTGCCTGGCACTTGTGTGGTGCGAATGTAACTTGCCATTTGTCAGCCCAAGCCTGAATATTGTCCAGGTCTTGCTGCATTTGGACATGGACTACATCATTATCTGAGAAGTCACGAATTGTGCCCCACTTCTGACCGTATGATGGAAGGCAGGTCTTCAATGAAGCAGCTGAAGATGGTTGAGCCGAGGACACTCATCTAAATGTCTATAGATAAACTAAGGGTGGGCACTGATTATAGCTTTCTCCATATTACTGACATTCCCAAGAATACATGAATAAAACAAGATTGATCATTGCCTTTTAGTCTGACATTAACTCTTCATAATCACCGTTATTTAAGTACTTGATCCTGCCTGTTGAAATATACTTAGGGAGTAAAATGTCAGTTATTCCAATTGTGTTTTGTTATATTGTTAAACGATGATCGTAGTCACTTAAGAAAACTAATCTCTGCAACTATCATCATCTAATATTGTTGATTTGAAATTCAATTATAACCGTATTTGAATCTTCAACCTTCTCTGAGAAAAAAATAGTTATAGCTCACAGGTTGCTGACAAATAAATTAATTAAGTAGTTTTCTTATTAAAATCTTTGACTTCCCCCACTCCTCCAAAGATTTCTTACAAGGGAATTTTTGTTTGTTTCTTTTTCCCATTTGTCTGGGAAAATAAAATAAAATTGTGAGCAACTATTAAAACAAAGGAATCACAGATCTGCTACCTCTGGGTAGCACAGTAGCATGGTGGTTAACGCTGTTGCTTCACAGTGCCAGGGACCCGGGGTTGATTCCCCGTCACATGTCAGTGTGGAGTCTGCACATTTTCCCCGTGTCTGCGTGCGTTTCCTCCGGGTGCTCCGGTTTCCTTCCACAAGTCCAGAGAGGCGTGTTTGTTAGGTGAATTGGACATTCTGAATTCTCCTTCAATGTACCGGAACAGGCGCCGGAGTGTGGGGACTGAGGGATGTTCATAGTAACTTCATTGCAGTCTTAATGTAAGCCTACTTGTGACACTAATAAAGATTATTATAATTCTTGGTGTGCGATTTGAAATTTTTTAGTGAAAATTAAAATGAAGAGAAAACGAGACCTGCCTAGAATAAATCTTTGAGAATTACAATTTAAGTCTGCTGATCTGATTAAAAGAGAAACTTAGAAATAAGATAACAGAACACAGCCTTTTATTTTTCAATCCCTATTGATGCTCAGATTCCACCTTGGAAAATGTTGCAAACTGAATGGGGGAGAATTGTATTCATGTAGTGCCGCCTCTAATGGTGCCGTGCAGCCCAACATCGATTCACCATGACAGGCAGAGACTCTGATTCCTCCCTCCATGGCCCATGCAGCATTCTTTATTGATGTCTTGAAGGAACATTCCATGAATAGATTGCTCACCAATAAACTTAAATTGCACAAATGTGCAACATTTCTGCGGTGCCATGTCCCAGTTTAGTATGAACTTTCAATCTTTTAAAAACTGGACAGACTATTAAAATGGTCACTGCAAAATGTGACTTTTGACATTTGAGCTTCAGAAAGCCTCAAGTGGAGAGCTAATCAAAAAGGTGTGAAGGTTTCTGTGAGAACAGTGAGTGAAATGTTGCGTTAAATTTAGGGTGAGTGTCACTGTTGCCTCGCGGCACCGAGGATCCGGGTTTGACCCCGGCCCCGGGTCACTGTCCGTATGGAGTTTACACATTCACCCCCTGTGGCATTATAGGTAATACGGTACCTGAGAGGCTGAAGTACCATTGGTAGAACCTATATGCTTGCTATTGGCTAGAGAGTATAATAGCTCCGCCCTGCTAGGCGGGGTATAAGAACCCGTGCCAACCCAGCAGCCCTCATTCTGTACCTGAGCTGATGGGGGAAACATCTAGCTTATTAAAACCTTCAGTTGTACTACAACCTCGTTTTAGTGGTCATTGATCGTGCATCACCCCCACAATCCAAAAAGGTGTGCTGGATAGGTGAATTGGCCACGCTAAATTGGATTGGATTGGATTTGTTTATTGTCACGTGTACCGAGGTACAGGGAAAACCCTCTGAAGTTTCTTGCGGTCCTGGGCCGAGCAGTTGTCATACCAGGCTGTGATGCAGCCTGATAGGATGCTTTCTATGGTGCATCTGTAAAAGTTGGTAAGAGTTAATGTGGACATGCTGAATTTCCTTAGTTTCCTGAGGAAGTATAGGCGCTGTTGTGCTTTCTTGGTGGCAGCGTCGACGAGGGTGGACCAGGACAGATTTTTGGAGATGTGCAGCCCTAGGAATTTGAAACTGCTAAACATCTCCACCTCGGCCCCGTTGATGCTGACAGGGGTGTGTACAGTACTTTGCTTCCTGAATTCAATGACCAGCTCTTTAGTTTTGCTGGCATTGAGGGAGAGATTGTTGTCGCTGCACCACTCCACTAGGTTCTCTAACTCCCTCCTGTATTCTGATTCGTCGTTATTCGAGGTCCGGCCCACTATGGTTGCATCATCGGCAAACTTGTAGATGCAGTTGGAACCAAATTCTGCCACGCTGTCGTGTGTGTACAGGAAGTAGAGCAGGGGGGTCCTGGTGTTGAGGACTATTGTGGAGGAGGTGTTGTTGTTTATTCTTACTGATTGTGGTCTGTGGGTCAGAAAGTTGAGGATCCAGTTGCAGAGTGGGGAGCCAAGTCCTAGGTTTTGGAGCTTTGATATGAGCTTGGCTGGGATTATGGTGTTGAAGTAAGAGCTGTAGTCAATAAATAGGAGTCTGATGTCGGACTCCTTGTTGTCGAGATACTCTAGGGATGAGTAAATTGCCCCTGAATTGGGAAAAAAAGAATTGGGTACTCTATATTTATTATTTTAACAAGGATTAGGGTAAGTGTGTGAGACTAAACAACCTTTAATTTAAAATTCACAAATAGCTTGCTGCTGGAATGATTTGATTGGGCTATTCACTCTGAGGGTAAGAAAACACCCACCTACTACATACAAATATACTGATCGTGGGCAGTGAAAGGAAACTATGGCCTGATTGGTATTCGTAAAGACACCAGCAAAATGAAGACACCAGTGAAACCTGATGGTTAAAAATACTGACTCTGTGTCATGCTAAGGACTGTGGGAGAAGCAAGGCTGTGGGGGTCTACAGTGAAGAACAGGTGCTGATGGGTAGTGGCCGTTAAACAGTATGCCTTGAACAGGCCACGATTGAACACAGACCTCCTGCGTCTTGCGTCTGAGAGATAAACGACCCCTGAGAGAGTCATGACCCCTGAGCATTAGTGATTATAGGACAGTGATTGATTCCTGCTTGTCCTGCGAGTATGTGATTTGGAGCAAGGTCAGTGCTGTATAAGAAGGAGAGACAAAAGGAACTTCTGGAGAAGAAACTGGGGACCAACATAGAACATACAGTGCAAAAGGAGGCCATTCGGCCCATCGAGTCTGCACCAACCCACTTAAGCCCTCACTTCCACCCTATCCCCGTAACCCAATAACCCCTCCTAACCTTTTGTTTTGGTCACTAAGGGCAATTTATCATGGCCAATCCACCTAACCTGCACGTCTTTGGACTGTGGGAGGAGACCGCAGTACCCGGAGGAAACCCACGCAGACACGGGGCAGACAGTGACCCAGCGGGGAATCAAACCTGGGACCCTGGCGCTGTGAAGCCACAGTGCTATCCACTTGTGCTACCATGCTGCCCATCGAACAATAAGCAGCAAGACCCTGAGTCTGGGACTCTGAGACATCGGAACAAAGCCCATCGGGAAGAAATCTGATCACCTCGCCACGGATCGTATCCAAGTCGTGCGTTTGGATACTTTGTGAATTTTGATACCATCTGTCGAACAGTGTTTTGATTATTTGTGTCTTTTGTGGTAACTTGATAGAGGACAATAAAGAAGATTAGTTGTATAATAATTTGAGAGTTTGAGCATCTTTGTCCATGGCTTCAGTTGATCCAGTTTCGAGGGCAACAAACAAATAAATTCTGCGCATGACAGGAGAAAGTCTTTCCGTTGATCCTTGGATTTAAAGACAATGCAAAGGTTGAAAGTATTAGGAAAGCTTTTAAAGACAAGAAAATAAATTCAGTGTTAATTGTATTGCGCAACACATCATTTTTCAATCTTTTATTTTCTGAATTTTTGCACTTACAACCTTGATTTTGACACAGAATTTTTAAGTTACTGCAAAAACAGAGCAGATGAATTATTTTTGGAGAAATAATTTCCGTAATTGAATTGGTTCATTTACAAGCCACAACAGCTACCTCTTTGCATTGGACAATTCCATTAGAATAGATAGACGCGTTCAGAGTTAAAAGGGGGCCAAATATCTGAAACAGGAAATAGGTTCTGTGGGCCAGACAAACTTTTCTCAGAATGTATAGTTTCATTGCTGTTGATACATTGGAATTATTGTTTGGGTGCTGTCAACTTTGATATGTTATTGGTATAAACATCTGTTAATTCCTGTGAAAAGAAGTGTATCATCATTTGACATATTAACATTGAAAGGGTTTACTCCAAAGTTATTTTGCAACAGAGCAGTACCTTTAAGGAAATGTTCTGCAAGCAATAGTTTATTCTTAGTTAACCTTATTTTTACACAGTGCCATAAGTGAAGCTGTGGCATCTTGCTTCACTTAACCTTACATTAGCCTTAAGACAGCCGAAGCAGTAGACTTTAGCAAACATCGAATTCAATTTAGAACAAGAATCCGAGCATAAGTGGAACAGCTTTGTACTACACGTGGTAGGTGAGAGGTTGTATATTTCATCAGGCCTGTTCTGCAGTGGCTTTGTCACATAATTGGTACCATTAAAGGGAAATCCTCCACTAGGATTTATATTTGAAATTATGGGGTGCATTTTCAATGGAATCAAACGGAGAGTTTTTATGATGGGTGGCTGAACCGCGTGCCAGTTTTATGCCTTAGGCAATAAGATGAAAATCTACCGTGAAGGTTTGGGTAAAGGCTGTATGAATAGAATGATTTTTAAACGGTTGTAGAATTGGACTTCTGACAGCCCGGCCGGGCTGAATTTCCTGTCTTTCCCACTAACTCAAATCGGTGAATGGAAAGGTGAAAATCTGCAATTTGGAAAGGAAATCTTCCAAAGTGGCTTTGGGTGTGCAGAGTTAAGCTTCGCCAGGGATGTAAAGCAGGTTGTAGCAGGTTGGCTGCACATTATACACCCCACTTACCTGTCATAGATTATCATAGAATTTACAGTGCAGAAGGAGGCCATTCAGCCCATCGAGTCTGCACCGGGATGCATGTTGCAAGATGCTCTGCCGAGTTCTGCAGCAAGTAATCTGGCTGAGTTTTAGGCTTGCCCACTATGCATTTTCAGCCTAATTTTTACAACAGACCACATGGCAATGATATTTAAATGAGGCTGCGTGTTTATGTATTTTTCCTTTTTCTCATGTTGCCTTGTTACCTGAACAAGAACTTGGAATTTGCCTGATTTCTTAGAGGAGGTTGGTAACTGCAAGTCCTGGGAGTTGCCTATGCTACCATACCCTGGGTGACTGCGCGGTCAATTCCAACCCCTCTTGTCCTGGAGCCACAACACAAGTATAAAAATACCCACTGCGCAATTCTCCATCAGAGGGATCCTCTGCTCCGCAGGCAGCACACCAGGCCCACGGGTTTCCTGATGACATGGAGTGGCCACAATGGGAAATCCCATTGGCCGGCTGCCGGAATGGAGGTTCCCGCTGACGTCGAGGGTGCTCTGCACAGAGAAACGCAGCTGGTGGACCGGAGAATGCCGCCCCAAAGTCTTTGGCCCTTGTCTGCATGATAATTGCAGTCACCTCGGGCGGGATTCTCCGATATCGGCGCGATGTCCGCCGACCGACGCCCAAAACGGCACAAATCCCACCTGCATCACGCCGCCCCAAACGTCGCAAAGTCTCCGGCCCTGAATGGGCTAGGAGCGACGTGACGCAATCCGCGCTGGCTCACGTGGTTCACGTCGTGCGGTGTCATGCACGCCGCGCCGCGTGACAGCTCACAAGACGCGCTGCTCCCCCCACCCGACCAGAAGACCCGACCAGATGGCCTCCCGCCGCTCAGCCCCGAGGTTCCAGTCCCGTGACATTGAGGCGCTCCTGGATGCAGTGGAGCAGAGGAGGGAGGCCCTGTATCCCGGACAAGGCCGCAGAGTCGCCTCACGCCACAGCCCGCGTCAGTGGAGGGAGATGGCAGAGGCCGTCAGCGCTGTGGCCCTGACACCACGTACAGGCACCCAGTGTCACAAAAAGGTGAACAACGTTGTCAGGGCAGCAAGGGAGAGCCCCACCCCCCTGCCCGATATCCATATCACCCATATCCCCCCTCCCCCATATCACCCCTCCCCCATATCCCCCATATCCCCCCTCCCCATATCCCCCCTCCCCCATATACCCCTCCCCCATATCCCCCACTCCCCATATCCCCCCTCCCCATATACCCCTCCCCATATCCCCCACTCCCCATATCCCCCCTCCCCCATATCCCCATATCCCCCGTCCCCCATATCCCCCCTCCCCATATCCCCCCTCCCCATATCCCCTATATCCCCCTCCCCCATATCCCCCTTCCCCATATCACCCATATCCCCCTCCCCCATATCCCCCCTCCCCATATCCCCCATACCCCCCTCCCCATATCCCCCCTCCTCCATATCCCCCCTCCCCCATATCCCCCCTCCCCGTATCCCCCATACTCCCCCATATCCCCCCACCCATATCCCCCCTCCTCCATACGCCCTTCCCCCCATATCACCCATATCCCCCCCTCCCCATATCCCTCCTCTCCCATATCCCCCCTCCCCCATATACGCCCTCTCCCATATCCCCAAGTGAATCCAGCCCTAACCTTAACCTCTGCAATACACGCGCCACCGATGGCGTGCATTCATATACCTGTCTAACACTTGCTTTTTACCCCTGCCACTAGTGCGCACACAACACCAGGGAGCATGTGAGGACTGGAGGAGGCCCAGCTGATGAGAGGCCACTGACCGAACATGAGGAAAGGGCCCTGGAACTGGCTGGCGGACCTGAGGACCGGGAGGTTGCTGATTCAGAGGTCGGGGGCCCACCAGCAAGTGAGCCACCGACAGCCCGTCCCCATATCCCCCCTCCCCCATATCCCCCCTCCCCAATATCCCCCCTCCCCCATATCCACCCTCCCCCATATCACCTGATCACTGCCTGCGTGTCTAACCATGCATGTTTCATTGTGTATCGCAGGAGCTAACGTCGAGGCATCCATCCCCGCAGATGCCGACCGCCCACATGATGCCCATTGGAGACCACGGGAGACGGAGAGACCCGGACCCTCTGGCATGCCGACGCCCGCACGATGCCCCCCGGAGACCATGGCAGACGGAGAGACCTGGAGCAACAGGGAGACGACGCCCCAGTCTCATGCGGGTGCGGTGATGCAGGCGTGTGCCACCCAGCGACGAGAGGGGCAGCCACAGGCCCCCGTCACAGCCGAGCCACGAAACCACAACCCAGGACACCCCTACCCAGGACACCCCTACCCAGGAAACTGAAATACAGGACAGTGACACAGATTGGATGGGTGGAGACGAACTGCCACCCCAAAGTGCCATGGACTCAGAGTCGGACGATGCGCACCACACAACGCCACTGCTGTCACCAACACCCTCCACCATGGCAGAGACGCTCACCTCGGTTGGGCATTTTAGTGATGAGGCATCTGGTACACTCACTGGTGCGCACAACACAGCCGTCCCGGTACAGCAGGTGGAGGTAGGAGCAGCAGAGGGGCCGGGCAGTCGGAGGGCAGCCCAGCCCAAGCGAACATCTGCCGCCCAGATGGATCCCGGGTTCCTGGAGTTACCACACCCACCCATAGATCCGATGCAACCACCGAACCTGGGACGAGCGAAGAGGGTGAAGGCCAGCTTGCGGCGGCTGCAGTCGCAGGTGGAGGAGTCCACCCGCGTCCAGGAGCTGGCAGTGGTGCCGGTCATGCGTGCCACCCAGGCCGACACCGCACGGGTGGCGTCCGCGGTGGAGGCAATGGGTGCGACGGTGTCAGACATGGGGAGCGGTTTGCGAGGCCTGGGGCTTTCCGTGCAGGCGGCGTCTGTGGCCCAGGACATGGCTGCCCTCTCACAGGAGGCCATGAGCCAGCGCCAGCGGCAGATGGCAGAGGGGCTCAACTCCGTGGCACAGTCTCTGAAGGCCATAGCCCAGTCTCTGCAGGCCATCGCTGAGGGCATCGGCGCCATTGGCCATGTGCGAGCCGGCGCCGCACAGTCATAGACAGTGTTTGCCAACCCCCTGAGCTCCATAGCTGCAAACCTGCAGACCCCTGTCGATACCAGCACGGGCCTCCAGGACTGGCAGCGCCAGATGTCGGGGGGGGGGCGTCGGATGGCCAGTCCGTTCCCATTCCCCACCCATGTAGAGGCCTGGGGGCCATCGGGCACCCCGAGGGAGGAAGAGGTGCTGGGGCCGTTCTGGGTCCCATTGGAGGGGAGGTCCCGGAACACCTCAACACCTCGGGCTCCCCCTCTTCCATCCCAGGTGCATTGGGTGGGCAGGACAGGCTGGCAGCTCGCCATCCCAGTTGCCCGGGCCGCAGCCTGACCCATCTAGGCCAGGACGCCCCAGGAAACGGCCGCCAAAGTGTCAGAGGGCAGGAATCACAGGAGTCCACCTCCAGTTCTGCTGTACCGTCTGGGGAAACACCTAGGCGTAGTCAAAGGGCCCGTAAGGCCAAACAATTAGACACTGAGTAATTAGACACGGTGTGGGTGGTCGGGTGTTGCCATGGTGTGCGGTCTGTGGCCATACTACCCGATTCCCACGCCCATCTAGTCAGTGAAGCGGGCGTCTATCAGCCAGTCCCGTGCCCGCTGGCCCAGCCGGTAACGGTGGACAGCCACCCACCCATGTCTAGCCCGTCTGCCCTGACCATTTCCCCCATCCCCCTCATCTGGGGAGGACTGCGCCTCTTCCTGCTGCTCCTCCACTCCGCCGTCCTCTGCCTGCGGCACATCGCCCCTCTGCTGGGCTATATTGTGCAGGACGTAGCATACTACAATGATGCGGCCGACCCTATCTGACCGATACTGGAGGGCGCCCCCAGAGAGGTCCAGGCACCTGAAACGAATCTTCAGCACGCCAAAGCACCTCTCTATCACTCCCCTTGTCGCTACATGGGCATCATTGTAACGGTTCTCTACCTCATTGCGTGGCCTCCGTTTAGGCGTCATCAGCCACGATCGCAATGGATAGCCCCTGTCGCCCAGCAACCAGCCCCTCAGCCGGGGATGGCGTCCCTCGTACATGCCGGGGATGTATGACCGCGACAACACGTATGAGTCGTGTACACTGCCCGGGTAACGGGCGCAGACGTGCAGGATAATCATGCAGGTCGCAGACCACCTGTATGTTCAGCGAATAGGGCCCTTCCTATTGGTGAACACGGCCCTGTTATCTGCAGGTGGCCGCACGGCGACGTGCATCCCATCAATCGTGCCCTGGACCATGGGGAACCCAGCCACGGCAGAGAAGCCCACGGGCTGGGTATCTTGGCTGGCCCGGTCCACAGGGAAGCAGAAGTAGCGGTGCGCAATGGCATATAGGGCGTCTGTCACTGCCCTGATGCACCGGTGCACCGATGTCTGCGATATGCCGGACAGGTCCCCACTCGGTGCCTGGAATGACCCCGTTGCATAAAAGTTCAGGGCCACCGTAACCTTGACGGACACGGGGAGAGGGTGTTCCCCGCCAGTGCCAGGTGTGCCAGCAGGTGGCAGATGTGTGCCACGGTTTCCCGGCTCATCCGGAGTCTCCTCCTGCATTCCCGGTCCGTGAGGTCCTGGTACGACAGCCGGGGCCTGTACACACGGGGCGTCCTCGGGTGCCTCCGTTGCCGTGGGGCCGCGACGTCCTCCTCCCCCTCCTCGTCCTGTCGGGCGGGTGTCCCTCCAGCCTGGTCGGCTGCCGCCTGCCCCTCTGCGGCAGCCTGCGCCGCCTCTCTGGCACGCTCCTCCTCCTCATCCAGGGCAACATGGACATTAGCGGCTTCCGCCACGGCGGTCAACATCGCTGGCTGACCGGAACACATGATGGCCTGTGGGTGGGGGGGGGGGTGGAACGACGACATGTCATCATTGCCCATACCCCCTCCTCCCCCCAGCCAGGTGGCATGGACCGCATGGGTCCAGCTGTTGGAAGCTGGCACATGGCCAGGTGGACCAACTCACTTGCCCTCGCATCCCCCCTCCCCGGCACGCACCACCCCTTCCCCCTCCCTGGCACGCACCCCCCCCCCGTCCCCCGTCCCCCTCCCCGGCACGCACCTCCCCGTCCCCCTACCCGGCACGCACCTCCCCGTCCCCCTCCCCGGCACGCACCTCCCCGTCCCCCTCCCCGGCAGGGTCCCCGTCCCCTGTCCCCCACCCCGGCACGCACCTCCCCGCCCCCCTCCCCGGCACGTACCTCCCCGTCCCCCTCCCCGGCACGGACCACCCGTGCCATTCTCCGAGGCCTGCGGCGCGGTTGACGCCCCGCCGACTTTTCTCACTTCAGAGAATTCGGCGGGTGGCGGGGGCGGAATTCACGACGGCCCATGACCCGGTGGGGAATCGGAGAATCTCGCCCATGGTTTGCAAGATGAAACACAATTCCGCTTACATATAACAAAAACTATGATGAAATATGCAGCTGATACAGTTAGTTAAATATTAATAAGTATCTAATTCCTACTTTAACGTGCTTCCCCACCCTCTGCACACACACTCACACACCAGACAGACGCACACAGAGGGGTGGAAAGGGGGGACAAAACATAAGACCATAGACATAGGAGCGGAAGTAAGGCCATTCGGCCCATCGAGTCCATTCCACCATTCAATCATGGCTGATTTCAACTCCATTTACTCGCTCTCTCTCCATAGCCCTTAATTCCTCGAGAAATCAAGAATTTATCAACTTCTGTCTTAAAGACACTCAACGTCCCGGCCTCCACCGCCCTCTGTGGCAATGAATTCCACAGACCCACCACTCTCTGGCTGAAGAAATTTCTCCTCATCTCTGTTCTAAAGTGACTCCCTTTTATTCTAAGGCTGTGCCCCCGGGTCCCAGTCTCCCCTGCTAATGGAAACAACTTCCCTACATCCACCCTATCTAAGCCATTCATTATCTTGTAAGTTTCTGTTAGATCTCCCCTCAACCTCCTAAACTCCAATGAATATAATCCCAGGGTCCTCAGACGTTCATCGTATGTTAGGCCTACCATTCCTGGGATCATCCATGTGAATCTCCGCTTATGTCCTTCCTGAGGTGTGGGGCCCAAAGTTGCTCACAGTATTCTAAATGGGGCCTAACTAATGCTTTATAAAGCTTCAGAAGTACATCCCTGCTTTTATATTCCAAGCCTCTTGAGATAAATGACAACATTGCATTTGCTTTCTTAATTACATAAGTGAAAGAGAAATGAGTCTGCTTCTGATGATGGTTCTCAGCATGTTTTCTTCACAGTAACATTGTAAATCACAGTCTTTCATTTGCAGCCTGTACTCACAACTTTCCTGGAGAGGCAGAGATCCTGTTTCATCAAGCCTTGTGGCCTGCCTTCGGGTCGCATCAGTTTCAGGAGTCCAACACCCATATTATTGGAGAGAGTTAGCTGGATCTTACTGGAGAGAATTAGCAACAGCTTTCTGGAGAGAGTTAGCAGATTATGTACTTTGCCTGCATAGCCTGTAATGGTTCTCCTGCAAGTAGATTTATCCAGGTTCTTTGCCAGTTCAGAAACACAGCCTTTCTGGTGAAAAATGGAGGGAAGAGAGAGTGGATCTTCTCTCTAAGCTGCCGGGAGTCAAACTGAAAGCAATCTGAAACCCTTGGGATGCTGAAGCATCCCACAGGGCCAAGATCCAATCACCACCCGTTACCGGGCAGAGCACAGCCTTTCAGGCCAATTCATTGGACACTGGCCAAATCAACAGAACTGAGTTGCAGCCCATTTCTTCTCAGTAATGCTGGTCCGTCTACAACTCCATTTTTAACCAGCACAGTGCTCTCTCCTGCTGCTGAATTCTTCTGCTTGAATTAAAGGTATAGGCTACCTTAAAGACACATGTCCATTAATCATCCACGGATAAAAAATGTAAAGGTAAACATAAAAGAAGGGAAAATAAGGGAATGAACAGCGAATAAACATGAAGGATCCTTACCCCTGATACGAGTGGATCAAGAGTGGGTGGCCCATGTGCAATCCAACATTGTGGGATTTTCGGGATGGGGACAAGTATCCAGTGCAGCTGTGTGGAAACCTGATCACGGCATCCAGGAATGGAGCCTCTAATCTTTCCTATTCTAAGGATAAACTACTTTCAGCCATTACTTCAAATAGAGCTGATGAATACTGACTTCATGAATACATGAAACAATTGAGTTGTAATTTCTCAAGACAAACAGCTGGTACCACACTGCAGTGCCATGTTAACCTTTGCCCTGCTGAATACCTTTACATTACAATGGCATGCGGGTACCACAACAATGACAGGGTCCCAAGGCTGCCAGAAAATGCAGAGAAGGAAACTATCTGATCATTATTGCCTTATTTAGAAAACCAATAGCGTACTTTTATTAGCGGCCATTATCTCGAGGCCTGGAATGCAAGTAAGAGGAATTGATGCTTCAATTGTCCAAAATCTTCCTCGGACTTCATGACTGCCCTCAGTTTTGGCACTGCACCTCAGAACCTATTCTCTCTGTTGAGCGATCCTAAAATGATGTAATTTTAAAATTACAGCTGGGTCAGCGAGGGCCAAGATCAGGAAACGTTTTGTTCACACACACATTACCATGAAAGCTGGAACTCTCCTTCCAAATGACTGGATTTGGGAACCAACTGAACTTTTCAGGCCCAAGATCAGTAAATTCCTCAGAGTGGCAACCAGCTTTGGGCTGCCATTCTGAGAATAATTACCTGCACTACATTTCTTCTGTGCCTGTCCCGTATGACTTTCTGACTCAGGCTAAGTGAGATCCAGGAAGCACAGCTGTCTCTGAAGTCCAGCGGTGAGGATTGAAGAAGGGCACACCCCATTTTTACAGCATTATTTGCTGTAAGTCATGTAAGTTTACTGATCCCATTGAAATTGATAGACCAAGGAGAAGGTAAGACTTCATCATCAGTTTGGAGAGATAGAGGGGTTATCAGAGAAATGGGATGGGGGGGGGGGGGGGCTTGCATGCTGGATGGGTGGGGCGGGGGGGGGGGGGTCTGGTCAGGTCAGGTGAGAACCAGCCCACTGGGTGGGGATCAGATCGGGAGGTCAGGTCAGGCTTGCAGGATTGAGGGTGATTTATGTGGCAGTTGGGTTGGGGGTAAAAGTCGGGACCAGAGTTGGTGGAAAGGTTTAGAAATCCAATTGAGAAGAGGGCGAGATGGAGCAGGGTGTGGTTCTCTGGGGCATGGTTAATTGGGGTGGTGGTGTGTGGGAATCTCCGAGGGCAGTGTTTTTCAAACGTTTTTCACGGGACACAATTTTGCTAATTGGCCGACCTTTACGACCCTCTCCAACCGACCTTCGCAAACTATGCTAATCGACCTTCATGACACGCACCATGTTCGCTAACCTTTAATGCAAAAGGGGAGCCTGCTTGGTCCTCACAATCCCAGTCTCATCAGGTTCACAGGAGGAGATGGTAATGCGCACATCAGGTGCAGACTTCAGGCAGTTCTTTTTTGCCGTCTTCATCTTTGTGCGAAAATCCAATCTCGTATATATTGGTCATTGTGAAGGGCAATAGCAACAAAATGCTTACTTTACTCAGCACTGGATATTCCTGGGAGATACTACACCAGAATTCTGACAGCCTCATGGGTTTTTGGAATGTTTTTAATGTGCTATCAGAGGTCAGGTACTGCAGCATAGTCTTCTCATTTGGAGTTAGCTGTAAGTTAATAAATGATTCTGGCGTCTCAACCTCAAAAAGGATTTTCACACACCACTCACTTCTCTTTCAAATATAATAGACCTGCGCTTTGTATCCTTGTTTGCATTGGCACAATTGACAAAGCCATGCCTCAAGAAATTATCTTTATATTGCTTTGTTCCCGAGTTAAGTTTCTTCTTTGTTTTCTGTTAACCAGAGACTTTGGAGCTCTGTGCAGAGCTAACACGATCACTGCTCTGTCCTGCCCTTGTCTCTGCTGAGCTGCTCTCCCCAGCAGATTCAATTCTGAGATCCTGCCCAGTAGGTACACTGCCTATTTGTGTCCCTTGCCATCTCCTACTTGTCGGAAAATGATTCATCTTCACAGTTCTCTTGCCTTGCTTGCTAGCAACTAGAAAATGGAAGAAGTTCTCCTCCCTGATTTGGCGCCAAACGTACCTTAACGTCAAGTATAGGTGCTGGGCACATGCCCTGCTCACTGCTGCTGTATTTGGCCGGAATACTGCACACAGCCTAATTTCCTTATTTTTAAAAGGTGTCAGTGGCCACTACTCTGAATAAAAATGCCGGTAGTGGCTGTTGGGTGTTTCTCCCACAATCAGGACCACTGCGGGAACGTGGAGACCGATCACTCAGCGACCTACCAACAGGTCATGAACAGCACTTTGGAAAACCCTGTCCTCGGGCCTAGGGGGCCAGGGGTATGGGGGCTACACAGGGGGAGGAGGGGTGTTGGTCAGGGGTTTGGGGGGCTTGGTCCCATGGGTGTCGGTCTGGGTCTTTACGATAGTTAACCAGAAGTTAGAAGAGGTTTTAATTCTTTAAACATTTTCTGGATAACTATTAATGTAACACAGTCGGACCCATCGGAGTTTGCGATTTAAATCGCATTTCCGGGTTGTTCATTGTGCAGCGCAATTGGCCAGGGGATGTTTGAATCTCTGGGCAATTTCCCTGCAAATAATTACCTGTGAAGCTCTTTGAGGGATTCCCCGGTGTAAATTTCGGTTCCCCTGATGCTAGAGCTCGGAACATTTCATTATGTAAGAGATACCATGAAAAAACTGGTAATTGAAATTTTAGTGCAAGTCAGCCATAGTCTAATTGAATTGGGAAACATGTTCCACGGACAAAATTATCTGCTCCTCTTCCTATGCCTCTCATCATTTTAATGAAGTCATGGCCCAATTAAATGAAATGAAACGAAAATCGCTTATTGTCACAAGTAAGCTTCAAATGAAGTTATTGTGAAAAGCTCCTAGTCGCCACATTCCGGCGCCTGTTTGGGGAGGCTGGAACGGGAATTGAACCGTGCTGCTGGCCTGCCTTGGTTTGCTTTCAAAGCCAGCGATTTAGCCCTGTGCTAAACCAGCCCCTCCTTTATTCAATGAAAACTATTTCATTTTAGCAAATCTCTTAGAAAAACATGACCTGAATCATTCTTACTGGTCTTTTCTGATCTCATTTGATCTACTACAGGTTGAAATCCCTTACCTGAAATGCTTGGGGCCGAGTGCGTATCGGGTTTCGGAATTTTTCGGGTTTTGGAACATACTGCGCAGGTGCAGCGCGCATTGGGAAATGCGCATGTGCGGAATATTGGGAACTGTCCACGTGTGGCATGCGTTGAGAACTGTGCATGCGTGGAACATTGGGAACTGCACATGCGGGGTGCGCGTTGGGAACTGCACATACTGGAATGTTGGGAATTGTACATGTGCGACGCGTGTTGGGAGTTGCACATGTGCGGCACCCCCGAAAAAAAAATACGCATTTTGGAATTTTCCGGTTTTCGGAATTTAGGATATGGGATGCTCAGCCGATATGAAGTTGCACTTCATTAAGTACATTTTCCAATTGCAGAGTGTAGTTTTAAAATAGATGCAAGAGGAACAGATGCTCTTCATAATATATTCAAACCTATTATTGCAGATGTACAGAGGAAAATAGCTCAATGGGGTTGAACAGCTTCTTTCTTCCTATTTAACTTTGGTATGCACAGTATAGTTGCCTCAAAACGAAATAATGTGTTAAAGGAATTCATTTTTGAAGGATGCTGATTACATGATAGGACCTGTGCTGAACCTTTGTAATGTCACTGCCTCTATTGAATGAATCTTTGTTGTGTTTCGACTTCCATTTTATGTGTTGGACGTGTGTGTGTGTGTGTGTACATATATACACATTGTTGCCAATCACCACCAGAATGAGCAATAATGTTGCCAATTAATAATGATGCTCTTTAGAGCCGCCAGGTATCAAATGATACCACCACAAGGCTTTACCGGATATCGATCAAAGGACCACACAACCAGTTAGTCAGTTCAAGTTCAAAGATGGTTTATTTACACACAAGGATTACTTCGACTTGCAACACAAAACACGACAAGTTAAACTACACCTAACAACTACAATAACCTATACTTAACTTCAGGGCAACCGGCTCTATGTAGATGGACAAGGCCTTTGTCTGGATCTTGCGTGGCTGGGTGGAAGAAGTGGCTTTGTTTCTGTTGGGCTCATCCATCTGGTAGCAATCGTTGGTCTTGAACTTGTCTGACTGGTCGTTATGCTGCACTTGGCTTGGCATAGGCCGGATCCAAGAGAGACCGAGCACATGGCTGTGTCTCTTCTTATCCCTCTGGGATTTCGTGCTCTTTGGGGCGGTCCTTAACTTGGACCCAATAATTCGACAGGCTTCGATCACTGCCTAAGATTTTGGCCAATAAAGGGGCGGGTGCCTTGATGGCTGCGCGTGTCCTGAGCGGTCATTGACCTTGGCTGTTTGGGCTCCCTGAGTAAAGGGAGTGGCGCCGATTAGTCTGTATCTGTATCGGTTACCTGAGTACAGTCCTTTTGTTCTGGGGAAATGGGCCATTAGAATGCAAACGAGCGGGGGTTTCGATCGCGTCTAGCTGAATGGGTTGCAAATGCACACACAAGCTCTGAGTCAGTCTGAGTCCTGGGGTGGCCATAATTCCCATGCTTCTTTGCAGGTGGCCATCTGAGATGGCTACAATATATATATAAAAACGCAATGGAATAACTCAAATAGTCCAATAAAATTTAACAAGGCAATGAATTTCAATGGCCATCATTTTTTTATTAAAATAGTAACTATATGCCATGAAAATGTAACTACTTGCATTTCTGCTACATAGAGAATTGACAAGTGATCCATTGCTCTTCCGTGATAATTGTATTCCTACTTTTTAAAGGTTTTTCTTTTGTTATTTCTTATCATCAGCATTAATTCAGGAGTTGTCACGTTAAGGACCATCAGTACAACAGCTTTGCATGATTGTATTTCAAATCACTTTTGGCAATTTCTTTTCTTTCTTCTGCAACCATTAAAAGATTGGTCTTTCCATCTGACTATGTCTTCTATCAAAACAGGAAGATAACTATAGTTCTGGGCTTAATTCTTTTTGATGAGATGAAATTTAACAAAAGCAACAATAGAATCATACGTTCAAGCTCATCTGTACTATAAAAGGGTCACAGAAAGCATTTTCAACCAATCAGTTAACTTCAGGGAGTGTTTCTTTCCATTAACCAAATATAACGTCAGGGAGTATGCATGCAGATTTTCCTGATTTGCATCATTAGGATTTAGTCAGAGAAAGTAGCAGGTCATCAAATGAACCGTTGTGGGTCAGATGTCAAACAACGATGAGTCAGAGTACAGGATAGAAAACCTAGTGGCATGATGCAATGACAACAGTCTCTCCTTCAATGTCAGCAAAACTAAGCAGCTGGTGATTGACTTCAGGAAGCAAAGTATTGTACACACTCCAGTCTGCATCAACGGGGCCGAGATGGAGGTGGTTGACAGCATGCAAATTCCTAGGGGTGCACATCACCAACAATCTGCCCTGGTCCACCTACGTCAATGCTACGACCAAGAAAGCACCACAGCACCTCTCCTTCCTCAGGAAACTAAAGAAATTCGGCATGTCCACATTAACTCTTACCAATTTTTACAGATGCACCATAGAAAGCATCCGATTGGGCTGCATCACAGCCTGGCATGGCAACTGCCCGGCCCAAGACCGAAAGAAACTTCAGAGGGTCGTGAACACGGCCCAGTCCATCACGCGAACCCACGCCCATCCATTGGCTCTGTCTACACCTCCCACTGCCTTTGGAAAGCGGGCAGCATAATCAAAGACCCCTCCCAACCGGGTTATTCTCTCTTTCTACCTCTTCCAGCGGGCAGGAGATTGAAAAGTCTGAGACCAGGCACTAACAGATTCAAAAACCGATATAGATTCACCAGTATTAGCAGATTCCCGAATGACTCTCTTATGGACTGAACTGATCTCTCCACACATCTTCTCTACTGTGTAGCACTACACTCCGTATGTTTCACCCGATGTCTCTGTCTATGTATTTATTTCGTGTATTTATTGTATCCCCTATGATTTTCATGTATGAAACGATCTGCCTGGGTTGTACGCAGAACAATACTTTTCACTGCATCTCGGTACACGTGACAATAAATCCAAATCCAAATCCAACTGAAGCAAACATAGCTTCTCTCAGTGCAGGTGGGATTGTAGAGTCAGGAGAATTCCTAATTCCCAACTCAAAGATGAAAATCCAGCTCAATATCAGGGCTAACAACCTTGAAACAACCTTTCCTTCGCAACCAATCGCGGGTCCATCCACATCATAAAATCATCAGGGAACCCCGACAGTATGGAAGGAAAGCATTCGGCCCATGGAGTCTGCATTGACCCTCTGAAAGAGTCCCCTAACGTGACCCTATTGCCGTAATCCCAACTAACCTTTGAACACCAAGTGACAATTTAGCGTGGCCAATATTCCAAACTACACAGGCGGGGTTCTCCGTTGGCCAACGCCGGAATCAGGAAAGGCGATTGGGCAGCAAGTCGGTTATGAAGCCAAAATCATGACTGGTGCCGGGCACCCGCCGGAATGCCACCGGTGCCTCCACAGCGGTGTCAATGCATTCCACTCTGTACGTACGGTGAACGCCGTCCGCATATCAGTAGCGGGCTTGACCACAGTATTCTCCGGGGCCTCCTCAATGCTCTGCCTCCGCCAGGACGAGTTACCAACAGCGAGGTTCACTTGTGGTTTCAGAAATCATGAAACCGGCGACATTGCTGCTGAGGGGGAGAGAGGGGGTACGGAAAATGTCCAAAATCGGCATGGTGCGCTGACAGTTGTGCCGCTGGCCGGGGAGATTCTGCCAGGGCCAGGGGGAGTAGCGGGGGCTGGCCAGGCGGTCGGGGTGGACGGGCACGGAGCACCATTGCCGCAGCCTGCAAGGCAGTCATGAGGTTGCGCGAGCTGCTGACAGCCCACTGTGAACTTAGTACCACGGGTCATATGGGTGGCCCCTGAGGTCACCCCCCCTAGGCATCCTCTGGCTCCAGCCAACCCATCAACGTGATGGGCGGGCTCCAGCGCAATCAGTGCCATCTTGTTGGCTGGGATGAGTGTGTGTGGGGGCTGGTATGGTAATATGCAGCTGCAGCTTGTCAGCCTCTCGAATGCCAACCCCGACCCCGGCGAATCTGATTCCATATTTCATTGGAATCAGTCGTGTTCTACGTGGCGCCGATGCCAGCCCATTAATGGTTCCTGAATTCTTCCGGGAGTGGCGCCAATTTTGCTGTTGCACAAGTCCACTGTGATTCCACGACATCAGCACTTAGGGCTGGATTCCCTGATTCTGCGGTTATGTCTGCAGGATCCGCCTGGTCTTTGGAGCAAAAGGTCGTCGCCGCCCCCTCACCGAGCCTCTGCCCGGTGGGGGGGCTTTGCCTGCGGATACGGCTGCAGAATGGCCTGGTCCATGGTCGCGCATGCGCATGGCGGTGGCCTGTGGCCGCCGTGCCGTGCAACATGGCGCCGGCCACGGGCGGACAGAGCCTGCCAAAACCTGCCCCCCTGTAACCCCATCGCCACCTCGGACCACCCGCACCAGCCCCCCCAGCCCTCGCTAGAAGCCCCCACTGCCAGCAGAACAGCTCCCCCGACTGTGGCGATGCTGGACACAGTCCACAGCCGCCATGTGACGTCCCCAAAAGCAGTGAGGACACGCGCCCCACGCCGTCAGCGACTCGGACCATCAGGGGCAGAGCATTGGGGGAGGGCCTCAGCTGACATCCTGAGGCGGTTCTGATGGCCTGCGGCGAACTCCTCTTGGATGCCATTTTTGAGGGGGCGGAGCGTCGGAAAAACGGCACCGCCCCCGATTCCCGCATATAAGCGCATTCTCTGGCCGATCACTAAACGCAATTCCGGCGTCGGCGATCGGAGAACCCAGCTCTAACATTCTCTGACATTGAGAATCCCACCGCACATCTTCGGACTCTGGGAGGAAACCGGAGCTGCTGAAAGACACCGACACGGGGAGAATGTGTAAACTCCACATAGACAGTCACACAAGGCCAGAATCAACCCGGATCCCTGGCACTGCGAGACAGCAGTACTAACCACTGGGCCACTATGCTGCCGCATTTGTCATTTGAAATGTATTAGTGTCCATTGTAGATTTACCAAGTGGGATCTGACCACAGCATTTGATGGAGTGTCAAGTCTATTTTCAGCTCAGGTACCCGAATTTAGGAGTAGCAGGCCTTCCAGTTGCTCTTTCCAGAAGGCGACCAGTTGAAAACGCACCTTCAGGATTGGCGCCCAATCAGTGATGGTGGGCAGGATGACGTATCAGAAGCTCTATTTAGATCTAAATAGCAAACAGCTCCCTTCACAATGTCAACACAGAGAATTGTGCAATGCTGATGTTTGGGGGCTAATCAGGAGCAAAATGGAAGGAAGGTGAGGATGGGCTGCTCCCCGCTTCACGGATGCCTCCCCTCAAGGCTGTGTTGGAAGTGGACAGGGCACAGGGGCAGGTAATATTCCCTGAAGATGGCAGGAGGAGGTGAGCCAGCCTGACCAAGCAGATATGGCTGGAGGTGACAGAGCTGGTGTGTGGTGCACACAGCACTCACACTCACCCCTAACATCCTGATACAGTGCGCCCCATTCCATAGTGGTGTCCTTTAAATGTCCTTGCACCTTTCGGACTGAAGGCCTGATCCTTCCTGCTACTAATACTCTTCCTCTTAGCGCTGCAGCAGAAGAGGGTACACTATTCGTGGGAGCGGTGAGATGGTCAAATGGGGCTGGAGGGCCATCCTTGGTAATCCTGATGTCAACGCAGGAGGAAGGCCTGAAGGAGAGATGGGTGGGGGGGGGGGGAGGAGGGAAGCAGAGAATTAATCATCCGAGTGGTACAGAGCTGTAACTCTAACAGTACATTTGGTAGATCTTCTGGTCAGCGAGATGTGAGGGTCGAAGTGCAATGTCACGACCATCATCATTCCAGGAAAATGTCCGCTGCCACGGGCGGGACAGACAGTTGGGTGTGGGGGGAGTTGTCAACATTGTTTCCCTGGCAGTTGTCAACATTGACTCCAGGCCCCATGACGTTTCACGGCATCAGGTCAAACACGATTTAGGAAACCTCCTTCTAACTGCAACTGACCACAACACCTCCTCCAGCCCCTCCCCTCCAAAACCGCCCCACCACCTCAGATGACGAATCGATACTCCTCCATGTTAAATACCACTTAGAGGTTGAGTGGAAGGTGGCAAGGGCAGAGAATGTACTCTGGGTGCGGGATGTCAATGTCCATCACCAAGCTTGACTCGGTAGCACCGCTGCCAGACTGCGCTGGTCGAGACCGAAAGGATATCACTGGCAGACTGGGTCTGCACAGGTGGTGAATGTGCCAAAAAAAGAGAAAAATCTACCTGACCGACCTCGTCCCCACAAATTTACTTGTCGTACGTATGTCAGTACAGGAGGGTATTGGTATGTGTGATTTCCGCACAATCTTTATGGAAAAGAAGACCTCTGTGTTAACTGGAATAGATCTAACAACCCAAAACCTGACACCATAATCTGGCCAATTATGACCCCATCGTTTCTTTTTTAAAAAGCATAGCTACGTGTTCATGGGCGAGTTCAAACATTATTTTTGGAACACAGGAAAATTCCTGAATCTCTCCTTTTGGATTGATTTTTTTGTTTAAAACTCTTTTGACATCTTTACAACTTTCTCAGATTTCAGAATGTTCTGTTCACTGAAAGCACCATCCAGTTCAAACCAGTTTCTTTCAAACAAAGGAGAATCCTTCAAAACAAAACACAAGTTTTCCTCCTAAGGAAAAAAAATGAACAAACGTTGAATTTTCTTTTTGACACAGTCTGACCTGAGAACACCCGGGCTGTTTCAGACACAAACCTTCAGCTTCAAAACTGCCCTTTTCTCTTTTTGCAACTGCGTCAGGAGCAAAAATCCTCAAACCTTTCAACATGGTAAGAAGGTTCAAGCTCAAACTTTCCAGCTCCCTCGCACCAGCGGCATATTCTGGTCCCAGCAACCTGATCATTAACTTTAACTTGCATTCCCCCAGCTTTCATGGGAAGGGGATCATACGAGCCTTCCATCTTGTACACCCAGCCACCAATGATAACAACCCTGATGGCCTGGCCTCCAGGACCATTGGCAGTGCCCATCCAGAGGTACCCCCTTTAGTCTGAGGATGGGGGACATTTGTGACTAGCCTCACCATGCCCTCTGTGTCAGGGTCCTATTGTCCTCATGGGGCTTGTCAGCACTTATGTCATAGCCCCCCCAAATTGCCAATCCGGCCTGGAGTGTAACCGAACACTATCTGGGACCTGGCAATTGTGCCCTGTTCTGATCCGATGGATTTTCCCCTCTCCTGTCCAACTTCCAACATGCCACTCCAGAAAGGCTAATCTTCTGAGAAAACATTAGTTAAACCCCAGCAAGGGCGATCCAAGTTGAGCGAAGACCACACTCCCTCCCCCCCACCCCCAACAAAAGTCAAACCCATTGGAGACCAAGAGCACCACAATAGCAAAGGCCTGCAAAGGCCTGTTGGCAGAAAGCCCTTTGACGTCCCTCCTAAACAGCCGAGACACAACCTCCCGCCCCCAAGAATAACGTAGCTGGATCCTCCATGTTCGCTCCAGTGCCCACACTGCACTGGGCTCCCTGGTGGGCAGTGCTGACCTACATGCTCGTCTTCAATATCCTCTTCAAAGGTGAGGTCGCCACAGTCACGATTTTATAGAGCTGTTGTAAACTGCGCTGGCGTGATGTCCAACGAGCGGGTAGTGACAGTTGGATGGTATGGTAGCACAGTTGATAGCACTGTTGCTTCACAGCTCCAGGATCCCAGGTTCGATTCCCGGCTTGGGTCACTGTCTGTGCCGAGTCTGCACATCCTCCCCATGCGTGGGTTTCCTCCCGGCGCTCCGGTTTCCTCTCACAGTCCAAAGATGTGCAGGTTTGGAGGATTGGCCATGCTAAAAAAAATGCCCTCAGTATCCAAAAAGGTTAGGTGGGGTTACTGGGTTACGGGGATAGGGTGGAGCTGTGGGTTTAAGTAGGGTGCTCCTTCAAGGGCCGAATGGCCTGCTTCGACACTGTAAATTCTATGAACTCTGTATTGCAATTTATTAAAATAAGGTTCCTGTCCTTCCTTGGCGGGAACTTTGTTACATCGCAGAGGAGGGTGTGGGAAATTGGGAAACGGGATCTCGCTGGCGTGAATCCCGTTTCCCGACTCAGGTAGGATTTTGGGCCTGAGTCGCCGTTTATGCTGACAGCTAACACGGCTCAAAATCCCTCCACATGTATTATCACCAGCTTCTTGTTACCGCACTTTGTACCCCCCGACCTTACAACATTGGCCAGAAGAAATTCTAAATTAATTCAGAAAAATAAAATAGCGTGTGCTTTCCAAAGGAAGAAAACAAAGGGATATGCATCAACAGTCTTGATTCTTCTTTTCCTCAAACTGCTTTGAAAGTAAAACTAAAGAAAAAAAGTGAATTTCACAGAAAAGAAAACATTCTTCCTTCAAACAATTGTTATGCAGCAGCTTTTCAGTCTGTAAACTTCAATATTTCACTGCAGCCAGAGGTAGGCTCTTAAAGAGACAGAACACGACATACTCACAATCCTTTAAAGCAGTGTTTTTCAAACATTTCCGCCTTGGACCCATTTTTACCAACCGGCCATCCTTCGCAACCAACGCCAGCGAACCTTCACGACCCACACTGTCCAAACTTCACGCCCCACCTTTTTCACTTACCTTTAATGTGACAGGTGAGCCTTCTTGGTCCTTACAATCTCACTTTCTTTGTCATTCAATGTTATATTCTGATAATGATTTCCACTGATGATTTAAGATCTCACTGCATCCTTTGAACAAAATAAACAGGTTGTCCTCGTACTCGCCGTTCTTAGTCTTCAAATGTCTTTGAAGTTTTGAGGGTTTTAATCTTTCATTTGCCAGTGATTCTCTGCATATAACACACATGAACTTTGAATCCTGATTTGCGATGGCACAATTAATAAACCCATACCTCAAGTAACCATCTTTATGCTGCTTTGTTCATGTTTTCAGATTCTTCATGGGTTGTTGTTCTTCTTCAATGGAGGAATCTCTCTCATGCCAAGAACTCATGACGTCAGTGTACGGGGCGTGTGACCTGCTCTCTGCCACTGCCCCAGGCAGGAAGACTCCGGCGATTTCAAACAAATCTGCTCCTGGGTCAGCGCGCTGATGTCAGCAGCAGGCATTCTACCTCGCTGGGCTCCGGGCCTGCGCAATGCTGAGGGGGCACTTGTGCAGAACGGCCATCATTCTGAAAGCCGGTCACACCGTTGGGCTCTTCTTCCCACGTTCAGGAACGTTGATGCATGGCCCCGTGATCAGGAACGGTGACGCATGGCCCCGTGACCCTCTCGACAACGGCCCGCGGGTCGTGACCCTGGGTTTGAAAATTACTGCTTTAATCAACAAATCAGGCCGGCTGGTGGGAGGGTGTTGGGTTGGAGGTGAGCTTGTCCGGTCGGACGTGCGGAGGTGGGGAGGGAACTCTGGTCAGGTTCAGGCAGGGTCCCGTGCAGGTTGTGGGGAGACCTACTGGAGGCTGGGTGACTCAAGGGGGATCAGGGGGCCAGGTGCTCCATGGGACGGGGTAGTCAGGGGTTGGGGGGTGCTCCCGGGAGGCCCATGGGGGGATTATTCAGTTTGGGTCTGTACAGTAGTTCCCCAAAGGCTAGAAGAGGTTTTAATTCTGCAGGGGAAGTTTGCACTTCTGAGCAATCTGTGCAAATGCTTACCTGTGAATTTCCAAGAGGGATATTCCCCAGTGCATCTTTGGGGAACCCCCAAAGTCTGATGATGGGGAGCTCGGAGGTTATGGCAAGGAGGTCACAGGATACTTCAACAAAATACAAAACCGGAAATCTATTTGCACAAACATTTCTTCTCTTTCTTTTGCACATTGCATTTTAACCATACCATGGGCGGCATGGTGACACAGTGGTTAGCACTGCTGCCTCACAGCCCTAGGGGCCTGGATTCAATTCCAACCTTGGGTGATTGTCTGTACGGAGTTTGTACATTCTACCCAGTGTGGTGTTCTTTGCGTTGCTTGATTCAGGATGTTAGGTGCAGTGTTCACACTATTTGTACTTCTGACTCTCTTTAGCCAGCTCCTGCACACACTCTCCCACAAGGCTTATCATCACTGCCTTATATACTTGTAACTGTAGCTCCCTGTGGTGTCTACTCTAGACAATTTATTAACCCTTGCAATTCTTACAGTTATGATAATATCACACCCGTGTCTGCGTGGGTTTCCTCTGGGTGCTCCGGTTTCCTCCCATAGTCCAAAGGTGTGCAGGTTAGGTGAATTGACCATGGTACATTGCCCCTTAGTGTCCAAAGATGTGCAGGTTGGATTACGGGGATAGGGCGGGGTGGATAGGGGAGTGGACATGAGTTGAGTGCTCTTTCGAAGTGTCGGTGCAGACTTGATGGGCCGAATGGCCTCTTTCTACACTGTAGGCATTCTATATTGTCTATGTTTTGCATGGCATGGTCCAGCTTAATTCCTCCTAACCAATCTGTGACTCCTGCCTAAGTTTTACGTGTTCAGTTTCAGTTCTGATGCATATTTGCTGATATGCCATCAGCTGGACAGGCCTTGTCAAGGCAGCTACTAGTGCAGGCCTGAGTCGGTTGTTCTGCCTTGTTCCCCCTCCAGGACAACCCAAGCTCACCTCTGTTTTGAGAGGTAAATTTTTCGCACCAGGTCCATAATGACAAACTCCCCATCAGCATTTCGAGCATAGAACGTACAGTGCAGAAGGAGGCCATTCGACCCATCAAGCCTGCACCAACCCACATTAAGCCTCACTTCCACTCTATCCCCGTAACCCAATAACTCCTCCCAACCTTTTTGGACACTAAGGGCAACTTAGCGGCCAATCCACCTAACCTGCACGTCTTTGGACTGTGGGAGGAAACCAGAGCACCCGGAGGAAACCCACGCAAACACGGGGAGAACGTGCAGACTCCGCACAGACAGTGACCCAGTGGGGAATCGAACCTGCGACCCTGGAATTGTGAAGCCACAGTGCTATCCACTTGTGCTACCGTGCTGCCCGCACGGTATTATGTTCTGACATATTTTATCTTCAAGGCTCCTGCCTGACCCGGGTCTTACTTCTGTAACCTCTAATCTCAGCCCAAACATTCTATCCTTGGGTGGAATTTTCAAGCCATCGGAATCCTCTGTTCCTGCCGATAGCGCGCCCAGACCCATGGGTTCCCTGCGGTGTGGGGTGACAAGCGGCGGGAAGAGCGAATCCCGCCAGCAGTGAACGACGCGCTTCCGAGAAACATGCATCTAGGGGACCAGACAATCGCGCACCTTTACTTTGGGTATCAATGGCACACAAAAACTTGGATATTATTCTGCTAAATATGGTACAGCTTTATTTAATCACTAAGCAATAGTTCATAAGTGGGCTGGGTTCTCCATTTCCCCAGCTGCGTGTTTCTTAATGGCGCGCCATTCGCGGCGGCAGGATTCTGTTCTCCCGCCACTAGTCAATGCGATTTCCCATTGTAACCACCCCATGCCACCAGGAAACCCGGGGGTGCACTGCCGGCGGGAAAAGTGAATTGCAATGGCCAGAGAAACCCGGCCAATATGCATGATAAAGATCGGCTGCTAGTCTCCCTGTGAGCCAGAGTTCCTCTTGGCTTTCAATACACCAATAAGGCCTCCGTGGGAGACTTGTGGATAAGTGACCATGCCAACTTAACCACTGCAGTGGTGTCTTTGTGTACTCTTTCTTTGTACTGTTTATGGCTCATTTAATTGTTATTTTAATTGCAACACTGTCCTTTTCCATGCCTTCTCCAGGTGTCTTCTGCTTAGAGACCCGTTGCAGGAAAATCGAGGCCCACGCTCGAATAAGCATGGCCTTTCAGCTTCACTTGACTGCTATCGATCCCAAAGGGCTGGTGGAGGAAGACACGATTATTAGCTCCAACAAGTAAGTTTCTCACAGTCTGAGGCAAGCACTTTTGTGGAGTTTTTACTCTGTTTTGTCGAACTGACTGATTCGAGCAAGATCCTACCTTGCCCAAATTACCCATCATGCATTCCTACCTGCCCATTTTACACAGTTCTAAAGATGTCTTTGGTCCTTCTTTCACTTCGACGCTCCATGTTACCACCATGAGACAGACTCCACACATAGGGCTAGACCGCAACTGGTCTACATTCATATATATAGAAAAAAGAAGTTTCATGGTTAAACAGTGATTGTACATTAAATAGCTAAATAACACATTGGCATACAATGCGCTACAGATTGCAAAATTCTGCAAATGCCAGCGACAGCCCAATGGAATGAACAGTGTGGCCCCTTTAAGGGATGACCCCTCGCCGTCCACGTGACCAGCTCGGGGCCTTCATACATGAGCGTGCGAATCCCGACCAATGGGGAAAACGCGTGGGGCCCTGGGAGCAGTGTGGACAGTCAAGACCTGTTTCACAGGCCTCTATGCCTGTATATTGTTAACCTTTCCCTTGTTCTCAATAAACCTTTTTTGATTATACCAGGAGCCTCCGCAGTATTGCTCTGGCCATCACAAACAATAAGCGGAGAAATTCAGTGCCAGAGTGAGCATCACTGACAAAGGGTAGCCATCCTCTCTCACTGGCCTCAGGTCATTCTCCAGGATGGTGCTGAGCTTTGCGAGCACCTGCCTCCAAAGCCCCGGCCTACCTGGCCCATCAGAGATGTCCAAGAAGCTGAACCTTGGTCGATAGAGCCGGTGCTGAGGCTAATGACTTCTTCCTTGACAGTACTCTCTGGCCGTGCGCACTGCTGTACACAGCGTCTGCCTGTGGCTGACCTCAGGTTTGCTACTTTCCCCTTTCAAACAGCTGAGTTTGTGGCAAATTCAGTTCTCAATTATTTCACACTGTGCACTCGCTTCCTTTAAGCTGACAAGGTGTAGGCACAGCGTGTGATCCACATGCCACTGGTGAAGAGCATAAAAACTAATCTTGACTGCCTTGCAAGCCTAACGACTTTAATTGTCTTCCCAATTCAAGGATCCTGACTTCACTCCCAACCTGTCACTGGCAAAGCTGGATGGAAGCAGGAACGTGTCGGGATACCAGCCAGATGGCGTTTTCTGTGACTTTCCCAGCCGCCGACCACCCAAACCTGCCTCCTCTGGCCTGGGAAAATTCCCCCCTATCATCTCAGCAATCCACCAATTTGACGGAACAGTGGTCAACACTGCTGTCTCACAGCGCCAGGGACCCGGGTTCGATTCCGGCCTCGGGTGACTGTCTGTGTGAGTTTGCACCTCCTCCCGTGTCTGCGTGTGCAGGTTAGGTCGATCGGCCATGCTAAATTGCCCTTAGTGTTCAAAGGTGTGCAGGTTAGTTGGGTTATGGGGATAGGATGGGGAAATGGTAGAGTGCTCTTTCAAAGGGTCAGTGTGGACTTGATGGGACGAATGGCTTGCTTCTGCACTGTGGGGATTTTGTGATTGTATGATTCTAATGGGAAAGTAACTAGTTTTGGTGTTTTTACAAAAGATACATACATGAAGATGCCAAGTAAGATTTCTCATCAATGAACTGCAACAATAACAGTGTTATTTTGATTCAGATACCAAAATGAAAAATAAACTTGTAGAAAAATGCCGTTTCCAAAATATTGTCAGTCAGAGATACAAAGCTCCCAGTACCATTATAGAAATTACTCGTCAATAGCCCTGACCTGCCTGACATTTCTCTGCTGGTTTAAATGCAGTCAATAAAGCAAATTGGTCAACACTCCTGTTACAAGACAAGACCGAAAAATCATGTCAAGTATTGTCTATTATTCACTGCAACGGTACTGTAGAAGCTGAAGTGCGATCCGACATAGTACATGCCAGTATGCTATTTGACTGCAGAGGGCATCACAACACCTCATTAAAGTCAGTGGGGAAAATAGAAATCACAAACAGACGCAAAAGCAATTAATGGGATAGCACAGTGGTTAGCACTGTTGCTTCACAGTGCCAGGGTCCCAGGTTCGATCCCCGGTTTGGTTCGCTGTCTGTGCGGAGTTTGCACGTTCTCCCTGTGTCTGGCTGGGATTCCTCTGGGTGCTCCAGTTTTCTCCCACAAGTCCCGCAAGATGTGGGGCGGGATTCTTCGGAAACCGGCGGTGCGGGCAGCTCCGGCACGAAGGAGTGGCGTGAATCACTCCAGCGTCGGGCAGCCCCAAAGGTGCAGAATCCTCCGCACCTTCAGGGGCTAGGCCGGCGCTGGAGTGGTTTGTGCCACGCCGGCCGGCGCCACACCAACTGGCACCGAAGGGCCTCCGCCAGCCGGCGCGGGTTGGCGCATGCGCGGGAGCGCCAGCGTGTGCTGGCGTCATCCCAGCGCATGCGCAGGGGGCGTTCATCTCCGCACCAGCCATCGCGGACTGTTACAGCGGCCGGCGCGGAGGAATAGAGTGCCCCCATGGCACAGGCCCACCTGCGGATCGGTGGGCTCCGATCGCGGGCCAGGCCCCCCCGGGGCCAGATCCCCCCGCGCCCCCCCGAGGACCCCGGAGGCCGCCCGCGGAGCCAGGTCCCGCCACTAAGTACCTGTCGTAACATACGCCGGCGAGACTGTCCGAAAACAGGCGGTCACTCGGCCCATCGCGGGCCGGAGAATCGCCAGGTGGACCGCGGGCCAGCGGCCGCCGACCGGCATGGCGCGATTCCCGCCCCCACCAAATCCTCGGCGGGGGGTCGGTGAATCCCGCCCGTGCTCTTAGGTAATTTGGACATTCTGAATTCTCCCTCAGTGTACCCGAACAGGCGCCGGAATGTGGAGACTGGGGGGTTTTCACAGTAACTTCATTACAGTGTTAATGTGAGCCTTCTTGTGACACTAAAGATTATTATTAAGGTTAAAGTTGCCATAGTCCCAGATGACCACAGGCTGCTTTCGCCTTTGAAGGGGCGAGCTGGCTGGTGGTGATTTAACCTAGGGATCACCACACCCCAGACGAGGGGCAAGGGTAAGAAGGCAGGGCCTTCAAGAGTAGGAAACACAAGCTTTTCTTTTTATGTGCTGCGTTTCATATGCCAGGCACACAGATTTGGCGACTGTGGCACCAATGCCACCCCAGATGAGATCCGCCAACGCAGCGCAGCTCAGGAATCAAAGCTGGAACATTCGAGGCTTTCGCGACCCTTGACCATGGCTAACCACTGACTGACCGGCTGAATTCCTAACGGACTCACTTAACTTAAAAGCAAGGTTGAAAGCTGGAAAAGGCTGGCTTTCCAGAATTATTTCTGCAGACTTTGGCCATTTTTGCTGAGAAGGAAATGTGAGAGCAGAGTACAGGAAAAACAGGTGGGAGGATCTAAAATTATTATTGAGACTTGTTCAAACAAAGCTGAGTGTTAACTCAGCCATATCGACCTGATCAAATTGGGATTATCTTGGATTTCTGCTTGACCCTGCTTTTAGGCTTAATTGCCAATACCATTTAAATAGATTTTTTGCAGCATCATAACAATATCACATTACAGCCACAGACCCAGCACAGACGTATTGACACTGGCAATGCATGTTTTCAACATTCTTCAACAAAGGAAAGCTGTGCCACAGTGCTGAACCAATTAGATCAATAAGTTATTGATTTACAATTGCCTCTTGTTTATCTCATACATATTCATTCTTTATTGAACGAGTGCCTGCTGAACAGCAGGTTTAATCAAATGTACTGCCCCTACGATGTCAGAGGTTTTTGTTTGAGAAATAGTAACGGAATTAACTGGAATGCAGAAACGTTATTGAGGATTTAAGTACCCCCAACGACGAAAGCAGAATTATTTCTCGCATGTAACACTGACAGTATCATCATCATAAATAGAGGCTTAATAGCAAAAATACTGTGCATTTTCAAGTTATTTCTTTTTTGTAGAATTTCCATGATCCGAAGAGTAACATTCTTGATGAAATAGAAAATAAATAGTCCCAGGAAACCCGATGGGCCTTCGAAAGCAGACGTTACTAGATAGATACCAGGAGGAAGAACCTTGCATGACTTCAGTGGAGGATGTCATGAAAAGTGCAAAGGATTGTGGGTGGGAATGTCCATTCCCCAACGCCGATTTTGTAATCAGCGATTGGGCGGAGAATCCCTTTTTACCGTGGAATCGGAGGCGGCGCCTGTTTTTGCAGGCTCTGTCCCCTCCAAAACGGCGTCATCAAGGAGCGCGGCGCCTCCTTTGGTACGGCCTCAGGACGTCACCTGAAGGCCCTCCCCCGTTATCGGCCCCGATAGGCAAAGTTCCCGACCGCACAGTTGACTCATGGTCTCAGCGGTTGGGAACCAGGCGTGGCGGCCGCGCATTGTGTCCAGCGCCGCAGGAGCCATGCTGCTGGCCGGGGGGGGGGGGGGGGGGGGGGGCTTCGGCGAAGGCTGGAAGAACTGGTGGGGCGTAGCCAATGGGTGGTGGGTGAAAGTCCAGGGGGGCACCATCTGACAGGCTGGGTCCACGCACGGCCGGCGGTATGTTGTACGGCCCGACTGCTGCAGGCCATCGCCATGCGCATGCGCGGCCATGGACTCGGGAATTCTACAGCCGTTTTTGTCGTGGAGGCCGGGCGTTTTACGTGGCGCAGCTGCTAGCCCCTCACCGGTCGGAGGATCAGTGCTGGGGCGGCACCGATTTTTCCAACGTAAAACACCACGGACACTCCGGACATAGCCTGCAAATTGGAGAATCCAGCCCAGTGTATTTCTTACATACGGGAATTGAATACCAAAGTAAGGAGTTGACCGACATTCGTGTGACTAACAAGATGGCGGCCATTTGAAAGAAGGTTCCTTGTGGATGGGGAGAAAGGAGCCTCGGTCCAGTGATCACTCGTGCTGTACTGGCCCAGTTTGGCTTTGCTGCATCAACTGCAGCTCAGAAGTGATGAGTGCATCTTTCATTTCCTTTACACAGCCCCGTTCCCCGGATCGGCTCTTCGGCTAGCACCGGACCTTTGTCGCTCGGAGATGAGAGTGGCTGGGTTGGAGCCATTGCTGTGCAGCAGGTGATTTTGGGGCCAGAATACGGATGGGTTCAGCCAGTAAAAACTGGGGGGTTTTCCTCAGTCTGGAGCTTTTTAGTGGCGGAGAGATATCAGGATATTAAGGATGGTCGATATCCTGATAGACTGCGACTCTACCTGAGATCGGTGAGGTTTCTAAAAGTCTAGAATTGCCTCATCTCTAAAACGCTATCATTGCCCCCACATATACCATCAATGTGTTGATCTGGAGGACGTTTTGCCAATTTACAATGGCAATGATAGTCACACCACCGATTTCGATGTAGTTTTCGGATGTAGTGCTGGGGAGGGAATGTTGACAAAGACTCTTTTTTTCTATCTTCATCCTTTTTTTTATTATCCTTCACTGTGATATCCATGCTGCACTGCAGTGACACAGGTCATTGTATTGATACATAATTATTTTTTTCCTTTGGTGTGGTTTATACATAGGCAGTTGTACTCACAGCGAATTTCCTGAAGGACAATAAAAAATATTGAACCAAATTGAATTGAACCGATGATTAATCTGGACCAAATGTTTCTTTCGATCAGTATGCTGAGTGCATTGTTGGGCACCACATTATAAAAAGTCATGCTGGACTCATTCGGGAATTGTGCAACAAAACAATTGGGCATTTTTGAAAACAAGAACCGTGGGCGTCATTCTCCGCCGGCGGGAGTCTCCGTTTTGCCGGCGCCCGGGGGTTTCCCGACGGCGTGGGGCTGCCCCACAATGGGAAACCCCATTGACCGGCCGGTGTTACGGAGACTCCCGCCTGACGGTCGGGGCAGAAATGTGGCGGGGCGGGTAGGAGAATTTCGCCCAGAATTTGAACTCAAAGGGCATTGTGAGTGAAATAAGAATGCTAATAATATAATGCATGATAAACAAAGGTTTGCCATAATTTCTCCCATTTTCCGTAAAGTCCACCTCCATTTATCTACTTGGTCCAGGCTGTTGCATTGTCCTTGGCTCATCCTTGGTAGTATTCCTAAGCATTCTGGGATGGATTCTCCGACCCGCCGTGCCACATTTCTATTTCACCCCGTCGGCGGAATGCTCCATTACGCCAGCCGGTCAATGGGGTTTCCCATTGTCGGGAAACCTCCGGGCTGGCGGCAAAACGGAGCATCCCGCCGGCGGAGAATCCAGCCCTCTGTGTCCATTGCAAACCTTTCTCATGAGGAGAGTCACGGTGTAAATTTCTACCAAAGCACAAAATGTCTTCAACTGCAATGAACTTTCACAGCTCGCAGCATGAGGGAGTTCTCACTTGGTATCTAAAAGGTCAATATTTTTCATCAGCTGTTCGTTATAATGAATTGGCCATTCAGGGCATTTTGCACCCCGGCTGATGACTAGACCACTGTCTCCCTGCCCATTCCCGAGCTGTCTGCCATAACATGGTGGGTGAGTAAGGCCTTAGCTAGCCTGCCCACCCACCCTTAGGCCTAGTGAGACCATTATCTGGCCTGTAAAATCCATTGTTTCTGGAACGGTTGTTTGATTGGCACCTGCGAGAGATGATGGTTATTTGAAGAGGGAAGATTACCCAGTCAGTGGGCTGAATGCTAAACATGGCTAGAAAACTGGTAGGGGTGCAGTGTTGGGCACCATTTGGCAGGTGGGAGGACGTGTGAGGCAGGGCAGCTCTGAAGCTTTTTGTGGGATCTGATGGGGTACTCCCATTCCTTCTTGCCTCACAAGGGTAGATATTCTTTTGAAAAATGTTTTCACAAGGCTCACTTTTTTGAGCCTCGTCCTCAAAGAGGAACCGTCCTCTCCCCATTATGTGTTTCATTTGAAGTAATTTTTAATTACCCTCTATTCTTTCATGGGATGTGGGCACTGCAGGCACGGTCATCTCATATTATCTAATTAGGCCCATCCCTAATTACCATCAGAATGAGTGGCCTGCTCAGCCATTTAAGTGTCAGCCACATTGCTGCGGGACTGGAGTCACATGTAGACCAGACCGGGTAAGGACAGCAGATTTCCTTCCCTAAAGGACATTAATGAACCAGGTGAGCTTTTACAACAATCGGCAATGGTTTAATGTTCAACCATTTAATTGGGGAACTAGGATCCCCATAAGCATTACTGTGTGTCTCAAGTTTACTTGTCCAGTGACAACGCCACTATAACACCACCACCACCCCCAAATCATTCACTGTGTTTCCTTATTTTAAAATTCAGTGAATACTACAAGCTAATCTTGTTTGTCACAAGATAGCCAACAGCCACTGCCAAACCCCTGGAGTATATTGGGCTTGATCCTACCCCTGCTTTGTGCCAGGCTCATCTGCCGCTATTCCTGAGAGAATAGCGGGAAGTCCCCTAAATGTGGTTCACGCCGGCGCTGAATTGAGCGCGATGCTCCCAGCCCGCGGCACCTGGCACCAGCTGGTTCACAACCTCGCAGGGCGTGGACCAGCCGAGCATATTTAAACGAGCATTTAAGTGTGCTCAGCCCATTCAAAGCCAAGTCTCCTGGCTCCCAGGATTCTCCACACATACCGAAGTAGCGGGAGCTGGCGAGAATCACTACTGGTCTTCCAAAAGTGGAAACCAGTCGAGATGGCCACACTGGGTGGCTTGGAGGGCAGTCATTCCCCCGGATGGTCGGGGAAATGGCTCGGTAGTGCCCTGGCACTGCCCCCTGGCACTGCCCCCTGGCACCACCAACCTGTTACTGGGAAGGGGAGGGGCCTGGGCCTTAGGCGACCCCATAATGGGGTATCGCTCATTTTTTAGTGGGGGGGGGGGATTCTCCCATGCCCTGATGCCGGTAAGGGTGGGGCCAAGTCATCGTGCATGTAAGGTGCGGTGGGTGACCCAGACATATAGTGATGGGGGGGGGGGGTTGCCCCTCCAGGGTCAAAGGTTGAGTATTGCTCACGGCTGTGCGGGGGTGGGGGGGAGGGTTTGTGATATCCGTGTTGGGGGGAAGGAAGGGGGACCTTCATTTCAACTTTGAGAGGATGTCCCGATCTCTGAGGAGCAAGTCTTGCTGGCATCCCACTCCCAACAGAACATAGCACGGGGGGTTCTGGGGCCGGACGCGCAACAAAGTAGGCCTGGGGAGGGGGTGGGGGAGGAGGCCGGCCCGCCGATCGGTGAGTCCCGATCGCGGGCCAGACCCCATTGGAGGCCCTCCCCCCCCCCTCCCCCTGAAGGAGCGCTTTTCCCCGCCCCACAGGCCGCCCCCCGACCTTTCGCGCAGAGTTCCCGCCGGCAGCTACCAGGTATGAACGGCGCCGACGGGACTCTGCCGTTTCCGCGCAGCCGCTCGCCTCATCAAGGACGGAGAATTGGAGGCCCAGCGCCGACTCTCCGCTCCTCAGAAAATCGCCCGCCAGCGTCGGACCGGCACCGCGGGGAAAAATGGGGCGAATGGCGATTCTCCCATACGGTGCGGCATGGGAGAAATCGCGCCCAGGATTCTCATTGGTTTTCCCACCCGAAATGACACTTAAGTAACTTTTTGGGGAGAATTCCGGCCATTAGCGTCAGATAATCTCAGGAAACCTCTATCCCTCCTTTCCTGAGGAATGGTAAATTGCATGCAACGGCATCAGTCTCCATAAAGGTTAGTGCACAACAAAGCACTCGGAGAGACACCACCTTCCACATACATTAGAAGCAGAGATTTCCTCAAGGCTCTATTTTTTATTTGAGTATTCACTCGCCACCCAAAGTGCTGTGTCAGCAGATAACCTTGAACAGTTGGAACTAGAACATTCTATTATTCCTTCCTTGGAGTTTCCTCAGCAGTCTTATCTTTACATGAGGAGGACCTGGGGACATTGTTCCTGTCAACATTTACCACAGCCTTTTTTCACCAGAGTAGAGGCTGCATTAGTCATTTTAAATTGAATTAGGATGCCGGGTCTCTGGAGCCTCCATTTCTTGGTTTTGTCAGAAAGCCCTTGGCACATTTTGCAGGTCACAAAGTTTTAATGTAAACAGCCACTTCAGCACACAAATTCATCAAAACTTTCTTTGAATCTTTTGCAAAAATGTAATACGATAACATGAATCACACTGATTGCATTGTGGTGATATGCATCAATGTAAACACACAAGGGGTTAATGTAAATACACTACGACTAAGTAAACACTAGAGGGAGCACCAGAGACATCATGACATGCAGACATACAGCAAATGAACACATGGAATAGGACACCACCAATGGGCAGTCAAGACACCCAGAGGTGAGACTACCACAAGGGGGCATTGCACAACCCATATACAAGGACAGAGCACACATGCTCTGTCTCTTTCCACAGGCGACACTTAGAGAGTAGGACGGGGCAGATCAGAAGCATCACACCCACCACGTGGCTTAGAGCAGACTGGTTAGTTAAACTGAGTTACTATAGCAAGATTAGCAGGAGAGTCGAACTTATACAGAACTGTGCTAATGGTTCAATAAATCACATTGAACTTACTTCAAAGTCTGGAGTGTCTTTTGGTTAAAGCTGCATCGAGTTGCAGCCCGTGTTATCCCAGAGTACATAACACAACATGCATCATTGTCATTATTCCCATACATTATGGTAAAAATGTCGCAGAAATCATTCGGCATTTTTTCCTGTCTGAAAAATGGAGGCACTTTTTTTCAGAAGGCACTCCTCCTATGACGGAAGTTTCCAGAGATGTTGATGTCCAGCTGCCATATTGAAATCAGTGCTATTTGCAATATTTAAATCACTGAAGAAATCTTCTGGGAATATAGCAGGGCCATTCAATTATTTAACAGCCTTGTAGAACGTTACGGGTTCATCAAGTCACTGACATTAAGGACTACCAACAAAAGTAGTTTATTCTTGAGCTCCACACTTACTACTTGTGCTCGGGCTGCATTCTCGGGGTAACTACCGCACTCCCGCCACATGACCTCTTTTGTAGCTGCGTCATCTCGTTCTCCCGTGATTGCCGAGTCCGCAATCTTGTTATTGATATTTGTCACAGGTTAGACCATCCTATAACTTCCCAGTGAGTCACAATGGGAAAGCATTCCATTCGCGCAGGCGCAAATCTCTTTATGGCGGGGGACTCTCGCGAGAGGGCCGTAATACGATTGCACCGGCAAGAACGCATTTTGATATTGGCCTCGTCCCCAACCAGTGAGGTAATCTGACTCATGCCCTCGCTGGGCGTGAATCCGATTTGCAAATTTAAATTCTAATTTAAAGATGCGGAATCGACTTTATGCTGCATGCACCCGGCTTCGCTGACAACTACTTAAAGAACTGAAATATCGCAAGTAGCGGTGCATTTTCAGCTGACCAGAAAGCATAGGAAGTGAAGGTGAATAGTTCTAGTAAAATGGAGGGTCCAGTCACCATGCAGCAAGGTTTATGACTGCTGCCCTTTAGGGAATGCTATATGAAACAAAGGATAGGCTGCCACGAGGTGACTCTTAATGGTGCCTCCACAAAAATAAAATGTCAGGTGGGACTTACAATAAATATCCAGAGGATGTGACTGCCCAGGAGGGAGATGGTCAACTTCAGGTTAGCTCGACAAGGATAGTCTGTTTTCCGTGTCGAGTAGGTTTGTCACACCACAAAATCTAACAGCACGGCACATATTCAAAGCAGCAACTTAGCAACTGAATCTTTGATCACGTCTTAAACCGGCTCCACAGAGCAAGTTGTCCAGGCAGCATGGTGGACTGATTGAGAGTGACAGGAAGCCACACCGGGTGATGTATGAGAGCGTAAATGTGGAGGTATAAGAAATGGTGGCAGCAGTGGATTAGGAATCTACCATTTGGCAGTTTGCCTCAGCTGCTGAATATTGGCCTTAAATTTCGCAATATCGTGATTTAAAGGAAAAGTGCAATCAGTGCATAAGGTTTTTATTTAAATCATCATTAGTGTGGTATTCTTTGTGTTGCTTATTTCAGGATGGTTGGCGTGGTTGTTCACAAAGACCACAAAATAGCTTGAACTTAATCAAAGTTATAAATTTATCAACACTACTAATTTGGATTCGACACATACTCCTAAAGAATACACAGTTGATTATTAACATTTAAACTACACTCACCTACAGCTATACTGATATAAACTATGAGCTGCTCTCACTCACACTATTTGTACTTCTGACTCTCTCTAGCTACCTCCTGCACACACTCTCCCACAAGGCTTAGCATCACTGCCTTATACACTTGCAACTGTAGCTCCCTCTAGTGGCTACTCTAGACACTTCATTAACCCTTGCAGTTCTTACAGTTACGATAATACCACAATTAGAAGATGTGCCAATTACGCTGCGCAGTCTGGGTATGAACGTGAATGAAGCCATAAATTTGTATTCATTCATTATAATTTCCTGCCTGCACAGTGTGCATCGCAATTATGGATGCGTTGCTAATTTCACAATGGCTATTTGAGGAAAAGTATCTCATCCAAGAGTGTCCCTTGCTGGAATGAAGAGAAGACAAGAAGAGAAAACTGGCAAAATAAAGAAAATATAACTAATGGCGTGTGAGATAGTGGGCGCGATTCTCCACTCCCACGCCGGTTGGGAGAATCGCCTGGGCCGCCAAGATTTCCGGGGACACCGGTCCGACGCCCTCCCGCGATTCTCCCGAACGGCGGGAACGGGCCAGTCGAGTTTCGCGGGCCGCAGACCGGAGAATCGCCAGAGATACCCAAAATGGCGATTCTCCGGCACCCCCGCTATTCTGAGGCCCGGATGGGCCGAGCGGCCAGGCCAAAACGGCAGGTTCCCCCCGGCGCCGTCCACACCTGGTCGCTGCAGTCGTGGGCGGTGCATGAACGGTGGGGGGTGGCGGCCTGTGGGGGGGCGTGGGGGGATCCTGCACCGGGCTTCACCTTGAATGTGGGGTGGCCCGCGATCGGTGCCCACCGATCGTCGGGTCGTCCTCTCTGAAAGAGGACCTCCTTCCTTCCGCGGCCCCGCAAGATCCGCCCCCCATCTTCTTGCGGGGCGGATTTGGACAGGACGGCAACCGCGCATGCGCGGATGACGTCCGTTATGCGGCGCCGGCCGCGTCATCTATTCGGCGCCGCTTTTACGCGGGCGACAAGGCCTGGCGCGGGTAGATGACATGGCCCCGATACTGGCCCATTGTCAGGGCCTGAATCGGTCGGGACCGGGGCCGTTCCGCGCCGTCGTGAACCTCGACGGCGTTCACGACGGCGCGGCCACTTCGGCGTGGGGGTGGAGAATCCCGTCCAGTATGCCTTGAATTCAGTTCATCATTTAATATACCAACCACTCTAAACAATTATCTACACTGGGACATTCCAGACAAGTACATATGTCTGACATGAAGACAGATCTGTCGGGCTAAGCAATTGGCCATCCTTCACACCACAGCAGACTCTCATCTTTTAAGCTTTGGAGGAGTGATTCATTTGTGGCATCTACTAGTTTAGCTCAATTCATACATCAGGTAATCAGAGTGTGTTTCAATATGTCTGAGCTGTGACTGAACTTTGTGAGGCCTGGGTTGTTCACCATGCTGCTGTAAACCCTGAAAAAAAAATCACATGACTTTGCTTTCATATAACTGGCAGAGTTCGCTGCCCAATGTACTTGCTCAGTGCAATGCCGAACCTTTTTGATGGTTTCGTATGTCTACATGTTTTTAAAATGTTTAATGTTGATATAAATGTAACTTGCTTTCATCTTCACTTTAGAATTGTATTGGATCAAAAACATTAAGTTTAAAATTCTCAAAGTCACATCTGACGTGGGTGATAGCGACTCTGAAGTTGAAGCTAAATTTGTTTCCAAATTTTTCCATCTCTTTCCAGCTCCATATGCGGTCTTTCTTTCAAGATGATCAAGAACATATTATTCATAGAACATCTATTATTACAAAGGGACTTTGATAACATTGGGCTCACTTCATCTAAGCCCTCTCCTTTATACCTTTGAAGAACTATGTGAAATCCTGCCCACTGAAAATGGGTGATTCATATTTCAGCAGAGGGCAGGAATTTCAGTTTAGTGATTGGAGCTCAAAATAAAATATAATAAAAAAATAATCCATCCAACCACTGTTAACCCACTTAAGAACATCAGTAAGTGTGATGTGGGAAATATATATTTTTCTTAATGATAATGAGCATGATAAAATTGGTGCAGATTTTTTTAAAGTCACTTCAGCAACGGAATTGTTTGCGTTTCTAAAGATTATTATTACTATCAAATAAATATTTTCCAGTCTTGAGCATGAAATTGTAGCCTAACGTGTGTATCATCCCACTTTTATCCCAAAAGGCACAGACATTTTATTGTTGCAATATTATGTATTTCGATTCAGTTGAATTCTTTTTTCAATATAAATTTAGAGTACCCAATACATTTTTTCCATTTCAGGGGCAATTTTGGCGTGACCTGTAGCCAGTTAAAATGGCTAACTCCCGATTTAGAATGGCCAACCCCGATTTAAAATGGCAAACGGAAAAGGCTGATGGGAAAATCAGCCAACAGGACTCAAACAAGCAGCTGCAGGTAAAACTGTGTATTCGCTTCTAGGGAGGCCAGACAGAATCGATACCTGCAGCCATCAGCATCACAAAACACCAGCCATCTGAATATTAATTAGCAATCCCCTGGAACAATGTGCAACAAATTAGACACACAAAGCCAACCCAGACTTTTCGGCGCCAGCAGGAGCCTACACAAAAAGAGGTGAATGACCACCCCAAAACCGCCCATCAATCAAGGAATCACTCCAGCATTGGAGAATATCAAACAGGTACAGGGTCCGCTCCGAAAGGCGGGAAGCCCCTGGGGACTATAAAAATAGAGTCCAAGTTCAAATCGACCCTTCTTCACCCTTTCTCATCCTTCCGCACCCTTCGAGACCCTTCTCCTGACCCTCTGTAACAACTGCTCAAATCGTAAGTCTTACTTCAATGCTCGCTACGAGATAGGCGTTCCTAGCTATCGACCTGTACCAGCTTCGAATCCCATAGGCTCAGAACCCATATGAAAGGCCATTCGTTTCCCTGACCTGGTGGGCCATTCCCAAAGTTAAGTATTGGCCTGTTAGTTGTAGGAAGTAGCTTAGAAGTAGAATTAATGTATAAGTATTGATTACTGTATATAATAAATGTGCGTTGATTTAACTCTTACTAAGCGGTGTGTTGGATTATTGATCATTACTCGGACTTAAACTACGTGGCGGTATCAGAAAGATACCTGCTGACTCAAGAGCAAAGGTGATAGAACAAGAGCAATTAAACTAAGGCTAAAATGAGCAACAGACCCATCCACCTATCCAGCACATCTTTGGGTTGTGGGGGCGAAACCCACGCAAACATGGGGAGAATGTGCAAACTCCACACGGACAGTGACCCCGAGCTGGGATCGAACCTGGGACCTCGGTGCCGTGATGCTGCAGTGCTAACCACTGCACCGCCGTGCTGCCACTCAATTCAGTTAAATGACAGGCGTCTGCGAGTTTTTCAAAATAGGAAAATAGATAATGAAGCCAATCATAGAATCCCTACAGTGTAGAGGGAGGCCATTTGGCCCATCAAGTCTGCACCGGCGCTTCGAAGGACCACCCTAACTAGGCCCAATCCCTCGCCCTATTCATGAAACCCCACACAAAGGGACAATTTAACATGGCCTATCCACCTAACTTGCAGATATTTGGACTGTGGGAGAACACCGGACAACCCGAAGGAAACCCACGCAGACACGGGGAGAATGTGCAAACTAATTTGCGACACACGGAACGCCTCGCAGATCTAACGATTTGCAGCAATCTGGATCTCGACCTCGCAGGGTATGGGAGGGGGGGGGAGGTTCCAATTGTGGTTGAAAGGGATCTAGAATGGTTAAAGGAGTTGATGGTGTTTGGCAGGGGAGCAGAGTAGTCTTTTGAGCTCAGAGGAAGCACTGCTGCTCCTTCTGGCCCACAAGCAGTGCGATAAAGGTGGGTTGGATCTGCGCACGGTCGGCGCCATTTTGTGCGGCCCGACCACTGCAGGTCGTCAGCCATGCACATGCGCAGCCTGAGACCCGGCGTGGGAGGCGGTGGTTTAGCTCGGCACTGGTGCTAGCCTCTCAGCGGTCCCGGAATCGGTGAGGGCTTCACGTTGGTTTCTTGGTCGTAAAAGTCCGCACATGCTCCGTTGGCGCGGGCACTTTGCTGCAGAAACGGAGAATCCAGCCCCCTATTTTTGGGAGCTAAAGTGCAATCCATAGTTTTGATTTGGAAAAGGCAAACAATAGCGGCAACAGAAGAAAGATAACAAACTGAAAATAGAATGATGAAGAAAATAAATCAGATGCAACACTATCTGACTAAATCAGCAATATTTTTGATTAACTGGCTTTTAAAAAAAAATCAATTTTGTTGTTTATTTCTTGTTCTGACTAGGGAAATATTTTTAAACTATCCCCTTTCATTTCAAAACAGATAGCGAACAAATACTCATCTATTTTCTTTTAAATCAGAATAACACTTTTCTACTAAATGCTCCTGCCTTGAATATCCTGGAAGTTGTTAGCAATGTTATTGTACAAATGTTCAGCTCACTCCTACCCTCTGTTTCAGCGGAATCAAAAAGAGAAGGTGATACTAATGGGATTTATTGTAATACCACAGGAGTGAGCGACTTAACTGGGTTATTGTGAATGACGTGGATTGAACACTCACTCTCTGCCTTAGAAACAATCCCTGGTGATGATTTTCTTTTCATCTTTCTTTAAAGGAGCATCATCAAGGGGGACAGCCATGCTTGCTGACAGCAGTAAAGGTTACCAAGGACTGGGGGTGAATATCCATTTTTAATAAATTTTATATCGTCGATTAAAAGGAACGACATATGTGTTGTTTCCCCCAGTCGAAGATCAATATAGGTAAATGTAACAGGAAAATAGGATAACATATCCACAACCTAAGCTTTAAACTAGAGGCACGGTGGCACAGTGGTTAGCACTGCTGCCTCACAGCTCCAGAGACCCGGGTTCAATTCCAGCCTCAGACGACTGTTTGTGTGGATGTTGTACCCTCAATAACGACGCTTAGAGAGTAAAATGGTAAAGAAGGCTTTAATAAGCTAAGAGCTAGTCTGGTGTCGAGACGGGTGCTAACTGGGTGCCGCCCACAAGGCGGCCCCTTATATACGGCTCCCAGGTGGGTGGAGCCAGAGGTGGAGTCCCCCACGGTTCCAAGCCTGGTCGTAAAGGGGAGATCACCTTACATGATGATAAGGGTAAAGTAATACAGTAACCATTCATCACATTCACCCCCTGTTTAAAAAATGACCGGCAGGGGTGAAGTGCCATTATAAGTCCATTCGTTTTGGCAGCCTGATCGTCCTCATTGACCTCCTCAGCTCGGGTGGTGGTGCGGCGGACATGGACATCTTAGTTGTGGGTACGTCCGGGAGCACGGTGGTCGGAGCCTTGGTCCGGGTCGAGGTAGGGAATCGGGGCACAGGGGAATTAGCTGAGGCTGGGGGTAGCGGTGCTGGCGCCAGCGGGGTGTGTAGTGGAGGGGGGCTAGGGGGTGCGCGCGGTCGGTGCCCACTGACAGTGAGTGGGACCGGAGGGTGGGGGTTGCTGGATCCCGTAGGGGAGCTGTGAGGGAAGGGGTGTCTGTAGTGGGAGAACCAGCGGGTGCCAGATCCCGGAGGGAAACCGTATCTTGCCTGACGTAGGCGTATCTGGGGTTCGCGTGTAGTAATCGGACCCTCTCGACCAGGGGGTCCGTTTTATGGCTCGTCTCGTGTCTCTGGAGAAGAACAGGTCCCGGAGCCGTCAGCCAAGGTGGAAGCGGGACCCCGGAGGTAAACTTCCTGGAGAAGACAAAAAATCGGTTGTGAGGGGTCTCATTTGTGGCCGTGCAGAGGATCGACCTAATGGAGTGGAGGGCGTCGGGTAGGACCTCCTGCCAGCGGGTGGCTGGGAGACTTTCTGACCGTAGGGCCAGAAGGATAGCCTTCCAAACTGTCACGTTCGCCCTCTCCACCTGCCCGTTTCCCCGCGGGTTATAACTGGTCGTTCTGCTCGAGGCGACGCCTTTGCTGAGCAGATACCGACGCAGTTCATTGCTCATGAACGATGTACTCCGGTCGCTGTGGATATAAGCGGGGAAACCAAACAGGATGAAGATGCTGTGCAGTGCCTTTATCACAGTGGCTGAGGTCATGTCGGGGCAGGGGATGGCGAATGGGAAGCGGGAGAACTCATCGTGGACGGTGAGGAAATAGGCATTGCGGTTGGTGGATGGGAAGGGGCCCTTGAAGTCCACACTTAGTCGCTCAAAGGGCCCCGAGGCCTTCACGAGACGAGCCTTGTCTGGCCGGTAGAAGTGCGGTTTGCACTCCGCGCAGATCTGGCAAGCCCTGGTCCATGCCTTGACCTCCTTGGTTGAGTAAGGTAGATTGCGGGACTTGATAAAGTGGATGAGCCGGGTAACCCCCGGGTGACAGAGGTCATTGTGGATGGCTTGCAGGCGGTCCTCCTGCGCATTGCCACATGGGCCTCGGGACAGGACATCTGGGGGCTCGTTGACGACACTTGATATCATACGTGTAGGTGGAGAGTTCGATCCTCTACCTCAAAATTTTATCGTTTTTATTTTGCCCCGTTGTGCGTTATCGAGCATAAAGGCTTCCGACCATTGGTCGGTGACGAGGGTGAACCTCCTACCGGCTAGGTAGTGCCTCCAGTGCCGCACAGCCTCCACAATGGCTTGTGCCTCCTTCTCGACTGCAGAGTGCCGAATTTCGGAGGCGGTGTGGGTCCGGGAGAAGAACGCTACTGGTCTGCCTGCCTGGTTGAGGGTAGCAACCAGGGTGATGTCTGACGCATCGCTCTCTACCTGGAAGGGGATAGTTTCGTCCACCGCATGCATTGCGGCCTTGATGATGTCGGCCTTGATGCGGCTGAAGGCCAATCGGGCCTCAGCCGACAGGGGAAATATCACGGTCTTTATGAGTGGGCGGGCTTTGTCCGCATATTTGGGGAGCCACTGGGCGTAATAGGAGAAAAGCCCCAAGCACCGTTTGAGGGCCTTGAGGCTGCGGGGGAGGGGAAGTTCCTTAAGGAGGCACATGCGGTCGGAGTCGGGACCTAGGACCCCGTTTTCCACGACATAGCTGAGGATGGCTAGCCGGGTTGTGTGGAAAACGCATTTTTCCTTGTTATAAGTCAGGTTGAGGGCTCGGGCGGTCTGGAGGAACTTTGAGGTTCGCGTCATGGTCCTGCTGATCATGGCCACAGATGGTGACGTTGTCCAAGTACGGGTATGTAGCCCGCAAATCATACTGGTCCACCATTTGGTCCATCGCCCTTTGGAAGACGGAGACCCCATTTGTGACGCCGAAGGAAATGGAAGAGCTGGCCGGCTGCTTTGAAGGCAGTATAGGGGCGGTCTTTCGGTCGGATGGGGAGCTGGTGTGAGGCAGATTTGAGATCGATCGTGGAAAATACCCGGTATTGGGCGATCCGATTTACCATTTCTGCTATGCGAGGAAGGGGGTACGCAACGAGCTGCGTGAAGCGGTTTATGGTCTGGCTACAATCCACGACCATCCGTTTCTTTTCCCCGGACCGGACTACCACCACTTGTGCTCCCCAGGGCCTGTTGCTAGCCTCGATGACCCCGTCTACCAGTAAACGGTGGACCTCTGACTTGATAAACGTCATGTCTTGGGCACTGTAGTGCCGGCTCCTGGTGCCGACGGGCTTACAGTCGGTAGTGAGGTTCGCGAATAGAGAGGGCGTGCAACTTTCAGTGTCGCAAGGCTGCATACCATGAGTGGGGGGCAAGGGTCCGCTGAACTTCAGTGTCAGGCTTCAGTGGCTGTACTGGAAATCCAGTCCGAGCAGCAGGGGGGCGCAGAGGTGAGGAAGGATATACAGTTTGAAACGGGTGTATTCGGCGCCCTGGATCGAGAGATCCGCAATGCAATATCCCTTGACTTGGACCGAGTGGGACCCGGATGCAAGGTCTATGGTTTGGGACACGGGATGGGTGCACAAGGAGCAGCACCTTACCGTCTCAGGATGAATAAAGCTCTCCATGCTCCCGGAGTCGAAAAGGCATGGAGTGTCGCGCCCGTTGACATGGACTTTCATCATAGAGTTCTGCAGATGTTTTGGCCGCGTCTGGTTGAGGGTGATTGCTCCCAGTTGCGGGTAGTCCGAGTCCTCAGCCGTGTCGGATTCGTAAAATGGCCGTCGCCCCCACGTGTCGGGTCGATAAGGTGGCCGCCGCCAAGATGGCCGCCCCATGATTCGCACGAGGCAGATGATGCGTCAGAAGGGGGCGTGTCGGGACCATGCGCAGCCGCATTGTGAGGCCTGCGGGCCTGTGAGCCTAATTTTCGGGCCTGCTGTTCTTTGTGTTTCTGGGCCTTGGGCCTGGCCAGGCAGACCCTCGCAAAATGCCCCTGTTTCCCGCAGTCGCTGCAGATGGCTGAGTGGGATGGGCAGCGTGGGCGTGGATGCTGGCCCTACCCAAAGATGTAGCACGGTGTGCCTCCGGTCTGGGTGGGTCACCGCGTGGCGCCGGCAGGCCCGTAACGTGGCCGAGTCTGGGGAAGTCCGTGCAGGGCTCACAGGGTCCGTGGGGTACGTGCCCAAATTATGTCGGGCCACTTCCAGCGAGGAGGCGAGCGTTAGCGTGTCCTGGAGGTCTTTTGCCCCGTTTTCGAGTAGCCGCTGCCGGATGTAGGTCGAGCGGATGCCGGACACGAAAGCATCTCTGTTGTGCAGGTTCATATGGATTTCCCCTGGAACATCCTGATGGTCACAGTCCCTGGCGAGCGCGGTGTGTTTTTCTGCAAATTTGTCTAGCGATTCCCCCGAGTGCTGCCGGCAGGAAGAGGGCAGATGCAGGGCATGTACCTCGTTGATGGGGTTTGACAAACCGCTTGGGTAGTAACTCCACCGCCTCTTCGTAGGTAGTCGCCTTTTCGAGCGTGGCGATTCTGTGAATCACCCGGGCGTGGAGTAGGCGCAGCTTGCGTGGCCCCAGGATGGGAGTCTCTGAGGAGTCCAGGCAGGCCTCGGAGCATCGGAGCCAGTCTTTAAAAATTTCCTTTGATTCCGGTGTCCATGCTTCCAGATTGAGCTTCTCTGGTTTTAGGCCTCCGTCCATCCTGATGTAGTTTAGCTTATTAAATTGTTGTACCCTCAATAACGATGTTTAGAGAGTAAAACGGTAAAGAAGGCTTTAATAAGCTAAGAACTAGCCTGGTGTCGAGACGGGTGCTTACTGGGTGCCGCCCACAAGGCGGCCCCTTAGATACGGCTCCCAGGTGGGCGGAGCCGGAAGCGGAGTCCCCCAGGGTTCCAAGCCAGGTCTTAAAGGGGACATCACCTTATATGATGATAAGGGTACAGTAATACAGTAACCGTTCATCACAGTGGAGATTGCACATTCTCCCCGTGTCTGGGTTTCCTCCGGGTGCTCTGATTTCCTCCCACAGTCGAAAGATGTGCAGGTTAGGTGGATTGGCCATGCTAAATTGCCCGAGTGTCAAAAATGTCAGGTGAGATTACTGGGTTACGGGGTAGGGTGGAGGTGTGGGATTAAGTAGTGGTGCTCTTTCCAAGGGCCGGTGCAGACTCGATGGGCTGAATGGCCTCCTTCTGCACTGTAAATTCTAGGATTTATGATAATATGATCAGCAGTCGACACCTACAGATATTTCCTTAAAATATTTGATGAAATGTGTCAAATTTTACACAGATCAAATAATGGATATAATTACTCACTCCTTTTACCATCAACATCCTGGGGGCTACCATTGAACAGTAACTGAAATGGACCTGCCATATAAATACCTGTGGCGACAAGAATGGGTGAGAGGCTGGGAATTCTGCAGTGAGTAACTCATCTCCTGACTCCCCAAAGACTGTTCACCATCTACAAGACACAAGTCAGAGTGTGATGGAATACTCTCCACTTTCCTGGTTGAGTAGAACAACACTCAAGAAGCTCGACACCATCCAGAATGAAACAGCTTGCTTGATTAGCGCCCCATCCACCAGCTTCAACATTCACCCTTTCCACTGAAGCACAATGGCAGCAGGATGCACCATCTACAAGATGCACTGCAGCAACTCACCAGGGCTCCTTCGACCACACTCCCCAAACCCATAGCCTCCACCATGAAGAAGGACAAAAGCTAGCGATGCCCGGGAATATCACCACATGCAAGTTTCCTTCCGAGCCACATACCATCCTGTCCTGTAATTATATCGCCATGCCCTCACTACTTTTGAGTCAAACTCCTATGGCGCGATTTAACGGAAATTAAATAGAGTCCCTTGGTGAGCGCGTTTAGCCGGGTGTTTCCCGGTGCTGAGAGCGCCGAGAGCGACCCTGTTATAAAACAAAATCCTGCTTCATTTCGAGGCCCCACTCAGTCCCATTTCCAGCACTAACGAGTTCCGTTCGCCAGTGCAGGAAGGAAAATGGCATCCTGCCCCCCCCCCCCCCCACTGTGGCCTCCTAACACCCTCATGACCCGACTCACCTATAAGAGGGTCATCAAGCCCCCCCCCCCGGCTGCACCCCACATCACAAGGGCAGGGCATGCCTGGGCCCAATCCCCGGCGCAGGCAAAATGCGAACCGGGCACCTTGGCACTGCCAGTCTGCCACTCTGGCAGTGCCCCTGCCGGGCTTGCCATGCCACCTGGGCATCCAGATTAGATCCCGCGCCTTGGGTAGCTCCGGTGAGAGCATATTCAAGTGAGCCTGAATGCACACTTGAATTTGCAAATCTGGGTTCTGCCCATTGTGGGCAGGGTCCAGATCGTGACATCTGGCGAGATCCCATTAGATCTCCCGAGGCACGACGAGCCGGGTAAATTCCGTGAGAAGCTACTCACGAGATTTACCGGCCGCATCGCGTCCTGAGTGCGGCGCAGCTGTTAGGTCGCGCCCCTGAATCCCATTGTGAATGTTAATCCAACCCAAGCAGTTTCAGAAGACAGGTCACCACCACAATCTCAACAGCATTTGTGATGCCCACACCTCACAACTGAATTTTATAAAAACTACATCTTGCATTTATATAATGCGTCACAAAGCTGTGAATAAAATGGATGAAGAATTTTCTCTTGCAATGATCACCTGGTTCACTTACGCCAATGATCAAAACTGAATGGACTGCAGAACTGAGAATGTGTAGCTCAGAGCTAAATTAACATGGTCACATTATGAATTAAGTGCTTTTGAAAGGCAGGCCGCTCATTTAATGATTTGGTTGCTATACATCAATAACAATATTGATCTCCCTCCCACAAAAATAAACACAGGGGAACCAAAACCATGTTGACTTTCTGAGCATGTTTCATTATCTCACTGAATTAAATGATCAAAATGGTAAAATATCAAGTTAAATATCTCAGCATAATCACAAAGAGTAATTTATCACTGAAAGCTGTACTTATACCATCAAAGCAATATATCTCTGACTGCATAAATATGATTATATCCATTTTACCCCAACTCATTCAGGTAATTCTGAAGTGATCATGAGGTTTCAGGTTATGCTGGACATTCAGAACAGATTTATTTTCCATTGTAATTTTATGGTCAAATAAGTCTGTGATATCTGGACCAAATGGAGGGGTTGTAACTTTTTGTATTGCATTGTGGCGTTTAGACCAAAGTCAGTGTATTTAATGATACGCACAAATTAAAATAAAGTACCAAGGGAAATGCCTGCTCATCTTCGCATTATTCGAGCATATTGTTTTACAAAGTAAAGCACAGTGCTTATTTCTAAGGTAATAATAATAATCACTTATTGTCATAAGTAGGCTTCAATGAAGTTACTGAGAAAAGCCCCTAGTCGCCACATTCTGGCACCTGTTCGGGGAGGCCGGTACGGGAATTGAACCCGTGCAGCTGGCATTGTTCTCCATTACAAGCCAGCTGTTTTAGCCCAGTGGGTGGGAGACATGTTCAGAGTGTTGTCATGCTACAGATAGAGGTTACCAGACAAGTACTTATTGGCGGTGACAAATGATTGACGGGTTTGAGCCAGGTTTCTGGCCTGACACGACTCTCTGTCCAAGAAAACCATAATACTTTTTAGGTTAGGTTTAAAATGAGCTTCTCTGTCAGTTCAGCAAATTAATCCCATGAAGAGCTGAGACGGACAGAGCAGAAAGGGTCCTGGCTTTGACATCCAGCTATGCTGACCAAGCTGATCTGAATCAGTAAAAGCATCACAGTTAGCACAGCAGCCGCCACAACCAACCCCAGCCAAAGTGCCAACAGCTTTGAGGAGGGAAAGGGAAAATTAGCAAGTCAAAATGAAATGCAATATTAACCAACCTGTTGCAGGTCCGTCTCTGCTATCGTTACAAAGGTTAAACGTGAACTTTCCAAATCTCCTGGGGTGTTCCAATCGAGTGTTAGGGAATATTTCAAAGTCAAAGGTCTTTGGGATGCCAGGATTGCTCCTGCTTGTGTTTTGCAGGGTTGACTGTCATTTATTTTTCAATTGTTCAGTGTTTGGTTGTGTGTGTGTCTGCTGACCACTCACTATGTCTTTCTTCAGTCCTGTGGGGGCCTGGTTGCAGAGATATTGGAATCAGCTGTGAGCTGGAAGCTGGAGACATTTTAAAACCATTTCAACACTGCACTTGCATATCTCGGAGCCATAAAACACAATAATGATGCTGTCAGATGTTTAAGTTCAGTGGGAAGGCTCCGATTTAGGATGGAACAGGATGGGACAATTGGCGATGTGGCACAACATCCACCCCTCTGCTGCAGCCAGAAAATCATTGTAAGTACTGAATCCTGGGGTTCCCTTTCAGTTGCCAACATTGAGTTGACCTGCATTGCTACCCACCTCCAATGATTCAACGACCATTTGGAATCTTCACCACAAGGCTCTGCATAGTTTCGAGCAGCCATGGTTTTCGTTCACTCCAACATCGAGTCAAATACCTTTATCTGTACCCATGACCGGCATCCACCCCCATAATGACTGACCAACAACCCCCCAATATGGGAATGGCATATTTGACCTGCCCACAGTGATCCTTCACCCCTCTCCCATCACCCTCTGTACCATGCAAGTAAATGAGTGAATGTTAACAACCGCTGCCTCCACAAGGAAGATGCAAACTCCCCACCGCACAGAGAGTAGATCTGCCACTCTCTTTCTGCTGACCCCCAGAACACTGTTCTCCTGCTGTTCCATTTTCAACAATCCTCAGAAACCATTCACCTGACAACACCAAACTCTCACCCACCCAACCAAGTTGTTGCCACTGCCCCTTTTAATCCAACCCGCCACCTCGTATCGACAATTCCCTTGGTATGCCCTGCAGGACTCATCAAGTAACATCAGAGGACCGTTCCTCTTCATTCCGCTCCTCCCCATCTAATCCCCCTCTCCAACACAGATCAATGCCACCCGACAGTGCCTCCTGTAGCTGTCCACTTACAGCTAGAGGATCCACCCGATTGATGCTCCATAGACGCACCACAGCACCTGGTCTCCTTGGGTCCACCCTTGCTGGAGGCCTCAATCCTGATCTCGGCCTGAGGCACTGTGATGTTCTAGACGGTACCACCACTCTTCCAGAGAAAAACATAGCAGAAATGTTGTTCCCTTAAACTTTCCTCCATTGGCTTTAAAGATATTGAACTGCTATGAAACCAACCTTGTATGAAGCATATGTTACCTGTGTGATTCAGTTAATTTTACACTTGAATTATGCTACTTCTTGAGCACTGAACCAAAACTGATCAAAACGTTTACACACCTCAGTCCCATCTGAGAATCCATTTCTCACACTTTACATCTCTTTGTTTACACTTCTTGCAAGTGAGGCAAGTGCAGATCTTCAGGAGGAGACAGCGAACTGGGTTGGATATCGAGTGGAGCTCCCCAGTGACAGCCACATTGCCAGATATTGGTAATGCACATCCGCATGGCCAACAGTGAAGAAGGCCTTCTCAGCGATGATTTGCGACGAATGTTTGAGCCTCCAGGCACACTGGTGCTCGTGCATGGTGAGGTAACTAATCCTCTCTCTGTCTGTTGACCCTGTGTTGGGGATTTGCCTTTGAGCATTGGAATTCCTCAGTGCAGGAAGAGATCGGACGCCATTTTTAAATGCTGTCCCGATCTCCTGACCCCCCCCCCCCCACCCCCCACCCCCGCCCCCCGCCCCCCCGATACAACCCTTGAATCCCACAAAGTCCAAACTCACCTATAAGGGGGTCCTAAAGCTCCCCAGCATGCCACCTCACAAAGGCAGGGCATTCCCAATCCCCAGCAGTGCCCCTTCCAGCTGGCAGTGCTACTTGGGAACCTTTGCAGTGCCAAGCTGGCACCCAAGTGGCACTGCCAGGGTGCCAGTGCCAAAGTTCCCAGGTGACACCAGCAGTGCCAGCGTGGCACCCTGCCCAGAGGGCAACCATTTGGGAGCCTCCAATCTCCTGGGGAAACCCCCCATAAATGCCTTCCATCTCATTCCCATTTGTGGGGAACAGCGCACACCCAAGGTCTTTCAGGCAAAGGGGTTGGATCCCTACGCCACAGGTAGATTAGGGGAATGCATATTAGAGTGAGACTAGTTGTCTCACTCTAATATGCAGATTTGCAAAATATTGACCCTGCCCACAATGGGCAGGATTCAGATTACAAAGTCTCGCAAGATCTCATGAGGCTTGGCAAGGCGGGTAGGTCCTGTAGATGCAGAAATCTACTGGCATCCACCGGCTGCGCCACCATTCAGGCATAACACGGCCGGTAGAACGTGCCCAGTCTCAAGAAATATATAAATATCAACGCAGAAGTGAACACTGTATGCAAAACCGCAAGGAAGTGCAATCGGCAAAGATCTCAAGCCTCTCGCTCGAAGTGGGAGTCCGATCCCTGCTTGTGTCTGACCAGTGCGATTGGGTGGTGAAGGCTCCACAGGTCCACTAAATGTTATGAGAAAAGTATCAAAAGTCTAATCCATGCTTATGAAGGAGAGGCTGGTTTAGCCCAGTGGCCTACGACAGCTGGCTTGTAATGCAGAACAAGACCAGCAACGCAGGTTCAATTCTAGTACCAGCCTTCCCGAACAGGCACCGGAATATGACGACGAGGGGCTTTTCACAGTAACTTCATTGAAGCCTACTTGTGACAATAAGCGATTATTATTATTATAGTGGTAGTACAGGAAGGTAAAATCATTTGTGTGGTATTGATACAGTGTATGATAGAACCTATCTTGTCGTAGTGATAAACATTGGCGTTTTTATATTGTGTTTAATAAAGAAGTAATTTGATTCTAAGTTAAAGGTTTTGTGCTTACTAATTAACTGGAGCAGGCATTGTCAAAGTCAGGGGCGTGAGTCACGGGTGGGTGTTGGGAGGGTCGCGGAGCCGTCCGTCGCGGCGCTCCCGTTCGTGCAAATCCACACACAACAGTCGCCTTTTAATAATGCCAGCTGCAAGCGGCCTTCAAATGGCCACGAACATATAAAAAAAATGTGGCCGCACTGCGCATGCGTGCCTGCTGATCGGTGCGCAGCCTTTTTTTTTTACAAATTCGAGGGAGTTTTTATTTGATAAAATTTTACAGGAAAAAAATGCAGAAATGTTTTCGTCCTCTAGAAATTGGAAGTTCACCACATTTCATCTAAACATCACAAGGTAAGAGAAAATGGTGAGTCGCGCAGGTCAACCGGCGGGGGCTGGAAAGGTCGGCCGGCGTGGGTCGCAAAGGTCGGCCGGCGTAGGTCGCGAAGGTCGGCCGGGTTGGGTCCCGAAGGTTGGCAAAAATGGGTCCCCGGAAAAAAAGTTTGAAAAACACTGAACTGGAGTGTCCCGGTCTTCAGTCAGTTTCATTGAACAAGTGTTCCCTATTGTGCAATTGCCTCATTCAGCGTGTTGAATTCCATACTGTTCAGTTAAAGGCAGACTGCTGAGTAAAATCGTAATTCATTGAATACTTTTGAATTTTCTTTGCATTCTTGTTTTATTCCATATATTTTTTCATATAGTCTGATGAATATTTTAGTTCTTTACTTGGGGTCTCCCTGCTTTCCTGCAAACCTAACCAGTTTTACCTGGGTGGCACACGATGTCACTTTGCATAGCTTTGCGGCCTGTGTGCACCCTAAATCATCTCTCCCCTTGGCATTTAAAATTGTGCCACTAGCTCCATTGTTTTTGAAGATTTAGGTGAACGTCCGACAAGGTCAGGTGTGTGCAGGATCGGAAGGAACTAATTGCGATTTATTTCTTCTGTTTCCTGTCTGGCACCTAATCAGATTGACAGCTTAGCTTGCTGTCAGGTGGGAGAAAAACACTGCATCAGGAGCAGATCACCCGCTGCAAATCGAGTGTTGGTTGTCGGGTGGTGCGGGGGACAGAACCGACGGTCGTAAGGAAGTCTGGAAGTTAGGATATTGGGGGGAGGGTGGCAGTTGATCTGAGAAGGAGGCTACTGAGAGGCTGGGGTTGGCAGCTGGGAGGCCAGAATCTTCCTTGAATGGCCAACGGGAGCACCCTGCTCCTCCTGGCCCATAAGCAGTGCTATAAAATCACCTGCCTTCTGCGAATAGTAACTCCAGCTTTTCTTTCACTGCTGGGTTTCTTGAGCTATGATAAATCTGACTGGTGATGTGTTGGGTAGGCTGGGTCGATGTGGACTGCACTTGATGCAGTGTAGCGAGAGACAGACCTCCAACACTTGATAAGATGCAACACGATTTTATTTAACATCTAAACTATTATACATGTTCAACTGTGGGTTGACACTAATCTGACTTGACTGGAGACCTGATACTAGCCTAACCAGACTTACTAGCTACCACATGGTGTTTGCACAGGCCAGTTTACTAACTCTGACTGTCCCAGAGGCTGGGTCCCGAGAGAGCGGGAAAACTGGTGCCCTCTGGCTTTATAGTGGCCGTGTCCTGCCTGGTGATTGGCTGCACTGTTCTGTGTGCTTACTGGTCATCCTGTGTGTCAAACACTGCCTGTCTACACTCCATTATATACATAGATGTATGTTATGACAACTGGCAGCAGTTAAAATTAACTCAGGCTCCCAATTGCTTTGTGGAAGCTTGATTTAAATATGTTAATGTATGCCCCGCTCATCAAAATGCTACCTAGCGCCTTCAAAAAAATGCAGCAAATGTGTTGGGGTCACATTTCACCGTTTAAGTGTTTAACAACCTCTCCCATCGCGCCCTAACCTCCTCTCACCACAAGTGATTATGGGGTGGCTGTCTTAGAATAGAGACCAATGCTCTAATAAAGAAAGAAATATGAGTAATGAAGGGAGAAATGAAAAAGAATGTGGTGTTGGACGAAACCTAATGACTCAATATGAGCTGTCAATATCAAGCACAGCCTTCCATGCATGACAAGCTTACTAGTATTTAATGGGCTCTAACAAATGTTTAATAGAAAAAAACAGTCTGATCAGTAATAATTGCATCCGGCTTGAGTCTCAAACACATTCTCAAAGGATCAAGGTCAAAGCTGAGGAGTTGACACAGCTATGAAGAAACTGACTTCACAATTGCAATTTGATAAACAAAATGATCCCCACAGAAGCAAGATGACTAAAGGGCTGTCACAGGTGTTACAACCCACTGGGTTAGTGCATATTCAATTCCAGCCCTGCTTGACCCAAAATCGCATCACAATTGAAATTAGTAAACATTTCTTAGAAAAATACCCAAAGTCTTTGGCATTTAGCTGCCCAATAATTACAGTCATTTACAGGTTTGTAAATTTAAACACAATTAAGTTTATTATTGATAACAATAACTAAATATGCAGAAAATACAACAGGTTAACTATCATTCAATTTCTAACCTCTCCCATTTAAACTCATTCCACACACAAGACAGACAAACACAGAGGGGAGAAGAGGGGTGTAAAATATTAAGTAAAAGGGATCAAAGTATTTGTTTCAGATGGTTGTCTCATCGCACATAGTCCTTCTTTTCAATCTTGTCTTTTAGTCCGAGGTCTTCACTGGAGATTCATGCAGATTCTGTGTACAGCTTCTTCCTCCAATCTAGGCTTTCAGTTTGAATCTTCTGCTTTCAATCTGTAATGATTTTCACTGCAGATTCATTCAGGTCCCTGCAGTTTCAGAACTACAGCAGCTCGGCATCTTTTCTGGACCAAAGTAAGAGAGAAAGAGAGAGCTGGTCCTTTCCTCTGAGTGTCCAGGTCTCCAACTTGACTTTCTCCTGGCTCTCTTAAAATGATTGTGCTCAGCCAGGACCAAATCACTGCCTGTTACCGTGCAGAATACAACATTTTTGGCCAATTCATTGACCGCCAGCCAACCAATTGAACCGGGTCCCACCAATCTCTCAGGTGCCAAAAAGCCTGAGTTCTGCTGTCTGAAAGCTAGCAGAATACTTGCTCTCTTTTGTAACTTTTGAATTCCTTTCTTATCCTGCTGGACTTAAATGTATATGCCCATTAAGCATCCATAAATCAAAATGTTAACAGCAAAACTAAAGAAATGGAATATAAGAAAATCAACAGAAAAGGCCCTTACACAGGAAGCAATAGTTATTCCCTTTGACTGATAGACGTTAGCTCAATGCAAAGTGCCTTCAACGTGGAGGTTTTTAATATATCTAGGGAATAGTTTCCTTTGAGCCTCAATTACTGCTTTTATAATGATGAGCTACCATCACTATAGTACTGTTCAATGCTAGTCTGACTGAAGCCTAATTGTACACAAAATAATGACACATCACTTAAAAAATATCTACGAAGGGTAAAAACGTGCCAAAGGCCTGGATATTTAAATGAATCAGAAAATACTCAAATTATAATACTTTCTATGTTTCTGATTGCATTGCAATAATGTGAACCAATGTATTTTGTTTTTCAATAATACTGCTGAGAACATTTTAAATACTTGAAATATTTTGCTCATTATGTCAGGCCTGTAGTAGCTGTAACTGATTGTATTTTAAGCTTTCAAAAATATGAATACACTTATTAATCCATCAACTGATTGATGATTAATTATACTATAGCAAATATAGCATTTGGCAGGAACATAAGTCATTTATTTAAGTAATGCATTTCATTTCTGAATTCCAAGTATCCTTGCATTACTTATCTCAAAATTCCTAAAAGGTTGTTAATTAGGAACATAAATCTCCCAGTATTACTTTTTCCAGACAGTAAGCAATATTGCTGGAAAGCCACAATCTGTCTTCCATATTCAAAATAAAGGAAGTGTTTCTGGGCGGTAATTCTGTAAATTATCGTGGAGTCGCTTTACATTTTCCAGAACTCAGCCAGAAATATTACTTGCACAGATCCAATGGCTTGGCACTATCTGGTTCACTTCATGCTTTCAGATTTATTGTTGCAAAATAATATGTACCGTCTTAGCAATTTTGCAATCTGTGTTTATTTTCCACTGAGCGACTTGGGGCGGATTCTCCGTCCTGCCAGCTCCATTTTCCGGCACGGCGCGCCCCCCCGCCGGCAGTGGGATTCTCCATTCCCGCAGCCAGCCAATGGGGTTTCCCATTGCGGCCACCCCCACGCCGTCAGGGAACCTATGCCGGAAAAGTGCAGGATCCCGCCAGTGGGGAACACCGCAGTTGATTTTTCTTTTGTCCCAGATTTCCAGTTGAAGAATATATTAGACCATAAGGCATAGGAGCAGAATTAGGCCACTCGGCCCATCGAGTCTGCTCCGCCATTCAATCATGGCTGATATTTTCTCATACCCATTCTCCTGTCTTCTCCCCATAACCCCTGATCCCCTTATTAATCAAGAACTTTATTAATCAAGAATCAAGCTGAATGTGCACCTGCCTGATTGATTTTGCATGGTTAATTGTTGGATTTTATTCCAATTGCTATTGAATGCTTATGGTTAAATAATACACGCAAGTGAATGCTTCTTCAAATACTACATAGAAGAATAGTTATGCAGGAAATGTTATCTTCTTGGTCGCAATAGGGGCAGTTCAACATTCACAGCTGGGCAGAAAGCAGATGTTAGTTAATTAGTAAACTGGTTTAAACCTCATCCAGCTATTTTCCCGAAAGACTCAATGGTATAGGAAAGTGGGTGGGCTGAAGGTAACGCATGCTGCTGACTTGCTGGCACCCATTTTACACCTCGTCATAACATTTAAAATGAGCTAACAGGAAAGAGTGTTCTGCCATCTGCAAAGCATTCAGAGATGTTTCTCTCGCCATCTAACGGTTATGACACAGGATTTCTTTACTGCCTGTCAAAGAAAACAAACATGATCAGGGTCAACCACCATGACTACATAATGAGCAGAATGCTATCAATTAAAACAAGAATGTCTCATTGGAACCACATCCAAAAATGGATTGTATTGAGCAGCTGGTTTTTACTCAGAATCACGTGTTACACTGCACTTGGTCCTATAATTCCAATGAATTATCTACAGTCCTTCCAAAACAATCTCAACTGTCTCTGTTTTACAGAAGTTTAACTTTCAAATCATGTAATAGGCTGTGAATGCTTGGGCTACAACATTAAGCTTGAAAAAAGTGTGGGTCACAAGCTTTCTGATGCTTGTTCATTTTAACCTGGAGCCAGCCAGCTCGAAGCACATTGTTGAATGGGTGCCTGTCCGAGAGCAGCGAGTGTAAAATACTGAGAAGCTAGGATGAATTAAAACTAGGCTGCATGACCTAAAGTCAGCCTGCCACTCTCACAATGATGGTGTTGCATTTTGATTCAAGCTCATTCTCCAAGTGATGTTGACAGGAGAATCATTCGATAAGGCCACACCACAACATGGCATAGAATGGGCGGCAAGGTTTTCTGCACTGTATTGAAGGTATTGGTACAGGAGCTGAAGAGGAGGAGACGTGCTGCCTGCCCACGACAGGCCAGGAAGCCCATTGGACAGGGACTGCAAAGGCTGTGGGATCAGTTCGAAGTGGCGGCCATTGCCGAGTCTGCCCCATGGACCACAGTGAATGTATCTTCAAAAGTTCTGGCCCACGCACTGCTCAGTGCACCAAATTCCCACTCAGCAACAATCTATTAATCGCGACTCATACGTCACCTACCTGGGTTCAATTCAATTCGTACTTTTGCAAGCCTCATACCCATTTTCCAAAGCTTGCACACCCTGTTCACCATTACAGCCACATTACTAAAACTAATTGCAACACACATACTCATTGAAGCACTTCCATCCTCCTTGCTTACTTACCAGAGGCAGTGGTACCTAACTGAAAGGACAGGTACAGATGGTCCCATGGAGGCGATGGTGGTGGTCATCACTGAAGCAATCATAGACAGGAGTTATAGCCACTGGGAGGGGGGTGGGGTTTAAAAACTTTGAAGATGACAGGCTGCGCACATCTCATCCTCCTTCTCACATCCCACTTCCTCCTTCTCACATCCCACTTCCTCCTTCTCACATCCCACTTCCTCCTCATCACATCCCACATCCTCCTTCTCACATCCCACATCCTCCTCATCACATCATCACACAATTGTCATAATAACCACACATGTATATAATGAGATGCAGACAGGCAGTGATTGACACACAGGATAACCAATGAACACACACAACATATAACAACCAATCACCAGACAGGACACCACCACTATAAAGCACGCAGGGCATTAAGACTCTCCCTTTCTCTACAGGCCACAGCTACTGAGATAGTAAGAGGGCACAAGCCAGTGAGCACTGTCACCATGAGGTAGAGAGTTAGTCTGGTCAAGCCAGTAGGAGGTTATCAGTTAGATTGATAGAGTGTCAACTCACAGCAGACTATGTACAGCAATCAGGAAGTTCAATAAAACAGTGTTGGACCATCTCGTGTGTCAGAAGCCTGTTTCTAGTTTCACTGCAACCAGTTGCAGACAACGTTGAACCAACTTACTTAACACATCATGGTACCAGAGTTCTATTAATCCTAATGAACATACCTCGACTGCATCTACAACGACCAGCAAGCAGCCATCCAGCGGCATGGAGAAGATCCAGCCTCCTTCGCAATTCCAGATCTCCGGCTGCAGGTGGAGTGAGCATTCACCTCTTACGTTCACCAGCCATACTCACTGCAGCACTTCCCCGCTACCCTTGTATCTTTTTCCATTTAGATACCCAAGCACTGCAATCTGGCGACGGAGAGTCAGAACTGCAAAAAAGTTTAAAATGAAAGAAAATTAATGACGAAGAAGACATTTTATTACTCGCTGTCACACTTGCACACATCAGCTCAGAGACGGACACTGTGCATGCTTCACAGAATAGCTTTGTGGCATAATCTACAGGTGGCAAAGCAGGTGGCTTGAGGGTTAGCTCATGTGCCCAGGGCAGGGGTTAACATAGTTGACGTCTTGTTGAAAGGCAAGGTCACGCAGAGGAGGACGTCAATGGGGTGGTCGACAGAAGCGAGGTGATGGGTATGCACACAGAAATGCTGGTGTATTGGTGTATTGACAAGCCTCTGTTGTGTCTGACAATTCAGATACTTTCGACCAGTTCACTTACTCAAAGGTTTTATGTCAGTGTCTTTTAATAGCGAGGAAAGCAAAGGACAAACACAAACACAAGTTCAATAATCTTTATTAAACACAAAATTAATTTACATAGAATTTACAGTGCAGAAGGAGGCCATTCGGCCCATCGTGTCTGCACCGGCCCTTGTAAAGAGCACCCTACCGAAGCCCACGCCTCCACCCTGTCCCCATAACCCCATCTAACCTATTTTGGACATTAAGGGTAATTTAGGCCGATCCGCCTAACCTGCAGATCTTTGGACTGTGGGAGGAAACCGGAGCAGCCGGACGAAACCCACGCAGACACGGGGAGAACGTGCAGACACCGCACAGACAGTGAACCATGCCAGGAATCTAACCTGGGACCCTGGAGCTGTGAAGCAACTGTGCTAACCACAGTGCTACCGTGCTGCCCACCGTAAATTAACCCAAAATATATAATGCTAGAAATCCCCAAGATTCGGTTATACTACCACAACCTTGGCTTGATTGAACTTTCCGCTCCTCGAGTCCCTCTGGTCCGTCGTCGCAAAGGTGGTTCTTACACCCTGTTTCTTTCTTCTCTGGTCAGTCATTTTGATTGCCTCTGCCTGGAGTCTTCGCTGCTGATGTGCCTTGGGTGCCTGTTTTATCCCCCCTCTCTTCGCTTCCTTTGCCATTTCATCTGGCTTTCTCTCAATGATGCCTCAGGAAGGGGTCTCAGCACCCAATGGTCCGGTTGGTGACCATTTGACAGGATACCTGAGTCCGACCCAAGTGTCCCATCTCTGGTGGTGTGGGCTGCATATAATCTGTTCCCATATAAGATGACAGCAGAAACTCTGGTTGCCCAACAGTCTGGTTTGATCTGGGCTACTGATAAGAGACCTGTGCATATCAATAGAGTGTGATGATCTCCTGTGAGGTGGTTGATGGGACAGGTCCAGATGCGCGAGTGCTGCAGTTTGAAGCTTGGACTGACGTCAGCTTGCAGTCATAGTTGTGGACCCTTGTGGTAGTCTGTGTAGAGGTATTACGGTACCTGATAATGCTGGAACACCATTGGTAGGTATTGTATGCTTCCTATTGGGCAAGCTGTATGGTAGCTCCGCCCCACTAGGCGGGATATAAGAGCCCGTGCCGCCCGAGCAGCCTTCATTCTGTACCTGAGCTGCTGGGGGAAACATCTAGCTTATTAAAGCCTTCAGTTGGACTACAACCTCGCTTTAGTGGTCATTGATTGTGCATAAATTTAATACGCTAGATTTAAAAGGATGGAGCTCCGAATCAAGCAGGTAGTGTCTGCAACACAGCCCCCACGCGGCGAACTCTGCGGCAATCTTCAAGCACTGGCTGGCGTGTTTTAAAGGACATCTCAGAACGGCCGAAAACACACCCACGGGAGAACAGAAAATGCAAGTCCTGCACACGTGGGTGAGCCCGGAAATTTACACCCTCAGAGGACACAGGAGACTTCGATGCGGCAATAGAGCTGCTAAAACGACATTATATCCGCCCAGTAAACCAGGTATACGCCCAACATCTGCTAGCAACGAGGTGACAAATCCCTGGGGAATTGCTGGAAGAATTCTACCGTGCACTCCTGGTGTTGGGGAGAAACTGCAGCTGCCCGTAAGTTTCGGCGAGTGACCACACAGAACTCTTGATCCGGGACGCTTTCGTGACAGGTATGTTGTCCTCCCACATCCGCCAGCGACTGCTGGAAAAAGACAACACAGGCCTCAAGGAGGCACTGGCCATTGCCGGCTCCCTGGACGTGGCCTCCAGAAACGCCTGCGCTTACGTTCCCGACCACGCAGCAGCCCCCTGGGCAGCGTGAAACCCCTCCGCAGTTGACCCCGAGACATCCCGCATGGTGACCGAGGGAGTTAGGTGAGGAGGGAGTAAGGTGCTCCTTTCATTTTGTTTCCGACATTTCCGCAAAGAGTGCGAAGAGAGCCAGGAGTTTACAGAAAGTGTAGCTGACTGGGAGCAGAGTCGGAGGGCGGCGATCTAGTTAGTCCACAGGGCAGCTATATTCTGTCAGGTAAGAAGGGATGGAGGCTAGGCCAGTTGCATGCTCCTCCTGTAGGATGTGGGTGGTGAGGGATACCACCGGTGTCCCCGCTGACTATACCTGCGGGAAGTACACCCAACTTCAGCTCCTCAAAGACCGTGTTACGGAACTGGAGCTGAAGCTGGATGAACTTCGGATCATCCGGGAGGCAGAGGGGGTGATTGAGAAGAGTTACAAGGAGGTAACCACACCCAAGGTACAGGACAAGAATAGCTGGGTTACAGTCAGGGGGAAAAAAACAAACAGGCAGACAGTGCAGGGATCCCTCGTGGCCGTTCCCCTTCAAAACAAGTATACCGTTTTGGATGCTGTTGGGGCGGATGACCGACCGGGGGAAGGCCCTAGTGGCCAGGTCTCTGGCACTGAGCCTGGCTCTGTGGCTCAGAAGGGAAATGGGGTGCATAGAAAAGCAATAGTGATAGGAGACTCAATGGTTAGGGGAATGTACAGGAGATTCTGTGGTCGCGAGCGAGATTCCCGGAAGGTATGTTGCCTCCCGGGTGCCAAAGCCAGGGATGTCTTGGTTAGAGTCTACAGGATTCTTAAGGGGGAGGGTGAGCAGCCAGAAATCGTGGTGCACATTGGTACCAATGGCATCTGTCGGAAAAGGGGTGTGGAGGTAATAAACAAGTTTAGGGAGTTAGGCTGGAAGTTAAAAGCCAGGACAGACAGAGTTGTCATCTCTGGTTTGTTGCCGGTGCCACGTGATAGCGAAGCTAGGAATAGGGAGAGAGTGCAGTTGAACACGTGGCTGCAGGAATGGTGTAGGAGGGAGGGCTTCAGGTATTTGGATAATTGGAGCGCATTCTGGGGAAGGTGGGACCTGTACAAGCAGGACGGGTTGCATCTGAACCAGAGGGGCACCAATATCCTGGGAGGGAGGTTTTCTAGTACTCTTCGGGAGGGTTTAAACTAATTTGGCAGGGGAATGGGAACCGGATTTGGAGTCCAGCAACTAAGGTAGCCGATATTCAGGACGCCAAAGCGTGTAATGAGGCAGTGGGGAAGGGAATACTGACAAAGGAGAGTACTTGCAGGCACGGAGATGGGTTGAAGTGTGTATACTTCAACGCAAGAAGCATCAGGAATAAGGTGGGTGAACTTAAGGCATGGATCGGTACTTGGGACTACGATGTGGTGGCCATCACGGAAACTTGGATAGAAGAGGGGCAGAAATGGTTGTTGGAGGTCCCTGGTTATAGATGTTTCAATAAGATTAGGGAGGGTAGTAAAAGAGATGGGGGGGGGGGGGGGGGTGGCATTATTAATTAGAGATAGTATAACAGCTGCAGAAAGGCAGTTCGAGGAGTATCACCCTATTGAGGTAGTATGGGTTGAAGTCAGAAATAGGAAAGGAGCAGTCACCTTGTTAGGAGTTTTCTATCTGCCCCCCAATAGTAGCAGAGATGTGGAGGAACAGATTGGGAAACAGATTTTGGAAAGGTGCAGAAGTCATTGGGTAGTAGTCATGGGCGACTTTAACTTCCCAAATATTGAGTGGAAACTCTTTAGATCAAATAGTTTGGATGGGGTGGTGTTTGTGCAGTGTGTCCAGGAAGATTTTCTAACACAGTATGTAGATTGTCCGACCAGAGGAGGGGCAATATTGGATTTAGTACTGGGTAATGAACCAGGGCAAGTGGTAGATTTGTTAGTGGGGGAGCATTTTGGAGATAGTGACCACAATTCTGTGACTTTCACTTTAGTAATGGAGAGGGATAGGTACGTGCAACAGGGCAAGGTTTACAATTGGGGGAAGGGTAAATACGATGTTGTCAGACAAGAATTGAAGTGCATAAGTTGGGAACATAGGCTGTCAGGGAAGGACACAAGTGAAATGTGGAACTTGTTCAAGGAACAGGTGCTACGTGTCCTTGATATGTATGTCCCTGTCAGGCAGGGAAGAGATGGTCGAGTGAGGGAACCATGGTTGACAAGAGAGGTTGAATGTCTTGTTAAGAGGAAAAAGGAGACTTATGTAAGGCTGAGGAAACAAGGTTCAGACAGGGCATTGGAGGGATACAAGATAGCCAGGAGGGAACTGAAGAAATGGATTAGGAGAGCTAAGAGAGGGCATGAACAATCTTTGGCGGGTAGGATCAAGGAAAACCCCAAGGCCTTTTACACATATTTCTCACATATGAGAATGACTAGAGCGAGGGTAGGTCCGATCAAGGACAGGAGCGGGAGATTGTGTATTGAGTCTGAAGAGATAGGAGAGGTCTTGAACGAGTACTTTTCTTCTGTATTTACAAATGAGAGGGGCGATATTGTTGGAGAGGACAGTGTGAAACAGATTGGTAAGCTCGAGGAAATACTTGTTAGAAAGGAAGATGTGTTGGGCATTTTGAAAAACTTGAGGATAGACAAGTCCCCCGGGCCTGACGGGATATATCCAAGGATTCTATGGGAAGCAAGAGATGAAATTGCAGAGCCGTTGGCAATGATCTTTTCGCCCTCACTGTCAACAGGGGTGGTACCAGGCGATTGGAGAGTGGCGAATGTCGTGCCCCTGTTCAAAAAAGGGACTAGGGATAACCCTGGAAATTACAGGCCAGTTAGTCTTACTTCGGTGGTAGGCAAAGTAATGGAAAGAGTACTGAAGGATAGGATTTCTGAGCATCTGGAAAGACACTGCTTGATTAGGGATAGTCAGCACAGATTTGTGAGGGGTAGGTCTTGCCTTACAAGTCTCATTGAATTCTTTGAGGAGGTGACCAAGCATGTGGATGAAGGTAAAGCAGTGGATGTAGTGTACATGGATTTTAGTAAGGCATTTGAGAAGGTTCCCCATGGTAGGCTTATGCAGAAAGTAAGGAGGCATGGGATAGTGGGAAATTTGGCCAGTTGGAAAACGAACTGGCTAACCGATAGAAGCCAGAGAGTGCTGGTGGATGGTAAATATTCAGCCTGGATCCCAGTTACCAGTGGCGTACCGCAGGGATCAGTTCTGGGTCCTCTGCTGTTTGTGATTTTCATTAATGACTTGGATGAGGGAGTTGAAGGGTGGGTCAGTAAATTTGCAGACGATACGAAGATTGGTGGAGTTGTGGATAGTGAGGAGGGCTGTTGTCGGCTGCAAAGAGACATAGATAGGATGCAGAGCTGGGCTGAGAAGTGGCAGATGGAGTTTAAACCTGAAAAGTGTGAGGTTGTCCATTTTGGAAGGACAAATATGAATGCGGAATACAGGGTTAATGGTAGAGTTCTTGGCAATGTGGAGGAGCAGAGAGATCTTGGGGTCTATGTTCATACATCTTTGAAAGTTGCCACCCAAGTGGATAGAGCTGTGAAGAAGGCCTATGGTGTGCTCGTGTTCATTAACAGAGGGATTGAATTTAAGAGCCGTGAGGTGATGATGCAGCTGTACAAAACTTTGGTAAGGCCACATTTGGAGTACTGTGTACAGTTCTGGTCGCCTCATTTTAGGAAGGATGTGGAAGCTTTGGAAAAGGTGCAAAGGAGATTTACCAGGATGTTGCCTGGAATGGAGAGTAGGTCTTACGAGGAAAGGTTGAGGGTGCTAGGCCTTTTCTCATTAGAACGGAGAAGAATGAGGGGCGACTTGATAGAGGTTTATAAGTTGATCAGGGGAATAGATAGAGTAGACAGTCAGAGACTTTTTCCCCAGGTGGAACAAACCATTACAAGGGGACATAAATTTAAGGTGAAAGGTGGAAGATATAGGAGGGATATCAGAGGTAGGTTCTTTACCCAGAGCGTAGTGGGGGCATGGAATGCACTGCCTGTGGAAGTAGTTGAGTGGGAAACATTAGGGACCTTCAAGCAGCTATTGGATAGGTACATGGATTACGGTAAAATGATATAGTGTAGATTTATTTGTTCTTAAGGGCAGCACGGTAGCATTGTGGATAGCACAATGCTTCACAGCTCCAGGGTCCCAGGTTCGATTCCGGCTTGGGTCACTGTCTGTGCGGAGTCTGCACGTCCTCCCCGTGTCTGCGTGGGTTTCCTCCGGGTGCTCCAGTTTCCTCCCACAGTCCAAAGATGTGCAGGTTAGGTGAATTGGCCAATGATAAATTGCCCTTAATGTCCAAAATTGCCCTTGGTGTTGGGTGGAGGTGTTGAGTTTGGGTCGGGTGCTCTTTCCAGGAGCCGGTGCAGACTCAAAGGGCCGAATGGCCTCCTTCTGCACTGTAAATTCAATGATAATCTATGATTAATCTAGGACAAAGTTTCGGCACAATATCGTGGGCCGAAGGGCCTGTTCTGTGCTGTATTTTCTATGTTCTATGTTCTATCCCCCCACAAGCTTGTGCTACAAGGTGGCCTGGCAACCCCGGGGGGCCCCACTGCTACTTTTGCGGTCAGGCCAAGCACCCCCGCCAGCGCTGCCTGGCCCGTGCATCCACCTGCAAGGGATGCTGTAAAAAGAGCCATTTTGTGGTGGTATGTCAGGCCCAAGCGGTTGCGGCGGTCTCAGGCTGCGCGGAGTGCAAACCGCACTTCTACCGGCCAGAGAAAGCGCACCTGATAAAGGCTTCCCGTCCCTTTAAACGCCTCAGCATGGACTTCAAAGGCACCCTCCCCTCCACCGACTGCAACACGTACTTCCTGAATGTGATTGACGAGTACTCCCGGTTCCCATTCACCATCCCCTGCCCCAACATGACAGCAACTACCATCATCAAGGCCCTCCATAGCATCTTTGCACTGTTCGGGTTCCCCGCTTACATACACAGTGATAGGGGGTCCTCCTTTATGAGCGACGAACTGCGTCAATTCCTGCTCAGCAAGGGCATCGCCTCGAGCAGGGCGACCAGTTACAACACCCGGGGTAACGGACAGGTAGAGAGGGAGAACGGAATGGTCTGGAAGACCGTCCTACTGGCCCTACGGTCCAGGAATCTCCCAGTCTCCCGCTGGCAGGAAGACCTCCCAGATGCCATCCACTCCATCTAGTCACTGCTTTGTACCACAACCAACCAGACACCTCACGAACGTCTCCTTGTCTTCCCCAGGAAGTCCTCTTCTGGGACATCGCTCCTGACCTGGCTGGCAACTCCCGGACCCATCCTGCTCCGAAAACACATGCGGGCGCACAAATCGGACCCGTTGGTCGAGAGGGTCCATCTTCTCCACGCTAACCCCCAGTACCCCGACAGCCGACAAGATACGGTTTCCCTACAAGACTTGGCGCCCATCCGGAGCCCCACGCACACCTCAGCCACCTGTCCCACCCTCCCATCCATCAGTGCACCTTACAGGAGGATCGGTCCTCCCGCCGGCCCCGTCTCGGCCCCCCCACCCACCGACGAGCCCCGCAGGCACTCCCTTCCCAGGTCAACCATTTTCCCCACCAGCACCGTCTAGGAGTGACGAAGCTGCCACAGAGATCAACGCCACACTCCCGGAGTTACAGACGCCCGAGCCTCCACCGGAGTCACCACCGAAGCTTCGACGATCACAGAGGCCGACCAGGTCCCCTGATCGACTGATTGCTTCATTTTAATGTGTATAGGTATTTATGAATCATAAATTGTAAATAGTTAATAGAATTGTAAATAGTTACAAAACGCTGTACGGAGGTATTACGGTACCTCCATAACTATAATTCTACCATGTTACCATGTTGTCGTATCAGGCCATCACACCTGCCGGACTCTTTATTAACAGGGGGTGAATGTGGCAGTCTGTGTAGAGGTATTACGGTACCTAGTAATGCTAGAACACCATTGGTAGATAATTTATGCTTCCTATTGGTCAAGCTGTATGGTAGCTCCGCCCCGCTAGGTGGGGTATAAGAGCCCGTGCCACCCCAGCAGCCTTCATTCTGTACCTGAGCTGCTGGGGGAAACATCTAGCTTATTAAAACCTTCAGTTGGACTACAACCTCGCTTTAGTGGTCATTGATCGTGTATCAACCCTATTATTCAAAAGGGTTTCCAAGGCATCACAGCAGTCCAGCAATCTGTTGTTCATAGAGTGTAAAAACTAGCAAGTCACGCTACAAATGTATAGAACCTTGGTAAGGCCGCACTTGGAATATTGCACACAATTATGGTCGCCACACTATCAGAAGTGCGTGGAGGCTTTGGAAAAGGTGCAGAGGAGGTTTACCAGGATGTTACCTGGTCTGCAGGCTGTTAGCTATGCGCAGAGGCTGAAAAGACTCGGACTGTTTTCAGTAGAACGACGGAGGTTGAGGGGTGAACTGATAGAGGTCTACAAGATTATGAGGGGCACGGATAGAGTAGATGGGCAGGCACATCTTCCCAGGGTGGAGGGATTAGTCGCCAGGGGGCATAGGGTTAAGGTCCGTGTGGCAAAGTTTAGAGGAGATTGGTGAAGCAGGCTTTTTACACAGAGGGTTGTGAGTGCCTGGAACGCGTTGCCAGGGGAGGTTGTGGATGCAGATACATTGAACATAGAACATACAGTGCAGCAGGAGGCCATTCGGCCCATCGAGTCTGCACCGACCCACTTAAGTGCTCAGTTCCATCCTATCCCCGTAACCCAATAACCCCCTCCTCACCTTTTTGAACACTAAGGGCAATTTATCATGGCCAATCCACCTAACCTGCACGTCTTTGGACTGTGGGAGGAAACCGGAGCACCGGGAGGAAACCCACGCAGACAAGGGGAGAACGTGCAGAATCCGCACAGACAGCGACCCAGTGGGGAATCGAACCTGGGACATTCACGGCATTCAAAAGGTATCGCGACAAATACATGGATAGGATGGGTACAGAGGGAATTGGACTAGGAAGTGCTGAAGGTTTTGGCTAAAGGTGGAATCATGACAGGTACAGGCTTGGAGGACCGAAGGGCCTGTTTCTGTGCCATATTGTTCTTTGTTCTTTGTTTGCTGATGTGTTGCCCTGGGAGAGTGGCAGTGGCTCAGTGAGGTATAAACCCGCTATCCTTTTGGGATGGCAGTATTCAACCCCCATTACTCTTTTTCCGCTCCTGCAAGTTCAGGCTGAGACAGCAATGTTGCAATCCAAAGTTGAACCTTTCATGCTATTGCTGATGAATTATTTGTTTAGCTAGAGCCCAGACAGAAAGTAACGGTGTATTGTAGCCTTCCATCCTTGTTGAGTTCCACCACTTTCTATTATACTTCCTTGGCCTCTACTTCCTCTTCTGCCTCCTTCTCTTCCTCATGCTCCTGCTCCAGTTTTGTGTACGGTTTTGGTCTACTGTGTACAGTTTTGGTCTTCTGACTTGAGAAAGGATGTACTGGCACTGGAGGGGATGAAGAGGAAATTCACTAGGTTGATTCCGGTAGAGTTGAGAGAATTAGCTTATGAGGAGAGACTGATTAGACTGGGACTGATTTAGAGGAGATGTCCGAGGCAAGTTTCTTACACAGAGGGTAGTGGGTGCCTGGAACTCGCTGCCTGAGGAGGTGGTGGAAGCAGGGACGATAGTGACGTTTAAGGGGCATCTTGACAAATACATGAATATGATGGGAATAGAGGGATAGGGACCCCGGAAGTGCAGAAGAGTTTAGTTTAGACGGGCAGCATGATCGGCACGGGCTTGGAGGTCCGAAGGGCCTGTTCCTGTGCTGTACTTTTCTTTGTTCTTTGTTCTTTCTTCTATACTCATTTGAACTTAGAAGAATGAGGGGGGAATCTTATAGAAACATGTAAAATTATGAAGGGAGTAGATAGGATAGAAGCAGGCAGGCTGTATCCACTGGCAGGTGAACTAGAACTAGGGGGCATAGCCACAAAATAAGGGGGAGGGGGAAAACAGATTTAGGACTGAGTTGAGGAGGAACTTCTTCACCCAAAGGGTCATGAATGTGTGGAATTCCCTGCCCAGTGAAGCAGTTGAGGCTACCATTAAATGTTTTTAAGGCAAATGTAGATAGATTTTGAACAATAAAGGAATTAAAGGTTATGGTGAGCGGGCGGGTAAGTGGAACTGAGTCCGCAAAAAGATTAGCCAAGATCTTATTGAATGGTGGAGCAGGCTCGAGGGGCCAGATGGCCTATTCCTGCTTCTTGTGTTCTTATAATTTCTTGTCCAATAGGTAGTGGTGAAAACGGTTCTTCCATAATTTTGAGCATGAAGCGTGCTGCTACAAATCTTAATACCCACTTTGCTGAGTACTGTGTGGCTCATCTACTGTGGACTTGCAATAGAAATGTTGGCTGAGAATTCCGATGGTGCTTTTCCTTCTGGTAACAAAGCCCCTATTGTAGGGCAGCTCTGCAAGTATGCGTAGGTCCCATAGCGGAGTCATGATCCATGTTGATGACTGAATAAACCATGTCGCTCAGTAGTCAACCTTCAATTTTCTATAATGGGTGAGATCTGTGTGGCACAAAGGACTACTGCAGAATGAAGAAATTGTAACCGTTGACAAACTAATAGACATTCACCTGCACGTGCACTGTCCGAAACTGCGAACCAGCTGTGGAGAGTGGCATCAGTTTTCTGTCTGGGCACACAAGGAAATTCAGATGGAGTCAATGGCATCCTGCACCACCTCATATTCACTCTGCGCTTAGCTCTAACAGGGATTGGGACAAACTTGCCCCTTTTTGTATTGAGAAGCCCAGCCATCCGCCACATGCAGCAGTGCACTGCAAAGATGCCATTTATCCAACCGTAGCCTGGAATAAGCTAGACATAGCAAAGAGCCACAGTCAGCTTGTTCGACAGAATTGTGGTGACAGCAGTTGACAGGTATCAGTCCTCATCTCTTACCTGAAGTTAGGTGTCTCCTGCATTGGCCCTTGCTGGAGTCGAGCTAAGAGAGTTTCTCCCTGAAGATCGTTGGCAGGCATTCGATCGAGAGACGTGCTTCTTCCGCCAGCTTTTCGTGCACTGTGTGGCTGCTGCTCGTTCTCCCAGTCATGTTCAATTCCAAGACGGCGCCCTATTCACATTTGGAAATGAAATTGTTTCAGCACAAGCTTTTAAAATCACACAAAAGTACTTCAGCAGTAGCCAGACCCTTCCGTGCTGACTGTACAAGCTTTAACCTGGTCCAGGCAATGTCCAAAAACAAGTGCAAATGGGCCAGCAGTCAAATAAATAATCCAGAAATAACCTGCAAGTAGGTTGCGACTGTTTAAAAGGTGCTGGTGGGAGAACGGTCCTTCATACTGTTTTATGTTGTGGTGAGCTGTGCAGGATTAAGACAGGGCATTAACTGCAATGTGCAATTGGGGTACAGCAGAGTTATATCATATAAATATTGCACAATAATTCACACACTGTCTCCATATTGTGATGCCACAGTGGGCAATTGGTGCACACACATACAGATGTTGTTAGATTACTACCATAGAGCCTAAACAATGGGGACTATGGAACACATTTTGGCAATATAAAAGCTAAATTATGCAAATGTAGCTATAATATTGATATATTTCAAATGATTGGGTTGAAAGAATCAAGTCAAGAGGCCAGAGCAATTTGAATTTGCATGATTGATTCTATATTAACATTCAGCAACACCTGGCTTGTCTGAGACCGGCGGCTGGATTCACTATTCTGGGGCTATGTCCCCACGCCGGCGGGGAAACGGTGGTCTTTTACGCCAGAAAAAAAAGGGGTAAAACGGCCAATGATCCTCCCTTTAGCTGGGGGCTAGTATGTCGGTAGCGTCCCCGGAGAATTGCCGGGTCTGTGGTCGCACATGCGCACGGCGGCGGTCTGCAGCGGCCGTGCCTCGCTACATGGCGGAGGCCGCTCGCGGACCCGGCCTGCGGAATAGTGCCCCCCCCTTTTGGCCGGCTCGCGCGGCTCGGACCAACCCCACAGCGCCCCCAGCCACTGATAAAGTCCCCCCTGTTGGCCCATCCCGACTGAGGTGGCGCTGGACTGAGTCCGCAGCCACTACACCGAGTTCCTGACGGATGAGACCACTCGCTACCGACGTCATCGGGAACTCGGCCGGTCGGGGCGGAGGATCGTGGGGCGGGCCACAGGCAATGTCCTGAGGCCGTCGATACCCGGAGAGGAAGCATCTTTGGAGAGGGCGGCGCATTGCGAAGGAGGCGCCACTCCCGATTCCGTCGGGAACTTTGATTCTCTGGCTGATTGCCGAACGTGATTTCGCCATCGGCGACTGGAGAATCCAGACCCAGATGTATGCCTCTAAAAGCATGTTGGGACCCAGCGGGAATCCCAGCACGCTGATTTTGTTGGAGATTTTTGATAGCTCTGCGTAGAGACTTGAATTGGCAGCCAGAGATTATTGCACAGAAACATCTTCGTCAAAGTCTTAGGGTACGATACAACTACAACTGCCGCCCCGATTATTCACACTGACTATCCCATCATTCCCCCTGACTAGCCCACCTGACACCCACGATATCTCCCCCCCCCCCCCCCCCCCCCCCCCCCCCTCGCCAAGCCAGCTACTCTCCCGAGCCGACCGGACAATTCCTCACCTGAACCAACAACCCGCTCCTGCACCTAACCACCTGCCACCGGAAACACTCTTCTCACCGCCCGTGCTATGACCCTGCCCACCGCCCACTTTACCCACCTGCCACCCTACCCACTTACATTGCCAATGGTACTCACTTACCTGACCCACTCATCAACACTACTACCTTTTAAACATCCAATAGTCAATTCCACTGCACCCCAGGGCACCCTGGAAAATTCTCTGGCTGCAATTTACCCACCGCCTTGCCCACTGTGCCAAACCCGTTAGGTTGGATGCATAGCGGGAGTGGTAAAAAACGGGTTTCACGCTGGGCATCGGGCCGCACATTATGCACCGGACCCGCTATGCCCAACACGATCTGTATTCCGCCCTCGCTGGGTTCCCTTCAAAAATGACGCCTCGGTCTCTGAGGAGCCGATCTTGCCGACATCTTTCATGCCCACTTCAAAAGAGTTATCAGTGTGGGAGTTATCAATGAGGAACTCCTCAAGCTCCAACAAAGTGACTGAATGTGGGTGACTACACTCTGAACCGCGTCCAAACACCAGGCGGGAATCACCCTGCAAAACCCACCCAAAAGGACCGATCTACCGACCTCATTGCGCCGGTCGCGAATACATGTGGGTCAGTTAGATAGCGGGAAAGGCTGAAATCGGGAACCATCCCGGGCGCCGATCAGTTTCCGATCTAACTGTTGGTGAGATCCAGGTCCCACCGCGGCACGGCAAGAAACCAATAATCACCAATTAAGATCGATTTCCATGCCATTACCGGGATAGACCCCCTATTGAACGGCCTCCAGGGCTCTAACCTCCTCCCCAGTGAGTGGTCATGCGGGCGCCGATTAGTACACCTGTTTAGAAATGAGACACTAACGCAATGGCTGCTGTGCGGATCCGAGGAAGGGAGTAGCCATCTTTGAAATCGGGCTGTCATCCCGGGGGTACTGGAGCCACTGCCCGGGGGGAGGAGGTGGGGATGGGACCAGACAGGTGGGGAGGGGGCTGTGATCGTTGGAATGGTCGCCCCTTGCCTGGAGAGGGTGAGGGGGCTCAGCGCCCACGGATCCGCTGTGCCGCATCCCCAGATCGAGTATACCCATAACGGGGGCAACTCCAGCTGCTACCTATCTGTCCCACCGACCACCCCCGTGACAGAGCCCCGTCCGTGGTAATAAGGTAAAGGTCACTTTAACCCCCAATACCGTGGCGGCTATTGGTAGCACAGCAGAATGCGATTGCTCAAGCTGAATTGGCAATTCTAGCAATGTGAGCACTTCACTTGCTGTGGATGTACGTGCCATGATGTAGTCGTTTGTTATTCTGGATGCATCAACGCCTCAGAGGCAGCAGCCATCATTCGAGTACCCAAGGGCTGGGCCTCAGCACTGGGGACATGCTCGTGACCAGAGGGTGTGCGCCTGGACTGGCAAGGGAACCAGCGCCCAGTCCTGGTACCACATCCAGTGGGTGCCTGCGGGACAAGGTCTGGGATCCGGTGCCCAGGGCCCACTGTTGAGGCTGGGGTACATCTGCAGGGCATCTTGGATGGCACCCTGATAGATAGCAGGGGATGTGAAGGTGGGAAAGCCTGGGGGACCTGACTGTACTGAGTTGGAAGCCACAGCTGATTGTCAGTCTCACATGCTCTCCAATTCCTTATAGATATCACATTATGGATGATATCATGGACCCCGCAGAAGCTGTCCTCATGGTGGCATTGGCAGGCCAGGCTACCAGATGATGGTGAAGGCGGTGGCAGTTGCGTTGATAGATTCTCAAGGATAGGGACAGTTGGGGGTCACGATAATACAACATTAAATAGGTTACACCCGAGACTTGCGAAGGCCCTGTCACGTTATTCAGCACTGCGGACCGACCTGCACCCCACTCCACCAGTAGCCCTCCCCCAACCCAGCCCCCCGGGTGTCCCGCTACTAGACCTTCTCGGAGGTGGCCGCATGTTCCTCCTCCTCCACCTCCAGAATGCCACGGGACTGGTAGCAGGGTTCCGATGCCAACTCACCAGTGGAGATCGTTGAGCTCCTTGTGGGACTGGGTGGCGGTCCTCCTTGTCACAATCGCTGTGCTGATGACTGCTGCCATTGCCTCCCAGGCGGCACTGTCTGCCCTGTCGCTAGCCCTCTGAGCCCCTCGGGGGAACAGGGTGTCCTGCCTGGACTCTACCACGTCCATCAGCCTGGCCAGGTCGGCGTCCTCGAATCGCGGAGGTGGTCTGCGCGGTTCCATGGCTGCCTGCTGTTTATTCTGCGGGATCGGTTTAAATGCTGCGTCACCTCATTAGGCTGCTGTGCGCGGTCCCGGCGAATCAGCCGGCATGACAATCATTTGTGGCCTAAAGCACCTGGGGCATCATTAAGTCACCGAATTACTGTTAGATACCGGTGACAGCCTCGCCGGGTCGACTGTCAGGAAACATTTCATGCCCGCTACCACACTCAAAAACGTTTGCGTCAGATCGCGCCCGGAGTCATCTTTTGGGCAAATTGCCCACTCCAACTCTGAATCTGGAGTTGGAAGCTTTGGACAGTTCTACCTTGGCAACTCAAGCTCTCGCCCATTCACAACATTCACACTGGACATTTCAACATATCTCACAGCAGCTAGTACCAGGAAAAGCAGCATCTGCTCAGATTCTCTGTACTGGTCTCCATGAGGATTCCTGCATTGAGAAAGTTGTTCTTCATCATGGATCAGGTGTCGCAGCCTTTTAAAAATTTTACCCAGGCAAGTGGATGGTTTTCAGTCTTATCGGTGGTCCTGACGCTGATCGGAGGATTTGAATCATTGTGAATATTTGCCCATGTTTGTTCTTGTTTGCCGTGGACATGTCCTGGCACCAACATTAAATCAGCACATCTTAAATAATGCGCAGAACACAACTGCATTTTTCCACCGCTTTATTTAAGGATTGTCTATGCAATGCTCAGTCACTTGAAGAAGATGTCTGACACTTGTTCGAAGCAATGCAAGATTGATGAATGATCGCTGCACAATCACGAGGCAGTGACTGAAAGAAGTGAATGCCACAGATGTCAACAATGCTGTCTGTCTCATTGCAATTGTCAAATTGACAGTAATTGCAAATTGAGCATCTAGCTGATGCCTCTTTGATTCCTGACAAATTTCAGCTTAGAGGTCCGCTGAACTTAAATCTGTTTAGTGTGGCAAATCTTTTCTTTTTAAACAGCTGGATCGAAAATTGAGTCTTCTCTGTTTGCTGAGTTAAATCATGGAAGCAGGTACTCAGTCACTTATCAACACAGCCAATAACAGCATCCTTTGTGATGACTGGGGTTTCAAACTATACAACTGCTGGAAATAGATGACTGTGTTCCAAGCAATTAGCTGAGATATCTTGTCAATTGGATTTGGTGGCATCAATGTGGGGTAATATGCTGGGCTGATTCCATCGAAAGTGATGGGTCATCAACGGCTCTTGATCTCCCCGCGATGACCTGTAACTCCTGCTCAAAGGAAATGTCATTTCATAATCACGGGACTTGCTCATTGGCCAACTTTTCTTTTCTATTTGGTGTGCTGAGCTCCTATAGCAAGAGCATAAAAAATCTCAGGCAATACTCTCATAACTGTAATAATCCACAGGAGGCAGGGGTACTGTCAGTACACCAGTATTTATTTGCAATAACTATATCCAAGAGCAGCTCCAAACAGTGCTGCTAGCATTCCAGTCAACTTAAGACTGGTTCACAAAGCCTACACAGGTGCTTATATGGGCCCCCTCAATGAGCTATCATTGAGGGAGCTCATACTCCAATGGGCCAACCAATAATGCCAATTGGAGGTCATTACACCCCCCCCCCCCCACCCCAGCCCCCTGCCAGCTGGCATTCCTCTGAGCTTCTTCCTGCTCCTCATGTCCGGGTCTGTCACCTCTGTCGTCCACCGGTCGTTCTCTGACGTGGGTGGGGTGTACCTTATTAGGTGCCCGTCTTTTCCTGGATGACCTCCTTGGAAGTTGTTCTTCCTCCTCCTCGGGGAGAGGTGTCGCGGCGGCCTTGTCGAACGTGTCCATCTCCGACTCTGAAGACTGGATGACGGGGTCTGGAGAGATTGTTCGGGGCTGGGGTGTGAGTATCTTCTCCGTCTGGGCTATCCCAGCTTGAGGCTGTCCTGTTTCGCCTGCCTCCAGGTGTGGTTCCGCTGCCGTTATTTGGTCTAGGTGTTTCTTCAGCACCTTACCTCCTATTGAAACTTCATAGGATATAGGCCCTGTTTGGGACTCTACCGTGCCTTTGACCCACGTTGGTCCATTCCCATAATTCTTGACCCAAACCGGTGCCCCCACCTGGAAATGTCTGTACTGCCGACTATTATCATGCCACCTGCGTTGGACCTACTGTTGTTTCTCCACTTTCCCTGTTAAATTTGGGAAAAGGAGACTCAGCCTCGTTCGCAGCCGTCTTCCCATTAAGAGTTCAGCTGGCGGTATGCCCGTTGTGGAATGCGGTGTGGTCCTGTAATCAAACGGGAGAGCTTTGTGTCCATTGACGCTGCCGGCTGCTTCTTGAGCCCCGCTTTTAGTATCTGGACCGCTCTCTCTGCCAAGCCGTTGGACGCTGGATGGTAAGGGGCCGTTTTGATGTGGCGGACTCCGTTTCCCTTTAGGAATTTTCCAAATTCCCCACTTGTGAATGCCGTTCCGTTGTCCGACACCAATACCTCTGGAAGTCCAGGTGTTGCAAACGAGGCCCTGAGCTTTTCAATTGTCAATGCTGTACTTGCCGCGTTTACCCGGTGGACGTCCAACCATTTAGAGTGGGTGTCCACTATCACTAAAAACATTGAGCCCATGAAAGGGCCGGCGTGGTCAATATGCAGGCGGGTCCACGGTCTGCCTGGCCATTCCCACGGGTGCAATGGCGCAGCTGGTGGAACTCTTTGCCCCTGTTGGCACTCCTGGCACCGACGTACCAAGGCTATGTCTGTGTCCAATCCTGGCCACCAAATGTAGCTTCGAGCTAGCATCTTCATTTCAGACACCCCTGGGTGTCCGTGATGCAACTCGGTTAAGATTGCCCGACAGCCCTGAGCTGGGACGATTACCCGGGCTCCCCATAATAGGTTACCGTCTTCTACGGTTATTTGGTCCCTTCTGCTCCTGTATGGGTGCATCTGGGGCTCCACTGGTCTCTCCAGTTCCCCTGTTAGCAGTAAATGCTTCATCTTGGCTAAAACTGGGTCTTTTTGCGTCCACAACCAAATATGTTGTGCGTCCACTGGTAGGGTGTCCAAAAATTTTAGAGTCATTACTGTCTCCTCTACTTTCGATATTAGCGGCGGGGTGTCTGGGAGGGGAAGTCTGCTCAAAGCATCTGCATTTGCTACTCGCGTTCCCGGTCTGTGCTACAGAACGTATCTATAAGCCGCCAGTAGCAACGCCCAGCGTTGGATTCTAGCTGATGCAATCGGGGGTATTGACTTGTCTTCTTTTAATAACCCTAATAACGGCTTATGGTCCGTCACTATGGTGAATTTCCACCCGTACAGATACTGATGAAATTTTTTTACTGCAAATATCACCGCCAGTCCTTCCTTCTCGATTTGGGCGTAATTTCTCTCAGCCATCGCCAAGGTCCTCAAAGCATAGGCTATTGGCCGTTCTTCCCCATTCCTTCCTCTATGGGCTAAGACGGCTCCTACCTCGTAAGGTGATGCGTCACACGTGACCACCAACTCCTTCCTTGGGTCATAATGCTCCAGGACATTTTCGGATGACAGCTGTTCCTTAATGTCCCTAAATGCTCGGTTTTGGCGGGCGGACCATTTCCATTTTTGTCCCTTTTTTAGTAGCTGGTGGAGGGGTTCTAGGATGGATGCCCTATTTTCAATAAATTTGCCATAATAGGTTACCAACCCGAGAAACGATCGTAGCTCCTGGACCATGGTGGGAGCTGGGGCTTCTTTTATTGCCCTTACTCAGTCTTCCAATGGGCGTAAGCCCGACTCGTCTACTTTATATCCCAGGTACGTCACTTGTGGGGCCAGAAAAACACATTTTTCTCTTTTCAGTCGTACGCCTGCCTTTGCGAAACGTCTGAGCACTTCCTCCAGGTTCCTTCAGTGTTCCCTGTTTGTCCTACCCGTGATTAAGACATCGTCCAAATAAATCGCCACCTGCGGTAGTCCCTGCAGAATATTTTCCATCGCACGCTGGAATATAGTGCAGGCTGATGACACTCCGAAGGGTAGCCTAGTATAACAAAAAATTCCCTTCAGGCTGTTGATCGTACAAAGAACAAAGAAATGTACAGCACAGGAACAGGCCCTTCGGCCCTCCAAGCCCGTGCCGACCATACTGCCCGACTAAACTACAATCTTCTACACTTCCTGGGTCCGTATCCTTCTATTCCCATCCTATTCATATGTTTGTCAAGATGCCCCTTAAATGTCCCTATCGTCCCTGCTTCCACTACCTCCTCCGGTAGTGAGTTCCAGGCACCCACTACCCTCTGCATAGAAAACTTGCCTCGTACATCTACTCTAAACCTTGCCCCTCTCACCTTAAACCTATGCCCCCTAGTAATTGACCCCTCTACCCTGGGGAAAAGCCTCTGACTATCCACTCTGTCTATGCCCCTCATAATTTTGTATACCTCTATCAGGTCGCCCCTCAACCTCCTTCTAGCGAACTTCTGGGAGCCCTTGTCCAGTTTTAACTGCAGGTAGGCGTGGCTCATGTCCAGTTTCGTGAACAAAAGTCCACCTGCCAATTTGGCATATAGGTCGTCTATTTTCGGGATCGGGTATTTGCCCAGCAGTGCGTATTTGTTTTCCGTCTGTTTGAAATCTCCACAGAGACATATCGAGCCGTCAGGCTTCAAAATTGCTACCACCGGCGCTGCCCATTCCGAGAACTGTACTGGTCTGATAATGCCGTCGCGTCGTAACCATTCTATTTCGACATCTACTTTCTTCCTTAATGCAAAAGGTACCTGCCTGGCCTTACATAATTTCGGAAGGGCTTCTGGGTCCACGTGCAAAGTTGCTTTGCCGCCTATAATTTCCCCCAAACCTTCTTGGAAGACCTCCGGGTATTTTTGGAGTACTCCACTCAACTGCCCGCTTCCAATCTGGAAAATTTTCATTCAATCTAATTTTAGATCTTTCAGCCAGTTCTGTCCTATTAAGTTCGGTCCGGAGCCCTCTACTATCGTCAACGGTAATCTGAGCAATTGTTTGTCATATTCCACGGGTACCCGAGTCGTGCCTAGAATTTCCAGGGGTTCCCCCGTGTAGGTTTTAAGTTTCGTCGATGTTTCTGTTAGGGTTAGTGGCTGGAGTCCATCTTTGATTTTTTTTTAAAAAAATGCCGCCACTCCCATTACTATTACGGCCACACCCGTGTCTATTTCCATTATAGTCGGCACGACCGTTCACCCGTGGGGTAATCTTAATAGGTTCTGCTTTCTTCATAGCAATATTATATAACTGTTCGCCTTCGGAGGAGGATGGGGCATCTAGGTTGTGTAGTTCCCTGCGTCCCCACCTGCTATTCCTCTTTTGCCACCTCCTTCTCGGGTTTCTGTCACTGTAACCCCACTCTGTCTGGTGCCAGAAACGGTCCTTCTCTGTTGGGGGAGCCTCAGCCGGTAGTTCCCTCTGTCTCCAGTTTGGCCCTCTATTCCTCAGGCTTTTCCTGAGGGCGGCTATCTGGTAGCTAGACCCGTTGTGGTAGTCCCTCTCACAGGTATCTACCTCCATTGGCGTGCCCTATAGTTCCTGCCCCCCACTTGCTGCCTTTTCTAGGGACAGTGCGAGCTGTAACGCCCGCCTGCAGTCTAGCTGTGTTTCCGCCACAGGCACTTCTGTATTGTGAGGTAATTTATTGCACACACTAACCGGTCCCGAAGCATTTCATTTAGCGTCGGGCCGAACTCACATTTTTCCGCCAGCCTTCTCAGGGGTGTCAAGAAATTCATGACTGACTCTCTGTCTTCCCGCTTCGTTGTGTAGAATCTGTACCTACGCAAAATGAGGGGTGGTTTTGGGTCATAGTGCTCTTCCACCAATTTAGTTAATTCTTGGAAAGGTAGCGTGTCCGGCATATCGGGATAAGTTAGACTACGTATAATGGCGAAGGCTGAGGGTCCGCACGCCGACAGCAGGATAACCCGTTTCCTTGCGTCCCTCATTATCTCATTGGCCTGGAAGAAGTAAGACATTCTCTCCACATGCTGGGACCAGTCCTCAATAATCAGGTCGAATGCATCTAACTTCCCAAAAAAACGGCATTTTTGAAATAGCAAGACTTACCCTCCGAGTGTGGCAGCTGGTCTCCGCAAGGTTCTTTGTTTACCTCGTCGCCACTGTAATGATCCACAGGAGGCAGGGGTACCGTCACTACACCAGTATTTATTTGCAATAACTATATCCAAGAGCAGCTCCAAACAGTGCTGCTAGCATTCCAGTTAACTTAAGACTGGTTCACAAAGCCTACACAGGTGCTTATATGGGCCCCCTCAATGAGCTATCATTGAGGGAGCTCATACTCCAATTGGCCAACCAATAATGCCAATTGGAGGTCATTACAATATCTATCAGCATTACAAGGGTTAATGTAGTTTTTAAAGTAGCCACTAGAGGGAGCAGCAGATACAACTATATAAGGCAGTGATGCTAGACTTTAGGAGAGGAGTGTAAGCAGCAGACAGCTAGTGAAGGTCACCAGAGCAGTTTGTGTGAGAAGGTTAGATTATAGTTTATACCAGTAGTGGGATTAGCAGGAGATGAGTGTAGTTAGATGTTATTCATCAGTTGTGTATTCTTAAGGACTAAGTGTCGAACCCCAGTTTAGCAGGGCAAGTACAATCACAGCTTTGTTTGAATAAAGACTATACTGTGGTCTTTGTGGAACACCACGCCAACCATCCTGAAATAAGAAACACAAAGAACACCACAATTCAATTTCGCATTTTTAAGAGCTTGCTGAGATTCTCCAAAAGAACCGTTCCATCTGCTTAAACTGCGAACCCAGTTGATAAGCGTGCAAGTCTGTTGCTTTTTCTCAAACTATATCTTATTTAACATTACTGCCTCTGCAAAGAATGTAACATGATTTCACCTACACACAGTGACCTGATCCTGGGATTCCACTTTGCCTTTGATTTACCATGATTTAGGATCAATTCCTAGATCTGGGTTTGCTCCTCCTCAGTAAGCTTCAATTCATCGGAGGTTCATTCTTCTGAGGAAAAGTCGCATCCTCGTCTCCAAACCTGCCTGGAAAATCCTACCCAGGATTTCTAATACTGTTAGATCAGAGCTGTTTATTTTCCTCTTGTTTTCCTTCTTTCTGTATAGTTTTTCTGTGGTCAGCAACAGTACCATGACAACAACAATTCTGATTAAATGCTAATCCTTGAGGAAAATGGTTCATTTGTTTCTATCCTGTGTTTAGATACAATTAGAATTGATCTAGCACAGAAATGATGGGTGAGATTTAATCCAGTGCGTTGCGATGGGAAACATGGTGGCCGGTTCCATTAAATCACATGGGAGGCCACGCATTAGTCTGCTGGCAGTTATTAAACTTGCCACGTTGAAGTTGGAGGTGACAAAGGACAAATGCATACAACTTGCCCACTCATGGTGGGATATCACTCAGGTTCATTATTGAGCACAGAACACCAATTATCCCCGAGCCCACTGCAATTTAGTGGATACTCAGAGATTAAACGGGAGTCACACGGCTCTCCCATGCCTCTGAAGACCACCCAGCAAACCCTGTTGAGTTTGTTTGTGGGCCCCCGACGGGGGTCCCCCAATGACGGATACTCAGTGCCCAATTCGAGGGGGTAGGAGGAACAGAAATCATGGAAGAGATTGAGAGAAGTAAAAATGAAGGGTAACAACGAAAGGGAAATAGGGGTGACGATTGAGAGCACGGGAGGCAGAGAAATAAACGATGACAGTAAGGCAAAATGAAGGAGGAGGGAGGACAAGGACAAAACAGTCTGAAAAGAATGAGAGGAAGTGAAGAGTAGGAGAAAAAAAAGAGGAGGGAAATAGAAGTAGAAGAGGAAAATGCAAGTAGAGGGGAAGGAGTCAGAGATTACTTTGTAGAACTATCACTATCGCTATTCTAGTTAGAAAGAGATAAAAGACAGAGATCTTTTTCAACCAGGTGGAACATGAATAATGCTGAAGAATAACTGAGTCAGCTAACTTTGTTCCTGTTTATTAATAAGATAGTTAAATTAAATGGATTGAGTGAAGACATGTTGTCAGGCCTGAGGACCCTAGTAGAATTTTTTGTCAGTCTTTACACCGATGTTTGCATCTGGTTGTGTAATAGAAGTGAAGTCAGCCTACCTTTTGTAGTCATCCATGATTGTTATTGGATAATGACAATCTTACGCCATTAATTCATAAGGTCTGAATGTGACAACTTTTGTCATGCCATTTCTTGGGAGAACGATGAAAGTCGTGCTGAATAAGTAGCAGCAAGCTTACTGCTTTCTGCAAGTAACATATTCTTTGATGTGACTTTTGTTTCCAGGGAATTGAGATATCTTTGTTCTCATGATAGTGAATTCCACAAATAGGGCCATTCATCATCTTCCGTCCAGATGCAACCCTATTCGTTGGTCACAACCATGCCTATCAACCTGAGCTGCCGTTTCATCAAGACAGCATTTGACCAAGTAAGGAGCCCGAGTAAAACTGAGGTCGATAGCATCATAGGGCTGGATTCTTCTGCCTCGCCACAGCTAGCAGTGATCTCGGATCGGATTCTCTGGTCGCTGGACGGATGTGGCTGGAGAACACAGCCTACAGACGAAACATAGAAAATAGGAGCAGGAGGAGGCCATTTGGCCCTTCACAGCTGCTCCACCAACCATTATTATTATGGCTGATCATCCAACTCAATAGCCTGATTCTGCCTTCCCCCCATATTCTTTGATCCCCTTCACCCTAAGTGCTATAACTAACTGCTTCTTTAAAAATGCAATGTTTTGGCCGAAATACTTCCTGTGGTAACGAATTCCATAGGCTCACCACTCTCTGGGTGAAGAAAGTTCTCCTCATTTCTGTCCTAAATGGTCTACCCTGTACCCTCAGACTGTGACCCCTGGTTCTGGACACACCCACCATCGGGAACATCCTTTTTGCATCTACCCAGCCTAGTCCTGTTAGAAATTTATCGGTTTCCATGAGATCCCGCCTCATTCTTATGAACTCCAACGAATACAATCCTAACCTATTCAATCTTTCCATATAGTCAGTCCCGCCATCCCAGGAATCAGTGTGGCCAACCTTCACTGCACTCCCTCTAGAGCAAGAACATCCATCCTAGAGCAAGAACATCCTTCCTCAGATAAGGAGACCAAAACTGCACACAGTACTCCAGGTGCGTCCTCACAGGGGCAGCAGGGTAGCATAGTGGGTAGCACTGTTGCTTCACAGCACCTGAGTCCCAGGTTTGATTAGATTCCTGGCTTGGGTCACTGTGTGGAGTCTGCACTTCCTCACCGTGTTTGCGTGGGTTTCCTCCGGGTGCTCCGGTTTCCTCCCACAAGTCCCGAAAGACGCGCTGTTAGGTAATTTGGACATTTTGAATTATCTCTCTCTGTACCCGAACAGGTGCTGGAATGTAACGACTCGGGGCTTTTCACAGTAACTTCATCGCAGTGCTAATGTAATAATAATAATCGCTTATTGTCACAAGTAGGCTTCAATGAAGTTACTGTGAAAAGTCCCGAGTTGCCACATTTCAGCGCCTGTTCGGGGATGCCGTTAGGGGAATTGAACCCGCTAAGCTGGCATTGTTCTGTATTACAAGCCAGCTGTTTTAGCCCACTGTGCTAAACCAGCCCCTAATGTAAGCCTACTTCTGACAATAAAGATTATTACCAAGGTCCTGTGTAATTGCAACAAAACATCCCTGCTCCTGTACTCAAACCCTTTCGCTATGAAGACCAACATGCAATGTGCCTTCTTTACTGCCTGCTGTACCTGCATGCTTACCTTCAGTTACTGGTGTACAAAGACACCCAGGTCTTGTTGCACATTCCCTTCTCCTAATTTATGACCATTCAGATAATAGCTATCTTCTTGTTTTTGCTGCCAAAGTGGATAACCTCGCATTTCTCCACATTATACTGCATCTGCCATTTATTTGCCCATTCTCTCAACTTGTCTGAATCACACTGAAGGATCTCTGCATCCTCCATCATTGCTATATATTGTGAATAGCTGGGATCCTAGCACCCAACCCTGCAGTACCCTACTAATCACTGCCTGCCAATTGAAAAAGACTAGATAATTCCTACTCTCTGGTTCCTGTCTGCCACCCATTTTCTGTCCATCTCAATACATGAGCCCTACTCCCATGTGCCTAAATTTTATCCGCAAAGTTCTTATGCGAGACTTTGTCAAAAATCTTCTGAAAGTCCAAATATACCACATCTATTGGCTCCCCCTCATCAACTCTACTAGTTACATCCTCGAAGAATTCCAGTAGATTAGTCAAGTCTGTAGGGAAATTGTCCACTGGTTAGAGTCAAATCTGGCACAAAGGAAGATCATTGTCATTGTTTCTTCTTATGTTTTTGTGGGGTACAGGTGTCAGCGGCAAGACCAGCATTTGTTCCCCAACCCGAATTGCCCTTGAACTTAAGCCATTTCCGAGGGGAGTTAAGAGTCAACCACATTACTGTGGATTTAAAGTCACATGTAGGCCAGAGCAGGGAAGGATGGCAGGTTTTCTCCCCTGAAGGACATTAGTGAACCAGAACAGGTTTTGCAGCAATTAGCAATGGTTTCATGGCTATTATTACTCAGGCTAGCTTTATATTCATATTTATGCATTAAATTTAAACTTAGCCAGTTTATGTGGTGAGGTTTGAACCCATGTCACAAGGGATTAGCCCGGGCCTCTGGGTTACTCACCAAGTGATATTACCACGACACCCCCATCTCCCCCTTGTTGGTGGTCAATCATCTCAGTCCTCGGCATCTGATAGAAATCAACTTTTCTTATAGGTAAGAAAGTTTAAAGGAAGAAATGATTTAGTGACATTATACTATTAAAAGTCATATATTAACCATGACAGCTGAGAGAGAATGCTGCGAGCATGGGAAAAGATCAGGGGCGCGATTCTCCGACCCCCCACCGGGTCGGAGAATCGCCGGGGGCTGGCGTGAATCCCGCCCCCGCCGTGTCCCGAATTCTCCGCCACAAGAGATTCGGCGGGGGCGTGAATCGTGCCGCGCCGGTCGGCGGAAATCGTGCCGGTTGGCGGGCCCACCCCCGGCGATTCTCCGGTCCGCAATGATCCGAAGTCCCGCCGCTGTCAACACACGCCAGCCGACGTGGATTGAACCACCTTTCGAACGGCGGGACAAGGCGGCGCGGGCGGGCTGCGGGGTACTGGGGGGGGCGCGGGGCGATCTGGCCCCGGGGGGTGCCCCCACAGTGGCCTGGCCCGCGATCGGGGCCCACCGATCCGCGGGCAGGCCTGTGCCGTGGGGGCATTCTTTTCCTTCCGCCTTCGCCATGGTCTTCACTATGGCAGAGGCGGAAGAGATCCCCTCCACTGCGCATGCGCGGGGATGCCGTGAGCGGCCTCTGACGCTCCCGCGCATGCGTCGCACGGCAAAATCATTTCCGCGCTAGCTGGCGGGGCGCCAAAGGTCTTTCCCGCCAGCCGGCGGGGCGGAAATCACTCCGGCGCACGCCTAGCCCCTCAAAGTGAGGGCTCGGCCCCTCAAGATGCAGAGAATTCTGCACCTTTGGGGCGGCGCGATGCCGGACTGATTCGCGCCGTTTTTGGCGCGGTCGGCGGACATCGCGCCGATTGCGAAGAATCCCGCCCCAGATAAGGAAGTCATACACTGCAAGGCCACATTGCAGAGTTAACTCATTGTTATCATTACTGGGCAAAAGTCCCAGTTCAAGAAAACATGGTGGGAAACAGGTGGTTTGATCACACCATATTATGGAAACATATAGAAATTCTCTCATGCCACATTATCTCTGAAAACTTGATAGACAGACTTTTCGGTCAAATTAGATGAATTATAATTATTTTAACCCAATTACAGTCAGAAAGGGGACAGAACCTTAAAGATTATGATTTCCTAATGAGACCGGGAGAGAGAACATTTCTCTCTCTCTATTGCTCTCTGAAATCATCTTTAACCTAACCTTTGAAACCTATTCTTTACTTTGCTTTGCAAACTGCTATTTCCTTTCGTTTCATTTTTGTATTGTGCATTTTGATCTGAAGAAATTACCACAAGCTGAACTGTATTTTGAATTCAACTCAACCATCTATATTTGCGTTGGACAAACAAACTTTCTAGTTTCTGTACTTGCATAAAATTTGACTTGATCAGTAGACTTTAAAACTAACACAAATAAAGCTATACTTTACTTCACCCAAGAAGCTCAGTCTCAAGATCTTTTGATTAATATATAGTGCGGCGACACATAAATATATTAACAAAGTACAGATCCATCAGCATCATTGCAGAAATTTCTCAGAGTAGTGTCCTAGGTCCAACCATCTTCAGTGCTTCATTAATGATCTTCTCTCCATCACAAGGTCAGGAATGGCGATGTTCGCTGATGATTGTACACTATTCAGTACCATTCATGACTCCTCAGGCACTGAAGCAAACCATGTCAAAATGTGACCAGATCTGGACAATATCCAGGCTTGGGCTGTTAAATGGTAAGTAGCATTTGTGCTTTATAAGTGCCAGGCATTGACCATCTCCGATAAGAGAGAACCCAAACATCTTCCCTTGACATTCAATGGCACTGCCATCCCTATTCCGCTATTATCAACATTCTGTAGGATTGGATTAGATTGGATTTGTTTATTGTCACGTGTACCGAGGTACAGTGAAAAGTATTTTTCTGCGAGCAGCTCAACAGATCATTAAGCACTTGGAAAGAAAAGGGAATAAAAGAAAATGCATAATAGGGCAATATAAGGTATACAATGTAACTACATAAGCACTGGCACCGAATGGAGCATACAGGGTGTAGTGTTAATGACGTCAGTCCATAAAAGGGTCATTTAGGAATCTGGTAACAGCGGGGAAGAAGCTGTTTTTGAGTCTGTTCGTGCATGTTCTCACGAACAGGGTTGCCGTTGACCAGAAACTGAACTGGATCAGCCATGTTAATGCTTCAGCTGCATGAGCACATCAGAATCTGCGAATACTGCATCAAGTAACTCACCTCTTGACTCCCCAAAACCTGTCCACCATTTATAAGACACAAGCCAGTTGTGTGATGGGACACTTTCCCCTAGCCTGTACGAGTGCAGCTCCAACAACACTCAAGAAGCTTAACACCATCCGGGACAAAGCAGTCCACTTGATTGGCACTCCATCCACCATCTTAAAGATTCATTCCCCCTATCACCGACGAACAGTGGCTGCAGTTTTTAACATCTACAAGATGCATTATACAACTCACCAATACACCTTTGACAGTGTCTTGCAAACCCTGCCAAAGGCAGCTGACACATAGGAACACCACAATCTCGTAAAGTCACCCACCATTCTGACTTGGAATTATATCGCCGTTCCTTCACTGTCGCTGGGTCAAATCCCTGGAACTCCCTCCCTAACATCACTGTGGGTGTACCTACACCATATGGACTGCAGCGGTTCAAGAAGGTAGCTCACCACCCACTTCTCAAGGCCGATGAGGACTGGGCAACAAATGCTATCTTCGCCAGAATTGCCCATATCCCATGAAAGAATAACAAACATCACAAGATTTATGATTAGGCAACAGTTCAAAATCAACTTGGTTCATTGACAAATTTGTCAGCATCTCTGAAAGTAAGTTTGCCAGCGCAGAACATGAAGCACTAACAATTCGATTTTTACCCTCAGAAAGCAGAGGTGCATCAAATATCAAATGAGACAACATCCTGTTGCACAGAATTTTTTTAAAAAAGAAATCAAGGCACTCGCTCAGAAATAACATTCTGTGATACTTCACCATGTTAAATACAATATTCAAATCCCAGCCATTGAGTTCGCTGCTGTACAATATGCCTTTGAGCACTACTTGATGCCATTTCTGGCAAATAAAGTTGCTGAAATTTGATAAGCACATTAAACCTATCTCTTTTATCTCTTATCCTTAAATGATCCTTCCTTATTCTCCGAACATAAGAAAGAGACTTTCATCGCTAAGTGGAATATTTTAGTGCATTAATTAATATACAAAAAGAATTGTGTGTTCAAACCATCGTTGTAAATCTGCTTAAGTAATGTATTTAGCCGATACCAGAAGCGCCTGGGAATAGATTAATATAAAGCTAACGTTGCCAGTGTATTTAAATGCTTCAGGCAAAAGGGGAGATAAAAGAAAGAAGATAGACGATAGACAATGGGTGGAATTTTTGGTGTCCGCTTTTGGACATCAATCGTGATTCCCAGTGGCGTAACATAATGCTGGCCGGGGGGGGGGTATCTGACGACTCCAGAAGCAATGGCACTATTGCATATTTACGCATATTTAAATTGATTTAAATTCATGGTAATCAGGTTCACACCCTTGTTGGTCATGAACCTAATTATATCAGTGGGGAGGGCCTGGAAAATCGCGTTCGGCGTTCTGGTGGTGAAAATTCCTGTTTTTGACCTCGCAGCCATTATGGGATTTGTGCCCATGGTGACTGGGCCCAAAAACCCACGGCCAATATCGGAGTTCTTGGTTATTAGTGATGTATAATTCAATGCAAGAAGTCCTGTAAATAAGGCAAATGAGCTGAGGGCACAGTAGGAATTCCTCAGGATCGTATCCTAGGTCCAATCATCGACTGTTTGGAAGTCTGATAGCATTGCTCTTATTGAAAGATGCCTTAAGGAAGGACAGGAACATCCGCACAGCATTCCTGGTCGCAGGATTTTCAGTGGGGATAGAGAGGAGGATAAAAAAAGAGGGGGGGAAGGGCAGTTGATGAAATCTACCCTTTGGTGAAGTGTAGTCTCGTATACACCTAACTCAGTAGACATTTGCGATACACGTCTCGGGTGCGAAATGTAATCTTTATTGGGTGTCTATTGATTATAATTGAGAGTTTGAAATCTTCTTGTGGTTACAAATCAAATGTTCTCAAGAAAGCCCCTGCCAGCAGAAGACTTTTAAGAGATATAATTAAACTTAGTAGCTTACAAACAACTTGATCTTCAAAATACAGTAATGGTTTCTTGCTCAAAGCAAAACAGCTTGCGCAGACTTAGAGCTGGAGTAGAAATATGAAATAAAGATTGTAGATAGTCAAGCATATAGTCTCGAGTGATTCCAGAATAGAAAATGGCTGCCCAGACCTCAATTTTTAAGGAATTTGTTATCAATCTGAGTCAATCTGTTTCTACCCCTCTAACAGCTGATTGGTTTGGGTGAGTTTCCAATACATTTGATTCGATGATTGTGTCGACAGTCTTCAATGTGCAACATTATTTCGTTGAACTTTAAAGTTAATATAAATGTTGCATGTGGAATTCTGAAATGTGTATTGGAATGCAAACTCTGCTCTTATCATTCAACTGGTATGTGCTGAAATCTGCAATTTCTTTCTTTTGAACAATGGAGAGTTCATATGAACTATAATGTCAATTTGACCTTCAGTAGAAACGTTGCATTTGCTTGTCGTTCAACTGCAAATGTTTCAAATGTTGTGCTTTTATTTTTGCAAGCTATGTGCTTTTGCAAATTGAGGTTATGTTTGATCATTTTTGCAGTGCTATGATGGAATCCATTTTAAAATGATTTTTGAACTGGGCTTTAATATTTATAACAAAATGGCTAATCAATGATCTTTTTACCTATCAGAAATAGCAGGTTTCCTTCAGCCGTGTCACAATATTGATTAAAGAAACAATCAAAGTTGTGAGATCCGAGATGTCCTGGAAAGAAGCAAATGAAGCCATTTGGGCTGAACTCAGGAAGCATAAAAATGCACTCACCTTGTTGCGAGTACTTTATAGCCACCAAATGGTCTGAGGGAGATCGAAGAACAAAATGCAGAAACAAAAGAGTTGTAGTAATAGAAGATTTCAAATATCCGAACATTTCCTCGGATAAATTGATTCTAAAAGATACAGAGAGGTTTGAATTTATAAATGTGTTCAGGAGAAATGTTATGAGCCAGAAGATAGTGGGCTGGATTCTCCGGTACCCAGCCGCGTGTTTCTCGATGGTACGCCATTCGTTGGCTGCGGGATTTTCTGTTTCCATCGCTTGACAATGGGATTTCACATTGTAGCCACCCACGCCACTGGGAAATCTGTGGGCGGGGCCGCACTGCCGGCAGGAAAAGTGAATCTCGATAGTAGAGAATTCCAGCCAGAAAATTCAACAAAAGAGGGAACAGTCATTTTCGGGAATGAATCTGCATGGGGGTGGGCGGAGTATTGTGGTAGTGATTATAATTTAGTTAGATTTAAAGAGGTCACGGGAAAGGATAAAGGTGGACCAAGCATTAACGGTTTAGCTGGAATAGTCCAATTTTATTCAGTTGAGATGTTATGTGGCAAAAGTGGACTGAAGACGGTACTTGAGGGTAAGTTGGTGTTGAACCAGTGGAAGGCATTCAGGGAGGAAGGTTCAAAACAGCCATGTTCCCGCAAAGGAAAGGGGTGTGACTCACAAACCAAAGCATCACCTAAATGTCAAAGAATGAACAGTAGGATGAGGCAAAAGAAAATAAAGAAAGTTAATGTCAAATTCCAAGTGTTTAATATGGCCGAAATCCTTGAGAAGTTGAGGTAGAGTTGAAAAGGAAATTCGGAAAGCAAAGGGAAGGCTGGAAAAAATATTGGTAAATAAAATCAAGAAAAAGCAGAAAGATGTTTCGTAAATGAGTGGAGAGCAAAGAACAATCAAGGTAGGGTAGGGCCAACAATAGATCAAAAAGGTAACTTGTAAATGGCGGCGTGAGTCATGAACACGGCTCAGGGCGGCACGGTAGCACAGTGCTCAGCACTGTTGCTTCACAGCGCCAGGGTCCCAGGTTGGATTCCAGCTTGGGTCACTGGCTGTATGAAGTCTGCATGTTCTCCCCGTAACTGCATGGGTTTCCTCCGGGTGCTACAGTTTCCTCCCACAAGTCCCGAAAGATGTGCTTGTGAGGTGAATTAGACATTCTGAATTCTCCCTCTGTGTACCCGAACAGGAGCCAGAGTGTGGCGACTAGCGGCTTATCACAGTAACTTCATGAATTGAAATGAAAATCACTTATTTATCACAAGTAGGCTTGAAATGAAGTAACTGTGAAAAGCCCCTAGTCACCATATTCCGGCACCTGTTCCGGGAGGCTGGTACGGGACTTGAACCGTGCTGCTGGCCTGCCTTGGTCTGTTTTAAAAGCCAGCGATTTAGCCCTGTGCTAAACCAGCCCCTTACATTGCAATGTTAATGTAAGCATACCTGTGACAATAAAAATTAGTATAATATTCATTTACCTATGATTAATATTAATTAGTAATTATTGAGTAATTATAATGAATATGTTGTGCCTCTTTCCTTAAAGTAGGCGGGAACAAGTAGATATTGTAGTTAAGGAGGGGAAGTGTGAAATAATAGATTAGATAAAGACAGAGACAGGGAGGAAATATTATGGTGCTCAGCATCTTTGAAAGTGGATAAGTCATCAGGTCCAGATGAAATGTATTCCAAGTTTTGAATAGAAACAAGGGAAGAAATGCTTGGGGGCTCTTACTTTATGTACCGTTGTCTAAAAAGGGAGGAAGTCTAAATGATTACAGACTAGTTGGCCTGACCTCAGTTGTGGGCAAATTATTGCTCAAGAAATTCTGAAAGATGGCATTTGAGAAGCTCAGATTAATCAAGAACAGGTCAGCAGGGATATGTTACGAGAATGTCATGCCTGGCTAGCCTGATAGAATTCTTTGAGCAATAGCAGGGAAGGTTGATGATGGTTGTGTGTTTGATGTTGTCTACATAGATTTTGACAAGGTTCTCTGTAGCAGTTGGTAAATTAGCAGTTCAGGGGCCATGACAAGTATGGGTCAATGTCTGGAAGCAAAGTGTTATGGTTGATGGGTGCTGTTGTGGCTGTTTCCAATGGGATTCCACTGGTCTCAGTTTTAAGTCCTGTGTTGCTTTCAGCATATAACAAAGAAAAGTGCAGCACAGGAACAGGCCCTTTGGCCCTCCAAGCCTGCGCTGACCAATATGTCAATGATTTAATGCAGGGAACAGAATTAAGAGGTTTGCAAATGTTTTGAAAATTGGCTGTGTAATTTACTGTGAGGAAGAAAGTTGTAGACCGCAGAAGAATGTCAATGGACTGGTCAGGTGGACAGAAAAGTGGCAAGGTGAATTCAGTCCAGAGAATTATGAGCTAACCAAATTGGCGAGCATAAAGAAGGTAGGGAATACACAATAAGTAATAGGATTCTGAAAAGAGTAAGGGATCAGAGGGACCTTGGAGTGTCTATCCACAGATCCCTTAAGGAAGCAGGACAGTTAGATAAGGTGAGAAAAATGCACATGAGATATTTTCCTTTATTGGGTAAAGCCTGGAGTACAAGACCAACGAGGTTAGAAAACCCGAGTTGGATGCCCAGCTGCAGACAGTTCTAGTCACTATGTTGGATCAAGGATCTGATTGCACTAGAGAGGACACAGAAAAGATGTTGCCAAGATTGGAGAATTTTACCAATGTAGAAAGAATGAATAGGCTGGAGTTATTTTCTTTTAAGCAGAGGAGGCAGGTTTTAATTGTGGTGCATATAATTCTGAGGGCCCTGATTGGAGAGCACAGGCCTATTTCCAATTGTGGAGTGGTCGGGAGGCTACAGATTTTAAGTAATTTGTAGGGGAGAGTAGGGGAGGAATTTTTATACCCCGAGGGTAGTTGGAGTTTGAAACTTTCTGCTGGATAGAGTGATGGAGGCAGAAATCCTCATCACCTTGAAAAATTACTTGGACACAAACGTGATGTTCCGGGACTTGCAGAGTTACTGTGAAGCTGGATTAGGTTGAGGGCCACTTTTTGGTTGGCACAGACTAGATCAGTTTAACTGCCTCCATTCTTTCCTGTAACTCTTTCCATGCTTTACAATATTCGACAGCTAATGCAAACTTAGATACAATGAAGAAAGAACTGTATTTGCACAGCGCCTTGTCATACCATGTCAAAGCACCTCACATATTGAATTACTTAATGCTGTTATATGGACAGATTATGCAGTTGCTCTGTGCCAGAACCATTTCACAATTGTTAATTCCATGTGTAACCAGTCAATCTATTTGTTCAAACATGTTCGCACACAGTCAAACTTTGGCCAGAACACTGCTCTTTTTTTTAAATGATGTGATCAGGGGTGCAATTCAGTGGACATAAAACACTGTCTGTTTTTGGGCGTGTTTGGCAGGGTGTTCCTCGGTGGCTCCAGCACCGAAATTCACCCGTTATTCATTGGCACTTTGCCAGTTTCTGGGGCCTCGGGGAGCTTCTCCCCGCTGAGACCACACTTTTGGGGATTTCCTGCGCTGGTGAGCCAAGCTCGTTGGAAGGATCATCTCCTTGCAGATCGGGGCACTGTTTTGAATGGCAGCCCCAGTTGCTACACCCCCCCCCTTCAGGCCCCCGCCGCTTTCTGGACACCCATCCCCATCACCCTCCCCCAACCATTTTCTAGCCCCTGGAACCTCCGCAAGGAACCTCCAGGCCAAACCCCTGGCAGTGCCAACCTGGCACCTGGGCACTTTGGCACTATACGACTGGCAGTTCCCGGGTGCCTGGGTACCACCCTGCCCTGTCCAAACCACCAGGGGGTTTCTAATGGTTTGCGAGACCCCCAAGGTGCCATCATGCCTGGTCCACCTTTGTGGAAATCAATGCTAAATAGTGCCAGGTCGCAGTCTCGCAGGCATGGCCATTGATGCCTGTGCGTGGGATGAAAGCAGGGTTCGGGTATTTAAATGAGACAAATAGCTCATTTAAATACGCTGATCTGGATCGCGCCCAGTGAAGGTGTGATCCAGATCGCACCGGGCGGAGTGAGTCGGGTGGCTCACGAATGGCCCGGCGACCGGCACGGATCCTGATTTGGGGTTTCAATGCAGTGTCTATGCCTGACCACCAGACGTAATTCCATGCCAACACCTTCATCTTTGTCTGCCCTGGGTGGGCGCTGTGTAACCCTTGAAGGAGGGGCCACCTCGCCTGAGGCGGGACATCCCCCCGTGATCCCCACAGAACCACTGACATTTTTGGGTGCAGGGATATATCGAATGGCCCTGACTTTTTCTTCCAATGAGTACAACCCTGTTGCATCAACACAAAATCCTACGTACGTCACTTATGAGGCCTGAAAAATGCACTTTTTCGTGTTTATGGCAGACCACTGGTTCACAAAAATTATTTCATACTTCCTCGAGGTTGGCCATGTGTTCTGGTGTGGTGCTGGTGACTAGAACGTCATCAAGGTAAACCACCACCTTGGGATCCTCTAGAGGAGAGCTTTTATCCTGCACTGGAACATTGCGCAGGCTGAAGCGATGCCAAATGGCAGTCTGGGACAGTGATAGAGGCTTTAGAGGTATTGATTGTAGTAAACATCTGAGACTCCTCATCTAACTCTAATTGCAGGTAGGCATGACTGAGATCCAATTTTGAATAGTTGAGGCCCCCGCCAGTTTGGCGTAGAGGACAGGGAGCAGAGTGGTGCAGCGGAAGGATGCTCGGTCCATAACCCAGAGGTCAATGGATCAAAACCATTCTCTGCTGTTTCTGTTTTGAGTGGCACGGTGGTGCAGTGGCTAGCACTGCTGCCTCATGGTGCAGAGGACCCAGGTTCGATCCTGGCCCCCGGGTCTCTATCCATGTGGTGTTTGCACAATTTCCCCGTGCCTGCATGGGTCTCACCCCCACAACCCAAAGATGTGCAAGGTGGGCAGATTGGTCACACTAAATTGCCCCTTAATTGGAAAAAAGTATTTGTTGGGGTTTTTGGAAGGTCTGCTCACCCCTACTATGATGTGGAGATGCCAGCATTGGTACTGCATCGCCACTAATGCCATCGAAGCCCTGGTGTCGACTTCTATTTAAGGGGTCTGCCATTCACCTTTAAAACAATTTCAATCAGAGTCATCTTATTCAATTGGACTGGATTCAATCGATGCATTGCACGCTCTTTTTCAAAGCTCTTCTCCACTATGTTCAGTGGGGCTGTGGACTGCTGCTGTTTGGTTTCTTTTGCATTGGCGCACTTTACCTGATGTGACAAGGTTGCAATGGAAGCACATGAACTCCCGAACATGGCAGGTCTCCTCGGGACGGTTCTCCCCTACAATGATAGCAGTCTAACTCGGATTTGGTTTGACCCCCTGGTTCCTTCCCACTCCTTGGGTTCTGGTGCTGCCTCGAGCACCGTGTCTGGTTCTGAGCTGTGCCTGTTGATTCCGCCGCAGACCTCGTGGCCGTACCACCCCAAACTTGGTTAACCTCCACTTCAGCCACACTTTGAAACTCAGTGGCGTCTTTTTCATCCCTTCAGCTCTCTCGATCACCTTTTTCAACATAATTGTGGTCTCCACCAGAAACGTCTTCTGGATATTAAGGCTATAGATCCCACAAACCAGCTGGCCGCGCAACATGTTGTTAAGCGCACTCCCAAACTTACACTCAGCAGGCTGGTGAAGCCAGCTATGAAGGCTGAGGCGCACTCTTCATGGTCCTTCACTGCAGAGTTAAATTTATAAAATTGGAGGATAATCAAGGACCTTGGGTGTAACGTTCTTCAGCCAATTTCACTATCTGGTCAAAGGTCTTCGAGTCGGGTGCTTCCGGGGGCATGAGGTTCCGAATCAAATTATTCCTTTTTGGCCTGCAAATGGTCAGAAGTATCACTTTCTGCTTATCTTCGCCTGTGATCTTGTTTGGGGAAAAGAAGAAATGGAGCCGTTCGACGTACTGACCCCATGACTAAACCCCTTCTTTGGTCAAATGGGTTTAGTTTACCAGTAATACACATTCCCACTCACGGTTTAAATGATTCCAATTCTTGCTGGGCTTCTCTACTTTTTCAACCGTTCCTTTCTTCCTCCCTCGATTCACGGTGACGGTCATCTGTGATCAAAAACATTCAGATCTTCGCCAATGTGGTGGCTCGAGATATACACTGGAGGCTTCCAGTAGTAAACAGAGGGGTTTATTAATGAAAAGCAAATGCTGTTAGATAGCAGGCACAGAACACTAACAGGTCTTTACACTTCAGCTCCCTGGTCTTCACTGCCCGGGGTCCTGCTCATCCCCATTGGCCGGAGTTCACTCGCTCCCACGCGATTGTCCGCAAGCCAGTCACGTATTGCATCATGAGATTTTGGTTGGCCATGGGAAAGGACAAAGAACAATCAGAGTGAGAATAATTAACAGGGGGAAAGCCAACTTCAATGGGGTAATAATGGATCTGGCCCAGTTCAATTGGAATCAAAGGTTGGCAGGAAAAACTATGACTCAACAATGGGCCGCCTTTAAAAAAGAAAAAGTTCGGGCACAATCAACACATATTCCCAAGAAGCAGAAAAGTCGGACAAATAAATCCAGAGCTCCCTAAACAACTAAATATGCCGGGATTAAGATGAAGGTGAAAAGGTGTCTACATGACAGATGTCAGGCGGATAATACTACCGAGAACCAGGCTGAATATAGAAGGTTCAGAAAGCGATATGAAAAAACAAGTAAGAAAAGCAAAGAGAGACTATAAGAAGAGACTTAGAGCTAAAATAAAGGGAAATAAAAATGTCTTCTGTAGGCATATCAAGAGTAAGAGGGTAGTAAAAGGAGGAGTGGGGCCGATTAGGAATTAAGCCTGAGAGCAGGGGTCGTGACTAAGGCATTAAATTGGTACTTGTATTCGTCTTTACAAAGGAAGAGCATGGGGCAGAGTTCTATGATAATGGGGCTATGTCCCCCGCAAAAAACTGCAGAGTCTGCACGTTCTCCCCGTGTGTGCGTGGGTTTCCTCTGGGTGCTCCGGTTTCCTCCCACAGTCCAAAGATGTGAAGTTTAGATGGACTGGCCATGCTAAATTGCCCTTCGTGTCCAAAATTGCCCTTAGTGTTGGGTGGGGTTACTGGGTTACGGGGATAGGGTGGGGGTGTGGGCTTGGGTAGCATGCTTCTTCCAAGAGCCGGCGCAGATTCGATGGGCCGAATGTAGGAGAAAGTAGGAAGTAGCCCGTGCAGCTCCGGCTGCCGATACGGGGCCCTGCACTTCCGGTCGCGGGTCCGTGCATGTGCGCAGCAGGCGGCCCCGCGCAACATGGCGGACCCACACAGTATGCTGGCCCCGACAATATAGGCCCCCGACCGCGAGCCTGGCCCTCCTGGAGGCCCCCCCCCTCCCGGTGATGGATTCTCCCGCCCCCCACAAGGGCGGCCACGGACTGAGTGCCCGCCGGGTGGAACCATGAGAGAACCACGCCAGCGGGAACTCGGCCAGTTGTTGGCAGAGTGTCGCCGTGGGGGTCTCTTTCAATGGCCCCCGACTGGTGGCGTGCGCGCACGACTGGCAGCGCTTCTCCGGTCCCCAGAGAAGGCATTGGACCCGGTCCCGGGTCTGACACCCCATTCTCCGCCCCCGTGCCGAACGCGATTGTGGCACGGAGGCTCGGAGAATGCCGGCCATGCTACTGAGGTGAGTGTGAAAGATGAGGGGCGGGATTCTCCATACCCTCAAAAACGCCGTACTCCTTCCGTTGGAAAGGCCTTGGGACATCACCTGAGGCCCTCCCCTGATGCTCCGCCCCCAATGAGCCGAGTTCCTGACCGCGTCGGTCGCGTGTCCTCTCAACTTTTGTAAACCTGGCATGGTGGCTGTGGACTGTGCCCAATGCCGCCACAGCCGTGGGGTGGGAACCATTCCACTGGCAGGCGGTGCTTCAGTGGGGGATGGTGGGACTGGTGGGGGGTGGTCCAGAGGTGGCGAGGTGGGTTACAGGGGGGCAGTCTTTGGCAGGCCAGGTCCACGCCCAGCCGGCGCCATGTTGTACGGAGCGGCTGCCGCAGGTCGCTGCCGTGCGCATGCGTAGCCACAGACCCAGCCATTGTGTGTCCATATATCGGCAGGTAAAGACAGAGGCTTTACGTGGCGCGGTTGCTTGCCCCCCACCGAACGGAGTATCAGAGTGGGGGCGCCGCCGACATTTTGGTCGTAAGACCAGCCGCATCCTCCGCACATAGACGCAGATTCGGAGAATCCAGCCCGAGGTATTTCAGACGTGAGATGGGTTTAAAATTGATAAGGGTAAGGAATTGGGTAAGCTGTCTATACTTCGAGTTGATGAAATGCCAGTGCTGAATGAAATGCTGAGGAAAGTGAGAGTAGGAATTGTGGGGCATTGGCCATAATTTTCCAATCTTCCTTAGACTCATGGGTTGTGCCAGAGGACTGGAGAATTTCAAATGTTCAAATTATGATGTAAAAATAAGCCTAGAAACTATAGGCCAGTCCATTTAACTTTGGTGTTGAGAAAACCTCTGGAGGTGATATTTTGGGAAAAATCAGTCACTTGGCAAAATGTGGGTTAAATAAGGAAAGCCATCAGTGGGGTTGTTAAGGACAAATTGTGTTTAACTAACTTGCTGGAGTTTTTTGATGAGGTAATATAGAGGGATAATGAGGGGTACTGTTGACTGGCAAAAGGCATTTGATAAAGTGCCGCACAACATTATGAGTGAAGTTAGAGTTCATAGAATAAAAGGGACAGTAGCAACATAGATACAACATTAGCTGACAGGAAACAGAGCAGTGGTTAATGGATGTTTCTCAGACTTGAGGAAGGTTTCTAGTGGAAATATCCAAGGGCCACTGCTCTTCCTGATGTATATTAATAGCACAGACACTGGTGTACAGAACACAATTCAAAATGTTTTTGTGGATGATACAAAGCTTGCCAATATTGTGAACTGTGAGGAGGTAGTGCAGAACATCAAAAGAACACAGGCAGATTGATGGAATTGACAAACAAGTTGCAGCTGAAGGTTAATGAAGAGAAGATTGAAGCGATTAAATTTGGGAGGAAGAATGGAGAGTGACAATATAATAATAATAATTTTATATTAAGTAGACTTACATGAACACTGCAATGACTTTACTGTGAAAAGTCCCTGGTCGCCACATTCCGGCGCCTGTTCGGGTACACAGAGGGAGAATTCAGAATGTCCAATTTTCCGAACCAGCATGTCTTTCTGGTGGAAACCGGAGCACCTGGAGGAAACCCAGCAGACTCAGGGTGAACGTGCAGACTCCGCACAGACAGTGACCCAAACCTGGAATCGAACGTGGGAACCTGGTGCTGTGAAGCAACAGTGCTAACCACTGTGCTACCACATCGCCCTATAGAATAAAAGGTACAATTTTAAAGTGTTCCAGGAGCAGAGGGACTTGTGTGTATATGTGCATAAATCATTGAATATGACAGGACAGTTTGAGAGATGGATTAATAAAGCATAAATCATCCTGGACTTCATTAATAGGGCCAAAGAGTACAAAAGCAAGAAGATTATGCTAAACTTGTATAAAGCACTGGATTGGCCTTAGATAGAATATTGCTTCCTGATTTGGGTGTCAAACATTTGGAAGGCTATGAGGGCATGACAGAAAGTGCAGAAAAGATTCATAAGAAGTCTTCAAGATAAGGAACTTCAGTTATCTCAGTAATTTGGATCAATTCAGATGGTTTGGAGAAGAGACGGTAAAGAGGAGATTTGATAGAAGTATTCAAAATCATGAGGGATCTGAACAGGATAGAAAGGGGAAAGTTTTTCCCATTGGTGAAAGTTCGAGTACAAGAGGGTACGGATTTATAGTAATTGGTAAAAGAAACAATAGATACGTGAGGGAAAATGCTTTCATGCAGCAAGTGTGTAGGATCTGGAAAGCACTGCCTGAACATTTGATGAAGGCAGGTTCAATCAAGGCACTCAAGAGGGAATTGGATTATTATCTGAAAGAGGAAGAATGTGCTGGGCCCTGGGGAGAAGGCAGGGGAGTGACACCAGGGGTAAATGATCTGCTCTATAGTAAAGGAACATCAAAGCCACTGCAAATTGATCTAATTTTACATCTTGGATTGGATTGGATTGGATTTGTTTATTGTCACGTGTACCGAGGTACAGTGAAAAGTATTTTTCTGCGAGCAGCTCAACAGATCATTAAGTACATGAGCAGAAAAGGGAATAAAAGAAAATACATAATAGGGCAACACAACATATACAATGTAACTACAAAAGCACTGGCATCGGATGAAGCATACAGGGTGTAGTGTTAATGAGGTCAGTACATAAGAGGGTCATTTAGGAGTCTGGTGACAGTGGGGAAGAAGCTGTTTTTGAGTCTGTTCGTGCGTGTTCTCAGACTCCTCTATCTCCTGCCCGATGGAAGAAGTTGGAAGAGTGAGTAAGCCGGGTGGGAGGGATCTTTGATTATACTGCCCACTTTTCCAAGGCAGCGGGAGGTGTAGATGGAGTCAATGGATGGGAGGCAGGTTCGTGTGATGGACTGGGCGGTGTTTACGACTCTCTGAAGTTTCTTGCGGTCCTGGGCCGAGCAATTGCCATACCAGGCTGTAATGTAGCCTGATAGGATGCTTTCTATGGTGCATCTGTAAAAGTTGGTAAGAGTCAATGTGGACATGCCGAATTTCCTTAGTTTCCTGAGGAAGTATAGGCGCTGTTGTGCTTTCTTGGTGGTAGCGTCGACGTGGGTGGACCAGGACAGATTTTTGGAGATGTGCACCCCGAGGAATTTGAAACTGCTAACCATCTCCACCTCGGCCCCGTTGATGCTGACAGGGGTGTGTACAGTACTTTGCTTCCTGAAGTCAATTACCAGCTCTTTAGTTTTGCTGGCATTGAGGGAGAGATTGTTGTCGCTACACCACTCCACTAGGTTCTCTATCTCCCTCCTGTATTCGTACCCATCGTTATTCGAGATCCGGCCCACTATGGTCGTATCGTCAGCAAACTTGTAGATGGAGTTGGAACCAAGTTTTGCCACGCAGTCGTGTGTGTACAGGGAGTAGAGTAGGGAGCTAAGTACGCAGCCATGTGGGGCGCCGGAGTTGAGGACTATTGTGGAGGAGGTGTTGTTGTTCATTCTTACTGATTGTGGTCTGTTAGTCAGAAAATCGAGGATCCAGTTGCAGAGTGGGGAGCCAAGTCCAAGGTTTGCAGCTTTGATATGAGCTTGGCTGGGATTATGGTGTTGAAGGCGGAGCTGTAGTCAATAAATAGGAGTCTAATGTAGGAGTCCTTGTTTTCGAGATGCTCTCGGGATGAGTGTAGGGCCAGGGAAATGGTGTCTGATGTGGACCGGTTGCAGCGGTATGCGAATTGCAGTGGTTCAAGGCGTTCTGGGAGTATGGAGGTGGTCACATCTTTGGTCACAGGACCTGGAGACACTGGCAACTTACACTCCCGTCCATGTGGACATTTCATATTCATGCAAGATCAGGAGCGTTAGTGATGAGTGTGGGGCTGGCTCACTATTGGCTGCTTGAGGATCTTTTGGTCTGTCCATCTCTGCCACCCATCCTCCCACCAGGGAACCGCTGCAGGGGTCAACTTTGACAGGACCGTGAGATCCCGCCAACAGGAAGGGCTGGAAATTCGCATCTCAGAGTTTATATCCAGATTGATTCAATAATTGGCGGGGGAGGGGGGTGGGGGGTGGGGGGGGGGGGGGGGCAAGTAGAACAAAGAACAATACAGCACAGGAACAGGCCCTTCAGCCCTCCAAGCCTGTACCAGTCATGATACTAATCTTTGCCCCAAACCCTCAGCACTTCCTTGTACTGTATCCCTCTATATCTATCCTGTCCACGTGTTTGTCAAGATGCCTTTTGAACGCCGTTAATGTATCTGCTTCCACAATCTCCCCTGGCAACGCGTTCCAGGCACTCACCACCCTCTGCATAAAAAATCTGCCTCGCACATCTCCTCTAAACTTTGCCCCATGGACCTTAAACCTATGCCCCCTGGTGACTGACCCCTCCACCCTGGGAAAGAGTGCCTGCCCATCCACTCCATCCATGCCCCTCATAATCTTGTAGACCTCTATCTGGTCACCCCTCAACCTCCGTCTTTCTAATGAAAACAGTCCAAATCTATTCAGCCTCTCCACATAGCGAACACCCTCCAGACCAGGCAACATCCTGGTAAGTAAAATAATATGTTCGAACAGAGCGAGCTCAGAGAAAGATTTCCAGATATTTGTGTTTTCAATTAACTTTTTATTGTTGCTTCGGAGAATCAGCCCAGAAATAACGAGATAAAATGGCCTTCTGTGCTGAAACCATCCTGTGATTGTGTGAGGCCCAGGGTTTTCAATCATAATACTGCTGATATCCCATTAAATAAATAGTGGGGCTGGTGCATTAACTACCAAAGTGAAAGAAAGGCCAGCTGATACCTGGAGAAATCAGTGTTTAGTCATGCGGTTTGCATTATTTCCAATTCCAGTGAAGCTTTCAAGTAATGATATATCCTCCACGTAGGCTCCTGAACTGCCTTAAATTAATCAAATTCAGCATAGGGTAAGTGATATGACATTTTGACCGTACTGTCATTTTGAAAGAGGACTGGGATAAACTGAATGTTTGGGGGAATCTGGAACTGATTGATGTTAATTGAATCTCTTGTGCAATTGTAAGAACCCAATTTAGCTACCGTAGGCATTGCATTTATAGAAAGCTGAGAAGATAAATTTAATTAATCACCACAAAGTTGGTTACCATTCCTCTTTTAAGTTCTGCTCACTATTCCTATTACCTGAACTTACTTCTCACTCCATATCTATCATCCATTTAGCCAATGAAACAATGGGAAAGAGATAAGACTATTCATTGATTTATATGAATTAAATGTAGCTATTGCATCAACTTAATGATTTCACCATGACTGTCATGCATTTTTCACCATTCATCTATCTGTTTTTAAATTCTTACATGGGATTTCGGTGTCGCTAGGAAGGTCAGCACTTTTTGCAAGCTCCCTAATTGCCCTTGAGAAGGTGATGGTCAGCCATCTTCTCGAACCGCTGAGTCAATCTGGTGCAGGTACACCCATAGTGCTGTTCGGAAGGTTGTTCCAGGATTTTGATCCATTGACAGTGAAGGCAGGGCAATATGGTTCCAAGTCAGTGTGGTGTACGGCTTGGAGAGAAGTTTGCAGGTGGTGGTGTTCCCAGTCCTCTGATGCCTTTCTGGAGTTCAGGAGTTTGGAAGGTTCTATTAAAGGAGCATTGGTAAGTTGCAGCTGTGCATCTTGTATATTGTACACACAGCAAACACTTTGCATTGGTGGTGGAGGGAGTGAATATTTAAATAGGTGACAGGGGTGCTGATCAAGTGGCCTTCTTTGTCCTTGATGGTGTTGAGCTTCTTGAGTGTTATAAGGCTTCATTCATCCCTGCAAGATGAGAGTATTCCATCTAATCCCTGACTTTTGCCTGCAAGGTGGTTGAACGGCTTTGGAGAGTCAGGAAGTGAGTTGCTTACCTTAGAATTCCCAATCTCTGAACTGCTCCTTTAACCATATTGTTTATGTGGTTGGTCCAGATCAGTTTATGGTCAATAGTAAACCCTAGGACATTGAATTTATGGATGGTAATGCCATTGAATGTCAAGAGGACATGATTAGATTCTGTCTTGATGGGGATGGCCATTGTCTTGAAATTATCTGACGCTATGTTACTTTTAATACTCAAAATGCCAATAGTTCTCCCAACGTAATTGTAGCGCACAATGACTTACGCGAGACGAGAAGCGATGAAGTCTATCTAGGCTTTATTAAGCGAGACTTGTCCCCAGCAGCTCAGCAACAGAATGAGGCTGCGGGGAGAAGCTCGAGCTCTTATACTCCGCCTTCAGGGTGGAGCCAGAAGTCGGCAGATCGAACCAGGACCCGGGACCTGTCAGCCAATAGCCTCTCGACTTCACAGGTACTACATTACCCCTAATACATACCACCACATTCACCCCTTGTTAAAAAGGAACCCGGCGGGGTGGTGGTTCGCATGGTGGTAGGGGTTTACAAGGCTGGCCCTGGAACAAATTTCGGACTGTGTCAATACAGCTTTAGCCCTACACTGGGCTATGTACAAGTTTGTGAGAACTATTTACAATACGGGCAAAAAAAAATGTTTTTTTTGTTACAACAACATTCTTGCTTTTTCTTGGTCTCACGCGGATTCCACGAGTCAAGCGGGCGGTCTGGTCTTCCTCGTCGATCGCCTCAGCCCCGGTGGTGGTGTAGGTGCTTGCTCGGGCGTTGTCGTCTCCGGGAGCGTTTCGCTGTTTGTTCCTGTTTTACTCCTGGGCGGGCACGGGAGGAGGACCGATCCCCCCGGGAAGGGGGCGGCCGCGGGGTGCGGCAGTGGCAGGGAGGGGGTGATCGGTGTCGGGGGTGTGTGTGTGTTGCCGACGTTCCGGAGGAGGACTTCCTGGGGAAGACAAGGAGGCACTCATGAGGCGTTTGGTTAGTGGTGGTACGCAGCAACGATCGGATGGAGTGGAGAGCGTCCGGGAGGACCTCCTGCCACCGGGAAACTGGGAGATCCCTGGACCATAGGGCCAGTAGGACTGTCTTCCAGACCGTGCCGTTCTCCCTCTCTACTTGCCCGTTGCCCCGGGGGTTGTAGTTGGTCGTCCTGCTCGAGGCTATGCCCTTGCTGAGCAGGAACTGGCGCAGCTCGTCGCTCATGAAGGAGGACCCCCTGTCGCTATGGATATACGCGGGAAACCGAACAGTGTGAATATGGTGTCAAGGGCTTTAATGACTATGGCCGCTGTCATGTCGGAGCAGGGGATGGCGAAGGGGAAACGAGAGTACTCGTCCACCACATTCAGGAAGTATGCGTTGCGGTCGGTGGAGGGAAGGGACCCTTTGAAATCCAGACTGAAGCGTTCAAAGGGGCGGGAAGCCTTGATCAGGTGCGCTCTATCCAGCCTGGAAAAGTGGGGTTTGCGCTCTGCGCAGATGTGGCAGTTCCTGGTGACTGTACGGACCTCCTCCACAGAGCATGGGAGGTTGCGGGACTTTATAAAATGGTAGATTCGGGTGACCCCCGGGTGGCAGAGGATTTCTGAAGCGTGGAGGGTTCGGGAGAAAAAGGCCACGGGTCTGCCCGCTTGTTTAAGGGTGGCCGTCAGAGCAACATCGGATGCGTCGCTCTCGACCTGGAAAGGGAGGGACTCGTCGATGGCGCGCATCGTGGCCTTTGCGATATCCGCTTTGATGCGGCTGAAGGCCTGGCGAGCCTCTGTCGACAGGGGGAAGGTAGTGGACTGTATTAGCGGGCGGGCCTTGTCTGCGTACTGGGGGACCCACTGGGCGTAATATGAAAAGAAGCCCAGGCAACGTTTTCGGGCTTTGGAGCAGTGGGGGAGGGGAAATTCCATAAGGGGGCGCATGCGTTCGGGGTCGGGGCCTATTACTTCATTGCACACTACATATCCCAGGATGGCCAAACGGTTTGTGCTAAAAACGCATTTTTCCTCGTGATATGTGAGGTTCAGGGCGTTTGCGGTCTGAAGGAACTTTTGGAGGTTGGCGTCGTGGTCCTGCTGATCGTGGCCGCAGATGGTTACGTTGTCGAGGTACGGGAACGTGGCCTGCAACCCGTGCTGGTCAACCATTCGGTCCATCTCCCGCTGGAAGACCGAGACCCCGTTTGTGACGCCAAATGGGACCCTTAGGAAGTGGTATAGCCGCCCGTCTGCCTCAAAGGCGGTGTACTTGCGGTCACCTGGGCGGATGGGGAAGCTGGTGGTAGGCGGACCTGAGGTCCACGGTGGAAAAGACCTTATACTGAGCAATCCGATTGACCATGTCGGATATGCGGGGGCGAGGGTACGCATCTAGCTGCGTGTACCTGTTGATGGCCTGACTATAGTCTACAACCATCCTTTAGTTCTCCCCGGTCTTTACGACTACTACTTGGGCTCTCCAGGGACTATTGCTGGCCTGGATTATGCCTTCCTTCAGCAACCGCTGGACTTCAGACCGGATAAATGTCCGGTCCTGGGCGCTGTACCATCTGCTCCTAGTGGCGACGGGTTTGCAATCCGGGGTGAGGTTTGCAAACAAGGACGGCGGTTCAACCTTGAGGGTTGCGAGGCCGCAGATAGTGAGTGGGGGTATTGGGCCGCCGAATTGGAATGTTAGGCTCTGAAGGTTACACTGGAAGTCTGATCCCAGTAATGTGGGCGCGCAGAGTTGGGGCAGGACGTAGAGCCTGTAGTTCTTAAACTCCCTCCCTTGCACCATTAGGTTTGCGATGCAGAACCCTTTGATCTCCACTGAGTGGGATCCTGCAGCTAGGGACATCTTTTGCGTGCTTGGATGGATCGTCAGAAAACAGCGTCTTACCGTGTCTGGGTGAATAAAACTTTCAGTGCTCCCAGAGTCGATCAGGCATGGCGCCTCGTATCCGTTGACTAGCACCGTTGTTGTCATCGTCTGGAGCGTCCGGGGCCGCGATTGATCCAGTGTCACCAAAGCCAGTCGTGGTAGTAGTGTTGCGGCGTCTTTTTCAGACCCCGTGGAGCCGTCGATGCTGGGGTCCTTTGTTGTCAACCAAGATGGCGGCGTCCATGAATCGCACGCGGCCGGGGGGTGGACAAAATGGCCGCCCCATGGGACGCACGTGGTCGGGGGTGGACAAAATGGCCACCCCCATGAATTGCATGTGGCTGGGGGGTCACAAGATGGCGGCGCCCATTCTCCCCTCGTGGTGCCCGGGACCCAAAATGGCGGAGCCCGCGGGTCGCACATGGGGCGCTGGGGGGGTTGGGGGGTGTTTGGGATGTGCTGTCCTCGTTCTTCTCCGGGGATTGCGGCGACCCCCCGGGACCGGCACACTGCCGCGTAATGGCCCTTTTTGCCGCAGCTTTTACAAGTAGCTGCGCGGGCCGGGCAGCGCTGCCGGGGGTGTTTCGCCTGTCCGCAAAAATAGCAGCGGGCCCCCCTGGGATGCTCTGGTGCTTTAACCGCGCAGGCTTGCGGGGAGGGGGAGGGGGCGGGTGCCGGGGAGTTGGTCGCGACGGGGGTCCACGGAGCCCAAAGGGCTGCCGCGCGGTCGGGACCGTAGGCACGGGCGTTTTGGGAGGCCACATCAAGGGAGGCCGCAAGGGCCCGTGCCTCTGAGAGTCCTAGCGCCTCTCTTTCTAAAAATCTTTGACGAATTTGGGGAGAGTTCATACCTGCCATGAATGCATCACAAATTAGCAGGTCCGTGTGTTCGATCGCGTTCACCGGCGGGCAGTTGCAGCCTCGTCCCAAAATTAGCAGCGCGCCGTAGAATTCCTCGAGCGATTCTCCGGGAATTTGCCGTCTCGTCGCGAGTTGGTGGCGCGCATAGACCTGGTTTACGGGCCGAACGTAGATGCCCTTCAGCAATGCGAGTGCCGTCGGGAAATCCTCTGCGTCTTCTATTATTGAGTAAATTTCCGGGCTTACCCTCGAATGCAGGACCTGCATTTTCTTCTCTTCCGTGATCCGGCCAGGGGCCGTTCGGAGGTAGCCTTCGAAGCATGCTAGCCAGTGTTTGAATACGGCCACCGATTTCGCTGCATGGGGACTGATCCGCAGGCACTCCGGGGCGATCCGGAGCTCCATCGTCTTTTAAGCTCGCTTAATAAATTGTAGCGTACAATGACTTACGCGAGACGAGAAGCGATGAAGTCTATCTAGACTTTATTAAGCGAGACTTGTCTCCCGCAGCTTAACAACGGAATGAGGCTGCGGGGAGAAGCTCGAGCTCTTATACTCCGCCTTCAGGGCGGAGCCAGAAGTCGGCAGGACCCGGGACCTGTCAGCCAATAGCCTCTCGGCTTCACAGGTACCACATTACCCCTAATACATACCACCACAGTAATAATAGCAGAATTGGTAGAAAATGGCTGATCTCACATGGGGGACATTCATTTTGAGAGACTGAGCATTGAGAGTTGCACTTCTTTTAAGGTCGGCGTTGGGAGATGAAGTATCGGAAAATGGGTTTACTTGGCTGCTGTACAGAGCTCGCTGCCTTTGAGCGGAGAATTTCAAGATCTGTAACCCTGGGCGTCATTCTCCGACCCCCGCCAGGTTGGAGAATAGCCGGGGGCTGCCGTGAATCCCGCCCCCGCCGGTTGCCGAAGTCTCCGGCACCGGATATTCGGCGGGGGCGGGAATCGGGCTACGCCGGTTGGCGGGCCCCCCCGCTCGATTCTCCGGCCCGGATGAGCCGAAGTCCCGCCGATAAATTGCCTGTCCCGCCGGCGTGGATGAAACCACCTTTTGAACGGCGGGACAAGGCGGCGTGGGCGGGCTCCGGGGTCCTGGGGGGGGGCCCGGGGCGATCTGGCCCCGGGGGGTGCCCCCAAGGTGGCCTGGCCCGCGATCGTGGCCCACCGATCCGCGGGTGGGCCTGTGCCGTGGGGTGTCCACCATGGCGGAGGCGGAAGAGACTCCCTCCACTTCGCATGCGCGGGAAACTGTCAGCGGCCGCTGACGCTCCCGCACATGCGCCGCCAGGGGATGTCATTTCCGCGCCAGCTGGCGGGGCAACAAAGGCCGTTTCCGCCAGCTGGCGGGGCGGAAATTCCTCCGCCGCCGGCCTAGCCCCTCAATGTTGGGGCTCGGCCCCCAAAGATGCAGAGCATTCCGCACCTTTGGGGCGGCGCGATGCCCGTCTGATTGGCGCCGTTTTGGGCTCCAGTCGGCGGACATTCTACCGTTTCGGTAGAATTATCCCCAGGATACTGTGGCATCAGAAAAAAATGGTTGGCCATATTCCACCAGCATCCTTTCTCTGCAGTACCTCCCTAAGCCATTAGTGGTCCATATCTGTTGATAGCTATTGGGAACCTATCTGTTGACAGACAACATCCTTGCACAAGATCACAGAAACCTTCCCACAGGGAATTTATTCTCTCTCCGAGACTGTCTGCTTATGACTACAGGGCATCTTACAAAGTGAAACAGACCAAAATGAAAGAATTCTGAAGTCACGTTCAAACCTCTTAGTCTTGACTGTGTCCCAGAATCACCACGATGTTCATTGCAGTCATCAACTTGGAGGACTTTCTATATGACGGACGGTACAATTAACTGTGTCCAGGGCTATTGGTTGTTCCTGCTAGAATTTCCAGGGTTAAAATATTTGTCTTCATACCCTAACATCTCCTCAGGTGGCTAAGTGACCAAAAACGTAGTCAAAGAAATAGATTTTTAAACGAGTGTCTCGAAGGGATAGAGTAGAGATTGGATAGGTTTAGGGAGGGAATTCCAGAGATTATACCCTAGGCAGCTGGCAGCATGGCCACTGTTGGTGGAGCACTTAAAATCATGGCTGCGTAAGAGGCCTGAATTAGAGGAGCGCAGAAATATTGAAAGCTTAGAGGTGACAGAGATTGAAAAGAATGAGGTCATGGAGAGATTTTTGAAATCAATGTTCTCCTGGGTGTGGAACTGAAGTGAATCTGTGAGCTCAGCGGGCATAGGATAATGGGACTCTGAACAAGTTAGGGTGTGGGGAGCAGGGTTTTGAATAGTCCCCAAGTTTACAGACGGTGCAAGGTGGATGGTCAGCCAGGAGAGCATTGGAATAGTTAAGTCTAGAGGTAACAAAGGCATGGATAAGGACTTCAGCCATAGGTGAGCTGAGACAGGGGTGGAGACAGGGGTGGAGACAGAGAGGGTAACAAGTGATACACAATGCATTAGTGTTAAGAAGGAGGGAAGTTTGGGATAAAAAGGATGATGAGTGCATTCCTTGAGTGCAGAGCTTTGAGATACAATGGGAAATACTCTCTAATGGGAGCTGGTAATGAAGTATCATACTCATCTGCAGGCACTGCAGGCTGACTCTCAGAAAGGAGAAGCGTGATTCAGGGGGGTTTCTCCTCACTGCTTTCATGTTCCTTGGTGAATGTAACAGCTTCAGGAAGACTTGCAGTGTTTGCTCCTTTGATTGAGATGTCACAAGTAGTATTGGCTTTTCCTGGTGGGCATTATTGCTATGATGTGGAGATGCTGGAGTTGGGCTGAGGTGAGCACAGTAAGAAGTCTTACAACACCAGGTTAAAGTCCAACAGGTTTGTTTCGATATCACTAGCTTTCGGAGCGCTGCTCCTTCCTCAGGTGAGGCAAAAGTTTAGAAGATGAAGCACAATGTAGGCTTTTGCATGAATACTCATTGGGTACATTTCCCTGCGTGACCCTAAATCCCAGTGGTTGACACAAAAAGTGCTTATTTCCTATTTGAAGTCCCTTCAGACTTACCATCCATGCCAGGAAGGTGTTCCATCAAGTAATAAAAGTTCCTCCCACATTTCTGATTTTATTTTGATATCCTCAATTTACAAATATAACTGTTGTGCTTAAATTCAGATGTAAATTCTTACATTCTTCATACAAGCTGAACTAGATCCAATTTGTCCAAAACTTTTCTAACGTTAAGCATTTCTGTCATATCCCGTGTAAGACTTTTTCTTTCAAGAGCAAAGGCCCTAAGGGTCAATACTTCTTCATGCATCATTGCCTCAGCAAAACAGGGGGACTTCCAATTGAAAATAATTGTAGGGACCACCTTCAATTCCTTCCCAACTCAATTCACAGCTTCAATACTGAGCAATTGATATCACTAAATTCACAGACTGGGACAACATCAATAAATGGTCTCCGAGGAGAAAGATTTTCCGATTGCAAAATGAACATTTCACCTTTCTTCAATGGATTTTGTTGCCTTTCAGTAAGTTGACCTCTGACTGCCAGGGCCAGCCTTGACTGCACCTGAAACAATGAAGGGTGAATGGGTAGCGACTCAAACCAGCACAACGTGGAAAGTGATTTTCCATATGGATCCAGTGTCGTTCACAATTTACATTGACGGTTTTGACTTGGGAATTGAAAGTACAATTTGTAAATTGGTGAATGACATGAAATTGTGCAGTGGTTGGGGTGGTGGTATGAAGGTAATGCAGGGGAGGAATGGGATAAAATACAAGAAGAGATTGATTAACTTGCAAAAGGACTGTTCAATTTGCAAATTAATTTCAATAGAGATAAGTATGAGGTGGTGCATTTCAGTAGGAAGAATAAGGAGTTCTTAGTACAAAGCTAATCAGAACCTAAACGAAGTGGGGTGAAAAGCAAATCATTAAAGGTAATAGCTTAGATTAATAAGGCCAGAAAAATGACAAACTGAACAATGAGTTTCATTTCGAGAGAGAAAGGTTGGGGTTTTCTGGCCGTTCACGCAGCCCGGATCTTACAGACCCACCGACGGCATACCCTCACCGTGGGTTTTGCAGGAGCAAGGGGGTGCTTTCAAGGGGAAATCCCATTGACAACAGCAGAACTAGAAGGTTCCACCGACAGCCACTGGCAAACCGTCCACCGCCACTGCATGACATGCTTCGGAGGAGGATTGAATTCCCGCTCATAGACTTGAAAAACTGGGGCGTCTGTTCATCTCAGCCTGACCCCAAACATTACATATTGAATGTTCGGTTATGGTCAAGGCCTGAAACGGTACAACAAATCTGATCTATTGGATGCATTTAGGTCCTTCACTGACATTCATTTAGTGCTGAAGTGCAGAGGCGGGTGAAACACATCGTGCCTAGGCACAGGTCCCAACCAATGGGAGGCCCCAAACTGGCCGGTGGCTTTGGGGCACCAATCAGAACGTGATAAACTGGGTTTGCTGATAGACTCCATCAGAAGGAAATGCAGAACAACATCGGACTCCTCAGACTAGGAAAACACTGTCCAAGACCTTGAGAGGTGATGATGGCTTGGAGGGGGAGAACGCAATAGCAAGGACCTCTGAAAAATATCTGTAAATTAAACAGCAGCCAGGTTTCTGGCTGAGGGCTGAGGAGGCCAAATAGCCAGGCAGGCATCCTGAGTCAACAGCGAGATCATTGAACTTGCCTCGCGGGTGCGAGGCTGTGAGGGCCAATTGAGGAGGTAGGAGCTGACCAGCAGTTGTCGAGGAGAGCAGCGGGATGATTCTCGACCCGCAGGTCAGGCTCAGGAGGGTGGATGGGCAATCTAAATGCATAAATAAAGCAGCAACCATTTCTGACCGAGGGCCAGGGGGCTGAGGAGGTCAGATAGCCAGGCAGGCAGCCTGTGAGCAGGGCCGAGGGGGTTTCCGGCAGTTATCAAGGGCAACAGCAGAGTGGCTCAACCCCCAGGCCAGGGGCTGAGGTGGGCTGGGCAACTAAGGGCGAGGAGAGACCAGATAGCCAAGTAGACAGCCTGAGCAAGCAGCGAGGTGAGTATGCCGGGGTGAGCAGCGGCAATTTGAACCCCAGGGCTGAGGAGAGCATAAAAAACCTGTCCTTTTAGAAAATTAATTTGTTAAAATTGATAGTGTCCGGCAATACGAAGCGGCACTGTCAATCTGGCAGTCAAATGCACAGGAAATGTAAGACGAGGCAAGAGGATGAGTGAGGCAAAAAGACAGTTTGTTATTTTGCTTCAGAAAGTTGGAAGTCTTGAACAGTGCACAAATTGCACAGTCATCCTCATCCACCAAAAGTGTGGATGAATTGTCTGATGACTTCGACTTGCCAATTTCAGGAGATCCCACATTGTCTGATAAAGGTGAACAAGAACTAGAAGTGGACTCAGATGGAAATGGAACTACAAACGACTGCTAATTCTTCTGCAGAAACAAGGGGAGAAACCTACCCAGAAGACATTGCCATACGGTCAAAATCTGATCCACTGGGTATGATAGAACATTTCATACTAAATAAACCAGAAAGCATAGGTCATGTGGCAAATGTGAGTTTGAGTTTGGAGGCCAGAAGCAGCTTAGAAGTCTTAATAATCCTATTTTCTGAGGGTGAAGAGAAATGAGATGATGGAAACTAGAAATTGTTTGATTTTTTGGGGGGAAACCTCGCAGCAGTCTACTGTTATGTTCGCAAATTAGTCCCTGACCCTCGTAAAGGGAATCAAGCATTTCGCGATTCTCGGAGCCATTGGCGCCGGCGTGGTTGGCATGGCGCCCATCAGGGCCCACTGATTCTCGCACCTGGATGGTCCGAGCGACCCCTCGTAAAAACGGCAAGTCCCACCAGCGCCGTCCACAACTGCTCTCAGCCGGCGGGAACGCGACGTGGAAGGGTTGGGGTGCAGCCTGTTGGGGGGGGGGGGGATCCCGGTGGAGCCCTCCATGTGGCCGGGCCCGTGATTGGGGCCCACCAATCGGCGGTCCGGCCTCTCTGGCTGGGGGCCTCCTTTCTCCCATGCCGGCCCCTGTAGTCCTGCACCATGTTGCGTCGGGGCCAGCACATTGAACGAAGCGACCGCGCCGCCCAGTTGACGCCGGAATCAGCAGCTGGAGCAGCATGCACCGCGCCAGTGTCATGCTGGCCCCCTGTAGGGGCCAGAATTGCTGATCCTGAGGCCGTGTTGACGCCGTTGAGAAACGTGGTTTCCGACGACGTCAACCCTTAGCCTGAAGATCATAGAATCCCGCCCGGGATTCACCTCATGGGTGAAACTCTTGTTCAACGCCTCCAACGTGAGCTTTTGGACCTACATCGCCAGCTCTGAATACTTCCATCTACACTGAGGCACAAGGCAGGGATGCCCACTGTCCCCGCTCTTGTTTGCCCTGGCAATTGAACCAATGGCGATCGCTCTCCGAGACGCAAAAAGCTGGAAGGGTAACAAAGAGGGGGCAGAAGCACAGAGTATCATTCTGTGTGGATGACCTGCTCCGATACGTCTCGGACCCACAGAGCAGCCTGAAAGCAATCATACAGCTTCTGAGACAGTTCGGAGCCTTCTCAGGCTACAAACTCTACTTGGGCAAGAGCTAAGCATTCCCGCTGAATCTTAATGGGGGAGGGACAGAGCTGGAGGGGCTAGCCAAAAATAAATTATGTGGCCTGGGGATCCAGATAGCCCATGGTTGGACACAGATCCACAAGTGGAACCTGACCAGGCTGGCGGAGGAAGTAAAAAAGGACCTGCAGAGATACGATGCACTCCTGCTTTCCCTGGCCGGGAGAATGCAGATGATCAAAATGAACATACTGCCGAGGTTCCTCTTCCTGTTCAGATCCATACCTTTCTTCATCCCCAAGGCCTATTTCCACAAAGTAGACAAAACGATTATGGTGTTTGTGTTGGGGGTAAGAACCAAAGGGTTCCCTAAGTCAACATTGCAAAGGAGGAAAGAAATGGGCGGTCCAGCCTTGCCAAATCTGCAGTACGACCATTGGGCGGCCACAGCCGAGAGGGGATGGATATGAGAGCCAAACATGGTATGCGTGAGGCTGGAGGAGTCCTCCTGCAAGGCACTGACCCTCCGAGCACTTGCCATGGCAGCGATCCCCTCCTTCCATCAAGGCACACATCCAGCCCAGGGTGGCAGCCACATTGAAGATGTGGAACCAAATGAGGCAGCATTTTGGTTTAACCGAGATGTCCTCCATGGTTCCCATCTGCGGCCACCACAGATTCCCGCCAGCCATGTTCGACGCTACCTTTAAAAAATGGAGTCAGGATGGGGAGCTAGCGGTTAGGGACCTCTACAAAGGGGACAGACCCGCGACCTTGGACGAACTGACAGAGGACCTGGACCGACCGACTGGACAGGAGCTCAGACACCTCCAAATTAAACACTTTCTCCGTAAGGAGACGCCGAAGTACCCCAGGGCCCCGAAAGACTTTCTCTTAGAGGAGCTAATCACCACAGACAATAAGGAGGGGGGGAATGGTAGGAATATATACAGATGGTTGCTGGACAGGGCAAGACTACCACTGGATGAAACTAGACGGAAATGGGACAACGAATTGGGGACAAAGTGAGTTGGGGACTCTGGAGCGAAGCACTGAGCAGAGCCAACTCTACCTCCTCCTTGCAAGGCTAAGCCTCATGCAGTTTAAAGTGGTGCACAGAGCCCACCTGACTAGAACCAGAATAAGCAAGTTCTTCCCAGAGGTGGCAAATGTGATTGGTGCCAGGGAGGCCCCGCCAAACGTGCCCACATGTTCTGGACCTGTCCCGGACTTGTAGGGTTCTGGACAGCGTTCTTCGAGGCGATGTCCAAGGTTGTGGGATGAGGGTGGAGCTGTGTCTGACAATGGCAGTCTTCAAGGTATCGGACCAGCCAGATTTTCATATGGGGAAAGAGGGCCCTGGCCTTTGCATCCCTAATCACACGCCGGAGAATCTTGCTCGGCTGGCGATCGGCAGCACCACCCACAGCTGCAGACTGGCTGGCACGGCTGGCGGATTTCTCCACCTGGAGAAGATCAAGTACCCCATCAAGAGTCGGACGAGGGCTTCCACAAAGCGTGTGGGCCATTCATCAGCCTGTTCCAAGATCTGTTTGAGGCAAACAATGAGTGGGAAGAGAGGGGGGGAGTGAGAGGGAAAGACAAGGGAGGACCCGCACAAGAGAGTGGGGCAGCGGGGGAGAGGAGGGAAGAGATCCCAAAATGAAGCATGGGGGCAAAGGGGAGGAGGGGAAGCCCCACGCAGACCCCCCTCCCAACACCCAACACCAAAGAATAAAACCCCCAACGAGGGGAAAAAAGGAGAAAAAGAGGAACATGCCTACAACAGGGGAAGGGGAGTGGGGGAGACGGGACCACTTGTAAAAAACATTGTGCATACGAGCGTGCTTGTAAATATCAGACACATTTGAGTTGCTACTTTGTAAATATCAAGTGCTTCTTATGTTAAACGGTTATGCTGTTAAAGTTGGAAAATGCCAATAAATACTTTTTTTTTAAAAAGATATGATGCTCTAAACTAGAAGAAGGATTCCCAAAAGAAAACTATGGACCATGTTTCATAATTATTTGCTGGATTTAAAACCTATGGGATGTTGTTTTGGGGCAAGTGTATTCTCAGAGTTTAGGAAAACAGATAGATTTAGATTTCATAGATTATCATAGAATTTACAGTGCAGAAGGGGTTTTGTGGGGTAATTTAAGCACACTGGGTGGGATTCTCCGCAATCGGCGCAATGTCCGCCGACAGGCGCCAAAAATGGCGCAAATCATTCCGGAATCGCGCCGCCCCAAAGGTGCGGAATTCTCCGCATCTTGAGGGGCTGAGCCCTCACCTTAAGGGGCTAGGCCAACGCCGGAGTGATTTCCGCCCTGCCGGCTGGCAGGAAAGGCCTTTGGCGCCCCACCAGCTGGCGCGGAAATGACTTTGCCATGCGGCACATGCGCAGGAGCGTCAGTGGCTGCTCACGGCATCCCCGCGCATGCGCAGTGGAGGGGGTCTCTTACGCCTCTGCCATTGTGAAGACCATGGCGAAGGCAGAAGGAAAAGAGTGCCCCCACGGCACAGGCCCAGATCGGTGGGCCCCGATCGCGGGCCAGGCCACCCCGGGGCCAGATCACCCCGCCCCCCCCCCCCAGGACCCTAGAGCCCGCCCGCGCTGCTTTGTCCTGCCGTTCGAAAGGTGGTTCAATCCACGCCGGCTGGCATGGGTTGACAGCGGCGGGACTTCGGCCCATTGCAGACCGGAGAATCACCGGGGATGGGCCCGCTGGCCGGCATGATTTCCGTCGACCGGCGCGGCGCGATTCCCGCCCCCGCCGAATCTCTGGTGGCGGAGAATTCGGGACACGGCGGGGGCGGGATTCACGCCAGCCCCCGGCGATTCTCCGACCCAGTGGAGTAGTCCATGATCAGGACATAGTCCCTGCCCAGCTCGTGGAACAGGTCGATGCCCACCTTAGTCCATGGTGACGTGACCAACTCATGGGGCTGCAAGGTCTCACGTGGTTGGGCCGGCTGAAAGCGCTGACAAGTGGGGCAGTTGAGCACTGTGTTGGCTATGTCCTCATTAATGCCGGGCCAGTACACTGCCTGTCGGGCCCATCGGCGGCGCTTTTCCACGCCAAGGTGGCCCTCATGTAGTTGTTCCAGGACAAGTTGGCGCATGCTACGCGGGTTGACAATGCGGTCCAGTTTTAGAAGAACCTCGTCTACTACCGCCAGATCATCTCTGACATAGAACTGAGGGCATTGGCCCTTGAGCCACCCGTCCATTAGGTGGCGCATGACACGCTGTAGCAAGGGGTCAGCCGCCGTCTCGCGGCGAATTTGGATGAGGTGTTCATCCATGGCAGATAGATTGGAGGCCGCGAATGCCACATGGGCGTCAACCTGGCAGACCAATCCCGCTGGGTCACATGGAGTGTTGACTGCCCTGGAGAGAGCGTCAGCAATGATGAGGTCTTTGCCTGGGGTATATACCAGCTGGAAGTCATATCGCCGGAGCTTGAGAAGAATACGCTGGGGGTGAGGCATCTTATCGTTCAAGTCTTTCTGTATTATATTGACCAGCGAGCGATGGTTGGTCTCGAAGGTGAATTGAGGAAGTCCGTAGACATGATCGTGAAACTTAACCACACCGGTCAGAAGGCCCAGGCACTCCTTTTCTATCTGCGCATAACGCTGCTCCGTGGCAGTCATCGCAAGTGCCACATATGCGCTGAGGCCTCATCACGTTGCAGGAGCACTGCCCCAATGTCGGATTGACTGGCATCGGTCCAAATTTAGGTCTCCTTTGCTGGATCAAAGAAAGCTAAGACAGGGGCCGTGGTCAGTTTTGCTTTGAGTTCTCTCCATTCGCGCTCGTGAGCAGGGAGCCATTGGAAGTCTGTCGTCTTCCTGACCAGGGGCGGAATTCTCCGCAATCGGCGCGATGTCCGCTGACCGGCGCCCAAAACGGCGTGAATCAATCCGGCATCGCGCCGTCCCAAAGGTGCTGAATCCTCCGCATCTTGAGGGGCCGAGCCCTAACCTTGAGGGGCTAGGCCCACGCCGGACTAATTTCCACCCCGTCAGCTGGCAGGAAAGACCTTTGGTGCCCCGCCAGCTGGCGCGAAACTGACTTTGCCGGGCGGCACATGCGCGGGAGCGTCAGCAGCCGCTCACGGCATCCCTGCGCATGCGCAGGGGAGGGGTTCTCTTCCGCCTCCACCAAGGTGGAGCCCATGGCGAAGGCGGAAGGAAAAGAGTGCGCCCATGGCACAGGCACGCCCGCGGATCGGTGGGCTCCGATCGCTGGCCAGGCCACCGTGGGGGCACCCCCCCGGGGCCAGATCGCCCCGTGCCCCCCAGGACCCCGGAGCCCACCTGTGCCGCCTTGTCCCGCCGGTAAGAGAGGTGGTTTAATCCACGCCGGTGGGGCAGGCATTCCAGCAGCGGGACTTCGGCCCATGCGGGCCGGAGAATCGCCGGGAGGGGGGGGGGGTCCGCCAACCGTCGCGGCGAGATTCCCGCCCCCGCCGAATATACGGTGCCGGAGAATTCGGCAACCGGCGGGGGCGGGATTCATGCCAGTCCCCGACGATTCTCCGACCCGGCGGGGGGGTCAGAGAATCCCGCCCATATGCTGTCCCATTTGCAGCCGTGGTAAGCATCCAAGAACAAGACTAGCGAAGCAACGGCTCTGTGCATTATTTAAATGCTTTGCCATGTGAGAATTTTAAATAGTATGATGAGTTCAGGTTACCTGATAGTGCAACCAAAAACTCATCGATCGGAATTTTCATGCAGGCAGAAAAGCTCTCCTTTGCGGGAAAATGTCAGCAGAGACTCAAATCCAGAAGTCCCCTGCAGACCCAGCTTCCGCCATTTTTGGAGAAATGAGGGGTAGTTTTTAACCTTCACATCCGGATCCATGAAGGCAGGTGCCTCCACACTAGCATGATTTTGATGACGTAAGGTGACGGAAACCAAAAGTGTGCAGATTAGACCTAGTAACAGCAAATCTTAAACTTGAGAATTCCTTCAGACATTAAGGGACACCTTTGGCCCTGGGTCACCTTTGGGAGAGGTCAAGTGCACTTTGGACAGGTCAGATGCTATTTAGGATTGTTAAACATTAACATAATTGTGCATAACTCATTGGAAATATCAAGCTGTCAAAAAAAACTGTCCCAAAAAATCCTGTCAAACCCATTACAACAGACAAAGTTCATTGGAATTATAAAAGCTTTCAAGGGATTTAACACTGCTAGGCTTTAAATTTAAAAACAAATCTGTGACATTTAAAAAAATCAGTGCTGGCTATTTCACTGTGTTGGCATGAGGGTTATCATTATCTGATTTGTGCTTTGTGACTGACTTCGCAACCTAAGATTATAATGGCGTGGCGTCTGTTAAGTGAACAGTTTGATTGACTGCTCCAAACTGTTATAGAATAGAAATGTTTGTTTTCATTGGAGAAAAGTTGAAGGAATTGTAACATTGTTTTGTTTCGTCAGATTTGTTTTTCATAGTGATGCCATCAATGGATGCACACATTTATTTTATGTCAACCCGGCTTGTGAAGATTACCCACACTGGATACTAAGTGAGTTGGCATGGAGGGAGTAAGGGCAAGTGGTGGTGAGTGGGGAGCATGGGTTGGCATGAGTTGGTACTAAGGCATTAAGTTGACATTGGGGCAACAAAGAGCCATTGGGGTAATAGAGGGGAAAAAGGTGACACGGTGGGTATGAGGGGTGGGCGGAGTAATCAGGTGGCACAGACAGGCATCGATGGAGTATGAGGGTATGTTGGGGGTGGGGGTGGGTGAGAGATTACGACTGGAGGGATGGTTTTTGTTTCCTAAATTTTAAAAATAACTTCAGCAAAGCACCTGGACACAGAGGCAAACGTTCGCCCACCCCGCCTCTGCAGCTGGCAAATTCTGATGTTGGGAGGTGGTGGGCCTTACGTATACCTACTCTCTGCAACCAACCCGGGAGCAAAAATCCGGGCCCTAAAGTTTCTAATCATCTGGAGCAGATCCAAAACACCACCAAACAAAAAGGATTTATTGATACAAATTGTTCAACAACTCATGGTGCCAAGGACTGGCCCAGGGTCTTTGTCTGTGCGGAGTTTGCACATTCACCCCATGACTTTGTGTGTCTCACACCCACATCCCAAAGATGTGCAGGGTAGGTGGATTGGCCATGCTGAATTATCCCTTAATTGGAAAAAAAAAAGAATTAGCTATTTTATATTTTTTAAAAATTGTTCAACATCCTTATGGCTCCCTAAATGTGTTCTGCCTGAGCGGACTCCAGCCCCTGCGATGATTACCCACTCTGAGTCCCAATTGGTCCACCAAGTCAACTGACCCTTACTCTGCTGTTTTGCCCTTAAAGGGACAATCACCTCAAGATCTACTTCAGATGGATGAGCAATGGCAATCAATTGAAATTATTTTTAAAATTGCGATCGCCGGTGTTGGGAGGAGGTGCATGAGATCGTTTCAAATTAAGTGCATAGTGAAAACTTTAATATTTCAAATCAGTAATAGTTTCAAATCAGGAAATTTGGCCTATTATTGAATTCACAGAATGAGACAATGCACTCTCACTGGGTACTATTCCCAATTCATTTCTTTTGATTTTCTAAGTATCTTCAACACACTGCAGCATTGTTTGCAAGTTTAACATGACCGAGGCATTTAGCTCTCCAAACACAGAGAGAAAACACAGTAGAGGTGGACTTTCTTTGAAAGAGCAGCTGAAATGATGAAGTCTAATGTTAATTGTCTGTATGATGATTAAGTGCTGCAATTAGTGCAATATTTGAATGGCGTATATGTGAACTTCAAAGCCTGAGCTGAATCATTATCGCTGATTCAGCACATTGGTAAATTAAAGCACTTAAAATAAATAAATCTGACTGGGTGACAGAGAGGAGAGTGGCAAAGAAACAGATGGCCGCAAAAAATTCAGAGCTTATGTTTTCTATGCTGGGAATTGTAAAGGAATACAGATTGAAAGATTGAAAGACCTTGTTATGTGATGGACTTGCCTGTTCACAATTATGTGGAAGAGTAATGTTGTTATTTTCGTATGATTAGAATGTTGAAATTAAAAATTATATCTAAATGTACTTCAATATGCTATGGGCGGAATTAATGGCCGTGTCGTACTTGAGCGAGAACGCGACGCGGCCGTTAGATCGTGGGAGAGGCCAAAATCGGGAAACGCCGATTGGTCCATTATGTTACCGGCCAGTCCACGTTGGCGAGATCCGAATCCCACCACGGCGTGGCGAGAAATCAATGATCACCAAATAAAGCCAATCTCCATACCATTAACGGGAACAACTCTCACTGACCGTGGTGGCCCTTAGCTGCGCGGCTGAAGGCTATTGCTAAAAAGTAATTGGCAATCCTAGTTGAGTGAGCTATGCACAGTTCCCAAGTGGATTCCTGGGTCGGCGTGCCATGCCACAAGTGGGAGTTGTCTAGCATCCTAATCAGGCCGCAAGGCCTGGACACAGTGCCTGAACACTGCAGGAAGCAACACCAGGGACGCAGCTGCCAACATCCGAACACCCAGGGGCTGCGCCCCCAGCATTGTGGACATTTCGACAACCGGAGGGTGGGTGTGTGCACCGGGGAGGGGGCCAGTACCTGGTCCAGGTAAAGTTACAAATGGGTGTCTGGGGTTCAGAGTCTGGGGTCCGGTGACCAGGGGCCCCCACTGCAGGGCCAGCACGTGTTGGATGGTACACTGAGGGATGGCAGGAGATGTGAGCAGGGAGGGTGGAGCCATGGGGAACTGGAGCGTCCTGAGGTGGAAGACACCCTGTCTCACCCTTTCCAATTCCTCACAGATAATACACCAGATAGATGATATCTTGGACCCTGTGGAAACTGCCCTCGCAGTGCGGCTAGCAGGCCAGGCGGCCAGACGCCGGAGCAGGCAGTCGCAGCAGCGTCAGCAGAGGCTTGAGGCGGCAGTACATGTGCAGGGTATCATCACACTCCCTGAGGACCTGGCCGCCCATCAGGCCAGAGGGTGAAGTCGGCGCCGGCACAAGGTGTACAGGCGTCGCTGGTCTTTCGAACAGTTAACAGACAGCGTGTGCTGCAGGAGACTCCATCTCAACAAGGGGACGGTGCACTAACCTGTACCATGGTCTTGCAGGCTTGGCGCCATATGGAGGAGGAAGATACCCGCTTCTGGTGGCCATCAAGTCACAGCAGCCCTGAACTTCAATGTCTCCCGAATATTCCAGGGCTCGTGCAGGGACTTAGGCGGCAATTCACAAGCTACAGCCCGTGAAGTCATGGACGCCTTTTTGCCCGGGCAGCTCCCTATATAAACTTTGACCTGGGCCAAGCCCAACTAAATGCTCGGGCAGCAGGATTCCTCACCATCGACGGAATGCCCCAGGTCCAGGGAGTAATAAATGCCATGCATGTGGCCTTGCGCACACTTGGCATCAGGAAGTGCCCTACATCAATAGGAAAGGGTTCCACTCCCTGAACGTCCAGCCTGTGTGCGACCAGCACATGAAGATCATATACATGTGTGCACGTTTCATAGGGTGCGTGCATGACAGCGACATCCTGGGGCAGTTGTACATCCCCGGCCTCTTCGAAACCACTCCAGGATGGCCAGTTAGTTCTTGGGGGAGAAGGCGTACCCGCTGAGGACCTGGCTAATGACGCCAATACAGATGCTGGTGACGGATGCGGAGATCCGGTACAACAAGGCCCATGCGGGCACCCGGGCTGTCATTGAGCAGTGCAGCAGACTGCTCAAAATGTGGTTCCGATGCCTCGACCGTTCTGATGGTGCCCTGCAACACGCCAGAGGTTTGCCCATTTTGTGGAGGTCTGCTATGCTCTCCACAACCTGGCACATCAGTGGGGTGACATGCTGGAGGCAGAGGAGGTGGACATGTGGCCACCTCCGAGGAGGCGGACAATGAGGAGCAGGACCAGGAAGAGCTGGAGGACGCATAAGATCAGAGGGAGGATGGAGGAGGGTGGAGAACAGCAGTGGTGGTGAGTGTCCATCATACTCGAAGGGCCAGGGAGGTCCTCATACTCACCCACTTCTCATAGGACATGGTTTCACCCATCATCTTGCCTCTTCCACCCAAACCCCCCCTCCCCTCAAGCACCCTGTTCCACCCTTCCAGGGTCTGTGTAACATCACTCCAGGGTCATGGTACTGTGTCAGCGGGTCACTGTCGAAGGCAGGAGGGTGATGATAACCTCCTGTGAGCTGAGCTCTGGTGCTCCTCAATCTATGCCATAGTCTGTCTCCTGCATATCTGCTGAGTGCTCGCTCACACCCATCACCTGCACATTGTGTGCCTGGAGGGGAAGGGCTGGGCGGCAGAATCCAGGACAACTATGCGCGGTTTGCTGGGCAGGGGATTGGAGGTCGACCTGCATTGCAGAATAATGTGCCAGAGGCGTCATATTTCTCGGGTGCAATGTGTTTGAGTGCTGCACGTTTGTGTCCCCAACTGACTCTTTTGGTGCAGCCCTCCCTGCCACACCCCTCTGTGCCCTTGCCCCCCATTCCGTCCCTTACTCCCCCTTCCCCCCAGTGCCCTCTCAGTGATCCTCGACCTGCCTAGTCTTCCGTGCTCTTCCGTTGTGTCTAGGTGTGTCCCCCGGATGCACATCAGAGGTTGAGGCAGCCAGCTGCTTACCAAATCCCATGGCCTTCGATGCACCTGACGGTGGCCCAGCTAGAGAGCCCGGATGCACTTTCAGGTGGCCCAGCCATGTCGTGCCACCCTGTTCCGGAGGCTAACTTGGAGGTGCGCCTTTGTCGAGGGCGGGTGAATCTCTGGGGAGTTGGTGGCCACCGTTGCCATTCCCTAGTTGGGCTCCAGGTTGGCACCCAGTGCCCCCTCTTCCTGGTCAGTGCACATCGGGCCCTGAGGGTTACTTTTGGATGAAGGGGCAGCTGGATTGAGCGTCTCAGCGTCATCTGGCTCTGTCAGCCCTAGCGGCTCCCCAATGTCTGCATCATGGTGCTGATGCCCTCGGTGATGCTCCTCAGTGACTGGGACATGCTCTGGAAAGCCCCCGAAAGGTCCACCTGGGACAAGGACACGTTCTCCAGCGAACAGGACATGCTTAGCAGTAAAAGGTAAAGGGAGATTTAATAGAGGTGATCAAAATGATGAAGGATTTTGTGAGAGAATATAAGGAGTAATATTTGCACTGTTAGGCTGGTTGGTAACCAGAGGTCACAAAATGAAGGGACTTGGCAGAAGAACCAAAATAGAAATGGGAGACATTTGTTCATGCAACAAGTTGTAATGACCTGGAATGCACAGCCTGGAAGACTGATGAATGCAGATTTAATAGGTTAATACATTTCTAAATGAAATTCGCAGTCACTTTGTGACCCTTCACAAGCCAAAGATCCTGACAATTTAATTAATCTTTTGCACAGAAAGACCACTAATTAATCCAAATTAATAAAAATTATTTTCACAGCCTCAAGGGGAGGTGGAGCATAGTGCTAATGTCATTCAACTAGAATTCTAGAGACCCAGGCTAAAGTTATGGGGACATAGGTTTAAATCCCAACATGAGAGCCCTTGGAATACAAATTCAATTCATATATCTGGAATCAAAAGCTAGCGCCAGACAACTGAAACCCTGGACACTGCAAAGACTCCGGGCCCTCGCAACACTTGTGGCAATGGTACTGCAGAGCCCGCTGCACCCTGTGCCAAGCTGCTCTACTACAGGTATAACACTGGCATCTACCCAGCAATATAGAGAATTGTCAAGAATGTCCTGTCCACAAAAAAGCAGGACAAGTCCAATCTGGCCAATTACAGCCCCATCAGTCTGCTGCCAAACATCATGGGCTGGATTCTCCGATTCTGAGACTAAATGCTGACACCAGCGTGGGAACGGTGGCGTTTTACGACCAAAATAATGGCGCAAATTGGCCACCGACCCTCTGTCTGGTGGGGGGCTAGCAGGACGCAGCGCAGAGCACCCGGGCATAGCTGCGGATAAGGCCGGAGAATTGCCGGGTCTGTGGCCGCGCATGCACACGCCGGCGGCCTACCAAATAGTGACCCCCTTATGCCAGGCTCACCACCCCCACCAGTGCCCCCAGCCTCCGCCGAAGCCCCTCCCCCCCTGCCCGCGGATCAGCTCCCCCTGACTGTAATGGCGCTGGACTTAGTCCGCAGCTGCCACGCCGACTTCCCAAATATAAATACCATGAGTGACCGATGCCGTCGGGAACTCGGCCCATCGGGGGCGGAGCATCGAGGGGAGGGCCTCAGGTAATATCCTGAGGCCGTCCATACGGCGGCATCGGAGACCGGAGAATCCCGCCCCATGTTGTTGAAGTGCCATCAAGTGGTACTTACTCAGTTCACTGATACCCTACTCACTGACATCAGATTGTATTCCCTGTAAGGAAATTAGCTCCGGATCTAAATGGGAATCGGGGGAAACCTCTACATCGGTTGGAGTCATACCTAGCACAAAGGGAGATGGATGTGAGTGTCGGAGGTCAAACATGTCAGACCTGGGTCTCACTGAAAGAGTTTCTCAGTAGTGTTCTTCAGCTGCTTCGCCAGTGACCTTGCTTCCACAATAATGTCAGAATTGGGGATGATCGTGGATGACTGCACAATGTTCATTACTGTTGGTAACTCCTCAGGCACTAAAGCAGTCCATGTCCAAATTCAGCAAGACGTGGACTTGTGCTGATAAGTAGCAAGCACTTGGGGCGACACGGTGGCACAGTGGTTTGCACTGCTGCCTCACAGCATCAGGGTCCCGGGCCCAATTCCAGCCTCAGATGACTGTCTGTGTGGAGTTTGCACTTTCTCCCCGTGTCTGCTTGGGTTTCCCCCGGGTGCTCCGGTTTCCTCTCTCAGTCCAAAGATGTGCAGGTTAGACGGATTGGCCATGCTCAAATTGTCCTTAGTGTCCAAAAGATTAGGTGTGGTTACAGGTATATGGTCAGGACATGGGCCAAGGTAAGGTACTCTTTCCAAGGGTCGGTGCAGACCTAATGGGCCGAATAGCCTCTTTCTGCACCGTAGAGATTCTATGATTCTATTCTATGATTCTAGGTAACATTCATACCATAGAAACATCAGGCAAAGACCACCTCCAGCAAGACAAATTCTAACCCCCTCCCTTTAACATTCAATGGCATTACCATTGTGGAATCCCCCAAGATCAACATACTGGGGGTTGCTATTGATTACAAATTGAACTGGACCACCTATATAAATATTATGGCTCCCAGAGCAGGTCAGAGGCCTGGAACTCTGTGAAGGGTAACCCATTCATGACTTTCCAAAGCCTGATCACCATCGACACAGCATAAGGCGAGTTGATGGAATACTCTCCACTTCCCTGGATGAGTGCAGCTCCAACAGTCTTCAAGAAGTTCAACACCATCCAAGACAAAGCAGCTACTTTACCGGCACCCAATCCAGCACCTGAAGCATTCACTCTCTCAACCACCAACGCACAATGGCATCAGTGAGTACCATCTAGAAGATGCACGAAAGTGACTCAAAAGTGCTCCTTTGCCAGGACATCCAAACCCGCAACCTCTACCAGCTGTGAGGACAAGAGCAGCGGGTATCTGGGAACACCGCCACCTCGCCACCTGCACATTTCCGCTCCATGTCACTCACCATTCTGACTTGGAAATACATCGGCCGTTCCTTTACAGTCACTGGGTCAAATGTCTCGACTATCCTTCCCATCAGCACAGTGGGTGTACCTACACCTCATGGACTGCAGCGGTTCAAGAAGGCAACTCGCCACCACCTTTGTGACATTATGTAGAATGTCTAGTATATAAAGGGTTAATGTAATATCATAATTGCCAACTAGATGGAGTTAGGTACAGAACTATATAAAGCACTGATTCTTAGGCTTCTGGGAAAGGGCTTGAGAGAATGCAGAGGAGAGGTCTAGAGAGTGCAGAATACAGTTAGAGATAGAGTGTAGAGACTAGTGTTTGTAAAGTGTAGATTGTTGATTACTAGATTATTGCTTGCTATAAGAGTAAGTGGTCGAGCTTTAATAAGTAGTGTAATTAATGTTACCATGGGCAGCATGGTAGCACAGTGGTTAGCGATGTTGCTTCACAGCGCCAGGATCCCAGGTTCGATTCCCGACTTGGGTCACTGCCTGTGTGTAGTCCGCACGTTCTCCCTGTGTCTGCGTGGGTTTCCTCCCGGTGCTCCGGTTTCCTCCCACAAATCCCGGAAGACGTGCTTGTTGGGTGAATTGGACATTCTGAATCCTCTGTCTGTGTACCTGAACAGGGGACGGAATGTGGCGACGAGGGGGCTTTTCACAGTAACCTAATTGCAGTGTCAATGTAAGCCTATTTGTGTCAATAAAGATCATTATTATTATTATAGCTTCTGTGGTCATTGTGAACACTACGACATTCATCCGAATAATAAGAATCGCAGAGAACACCACCACCTTCTCGAGGGCAATTCGGGACTGGCAACAAATGCTGTCCCGGCCGGCGACAACCACAACCTGTGAACAAATAAATAATAAATAAATTGATGTATATTTGAAAAGGAAAATTGTGCAGGGCTATGAAAAAGGAATAGGAGAGTGGAACCAACTGGGTATCTATTTCAAAAGCCAGTATAGCCACAATGGGCCAAGGAGCTTCCTCTGCACTCATTCAATAATTTGTACCACAGTAACTCTGCTTATCAAAATGTTGAAAATAGTTCCTTGGCTTTTGTGTGGTAATATGATGGTAAAGGTTTAAAAACATGGACATGCAGAAAGAAAAATGGAAAATGCCATACATATATTAAAAAGAAATCTCCGAGATGTATGTTCCTTATTACACCAGGTGACTCTGAACTGAAAAATATGAAGAACACGTTGAGATTAATTTGACAAATAAATTTAGCTTTCTCCTGTTTGCGTTGTGCCTGGGAAAAGTCTTGTAGAATGCGCTGGAGGAATTTCTTTATGAAAGATTTAAAATACATTTGGAAAATGAAAAAAAACCTTTGCAATGAGCCCAAGGTATTTTAACGCTCTCTTGATTGCATCAATATTGCCCAAAAATATGAAATAAACATCAGAATGCAGATTGCGTGAAGGAGAGATTTTAAAAAACCGACATGAAAATTTCAATGGAAAATTCATAACACTTTTGGATATTTATTACTTGCGCTAGGAAAGTAAAAATACTGCATTTGAACAGTTGTACTCATTATTAATGTCTAAATAATATAATATCATGCCAGAAGGCTCGGGTGGGGAAACTTAAACTGGTTTTTAAAAACGTTTTTACATTGAAAGGAAATTATTTGTTTGACTGTGATGAATGGTTACTGTACCCTTAACATCATGTAGGCGATGACCCTTTAAGACCGGGTTCGGAACCCTGGGGGACTCCGCCTCCGGCTCTGCCCACCAGGCAGCGCTCTGAAAGTTAGTGACAGCGAAACAAACCTGTTGGACTTTAACCTGGTGTTGTAAGACTTCTTACTGTGCTCAACCCAGTCCAACGCCGGCATCTCCACATCATGTCCTTGAGAAGGTGATGTTGAGCTGCCTTCTTGAACCAGTGCAGTCCATCTGGTTTTATATAACTGGGTATCTTGGGTATAGGCCAGGGTTTCCCAAACTGAGGTTCTGCTGAATACATCCATGGGCTCCATGGGAGGCCAGGCTGATGTCTAAAATGTGAAGAATGCAATGAAGCTGCTCGTCCAATCAGAGGCTGGTTTCTTCCTGCATTGGCTGCTGATTGGCCCAATCGTGACCCTAAGAGTAGCTAAAGATGGGAGAAGTTAGCCTCTGATTGGACAAAAGTGAAACCATGGGAAAGTAAGTCCTCAATGGTTCTGACCAGGGCAAGAGCGAGGTGTAGCTTGGACAGCAGAGCGAGGTTGGCAGCAGCCCTGGGGCTGGGAAATGGATGGGAAATGGTTGTGGGGTGGGAGGGAAAGATGTGGTGGGAGGACAAGCAGTGGCCTTGGAATGAGGGTGGCAGTGGCCTTGAAGCAATCAATCGATTTTTTTTGTTATTTAACTCTTCAATTAAAATGTTTCTCAAGGGTTCTTGTCAGTACTCTTGGTTAGGTCAAAAGGATTCTGTGGCCAGGAAAAGTTTGGGAAACCTTATAAAGGCCATTACAGAGGGCATTGATGTGGATCTGAGGTCACAGAGGCCAGACTGGCTAACGACAAAAGATTTCCACCCCTAAGGGACATTAGTGAAGAAGGTGAATTATTACAACAATCTAATGGTTTCATGGTCTGAAACTAACTTTTTATTCCAGCTTTATTAATTGAATTCAAACTGCCCCCAGTTGCCAGGGTGGGATTTGAACTTGTGTTTCCAGAGCACAAGTCCAGGTCTCTGGATTTTTAGTCGAGTAGCAATATTCCTTCTGATATCAGGGAAAATTTTTATACTAATTGTTAATCAACTTCCTTCCTCCTATGCTGCATAACAAGCAAGTGTGAGACACATGATGGTGGAATATATTGAGTAGAATTTATTGATCTGTAGCATAAATTTAAAAAATCCAACAGGATACAAAGAATAGTATTTTAGTTTCTGTATCTTTTAAGTCCTCCAAGTGACTGTTGAAAATCTTGCTTCTTTTTAAACCTTAATTTGCTTCCAGCAAAGGTAAACGTCACAGATAAGACTCCTTGAAGGAACAAGGTGGCGATAAGGAGAGAAAAATGGTTCTGTGTTCTGTTTTGTCTTGTTTAAAATTTCGGTCTTTTTAATTCTGTGAGTTAAATCACGATGTTCGAGAAGAAAAGGTTTTTTTTTCTCTTCTTCTTCTTTTATAATTTTATTTTGCTTTATTGCTTTATGTTCTGGATTACAGAGGAAAAGACTTTTAAGTTGTGACGGGGTGTTTTCCTTTCTGTTAGAAAGATGGTTGATCCTTGCAGGCATAATTTTGCTTAAGCTGCTTGAAGCTTCTTCTATTGCATTGGATTCTGTTTGAAAGTGATGTGACTGATAAGAATCGGTTAAAGGGGGAGGGGTTTGCCTCGTTACCTGCGCGTTGGGGGATGGTTTGTTTGCTTTTTGGGATTGTTGTTACTGTGTTGAGTGTTTGTGTTATTGTTAGGTGTGATAGAATCTGGCAGTCGGCAGGTTTTTTGACGCCAGAGGGTGGGAGATGCTGAGCTAGCTGGATAGCTGGTTCACGAGAGCAAAGTGGGGGGGAGAGCTGAGGAAAGACAAAGTAGGGATGGAGAGTGGGGTGGTACTGCTGATGGGTAAGGGACAGTTAGGAGACTGGAGATGGAGATCAGATGGCGGTCGCCGCCGAGGGGCGGATCATGTGATGTGCAGAATACGGGCTAGGAGCTGGCCTAGGAAAGGTCATGGTTGACTGACAGGGGAGGGGGTCAAAAGCTCCCTCCCCGACCAGACTGGTTACATGGAATGTTCGTGGACTGAACAGGCCAGTTAAGTGAGCGTGTGTGTTCGCACACCTGAGACAGTTAAAAATAGAAGTGGTTATGTTACAGGAGGCACACCTGAAGCTGGGAGACCAAATTAGATTAAAGAAGGGATGGGTCGGGCAAGTGTTTCATTCAGGACTTGACTTTAAAACAAGGGGGTTGGCTATCCTGATTAATAAAAGGGTGACATTTGAGGTGGGGAGGATAGTGGTAGGCCCGGGAGGCAGATTTATTATGGTTAGTGGGAAGCTAGAGGGAATGGCAGTGGTGCTGGTGAACATATATACCCCAAACTGGGATGATGTCACGTTTATCAGGAAGGTGCTGGGAAAAATCCCAGACCTTGACTCGCACCGGCTGATCATGGGGGGTGACTTTAATACGGTCCTGGACCCAAGGTTAGACCGGTCGAGTGCCAGGTCGGGGAAGCTATCAGCAATGGCAAAGGAATTGCGGGGGTTCATGGAGCACATGGGAGGGATGGATCCGTGGAGATTTGAGAGACCAAGGAACAGGGAATATTCATTCTACTTCCATGTACATAAGGCGTACTCCAGGATAGATTTCTTTGTGCTTGGTAAAACACTGTTAGCAGCGGTTGTGGACACTGCGTACTCAGCAATTGTGCTCTCAGATCATGCACCAGACTGGATAGACCTACGGGCAGACACGGGAATGTCCCAGCGCCCACAGTGCAGACTAGATACAGGGCTGTTAGCGGATGAGGAGATCTGTGAGCGAGTGAGAAAGGTCATTCGGGGGTACATAAAGATCAATGACACGGGAGAGACTGCAGCTGGGGTGGTCTGGGAGGCATTGAAAGCGGTCATTAAAGGGAAATGTATTTCGATTCAAGCCCACAGAGATAAAACTGAGCGGTCAGAGCTGGACAGGTTGGAAGGAGAAATCTTACAGGTGGACAGGAGATATTCAGAGTCTCCAAAGGAGGAGCTCCTGAAGGAGCGTCAGAGACTTCAAATGGAGTTTGGGCTCCTTTCCCCAGGAAAGGCAGAGGGTCAGTTGAGGAGGGTAAAAGGAGCAATATATGAACATGGGGAGAAAGCTAGCAGGGGAAATGATGTATCGACGCCAGAATCCTTTTCAAACAGTCTGGGCTGGGTTGTTCGCCCCGTCACGCCACATTTCTGCCTCGATCCGCCGGTGCGATACTCGTTACGCCAGCCAGCCAATGGGGTTCCCCATTGTGGGGCAGCCCCATGCCGTCGGGAAACCCTCGGCCGCCGGCAAAACGGAGAACGACGCCGGCGGAGAATCCAGTCCTCTGTTTCCAGAAATAGTCTTAGCTTTTTACCCGTAAAATACATTTCTCAAAAATAACCCCCTGACACCCCACTGCTATTTTCCTAATCAAGAAAAAATTTGCTGCTCCAAAATAGAGAAGTTTGGTTATTCATCCTTAACTCCCGGAAATGTCCAACATTTACCTCTCTGGGATGTCTGGCAGGAAAGAAAGTGACACCAGTCAGTCATAAGAGAGATTTCCTTAAAATATTGAGGACAAATGAACAGGGTCGTTCGGAAGGACATATTCTGGTGGCAAAATGACAGCTGATCAATGATAACAAAAATTGTGATCAGATGGACAGGTACAAAGCTGAACAAAAGGACACAGAGAACAAGTACACATCAAAACTAAGGAAATAAATAAGTAAAGGACAGCTCGGATAGGTGGAAAGACAACGAAGATTGACTGTCATTGAGAAACAAGTGCAAGAAAATAAAATATTGTCATAAAAAACATTTTAGTTTAGAACAATTATTACTTGGAGTTTAAAGTATGTGAAGTACAATAAATGCTTATTTGATGTTTATGACTGCAAATTGCTTTAACAATGACACTTGTTTGTCGCACAGAATATAACTCTGAGTACCATTTTAATAAAAGCATTTATAAATACACCACATATTCCAATTCTCAGGCAGACTTTCACTTGTTTGCATCGCTAGTTATTCCTGGAACAGGTCGCTAGTCTGTCACCTAGCCTGAGGGACACCACTTGGCTGACCAGGACTCTCTCCCACTCTTGCCACCAGCCATTGGTTTTACAGGTTGACATTCAACCTGTTTGGCAGTGTGAAGAATTCTGCTCGGCTGGCGATCAGCAACACCACCCAAATCTGCAGACTGGCTGTCCGACCTGTCGGAAGTTCTCCAACTGGAGAAAATCAAATTTGCCATTCGGGGGGTTCGGAAGAGGACTTCCACAAGATGTAGAAGCCACTCACTAACTAGCTCCAGGACATGTTTGTAGCCAACAGCCAATTGGCCCCGGGGGGGGGGGGGGGGGGGGGGGGGGGGGGGGAGGATCCACAGATGGGCCACAAAACACAAAAGAAGGCGAAGGAGGAAGGGGGAGAGGGGGGTGAAGGGATGGGGAGAGGACCAGGGAAGAGGACGGAAACCAAAAAGGCACACAGCAGAAGTTTGAAAACACAGCCGCAAAGGAGGGACCCAAAAGTAGGGTCAAAAAGTTCCAGGGCAGAACAAAAGTACATTTCCAGGGCTGTGTCATGATGTGCAAACATGCAGCTAATGAACACATAGAATAGGACATGACCAATGAGCAGTCAGGACACTCAGGGGAGGTATCTCACTATAAAAGGGATGAGGCACTCACACCCCACCTCTTTCCACAGACCACCATCTACAGAGTGACACAGGGTGTATCCTCAGCATCACACCCCAGCACATGGCTCAGAGCAAGGCTATTTCAGTTAGACTGAGTTACTACATTTAGATTAGCACAGAGTCGAACTCATTGAGAACTGTGCTAATAGGTCAATAAACTCACTTCAAAGTCTGGAGCAAATTTTACTCAAAACTGCGTCAAGTGGCAGCTTGTGTTATTCCAAACTACATAACACAACAGGCAGAACAAAATACTTTTTCCCAGGGTAGAGGGGTCAATTGCTCGGGGGCATAGGTTTAATGTGCGAGGGGCAAGGTCTAGAGGAGATGTACGAGGCAGGTTTTTTACACAGAGGGTAGTGGGTGCCTGGAACTCGCTGCCGGCGTGGGTGGTGGAAGCAGGGATGATAGTGACGTTTAAGGGGCATCTTGACAAATACATGAATAGGATGGGAATAGAGGGATACGGACCCAGGAAGTGTAGAAGATTTTAGTTTAGACGGGCAGCATGGTCGGCGCAGGCTTAGAAGGCCGAAGGGCCAGTTCCTGTGCTGTACGTTTCTTTATTCTTTGTATGTACACACCAACCGCACCCTATACCGGGAAGGGCGGGGGTTGTGCTTTAGAGAGGGGATGGGGGTACCCAGATAGAAACTTGTAAATATGTTCGGTAGCTTACGGTTGGATTGTTGTTATATCTTATATCTGTTGTTGAATGACCATGCTCTTCACAGTGTCCTCTGTACACACTGATATAAAATAACAAAAAAACAGTGAAAACATTTCAAAAAATGATTTCACCTTCTTTGGCCTCCAAGTCCTGGGATGTGACTCGAACCTGGAGGTCCTGACTCAGAGGCCAGGACGCACCCCACTACACCACAAGACCTCCTGGACACCATACATTACGAAGTGTTGATCGATGCCTGCACCCAGTCGCCAGCTGTGCCCCATTAAGAATGCAGATAACAAATTTAAAATGGTGGGTGGATTCTGTAGAATTATTTTGTGCATCAATTGTAATGGATAGATAATCCTTTTAGGCTCGTGGCCTATCATTCTGAATTCACAAAACGCATTCTCAGTCAATGATGCTCAAGGCTGTGAGCATGAAAGGTAGAAGTTAACCTTCAGCGAGTAGTCTTTGCAATTAAACATAATTTTTAAAATAAAATATCTGTACTTGCTATTAGCCAATATTTTCAACAGTCACAAATACTGTAGCTTGCACTACTAATGGGTATGTTCCTTGTCTGACCCAGGGTTATGACTGCTGCCCAACCAAAATATTATTTTGGTGGAACAATTTTAGTATTGCACTTTTTAAATACGTGTCTCCAAATTGCCCTTATCTAGTTCTAGAAACATTTAAGGATCAGTTATAACAATAACCTGGTCGTCGAACAATCATGAAAATTACCGTGAAGTGAATGTTCCTTGAAGTGTAATAAATCAAACCAAATGTCATCTCAGCTAAGATTTATGACTTATAAAACTGTGGATGCAACCCTCAGTTCAGAATTTGAACACATCACCTGGAATGATACCTCAATACAGTCCAAACTGAATGCTGCATTCTTAGATATACTGGGCAGAATTTCAGTCATGGAGGAGATGGGGCCATGAAATGTGGCGAGACATTCAAAGGTCCATTTACTTCGACGGGAATGGAAAATCCCATGGGTGGGAGGGGCCGTAAAATTCTGCCCACTGAAAGTAATTTTCAACTTCATAACCTGGGTAGCTGGCAAAGCAATTCTGTCTTCAGAAACCTTTGGAAGTGAAACTGGATAATGGGCAGCACGGTAGCATAGTGGTTAGCACTGTGGCTTCACAGCACCAGGACCCAGATACAATTCCAACCTCCAGGGACCCAGGTTCGATTCCCTGCTGGGTCACTGCCTGTGCGGAATCCGCACCTTCTCCCCGTGTCTGCATGGGTTTCCTCCGGGTGCTCTGGTTTTCTCCCACAGTCCAAAGATGTGCAGGTTCGGTCGAATTGGCCGTGCTAGAGATGGGGTTACGGGGATAGGGTGGAGGATTGGGCCGAAGTATAACGGGGGCGATTCTCCGAGCCCCCACTGGGCCGGAGAATCGCTGCAACTGCGCCACGATGCCGCGACACAGGCGCGCAATTCTCCGAGGTGTGGAGAATCGGCACCATTTGCGCCGGCGCGTTTGGCATGGTGTCAGCCATGGGCCGCTGGAATCGGGGGGCCGCCAATTCTCCGGCACGGATGGGCCGAGCGGCCGCGCCGATATGACAGAGTCCCACCGGAGCCGTTCACCCCTGGTCTCTGCTGGCGGGAACTCTGCGGGAACGGTCGGGGGGCGGCCTGTGGGGGGGGGGGGGCTCCTTCACCGGGGGGGCCTCCGATGGGGTCTGGCCCGTGATCGGGGCCCACTGATCTGCGGGCTGGTCTCTCCCCCCCGGGCCTACTTTCTGGTGCGCCGGCCCCTGAACACCGACTCCATGTTGAGTCGGGGCCGGCGCGCTAAAGACGTCCCCCGCGCACGCGCAAGTTGGCGCGGCCCTACTGCGCATGTGCGGGTTGGCACGGCGCCCATTTGGCGCCACGAAAGGAGGCTGGAGCAGCATGAACCCTGCGGGGGCCAGAATCTGTCGTACCCGGGCTTGGTTCACGCCGTCATGAAACGCGACAGCGTTCACGACGGCGCGAACACTTGGGCTCTATATTGGACAATTGCCCCCTACGCACCTTCAGAGGGCCAGTGCAGCATCAAAGGGCCGAATGGCCTCCTTCTGCACTGTCGGGCTTTTATGATTCAATGAACCGGCATAGAGATTGCAACATGCAATTAACCCATGCTTGCCCACTCCGATGCAGCTGGCACACTGGGACGCTGCCCTGATATCCGAGCCAACATTTATTACTCAACTATACTGCAACAAGAGGTAATTGGTTCAGCATCTGCTTGCTGCTCATTTGCCAACCATGCCTCGCTGATATCATTCTTATCCTTGAATCAGATGGCTGTGCCTTCAAGTCCCACCCCAGGGATGTTGGCACAAATTCGAGGCTAAAATTACGCAACAATGCTGCAATGTAGGCAGAGGTGTTAAATTTCAGATGAGACATTAAAACAAGATACTGTCTGCCCTTTGAGGTGGACACAAGTGGTGGCAGAAGTTAGAGAAGAGCAAAGTTAGAAACCAACATCCAATTAACACTGTCCTGGATAAATCAGATGGGTAATGGACACCTTAAGGTGAAAAATGACAATAGTTTTAGTAATAAAACTGGGAAAATCTGAGATTTTACAACAGAGAAAAACGGTTGGCAGGGGTTATTTCAGTAATTAGATGAAACGTGAACAATTTTCTTTTAATCTTAAAAGAAGGTTAAACATTTTGAAATACATTTTGGGCTAATGTTTTTACAGGCTAGAGTTAAAACAGACAATCGGGGATAGGGGATCGGAGTTGCACGAACTGGCACATCTCACGGAAATTACTGTCACACCACTACTTGGGGCTGAGCTGACATTAGCCGCAGAGATTAATGCTGTTGGATAACATTGAGATCAGGAAACTATAACAATTGCTGAAGCAGCAGTTGATACATTAGCCGCGAACATTGACAAACAGCCACTGTTCAGAGTTGGATCGTCACTATAGATGCAAAACGTTTGCAAGGACTCTCATTTGCATATGACTAAACTGGACTATTTGGCGACATAAAAAAAAATATGTTTTGTTCCCGAATGGCCTCCTTCTGCACTGTAAATTCTATGAATCTATGAAATAAAGCTCTCCGGCAAGAATCATCCAGTTATGCGCATCACTATGCCATACTTCAATAGCACTTGTCAAACTTGACACGAATGCAACTTAATAAGAGTAAGTTAATAACCAGACTGTGGAGGACGTAGCAATTGTCAGAAACCTTTATGAAATCTAAGAGCCATTTTTTGCGATTGAGGTGAAAAGCCAGAGTCAGGGATCTTCCTTACACGGCAGACCCGCTTGAGGTTAAACATAAGAACATAAGAACCAGGAGCAGGAGCAGCCCATCTGGCCCCTCGAGCCTGCTCTGCCATTCAATGAGATCATGGCTGATCTTTTGTGGACTCAGCTCCACTTTCTGGCCCGAACACCATAACCCTTAATCCCTTTATTCTTCAAAAAACTATCGATCTTTATCTTAAAAACATTTAATGAAGGAGCCTCTACTGCTTCACTGGGCAAGGAATTCCATACATTCACAACCCTTTGGGTGAAGAAGTTCCTCCTAAGCTCAGTCCTAAATCTACTTCCCCTTATTTTGAGGCTATGCCCCCTAGTTCTGCTTTCACCCGCCAGTGGAAACAACCTGCCCGTGTCTATCCTATCTATTCCCTTCATAATTTTATATGTTTCTATAAGATCCCCCCTCATCCTTCTAAATTCCAATGAGTACAGTCCCAGTCTACTCAACCTCTCCTCGTAATGCAACCCCTTCAGCTCTGGGATCAATCCAGTGAATCTCCTCTGCACACCCTCCAGCGCCAGTATGTTCTTTCTCAGGTAAGGAGACCAAAACTTAAAGGGCCGCTTTGGTTACAACTTTCGCTCCGGGCAGGCAGGGGAAGGACAGAGTCAGGTCTGTCGACCCTAGAAGCAGATCTTTAGTGGCTAAAGGGACAGGTGAGTGCTGAGTTGCGCTGGATCGAGTTCCTGCTTCAGTTCTCTGGGACTTCATCCCAGTTGTTTCAGTAGCCATTAGGCCCTCTAACCCTGACCCAGTCACCCACATGCCACCTCAACCTCCATGGCTCAACCATGCCAATGTATGCTCCCCACCTACTACCACAATCCCCCATGAACTTCCATGTGGGCAGCACACTAGCACAGTGGTTCGCACAGTGTGAGTGTGAGAGAGGTGCGACGGCAGAGTCTCTCAGCGAAGTCTGTGTTGTAGGTCGACTTGAGTGGGTTTGTGATCTGTATCCCATCTCTGGATCTGTAAAGATTTAATCACCTGCTAATGCTCGCATTCCAAGCATTGTTTGGCATCTTTGAATTTGTCTATATATGTGTTTCTGGAACAGACCTCTTCATTCACCTGAGGAAGGAGCAGCGCTCCGAAAGCTAATGACATCGAAACAAACCTGTTGGACTTTAACCTGGTGTTGTAAGACTTCATACTGTGCTCACCCCAGTCCAACGCCGGCATCTCCACATCATGTTTTTTTTTTAGTTCGGGCATCATGATCGGCATAGGCTTGGTGGGCCGAATGGCCTGTTCCTGTGCTAGGCTTTTCTTTGTTCTTTGCTCTAATATTTGCACTTTTGGTTTTTCAGGGTTTGTTTGAACAATATGCTGCTTGAGAAGAAAAAGTAGCCGAAGAGTAACTTACTAAATACCTCTCATATGAAGTAGCAAATATTTTTCCATCTTGGTAAAAATATCCAGTTCATGAACCACTCTGTGTACTGTTAACTCTCATAAGTCAAGCATCACGAGGGTTTGTTGTAGATTCTTGAATGTAATGGACCATCTCAGATACTGACAGCACAATGAGGTTGTGCAGAAGAAAGTTCCGTACAGAGTGAGTAAGACAGAAAACTACAGATAGGAGAATGACAGCTGATAAATCACAACAGAATAGATAACAAGGGGACCAGCGACAGATATTAAGAGCTTCAGACAAGGACAGAGAGAATCAGAGGAAAGAAGAATTTTAAAGAAACACACAGGGAAAGAATATGTGAAGGAATGGAAAGATATAAGACAATTGGTGCAAAGGGAAGCAAAAGAGACAAATGAAGGTTGTTCATGAACTTTGACAATTTAAATTAGCCTGGGTAATGTTTATTGCATTTTAAATAATTAGAATTGTGACTTAAAATAATTAGTGGATAATTACGTGTAGATTTTTTTAAACATTTGCATTCCTGTCGTGAAGCTTCATGTGTTAAGAGGACATTATCAGGGATACAGACCTGAAGGTCACCATTTTCATGATTCATAATGTGAATTCGTAAAATGTCCCCCTTAATTGTCAATTAGTTTTGAACAAATGTTACGTCTTGGAGTAAGATACCATTTAGAATTGTTAAATCGCTGAGTAAAGTCGCCATAGTCCTGATGTGTTGGGTAGGCTGGGTCGATGTGGACTGCACTTGATGCAGTAGCGAGAGACAGACCTCCAACACTTAATAAGATGCAACATAAATTTATTTAAGATCTAAACTATTATACATGTTCAACTGTGGGTTGACACTATGCTGACTTGACTGGAGACCTGATACTAGCCTAACCAGACTTACTAGCTACCACACGGTGTTTGCACTGGCCAGCTCACGAACTCTGACTGTTTCAGAGGCTGGGTCCTGAGAGAGCAGGAAAACTGGTGCCCTCTGGCTTTATAGTGGTCATGTCCTGTCTGGTGATTGGCTGCTCTGATCTGTGTGCTTACTGGTCATCCTGTGTGTTAATCACTGCCTGTCTGCACTCCATTATATACATAGATGTATATTATGACATCTTCCCCTTTTTTGTTTCGTATTGTGCGTGTTGAGATAATAAATATTAAGGTGCATGTGCGTGTGAATGTGTATATGTGCCTGACTATATACAGAATGTGCGAAAATGACCTTATGTACACATGAAGGTGTCGCTAGTGCAGACATAGGGCAGATTAAACAGTAAAAAATGATATTTACAGAGGTCAAAACGATAAGGTAACACAGTTGTGCAAAGGTTCGGTCTATACGTTTAGTCTCTGCGTTAGGCGACAAATTCTGGTTGACCGCCTCAAGGGTGGATCAGAGGCCGCCTGCACTTGTGGTGGTCACAGCGGTCGGCAGGATTGCTGCTAGATCGGTGGCCTCGTGGTAGGGCACTTCCGGAGGAAGCATTGTGTGAGGTGGGACATCATGGATAGGTGGCGACGTGGAACTCTGTGCAGCGCCGTCTGTTGCGTCGTAGGGAGGAGCCATCAGCCATGCGGACGAGGAATGATCTCAGGACCACTTGCTTGACCACCACAGCTGTGGCTGACCAGCCGCCGTCAGGCAACTGCACACGAACACGATCAGTTGGGACCAGCTCGGGGAGATCCGTGGCATGAGCGTCGTATGCTGATTTCTGTTAAGCCCGAGACTGCTGCATCTTTTGTATGACCGTGAGGTGGTCAAGGTCTGGAACATGGATGGCTGGAACCGTGGTCTGCAGAGTGTGATTCATCAGCATCTGCGTGGGAGACAACCCAGTGGACAGCGGGGATGCTCTGTATGCCAGCAGCGCCAAGTTGAAGTCGGAGCCTGACTCTGCAGCCTTGCATAGTAATCTCTTGATGATATGAACCCCTTTTTTGGCCTTCCCGTTTGACTGCGGGTTGTAGGGGCTGGAGGTTACGTGACGAAAGTTGTACAGGCGGGCAAAATCAGACCATTCCTGGCTGTAACAACAGGGACTCACCGTGAGCGGTATCCCATGCCTGGCAAACGTTTCTTTGCATTCTTTAATCACCGCCTTCGACGTGAGGTCGGACAGTTTCACCACTTCTGGGTAATTGGAGAAGTAGTCGACCAGGAGGACATAGTCACGCCCCTTGGCGTGGAAAAGGTCGACACCGACTTTGGACCATGGGGAGGTCACTATCTCATGTTGCTGCAGAGTTTCTTTGGGTTGAGCTGGCTGAAATTTCTGACATGTGGGGTAGTTGAGGACCGTGTTGGCAATGTCTGGCTGATGCCCGGCCAATAGACTGCTTCTCGAGCGCTGCGTCGACATTTCTCGACCCCCAGGCGACCCTCATGGAGTTGGCTGAGCACCATAGCTCGCATGCTCTGCGGAATCACAATCCTATCGAGCTTCATGAGGATGCCGTCCACCACCGTCAGGTCGTCCTTGACGTTGTAAAACTGGGGACACTGTCCCTTCTGCCAGCCATTCGTGAGGTGCTGCATCACACGCTGTAGCAGAGGATCCTTGGCCGTTTCCTCACGAATTTGGATGACCCTTTCATCAGTGGCCGGAAGGGTGGAGGCACACTATTGCAGCTGCACATCGATTTGGTAGACAAAGTCAGTTTGTTCACATGGTGTGGTGATAGACCTGGAAAGGGCATCTGCAACAATGAGTTCTTTCCCTGGCGTGCAGATAAATTCAAAGTCATAGTGGCTTAGCTTGAGAAGGATTCGCTGTAACCGAGGCGTCATGTCATTCAAATCCTTCTGGATTATGTGGACTAATGGCCTGTGGTCCGTCTCAACCGTGAATTTTGGGAGGCCATACACATCGTCGTGAAATTTGTCGATTCCCGTTAGGAGGCCCAGGCATTCCTTCTTAATCTGAGCGTACCGTTGCTCAGTGGGTGTCATGGCTCTGGAGGCATACGCAACTGGGGCCCATGAGGAGGAGTCATCCCGTTGGACGAGAACCGCCCCAATACCGTCCTGGCTCGCGTCAGTTGATATTTTGGTCTCTTTGGTAGGGCCGAAGAACGGCAGAACCGGGGCTGTGGTGAGTTTTGCGCTCAGCTCACGCCATTCGTTCTCATGAGCGGACAGCCACTGGAATTCCGTCGACTTTTTGACGAGATGGCGGAGGGCTGTGGTGTGTGCCGCCATGTTGGGAATTAGCTTCCCGAGGAAGTTGACCATCCCTAGAAAGCGGAGGACCACCTTCTTGTCCTCTGGGGTCTTCATGGCGTTGATCGCCGAGACCTTGTCAGCATCTGACCGCACGCCTTGCTGCGAGACGTGGTCACCAAGGAATTTGATTTCTGATTGACCGAACAAGCATTTGGCTCTGTTGAGTCGGAGGTCATGCTCATGGATTCTGTGGAATACCTGCTTGAGACAATCGATGTGTTCTTGAGGAGCTGTGGACCAGATTATGACATCGTCAACATACACGCGCATCCCCTCGATACCCTCCATCATCTGTTCCATGATGCGGTGAAATACCTCTGAGGCAGAGATGATGCCAATAGGCATCCGGTTGTAGCAGTAGCGACCGAATGAGGTATTGAATGTGCACAGCTTGCGACTGGATTCATCCAGCTGTATTTGCCAGAACCCCTTGGAGGCGTCCAGCTTCGTAAAGAGTTTGGCATGAGCCATCTCGCTGGTCAACTCCTCTCATTTTGGTATCGGGTGATGTTCCCTCATGATGTTGCGGTTTAAATCCTTGGGGTCGATGCAGATTCGAAGCTCCCCTGACGGCTTCTTGACGCAGACCATGGAGCTGACCCAGTCCGTGGATTCTGTGACCCTTGATATGATTCCCTGGTCCTGGAGGTCCTGTAACTACTGCTTGAGGCGGTTCTTGAGGGCTGCCGGCACCCGACGTGGTGCGTAGATCACAGGGTGGCGTTTGGTTTGAGCAGGATTTTGTGTCGGTATGGGAGTGTGCCCATTCCGTTGAACACGCTGTGGTATTGCGTGATGATGTCATGAATTTCAGCCTGGAAGTTCTCATCAGGTGAAGCCGTTGCCTGTGAGGATGACGTGGTGTGGACTCGCTGAACCAAGTTCAGGAGTTTGCAGGCCCGAGCACCGAGCAGGGATGCTCTGTCGGGTCCCACGATCCTAAATCGCAGTGTCTCTTTAAATGACTTATTGGAAACTCCGAGTTGGCATGAGCCACTGGCAGCTATGGCATTGCCATTGTAGTCAAGGAGCTGGCAGGCCGGTGGAAGAATGCTTGGTCTGACGCGGATGGTGTCGAGATCAGATTTGGAGATGAGGTTCGCCAATGCGCCGGTGTCCTGTTTGAACCGGATGCAAGCCTTGTTGACTGTGAGGACAGCACACCACTCATCGTCGGGATTCACGCTGAGGATCGGGAGGTGCTTCGCTGTCTTGGAGAAGGGCAGCGCATGCTTCGTAATGATGCCCACCCGGTATGGAAATTTGAGGCACGCAGCATCAGGATCTGTTGGGCTGTCGGGGTGGGTGTCTGGCATGGCCTGCTGTATTGAACGGACGCTTCTGCGCCGCGGCTGGGATCGCTGGATGCTGGGCAGTGGAGCAGATCTGCAAAGGGCTACGTAGTAGCCAAGTTTGCCACACTGTAGACACCGTCGTGATTTTACCGGACATTACCGCTTTAAATGGGCGGAGCCACAATTCGGACACGTCATGACAGCAACGTCAACACATTCTGTGCGCCATCGCGCAGGCGCAGTGCGGTCGAACGATGCACGCACCTGTGCAGTCTGATCGTCGGTCTTGCCGTCCCCTCGGTCGTGGCGCGCATGCGCAGGGGCCCGGGTAAAGTGCGCGGAATGGCCACTATCATCGATAATTAGGCCCTGCATTTGTGTGATGGCCTGCACCCATTCTGCCTCGTGGGAGGTTAGCTTTGCCATTTCTGCCACCCTGATGTGGGAGTACCGATTGTTAGCATGTTCGTGGAGAACGCACGTTTTGATGGCGATGGTGAAGGTGAGCTGCTTGACTTTCAGGAGCTGCTGGCGAAGGGAATGGGAGTGGACCCCGAAAATGATCTGATCCCGGATCATGGAATCAGTGGACGAGTCATAGTTACATGACTGCGCGAGGATGCGGAGATGGGTCAGAAAGGATTGTAAAGGTTCATCCTTACTCTGAAACCTCTGCTGGAAAACGTACCGTTCAAAGCTCTCATTCACATCAATGTCGAAGTGGCTGTCGAACTTCAGTAGGACTGTTTTAAATTTTGTCTTGTCTTCGCCTTCAGCGAACATAAGGGAGTTGTAGATGTGGATGGCGTGGTCCCCGGCTGTGGAGAGAAATAGTGCGATCTTCCTGGCGTCCGATGCGGCCTCGAGGTTGGTGGCTTCTAGATAGAGTTGGGACTTTTGTTTGAAGATCTTCTAATTTGCACAGAGGTTGCCGGCGATGCGGAGCTGCGGAGAAGGGCGGGCGTTTTCCATGCCACCGGATAGCTGTTTGCAGGTCAACGCTGATTCACTCAACGTAGGTCAGTCAATTTTCAGCATCACTCACTGGTACCATGATGTGTTGGGTCGGCTGGGTCGATATAGAATCATAGAATCATAGAAGTTTACAGCATGGAAACAGGCCCTTCGGCCCAACCAGTCCATGCCGCCCAGTTTTTACCATTAAGCTAGTCCCAGTTGCCCGCACTTGGCCCATAACCCTCTATACCCATCTTACCCATGTAACTATCTAAATGCTTTTTAAAAGACACAATTGTACCTGCCTCTACTACTACCTCTGGCAGCACATTCCAGACACTCACTACCCTCTGAGTGAAGAAATTGCCCCTCTGGGCCCTTCTGAATCTCTCCCCTCTCACCTTAAACCTATGCCCTCTAATTTTAGACTCCCCTACCTTTGGGAAAAGATGTTGACTATCTACCTTATCTATGCCCCTCATTATTTTATAGACCTCTATAAGATCACCCCTAAGCCTCCTACGCTCCAGGGAAAAAAGTCCCAGTCTATCCAGCCTCTCCTTATAACTCAAACCATCAAGTCCCGGTAACATCCTAGTAAATCTTTTCTGCACTCTTTCTAGTTTAATAATATCCTTTCTATAATAGGATGACCAGAACTGCACACAGTATTCCAAGTGTGGCCATACCAATGTCTTGTACAACTTCAACAAGACGTCCCAACTCCTGTATTCAATGTTCTGACCAATGAAACCAAGCATGCCGAATGCCTTCTTCACCACCCTGTCCACCTGCGACTCCACCTTCAAGGAGCTATGAACCTGTACTCCTAGATCTCTTTGTTCTATAACTCTCCCCAACGCCATACCATTAACTGAGTAGGTCCTGGCCTGATTCGATCTGCCAAAATGCATCACCTCACATTTATCTAAATTAAACTCCATCTGCCATTCGTCGGCCCACTGGCCTAATTGATCAAGACCCCGTTGCAATCCTAGATAACCTTCATCACTATCCACTGTGCCACCAATCTTGGTGTCATCTGCAAACTTACTAACCATGCCTCCTAAATTCTCATCCAAATCATTAATATAAATCACAAATAACAGTGGAACCAGCACCGATCCCTGAGGCACACCACTGGTCACAGGCCTCCAGTTTGAAAAACAACCCTCTACAACCACCCTCTGTCTTCTGTCGTCCAGCCAATTTTGAATCCAATTGGCAACCTCACCCTGGATCCCGTGAGCTTTAACCTTCTGCAACAACCTACCATGCGGTCCCTTGTCAAAGGCTTTGCTAAAGTCCATGTAGACAACGTCTACTGCACTGCCCTCATCTACCTTCTTGGTCACCCCCTCAAAAACTCAATCAAATTTGTGAGACATGATTTTCCACGCACAAAGCCATGCTGACTTCCCCGAATAAGACCTTGCCTCTCTAAATGCTTGTAGATCCTGTCTCTCAGAATACCTTCTAGCAACTTACCTACTACAGACGTTAGGCTCACCGGTCTGTAGTTCCCAGGCTTTTCCCTGCTGCCCTTCTTAAACAAGGGCACAACATTCGCTTCTCTCCAATCTTCAGGCACCTCACCTGTGGCTGCCGATGATTCAAATATCTCTGTTAGGGGACCCGCAATTTCCTCCCTAGCCTCCCACAACATCCTGGGATACATTTCATCAGGTCCCGGGGATATGGACTGCACTTGATGCAGTGTAGCGAGAGACAGATCTCCAACACTTAATAAGATGCAACACGAGTTTATTTAACATCTAAACTATTATACATATTCAACTGTGGGTTGACACTATGCTGACTTGACTGGAGACCTGATACTATTTCTGTTTATATATAGACATCAACAGTTCTTTGCCTTTTGTTAACATTGTCTTATTTATTATGGTCTTTGCCTGCTCCTTGAATGTAGCCCAGGCACGACAAAGAAAATTGCAGTTTTCCATTTTCCAGATGCTCCAATCCATGGTGTACCATCCTCTTTGTCTTGAAAGACATGCTCATGAGATTATTAGCCTCATAATCAAAATTCAATTGGCTGCTCCTGTCCTCTGAAAAGGCAATTAAAGTCCTTTTCCATCACTTCATTTTGACCTTGGGTAATATCAGAATGCGTCTCAAGCTACATAGATACTGTTATCAAAACCTAAGGGCAGGGATTGGAAGGAATGCAATGTAGGGGGATGGCTTGAATTTGAAGAATGACCACCGCTCCAGTATTATGTTCTTCATTACCTGAACTTACAATTCATCTCAGAACCAAGACTTGGCTAGCAGTTACTAGATAGGTACACTAGAATTCTGTCAGGTTTTAATGGATCTCCCAGACCCCTGAAGCCGTTGACTGCATAACATCATTGACTTGTGAAATGGAGGGGGTCTAAACCAAACCAAGCCCGGAGACCCACAAAACAAAAACCATCTAGGGTGAAAAATATTATTTTATCCACTTGTCATTTCTGCCATTCTTGGCGGGATTATCCATCCCGCCGCACCCGTTTTCTGGTGCGGCGCGCCCCCGCCAGCAGCGGGATTCTCCGTCCCAGCAGCCGGACAATGGGGTTTCCCATTTTGGGCACCCACACGCCGTTGCGGAATCCGCAGACGTGAGTGCATTGCCAGCGAAATGGAGAATCCCGCCAACGGAGAATCCAGCCCTCTGTCTTTCTTTTGTTTATTTTGATGTTTTATCAATAGTATTCTCTTTCTTCATGCTGCTCAATTGTGGTTGTTTTGTGCCTTCTTCTGAATTTGTACATCATTTATATGTTTTGATGTGTTCTTTATCTTAGAATACAAGGTTCAAATCAATCAGTTCTTCATTAGAATGATCACGTATTTGCTTATTGAGTCTTACATCCACACATGTCTCCAAGGAAAGGCCCACATTCCGGGTGATCAAATATTTAGCTTTTGCACCAGTTGTTTCCTCCTCCTTTGAATGCTTGAGCTCCGACACTCTTATCCATCAACACTGACCTATCGATGACACCTGTCAGAAGTGAGCCGATAGCAGAGCTAAAATAATTTGTTGTCCCCATTCACATTCTTTTGTGAGGGCCAGGAAGGACCCAGCATGAGTTTGTAGAGTCAAGCAGAAAGTAACTTTATTTCTAAGAATATGTGCACGGGGCCAGTAGTTCACTGCTGGTTCCCGCTCTAGCCGGTACCACATTGACCAGCTCTATTTATACAACAGTACTGCTTAATGATTGCCCTACCCCCCTCTCGTCGGGGAGCTCATATTCCTAAAGTAACATGGGGTAACCAATTGTCCCCAGCCAATAGGATCTGGGTAGGTAATGACACATTCCATGGCCCAAGTTACTGAGGTCTTCCCTTGGGTGGCCCAGGTGCCTGCCTGACAATAGGACCCTGGTGTAATTTTTGAGAGTCAAATGGGCAGAATGTGTAACAGTTGTACTGGGCAGTGAAATGCTAAGTGAAAAGTTACTTTTGTGGCAGCATGTGCAACAGGGGTGACACCTGGGCTCTAGAAGAATAACTTGGGATGCTGCCATCTTAAACTCCTGCTCTCACCATAACCAGTCAACGCATGGGCCTGTCTCCTTGCCAGCTGGGTTAGTCCTATCTGGTTCATATTTCACTGACCTGGAGCCTCAAAATGGACCAGCACTCCAGCACAACACAATTGAGTGGCCAACCTCTTGTGTTCTAAGTACAGGATGTCAGAGTTCCAATAAATCTCATAGCCAATGCATGATTAGTTGTTTTGATGCTCCATAAACGGAAGGTAATGAACCTGAATCTAAATAGAAGTTCCGATCGAAATCTGCAGTTCGGATGTGAAGGAAAACAGTATGCAGAGAAGGATTGCCTTCTGAACTTTCCCCCAGTTCCAATATCGTATTCTTCACTCCCTCATCTTGCAAGTTACATCATTGTCTCCACACCACCTCACCACCAAACTGTAAAATGAAACCGTTATACCTTCATAACTTTCCCCAGAATGAATTAAACATTTAAAAAATCAGACAATCATAATTGTAATAGTCGATGGAGAAATAGATTCAGCAAATTCCCTTGCCTTCCTCAGCCTGCAGTCTCCGTTTTGTCTTCAGTGCACAGGAGTCATTTATGACCTTATAAGCGGATTACTTTTAATAAATTCTGATGACGTTGAGCAACTTATATATTTTATTTATTAATTTATTCTTCTTGCTCCCATGGTGCGTCAGAGAATTGTTACATCCTTTATAAGGCGATCTGATCAGATTTTTCCCATCTGATTCTCCAGGGACATCATCATTCATCATGCATAATCCAACTTTGCTTCAGGTTTTAATTTCCTCAGCCTAATCAATAGTTACAACTTTGAGTTTTAATCACATCACTCATTATCCAAGAACTGACATCTTTTAATTTGTTAAATGATAATCTCCCTGGTAAGGAACACTCTTCTCCGTTTGCTACGTGGTTGAAAGTGTCATTATGAATTGAAAAATGACTCCAACTATTGAGCTATGAAGCAATTTGCAAATGATGAATTGATATTTCATTTTAATTTATCTCTACATTATCGCATTTTGCTACAGATGTGTTCCTCAGATGAAGTATTGCGGTTACATTCTGGGGTCAGTTTATTGCACAGTGGGCTAAACAGCTGGCTTGTAATGCAGAACAAGGCCAGCAGCGCGGGTTCAATTCCCGTACCGGCCTCCCCGGACAGGCGCCGGAATGTGGCGACTAATGGCTTTTCACAGTAACTTCATTGAAGCCTACTTTTGACAATAAGCGATTATTATTATTAAGATTAGGGTGTAATTTCCAATCACTGCCTATCCATTTCTTCCTGTATACAGACAACAGGGGGAGGAAAACTGACCCGACATCTTCAACACTCTTTTCTTGCCCAGGATGTCCAGTTTGATTCGGAGAGGCCTTTAAATGGCTGCTCTGTACTTCCATCCAAAATAGGCGAGAGGCTGTTTAAATATGCTAACTGGGGACAATAATTACCATTTTTATATATTACTGAGTGGGGTGGCTCAATGCACATGGTGTCTAGTTGCACTGGACATTGACCAGCTAATTAGTGGTGCTTAATGAAACTACTGGAGGCCAAAACATATCCTGCAAAATTATGCGTATGATACGAAATGAAAGGATACAAATGGGATTGGGAATGAGTGAGGATATTGGGACTAAAGTGGGCTGTGGCAATTATAATATCAATCCAATAGCTATTCAGTTCTGTCCTCTTGGTTCCTAAGAGGCATCATGAGCTATGTTTTTAGGAAAAGGTTTTGTCGCCAAGCCTCTCACTTGCAGCCATGGGCCAAACAATGGGGCGATGAAGGATTGGTGCAAGATAAAGGCATCATAGTAGCTGCCAGGGAGGAAGGCACTGACCTGAATTGTGTGCTTCTGGTGATCTGAAACCAGAGGCGTGATTTAACCACCGTGTGGAACCCAGCACGGATCTTGGCGCACTGGTTAAATAGCGGGAATGGCCAAAATCGAGAATCGTGCAGGGCAGAAATCAGTTTGCTACCTGTTATAACCTGCCTTCTTACCATTGGCTGGGGACAAATGACAATCCTACAATCCTGTGGGAGTATGAGTTTCCCCAATGAGGGGGGCGGAGAAACCATTAGTAAACTCCAAGTATAAATAAAGCTGGCCAGTTTGGAACCAGCAGGAAGGAGAGTGCAGCAAGGGAAGTTGCTGCTGCTGTTATATATATATGTTATTGGAAATAAATGTTATTACTTTGTATCCTTAAAACTCGTGCTGGATTCTTCGTGGCCCTCACAGAACTGGCGATGAGGGTTAAAGTGAATAGCTGTCTACACTGCTGAAGCCACCTCCCTGGATTTTTGTTGGATACAGGTTGGAAGTTGTTTTCTATTATACCATGCCTCTGTATGGACGTTTGGATGTTTTTGATGCTGCGCTGGAAAGCTGGAACCAGTACGCACAACGGATGCGTTACTATTTCCGGGCAAACAATATCACCGAAAACGAGCGCCAGGTGGTCATATTGCTCACCGCCTGCAGCCCGCATACGTTTGGGGTGATTAGGAGCCTTACGTACCCAGCTGCGCTGGACACCAAAACGTTTGATGAATTTGTGAATATAGTGGGGCAACATTTTAACCCAACCCCGTCAACGATAGTCCAGCGTTACCGGTTTAATACCGCTGAGAGGACCCCTGGAGAATCCCTTGCCGATTTTCTATCCAGGCTACGCAGGATTGCGGAGTACTGTGACTATGGTGAGACCTTGTCAGAAATGTTACGTGACCGTTTGGTTTGCGGTATTAACAATGCGACCACCCAGAGAAAGTTGTTAGCTGAGCCAACATTGACTTTTCAACAGGCCATTCAAATAGTATTGTCCCGAGAGAGCGCAGAACGAGGGGTGCAGGAGCTACAGGGAATGGAAGTGCATGCCTTGGGGCACAACCCCTTCCGTCCGAAAACGTCCCCCTCGCAATGGGCAAGGCGACGTCCGGACCGACGCCAGTGGCCGTCGGCCATTCCTCCCCGAAGGGAGCCTTCTCCAGAACCAATGGATGAGGAGCCATGTCCGTGTCAGACTTGTAGGCGCCGACCCCGTCGCGGATGCCGGTCCTGGGGGCAAGCGAAACTGGGACCAGCCCAGGGGTCGTACCTTCCATGTGGATGAACCTGCGGCGACTACTCCTGAGGACGTGGAGACGGAGGACGACTGCCTGCAGCTGCATTGTGTGGCAGCTCCCCGTGTGGCCCCCATTAAGGTGACAGTACGGGTCAATGGTCACCCGCTTGAGATGGAGTTGGACACTGGTGCAGCGGTCTCCGTGATCGCCCAGAGAACGTTCGACCGCATCAAGCAGGGTATACAGACCCTTACATTAACCGACTTACAGGCCCGGTTGGCCACCTACACGGGGGAACCACTGGACATTGCAGGAACTACAATGACCCCTGTTGTTTATGGACGCCAGGAGGGGCGTTTCCCACTTATCGTGGTGCGCGGCCATGCGCCCAGCCTGTTGGGTCGGGACTGGTTGCGCCGTTTGCGGTTGCAATGGCAGCACATCCTCCAAACAGTTTCTGAAGGGTTGACTGAGGTGCTAGGACAATACCCAGATGTATTCCAGTCTGGTTTGGGGAAAATAAAAGGGGCCGTAGCCCGTATCCAAGTCGAACCAGGAGCCACGCTGCGCTATTTCCGGGCGCGCCCGGTGCCTTACACCTTGCTCGAGAAGGTAGAAGGGGAGCTCACTCATTTGGAGAGTTTGGGTATTATCAGGCCCGTCCGTTTTGCTGACTGGGCAGCACCAATTGTACCTGTAATGAAGCCAGATACCACAGTTCGCTTGTGTGGCGACTATAAACGTACAGTGAATACGGCTTCCCGACTCGACCGATATCCAATGCCTCGCATAGAGGATCTCTACGCGAAGCTTGCAGGTGGAGTCTCATTCACAAAATTAGATTTGTGTCACGCCTACCTGCAGTTGGAGCTGGACCCTGCCTCCCGACCATATGTAATGATTAATACACACCGTGGCCTGTATGAATATACACGGTTGCCCTTTGGAGTATCCTCTGCCTACGCTATTTTTCAACGTGTTATGGAGGGCATTTTGAGAGGTTTACCACGTGTTGCTGTCTACTTAGATGACATTTTGATTACAGGGATGTCGGAGCAGGAACATTTGGAAAATCTGGAGGCTGTCCTTAGACGTTTTTCGGAGGCTGGAGTCCATTTACGTTGCACAAAGTGCGTATTTCAGGCTTACGGAGTAGTCTACCTAGGTTATCGGGTGGACCGCGAAGGTTTGCACCCCGTCGCAGAGAAGGTGCGTGCGATTCAACAGGCCCCCGCCCCGACTGACACTTCGCATCTTCGTTCTTTTCTCAGTCTCGTAAACTATTACGGGAAGTTCCTCCCCAATCTGGCAACTACGCTGGCCCCGTTGCACCTTCTGCTAAAGAAAATCACACCTGGGTTTGGGGTCAGCCGCAAGAAACCGCTTTCCGGTGGGTAAAGCAACAATTGTCGTCGTCTGGGTTACTAACCCACTATGATCCTGGAAAGCCTTTGCTCGTCACATGTGATGCATCCCTGTATGGTATTGGGGCCGTCCTGTCCCACAAGATGGAGAACGGGGCTGAGCGACCGCTAGCTTTCGCCTCCCGCACATTGCCTGCAGCGGAGAAAAAGTACGCGCAGATCGAGATGGAGGGCCTGGCAGTGGTTTTTGCGGTGAAACGCTTCCACCAGTACGTGTATGGCCGCCATTTCACTATCGTGACTGATCATAAGCCTCTGCTGGGACTTTTCAGAGAGGATAAGCCAGTACCGCCCATTGCTTCTGCACGGATCCAGCGCTGGGCTTTGTTGCTTGCTGCTTACGGGTATTCTCTGGAGCACAAACCAGGAATGCAGATAGCAAATGCCAATGAACTGAGCCGATTGCCTTTATCGACCGGCCCCATGTCGACCCCCACGACCGGTGAGGTGGTTGCAACCCTAAATTTTATGGACACCTTGCCTGTCACGGCATCACAGATCCGTGAGTGGACCCAGACGGAGCCAGTCCTGTCAAAGGTTCAGCACATAGTCCTGTATGGTGGGCAGCATCGACAGCTCCCAGGTGAGTTGCGGGCATTTTCCTCCAAGCTGTCAGAATTCAGCGTGGAAGACGGCATCCTCTTGTGGGGGACGCGTGTGATTGTCCCGGAAAAAGGCCAGGAGCTGATACTAAGAGACTTGCACAATGGGCATCCAGGTGTGACCAAAACGAAAATGTTGGCCCGGAGTTATGTCTGGTGGCCCGGCCTCGACACTGCCATTGAGAAGGTGGCCCAAAACTGCTCCATTTGCCAGCAGCATCAGGAGCTTCCCCTACATCACTGGGAATGACCAGGGCGGCCTTGGGCACGCTTGTATGCAGATTTCGCAGGCCCTTTTCACGGATCCATGTTCCTTCTATTAATCGATGCCCAGTCTAGATGGCTAGAGGTGCATAAGATGCAGGGGACAACGTCCTGCACAACAATTGAAAAGATGCGTTTGTCTTTTAGTATGCATGGCCTCCCCGAGGTGCTGGTCACGGATAACGGCACTCCATTCACGAGTGAGGAGTTTGCGAGGTTCATGAAGATGAACGGCATACGCCATATCCGTACTGCCCCTTACCACCTGGCTTCAAATGGGTTGGCAGAGCGCGCAGTGCAGACATTCAAAAGAGGCCTAAAGAAGCAGTCTTCCTGATCAATGGACATGAGACTGGCTCGCTTCTTCTTTACGTATAGGACCACCCCCCATGCGGTGACTGATGTAGCTCCCGCAGAACTCCTAATGGGCCGGAGACTTCGCACCCGCCTCAGTATGGTTTTCCCGGACATTGGCGCAAAAGTACGCCGCACACAAGAACGGCAGGGACAGGGATTTTCTCGGCATCGGCCGATTTGGCAGTTTGCGCCCGGTGACCCAGTGATCGTTCGGAATTTTGCTGGTGGTGCCCAGTGGGTTCCTGGCGTAATCTTTCGCCAAACGGGCCCTATATCTTACCAGGTGCAAGCCCAGGGTCGTCTCCAGCACAAACATGTAGACCACGTTCGGTCCAGAAGACTATCCCCTCAAAAGATTCCCCGCCCTCGGAGCTCATTTCTACAGCCGCAGAGACCAGAGACAAGGGAAGGTAGTCCTCACAATCTTCCACTGGTGCCTCACTCGAAGCCTGCGCAGGTCGTTACAGAACCGAATGGAGATAGAGACGCTGACATGACGGAGGCAGCAGACTCTGACTCCGAGATGGAGACACAGGACGCATCAGAGGCGGAATCCTCGGGTCCACAGGCCGTGGCTGTACAACCGTTGCGCCGTTCACCACGGAAGCGCCGGTCTCCGTCTCGTTACACGCCGCCTGATCCAGCGCCTCGTGCAAATGGTGTCCGGCCTGCGGCAAAACGAGTCCGACACCCTCCTTCGCCAGGGTCTTCGGTGAATTCCTTGGACTTTGCGGGGGGAGGGATGTTATAACCTGCCTACTTACCATTGGCTGGGGACTAATGACTATCCCACAATCCTGTGGGAGTATGAGCTTCCCCAATGAGGGGGGCGGAGAAACCATTAGTAAACTCCAAGTATAAATAAAGCTGGCCAGTTTGGAACCAGCAGGAAGGAGAGTGCAGCAAAGGAAGTTGCTGCTGCTGTTATATATATATGTTATTGTAAATGTAGCGCACAAAGACTAAATGAGACGAATAGAGTGAAGTCGATGAGGCTTTATTAAGCGTGTCTGTTCCCCCGCAGCTCGATAGTAAACTGGCCTGCGGGGGAAGACTCCGGCTTCTTATACTTCGCCTTCAGGGCGGAGCTTGAGGTCAACGGCCAACCAGGACCCGGGATCTGTCAGCCAATGACATTAGGGCTTCCAGTCCCACATGACCCCCAATACATACTACCACTGTAAATAAATGTTATTACTTTGTATCCTTAAAATTCGTGCTGGATTCTTCGTGGCCCTCACAAAACTACCCAACAGGTTCCCTCCCGCTGGAGAGTTCCAGGTCCCGCCTGAATATGGCGGGCATATCATTAACCAAAATTTGCACTAATTTCCATCACATTAACCCAAATTTGCAATAATTGCCACCTCATTGGCGAGATTATGGTCGAATGCAACGGCCTCCCGCGAATTAATCGGCTCCCCATCGAGAAATCAGATGGGCTCCGGTGAGTAGTCCTTTTTAAAAAAGTGAAGCTGCCGCAATGGCTGTTGAGGGGATCTGACCAGGTTTTCGGGCATGTAGTTGAAGGGCACTGGAGCTGCTGCCCCAGTGCTCGGAGGGGTGTTGGGGGCTCATCAGTGGGACAGGCTTTGTCAGAGGCCAGAAGTGTTCCAGATCGGGGTGGTTGCCCCTGGGTTGTGGGTGGGGGGGGGGGGGGGGGGGGGCGGTTTGGCTTCAGCTGTGAGGCCTTCAAGCCATCTTTAAATATTTTGGTACCCATAACAGGGGCAACTTCAGCTGCTGCTGCCTGTCTGTCCTGCCAAACACTTCCAGGACAGAGCCCTATTTTTGGATAAATGCTGAAGGTCATTTTAACTCCCTTTGTCTGTGAGCAGCCTCTAGCTTCACAGCTGAAGGCTATTGCTAATCAGGAATTTGCCTTGTTAGTTGTGAGAGCACTTAACAGCTCTAAAGTGGCTGCAGGTTGTGTTTGCTTCTGCTTGTGGCTGCAATGCCTGAAAGCCTAGTGTCTGTTTGCTGCTGCCTCGTCTGCTTCTGTGGTCTGAAATAAGGCAAAGGGAGGATGTAAGCTGGCCTAGTACCTGTCTGAAGAAGGGGAAGGGGTGCTCATCTGCTGTGCTTTAACGTGCGTGAGACTTTCAGGGAATCGTTGTTTCTGCCTTTGAGAGTCTGCTGCTGGGAGCTGCCAAAGTGGGCAGAGGCGGAGTGACCCGAATGCTGTTGTAGCTGCCTGGGAACTGTGTGTATGTTTGCTGTTGCCTCTTTTGCTTCTGTAGCCTGGAGTAAGGAAGCTACTGCCTGTGCTGTGAAGGGGAAGGGTGGGGGCCTGATTCAACTGAGCAACTTGCTGGAGGTATGAAGAACCGCTCTTGCAGCTTGCTGGCGCCTTTGTTGGATTGCTGACTGTTCAGTGTTTAATATCTAGAAGTCATGTCTTTGCTTGCTGCCGCCTTTTTTTTTTATTTCTGTGGCCTGGACCAAGGACAGGGTGGGAGTCGGGTGACCTGCTGCCGGGACTGCAGGAGGGGAAGGATGGTGGCCCAATTCCACTGAGCAACTTGAAGGTCTTGAAGAAAAGCTTTTGCAGATTACTGGTGACTTTCTGTGCTGTTGCCTTTTTAACTTCCATGTCCGGAAGCCATGTGTTTGCTATTGTACTGTTGACTGTTTACCGTTTGATGTCTGGAGGCTGCATGTTTGTTTGCTGCAGCCCCTTTTGCTTTTGTGGCCTGTGGTCCGAAACCGACTGCTGGAATGTGGCGATTAAGGGCTTTTCACAGGAACTTTATTGCATTGTAAGCCTACTTGTGACAATAAAGATTATTATTACTATTATTAAGTCTGGCATCCAGATTCAACTGAGTAACTTGGTGAAGGTTTTGAAGAAATGTATTTGCAAATTGCTGGTAACTTTATTGACCTGTTGACTGTTTTTGATTATGTCTGGAAGCCGTGCAGAAAGCTGGTGACTTTATCGCGCTGTTGACTGATAAATGTTTAATGTTTTGAAGCCACGTGTTTGCTACTGTACTGTTGGTTGTTTAATGCCTGGAGTCTGTGTGTTTGTCTGCTGCCACCCTTCTTGCTTCTGTGGCTTAGAACAAGGGAAAGAGTGGCAGTAATGTGACCTACTGCCAGTGCTAGCGAAGGTGAAGAGGTGCTCTTTCACTCTTCTGCCGTGCTCTGTGTCGGTGTGATCCGGTGTTTTGCTTTGTGACCATTGAGCGACATTCCACTCATGTGAGTTTACTGCTGGAGCTGCGTGAGGGGGAGAGACATATTGTACTTTTCACTATGTAATGTTTACTGCTTGGAGGGCATGTGATTGTCTGCTGCAGCCCCATTTTGCTTATGTGTCGTGTAGTATGAAATATACTAACTGTGCTGGAAAAGGGCAGTGGGTGCACTCGCTCTTCTGCTGTGCTGTTTCAGTGTGACTTTCCGGTGTATTGATACACTACCCCTGAGCGACAAGAGGAGGAGAAGGGATTGTGGACCAATCCCACTGAGCAACTTGCTGAAGGTACTTAAGGACTGCTTTCACAGATTTCTAGTTATTTAATTGCACTGTTGACTATTTGATGTTTAATGTCTAGAAGGTGTGCGTTTGCTTGCTGGCACCTCTTTTTTTACTTCTGTGGCCTGGAGCAAGGAAAGGGAGGAAACAAGATGACCTACTACCAGTGCTGGAGAGGGTAAAGAGATGCTCTTTTACTCTTCAGGTGTGCTCTTGTGTTAGTGTGACATTCTGGTGCAATTAGGGAGGGCGAGAGAGGGGCAGGTGTACACAAATGTTGCTGCAGCTGCCTGGAGGCTGTGTGCCTGTTCACTGCCACCTCTTTTGCTTTTGTGGTCTGGAGCAAGGAAAGAGAGTAAGTAAGATGACTCATTTCCAATGCTTGTGAGGTGGAAGGGGTGACGGACTGATTCATCTGAGCAACTTGATGAAGGTATTAAAGAAATGCTTTTGCAGATTTCTTCTGATCTTATTGCACTCTTGACTTCTTTGTTTAATGTCTGGAAGTTGTGTGTCTGTTTGCTGCAACATCCTTAGCTCCTGTGGCCTGGAGTGAGGAAAGGGAAGGAGTAATCTAACCCACTACCAGTGCAGGAGAAAAGGAAGGGTAGCAAACCGATTTGATTGAGTAACCTGATGAAAGTATTGAAGAACTGCTTTTGCAGATTGCTGGTGACCTTATTGTACTGTTGACTGTTTAATGTCTGGAAGCCGTGTGTCTGTCTGTTGCTGCCTCTTTTGCTTTTGTGACCTGGAGCGAGGAAAGGTAGGAAATAAGATGACCCACTTCCAGTGTTGGGAAAGGGAAGGGGTGCTCTTTTACTCTTCTCACACGCTCTGCGTCAGTGTGACTTTCCAGTGTGTTGGTACGCTTGCCCCAAGCCACTTTCTAGTGATGCGTGTCTACTGCTGGGAGCTGCAGGAGGGGAAGGGTTATTATATTGTTGAGGGTTGTTAATGTTTCATGCTTGTTGGAGGCCATGCATTTTTCTGATGCTCCCCCACCCCCTCTTTTGCTTCTGTGGCTTGGAACAAGGGAAAGAAAGGCAGTGGAATGACCTATTACCAGTGCTGGAGAATGGGGAAGGGTGCTTTTTCGCTGTTCTGACGTGCTCTGTGTCAGCGTGGTTCTGGTGTATTGTTATACCCTCAAGCGACTTTCCACAGATGCAATTGTGGGAGGGGGAGAGGATATTGTACTGTTGACTGTGCATGTTTAATACTTGGAGGCTGTGGGTTTGTTTGCTGCAGCCCCCTTTTCTTCTGTGGCCGGGAGGAACATACTGCCAGTGCTGGAGAGGGGGAAGGGGTACTCTCTCACTCTTATGCTGTGCTCTGCGCCTGTGTGACTTTCCGGTGTATTGTTGTGCCATCCCCGATTTGACTTTCCACTGATGCAAGTCTACTGCTGGGATCTGCAGAAGGGGAAGAGAGCGGTGGGTTGGTGCGGATGCTGTTGACTTCATGGTATTGTTTACTGTTTAATGTTTCACATGTATTTGGTTTTCTTTGTTTGAATGCACTGTTGTAGCTTTGTGTTTGTACTGATATTCTGTAGCGAAAAGGTACATGTGTGTTGTATGGCATTGTGCCTTTTTCTTGGTTAATGGTTAATGTGACATATGATTGTTGAGTGGTTTGTTTTTATTTTTTTTGTCCAAAGGTGTTGCTGACCATTTAATAAATAAAATATTCTCATGAGCTGCTGCAGGCTGTGTTTGCTGATTGCTCCTGCTGGTGGCTGCAAATGCCTGAAGGCCGTATGTTTGTTTGCTGCTGCCTCTTCTGCTTCTGTGGCCTGGAGTAAGGAATGGTAGGTTGTCTGATGACCTACTACCAGTTTCGGAAAAAGGGAAGGGATTCCCTTTCCTCTTCTGGCATTCTCTATGTTAATGTGACTTTCCAGACTGATTATTCCCACCTTAGATGGTCTACTTGCAGGGAGCTGGGGAAGGGGGTCGGGGGAAGAGGCGGAGTGATCCGAATGCTGCTGCAGCTGCCTGGAGGCTGTTTCCATGTTCGCTGCCACCTCTTTTGCTTCTGTGGTCTAGAGTGCGGAAAATGAGGATGTCAGGTGACCTGCTACTAGCGCTAGAGAAGGTAGAGGGGTGTTCTTTCCCTCTTCTGGCCTGCCCTGCATCAGTCTGACTTTCCGGTGTGATTATTCACGCCTTTAGAGGGTCTGCTAATGGGGGCTGCAAGAGGGGCAGGGAGGAGCAGACCGCTCTGAACGGGCCACTTGGTAAAGGTGTTGCAGAACAGTTTTGTGTTTTGCTGGTGACTTGTGTTTGTTTGCTGCTGCCTCTTTTGCTTCTGTGGTCTGGGAGAGATCTGCTACCAGCGCTGGAGCAGGGAAAGGGGTTCTCTCTCTCTCTCTCTCTCTCTCCTTCCCCCTCTCTCTTTCTCTCTTTCTCTCTTTCTCTCTTTCTCTCTTTCTCTCTTTCTCTCTTTCTCTCTCTCTCTCTTTCTCTCTTTCTCTCTCTCTCTCTCTCTCTCTCTCTTTCTTTCTCTCTCTCTCTCTCTTTCTTTCTCTTTCTCTCTCTTTCTCTCTCTTTCTCTCTCTCTCTCTCTCTCTTTCTCTCTCTTTCTCTCTCTTTCTCTCTCCTTCTCTCTCTCTCTTTCTCTCTCTCTCTCTCTCTCTCTTTCTCTCTCTCTCTTTCTCTCTTTCTCTCTCTCTCTCTTTCTTTCTCTCTCTCTCTCTTTCTTTCTCTCTCTCTCTCTTTCTTTCTCTCTCTCTCTCTCTTTCTTTCTCTCTCTCTCTCTCTTTCTTTCTCTCTCTCTCTCTCTTTCTTTCTCTCTCTCTCTCTTTCTTTCTCTCTCTCTCTCTCTTCTGGCATGCCTTGCATCGGTGTGACTTTTTGGTGTGATTATTCCCACCGTTTGAGGGTCTGCTACTGGAGGTTGCGGGAGCGGAAGACAGGGATGGACTGCTCTGAAAGGGCCTCTTTTTAAAAAATAAATTTAGACTGCCCAATTCAACTTTTCGTGTCGTCAATTCACCTACCCTGCACATCTTTGGGTTGTGGGGGCGAAACCCACGCAAACACGGAGAGAATGTGCAAACTCTACACGGACAGTCACCCAGGGCCGGGATTGAACCTGGGACCTTGGTGCCGTGAGGCAGCAGTGCTGCCCCTGAATGGGCCTCTTGATAAGCGTTTTGAGAAAATATTCTTGCAGATGCTGGTGACTTTATTGTACTGTTGACTGTTTTATACCTGGAGGCTGTGTGCTTTCTGCCGCCTCTTTTGCTTCTATGGCCTGGAGCAAGGAATGGGTGGGATGTATGATGATATGCTACCAGCACTGGAGAGGAGGAAGGGGTGTTCGCTCTCCCCTGCATCGTTGTGGCTTTCCCGTGTGATCATTCCCACCTTTTGAGGGTCTACTGCTGGGTGCTGCAGGAAGCGGAAGGAAGGGTGGTCTGCTCTGAATGGGCCACCTGGTGAGTGTGTTGAAGAAATGCTTCTGTGGATTGCTGCTGTCTTAATTGTTCAGTTGACCTTTTCATCTTTTATGCCTGGAGGCTGTGTGGTTGTATGCTGCCGCCTCTTTTGCTTCTGTGGCCTGGGGTGGGATATTTCATTGTATTGTTCACTGTTTAATGTTCCACGTATGTCTAGTTTTCCTTGTATAAATGCACTGTTGCAGCTTCATGTTTGTACTGATATTTTGCAGTAAACAGCTGTGGTGAGGTGCCCTTTCCTTGTTGGTTCATGGATAGTCTGATATATGGACTGGCGAGTAGTTTTTTTCATCTTTTTGTGAGGGGTACTTTTTGTATGAATACCTGCACCAATCCACACCCGTGTGAATCCTGGCTGAGAGGGCCAGAGTATCATGGGGGGTGGGGGGGCTGGAGAATTGGGCTTCTAGCCATTAATCAGATGGGGCTTGAAGCTCGCTGCCACCACTGGTGGAGTACAGGAGCATCAAAACTTCGCCGATCTGACTTTTAGGCATGCGTTCGATTCTCCGCCGGATCTGAGGAAACTCACTACTGGCGAAGGGTTGAGGAGAATCCACCCCATGGACTGCAGCGCTTCAACATTACACTATTGAATATTTTTCAGTTGCATCTGTTGCGGTAATTACCAAATTTGTGACCTGGAACTTGCATTGATGCACAAATGATTAAATATGAACCGAATTATTAGGCCTGTATTCTTTCACTCAGCAAAGCACTCACTGTAAATGTAAACAATCAAGTGCAGGTTATCTGTCAAACGTAGTTTTCCACATTTGTGTCAAATAAGTGATACTAATTTGGTGTCAAATGTCAGTCATTTATTGAATTGATTTGAATTGAGAAAATGATTGAGTGGGGTCTTTAACAGCAGTCAATCCATTACGCTGCTGTTACCCCATCACTGAAAGTAGAAGTTGGTTTTATTTTCACATTTGTTCATATCAGTATCCAGGAAATTCGCAGTTGGTGACATTTCTTGTATTCATTAATCTGATGAAAGCATTGCTAGCAAGGACAACTTTTGTTGCTCGTATTATTTTCATTTGAGGAGGTGGTGGTGAGATGCCTTCTGAAACTGCTGCAGTTCATAGGTTGTAGGTCAGTGTTTTTCAAACCATTTTGCCCAGGATGCAATTTTACCAACCGGCCATCCTATGGGAGCCATGCTGGCCGACATTCGCGACCCACACCGGCCAACCTTCGCGACCCACGCTGGCTGACCTTTGCGACCCACACCGACCTACCTTCGCGACTCACGCCTGCCGACCTTTGCGACTCACGCCTGCCGACCTTTGCGACCCACGCCGGCTGACCTTCGGGACCCACGCCTGCCGACCTTCGGGACCCATGCGGGCTGACCTTGGCGACTCACGCAGGCCAACCTATGCGACTCACGTGGGCCGCCCTTGGGAACCCACGCCGGCCGCCCTTGGGAACCCATGCCGGCTGACCTTCGCGACCCACGCCTGCCGAACTTCGGGACCCACGCGGGCCGACCTTTGGGACCCACGCGGGCCGACCTTTGGGACCCACGCGGGCCGACCTTTGGGACCCACGCGGGCCGACCTTTGGGACCCACGCGGGCCGACCTTTGGGACCCACGCGGGCCGACCTTTGGGACCCACGCGGGCCGACCTTTGGGACCCACGCGGGCCGACCTTTGGGACCCACGCGGGCCGACCTTTGGGACCCACGCGGGCCGACCTTTGGGACCCACGCGGGCCGACCTTTGGGACCCACGCGGGCCGACCTTTGGGACCCACGCGGGCCGACCTTTGGGACCCACGCGGGCCGACCTTTGGGACCCACGCGGGCCGACCTTTGGGACCCACGCGGGCCGACCTTTGGGACCCACGCGGGCCGACCTTTGGGACCCACGCGGGCCGACCTTTGGGACCCACGCGGGCCGACCTTTGGGACCCACGCGGGCCGACCTTTGGGACCCACGCGGGCCGACCTTTGGGACCCACGCGGGCCGACCTTTGGGACCCACGCGGGCCGACCTTTGGGACCCACGCGGGCCGACCTTTGGGACCCACGCGGGCCGACCTTTGGGACCCACGCGGGCCGACCTTTGGGACCCACGCGGGCCGACCTTTGGGACCCACGCGGGCCGACCTTTGGGACCCACGCGGGCCGACCTTTGGGACCCATCATTTTTGTTTACCTTTAATGTGACAGGCGAGCCTGCTTGGTCCACACAATCTCACTTGCTTTGGTATTCAATGTTACATTTCTGACGATTTAAGATTTCACTGCATCCGTTGAAAAAAAATCAATAGGCTTTTCCTCGAACTCGGAATGTTTAGTCTTAAATTACTTTGAAGTTTTGTGGGTTTTAATCTTTCAACTGCCAGTATTTTCCTGCATATGATGCACATGGGGCTGGAGTCTCCGCACTCCGACGGCGAAATTGCGTCTGGCGCCGGGACGGAGAATCCATTTTTACGCATGTAATCGGGACCGGTACTGGTTCCTCGATTCTCTAGCCCCCGAAAAGCGGCGTACTTGGGGATTTCTAATATGGTCCCAGCTGTTCGGGAAACTCGCGAGGCGGCTGCGGACTCAGTCGCGGCCTCCACGGTCATACGGGGACTGTGCCTATATTGTGCGGGTGGTCTGGCTTGGGTGCGTGGCCGATCGGGGGCAACATTTCCACAGTCCAGCTTCATGGTTTGAGTCTGCCATGGAGCACGGTGCGGCCGCTGGAGGCTGCCGCCGTGCGCATGCGCGGCCTCTGACCCGGAAGTGCTGGGGACCGTATCTGCTGCTGGTGCTGTGCGATTCACAACAGCTGCCTGCTATCCCGCTGCAGGTCTGTGAATCTGTGGCCTTTTGCCGCCAGTTTTTCTGGCCTAAAAGGCCACAATTTTCACAGCGGTGTGGGGACATAGTCCTGGAAACGGAGGAGGGTGGAGGGGGGGGGTTAGGAGGAGGGGGGGGGTTAGGAGGAGGGGAGGGCGAGGAGGAGGAGGGGGGTGCGGGCACACTAGTTACCCAAACGGAAAATCTTACCCTTAGTATTTTTCCGGCATAGCGAGATTTTAGACAGGTGCAGTGCGGCTGGAAAGTCACCCCCTAAAGATTTAATATCCAGTCGATATTATGTACATTTCTGTCCATTTGTGTGAAGCTAGTGTTCTGCTCATGTTGAGTTCTAAGTGGAAAATAACCTTCAAATTTTGCAATCTGCACTGCTCAATCAAAACTATATTTCTAGGTACCTTTATCTTTCACATTTTGACCTGGAGCGTTCAAAATCTATAGATACTTGTAATCACACTTATTTCTCCCCATGTGCCCCAGAAAGCAATGGTAAGAACAATAGCTGAGGAAAGCACCAAGGTCTTGTGAAGAAAGGGAGCAGACTATCAATAAGAAGCAAAGTAGTGACTTAACAATGATTCCCATTGAGCTTTATCTTTAGGAAACAAAGTAGAATTTTCAATTGAACTGTGGGCTGCAACAAATGCATCTTTCAGCTCAGTGTGTCATGTTTCAAAATCCTGGAATGGTAATTGCTTTCCAGGTATTTTCCAGCCTTATAGATTTGCAGATTAAACATCAAATTAATTGACAATATAAATTCCATACAGATGCTTAACACTTGAACACTATTCCATAGAAAAGGAAGAGCTTCATCTGTTATTCTTTGGGTTTTGGTTGCAAACCCGTTTGTAGATCATTGCACAGCCAAGAGGAAAATAATGAATTGTCTTTGTTATTCTCAAGGACCTGGATGTTGGTCAGTTTAGTTGTAGCCACCTAAAGTGGCCAACCCCCGATTTAAAATGGTGAACTGCAAAGGCTGATGGGAAAGTCAGCCAACAAGACAGAAACCAGCAGCTGCAGGTTTGCTGTGTATTTACCTCTGCAAAACCCAGACAACATCGATACCAGCGACCATCAGCATAACAAAGTAAACAGCCACCTGCATACTGATGAGCAATCCCCGGGAACACTAAGTAACATTTTGACACACAAAGCAAAGCCAGACTCCTCGGCGCCAGCAGGGGCCAAAACAAAGGAGGTGAACGAGCACCTCAAGACCGCCCATCGATCAGGGAACCGCTCCAGTATTGGAGAAAATCGAACCAAGCAATTGGGACAAAGTCCAATCACTTGGGATCAGGTACAGGGTCCGCCCCGAAAGGCGGGAAGTCCCTGGGGACTATAAGAGTTGAGCCCCAAGTTCAAATCGCTCTCTTCAGCTCTTCTTCACTCGTCACCTCTCTTCACCGCTCTCTTCTTCCTGCTCGGGTCACCCAGCAAAAGGAACCAACATTGACTGTGACCGGCGCAGTGACTCCAGTGATCATCGAAGCGAGTAAGCCTTAATTCAACGCTCGCTACGAGATAGGCGCTCCTAGCTACCAATCCGTACCAACTTCGGATCCCGCAGACTCAGACCCCGAACGAAAGGCCATTTGTTCCCCTGACCTGGTGGGCCAGTCCGAAGCTAAGTAGAGGCCTGTTAGTTGTAGAAATAGCTTAGACGTAGAATTTGTGCATGAGTAGCGATTACTGTGTATAATAAATGTGCTTTGATTTAAATCTTACTAATCAGTGTATTGGATCATTACTCGGACTTGTACCTCGTGGCGGTATCATAAAGATACCTGGCGACTCGAGAGCAATGGTAATAAAACAGAGCAATTGAACCAAGGAGAAAATTAGCGACATAGTCCACGGGGCTGGATTCTCTGCCAACGGGATTCGCCGTTGCACTGGCAGCACATCCTTGCCCGTGAGTTTCCTGATGGCGTGGGGTGGCCACAATGGGAAATCCCATTGGCCGGCTGGCAGGAACAGAGAATCCGCTGCTGGCAATGGCACGCCACCCAGGAAAACACGCTGGCAGACTGGAGAATCCCCTCTGTTTTAATCTTCCATTTAATATCACGCTTCGTCCCAAATGTATTGCACAATCTAGTTTTGCCAACTAAAGGGTTTGTTACTATTATTATGATCCCCCACCAGACCCCAACAGGGGCTAAGATACTGGATCGAAAACCCCAACATTTTAAGACTGTGGAAAGATCAATTTGCTCCTGGAGTGATTGCATGAAGAAATAGGGATTTGCTATTTTAAATCAACTTTATTATGACGAACAATGATTACCTTTTTTTTTAACTTCAAACCCAAAAAGAACAGCTCACCTGTACACCTTAACATTACCATTCAGGGCGGCACAATGGCGCAGTGGTTAACCTCAGTCACTGTCCGTGTGGAGTTTGCACATTCTCCCGGTGTCTGGGTGGGTTTCACCCCCCACAACCCAAAGATGTGCAGGGTAGGTGGATTGGCCATACTAAATTGTCCCTTAATTGGAAAAATTTAAAACAAAGCACCACCATTCAATTTTCCATTAAAACAAAAAATAAACATACAACTCAAACCAGATTAAACAAGCAAGGACCTACAGCAATACCTGCATTACAAACAGAACCTTGCTCTTACTCTGTCTGAAAGTACTTCAAGTGGTTGCTTCACTTGATTTGCTTCAGTCATCCCTTGTCTCCAGACAAGGCTGCTCTGTTAATAAAATAGGTTCACTTTTTAACCTAACTTACTTGGAAAAGAATCATGGCCTCCGAGTCAGGCAGATGGGAACGCAGCTTCTCTTTTCTCAAAGCTTCCCCACACACTGCCTCTCTGCCTTTACTTGTGGCCCCAAGAAAAACCAGGCTTGCCAGAGCAAAGATCAGGGGTGAGATCTACCCGCCACTGTGGTAAACACCACCAATAACGCATTGCATGTATTACGGTACTGCCCCTGTATTACAGGTACCACAGTAAATCCCCGCCTGCTGGCTCCTCCCAGCAGGCGGAGTATAAAAGTGTATGCTCTCCTGAGCAGCTCCCATTCTGGTTCCAGCTGCAGGAGGCACAACATCTTGTGCAATAAAGCCGCGATTATTTCACCATTCTTGTCTCGTGGTAATTGATGGTACATCAATTTATTGCACAAGATTTTAAAAGAGTCCGGCGTGGATGAAGAACATTGCTTGTATTATGGTACTGCCACTGGATTACTAGTGGTGTTTACCACAGCCACGTTATGCCTCCAGCCACTCTCTCTTCACAGCTTTTCACAAAATGGCTCTGTGCTCTCTTAGCTCCTCCCATCACTGACCTCATCACCTCAAGGGAAAAAAACAGAATCTCTCCAAGCTTGTAACCTCTAAATTTCCCATTACATTTACAATCCACATTCCTAAAATCCTCCAATTGTCACACTATGAGCACATGGGTCTGGATTCTCTGCACCCTGATGCCAAAATTGTGTTTGGCGCCGGGGAGGAGAATCCGTTTTTCCCGCATGAAATCAGGACCGGCGCCAGTTCCGCGTTTCTCCGCGCCACGAAATGCGGCATACTCTGGGAGTACGGCGCGCCAATATCCACCGCCTCAGGCCATTGCCTGAGGCCTGCACCGCTATTCTCCATCCCCGACCGGCCGAATTCCCGATGCCCTATTTCTAATGTGATCCTGCCATTTGGGAAACTTGCGAGGCGGCTGCGTACTCAGTCTGCGGCCGCCACAGTTAGGGGCGGGCTGATCGGAGGGCCTGGGGGGGTCTCATTCGGGACTGGGGGCTTTGTGTGCGGGTGGTCTCGGTCGGATGTGTGGCCGATGCGGGGCACTATTTCGGGGGTTCACATCCGTGGGCTAAGTCCACCATGGAGCACAGCGCGGCCACTGGAGGCCGCCACCGTGCACAAGCGCGGCCTCTGAACCGGAGTTGCGGAGGGTCGTATCGGCAGCTAGAGCTGCGAGCTCCATGACAGCTGCCTGCTGGCCCCCTGCAAGGCTGTGAATCTGTGGCCTTTTGACACCAGTTTTCCAGCCGTGTGTTTCTTGGGAATCCCAACGGCCGGAGAATTCCATCCAAAGACTGAGATGGAAACATAAATTAGAGAACAAGAACAAAGAAATGTACAGCACAGGAACAGGCCCTTCGGCCCTCCAAGCCCGTGCCGACCATGCTGCCCGACTAAACTACAATCTTCTACACTTCCTGGGTCCGTATCCCTCTATTCCCATCCTATTCATATATTTGTCAAGATGCCCCTTAAATGTCACTATCGTCCCTGCTTCCACCACCTCCTCCGGTAGCGAGTTCCAGGCACCCACTACCCTCTGCGTAAAAAAACTTGCCTCGTACATCTACTCTAAACTTTGCCCCTTTCATCTTAAACCTATGCCCCCTAGTAATTGACCCCTCTACCCTGGGGAAAAGCCTCTGACTATCCACTCTGTCTATGCCCCTCATAATTTTGTATACCTCTATCAGGTCTCCCCTCAACCTCCTTCGTTCCAGTGAGAACAAACCGAGTTTATTCAACCACTCCTCATAGCTAATGCCCTCCATACCAGGCAACATTCTGGTAAATCTCTTCTGCACCCTCTCTAAAGCCTCCGCATCCTTCTGGTAGTGTGGCGACCAGAATTGAACACTATACTCCAAGTGTGGCCTAACTAAGGTTCTATACAGCTGCAACATGACTTGCCAATTCTTATACTCAATGCCCCGGCCAATGAAGGCAAGCATGCCGTATGCCTTCTTGACTACCATCTCCACCTGTGTTGCCCCTTTCAATGACCTGTGGACCTGTACTCCTAGATCTCTTTGACTTTCAATACTCTTGAGGGTTCTACCATTCACTGTATATTCCCTACCTGCATTAGACCTTCCAAAATGCATTACCTCACATTTGTCCGGATTAAACTCCATCTTCCATCTCTCCGCCCAAGTCTCCAAACAATCTAAATCCTGCTGTATCCTCCGACAGTCCTCATCGCTATCCGCAATTCCACCAACCTTTGTGTCGTCTGCAAACTTACTAATCAGACCAGTTACATTTTCCTCCAAATCATTTATGTATACTACAAACAGCAAAGGTCCCAGCACTGATCCCTGCGGAACACCACTGGTCACAGCCCTCCAATTAGAAAAGCATCCTTCCATTGCTACTCTCTGCCTTCTATGGCCTAGCCAGTTCTGTATCCACATTGCCAGCTCACCCCTGATCCCATGTGACTTCACCTTTTTGTACTAGTCTACCATGAGGGACCTTGTCAAAGGCCTTACTGAAGTCCATATAGACAACATCCACTGCCCTACCTGCATCAATCATCTTAGTGACCTCCTCGAAAAACTCTATCAAGTTAGTGAGACACGACCTTCCCTTCACAAAACCGTGCTGCCTCTCACTAATACGTCCATTTGCTTCCAAATGGGAGTAGATCCTGTCTCGAAGAATTCTCTCCAGTAATTTCCCTACCACTGAAGTAAGGCTCACCGGCCTGTAGTTCCCGGGATTATCCTTGCTACCCTTCTTAAACAGAGGAACAACATTGGCTATTCTCCAGTCCTCCGGGACATCCCCTGAAGACAGCGAGGATCCAAAGATTTCTGTCAAGGCCTCAGCAATTTCCTCTCCAGCCTCCGTCAGTATTCTGGGGTAGATCCCATCAGGCCCTGGGGACTTATCTACCTTAATATTTTTTAAGACACCCAACACCTCGTCTTTTTGGATCTCAATGTGACCCAGGCTTTCTACACACCCTTCTCCAGACTCAACATCTACCAATTTCTTCTCTTTGGTGAATACCGATGCAAAGTATTCATTTAGTACCTCGCCCATTTCCTCTGGCTCCACACATAGATTCCCTTGCCTATCCTTCAGTGGGCCAACCCTTTCCTTGGCTACCCTCTTGCTTTTTATGTACGTGTAAAAAGCCTTGGGATTTTCCTTAACCCTATTTGCCAATGACTTTTCGTGACTCCTTCTAGCCCTCCTGACTCCTTGCTTAAGTTCCTTCCTACTTTCCTTATATTCCACGCAGGCTTCGTCTTTTCCCAGCCTTTTAGCCCTGACAAATGCCTGCTTTTTCTTTTTGACGAGGCCTACAATATCTCTCGTCATCCAAGGTTCCCGAAAATTGCCGTATTTATCCTTCTTCCTCACAGGAACATGCCGGTCCTGAATTCCTTTCAACTGCCACTTGAAAGCCTCCCACATGTCAGATGTTGATTTGCCCTCAAACATCCGCCCCCAATCTATGTTCTTCAGTTCCCGCCTAATATTGTTATAATTAGCATTCCCCCAATTTAGCACATTCATCCTAGGACCACTCTTATCCTTGTCCACCAGTCCTTTAAAACTTACTGAATTGTGGTCACTGTTACCGAAATGCTCCCCTACTGAAACATCTACCACCTGGCCGGGCTCATTCCCCAAGACCAGGTCCAGTACCGCCCCTTCCCTAGTTGGACTGTCTACATATTGTTTTAAGAAGCCCTCCTGGATGCTCCTTACAAACTCCGCCCCGTCCAAGCCCCTGGCACTAAGTGAGTCCCAGTCAATATTGGGGAAGTTGAAGCCTCCCATCACCACAACCCTGTTGTTTTTACTCTTTTCCAAAATCTGTCTACCTATCTGCTCCTCTATCTCCCGCTGGCTGTTGGGAGGCCTGTAGTAAACCCCCAACATTGTGACTGCACCCTTCTTATTCCTGATCTCTACCCATATAGCCTCACTGCCCTCTGAGGTGTCCTCCCGCAGTACAGCTGTGATATTCTCCCGAACCAGTAGCGCAACTCCGCCTCCCCTTTTACATCCCCCTCTATCCCGCCTGAAACATCTAAATCCTGGAACGTTTAGCTGCCAATACTGCCCTTCCCTCAACCAGGTCTGTAATGGCAACAACATCATAGTTCCAAGTACTAATCCAAGCTCTAAGTTCATCTGCCTTACCCGTAATACTTCTTGCCTTAAAACATATGCACTTCAGGCCACCAGACCCGCTGTGTTCAGCAACTTCTCCCTGTCTGCTCTGCCTCAGAGCCACACTGTCCCTATTCCCCAGTTCTCCCTCAATGCTCTCACCTTCTGACCTATTGCTCCCGTGCCCACCCCCCTGCCATACTAGTTTAAACCCTCCCGTGTGTCACTAGCAAAGCTCGCAGCCAGGATATTTATGCCTCCGGTTTAGATGCAACCCATCCTTCTTATACAGGTCACACCTGCCCCGGAAGAGCTCCCAGTGGTCCAGATAATGGAAACCCTCCCTCCTACACCAGCTGTTTAGCCACGTGTTTAGCTGCTCTATCTTTCTATTTATAGCCTCACTGGCACGTGGCACAGGGAGTAATCCCGAGATTACAACCCTCGAGGTCCTGTCTTTTAACTTTCTGCCTAGCTCCCTGAACTCCTGCTGCAGGACCTCATGCCCCTTCCTGCCTATGTCGTTAGTACCAATATGTACAACGACCTCTGCCTGTTTGCCCTCCCCCTTCAGGGTGCCCTCTACCCGTTCGGAGACATCCTGGACCCTGGCACCAGGGAGGCAACATACCATCCCGGAGTCTCTTTCACGTCCACAGAAGCGCCTATCTGTGCCCCTGACTATAGAGTCCCCGATTACTATTACTCTTCTGCGCTTTGACCCTCCCTTCTGAACATCAGAGCCAGCCGTGGTGCCACTGCTCTGGCTGCTGCTGTTTTCCCCTGATAGGCTATCCCCCCCGACAGTATCCAAAGGGGTATACCTGTTCGAGAGGGGGACAACCACAAGGGATTCCTGCACAGACTGCCTGCCCTTTCTGGTGGTCACCCATTTCTCTGCCTGCACCTTGGGTGTGACCACATTTACATAACTGCGATCTATGATGCTTTCCGCCACCTGCATGCTCCTAAGTGCATCCAATTGCTGCTCCAACCGAACCATGTGTGAGGAGCTCCAGTTGGGTGCACTTTCTGCAGATGAAGCCATCCGGGACGCTGGAAGCCTCCCGGACCTGCCACATCTCACAGTCAGAGCACTGCACCCCTCTAACTGACATTGCGTCAATTAATTAAAATTAAAATTAAAAAAAATTTTAAAACAACTTTTTTTTTAAAATTTCAATGTTACTGTTAACTATCTTTTTCCTAGCACTAGATTTCTCATAGAAATGCGAAAGCTAAATATAGTACTCTCCGATCTCTGGCTTAGATATCCCTCTAAATTATAATTAAGTAATTATGTTTAATTAGTTACCAATGCTTAATTTTTTTAATTTAGTGTAGATTCCCAACCAGCCACTCAGGCCACAGCTTTTCTGTGATGTCACTTCAGTTTCCCCCCGACACACACAATTTGAAAAAAGTATAAAAGTAAAAATCACTTACTTACCTTCTTACCCTCTGAGTGTCTTAGATGTTCTCAGGTTCTCTCCCTGACAGAGACTGCTCCTCCTCCTCCGAATGGCTCCCGAAACTAGGCCGCGATCTTTTAAAATCTCCACTCCGACTCGCAGCTCCCGCGCTTTTTAAATCTCCCGTGCTGTTTTCACTGTCCCGGCTCACTCAGCTCTAGCGCTGTTTTCACTGTCCCGGCTCTCTCACCTCCCGCGCTGTTTTCACTGTCCCGGCTGTCTCTCCTCTCGCGCTGTTTTCACTGTCTCGGCTCACTCAGCTCCCGCGCTGTTTTCAATGTCCCGGCTCACTAACCTCCCGCGCTGTTTTCACTGTCCCAGAGTGGGCAAATTGAATGTGAAATTAGATATAGAAAGGGAAATTAGGAGAGGGAAATAAAGATTGGATTAAGAGAGAGGAAAGAGACAGAACCGATAAGTCAACAAAATTTTACATTTTAATAATCTCCAACAAGAATTAAAACCTAAAGAAATGAAACTCCACAGTGGCTACAGCTACTTTTCATTGACAGAGAATATGATTGGAAATAACTAAAATTCATACGTTATGAAAATGATACTGAGACTGAAATGGATTTCCTGTGGTGAGTTTTGTATCTACTGCACAAGTACAGCAACTTCACACCGTTCAAAATAATTCATTGGTTGTTCAGACAATGAGGAGCTTTTTTGTGGAGCTGTGGAACAATGGATCTCGATGGCAATTTATGGGGCGGGATTCTCCATCCCGCTGCACCTGTTTTCCGGTGCACCGCGCCAACAGTGGGATTCTCCGTCCCGGTTGCCGGCCAATGAGGGGCGGGATTCTCCCTTTTGCGGACTAAGTCCCCACAGCCGCCAGAAAACGGGTGAGAATCACTTCGGACGTTTTCCTCGCAATCCGGTGTGATTCTCCGTTTTCCAGGGGGGTAGCAGGGCCCCGGCGTGTGTCCGTCAGCTCTGGCTGCCGACGGAGTTCTGCTGTACTGGCCATGCATGCGCACGGCGGCCGCAGGCGGACCCGTGCATGGGCGCGGCGGCCCACCTCGGCGCGGGCGCTGACGACATGGCGGAGTAAGATAGGTCCCCACAGATCGCGATGGCCCGCCGATCGGTGGCCCCTGATCGCTGGTCTGGCCACCAGTGAGGCCCCCCCCGCCCTGGAGTCAGATAACCCCACCCCCACCAGGACCGTCACCGCGGCCGCGGGTCCGAGCTCCCACGGGGTGGTACCAGATGTAAACCATGCCGGTGGGAGTTCGGTCGGACGACTGCGGAGAATCGCCATGGGAGCCTGTTCCAACGACCCTGATCCACCCCGCTTCGACTGCACGCACGCTTCTGTCGGGATGGCGGTGACCCCCAAATGGTGTCCGCGTACGGCTATTCGCTGTCCTCGCGCCTGGGAGCAATTCCGGGTGCAGAGGGTCAGAGAATCCTGCCCAAGGTTTCCCATTGTGTGTAACCCCGCGACGTCGGGAAATCTGCGGGATTAAGGATGCCGCTGGTGAAACGGAGGATCCCGTCGACATAGAATTCAGCCCATGGAGTTTTGATGCTTAGCCTTGAACCTACCTCTTATCCAAAGCTACTGTCGCATTTGTGCATGAATAGCAGTTATGCCTACTCTGTCATTCAATAAGATCATGGCTGAACTGATTGTAACCTTTGGCCTATCACCTTGATTATCAAGAATCTATCTACCTTTGCCTTGAAAATAGTCAGAGACATGCACTGCCCTCTAAGAAAAAATATTCCCCTCACCTCTGTCTTAAATGGTCAACCTCTTATTTTTAAGCAGGTATCTCAACTTCAAGATTCTCCCACCCTGTCCAAACCCCTCAAGGTCTTAAAGGTTTCAATCAAGTTTCTTCTTACTCTACTAAACTCCAGTAGATAAAGGCTTAACCTGTCCAGCCTTTCCTCAATTGACAACAGACGCATTCTTGGTCTTTGCCTAGTAAACCTCTGAACTGCTTCTTATGCATTTGGACACTGTACACAGTACTCCAGATGTGAGTGCCGTTCTCCCAAAAAATTACAGTGTCATTTTGGGTGGGTTTGGTGGGGTGTTTCCTGTCGGCAATTTGGGTGAGATCCAGATCTGAATTCACCCACACTGAGTCATGGTGTTCACTTGGACATTTCTTCACAATGGGAAACTAATCTCCTCAGAGATTGAGGCGACATTTTTGAAAGGGTGCCATGATCTCTAAGTGAGCTTGTGGGTCCCCAACCACGTAAAATGTGACTCCCCGTCAAGACCTCCCCCCCCCCCCCCCCCACAGACATAGGCATCGCCACCTCCCACCGCTGCTATGGGATCACTGTGGGCTCTCCCCCACCTTTAAGGCCTTCCCCTTTCAGTCCCCCCCTTTAGGCTCCCCCACTTTCAGCAATCCCCCTACATCTCCCGAATCTTCATGATGACCCTTCATACCCCGCTTCACCCCCCCCCCCCCCTGCATAACTCATAATCACCCTTAGCCTTCCTTTCATGGGCATGCACCTCTCAGGCCCCAACCGTTGGCGGTGTCAACCTGGCATCACAGCACCCTGACACTGCCATCCTTGCACCCAGGCAGTGGACGGTTGGCATTGCCAGGATGCTCGGGTGCAAGGGGATTGCCAGCACACCATCCTGCCTGTCCCAAACTATCCAGGGGACTCCAATGACCTATGAGACCCCGGAGTGGCCATCACGCCTGATCTCCACTTGTGGGGATTAGCACTTCATCCCCATCTGGGTGAGGCCCGCTGGTGCGGTCAGTGATTCCGGCTACCAGGTTAATGCAGTCTGAAACCAGCCACGCATATTTAAATGAGCCATTCATATTATTATCTGGATCATGCCCAGCGAGGGCGTGATCCATATCGCACTGGGCACCGCAGGTGGATGATGCGTGCACGGTTTTGTGCCGGTGGGATGCCTCTCCCGCGATGTTCCCGGTGCAGCAGAATCGGCAGGAGGCACAATGCAGTGGATAAATCATGCCTGTGGTCTCACCAAAGCCCTGGATAACCGAAGCATAACCTTCCTACTTTCATATAAAATTCCCCTGACAATAAACAGTAATATTCTATTAGCCTTTCTCAATACTTGCTATACCTCTACCAGCCATCTTTGTTGCAGCCCATTGTTCATTTTAATTCAATTCAAATGCCATCATGAAGCATCAAAAAGCATGATGGCGAACAATGTGCTGGAGAGGGTTGGCGTCAGCGCAGAGCCCTGTTTAACCCATGACTTTCACACCCTAGAAAAATGAGGGCAGCAGATGCATAGGAACATCACCACTTCAAGTTTCCCTCCAAGACCCACGCCACCCTGATTTGGAACTATATCGCTGTTCCTTTACTGTCTCTGTGTCAAAATCCTGGAGCTCCCTCCCCAACAGCACTGTGTGTACCTACACCACATCGACTACAGCGCTTCAGGAATTAAGCTCACCACCACCATCTCAAGGCCGATTTGGGATGGTATTGGATTTAACAATTATCTCGGGTTCCTTTTCAGAGAATCAACTAAAATATACTGGAAAATGAAATGATTCTTGAAAAATTACTGAATCTGCAGACGTATGATCAAATTATAAAAAATTGACTGAATTATCAAACCATGACTGTCTATAGATACTGACAAATGTTGCAAAAGATGTACTGCACAAATATGTCCAGAGAAGCGATACGAAGGTACATTCAATGCATTTGCAACAATCTAGTCACAATGGTATAAGCTGAGACTGGACATGACACAAGGAGTTTGACCGTGAGGCAGAATGCATGGGAACAGTGCTGTGTCAGGGAAAGGATAATTAATTAGGAGTAATTGATTAATGTCTAATTAACCAACCACCTGTTCAGTGGCTGACACTTTCCTGAATGAATCAGGGGGGGTCTCAGCTGAGAATTATAACCAATGATAGTAAATAAATGGTTAGACCATAGATATGGATTTCCTTAAAAGTAAGACCTAGTGGGCAATGTTTTGTTCTTGAATTCCTGCCTTTCTGAGTTCTTGAATCATCTATCTGTTTGTGTTTTAAGTAATTTCTTTACGCTATTATGTTCAACGCTTTTTGCTATGTTCTGACCAGTTAATGTATTATTTTGATCTAAGCTTTTGATTCAGTTTTATGCAAGTGTATTAAGTAAATTCTTAAAAATAAAGAGTGTTTTGGGCACCTCTTCAACCGGACTGAGTACCTTATTCGGAGGAGAAATCATAATATTTCTCCTCGGAATAAGCTGCTCAGTCTGGTTGAAGAGCGGAAACAAGAAAATTTTACAGGTGGACAGTAAAAATGCTGTCCTAGCCTAGACGTGGAAAAGCAACAAAATTTGAGGTAAGTTTATAACACCCAAGTTTTCAAAATTTACCTCATGGGTCTTGCAGGCAAACTCTGGCCAATCATTGCAACTGTAGCTATGCTATGTATTGTTGGCGCCTGTTGTGCCCTGTCTTGCCTGTACAGACCTTTAGAAGGTAATGGACGCCCATGTCTTGTGAAATAATTTTTTAAAAATACATTAGTGACTGGGAATGGATCAGAAGACTGACTATCATCCAGGTCATGTGCGGGTATACCATCATGAAGCTGTTGAACCATTGTGATGAACTTCTCAGGACAGCCAAATTTCTCCATTACCTTCCAAAGGTCTGTACTGGCAGGGCAGGAGCACAACAGGCGCTAACAATTAATAGCATAGCTGCAGTTGCAATGATTGGCCAGAGTCTGCCTGCAAGACCCGTGAGGTAAATTTTGTAATCTTGGTGTTGTAAAATTACCTCAAATTTAGTTGCTTTTCCATTGAGAATGTGCCACAGAACTGTGGCACAATGATTCAGAAGCTGCAAAATGTGGACTTGGGTGGTTTATTATTTTCCACGCCCACCTGTAATGTCCACGCCCACCTGTAATGTGTCTCTGTACTTCACAGGCTTTATCCAGCTTGATATCCAATCAAATGTCGTTTCTGTTAAATTTTCATCGGGATAGGGTGGAAGGATTTGTTTCATTTACTTTGCACTTTCCAAACACAACAAGCCGACAGCTGCATGGTGCAAACAGATTCAATTCAGCAATGCCTGCCGATAGAGTCAACATTTAAACTTGGGCTTCTTGATCCATTTTCAAAAAAAATACCCTTTCTGACTCACTGTGGTGTAATATGTGCAGCTTTTAACCAACTGGTTAAAACACAACATTATTGAAAGTTATTTTCATAACTTTGCTCTGAGATGCAATTGCATTAATGCAATCCCAATCCAACTGCAAGCACTAATTGCTGATTAATGCTCCTATTTCTGGTCTGAGCTGCTATTTTTTTTTTCCTAACTTTATGCGTAATTGGGTTTTTCACAAATGGCGGCATCTTCTCAGTCAATTAAGGATATGGTTACCTTGTCACCAGTGCCTCTGGAAGTGACAGCGATGTGAACACTTGTTTAAAATGTAGGAAAATCGCCATCGCCATTCATTCTAATGGGGGTAGGCCCATGGCATTTGCCTTCCAAATGTTTTTGGCGAAATTAACAACTAGGCTGTGCAAAGATTCCAGCAAAACAATGTGGCATAGTTAATGGTCACCTACTCCATCATTTCTTTTCTTTATTTTGCGCTGAGCATGGTGCCCCTTGAATATTGGCATGCCATTTCAATGCTGCAAGTCTGCCTGAAAAATCTGGAGTGACTGATGGTGAATACATGACTGCTCTGTGAACATTCGTTGTCTACCCTTGCTGCTTCTGAAGCCAATTTGCACTTCTAGGCTTGTTTTCCCTTTCTATCTTCACCTTCAGCCCTCCCTCGATCATCAAAGGTAATTTCTGCATTAAGTGAGTGGTTTCAGCTTCCTTTGAGCTGACAGTAGGTGCATCATGGTAACCTGCTTCCAGTGCTGGAGTCGTGCAATTGTGAGAGCTGTAGTAAATCTCTGGGCTGATAAGGTCTGATTATTAACATCTTGTTCCCTCCATTACAAGCAAGGTGACATAAAACAACCTTCAACAATGAAGTGATACGGAGTTATGCAAGATAAGAGCATACTTCTTGGTGACCGTGTACGTAGTTATCACCTGTCATCTGTGCTGTGAATAATTTAAAGTAAAAAGCTACCTTTCAATGTTACAGCAACCATCGCTCATAGTGGAAACAACACATCTCAGTGCATGTGTCTGCTGCTGAGCTACATTCGTAGCATTTATGAACTTCTCAGGGTTGTAGCTGCCTTTGAGACTGGTGCTGCATGGTTTAACTTTGAGAATAATGGGGTGGAATTTTATTCAGTCCCGTGGTGATGGGGGTTAGAAGTGGTAGAGGGCGCGGAGGGGTCAGGTAGAAAAATCAAAGGCTGCGACCTTTAGAGGGATTAGACCACTGTGGCGGACTGTTAGTCCGTTTTGATTGATCTGCAACTGATGCAAAAGATTCGGGAAAATCTGGATGGACATCATCCTTCAATTCCTGGACTTCTCTCGATATCAGGAAATCACTTCTGCTCTGGACTACACTTGTTTTTTATTACTCTTCTGTAGTATGTTCTGATATACCACTGAATGTAATATATGTTACTCAGTTCTGTTGCTGATGAGGTTTTTTGAATCTTGTTGAAAAAGACTCAATCATCCAGTAGTAACAAAAGATTTATTGAGTAACTAAAACAATAAGTTTGTGAGTTCTTTACTTTAATATTAATACTAGTAGTAAGGTTAACAAGATCTAAATACAGTAACTATGTTTAACTACACTAATCACTCTGAGCTAATCTATACTCCTGCTCTCATCACAGTACACCCAAAAGAGAGAGAGAGGCACAATGCGGTTGCTTTTATACCCCTGTTGGTGCTGCCCTCTAGTGATCTTCTGATGCTACTGATTACACATTAACCCCTTATTCACATGCACATACAGAGATCACTATACACTGTTTATGCTATAAGACCACCCTTCTCTGACGGGTTGATTCGTGGGGGAGAAGGGATACCCCCCGAGGTCATGATTGATGATGTCGGCGTGGAGACAGAGTCCTGTTACAATGAGGCCCACGCTGCCACCTGCACTGTCATTGAGCGATGCTTCAGGCTGCTAAAAATGCGGTTCCGTTGCCTGGACCACTCAGGTGGTGCTTTGCAGATCACCCCTCCCAGAGGGTCTCCCAATTTGTGGTGGTCTGCTGCACCCTCCACAACATGGCACAGCAGCGGGGCAACATACTGGAGGAGGAGGAGGAGGAACATGCAGCCTCATTTGAGGAGGAGAACCAGGAGGGGCAGAAGGATGAGCCCGAGGAGGACCCGAAGAATGGAGGACAGGCGGGGGCAAGGGTTTGTAAAGCCAGGAAGACCTGGAAGGCATTCATAGCCTCCAAATTCGCATGATCGGAGGCTTTGTGTCCACCAGCTCAGCTCCCACCCCCACCCCTGCCACATGCCTCAAACCCCGATTCTCAAACCCAGTTCCCCCTTCCTTCCAGCAAGGGTTTATTTATGTGACAACACACCAGGATAATGAGCCTAAGCTGGCTATGTCAGCGAGTCACCATTCAAGGCCGGAGGATAATGAGCGCTCGCTGTGAAGAAAGCTCTGGTGCACCTCAGCTTCTGCTTAAGTCTGACTCCTGTCTTTCTGCTGGCAGCACGCTGACTCCCCCCTCACGCCTGAGCGCGTGTCAGGGACACTTTTTTTTGTTTGGGCTACAGCTGGGGTGTGGGGGGAACATTTCTGTGTCCAGTGAGTGATGGGGATTGCATTCCAGGATGTCCGTCATTGTGGATTGCATGGGCTCTCGCTGGTTGTATCTCTTAGCGGGCCTGTAGGAAGGTCCGAGTCCAGATGGGGGGAAAGACCCACCTTTTGGAGAATGTTAAATGACAAGTGTTGCATGTTTCAGGTGTAACATATCTTGATGGTGAGCATTTCATGTGACAATTAGCCATTCCGTAACTACAATTACTGATCTCACCAGTGCCCACTTCATAGTCATCCATGGTCTCGTGCTACATCTAGGTGTGGTGGTGATATGCATCATTGTAAATACACAAGGGGTTACTGTAAATACACTACAACTAAGTAAACACTAGAGGGAGCACAGGAGATGTCATGACAGGCAGACGTACAGCTAATGGACACATAGAATAGGACACGACCAATGGGCAGTCAAGACACCGAGAGGTGACACTACCACAAGGGGGCAACCCATATAAAAGGACACACATGCTCTTTCTCTTTCTCTTTCTCTTTCCACAGGCGACACTCAGAGAGAAGGACAGGTGCAGATCAGAAGCATCACACCCACCACGTGGCTTACAGCAGACTGGTTAGTTAGACTGAATTACTATAGCAAGATTAACAGGAGAGTCAAACTCAAGTAGGAGAATTGTTAACTGTTCAATAAATGTGTTGAACCTATCTCGAAATCTGAACCTTCCTTTGTGCGGAAGGGAAATTAATGAGTTGCCAACTTAGAAGCATGCTGGGAAATGCTTGACTATAGTTCAACACTGATATTGAATGAAAATAAGTAGATCGGGTAACATAAATGAAATACTGTTTAATATTCTGATCTCGGCCTTATTATGAAAACACATTGTCCGCCGAAAGATAACAAAATGTGTCCTCGAATTGTTTACTTCAAGCTGTTATTTCAGACTATAAAGATATGCTTCCTTCAATCGAATCTCAGAGTGCAGTGCACTAGCTTTGCAGCTAGAACACTCTCTCTCCGCAAATATGTTTGTGTAAATAAATTTCCTTAAATCGAACCTCGAGGAATTTGTCTTTATTATGATTTCCACGACAAATTGGCGTAAGCGTTGCAGTTTCACTAATTTAACGGGACTTGAACCCCGAATCGATTCTCTAAACAGGACTCTCTCAGCTGAAAGGGAGAGAGCCATAGCGCAACCCCAGCTGAAAGGAGGAACTGCTGCTCGGCAGCCTTAATTACTGGCCAGTGACTCATGTTAGGATGAGTTATCTTAATTAATAAATTAATGATAGCTGCATGGGAAGAAAAAAGGTGCCTTAGAGACTAAAATTTAAAAGAAAAAAGACTTTGAGGTTCGTGAAAGGATAAACACCGGTGTATGCTCCCTGTAGTATTTGTAAATGATTTCCGCGGCTGTTTTTATTGTTATATATATGTTCTAAAGTATTTTGCAGAAGGAACGGTGAGCAATAAACTCGACGCCCCCTCACAGGTTGTCCTGAAGCCTCGGTAAAGACATCTGGAGAGAGAAAGAAGGTGAATTCCTTAAAGAGGACAGATAAGGGAGTCAAAATGAGAAAGAAAATTAAAAGAAACAATTGTAAAGCAACGGAATGAGGTAGGAAAACGTTTATGTCCCGCACAGGAATATAATGAAGCTGACCCCCTCTCGAAACAAAAAACAGGGGAGTAAAAGTAAATAGAAGATTAAGGTAAAAGCGTAACAGATGGGTTTCTGTAGAAAAAGGGAATTCAAATTTGTCTGTAGCCGTGAGATAAGGCTACCTGTTAACTGTGATATTTGTGAGCTGTGAGAATCTGTGTTTTGTTTAACCAATTAATTTTAGTCAAAGCATGAAGTGCTAAGTGTGTTGTATTTTTTATCGTCTGTCATTGTGAGTCAGAGATTATAACTTAAGTGATTTTTGTTGAAATTTCTCTAATGAACTGAAACTTATGGAAATTAAAATCAGTTTAAAAGAAAGTGCCTTTACGAATAAAATTAATTGAATATGAATAAGTTTTTAGATTACATGAAAAGACGTAAATGCCATCATTCCAAGTTCTCCACCCCTTAGGTTCTGCAGGAAATATTAACCATTTCAGCAGACAGTTGACCTTTTTTGAATTGACGAAGAAAAATATATGTCTCTAAGAATAGCTAATGCCTATAAAATCAATCATTAGAAATTGACTTAAATGTGTGCTATTTATAGCACCCTCCCAGGGGATGTTTTGCTGCTTCTAAAATACTTTTATAGTGCATCTTGGCCAGCTTTGAAGGATGGGATTGCAGTCCCACCTGGCATAAATGGCGGCTGGGTTCCCAATAATGATAATCATTTGAATGAAGGAAATGAGTCCCTCAAACACTGGTTAGCAAATAGAGGGAAAGAGGCAATCATGCAAGGGGCCAAGAAGCATTTAACCCCCAGGAAGGATGTACCCCACCTAGTGACACCTTCCCCTATTAGGCAGACAGACACTCTGCAAATTAGGAGCGGTAATACATTGCATTGATAATGGAATGTTTATAGAACTGTCTCAAATACGAGCTCACCAGCTGCAAAATGTAATAACGAGCCTGTGCCCGATCGCTCTGTGTCTGTGTTCTATGCTGGCAGCTGAATGTTAACCCTGACAGTACCACTGTTTTTAAAAAAAAAAAAAAAAAAAAAATGTTTTAATTTTAAACTGCAGGAAGTCTTACAAAAGATTAATGACCCTTGGGCACAGCTATTAAAACACCTGATAGAGTCCAGATGAGAGAATATAGTGACCCATTGCACTGCTTGGTATGCTCGTGAGGATGAGTGCGCATACAATTTATAAACACAAAATCCTTAGGAAAGCAGACCTCATTGCATATCACACCTTTTTATTTTTCAGTGTTGTGGGATTAGGAATGTTAGTACAGTTGACCCATAGTCAGAGGGACCTTTTTAGGATGGGTTTAACTTCAGAACCCCATTTAACATTGGCTGTAAGACATCCCGCTAAGGCAAAGCAAATAGGAGAAGTGATCAAAGAGGCCAAAGGAAAAAAGTAATACATGGGATTTATATTGAAATGGACGGACGAAATTGCATGATAGAATTTTATGGCAAACAGGAGGGCAAAGTGTCCTGTAAAGAGGAGCAATGGCCCGCTACATTTGAAAGACAACAACCTCCCCGAGAGAGCCATCATTTACTCCCTTCAATCCTGGCCCAGGTACTGCACATCTATGGGCCCAACATAAAAATCATGTTGGAAAAGTACATTCTGCCCCAGCGCATAGGGTGCAGTTACAGAAGAACATTGCCCTGATCAGCTTAAAACTATACAGGTTGACACCGGAAGCAAAAAAAGGGATAGAGGGAGTGATCAATGCACTATTACAGCAAGGGGTGCTGAAGAGAACACAAAGCCCCTGTAACACCCCATGCTCCCCATTCCAAAGGTAGGAAGACCCCACGAGTGGTGGTTTGTGCAAGATCTTAGAGCCATCAATAAAACTGTTATCACTATTGCTCCATTGGTGCCGGACACAAATGTCATTTTGTCTTCTATACCACCAACAACGAATGCTTTCTCAGCTTTTTTTCTCCATACCATTGCACCCAGAAAGCCAATATCTATTTGCCTTTACATATCGGAATTAACAGTATTAAAAGAGACTTGGACAAGTGCCAGTTGTCTGCAGGCTCAACATTCCCTCAATATGATGACAATTTATTGATAGCCTCAGAGGGAGGGCTAGTTTGTCGACAGAATACCCTTTTGTTATTATCACATCTGGCAGAAAGAGGGCATAGGGTCTCAATGGATAAACTGCAATTCTGTCAGGAGACAGTTCAGTATTTGGGATTTCAGCTGCAGCAAGGACAGCGGAGGCTTGGGTCTGAAAGCGTTCAGGCTGTAGCAAGGGTTCCAACTTCATGCACGAATAAGGAAACCTTTACCTTCCTCAGAATGGTGGGCTATTGCAGGCAGTAGATACCGGACTATAGAGAGATGGACGCAGTATTGCGCAAGGCTACCCTACAGGATGCCCCTTCAGTTGTTACCTGGGTCCCAGAGAGGGAGCAAGCATTTCGTAACTTGAAACAAGACATGATTAGTGCCCCTGCCTTGGGACTTCCTAATTTCAGCAAGCCCTTTACTCTTTATGCGAATGAAGCAGGGGGATTTGCAACAGGGGTCCTGGTGCAAGAGCATTGAGGAGGGAAAAGATCCCTTGCCTATTGCTCGGTCGCCCTATGTGCTGTGGTAAAGAGCATGCCAAGTTGCTTAAGAGCAGTAACAGCCACAGTGGCCATAGTAGAAAAAAATCAGTTTTGCTGCTGCTTAATTCATCCGCCAAGCAGCATTTTACTGCAGCTCGACGCACTGGGTATGAAGTAATGCTCTCTAAAACCAACTTTACCTACAAGCGAGCGCCAGCTGTCAACCCTGCAACACTCTTGGCCGCGCCCTCGGAAGCAGAACATATGTTTGATCATGACTGTTCACAATTGGTTGAAGCCATCACAATCCCTCAACCTGATTTATTGAGTGACCCATTGGAAAATCCAGACATCATCTTTTTCACCGATGGGTCAGCAAACCGACCAAATGATATGACCTTCCTGGCCGGCTATGCATTAGTAACTTCATTCGAGATAGTGGAAGCTTTTGCACTGCCTTCGGGGACGTCTGTCCAAGCGGCAGAATAGTTTGCCCTTACTAAAGCATGTATTCTAGCTAAAAATAAAACAGTCAATATTTACATGATTCCCGATCCGCTTTTGGGGTCGTATATGATTTTGGCCAATTATAGAAAAACAGGGGATTCATAACTTCCTCCGGCCAACCTATGAAACATGCTAAATTGGTTATGAATTGACGAGATGCTGTTCAGCTGCCCAGCAAGATAGCCGTTTTAAAGTGTGAAGCGCATACTACCGCAGACGATGAAGTCTCATGCGACAATAGATTTGCTGATAAAATAGCAAAGGAAGTGGCTCTCAAACAGCAGCCATAACTACAAGCAGCTGCAGTTGAACTTCCATCCACCATAACAGAACCAAAGTTAAAACAGGCACAGGTGCAAGCCTCCCTACAGGAGCATCGCTCTTCGCTAAAAGTGGGTTGCTATCAAGACAATCATCAAATCTGGATCCACCCAGATACCCGCGCAGTATGCCCCAGAAGTCTGTTTTTGCCACTGTCGCCTTGCCCATGGGCAGGCTCATGTGGGCAAAGGAGGAATGACACATGCCGTATGTCAACAATGGTATGCTCGAGGTATTACAGTAACAATTGAAAAAGTAGCCCGCACATGTATGATTTGTCAAAGGAATAATCGGTGATAGTGGACATGTTTTCACGGTGGGTCGAGGCTTTTCCAACCAAAAGAGACGATGCTAGAACAGTGGTAAATATTCTGTTAAAGGAAATAATACCTAGGTTTGGGATACAAATGGGTATTAACAGTGACAGGGGAACTCATTTCACTAGTAAATTGACCAAAGCCCTAACAGAAGCCATGGGATTTGATTGGAAATTGCACATCCCATATCAACCGCAATCCTCAGGAATGGTGGAAAGGGCGGATGGAATAATTAAAACTGCACTAACAAAAGTGTGTCAGCAAAATGAGCTGCTATGGCCAGATGCCATACCCATAGTAATGTATGCCCTGCAAAATCAGAGAAATCGTAATATGGGTTTAACCCCGTATGAGATATTAATGGAACGTCCCATGACAACTGGAACTAAACTCCCAATGACTCCAGCGGCAGTAGCCTTAATATGGGCAGATGGGGCATCACTAAAATATGCCCAGGCCATGTGTGAAACTGCTGAAATTTTTTTTTAAAAACATGAAAAGGTGCGACTGGCTCAGCTGCATCGAAAAGAGGGAAATACACACCCTTTTAAACCTGGAGATCAAGTATCTGTGAAAGCACTAAACAAAGATTATTTTTCTCCAAGGTGGAATGGAACCTACCAAGTGCTGCTAACAACCGAACAACCGTTAAAATAAAAGAAACGCCAGATGGGATCCACACAACTCGTGTAAACTACATCATACGGAACTTTGAGCGTACTAGCGAAACGCTGACCTGAAGAGAATGACGGCGTTGATGTATTTATATTATCATATTAATCCAACAACATGTAGAGGGTAAACTGAACACTAACACCTTGATATACATGTCCCACTCGTACGCAGAGAGGGTAAATAAATCCAATTGTTGGGTTTGTACACAAATTCCCAGATGCTTGGGGGAGGGCATCCCCATGCGACCCATCCCATTCCCCAGTAACGAGATAGCAGAGTGGGCCCGAAGACGGAATAATACAGGCATGGGGAAGATACACAGGATATGTTAGATTGGAGATCAGCTGGATACAATATGAATAGGTTTGAGGAATGGTGGGGCCCTAGGTTTATTATAACACGTCAACTGCCCTGGTTGATCCTTCCCAATTATACTGGAGTCCCAAAAGGAAGTATATGCTTTAAGAATCATAAAACATATGGGACCCATTCAGTCGGCACGAGTCAGTGTGATCAGACCTTGAATTGGCAACCCCCTATGTTCCACCTTACAGCTAAAGGACTATTCATCTTTGATTGGTCAGAAGTTGAAAATCGAACTAGTGGGGGCTCCTGGGAAGGGGATCCGATTAGACTAATAATGACTGCTAGTAAAGGAAACCTGACCTCATATAACGGCACGTATTTTATCTGTGGATGGAAGGCGTACACGTGGTTACCAGAAAATTGGGAAGGTGCCTGCTATTTGGGATATGTAGTCCCTTATGTACATCACGTCCAGCAACTGCAGGACCATCCCCATCACAGGACGACACAAAGTGTTATGACATGGGCACAAATGCTGGGAATAATGATACCACTAGGAATAGCCACTAATGCATACGAACTACGCGAATTACGAGACATCCTTGAGCAGGTAGCTAATGAAACTGCAGAAGCTGTTAACCAGATGGAAACTGAGATGGTTGCTATAAGAGCCGTTACTCTGCAGAATAGAATGGCCCTTGATTTCTTGTTAGCTGAAAAGGGAGGTACTTGTGCCCTCATTGGAAGTGACTGTTGCACGTACTCAGAGAAAATTGATAATCTGGTGCATCACATTCATAGAGAGGTAACAAGATTACATGGAAATGAGGGATGGGACTTTAGCTTTGGATGGTAGGATCGTTAGGACAGAGGATCGTGTTCTGGATTATAATCACCATTGTAATCTAATCGTGATTGCCATATGGTTACTGTTTTAATGTTGCGCAAGATATTTTTATTGTACAAACACGGGAACAGCCCTAGCCACCTTGCCTCCTTGCTACCAGGCTCATAACACACAGGGAACTGGCATACGTCCATTCCCCTTACATTATAGCTATAGCCCACCCTACACAATAATTTACTAAAAGGTGTTGGAGGGAATTGTGGAAGGGAAATTAATGAATTGCCAACTTAGAAGCATGCTGGGAAATGCTTGACAATAGTTCAACACTGCTTTTGAATGAAAACAAGTAGGTCAGGTAACATAAATGAAATACTGTTTAATATTCTGGTCTCGGCCTTATTATTAAAAACATATTGTCCTCCAAAAGATAACAAAATGTGTACTCGAGTTGTTTTTAGCCAAGGGCAAGAACATACGTACTACGTATTTCATCTTACTTACTTTCCAAGGTCTATTTAATATAAACATGCCTGTTTACTTCAAGCTGTTATTTCAGACTATAAAGATATGCTTCCTTCAATCGAATCTCAGAGTGCAGTGCACAGGCTTTGCAGCTAGAACACTCTCTCTCCGCAAATATATTTGTGTAAATAAATTTCCTTAAATCGAACCTCGAGGAATTTGTCTTTGTTATGATTTCCATGACACTTTGTCAGAGCATACAGCAAGGAAGCAGCTTATGGTACATGAAAAAGCACAACACAACAGGTGTCTCCCTTGGATGCACATCAGAGATGCAGGCAGGCTGCTGCTTCCCATGCCCTCCGACCTATATGCCCTTGGTCACCCTCTGGAGGATCTGGACCCAGAGGGCCCAAGCTGACTTACTGGTCTCACAGATGTCACCATGCTATCCAGTTCTGGCTGCTGCCCCTGAGATGTGCCGGTGTCGGGGGGAGGGGGTGGGGGGGTGAAGAGCTGGAGATTGACTGAGTCTCCTCAGTGGAAAGCCCCAGGAGGGGGTCTCATGGGCCCCTGGGTGATTCTATGGGATGGAGGGGCAGCTGGAGTGAGCTCCAGAAGTCTCTGAGTCACCTGACACTGCCAGTCTTGGAGGCCTGCCATTGTCTGCACCATGGTGCCAACGCTCTCAGCGATGATCCATTGTAAATGGGCCATTCCCTGGAGTGCCTCAGTATGGGGCATGTGCTTCAGCGACTGGGATGTGCTGTGTGGCCCTCAGCCATGGTCGTCAGGGACTGAGCCATGCTTTGATCTCCAACACTAATGGCTCGGAAATGGTGACCCAGGCAACTCGTTGAGCGGGATTAGTAAACAGGCTTCTGGGTCACTTACCTGGTGAGCATTATTAAGCTGCTGATGCACATTAGGTGGAGTGAAAAATTAGAAAATGAGGGTAAATTAGCGAGGAGCATAATAAAACAAACAGTAGGGAGTTCTACAAGTATGTAAAAATGACGCTAAAGTGAGCGTTGGTCCTTTTACAGGGTGACACTGGGGAATTAATAATAGGCGTAAGGAAATGGCAGAGGCTTTGAAGAAGTATTTTGAATTTATCTTCACGGGAAAAAATGCAAAAACCATCCCAAAAATAAAAGGAGAAAATGATAGAAAAAAAGGGAGAGAAGAACTTAAAATAATTACTATCATTAGAGAAAAAATAATAGGAACCTAATATGTCTAGCAGCTGACAAGTTGCTTGGAGCTGTTTAAATCGCTCATTAGGCCACAGCTAGAGTACTGTGTGCAGTTCTGGTCGCCATAGTGTCGGAAGGATGTGATTGCACTAGAGACGGTGCAGAGGAGATTCACCAGGATTTGCGTGGGCTGGAGTGTTTCAGCTATGAAGAGAGGCTGGTCTGCTGGGGTTGTTTTCCTTCGAGCAGAGAAGGTTGAGGGGGGGACATAGTTGAGGTGTACAAAATTATGGGGGACATAAAAAGGGTAGATAGGAAGACATTTTTCCCCAGGAGTCACTGACCAGGGGACAGGGGTTTAAGGTCAGGGGCAGGAGATTTAAAGGGGTTTTGAGGAAAAGCCTTTGCACCCAGAGGGAGGTGGGATCTCGAACTCAGTGCCTCTTAGTTGAGTCTTGAAATGCCACAGCACACAAGGCGATACACCAAGTGTTGGAAAATGGGATTAGAATAGATAGGTGCTTGATGGCCGGTGCAGAGACGATGGGCTGAAGGGCCTCTTTCTGTGCTCTCTGACTGTGATGGCCTGAATACTAGAGTCGGAACAGAATTGCTGCAAGGATGCACTGGTTGTAATCTTCCCAAATTCATCAGATACCAGAAAGTTGCCACTGGACTCGAAAGCGGATCCAGAAGGGGGAATGAAAAGGTTGCATAAAGGAGGGTCCCTGAAGGGGGGAGGCCTGAAGGGGCTGTGTGAAGGGTGGGGGCATGAAGAGCCGTTATGCAGAGTGGAATGGGGAAGGGGACAGAAAGGGGGGTTGGCCCTTAAATGTGGTGAGCCTTCAGTGACTCCATAGTGGAGTATTCTCACTTGGAGGGGGAGAGATACCCGAGATGCTGACGAGGATGGATGCGGGTGGGGCTGGGTCACACCCATGCCTGGGTGGCTTAGGGGGGCCATGCAAACCTTTAATTAATTGGGGGACGGGGAATGTTGCCACTCTGGGTTTGAAGGTTGGGAGTGTTGCCTATGTGTATGGGGGACCCCGATGTCTGTGGATGAGCAGTGTGGGGGACCCACAAGCCAACTTTGAGATTCGGCACCCTTTAAAAATAGCCAATCTCTCTGGAACCGGTCTTCACAACTTGCAGAAAACATTCTAAGTGTGGGAAGATTTAGGGTGGCACGGGGGCGCAGTGGTTTGCAGTGCTGCCTTACAGCGCCGAGGACCCTGGTTCGACCCTGGCCCTGGGTTATGTCCATGTGGAGTTTGCACATTCTCCCCGTGTCTGCGTGGGTCTCACCCCCAAAACCCAAAAAGATGTATAGGGTAGGTGAATGGGCCACGCTAAATTGCCTCTTAATTAGGAAAAACATAATTGGGTACTCTTAGTTTATTCAAAAAAAGTGTGGGGAGATTCAGTGAGAAACTCGTAGAAAATGATTTAAGTGTGGGTGAATACCAATCTGGAGCACGCCCAAACACCCAAAGGGTATTACCCCGCCAAATCCACCCAACATGATACTTTGGGAGAATTCAGCCCAGTGTCCCAGAAGTCACAATGTGCTCAAGATCAAGATCATTGGATCAAACTTCTGGAACTCCATCCCTAACAGCATAATGGGTGTACCTACATGGATTGCAGTGGCTTAAGAAGGCAGACCACCACATTCCCAAGGGCAATTAGGGATGGGCCGCTGCGCGCATGGGCAGACCCGTTTGCGGCCGCCGTGCGCATGTGTGGCTGTGCAGCCTGGACAGCAGGGCCCCACCAGCAGCCAGAGCTGCGGGACGCACGCTGGGGCCCTGCTAGCCCCCTGGAAAGCGGAGAATCACCCCGGGCTTTAGAGGAAAAAGTCCAGAGTGATTTTTGCCCCTTTTCCTGAGAATCCCGCCCGATGTTTCAGCACTTAGAGTCACTCACACATGGAGGGAAATGACACATGGGTGCAGCTGTTTTGTGTAAGCTGCCAATCACAGCCCACTACTAGAAATGAATGAATGGCTTGCAGGTAATGTATCTGAGGGGTTTAAACACAGGTCACAGCTGTTGTCTTTCCAGGAATGGAAACAGGGTGCTTCCATGTAAGAGTCACAACTGTAATTTATGTCACTGCCCATGTCTGGACTACTGTGTAGCTTCCAGTGGGTTTGTTGTGAGATCACTCTAGTAAGGGGGTCCCTGTGGGGGGGCCCTCTAATTAAGGTATTTCTGTCGGAGGTTCCTATAGCTAGGGGATACCTTGGAGAGTCTCCCTGTGAAACAAATCCCTATTGGGGGTCCCTCTAGTTAGGGTATCCGGGGTGGGGGGGGCTCTCGAGCCTCTAAGCCTCTAATTAAGAGGAAAATCACTGAGGGTGGGAGAATAGTTTCATTAAGACCCATTTGGTTTCAGTTATATCCTCCCGCTGTCACGCGGGCACAAACCCCGATCCCATTGCCAGGAGGATCCGGAGCATCACAGTTGGATCAGAACCCGCCGACGCCCGCCACCGATCCTGAATTTTCGATTCTCCGCCGCATCAGGGACCCCATTACTGGCGGCGGGCAGTGGAGTATCCAGACATTGCGCTTCTAGGTTTTGTATTTTGGGGAAGAAAAACAGACTCATCGTCATCGAGTGAATCTTGGCCACCAGCTTTGGAGGAAGTCAGTTTGATTGTGTGGTAGGCGACTGGTGGGTTGGCCAGGGACAGTGCTGTGCCTGACAACCGTCAATAATTGGTTCCTGTGTGGGGCTTTTTGAGAGAGTTTGGCAGAAATGTTTAGACCTTGGAAGTGAAAGGGACGGTCTTTCTCTCTCGTTGCTGAATTAAATAACTGCTTTGTTGTTCTGAAAGCAGTGAGTGCCTGGCACATCTTTGCTGGAAACTTAAGCTGAGCCTGAATCTACAGAGAAAGTAGACAACCTTGACAGAGAAAACAATCCCAAGTCTAGAAAGAGATACCAAAATAAAAGCTGAACCTCAGAAATAAACGGACTAGAAGACATTCCAGTGCAAAGATACTTTATTCTTTTATATTTATTAATATTTCTTTACCACCCAACCACCCTTTTCCCTGTGTGTTGTTTGTCTGTGTGTGTATGTATAGAGAGTAGGGGTAGTTAGAAAGGAGGGGGTTAGGATGGGGTATTAGTTACATCTTTCTGCCAGTTTAATTATCATACTGTACATAATAAAAGGTTACTTGTGTTAAAGTTACAAACCTGGTGACTGTAGTTTATTGGGCTCAGCAAAGGACCACCGGTATTTTAAAATAACATTTAATTATACTTGTGTCGTGACATTGGGTCAAGTGTGACTGGGATTAACTGCACATTAACCCAGTGTGTCGTGACACTGCACATATCCAGCTATGTAATAAGGCTGTCTGTCCCCGATCTGCCGCTTCAGAGTACACGTTAAATTCCTCAAAATATCCAACTCTTTTTGTTTTACCTCTTGTTGTTAATTTACCTGAATTTATTGGGAGCCATCAGAACTTCCTGTTCACAAGGAGTTTTATTCCTCGGTTGTTCTGCAGTCCTCGTTGTGCCTGTGCCTTGCTGCTTGGGCTCCTTTCATTGTGTTTCCTCCTCTTGCTGCTGTGGCCTACATTGTTTCCTATACAGCATGGTGCTCCAATGCAGTGGTGATGCCCCCCTTACACTCGAGGATGAAACAGTACAAGGTGAATGATACCCACTGTGCAACACCCCCTCTCTTTCTGTCAAGCCAATGGCTGAAATGCCCTCCCCTCAGGAACTCAAAAGTGCACCGCTACTCTAATGCGTGGTCCCTCGCTCAGGCAGTGCCCCTTGGAACTCACACTTGGGTTTAGTAACTTACAACCTCCGACTCCAACAGCAGAATGTCAGATTATCAAGTTTGAACATGGAGACAAAAATCTGCTGAGACACCCTTGTGCAGGTCAAAAGAGCTCTCACAGTGAGTCAGGTGAGTCACGTTTAAATTGCTTGCGTTCTCAAGGTGGGTTACTAAAGGCACAGCAACCTCATGTCAGTTTCACTTAATCAGGGTGGTTGTATTAAATCCTGTGAAATGCATTTAAATTTCATGCTCTCGTGGTCATTTTGTATATTTATGACGTTCCCACCGATAATGGATGAGATTCCTGCTTGTTTACCCTCCTGCTGCAGACATAATTGGGTGACGTTTTCCTGGCACCAGGGTTCTGCTGCATTGTTTCCCGTGACATTTCCCCTGCCAGCCTGCCTGCTCCAGTGGGCTGCACAAATTCCAGCCCAAAAGCCAGTTCGCCTGACAACTGTTATTGGTAAAATCCTGGAGCCGAGCATTAAGGATGCAGTCGTGGGACATTTAAAAAATCAGAATGCAATCACGCAGAGGTGACATGGCAGCGTGACTGGGAAATCATATTTTGACAAATTTATCAGAGCTCCTGAACGGATGTAACAAGCAGGGTAAATAAGGCGGAACCAGTAAATGTGAAAGGCATTTAATGAGGTGCCACGTAAAAGACTACGACGCAAGTTAAGAGCTTGTGGCGTTAATATAGATAGAGGATTCACTGATGAACAGAGCATTCAGGTTGGCAAACTACAACTAATGGAGTATCACAGGAACCAGTGTTGTGGCCTCAACTACCTGCAATCCAGATGAATAACCTGGATGAAACAACTTTATGTATTGTAGCCATATTTGCTGATAATACAAACGTAGGGAAGAAAAAAAATGTTGAGGACAGAAAGAATCTGTAAAACGATATAGATAGCTTAAGCGAGTGGAAACAAAAATAGCAGATTGTGTAATGTGAGATCGTCCACCTTGGTAGAAAGATTAGAGAAACGTAATATTATTATTTGGCTATCTGCCTGTGGTAGTCACCACTGATGTGTATATTGTATATATAGGATGCTGCGATAGGTGCTTTACGATAAGGTCCCTGTATTACAGGTACGGGGGCAGACCCCTGCTGGTTGGTTACGCTCAGTAGGCGGAGTATAAATATGTGTGCTCCTCGTACAGCAGCCATTTCGTCAGCTGCTGTAGGAGGCCACACATCTCAGTGTAATAAAGTCTCGATTACATCCTACTCTCGTCTTTGTGTAATTGATCGTGCATCAATTTAATTCACTGAGTTTTTCAGAAGATGGACCTCCGCATCAAGCCGGATCGCCTGCAGCTGCATCCGCAAGCAGACAACGCCAAAAAGGACTTTAAACATTGGCTCGCCTGTTTTGAAGCGTACATCAGGTCTGCGCCAGACCCAATTCCAGAAGCTCAGAAGCTCCTGATCCTTTACACGCGGCTGAGCTCCAAAGTCTTTCCACTTGTCCAGGATGCGCCAACCTACACAGAGGCCATGGCGCTACTGAAGGAAAATTACGCTCAGCGGACTAACACACTCTACGCCAGGCACCTCCTCTCCACGCGGCGTCAACGTCCTGGTGAGTCGGTGGAAGATTTCTGGCGCGCCCTGCTCCCCCGAGTTAGAGACTGTGACTGTCAGGCCGTTTCGGCCACGGAACACTCGAATTTGCTAATGAGAGACTCATTTGTTACGGGCATAGGGTCTGACTACATCCGCCAGCGCTTCTTAGAGGGGGCCACGCTCGACCTCGCGGCGACCAAAAAACTAGCGCTTTCAGTTACGGTTGCATCACGCAACATTCAGGACTATGCCCCCGACCGCGTGGCCCACCCCTCCTGTGCATCGTGAACTCCGCAGACGGCCGCCCCATCGTGGACACAATCAGCGACCGCCCTCAGCCAATCCCACGCCTGTACCGCACGGCAGCCAACCAATCCCGGGGGGCCCAATTGCTACTTCTGTGGGCAGTCAGTCAAACACCCCCAACAGCACTGCCTGGCGCGGAGCGCCCTCTGCAAGGCCTGTGGCAAGAAGGGACATTTCGCTGCAGTGTGCCAGGCTCGCTCAATCGCACCTATTGTCCCGGCACCCCCCACGTGTAGCCAGTGGTCGCCGCCATCTTCCCCTCCTAGGGCCACATGTGACCAGTGCATGCCGCCATCTACCCCGACCCGCAACATGTGTGGCCGTGGGCGCCGCTATCTTGTTCCTCCCAGGACCGATGGACGCCGCCATCTTGCTTCCCCCACGACACGTGAGGCCCGTTGTCGCCGCCATCTTACCTGACTCAGGACCAATGCCCGTCGGGCACCTCATCCGGACTCATCGCCTGCAACCGCCAATGACCAGCCGCGTGTCGCCTCGGTCACGATTGACCAGTCTCGACCACACAACCTCACGACTGCTTCAACTAAATTGAAGGTCAACGGGCACGAGATCTCCTGCCTGCTGGACTCCGGGAGCACTGAGAGCTTCATTCACCCCAATACGGTAAGGCGCTGCTCCCTCGCGGTACACCCCGCTAACCAGAGAGTCTCCCTGGCCTCTGGGTACCACTCCGAAGCGATTCACGGGTACTGCATCACCACTCTCACTGTCCAGGGCGTGGAGTTCAGCGGCTTCTGCCTCTACGTCCTCCCCAACCTCTGCACTGCCTTGCTACTCGGCCTGGACTTCCAGTGCAACCTCCAGAGCCTAACCCTGAAATTCGGCGGTCCCCTACCTCCCCTTACTGTGTGCAGCCTCGAGACCCTTAAGGTCGACCCACCTTCCCTTTTTGCAAACCTAACCCCGGATTACAAACCCGTCGCCACCAGGAGCAGACGGTACAGCGCCCAGGACAGGACCTTCATCATGTCTGAAGTCCAGCGTCTGCTTCGGGAGGGAGTCATCGAGGTCAGCAACAGCCCCTGGAGAGCTCCAGTGGTAGTGGTCAAAACTGGGGAGAAAAACAGGATGGTCGTTGACTACAGTCAGACCATCAATCGGTACACGCAGCTCGACGCATACCCCCTCCCACGCATATCTGATATGGTCAATCAGATTGCACAGTGCCGGGTCTTCTCGACAGTAGACCTGAAATCGGCCTACCACCAGCTCCCCATCCGCAAGGTGGACAACCAATATACAGCCTTCGAGGCAGATGGCCGCCTTTACCACTTTTTTAGGGTTCCCTTTGGCGTCACCAACTGGGTCTCGGCCTTCCAACGGGAGATGGACCGAATGGTTGACCGGTACGGGCTGCGGGCCACTTTCCCGTACCTGGATAACGTCACCATCTGCGGCCACGACCAGCGTGACAATGACGCCAACCTTGCCAAATTTCTCCACACCGCCACTCTCCTCAATCTCACGTACAACAAGGATAAGTGTGTGTTCAGCACGGACCGCTTAGCCATCCTCTGCTCTGTGGTCCAGAACGGAGTTCTGGGGCCCGACCCCGATCACATGTGCCCCCTCATGGAACTCCCCCTCCCCCACTGCCCCAAGGCCCTCAAACGTTGCCTGGGGTTCTTTATGTATTACGCCCAGTGGGTCCCAAACTATGCGGACAAGGCCCGCCCACTCATTCAATCCACTGTTTTTCCTCTGATGGCCGAAGCTCACCAGGCCTTTAACCGTATCAAGGCCGACATTGCCAAGGCTGCGATGCACGCGGTCGACGAGATGCTCCCCTTCCAAGTCAAGAGTGATGCATCAGATGCCAACCAGATCCCAGGTGCCAACCCCCAGCCGGGGTGAGCCTTGAAGAAGCCGGGAATCTTTGAGTGTGCCAGGACGAAGGCGCCGTGTACACTGCCCGGGTATCGGGTGCATGATGCGCATCTGATGGTTACATGTACGTTCATCGAGCAGATCCCCTTTAGGTTTGTGTAGAGCGGCCTGTATCTGCAGGTGCTCGTAGGGGACCCGGGGCAACCCGTCGATGGCAGCGAACCCCACTGCCCGGGCATTCTAGTGGGCTTGAAATTGATGTTTTGTACCGACTGGGCATATAGGGCCTCCGTGACGGCGCGGATGCACCTGTACACAGAGGTCTGTGAGATGCCGGACAGGTCCCCACTCGCCGCCTGGAAGGACCCCGTGGCGAAAAGTTCAGGCTGACCATTACCTTGACGGCCACTGGGGACGGGTGTCCTCCCCCCATTCCCCTGCTGTGCCAGGTGCGCCATGATATGGCAGATATGTCACACTGTCTCCCTGCTCAACCGGCGTCTTTGGCGGCATGCTTGGTCCGGCAGGTCCTCGAATGACAGGCACTGCTAAGGCCTCATGCGGCGCCTCCTTTGCACCACCTCCTCCTCGGCCCGTTGGGCAGCCGGCTCTCCATCCTCAGCGGCTGTCTCCTGTTCCGCTGCTGCAGCTCCCTCCTCCTCGAGCAGCTCCAGCTCGTACAGCCACAGGACATCCCCAAGAACTGCGGCGACTAACAGGAAGGCCTCCATTGCTGATTGTGTTCCAATATCCATTGTCTGCAGGGGGTGAAAGGCTGACATGTTAACATGTTTGTATCCCCATTCCAAATCAGGTCCAATGTGCTACATGATGCGCCTGGTTGGCACTGCGGGCTCTGCCCCTGCATGGCGCCCTCCTCCGCTCCGCACCCATCGGTGGCCAGAACTGTGGAAACCTCTATCCCTGGCGCCCATCTCTGCTGCCAGGGGTACCATGGGCTAGTGGTGCCCTTACCAGCAGTATGCTCTGTGGCCCCCATCTGGCACCCACATAGGGGCTCCAGTGGGCATTGCCCTACAGGGAGGAGGTGGCCGGTTGGTGGGGGGGTAGTATGGTGGATGTTAGGGTGTGGGATGGTGGGGTGAGGATGAGGGCTGCGGTAGGTAGAGTGGGGGGCTAGGGTGCAAGGGGTGGTGTGGTGGATGGTGAGTGCGGGGGGGGTGGGGGGGTGGGGGTGGGTGCAGGGATAGTGGGGTGGAGGCCATACGGCTGGTGTCACTCTGCAGAATCAGGGGCCAAGGCGGGTGGTCAGTGGGATGTGGAGCATGATGGCTGCCTTGTAGGCCGTGGCTATGGCGGTCTGTGCCTCGGTACCGCCCCAGTACCGTAGGGGTTCACCCCAGCCACATGGCCCATCCACAGTCACAAACACCCCCCTCACCCGGCCCTGGCAGTGCACCCCCCACCCTAGCCAGACCAACCAGTGTCTGGCCCGGCAGCCCACAGACATGCACCTCTGTGTCCTGCTTCCTCTCTCCCTCATCAGCCACGGCGCCAGTTTCATGATTTTTTAAAGCAGGCGTGAACCTCGCCGTCGGGAATTTATGCAAGTGGAGGCAGAGGACCGCAGAGGCCCGCTAATGATATGCCCATGTCGTTTACTGTGTGTGCATTCTGGAACGCATTGACGGCGCTGTCGAGGCGATGGAGAATTGCAATTTTGCGGGAAACCTGAGCCCGCCACAATTTCGGCATTCGAACAGATTCTCCGACCAATCGCATTTCTCGATGCCGGCAGTGGTTGAAGCACGATCAATGACCACTAAAGCAAGGTTGTAGTCCAACTGAAGGCTTTAATAACCGAGATTTTTCCCCCAGCAGCTCAGGTACAGAATGAAGGCTGCTGGGGCGGCACTGGTTCTTATACCCTGCCTAGCAGGGCGGAGCTACCATATATCCTAACCATTAGAAAGCATACAATTTCCACCAATGGTGCTCCAGCCTATCAGGTACCGTAATACCTCTAATACCACATTCACTCCCTGTTAAAAAAGAGTCCGGCGGGGGTGGTGGCCTGACACTACAAACATCGCAGCGTGGTAGAATTAGTTATGGAGGTACCGTAATACCTCTGTACAGTGTTTTGTAACCATTTACAATTCTGTTAGCTATGTACATTTGGTGATTTACATTTACAGTTTACAGTTTACAATTTAAAATGGAGCAATCAGTTTACAGTTTACAATTTAAAATGAAGCAATCAGTCGATCGGGGGCCTTAGTCATCCTCTGTGATCGTCGGAGCTTCGGCAGTGACTCCGGTGGCGGCGCGGGCGTCTGTGACACCGGGAGCGTGGCTTCTATCTCCATGGCGGCTTCGGCACCCCTTGACGGTGCTGGTGGGGAAAACGGTTGCACCGGGAAGGGACGCCTGCGGGGAGCGTCGGTGGGTGGGGAGGCCTAGACTGGGCCGGCGGAAGGACCGATCCTCCTGTAAGGTGCCCGGGTGGAGGGGAGGGTGGGACTGATGGCTAGGGAGTGTGTGGGGCTCCGGCGGGCGCCAGGTCCCGTAGGGAGACCGTATATTGTCGGCCGTCAGGGTACGCCACGTAGGTGTACTGGGGGTTAGCATGGAGCAGATGGACCCTCTCGACCAACGGGTCCGACTTGTGCGCCCGCACATGTTTTCGGAGCAGGATGGGTCCGGGAGCTGCCAGCCAGGTCGGGAGCGAGGTCCCAGAGGAGGACTTCCTGGGGAAGACAAGGAGACGTTCATGAGGTGTCTGGTTGGTGGTGGTACAGCGGGAGACTGGGAGGTTCCTGGACCGTAGGGCCAGTAGGACGGTCTTCCAGACCGTTCCGTTCTCCCAGACCGTTCTGTTCTCCCTCTCTACCTGTCCGTTACCCTGGGGGTTGTAACTGGTCATCCTGCTTGAGGCGATGCCCTTGCTGAGCAGGAATTGACGCAGTTCGCCACTCATAAAGGAGGACCCCCTATCACTATGTATGTAAGCGGGGAACCCGAACAGTGCAAAGATGCTATGGAGGGCCTTGATGATGGTGGTTGCGGTCATGTCGGGGCAGGGGATGGCGAATGAGAACCGGGAGTACTCGTCAATCATGTTCAGGATGCAGGTGTTGCGGTCGGTGGAGGGGAGGGGGCCTTTGAAATCCATGCTGAGGCATTCAAAGGGACGGGACACCTTTATCAGGTGCACTTTCTCTGGCTGGTAGAAGTGCAGTTTGCACTCCGCACAGATTTGGCAGTTCCTGGTGGCTGTCCTGACCTCCTCGATGGAGTAGGGCAGGTTGCGTGTCTAGACAAAATGGAAAAAGCAAGTGACCCCCGAGTGGCAGAGGTCCTCGTGGAGGGCTCGGAGGTGGTCCACTTGTGCGTTGGCACATGTGCCGCGGGACAGGGCATCAGGAGGTTTGTTTAGCTTCCCGGGACGAAACAAGATCTCGTAGTTGTAAATGGAGATTTTGATCCTCCACCGCAAGATCTTGCCGTTTTTATCTTGCCCCGCTGTGCATTATCGAACAAGAAAGCAACCGACTGTTGGTCAGTGAGGAGAGTGAATCTCCTGCCGGCCAGTTAATGCCTCCAGTGTCGCACAGCTTCTACTTTGGCCTGGGCCTCCTTTTCAACTGAGGAGTGGCGGATTTCGGAAGCATGGAGGGTACGTGAGAAGAAGGCCACTGGTCTGCCCGCTTGGTTGAGGGTAGCCGCCAGAGCTACGTCAGACGCATCGCTCTCGACCTGTAAGGGGAGGCACTCTTCGATGGCGTGCATCGTGGCCTTTGCAATGTCTGCTTTGATGCGGCTGAAGGCCTGGCGGGCCTCTATCGACAGGGGAAAAGCTGTGGATTGGATCAGGGGACGGGCCTTGTTCGCGTAGTTGGGGACCCACTGGGCGTAGTAACTGAAAAACCCTAGGCAGCACTTCAGGGCCTTAGAGCAGTGAGGGAGGGGGAACTTAAGGGTGCGCATGCGTTCAGGGTCGGGGCCTATAACTCCATTTCGCACTACGTAGCCGAGGATGGCTAGGTGGTCTGTGCTAAACGCGTATTTATCCTTGTTGTACGTAAGGCTAAGGATTTTTGCAGTCTGGAGGAATTTTCGGAGGTTGGTGTCGTGGTCCTGCTTGTCGTGGTCGCAGATGGTGGCATTATCGAGATCCGGGAATGTTGCCCATAAACTGTACCGGTAAACCATTTGGTCCATCTCGCGCTGGAAGACCGAGACCCCATTGGTGAAACTGAAAGGAACGCTGAAGAAGTGGTAGAGCCGCCCATCAGCCTCGAAGGCAGTGTATTTGCGGTCACTAGTGCGGATGAGTAGCTGGTGGTAGGTGGACTTGAGATCCACCGTGGAGAAGACCTTGTAATGCGCGATCCTGTTTACCAGGTCGGATATGCGGGGGAGAGGGTACGCATCCAGCTGCGTAAACCTGTTGATGGTCTGACTGTAGTCGATGACCATCCTATGCTTCTCCCCGGTCTTTACCACCACTACATGAGCTCTCCAGGGGCTGTTACTGGCTTCAATGACCACTTCAATCAGTAGCCTCTGGACCTCTGACCTAATAAAGATCAGATCCTGGGCACTGTACCGTCTGCTCCTGGTGGCGACGGGTTTGCAATCCGGGGTGAGGTCCGCAAACAGGGAAGGCGATCGACCTTAAGGGTCGCGAGGCCGCAGACAGTAAGGGGGGGTATTGGGCCGCCGAATTTGAAGGTTAGACTTTGGAGGTTACACTGGAAGTCTAATCCCAGGAGTGCAGCTGCGCAGAGGTGGGGAAGGACGTAGAGACAGAAATTTTTGAACTCCCTTCCCTGGACTGTGAGGTTCGCTACACAAAACCCCTTTATCTCCTGTATCTCCACCGAGTGTGAACTGGAGGTCAGCGAGATTTTTTGATTAATGGGGTGGATGAGGAGAGAACAGTGCCTTACCGTGTTGGGGTGTATGAAGCTCTCTGAGCTCCCCGAGACGATTAGGCAGGACGTCTCGTGCCCGTTGATGAATACAGTCGTTGCAGCAGTTGAGAGTGTTCGTGGCCAGGACTGATCCAGGGTCACCGAGGCTAATCGTGACGAATGTGATATAAAATAGTTACTTTAGAGATATTAGTTAATGTAATGTAGAGGTAGGCCAGTCTAATTCTGGTGAGTTCACAGACAAAGGATTTCAGACCGCATGGCAAAGCAAAGGAAGAGGTGTGTCCACCAAAGGAGGAGAAAAGGATGCTGGGTAATAGGGGCCAGAGGAAGGGATTGGAAGTGAGCCAATCAGAATGTATTACCAGGTCAGGAGGGGTATAGGATGACCTATGGGAATCGTGTATGTGAAACTTGATGCCATTTGAATGTATCAGGAGAGACTTCTTTGTTCTACAGACTCACTTGATTCCAGAGGTATACGAAGCAAGATGTGCTTTGTGCCGCTGTGAACTGAGTAAAGCTTGCAAGCTAAATAAAATAACTAATGCTGTACCTGCAAATCCATCTCGACTTTTATTGCGGCCAGACTGACGGGTAAAGAAATTTGGGATTTAACATTTGGTGCCGAAAACCCGGGATTTCTCAAGACGGTTCTGACCAACTGCGAAATCAGAATTAGACTGATTATGAACAGGAGGATGGGAAAAAGGGGCCCACAATGTACAGCTGGAAATTGACCACGCATTGATTTTTCCCCTCTTCTTATCATCTGATTAGTCTGGTCACTTGCGGTTGGTACGGAAAGATCGTCTCGACGAAATCAAAGGTCAGTCTGGGGATTAAAAATTTAATTAATGGGACTTCATATTGTTGATTCGGCTTGGGTTAGGTTTTGGGCTGATGGGACTTCAGTAGTGAAGGTTCAGTCAAGTATAAGTGTTTAAGGGCTGATGAGACTTCTGTAGTGAAGGTTCAGTCAAGTATAAGTGTTTTTAAATCTGAAGATGATTCAATTCCTTGTGTGAGTGTTTTAAATCTATAGTTGATTAAGCTAAAAATATTGTACCCTTGGATTGTAGTGGCAAAAAACGCAGTTCTGAGGACTAGTTGAGATTATGGGGAATTCCTTGGATAGCACAAATGATCCAGGCATGCCACTGCAAATATTTTGCGATATGTATCCGGATAAAGCAAAAGATTTCAGGAAAATGTCAGCAATGTTAAGAAGTAAAATGGGGGATGAATGGCCACTAGGGGGCACCAAAGACCTAGAGATTATTAAGAAAATTCAGGGACACATCTGGAAAAAGAGTCAAAGTATGAAAGCAAAAGAATTAATTGGATTATGGAGACAATATTGTCAAGGGGAAAGAGATAATATCATGTTATCAAGTTGGCAAGACAATGCCCTTAAAATGGGGATTCCAATTAGTGAACAGGGTAACCAAAAAGCATTACAGGTCTTGAAAAAGGAATGTGCATTCAAAAAACGCGCAAGTAGAGACAGGAAAGGCTCGGGTCAAACAAAAGAAGAGCTACGTAGTTCAATGGCTGGCCTTGAATTGACAGAAAATGATCAATTCGATAATTTAAAAATATCAGTAAAAGTTCCGACTGCACCTGTAGCATTGTCTGCACTAATTCCAGAACCACCAGAGTATAATAATTTATATTCAGTCACTGCTCCCCAGATTCCAATCATGCCAGTAACTCCAGCCCTTTTGGTTGATAGTGTGGGTCCCGATTTACCATCTTCACGATCAGTAGAGAAAGAGGAGCTCTGTTCCGCAAGCCCAGTTAGCTCTAGGACCAGATGTCGGACAGCGAGAGAAGGGCTTGATCCTAACCAGAAACAATTAAGCATACCACCTAAATCCCTCCAGACCAAGGGGGAACCGCAAATTTCGAGAACAAAGGGAGATGCAACAGATGATTTTGAAGAGAAAGAACTCCCTCTAGTGACAGGGAGAGACGTCGAAGTCTCGGAAGAACCAGAGGAAATAGCTAGAGTGCCCCCTGGTGAGATTCGGAGACAGTTGCCGATTAGGAAGATACCAAACCCGGACGCGGTGACTGCCGGGCGCAACCCACGATAGACGTTTACTTCCCATGGACACCCAGTGAGATGATGGCTATTATGGCTACAATCCCAGATAGAAAAAAAATCTCCTGCTGCTTTCGTGGATTCCTTGAGAACTACCATCTCAATTTATCACGCTGATTCTAGGGACCTCTGGGCCCTAGTCCAGCAGGTTTTAACCCCAGCAGAGTACCGCAATTATCTTAATCACTTGAATTATGCTAGCCATGCCGCACTTCAGCAGGCCTATGCGTTAGACGACGATAGAAGGACACAGATCCTGAATGCGTTGAATAGCACATTTCAAAAGCCCATAAATCTTTCTGTTATCTTAGACCTAAAACCCAAGAAGACTGAAGAGCCAGAGGAATTTCTGGAGCGTTTTAATGAAATCTACCGTGGGCAGTCAGGCGACTTGCCATATCAAAATGGTCAGAATTCCCCTCAATATTGTTCTATGTTAATGCATTGCCTGCCATCTTCTGTGGCTACTGCTGTGAAATGTAATAACATGAATTGGACAGAGAATAACCCTTCCCAGGTGGCAAGGTCAGTCAGATTTTATTGGAAGGAGGGTGTAGGCCAGGAAGGAGGCTCAGTTACAAAGGTTAAGACTGAGCATATAATGAAAAAGGATGATCTGCGACCCCAACAAGCGGCAGAAATGGTAGTTTACCAGCAGGAGCCCCAATATTGTGACTTTGGGTGGGTGGATCAGCGAGGGGGAGGATATCAAACCCACCCAAAGGGACCCTCAGCTCCTTTTTATGGCCCACTGTATGCATCAACAGCTTTACAACCGCCGACCCCTCTGAGGGGCCATTGGTCTACTGGGAGACGAGGACGGGGCAGATATAGAGGGAGCAATTCATGTTTTAATTGCGGCCGTGCAGATCACTGGCAACAGGAATGCCCCTTTAAAAGACAGGCAGCAGAAGGAGATTATCCGACCCAAAGGAGGGGGTACCCACCAAGGGGAGGACAGATGAGATACACTGACTTCTCCCAGGCAAACCCTTTCCCAACACAGGATTGATTAGCTAATTTAGTCATAAGGACTCTCCAATCGGACAGGGAACCTATTATCTCTCTGCAGATAGGAGATCAACATCACTCATTTGTAATCGACACTGGAGCAGCCATGTCTTCGACTACCATAATCCGACCACACACAGCAATTGTCGGGGTTCCAAGGACAGGTGTGTGAGTATCCTATTTCTGAACCTGTGACAGTCACTTACGAGAATAAGTCTGCAGATCATCAGTTTGTAGTGACTACTGGATTGGACTGTAACTTGTTAGCTCGAGATTTACTGTGTATCTTCCAGCTACAGCTAGAGTGCGGAGACGAGGGGGTAACGGTTAAATCATGGAGGATGAGACAACAGTGCTATATTTCTATCACCCCCGAGTGATGGACGTTAGACATTGAACATTCACTGCATCATGTTACCCTGGCCTATGACAGAACCGGACAAAACAGGGAGTTGGAGGACAAATACCGGCCATTAATTGGGACCGAATGGCCAGTCAAGGTTACAGCCACAGTCACAGGAAAAGAAGGTACAGCCGATTTTGTTACAATACCACCACATTTATGGCCACAGTCAGCTTCGGTAAGCCCTCATATTACACGTCAGGTCCACGACCAGTACCATGCCAGGGATCTGGGGCAAATGGTAAGGAGGGCAGTGGATCATTCGGATCCAACAGAGTACGCACTTCACGTCATGCCGGACGGCACTGCCATAAAATATTTTGAGCTCCCTGAAACAATTAACACTCGACTGCAGCATCACTGGGGACATGGTGTGTTGGAATATGTCAATCCACAGGTCTGGGCGGAATACCCATCACAAGTGGGAAAGACAAATGTTACACCTATTAAGGTAACGATTAAGGATCATGTAAAGCTACCTTCCATTCGGCAATACCCCCTGAAATCCCAAGCTGCTCCGTCTATAGACAAATTAATTCAAGAGCTGTTGCAACAGGGTATTTTGGTCCCTTGCCAATCAGAATGTAACACCCCCATACTTGCTGTGCCTAAACCAGCCAAACCAGACCAGTACCGATTAGTACAGGATTTACGTTCAATCAATGCCATTGTACAGCCGTTACATGCTCTCGTCCCTAACCCTGCCCACATACTGGCTCAAATTCCAGCTCAAGCCCGGGTCTTCGCCATAATTGACCTTCAGCACGCCTTCTTTGCCCTCCCACTTGCAACTGAAAGCCAATATTTGTTTGCCTTCACTTACAATGGACAGCAGTATACCTGGACCCGACTGCCACAGGGGTTCGTCAATTCACCTACACTCTTCTCCAGATGTCTGCAGACCCAACTCCAGGCCTTGACATTGGAGCATGGCTCCACTCTAGTGCAGTATGTAGATGACATATTGGTAGCAAGTCCTGACGAGCCCAGTAATAGGGATGATGTGATCCAATTATTGAACCACCTATCCTCGTTGGGTTATGTTGTCTCACAAGCAAAGGTCTTGGTGGCTCAGAGAAAGGTTAAGTTCTGAGGAGTTTTACTTACAGCCACAGAAAGAAGTCTCGAACCCAGTAGGATTGAACCAAAATGCCAATTCCCCGCCCCTACAATAGCCAAGGAGGTTCGTCATTGGCTGGGTATGGTGAATTATTGTCGGCAGTGGATACCAAACATCGCTGTCTATACAAAGCTGCTGACGCCTTACACTAGTGAAGAGGGGAACTTTACTCTCACCACCGAGGCACTCGAGGCCTTCCGTTGCCTGAAGCAGGCCTTGTTACAAGCACCGGCCCTCGGGAGGCCCTTGTACGACCGACCATTCCAGATATACTGTACTGTTCTGGAAGGATGTTCAACAGCGGTACTCACCCAGCAACATGGGGACAAGCACCGGCCCGTAGCATATTACTCTTCCAAACTCGACCCAGTGGCGTTGGGCCACCCTGTTTGCACCCAGATCTTGGCAGCGATATACAATAGTTTGCAGGCTGCTGCCAATATCACTCTCCAACAGGATATTACGGTGTATAGCTCCCACTCGGTAATCGCACTATTGGGGCAACTGCAGACTCAGCATCTTACCGCAGCTTGTCAGAATAGGTATGAGATATACCTTTTGAACAATCCACGTCTGACATTTAAATATTGTACCACTATCAATCCAGCCTGTTTTCTTAGCGGTCCCCCTGTCCATGAGGAAGCACCTGATCACGACTATTTAGCCTTGATTCAGGAAACTACCACAATAAGGGACGATCTGAGTGATATTCCATTAGAACAACCTGACATGATTGTGTATGTTGATGGCAGTACATTAGTAAGCCCCACTGGCCGGAGATTGTCCGGTTATGCAATTGTAGAACAAGATGGTCTGATTCTAGAAGCGGCAGCTTTCCAGACCCCTTATTCAGCTCAACAAGCCGAACCTTTTGCCCTCACCCGTGCATGTATACTTGGGGTAGATCGTCGGGTAAATATTTACACTGACTCCCGATATGCTTTCGGGGTAGTTCATGACTTCGGACAACTCTGGAAGAATAGGGGATTCCTTACCTCGGCAGGCACGGAAATATCCCACCGGGGTTTAGTTAATGACCTACTGCAGGCCCTTCTTATGCCCACGCAGATTTCCGTTGTTAAATGTGCTGCCCACACAAATGGTAAGACCCCAGTTGACGTTGGTAATGAACGAGCAGATTGTGCAGCGCGGACAGCCGCGCAAATTCAGCAAGTGATGGTGCCTAAAATGTTAAGTCAGACTAAACGATCTACTATAAATATGTCTGCTTCTGACAAGCCAATGCCAACCATCCAAGACGTCATAAGGTTACAGGAGGACGCTCCTGAGAGTGATAAACAAATGTGGAAACGGTTAGGTTGTACATATGATTCTGTTTCCTCTTTATGGACCACGCCAGCACATCAGACTTGTATGTCTGATGTACTGGCTTTATGGGTCATCGAATGTGTACACTTTGCAACTCATTGTGGGGCCCGGGGGACTAGTGATTTGTTGCTGGACACTCGGTGGCACCCTAAAATGCAGGGGTTGGCCCAGAGTATCAGTAATCGGTGTTTGATTTGTCAGCAATATAACACCGGAAAAGGTATCCCTTGTGGGATGGGGCAAACCCCATTGTCCAGTGGTCCCTTTGAGACGCTCCAAATGGATTACATTGAGTTGGAAAGGTGTCAATGTTATAAATATGTTTTGGTCATTGTGGATGTGTTCAGCAGATGGGTCGAGGTGTATCCGACTATCGATAATAAAGCTGCTACTGTGGTTAAAGTTTTGATGCGGGAAATCATTCCCCGGTACGGTATACCAGCTCAGTTAAGTTCTGATAATGGGCCTCATTTTATTGGACAAATTAACAAGGAGTTTTGCTCCCAGTTGGGCATACGCCAGCAGTTACACTGTGCTTACAGACCGCAGGCGGCTGGGTTGGTTGAGAGACACAATCAGACCCTCAAAACTAAATTGGCTAAATTAAGAGCAGACACGGGACTGACATGGCTTAAGTTGCTCCCCGTTGCCCTCTTCCAGCTGCGGGTTACACCTGCGGGACCGGCCCGGCTCTCTCCTGCCGAGATTCTTTATGGCAGGCCTCTTAGAACTCCCTGGAGCCTGCAGGTTCCCAGACTGGTTCAGTTTCACCATATGACTGAAGAGATGACCACCTATGTTCTAGTCCTCACGCAGGTGCTCAAGGAGCTCCATGGGCAGGTCCGCGCGGCTCACCAGCCATCGCCCCCAGTACCTAGCTCACTTTCAGTCCAGCCCGGTAGTTATGTCATGGTCAAAAATTGGACTAGGAAGGGGTCGGAGCCGCGATGGGACGGGCCCTTCCAAGTTCTCCTTACCACCCCCACAGCAGTTAAAGTGGAGGGGCGAAGTGCTTGGGTCCACCTTCATCACTGTAAATTGGGTCCATCTCCACTACTGTAAAGGGTCGGTTACTAACCTGCCTCCCTTCTCCAGTGCTATTTTACAGGTGTGGAGCATGATGGGGTGGCTACGCACCGTCTGTGTGATATTTGGCCTCACCTCGCTTGGAGTGTTATTGGCGACGGACATGGAAAAGGGGAATATTATCTACATTTGTAACCCCAACCAATCTACAAGGATATATCACCTATGCAAAGGTGATGTTCTTCGCTGCCCCCATATACGAGGACATGGTATCGACTCATGAAAGGTCGTCAAAGTTAAGGAGACTGCAGGACTCATGAAGCAATTGCACCGGTCCCGGCGATGGGAAGGGAACATTATATGGACATTGCCTTGTTTTTGGAATACATGTAAATTTGATTTTGGATGTGTTAAGATTGGTGCAATAAAGATAACATCAGGCCGTCAGGAGAGCGTAGGAAGAGGCTGTGAGAGAGAGAGAGGGACTAGAGAGAGGACGGGGCGTGTGAGAAGGGAAGTACAGCTAGAACGTAGGTTACCGGGAGATACACTTAATTTAGTTACAGGCCAAACTGAGGAAAACCTGGGTAGTATGAATCTCTTCTACCAGATTTACCACCGCTTGTATGGCCACGGACGGGTTGTCTGCTACCCGAACCCCGCAGCGGTGTCTAGGTTATTTTCTGTTTCACCGCTTTGGGGCACTCCCCAAACGGTGGTTCATTGTCAGCGTTCCGAGCCACTGCCCGAGCAAGTCACTCATCCTTACGAACTGGGTTCAGCACCACCGGCTATTTGCCTTCTCCTTCCTCGGGATAATTCCCATTCACAGTATGATAGGCTGCAACGGTGGAGGGCGTATATACCTAGCCACTTCACTCCCAATAGGGATTCCCGGTCGTACGAGAATTGTTTCAGCAGTGAAGGCTACGGCTGTTTGCTGGTAGAGGTGGAAACAAATATAACATGTCTGTTCCCCACCTGTACGGACAGGAGGTGCCATATCACCCAGGCATCTGGCCAACGCGTTTGTTACAACACCACTTGCGTTCCATTGAACGCCGGCCTCAAGCTCCTTTGTGGCTGGGCGAATGTTTCTCATATCACTGTTGGGACTAGGGCTTTCCGCATTGCTAGGCGGCCCGAATGGGCGTTTCGAAGCTGGATAAACTGGGCTACTGGGGGATCCTTACGCAACCGATATACTGATTGTGATGCTAGGAGCAAGGATACTACTTTTTATTTAATGGCACAGCGACCAATGTTTTGTCACCCCCATTTCCCCGCCAAATTGCTATTGGGACTCTAGTCCCTACCACAGTCCCCTGCCCTTCAGCGTGGAAGCTGCATAATCAGTTAGCACGCCGGGCAGTCTCGGCTGAATTTTGCGAGAACTGGAAAAAAAACTCAGGTTCTCGCACCCAACCGGGGCCACTCAGCCGGATGGGGGATTCTGAGCGTCTTGACACTGGGAGGTGTGGGGGGTTCCTTGGCTGTCAGCAATAGGAATTATTTTATTTGTGGCCTTACCATCTTGGGAAATGAAACCTTGGGAGCCCTCGGGGCAATAACCAAGGAATTGTCTCAGCTACGGTTGTTTGCAATGCAGAACCGGTATGCTCTTGACTATCTTCTGGCCTGTGAGGGTGGGGTACGCGCCATAGTGCAGGGCAAGTGTATCCTGGGAGTTCAGGACTTGACCGCTAACATCACTAAATTTATGGATCACATACGGGATCACCTGGACAGAATGCAGGATCCTGGCTCTTGGGGTAACTGGGGATTTGGAGGTTGGAAGGACTGGTTGATAAATATGATCATGTATTTAGTGGTGGCTATCGGCTGCATCTTTGTGGGCCTAGCCATCCTTAAATGTGTGATGGGTAGAATGCGGGGTGCACTGGAACAGATCAACGCCCCTAAAATCCTAGCTGTCAAAATCCATGAGGGTGCAGCAGGTGAAGGGGGGGGCTACGCCAGGAATTGGAAATGCAGCGACGGATCTTTTTAGATGAGGAACCGTAGCTATGGATTGGATGGTTCGGTTATCATGGAATGATAATAGGAGGGAATGACGAATGTGATATAAAATAGTTACTTTAGAGATATTAGTTAATGTAATGTAGAGGTAGGCCAGTCTAATTCTGGTGAGTTCACAGACAAAGGATTTCAGACCGCATGGCAAAGCAAAGGAAGAGGTGTGTCCACCAAAGGAGGAGAAAAGGATGCTGGGTAATAGAGGCCAGAGGAAGGGATTGGAAGTGAGCCAATCAGAATGTATTACCAGGTCAGGAGGGGTATAGGATGACCTATGGGAATCGTGTATGTGAAACTTGATGCCATTTGAATGTATCAGTAGAGACTTCTTTGTTCTACAGACTCACTTGATTCCAGAGGTGTACGAAGCAAGATGTGCTTTGTGTCACTGTGAACTGAGTAAAGCTTGCAAGCTAAATAAAATAACTAATGCTGTACCTGCAAATCCATCTCAACTTTTATTGAGGCCAGACTGACGGGTAAAGAAATTTTGGATTTAACAATCGCAGCAGTTGATAGTTCTCTTCGGGCAGTGCGTGGTCAGCCAAGCTGGGGTCCTGGGAGTTCATCCAAGGTGGCGGCTCCCATTGGTCGCACATGGCTGGGGGTGCACAAAATGGCGGCACCTACCCCTCTATCGTGGCGTCCACGGGACAAGATGACGGCGCCCGGTGTCCGCATGTTGCCCTGGAATAGGAAGATCGCGGCAACCGCTGGCCGCACGGGGACCGTGGAGAAGTATGTGGTGGCGGTCCGCATTCGCCGCCGGAGACCGCGGCAACCGCACGGGCCTGATACCCCCCCCACGAAATGGCCCTTTTTGCTGCATCCCTTGCAGGTGGATGCGCGGGCCCGGCAGTGCTGGCGGGGGTGCTTGGCCTGCCTGCAAAAGTAGCAGCGGGGCCCCCCGGGGTTGCCAGGCCGCCTTGCAGCGCAGGCTTATGGGGGGATGTGGGATGTCTCGGGGTCGGCCGCAGAAGGGTTCCACGCTGCCGCGCGGTCGGGAACGTAGACACGGGCGTTCCTGGAGGCCACGTCCAGGGAGCCGGCAAGGGCCCGTGCCTCCTTGAGACCCAGAGTATCTTTCTCTAGCAGTCGCTGGCGAATTTGTGAGGATAGCATACCTGCCACGAAAGCGTCCCGGACCAAGAGTTCAGCGTGTTCGCTCGTCAAAACTTGCGGGCAGCTGCAGTTTCTCCCCAACACCAGGAGTGCACGGTATAATTCTTCCAGCGATTTCCCCAGGGGTTTGTCGCCTTGTTGCAAGCAGGTGCCGGGCGTAGATCTGGTTTACCGGGCGAATATCATGTCCTTTTCGCAGCTCTATTGCTGCACGAAGTCTTCCGCTTCCTCGATGATGTTGTAAAGCTCCGGGCTCACCCTTGAGTGCAGGTCTTGCATTTTCTGGTCTCCCGTGGCTGTGTTTTCGGCCGTCCCAAGATACCCTTTAAAACACGCCAGCCAGTGCTTGAAGATTGCCGCTGAGTTGTAGACACTCCGGCTTGATTCGGAGCTCCATCTTTTTTTTAAAAACTAGCTTATTAAATTGATGCACGATCAATGACCACTAAAGCGAGGTTGTAGTCCAACTGAAGGCTTAAATAAGCTAGATGTTTCCCGCAGCAGCTCAGGTACAGAATGAAGGCTGCTGGGGCGGCACAGGCTCTTATACCCCGCCTAGCAGGGCAGAGCTACCATACAACCTAACCAATAGAAAGCATACAGTTTCCACCAATGGTGCTCCAGCTTATCAGATACCATAATACCTCTAATACCACAGTGGTGTTGTGGTATTATCGCTGGACTAGTAGTCCAGAGACACACATAATGCTCTGGAGACATGGGTTCCCACTACGGCAAATGGTGAAATTTGGATTCAATAAAAGTCTGGAATTAAAAGTCTAATGATGACCATGAAACCATTGACGATTATAGTGAAAACGCATCTGGTTCTCTAATGTCCTTCCGTGAAGGAAATCTGTCATCCTTACCAGTGTGTTGCCGACATGTGACTACAGATCCACAGTAATATGGTTTACTCTTAAAGTGCCCTCAGGGATGGGCAATGAATAGCAGGCCCAGCCAGCGAGGTCCACATCCCATGAACGAATAAAGAATATCATTAAATGGTGACAGGCTTCAGAATGCTGTGGTATCGAGGGATCTGGGTGTCATCACACATTAATCATAAAAGGTTAGTGGAGGTTAGTCGGTAATTCGGAAGTTGCCCTTTATTGCAAGGTGGGGGGTGGGTAGAGTATTGGGTATCAGTGAGACCGCACCTAGTTACGTACAGTTTTGGCCTCCTTATTTTAGGAAGGATATACGTGCATTGGAGGCAGTTCAGAGAAGGTTAGCTCGGTTGATTCCTGAGATGAAAGGGTCGTCTTCTGAGGAAAGTTGGGCCTGCAACTCACGAGAGTTCAGAAGGATGAGAGATGACTTTATTAAATCTAGAAAGTTCTGAGGGAGCTTGCCAGGATAGATAATGCAAGAAAACTCCAGAACAAGGAGCGCAGTTTCAAAATAAGGAACATCCCACTTCAGATGGGGATGAGGGGGAATTTCTTCTCTCAGAGGATTGTTAATCTTTGGAAATCTCTACCCCAGGAAGCAGAGGAGACAGGATAATTGAATACATTTAAAGCTCAGTAGGGCATAATTTTGAACTACAAGGGAAACAAGGGTTGTGGGGGGCAGCCAGGAACGTGGAATTAAGGCCATAATGAGATTAACCATGATCTTATTGGATGACGGAACAGGTTCAAGGTGTCAAATAGCCTGCTTCTAAGTCCTATTTCTTACATCCTTAAGTTCTTCTGTCTTTTTTAATCAGAACAAAGTTACAACTGGACTTACAGGCAGCAAGCAATGCCAATAAAAATTCTGCCGAAATCAGTTCAATCACTTTTTATCCGAGAAATTACATCAGAAAAGGTTTAATGGTAGCTCGTGAATGTTTTTTGGGGAACGTCTTTGTCTGTGTCACATTTGAGATCACTGATGTGACAGGACAGGTGCATGAGGGTAAAGCAGTTGATGTGGTGTATATGGATTTCAGTAAAGCGTTTGATAAGGTTCCCCACGGTAGGCGACTGCAGAAAATACGGAGGCATGGGATTCAGGGTGATTTAGCAGTTTGGATCAGAAATTGGCTAGCTGGAAGAAGACAAAGGGTGGTGGTTGATGGGAAATGTTCAGACTGGAGTCCAGCTACTAGTGGTGTACCACCAGGATCTGTTTTGTGGCAACTGCTGTTTGACATTTTTATAAATGACCTGGAGGAGGATGTAGAAGGATGGGTAAGTAAATTTGCAGATGACACTAAAGTCGGTGGAGTTGTGGACAGTGCGGAAGGATGTTACAAGTTACAGAGGGACATAGATAAGCTGCAGCGCTGGGCTGAGAGGTGGCAAATGGAGTTTCAGGCAGAAAAGTGTGAGGTGATTCATTTTGGAAGGAACAACAGGAAGACAGCGTACTGGGCTAATGGTAAGATTCTTGGCAGTGTGGATGAGCAGAGAGATCTCAGTGTCCATGTACATAGATCCCTGAAAGTTGCCACCCAGGTTGAGAGGGTTGTTAAGAAGGCGTACGGTGTGTTAGCTTTTATTGGTAGAGGGATTGAGTATCGGAGCCATGAGGTCATGTTGCAGCTGTACAAAACACTGGTGCGGCCGCATTTGGAGTATTGCGTGCAATTCTGGTCGCCGCATTATAGGATAGATGTGGAAGCATTGGAAAGGGTGCAGAGGAGATTTACCAGAATGTTGCCTGGTATGGAGGGAAGATCTTATGAGGATAGGCTGAGGGACTTGATGCCGTTTTCGTTAGAGAGAAGAAGGTTAAGAGGTGACTTAATTGAGGCATACAAGATGATCAGAGGATTGGATAGGGTGGACAGTGAGAGCCTTTTTCCTCAGATGGTGATGTCTAGCACGAGGGGACATAGCTTTAAATTGAGAGGAGATAGATATAGGACAGATGTCAGAGGTAGGTTCTTTACTCAGAGAGTAGTAAGGGCATGGAATGACCTGCCTGCAACAGTAGTGGACTCGCCAACACTAAGGGCATTCAAATGGTAATTGGATAGACATATGGACGATAAGGGAATAGTGTAGATGGGCTTTAGAGTGGTTTCACAGGTCGGTGCAACATTGAGGACCAAAGGGCCTGTACTGCGCTGTAATGTTCTATGTTCTATTGTTCACCAATACACATTTAAACTGCATTTTCAGGAAATTATGAAGTTCACGGAAGATGATCATGACATCATTTTATGATGTCTGGCACTAATTACGTTGGCCCAGGTTCTGCACCATTTTATGTTTGTCACGAAGTATGCTGGTGATCTCTGCGAGGGTATCCCAACTTGGAATACCGGTTCCGGGGGGGTGTATAGTTTTGTTTTTGGAATGATGCGAGGAGACCAGTGAAACCCCAGTGATTATGAGCAGTCCTGTCGTCGTGTAACAATCATGAAAGACTACTATTCAAGTGAAGAAAAGGCAAACACACACATAGAGGACTAATCTACTCTAAGACAATTAAGGTATATGAATTATTAAACACACATACAGAGTTTATTCTTTAAAAATACGTTTCGATTACCCGATACTGTTTTTCCAATTAAGGGATAATTTAGCGTGGTCAATTCACCTACCCTGCGCATCTTTGGGTTGTGGGGGTGATACCCACGCAGACATGGGAAGAATGTGAAAACTCCACATGGGCAGTGACCCGGGCCTGGATTGAACCCCGGTCCTCGGCACCGTGAGGCAGCAGTGCTAACCACTGCATCATCGAGCCGCCTTCACGCACACAGTTTATGTAGAACGTATCTGTTGTTCCAGATATATCTATGATCCCTGAATACTAAATATTTTCCCATTTTCCAACACAGCATCCAAAGTAAATAAATCTATAAGTTAAAACTTATAGTTACCAAACTTATAGTTACCACACAATACAGGGATGATAATCAAGTCAGGGCAACATTTTTTCCTGGTCCAGCGAAGATATTTAAACTGGATTTACGAAGATTTTCTGCACTGTCTTGGCTCCAATACCTTGAGGCTGTTAGAGTCAAAACTTGGACTTGAGGTTTCATGGAATCCCTGCACCAACCCCCTGATGGCTTGGTATCTGGAAACTGGTTTAACTGATCCTGAGCCTGCTAGATGTTAACTGTGGTGCCATGGTAGCCCAATGGTTCGCACTGTGGCCTCACAGTGCCAGGGACCCGGATTTAATTTCTGGCTTGAGTCACTGTCTGTGCGGAATCTGTACATTCTCCCCGTATGTGCAGAGGTGTTCCGGTTTCCTCCCACAGTCCAAAGATGTGCGGATTAGGTGAATTTGTCACGCTAAAATTACCCTGTAGTAGGGTGGAGGTGTGGGCTTAGGTAGGATGCTCTTTCAGGGGCCGGTGTAGACTCAATGGGCTGAATGGTCTCCTTCTGCACTGCAAATTCTAAGATTCTAACTTACCTCTTTTGCTTCTGAGGCTGCTGGTAATTAAACCTTGATTTCACTTTGATTCAGCCTTCTGTGTATTTGGCTGTCTGCCCTTAATAAACTCCTTGATTCTCGACATTATCATTTGTACACCTCATTAATCTTCCAGATCATCTAGGTAAACTGTTTCTAATCATAATGTATTCACACCAGATTCTTATCTGAAATACCTTCTGATCTTGTTACTGGGAGAGAGGCATCTATTCCACCCTTTTGAATACTGGCTACTGTTGTCTCCAGGCAGATTTCTACCTGTTGCTGGGCAAGTTGCATCCTATTATGTTTTGTTAAATTCCCTTTACTGCTGTTGCTAGGCAAATTCATGTGTCACCAGCTATACAATTCAAAATGCTTCTGTTCAGGAAAATGGGTCAGTTACAATGTTCATTTTACTGAGAAAATATTGTGCAAAGCATTCTTTCTTAATAAACTGAGTTTGCCTAAGATATGATTGTCAATGTACAATGCCTGTGGCATTGGAAGTGTTTTACAATAACTCAACCAGATTAAAATAATGAAGAGTTTGAAAATCACTTGGGTTTATGTGTTGCCTTTGATATGTACTGTCTCTTCCGAATTGTGCCTCAGGCCTCGTATTTGTGGCTTCAAATGCATTCTCTTTGGATTGCTAAAGCAGAGGTATTTCAATGGTCTCACAAGTAGACGGAAGTGGCTTCCAGGGCCACGGGGTGGGGGGAGTAGCTGGGAACGACTTGCTGACAGCTCCGTGGATGCAGAATATCCCCCTCGAGATCGGGGTAGTCTGGCTCAGGCTGCCTTTGCTGCAGTATTTGTTTTAAATGCACCTATTCGGTACAAGTTACAGGCCCTGGCTTATCACTCTGCTGATTGCTCACTGGGTTCTGTCAATGTTCACAGAGCCTCTGGCCATCTGCGAGCCCACCCAGGCCGCCCCTCTGGAAACCCCCAGACCCCAGCTGACTCATCAATGGGATGGGCGTGGCCAAGCTCAATCAGTGTCACACCAGGTGCTGCCACTCCTCAGTGCGCCCATCAAAAGCGCAGCCCCAATTTAGGGGAAGCAGGGGAATAGCAGAGCTCCCCGCAAACGAGAGACACATGCAACATGACCTTCGGCACCCTCCCTGGGACACTGCCCCTCTCAGGGCAGAGGCCTCAAAAGTTACACTAGCAGCTAGCCAACTTAGCAGCACCACCAGCTGTCATAGAACATAGAACATAGAGTAATACAGCGCAGTACAGGCCCTTCGGCCCACGATGTTGCACCGAAACAAAAGCTATCTAACCTACACTATGCCATTATCATCCATATGTTTATCCAATAAACTTTTAAATGCCCTCAATGTTGGCGAGTTCACTACTGTAGCAGGTAGGGCATTCCACGGCCTCACTACTCTTTGCGTAAAGAACCTACCTCTGACCTCTGTCCTATATCTATTACCCCTCAGTTTAAAGTTATGTCCCCTCGTGCCAGCCATATCCATCCGCGGGAGAAGGCTCTCACTGTCCACCCTATCCAACCCCCTGATCATTTTGTATGCCTCTATTAAGTCTCCTCTTAACCTTCTTCTCTCCAACGAAAACAACCTCAAGTCCATCAGCCTTTCCTCATAAGATTTTCCCTCCATACCAGGCAACATCCTGGTAAATCTCCTCTGCACCCGCTCCAAAGCCTCCACGTCCTTCCTATAATGCGGTGACCAGAACTGTACGCAATACTCCAAATGCGGCCGTACCAGAGTTCTGTACAGCTGCAACATGACCTCCCGACTCCGGAACTCAATCCCTCTACTAATAAAGGCCAACACTCCAGAAGCCTTCTTCACAACCCTATCAACCTGGGTGGCAACTTTCAGGGATCTATGTACATGGACACCTAGATCCCTCTGCTCATCCACACTTTCAAGAACTTTACCATTAGCCAAATATTCCGCATTCCTGTTATTCCTTCCAAAGTGAATCACCTCAAACTTCTCTACATTAAACTCCATTTGCCACCTCTCAGCCCAGCTCTGCAGCTTATCTATATCCCTCTGTAACCTGCTACATCCTTCCACACTATCGACAACACCACCGACTTTAGTATCGTCTGCAAATTTACTCACCCACCCTTCTGCGCCTTCCTCTAGGTCATTGATAAAAATGACAAACAGCAACGGCCCCAGATCAGATCCTTGTGGTACTCCACTTGTGACTGTACTCCATTCTGAACATTTCCCATCAACCACCACCCTCTGTCTTCTTTCAGCTAGCCAATTTCTGATCCACATCTCTAAATCACCCTCAATCCCCAGCCTCCGTATTTTTTGCAATAGCCTACTGTGGGGAACCTTATCAAACGCTTTGCTGAAATCCATATACACCACATCAACTGCTCTACCCTCGTCTACCTGTTCAGTCACCTTCTCAAAGAACTCAATAAGGTTTGTGAGGCATGACCTACCCTTCACAAAGCCATGCTGACTATCCCTGATCATATTATTCCTATCTAGATGATTATAAATCTTGTCTCTTATAATCCCCTCCAAGACTTTACCCACTACAGACGTGAGGCTCACCGGTCTATAGTTGCCGGGGTTGTCTCTGCTCCCCTTTTTGAACAAAGGGACCACATTTGCTGTCCTCCAGTCCTCTGGCACTATTCCTGTAGCCAATGATGACATAAAAATCAAAGCCAAAGGTCCAGCAATCTCTTCCCTGGCCTCCCAGAGAATCCTAGGATAAATCCCATCAGGTCCCGGGGACTTATCTATTTTCAGCCTGTCCAGAATTGCCAACACCTCTTCCCTACGTACCTCAATGCCATCTATTCTATTAGCCTGGGGCTCAGCATTCTCCTCCACAACATTATCTTTTTCCTGAGTGAATACTGACGAAAAATATTCATTTAGTATCTCGCCTATCTCTTCAGACACCACACACAATTTCCCATCCCTGTCCTTGACTAGTCCTACTCTTTCCCTAGTCATTCGCTTATTCCTGACATACCTATAGAAAGCTTTTGGGTTTTCCTTGATCCTTCCTGCCAAATACTTCTCATGTCCCCTCCTTGCTCGTCTTAGCTCTCTCTTTAGATCCTTCCTCGCTACCTTGTAACTATCCATCGCCCCAACCGAAACTTCACACCTCATCTTCACATAGGCCTCCTTCTTCCCCTTAACAAGAGATTCCACTTCCTTGGTAAACCACGGTTCCCTCGCTCGACGCCTTCCTCCCTGTCTGACCGGTACATAACTATCAAGAACACGCAGTAGCTGATCCTTGAACAAGCCCCACTTATCCAGTGTGCCCAACACTTGCAGCCTACTTCTCCACCTTATCCCCCCAAGTCACGTCTAATGGCATCATAATTGCCCTTCCCCCAGCTATAACTCTTGCCCTGCGGTGTATACTTATCCCTTTCCATCATTAACGTAAACGTCACCGAATTGCGGTCACTGTCCCCAAAGTGCTCTCCTACCTCCAAATCCAACACCTGGCCTGGTTCATTACCCAAAACCAAATCCAACATGGCCTCGCCTCTTGTTGGCCTGTCAACATATTGTTTCAGGAAACCCTCCTGCACACACTGTACAAAAAACGACCCATCTATTGTACTCGAACTATATCTTTTCCAGTCAATATTTGGAAAGTTAAAGTCTCCCATAATAACTACCCCGTTACTTTCGCTCTTATCCAGAATCATCTTCGCCATCCTTTCCTCTCTGTCTCGAAGTCCTGCCTGCCCACTGCCCCCCTGCTTCCATCCATCCTGCCCCTGGACAGGTTGTCACAATGGCCAGGTCCCACAGCACGCAGCGGCTATGCTCCCAGCCGACGAACACATCCTGCCTCACCCCCATCTATAGAACCTGTCCACACATAAGCCTCTGAGCAGAGAAGCAATTGGAGGCACACTGTGACCCTCTCCACCACACAGCCAGGTGCCACTCTGCTGGCAGGCTAACACACGGCACACCCAATGAGGACATCCATAGTAGATCCCACAGGGGAAATCGGACAGGTGCCGCAGAGCCTATCGCTGACACGGGTTGTCGCAGCCACTGGTACCCCTGTTGACAGGGACAGGTGATGAGGAGAAAAGTTCCCCACCTCATAGGCCCAGTGCAACTCACTGATGGGGACAGGGGTGCAGTGTGGAAGGCTTAGGGATGGGAGGGGCTTTGGGGGGAACATTTGGAGGCTGGTGAAGAGAAGCTGCCCCAGAAGAGTGATGGCCAGCCGGTGAGGCTCGAGTGCTGGTTATCAAACAGGCCGAGGAGAAGGTGCGGAGGAAGCGCTGCATCAGGCCATGTGTATACCGTCAGCACCTGCCCTTTGAGGAGCTGCTGGTCCGTGTGTGCCACCGAATACTTCTGTCATAATTTACACCCGTTTATCATGGTGCAGACACACACACTGAAGGACACACAACAAGACCAATCAACACACACAACACCGCAGCCAATCACCAGTTAGGGCACACGCACTATAAAGACAGAAGGCATCAGAGTTCCCGCTCATTCGAGCTGCAGCTAGTTAGGAGGACAGAGCTCACAGCCTGCAGCACAGATCTTCACCATGTGCTGAGTGCATAGACTGGTTAGGACAAGGCATAGATGTTTAGTTCAATCTAATATCGTGTTAACCCACATTCAAAGTATGTTCAACAGTTTCTGACTTAATAAAATAGTGTTGCACTATTTTAAGTGTTGGTGACCTGTATGTGTTCCACGGATCCAGAGCACCCAACACATCAACTTCGGCTAACCAGAGAGACCAAAGGCCACCTCTGACAGATGGTTGTGCACCTGGCAGTGGGGGGATATGGAGGAGGATACAGTCACCCTGAAATGTTATACCTCTGGGTCTTGCCAGGGACCGAGCAGGGACCTTTCTCGGATATCTCAGACAACTGTATACAGGTGCATCTGTGCTGTGACCGATGCCCTACGTACCCGGGCAACAGACGATATAAATTTCAATCTGGGCCAAGTCCACCAGGATGCCTGGGCAGCAGGAATTGTCACCATCGCTGGTGTTCCCCAGGTCCAGGGTGTGATCAATGGTGCGCATGTCCCCCTACAATCATCAGCTCCTCAGGGGGTTCCCTTCATCAATCAGACAGGCTCCCACTCCCTGTGTGAGACCACCAGCTGTATATAATGCACGCCTGTGTCCGATATCCGGACAGCTTGCACGACGGATACATCCTGACGCTCCTGTCGGTTCCCGACACCTTCGAGGTGCTTCCTTGAGTGATGGTTTGCTCTTGGGAGACAAGGGCTACCCACAGAGGTCTTGGCTAATTACACCTGTCCAGAGACCCCAGACTGAAGCAGACAACTGTTATAACGACGCCGATGCAGCAACCAGGAGTGTCATTGAGCAGCAGATCAGCGTCCTCAAGATGCACTTCTGATGTCTGGACCGCTCCAGTGCAGTGCTCCAATATAATCCCAGGAGGGTCTCCAGCAATGTGCTGGTCTGCTCCGTCCTGCACAACATCTCACAGCAGCAAGGGGCATGCTGGAGGAGGAGGAAGAATGCCAGGTCTCATCTGATAAGGAGGATGGCAGGAAAACCAGGCATTGGACCCGGGCTGGCACAGATGTCGTCCAATGAGCACTCCAGAGAAACTCATAACTCATTGCCTCCCGATTTGCCAACAGAAGGCCTGGCCACCAGCAGCTCCACCACCCTGCCCCACCTCTCTACACTTCCCCCACACCCTTCCATCCCATCTCTCCATACTCTCCCCAGCCCCACCCTTCTGAGTGGTGCCCCCTTCCCCACAGCCACTCAAATCCACCCGTCCCTCCTCCCTTCATTGCATTACCCTTGTCTCTTCTCCCTTATTCCATGCCAACCCCCCCTCCGAGGGTCGTACCCACGTCACTACAGTGTGTTGGCCCTGGGCAGGCAGTGTCAGTGGGTCTTGTCCACAGGACGGGGGATGGTGACTACTCGCTGTGAGATACATTTTGGTGCTCCTAATCATTTGGCTAAGTGTAACTTCCGTCTTCAGGATCATCGGCCACTGTCCGCCCGGGAGATCCCTGCATGTTGGCTGGTCATTCCATCTCACGGGCCCATGTATCCTTTGGGGGGGGGGGGGGGGGGTGGCGGGGGGGCTTATGGGGATGATGAGCAGTGATGTCACTCACCGGGTAAAATATCCTACAAGGTGGCCTCATAATTCTGGTCCCATTCCCTGTCACCTCTGACAGTGACACCATTCAGTCGTTCAACACCCATACCACCAACCTCCCACAGCCCCCACCATGCACACCCTCTACAGCCAGCCCAGCCCATCGCTCACACCTTTCCGACAGAGGATTGAGGCAGGTCGGAATGTTAGTGAAAAGATTTTAACAGTTCAGTGTTCGCCTGGGTACCATCTCCTGCACCTGAGAACAGGTGGATTCCGCCAGCTACACCTGCAGGCACTGGAAGGTTGCTGACATCCCCGCCTGTAAATCCTGGCTCAGCGTCTGCATCTCCACCAGTGATGGGATCATACTTTCCTGAAGCGCAATATCTGTCCGGACTACAGCTGTTTCCTGGGGTCCGGTAGCCCTCCAACTGTCTACTCCCTCGGGTTCCCTACCTCCAACTGATGTGCTACATGCTGTGTGATATGCGCATCAGAAGGTGACCCAGGAGCCTCTTTATTAAAATGCCCCACTGAGTTGATAGTTTGAGCGATGGTGGAGGGTGCAGGTGACAACAGTGACGAGAAGCCGGTGTCTTCCTCGGACAGATGCTCCAGGGTTTGATGGGGATGTGGCGGGGATGAGGTACTCCAGACGAGCCGGCATGGTCTGGTGAAGATCCTGCAAGGTGGCAGGCAAGACCCTTGGTGCGATCTTGCGAAGGAGTGGTCTGGGGGAGAGGGGTAACTCTCTTGCTATTGGGACATCACTCTACATTGGGAGCTCACTTGGTTGCCGCATACCGACCTCCACCTCAGAGATAGCTCTCTCCCGGTTAACTCCATTGGCCTCTGCTCCACGGGGGTGAGATCCCTGAGGTACAAGGCGACCCTTCCGGCCTTCTCCCAATCTCGCCTGATATGTGCTGCCTTTTCCTCGGGGACACATTGCTGAGATGCATTGAGGCGAGTTACACAGGAATTCTGTAGCTGATGGCAAGTGTGTAGAAGGCACTTGACCAAAGTTAACAAAACAGGTGATGGGGTTTGGTGCAGGGTGGGTGTGACAGACATGCAGACAGGTGGGTTTTCATTGGCTTCTCGGGGAATAGGGTGTTGTTAGGCTATTGTCTGGCTGTCCTGTGTTCCGTTTTAATGCCCATCCTGCTGCCTGTTCTGATCTATATTCCTTGGAGTAGCTGCTACAAGGTTACTGCACTCTTTTGGATTTCTAATTAAATTATAGTCTTTGGACACTGAAATACCACCACCCCCCCCCCCCCCCCCCGCCTTCCTTCCTCCCCCACATCCCCTTTAAGTTCTTTGGCAGAATCTGATGTTGTTTGATGGACTTGGCAAGCAGCCAATCGATGTAGGTGGAATTTTCAGCCTTCGCCTATCGGGGCCTGTGGTAGGCAAAGCCAGTCAGAACCTTTCAGGAACCTTTCAGGAAAGAAGGGAGGACTTCTGGAAAGTGCCGTCTTTAGTTCAGCTCTGTTAAGCAGTCAGTGAGTAAGGGCCCTGAAAACTCGCTGTCTCCTTTGCTGGATGAGTTTAAGATGCATTCTGATCAAATCTGGGAAGATTTTCTTGTTTAAAGTGGCACAGACAGCCATCAGACTGGGAAATAGATCTTGAATGTGAATGTGCAAGTCGTTTTACCACAGATCTGTACCTTTTGAACTGTGGGTGTCAGGGGCTGAGAAGAGTTGAAGAATTGAAGCTTATCGTGGGAGCATTTGTGATAAAGCCGCCAGAGTCTTGTACAGGCATCAGGCCAGTAAAAACTGCTAATTCCAGGATCAGAGCTCACAGGGAGGTGAAAGTTCCCTTTGGTGGTAGACAGGCAGAAGCGCACCGACCTGAGCATCCTGTGTACAGCACCATCTTCTGGTCGGCGACAAGAACTCCGCTGATCTGAACACCCTGGATCTAGCTCCATCTGGTGGCTGAAGAGAGGAACAACCCCCAACCTGGAATTCTTAGGTAAAACGCCATCTGGTGGTGGATGCACAGAACTGTGCCAACCTGAACCTTGGGTAGGGTGCTCTTTCCAAGAGCTGGTGCAGACTCGATGGGCATAATGGCCTCCTTCTGCACTGTAAATTCTGTAACAGTGAGATGTGAGGGACAGGAGTGATGCCAGGGGGACAGGAGTGATGCCAGGGGGACAGGAGTGATGCCAGGGGAACAGAGGTGGCGACTCACCCAAACTGCCCTCGGGCCATCATTCATCTTCTTACACTGCATGCCGGTCCTCTTGGTAAGGCTGACAGCACTGACCATCTCAGCTACCTCCTCCCAGGCCCGGTTGACGATTGTGGGCTGGAATCTCCTTCCCACCCTCGGGAAGATGGTGTCCCACCTCTTCCCCACCGAATCCAACATTTAATCAAGCTCAGTCTCAGTGAACCTCGAGGCAGATTTCCTTTGTGCCATCTTATTGGCTGGAATGAGAGAGTGTGTGGGGAGTTGGCTGCTTTTAAGGAGCTTCAGCTTGTCAAGCTCTCCAGCACCAATTCCAGCCCCAGCGAATCCGATGCCGGTGGGAAGAATTGCTCTGGATTCACAGTGAGACCGGACTCATTAGCATGTACTGAATTACTCCAGAAATAGCACCCACTGTGGGAAAGCAAACCGTACGCAATTCAGTCCTGGTGTCAACATTTAGGGGTGAATTATTTGCTTCCCCCGTCCCGTGTTTCTCAGCAGCGCCCCATCGCTGGGAATGGGATTCTCCATTGCTGGTAACGGGATTTCCCACTGTAGCCATCCCATGCTTCCAGGAAACCCGTGAGCGAGGATGCGCTGCCGGCAGAATGGCACCTCCATCAGTGCAGCACTCCCTCAGCAATGCATCAGCCAGTGTTATTTTCCCATTGCCCTGGACTGAAACCTGAATCCGGGCACAGCTTTGGAATTCAAGTCGTGATGTTAGTGAAGAACCATGCATGGATGGCATTAATTTTAACAAAGTCACGATCCGCTCACTACTTGCCTCAAGCAGTCAGTTTTACGATTATCATCCCAAGGCTGAGGTATTCCATTTGTTGCACAAATGACACAAAAAAGATCCTCTGAGAATTAGGAAAAATCAGTCATGTTTTGAAAGAAAAGATTTCGAATTTTGTTGCATTGATTCATTCCTGGAAATGACATCCAAATTTGAATATTTTTTGTTATGTTATAAAATTATTATTCCAGTATGATGCAAAATTTCTCATGCAGTCTTAGTGACAAACCTCTTTGATACATTTAGACTTTTGTAGCTGTGTTACCACAGTTACAGCTAGAAAAATAAAGTGCTTCTGCATTTATTGGCTCATATGGCATTTTGCAGCTTAATCCTTAATTTTGTGTCTTTGTTTGGAACCATTGAACTAAATATTTTATATTAGTTCCACAGGTAGAAACCGCCTCCTGGTTAAGTGGCAGTAGATTAATGAATTTGCAACCAGTCTTTCTGGCAATAAGTTCATTTCTACATCGTGCTCAATGAGAAGGGTCTCATCATTCATAAAACAAATTGTGTGTCCCACTATTACTCATTGTTTATGCACTATTTATTCCAATTTTTAAATCATATTTTACGCTTCATCATCAAATAGTTCAACAAATGACTCAATATTCGAGAGAGATGACAACTGTAAACCGAGTTTGAATTTCAGACTACATATCTGTGCCTCGCATATACAATGGACCTGATTTTAACTCTCAGCAAGGAGACAAGGGGCTGGATTCTCCTTTTTGGAGACTAAATCTCCAGACCAGGGTGAAAAGTGGTCTTTTACGACAGGAAAACTAGCGTCAAAAGGCCACCGATTCCCCGTTTTACTGGGGACTAGCAGGGAGGCAGCGTAAAGCTTGCAGCTCTAGCTGCCGACTCGGCTCCCAGCATTTCCGGTTCCGAGGTCGCGTATGCGCACGGCAGCGGCCTGCAGTAGCTGCGCGTGCTCCATGGCAGACTCAGCCGGCGGACCTGGACCGCCAAAGTAGTGCCACGCGCTCGGCCGCTTGCGCATTCCGGACCACCCGCCCACAGGGCCCCAAGCCCCGAATGAAGCCCCCCCTCCCCTTTGCCTGCGGATCGGCCCTCCCCCGATTGTGGCGGACCCGGACCGCGTCCGCAGCCGCCACGCGAGGTTGCCGAACGGCTGGGATCATGAGAGTCCCACACCATCGGGAATTCGGCCGGTCGGGGACGGAACATCGCGGGCCGGGCCTCAGGCAATGGCCTGAGGCAGTGGATAATCGACGCGCATTGGGGCGGAGAATTCAAATACCGTCACCGCTTTCGATTTCGACGTCGGGGGGTTGGAAAATCCAGCCCATGGGCGGTATCCTCCAGTTGCCGAGTGGACGAGGCTGGAGAATCCCGCCGAACACTTCGCCTTTTCCTCCAACAAAAGCAGCCCCTGCCCAAATGCAAACTCCTACCCAGCCTCTCATGATTTCCAATATGTATGTGAGCAGTGGATAAAGCTGGCAGTGTGCATTGGGAAACTTGGCACACTTCACAATGATTAATTCTGCAGGCTAGCAGCATTGTTCCAAGCAAAACAATTGATTTCGCCTGTTGGCTCAACTACTCTTTGCCTGATAATCCTGGGACACGTAAATGCCCGCCAATAAAAAAAGCAATTCATAAAAAATAAGATTTCAATCACACAAGTTATTTTTCCCTCCCCAAAATGCCAATCTGTTCGCAGAGACTGTGCCCAAACCATTCAATTTTACCATTCCATGGTCCTTCATTCAATTTTACCGAACTGAACTCTCGATTTCTAACCAGTAAAATATATAACTTTATCAATAATATTTATATTAAACTTGCAAAATCTCCAGGTACGAATGTGAAATGTCTGCCTCTCCGTCGGTCTGTCTGTTTGCTGGCAAACTCCTGCGAGGTGTTTGATTTAGAGATGAACATTGGGGGTGTGGGGAGTGGTTAGTCAATAATACTAATAATAATCTTTATTGTCACACGTAGGCTGACATTAACACTGCAATGAAGTTACTGTGAAAAGCTCCAAGTCGCCACATTCCGTGCCTGTTTGGGTACAGAGAGTGAGAAATCAGAATGACCAAATTACCTAACAGCACGACTTTTGGGACTTGTGGGAGGAAACCGGAGCACCCGGGAGGAAACCAATGCAGACACGGGGAGAACATGCAGACCCCGCACAGACAGTGGCCCAAGTGGGGAATCGAACCTGGGACCCTGGAGCTGTGAAGTAACAGTGCTAACCACTGTGCTACATCAAAATCAGATAGTAAAAATTGCAAACCTAATTTAACTAGTGTGAAGACAAGCAAATGGAAGTAAATTCATTATGCTGAGAAACATTGATTGTCAAGTAATGTTTTGAGTGTAATAATTTTGTGTGATTTTTTAAATAAATATTTTTATTACCTTTTCAATTTTTGATTATACATAAATAACATTACGTATTTGTAACTAACTTTGTGTGTGAATTTATATATTTGTGTTTCATATTTGTGCGATTAAAATTGTTGATTCAAATAATTGCGTGGAAGGTGATAATGAAGGGAATTGGTGAATTGAATCTGTTGCATACAAGAAATACTTGAAATAGATTACTTCCTAGAATTCATGGTCTGATTTTCCGCTTTAATGCAGATCCCATTCAGTCCATATGCCCATGGGGAAAATGCCTCACCTTCTTACCTCATAACAATACTTTATTTATCTTACTTTTTTTCATGTTATTTTTTACCCACATTGTGTTATTTCTCAAGCATAGGCCAGGTAGAGGTTAGAGTTTGGTGCTTCATCGCTGCTGTATTTCTCAACCTCTATTTTGTAACTGTGCTTTGCCTGAGAAAACAACCTAAACCAGGCAGTGAATTCCCAAAATGTTCCGATGCTATTTTGTGCATGATACACTGTTCTCACACAACACAACTCTCAGAGTGTAACTTAAGCCTGGCGCCTTGTTAAGGAGTGTCAAATACAATACTACACAATGAGGGCCAGCATAACAGACAGGAGTTCGAGGCAAGTTCCGTAAATGGCTAGTCTCGCTGGAAATATTGAAACGTTTTTGTTTCAAAGGGGAGGGGGGGTGGGGGAGAAACTGTCCCATTGTGGCAGGGGCGGGCTGTGAAATAGGCAAACTGTTTCGCCAGTCAGACTTGCCGTAAAAATCCAACCAAAGTATAGGGCGTGATTCAAACAAAAAATTTCAAGGTGTCATTTTGGACGAGTTTGGCAAGGTGCGTCTTGCTAGCTGTTCGGTTGAGGTCCACACCGCTTTTCAACCACACTATTTGGGCTTGGAGAGTTTCTTCCCCGGTCTAGTCCACACTTAGAAATTTTTTCCGACGTGGGGAGCTGAACTTGCTGGCGTGACTGGGTCCTCCACGATCGGGGCGCCATTTTGAAAAGGTTCCCTGATCTCTAAGTGAGCTTAAGCATCCCCCGCACCACCCACCCAGAGGTAATGTCACCCCCTGCACACATGGACATTAGGGCACAACCCTCCAAGTGAGAACAACCTGTTATGGGGTCGCTGAGGGCCGCATCCCCTTTCCAGCTCCCCCCACCCCCCGCCTTTCGGGCAGCCCCCCTCCTATCAGAATTGCCATCCTTTACCCCACCCCCCCAAACTTTTATGAGGTCCCTTCATATTTGCCCTTCTCCCCACCACCCTCCATACCCCCTTACTCCCCTTTCATGGGCATGTACCCCCCAGGCCCTGAACCTTGGCAGTGCAACCCTGACACCTGGGCACCCCAGCACTGTCACCCTGGAACCCTGACAGTGTCCCTACCAGCCTGTCAGTGCCACCTGGGCACATTGGCAGTGTCACCATGGCAGTGCCAAGGTGCCAGGCTAACAGTGCCAAGGTGCCTGGGTGCCAGAGGGAGAGCCATGCTCCCTGTAGCTGACCACCCATGTGTAGCCAATGGCCTGGGAAACCACCTGTTAGGCCTGGTCCATGTTTGTGTGAACCAATACTAGTTGGTGCCCGATCCAGACCTTGCTGGGGAGGAGGTTAGTTCCTGGGCGGCGGGAGAATCCGGTGCATGTATTAAAATCAGCTTAATGGCTGATTTAAAAATGCATATCTGGATCTCGCCCAACCCATCTGGTGCAATATTGGTACAAACCCCAGAAGGTGGAATTTGCAGGGTCAACAAACTGGGGGTGTCCCGTTCTGGGTTCCTGTGCCTCGGTCGATGCCAGGTGGTATGTTTGGTTTCCTTCCTTTTTATTTACTTTGTCACAGTGTGATACAACTTAGTGGCTTGCTAGGCCATTTCAAAAGAGCCACCCACATTTCTATGGATCTGCAGTCTCATGTAGACCTGAACAGTTAAGGACAGCAGGCTTCTATCTTTAAAGGACATTAGTGAGCCAGATGGGGAAGGGATTGGCCCGGGACTGCAGTTAAGAGACTGCTCACCGCTCCAGTGTCCCACGACTAAACCCCCCCCCCAACCTTCGTCACCCCAGGGATTCAAAGGGACTGTGTTTTGGAATGGCCAGCTCGCATGCAGGGATGACGCCTGTGGACGGTGGGAAAGGCTACCGTGGGCAGGAGTCAGATGTTGTCATACGACATGGAGCATGGGATGCGATGTCTGTGCCCCTAGCCAGTGTCCTCCTATTCAGTGAACCTGAAGGCAATTAGAGTGTCCCGTGCATGGTGGCCCAGGAGCACACGTTATGTGTCCTCCCGTGCCTGCCGGACCGCATGTCCTGCCCATCCTCGCCTTCCCCCGAATCCACCTCATCGGATGAGGACTGGCATTCATCCTCGTCCTCCAGCCCATCACCCCTCTATTGCACGATCTTGTGTAAGACGCAGCAGGCCACCATGACGTGAGAGACTCTCCCAGCGCTAGACTGGAGAGCCCCTCCAGAGTGGTCCAGCCACCTGAACCGCATCTTCAGGATGCTGAAGCACTGCTCGATCACTCCCTTGGTCACTGCATGGGCGTAGTTGAAGTGGGTCGCCGCATTGGTCTGTTGCCTCCGAATAGGCACCATCAGCCATGACCCCAGCAGATAACCCTTGTCACCCAGGAGCCAAATCCTCAGCTGGTGGGGTGCCTCGAAGAGGTCAGGAACCGTCAGATGTGGGAGGATGAAGGAGTTATGCACAATGCCCTGGTATCGGCCGCAGGCATACATGATGCGCATCTGATGGTCACACACCAGCTGCACTTTCATCGAGTGGAATTACCTTTGGTCTGTGTAGCACTTGGGTGGTTTCCCAGGCCATTGGGTACACATGGGTGGTCAGTGACAGGGCGGCATGGCCCCTGGCTCACCCTCTGGCACCCAGGCACCTTGGCACAGCCTATCATCTGCAGGTCCTAGTAGGGGCACGTCCATGACGTCGATCACCCCCTGGGCCTGGGGCATCACGCCGATGGTGGCAAACGCTGCTGCCCTAGTATCCTGGACTCGCTGGACATTGAAATGTATGTAGGCCATCCAGCAAGGATGGTGAGTGACTTGGAGGGGAACCTCCAGATGGTGGTATTCCCATGTATCTGCTGCTCTTGTTCTTCTAGATGGTCATGGTCATGGAAAGGAGCCTTGGTGTAGTGCATGTTGGTGATGGTACACATGAGCTACCAGTGTGCATTGGTGCTGGAGGGAGTGAATGTTTGTGGAAGGGCTGTCAATCAAGCGGGCTGCTTTGTCCTGGATGATGTTGATCTCGAGTGTTGGTGGAGCTGCACTCATCCAGACAAATGGGGAGTACTCCATCACACTCCTGACTTGTGCTTTGGGAAATCAGGAGGCGAGTTACTCAAAGCATTCCTAGCCTCTGACCTGCTCTTGTAGCCACAGTATTAACATGGCTACTCCAGTTCAGTTTCTTGTCAATGGAAACCCCCAGGATGTTGATAGTGGGGGATTCAGCGATGGTAATGCCATCGAATGTCAAGGCGTGATGATCTGATTCTCTCTTATTGGAGATGGTCATTGCCTGGCACTTGTGAGGCGTGAATGTTACTTGCCACTTGTCAGCTCAAGCCTGGATATTGTCCAGCTCTTATTGCATTCAGCCTCTGGGGCGTCGTAAACGGTGCTGAACAGTGTGAAATCTTCAGCAAACAACACCACATCTGACCTTATGCTGGATGGAAGATAATTGATGAAGCAGTAAAAGAGGAGGAATGGTGGCACGGTGGTTAGCACTGCTGCCTCACGGCACCGAAGACAGGGGTTCGATGCCAGCCCCGGGTCACTGTCCATGTGGAGTTTGCACATTCTCCCAGTGTCTGTGTGGGTCTAACCCCCACAACCCAAAGATGTGCACAGCAGTAGAGTAGCCATGCTAAATTGCCTCTTAATTGGAAAAATCCCCCAAAAATTGAAGGAGTAGCTGACGATATTTGGGCCTAGGACATTACCCAGAGGAATTCTTGCAGTGATGTCCCGGGACTGAGATTCTTGACCTCCAACAACCCCAGCCATCTTCCTATGTGCCAGTTATGGCTCTAACTATTGGAGCATTTTCCCCTAATTCCTATTGACTCTAGTTTTGTCTGGGCTCCTTGATGCCGTACTCCATCAAATGCTGCCTTGATGTCAAGGGTCGTCACTCTCACCTCTCCTCGGGAATTCAGCTCTTTTGTCCATGTGTGAACCAAGGCTGTAATGAGGTCAGGAGTTGAGTGACCCTGGCGGAACCCAAACTGAACACCAGTGAGCAAGTTATTGCAAAGTAAGTGTCACTTCATAGCATTGTTGATGTCTCTTTCCATCACTTTACTGATGATTGAGAGTAGACTGATAGGGCAGTATTTGGCCAGGTTGGATTTGTCCTGCTGTTTGTGCACAGGATATACCTGTGTGTACAGGATATACCTGGGCAAATATCCACATGGCCGGGTAGAAAACAATGCTGTAGCTACCCATGAAGATCACTCCGTGTTTACCATTTTGCACACTGTCAATCGAGACTTTGGATTCTCGATGTAGCAGCAATTGAACAGTGCAGCCTTTCAAGTGAAACACTGGCAAGAGGACAGGTCATATGAAGAAGAGCAACACAGAAGACGCTAATAGCCATAGTTAGGGAAGATTTTAAAGGTCTATTTCTTTCTATAGGGTGAGCCGGCCCAGGCCTGGGGATAGTTGGGTTGGATGTTAGGGGCGGAGGACACAGAGTGGATTGGGGAGGGTAGTCGGATCAGACTGGGGGATAGTTGAAGTGTGGAGGCGGGGCGGGGAAGCATGTGTAGGAGGGGAAGCATGTGTAGGAGGGTGTGAGTTGAGTTACGCTGCTAATCACTGAGTCACACCTGAGATTCAACTGTGTAACATTTCTGGGGTATGTATCGGGGTAAGTAGCACTTATCTAGCCCAAGTCTTTGACACGGAGATCGGTGTAAGGGACATTTGCTTAGTGTCTGGGGCAGCACAAATCGACTTATCAGAAGTTTGAACTTCCCAGGAAATGTGCCCCTATTTGAACTTCCATTTGGTGGTCAAACACAACAGAGACTTAAGTTCAGTCTGCCGCTGCTCCCGATGTCAGAAGATCTGCCTCTGATCTCCTCAGCTTCCACTCTCTTTTGCCAATCTGTACCATCCAGTTACATAGCGAAGACAATTTCTCCCTATCGAGCCGAGCACAATCCTTCATATTTTGAACACCTCTATAAAATCTCTGCTGAACCGTCCCTGCTTTGAAGAGAATAATTCTTTACTTCCTTCATTTGTGTACAGCCTGAGTGCACTGTCACATGTGTGATAACCGGTTGGCGAGATCGTCAATGATAGAAAATAAACTCTTTTTTTTAAACTTGATCTTCACTAAAATCAGGTTTTAAATTCTTTTAAATTTGAATTGATGTCACTTGTCATCAAATAAAGGTCATGTAGATGATTGATCAGTGCCACTAATCCATAAGTACACTCAATGACTGCAGTTAGTTCTTGCAATCTTTATGTGATACCAATATAAAGTTTTTTAAGGTCAGTGAAGGAGGTTTCATACAATCAGAATCTAGATTAGGTGAGGGCAAGTTGACAAATTATTTTGTCCTACAAGAAACAAGACTGGAAAAAGAGGGCGCAAGTGGCATTATGAATGAAGAGAAGTTTGATAAGGTCTATCAATTCAGAAAAGATCAGATACACTGTCGCTAGACACTATTTCAGGAGTGCAGGCGCATATGATTTGTATAGATGTGCACTTACAAAGATAAAATGAATAATTTTAGATGATTCTCTCAAGGAACTGGTGCAAAGAAAATATCGATCAGAGACTTTGGTAGGTGCCTAACTAAATTGAGGTTTGGCTTGTCACCACCAGATAACTTGAGCCAAGCTCATTGAGAAACCCTGAGAAAACAGCTGAGGATTGTGTGAAAAACAGTTACGCGTTGACCACCTGAATTATCAAGAAAATGAAAAGCAAGATACAAAAGCAAAATACTGTGGATGCTGGAAATGAAAACAGAACATTCTGGAACATAGAACATAGATTGCAGAAGGAGGCCATTCGGCCCATCGAGTCTGCACCGACCCACTTAAGCCCTCACTTCCACCCTATCCCCGTAACCCAATAATCCTTCCTAACCTTTTTTCTGGATCATTAGGGGCAATTTATCATGGCCAATCCACTTAACCTGCACGTCTTTGGACTGTGGGAGGAAACCGGAGACCCAGAGGAAACCCACGCAGACACAGGGAGAAAATGCAGACTCCGTACAGACAGTGACCCAGCAGAGAATCGAACCTGGGACCCTGGCGCTGTGAAGCCACAGTGCTAATCACTTGTGCTACCGTGCTGCCCCAAAATACTCAGCCTATCTCATGGGGATGGAACTGTCGCCGAATTGGGCTGACTCCAGACGCTTTTAAAAATGGTGGGCCGGACTCGGACATGGGCATCCCACCCGCCATTGACAGCAGATCCCGATTTTTGCAAGTAGCGGGAAAAGGGAGCAAGGCGCGAAACACAAACTCAGAGGGGGCATTTAAAATGAGCACTTTATTCAAACAGACCCCATTTTCACTGTTCCAAGAGCCTTAAGCTGCAGTGCAGGAGTCACAAATTTATGGAGTAGGCATAAACAGTCTTGAAAGATGGATAAAGTCTGTTAAAGTGTTACAATCTGAAGTTATTTAAATCCCCAGCCCTTTGAAAATGAAAAAGAAACACGCTGTCAGTTTGTTTAAATTAAACATAGGCTTCTGGCATACTGCACTTTCAATAGTATGACAATAGTTGGGTAGAAACAGCTCGGAACAACTTACCAGACACAGAAGGCAAGATCTACTGGCCGTGTTTCGCCCAAAAGGCAGCACGGTGCGGCGCAACATGACCAGTAGGTGCCGGGAGATCCCTCTTCCAGGATTTACCGGCTCAACGCCTCTCACGGGATCTAATGCGATCTCACGAGACGTCGCAATGTGAATCCCGCCTATTGTGGGTGGGATCACATTTTATCGAATCTGCATATTAGAGTGAGATTGCTAGTCTCATTCTAATATGCATTCCCACGATCTAACCTCCTCACCTTGGAGATCTCAGGCGAGTGCCTTTCAGTGCTGATCTTCACAAACAGGGACCAGATGGAACGGCACTAGTGGGGGTCTCCCAGGAGATTGGAGGGCCCCAGGTGCTTGCCCTCTGGGTAGGGTGGGCATTGCCAGGGTTCCAGGCTGGCATTTTTCCCGTGCTGCGAATCGGGCCCTGTGCGGGTGCAAGGAGGGGGGGGAGGGTCCTCTTATTGGTGAGTTGGGGGTATTCGGGGGTCACGTTGGGGGGGGGGGGGTCGAGAGATTAGGACGTCATTCGACAGTGTGGCGATTTCGGTGCTCCGATTGCCAGGAAACGCCCGACTTATTGCGCTACAGGACTTTGTTCCCATTTGCGTAGATCGCGCCCAGATTATTAACAAAGGGTGTGATATTATAATCAAAGTGAATGAAATAATTCAGATTTACATGCTCTGTGAGCAAGAATGATTATTACAGTTCAAAATCTATCTGAAATCAATGTATTAATTTCTGACTGAAGTCACTTAACCTTTCATCAGTGTTGTTTGATTGCATAATGAAGTGTATAAAAGAGTAAGGTTCACAACTGCAAATGTTTGTGTGACAAACCTGGTTATTTCATTTACTCTATACAACTGGATACAGAATAAATATGGCTCCACTTTTTATGAGGCACTGTTAAGAATTGATTTTGACTCACCTATTGAAGAGCTAAACAGGTTTAAGCTCTTATCGGTTATTAGCTGTGTTTACTACTTGATGAGCTCAGGAGGCATGCAACATTGTCGACCTACTACATTGTTCTACAGGATCACTGGAGCAGGCTTTCTCCCCTGCTGTTCCCTGTATATTGTTACAAAACACATAGCTAACACAGCAATTAACATGAATTGGGGCAGCTGGAACTGTAAAACTTTCTGTGGTACATGAATCGTAACCTTTTAAATGCTAAACCTCATCTCTGGTGTACACCATATCAATGTGTACAGTTCCTGCAAATGACATTCAGGAATGTTACGCTTGATCTCATCAACAAGAACACAACATTTTTTAATTATAGAGAGCAGTTGTTCAAAAATACAATTGATGAAAATCTGTACCAAGAAACTCAGGCGGGTAATTGCACCTTTTTCAAAGCCAAATGAGGAAAGAAAATGCGATGGATTCTCCGTTGCCGATGCTGGGAGTGGGGTGCGAAGAATGGCGCGTTGAGGGAAAAACTCTTTTATGATCATCTGATGTTACATTAGGTTGCAAGTTCTGCTGCAGCAAACGAGTTTGCGTTTTCATTCATTGATCTATAAGCAGCTCTGCCAGTGAAATGCCATTAGGTAAAGGTGTAGCTCTGTAATTCAGCAATGCTTAATACCAAACAGTATTCTTGGTTATTAACATTTTCATGGTTTTCACTGCTCCCTCGTCCTCTCTGTTGGCTTGTGGCCAGAGAGGAGATAGAGTGGTATGAGTGATCCAATGGCCATCTGTAAATTTCATACAGTATTCGTTCAGGAACTGTAGCCCATTATACGAAACAATTCTGTTCGGAATCCCATGCGCAGAGAAAATACCGTAATTATAATCTCAGCCTGGGTGGCACGGTGGCACAGTGGTTAGCACTGCTGCCTAGAGTGCTGAGGACCCAGGTTTGATTACATACATAGAATTTACAGTGCAGAAGGAGGCCATTCAGCCCATCGAGTCTGCACCGGCTCTTGGAAAGAGCACCCTACCCAAGTCCGCACCTCCACCCTATCCCCATAACCCAGTAACCCCACCCAGCACTAAGGGCAATTTTGGGCACTAAGGGCAATTTAGCATGGCCAATCCACCTAACCTGCACATCTTTGGACTGTGGGAGGAAACCGGAGAACCCGGAGGAAACCCACGCGGACACGGGGAGAACGTGCAAACTCCGCAAAGACAGTGACCCAGCGGGGAATTGAACCTGGGACCCTGGAGCTGTGAAGCAATTGTGCTAACCACCATGCTACCGTGCTGCCCCTTGATCCCGGGCCCGGGTCACTGTCTGTGTGGAGTTTGCACATTCTCCCCGTGACTGCGTGCGGTTTATCCCCACAACCCAAGGATGTGCAGGTTAGGTGGATTAGCCACACTAAATTGCCCCTTAATTGGAAAAAAAATAATTGGGTACTCTAAAAAAAAATTTTTAAATCATAGTCTCAGCCATTGTAGTGTGGAGTCTGGTAGCTTCTAATAATCCAATGTGAGGAGGTGCGTCTGCCCTCAAAAATTGAAAAGATCCGAGGCGGGATTCTCCGACCCTCCACGCCGGAATCGCGCCCAGCGCGAGAGCGGAGAATAGCAGCTCACGCCGGAAATCCATTGCGACAGCACTTCCGCAATTCCCCACGGACCCGCCAGTCCTATGCGGGCAATTCTCCATGGTCGACCGGCTGAACTCCCGCCAGCGTGGTTTACATGTGGTACCAACCGGCGGGAGCTGGGACCCGCGGCGCGGTGCTGGTCCTGGTGGGAACCGGGGGATATCTGACTCCGGGCAGGCCTCAGCAGTGACCAGTCCCGCGATCGGGGGCCACCCATCGCGATCTGGGAGGGACCTACCTTCCTCTGCATGGGCCCGCTGTGAGGCTCCGCTATGTCGGCGGCACCCATGCTGAGGTGGACTGCCGCGCACATGCGCGGACGCGCTTACGGTCTGGCTAGCAGTGCCCCAGCGGCAGCCAGAGCTGCGGGACGCACGCCGGGGCTCAGTTAACCCCTTGGAAAACGGAGAAGCACCCCGGACCTTCGAGGCAAATGTCCGGACTGATTCTCGCCCGCTTTCCGGCGGGCGTGGGGACTTAGTCCCCAGAAGGGAGAATCGTGGCCCACGTCTCAATCTTTTCCAAGGCCCTTCTAGAAATCTAGACAGTAATAAAGGTTATGTGTGTGGCTGGTGTTATATTGGCAAGTACAGCATGAAATGAAAAATGAAATGAAATGAAATTAAAATGAAATGAAATGAAAAATGAAATGAAATGAAAATCGCTTATTGTCACAAGTAGGCTTCAAATGAAGTTACTGTGAAAAGCCCCTAGTCGCCACATTCCGGCGCCTGTTCGGGGAGGCTGTTACGGCATGAGAAGACTGATGCACGATCAATGACCACTAAAGCGAGGTTGCAGTCCAACTGAAGGCTTTAATAAGCTAGATGTTTCCCCCAGCAGCTCAGGTACAGAATGAAGACTGCTGGGGCGGCACGGGCTCTTATACCCCGCCTAGCAGGGCGGAGCTACCATACAGCCTGACCAATAGGAAGCATACAATATCTACCAATGGTGTTCCAGCGTTACCAGGTACCGTAATGCCTCTACACAGACTACCTCATTCTCCCCCTGTTAAAAAAGAGACCAGCGGGGGTGGTGGCCTGGTACTACAAACATGGCAACGTGGTAGAATTAGTTATGGAGGTACCGTAATACCTCCGTATAGCATTTTGTAACTATTTACAATTCTATTAACTATTTACAATTTATGATTGAAAGTTACAATTTAAAATGAAGCAATCTGTCGATCGGGGGCCCTGGTCTTCCTCTGTGATCGTCGGAGCTTCGGTGGTGACTCCAGTGGAGGTTCAGGCGTCTGTGACTCTGTGGCAGCATCGACACCCCTCGACGGCGCTGGTGGGGAAAATGGTTGACCTGGGAAGGGAGCGCCTGTGGGGTGCGTCGGTGGGTGGGGGGGGCCTAGACGGGGCCGGCGGAAGGACCGATCCTCCTGTAAGGTGCCCTGGTGGGGGGAAGGGTGGCTGAGGTGTGCGTGGGGCTCCGGCGGGCATCAGGTCTCGCAGGGAGACCGTATCTTGTCGGCCGTCGGGGTACGCCATGTAGGCGTACTGGGGTTTAGCATGGAGAAGATGGACCCTCTCGATCAACGGGTCCGACTTGTGTGCCCGAACGTGTTTTCGGAGACGGATGGGTCAGGGAGCTTCCAGCCAGGTCGGGAGTGAGGTCCCAGAGGAGGACTTCCTGAGGAAGACAAGGAGAAGTTCGTGAGGTGTCTGGTTGGTTGTGGTAAAAAGGAGTGACCGGATGGTGTGGAGGGCATCCGGGAGGACATCTTGCCAGCGGGAGACTGGGAGGTTCCTGGACAGTAGGGCCAGTAGGACGGTCTTCCAGACTGTTCCGTTCTCCCTCTCTACCTGTCCGTTTCCCCGGGGGTTGTAACTGGTCGTCCTGCTTGGGGCGATGCCCTTGCTGAGCAGGAATTCACGCAGCTCGTCACTCACAAAGGAGGACCCCCTATCACTATGTATGTAGGCGGGGAACCCGAACAGGGTAAAAATGCTATGGAGGGCCTTGATGACGGTGGTTGCGGTCATGTCGGGGCAGGGGATGGCGAATGGGAACCGGGAGTACTCGTCAATCACGTTCAGGAAGTACGTGTTGTGGTCAGTGGAGGGGAGGGGGCCTTTGAAGTCCATACTGAGGCATTCAAAGGGATGGGAAGCCTTTATCAGGTGCGCTTTCTCTGGCCGGTGTAAGTGCGGTTTGCACTCCGCGCAGACTTGGCAGTCCCTGGTGGCTGTCCTGACCTCCTCGATGGAGTAGGGCAGGTTGTGGGTCTTGATAAAGTGGAAAAAGCGAGTGACCCCCGGGTGGCAGAGGCCCTCGTGGAGGGCTCGGAGGTGGTCCACTTGTGCGGTGCCACATGCCCCGCGGGACAGGGCATCAGGAGGCTCATTTTGCTTCCTGGGCTGATATAAGATCTCGTAGTTGTAGGTGGAGAGTTCGATCCTCCATCGCAAACTTAGCGCTTTTTATCTTGCCCTGCTGTGCATTATTGAACATGAAAGCAACCGACTGTTGGTCAGTCAGGAGAGTGAATCTCCTGCCGGCCAGGTAATGCCTCCAATGTCGCACCGCTTCTACAATGGCCTGGGCCTCCTTTTCGACTGAGGATTGGCAGATTTCAGAAGCATGGAGGGTACGTGAGAAAAAGACCAGGGACCTGCCCGCTTGGTTGAGGGTGGCCGCCAAAGCTACGTCAGACGCGTCACTCTTGACCTGGACGGGGAGGGACTCATCGATGGCGCGCATCGTGGCCTTTGCAATGTCCGTTTTGATGCGGTTGAAGGCCTGGCGGGCCTCTATCGACAGGGGAAAAGCTTTGGATTGGATCAGGGGACGGGCCTTGTCCGCATAGTTGGGGACCCACTGGGCGTAGTAACTGAAAAACCTGGGCAGCGCATCAGGGCCTTGGAGCAGTGCGGGAGGGGAAACTCCATAAGGGGGCGCATGCACTCAGGGTCGGGGCCTATAACTCCATTTCGCACTACGAAGCCGAGGATTGCTAGCCGGTCGGTGCTAGACACGCATTTATCCTTGTTGTATGTAAGGTTAAGGATCTTTGCGGTCTGGAGGAACCTTCGGAGGTTGGTGTGGTGGTCCTGCTGGTCATGGCCGCAGATAGTGACATTATCGAGATACGGGAATGTTGCCCGTAAACCGTACCGGTCAACCATTCGGTCCATCTCGGGCTGGAAGACTGAGAGCCCGTTGGTGACACCGAAGGGAACCCTTAAGAAGTGATAGAGCCGCCCATCTGCCTCGAAAGCAGTGTATTTCCGGTCACTAGTGCGGATGGGGAGCTGGTGGTAGGCGGACCTGAGATCCACCGTGGAGAAGACATTGTAATACACGATCCTGTTTACCAGGTCGGATATGCGGGGGAGAGGATCTGCGTCCAGCTGCGTAAACCTGTTGATGGTCTGACTGTAGTCGATGACCATCCTATGTTTCTCCCCGGTCTTTACCACCACTACTTGAGCTCTTCAGGGACTGTTGCTAGCTTCAACGACCCCTTCCCTCAGTAGCCTTTGGACCTCTGACCTAATAAAGATCTGATCCTGGGCACTATACCGTCTGCTCCTGGTGGTGACGGGTTTGCAATCCGGGGTGAGGTTCGCAAACAGGGAAGGCGAGATGACCTTAAGGGTCGCGAGGCCGTAGACAGTGAGGGGGGATATAGGGCCGCCGAATTTGAACGTTAGACTTTGGAGATTGCACTGGAAGTCTAAACCTAGGAGTGTGGCCGTGCAGAGGTGGGGAAGGACGTAGAGCCGGTAATTTTTAAACTCCATTCCCTGGACTGTGAGGTTTGCTACACAAAACCCCTTTATCTCTACTGAGTGGGAACCGGAGGCCAGGGAGATTTTTTGATTAACGGAGTGGACGAGGAGAGAACAGTGCCTTACCGTGTCGGGGTGTATGAAGCTCTCCGTGCTCCCAGAGTCGATTAGGCAGGACGTCTCGTGCCCGTTGATGAATTTGATCGTCGTAGCAGTTGAGAGTGTTCGAGGCCGGGACTGATCCAGAGTCACCGAGGCTAAGCGCAGCAGTTGAGTGTTCTCTTCGGGCGGTGTGCGATCAGCCGAGCTGGGGTCCTGGGGGTCCATCCAAGATGGCGGCTCCCATTGGTCGCAAATAGCTGGGGGTGCACAAAATGGCGGCACCCATCCATCTAATGTGGCGTCCGTGGGACAGGATGGTGGCACCCGGGGTCCGTACATGTCCCTGGAGTAGGAAGATGGCGGCGCCCGCTGGCCGCATGGGGACCGTGGAGCGATTTGTGATGGCGGTCCGCATTAGGCGCCTGAGACCGCCGCAACTGCTTGGGCCTGGCATACCACCACAAAATGATTCTTTTTACCGCACCCCTTGGAGGTGGACGCGCGGGCCGAGCAGCGCTGGCAGGGGTGCATGGCCTGCCTGCAAAATTAGCAGCGGGGCCCCCCAGGGTTGCCAGGCCGCCTTGCAGCACAAGCTTGTGGCAGGATGGGGGATGTCTCGGGGTTGGCTGCGGAGGGGTTCCACGCTGCCCTAGGGAACGTAAGCGCGGGAGCCTGCAAGGGCCCGTGCCTCCTTGAGACCTAGAGTGTCTTTTTCCAGCAATCGCTGGCGGATTTGGGAGGACAGCATACCTGCCACGAAAGCGTCCCGGACCAAAGGTTCTGTGTGTTCGCTCGCCAAAACCTGCGGGCAGCTGCAGTTTCTCCCCAACACCAGGAGCACACGGTAGAATTTTTCCTGCGATTCCCCAGGGATTTGTCGCCTCATTGCTAGCAGGTGTCGGGCGTAGGCATGGTTTACCGGGCAAATATAATGTCCTTTTAGCAGCTCTATTGCTGCATCGAAGTCTTCCGCTTCCTCGATGAGGGCGTAAATCTCCGAGCTCACCCTGGAGTGCAGGACTTGCATTTTCTGTTCTCCCGTGGGTGTGTTTTCGGCCGTCCCGAGATATCCTTTAAAACACGCCAGCCAGTGCTTGAAGATTGCTGCTGAGTTCGCCGCGTTTGGGCTGAATTGCAGACACTCCGGCTTGATTCGGAGCTCCATCCTTTTAAATCTAGCTTATTAAATTGACGCACGATCAATGACCACTAAAGCGAGGTTGGAGTCCAACTGAAGGCTTTAATAAGCTAGATGTTTCCCCCAGCAGCTCAGGTACAGAATGAAGGCTGCTGGGGCGGCATGGGCTCTTATACCCTGCCTAGCAGGACGGAGCTACCATACAGCTTGACTAATAGGAAGCATACAATATCTACCAATGGTGTTCCAGCATTACCAGGTACTGTAATACCTCTATACAGACTACCACAAAGACAAAGTCGTGAATTGCCTCTGAAGTGCCTGGCCACCACCTTAATTGTGCAAGGGCTCTACACTTTGCTATTCGTTATTCCCAAATTACCACTTTGGATCTGTGAAGAGTCCCTTCCTTCACAGCTTTGGGTATTACCAGGTGAATACGAGAAGATCATCCACTACCGTTAAATAGTTCCTCTGCTCAGTGTACTTTTGGAAAAACTGGTCCTTCGGATTATATTTTTACCAACCTTCTTGGCAAAATTTCCTCACCTGGTTACACTCACTTTGTTACACTGACTCCATGGGCGGGATTCTCCACTCCCACGCCGAAGTGACCGCGCCATCGTGAACGCCGTCGAGGTTCATGACGGCGCGGAACGGCCCCGGTTGCGACCGATTCAGGCCCTGACAATGGGCCAGGATCGGGGCCGCGTCATCTACACGTGCCAGGCCTTGTCGCCCGCGTAAAAGTGGCGCCGCATAGATGACGCGGCCAGCGCTGCATAATGGGCGTCATCCGTGCATGCGCGGGTTGGCCAGCGCCAAACTGCGCATGCGTGATTGCCGTCCTCTCTAAATCCGCCCCGCAAGAAGATGTGGGACGGATCTTGCAGGGCCGCAGAAGGAAGGAGGTCCTCCTTCAGAGAGGACGGCCCGACGATCCGTGGGCACCTATCGCGGGCCACCCCACATTCCAGGTAAAGCCCGGTGCAGGATCGCCCCTCGCACCCCCACAGGGCGCCCCCCCAGCGTTCACGCACCGCCCACGACTGAAGCGACCAGGTGTGGATGGCGCCGGGGGGAACCCGCCGTTTTGGCATGGCCGCTCGGCCCAACCGGGCCTCAGAATAGCGGGGGTGCCGGAGAATCGCCATTTTGGGTGTCTCCTACGATTCTCCGGCCTGCGGCCCGCAAAACCCGACCGGCCCGTTCCCGCCGCTTGGACCGGACCGGCGTCCCCGGAAATGTTGGTGGCCCAGGCGATTCTCCCAACCGGCGTGGGAGTGGAGAATCGCGCCCCATGTAGTTTTTCTTTCTCTCAAAGGCTGGTCGGGAATTGATGATGGACTGGTTAGAATGCTGCCACCGTTGAAACCAGCACCAACTCTTGGGTGACAGCATGATCAACCATAGCTCTGGATAGTGCGAAAGCTGTGACCTACATTTTCCCTGGCACGTACACAGCTGCTTACTGGTACTGCTTCATTTTACATCTCCCAACATTGCATGTGTAGAGGCATTTTGACGATCTCTATGGAATTCAAGAGGGTGAGAAGTGATTTACCGTCTGTCTAAAATTGAAGTGTTAACGCCACCAATAATCTAAGAATCTCTGATGCCCAGGTTACTGCAAAGGCTTCTTTCTTTACAGTCGCAGAGTGTTACTCCAATTCTGTCAATGTCCTGGAAGTGAATCTTCTGTCAGTATCCTTCTAGTTCTTGATGAGTATAACTCTTGTTGAGAACTCTTTCGTGGCCACCATCGTGGGCAACCTGGGATTATAATGTGCCAGCTTGTCTGAAGAGATGAGCCTTTCTTTATTTTCTGAAATGCTTCAGTTTGCTCAGTGCCCCCAAACCACTCTTGGCCTATTCGCAAAAAAACAAAAGCTCTAAAACGTTCAGTAATTGTAGCTAAATTCAGAATTATTTTACCAACCCGATTATCATTCTGAAGAACTTCTGGACATCAGTAATACATTTTGGTCATGGGAACTCACTGAGTTTTTGACGTTGAAGGTCCACCAGGAAGCCCTTATGGTCCCAAGACCTTAACAGTGGTTTCCAGAAAATCATATTCTTCACTCAGGATGAGGCTTACCTCTTGTAAAGCTTTGAGGAGTTCAGACACTGTGGTCATGCTCCGGTCGTGTAGCTCTATGGACAAGCATTTTATCCATGTGACAAATTACTCCCTTTTTTCCATCTGGTATTTTTACATCGTATCTCCAGAATTGATGATGTCCAAAGGGAAGGTGGCTAAAACAGAACTGTCTGAATGTTTAATAAATGTTGTTAGTTGCCTGGAACCCTGGTCGAGTGTTATTTACCAAAACCTGCTATCAGCATTGAGTTTAGAGAAGCAGACGCTGTTGGTAAGTTTTGACAAGTTATCATCCATTGGTGCCGTAGAATGGATCTCTCTCTGGACTGTTTTGTTCAGTTGTGCAAGGTGTACACAAAGCTTGAGCTAATCATTCATCTTGGAAACTGTTACTGGACATGGACACCATTTCCTTGGCTCCTTGGTGGGGAATATGGCATCCTATATGTAACACGCTTGACGAGTTCCTCTTAACCTTCGGAAGCAGTGGAGGTGGTACCCACCTGGGAGTGTATAGACATACACAGGCTTAGCACCTGGAAGCAACGTAACATGCTCTGCATGCATGAGCTACCAATGCCCTGAAAGAGCGGAGAGAATTCTTGATGTAATTCTGTCCTGTTATCTTGATGTCGGACTTTGTCCAATTTTTTTTCGGAATGCCCAGTATTGTGTATGCACTTAAGCTCAGCTTTGATTGGGCAAGATATAGAGGTGGCGATTTCCCGGCCGTGTTGCGCCCGGTGCACCTCTCACTATTCCTGGAGGATAGTGACAGAGCCCCAAAACTGGGTGCGTCGATTGGAGCGTGATGCTCCTGGCCCACAACACCCGATGCAAACTCATTTAAATATGCCTAGCCCATTTGAAACCGCAATCTCCTGGCTCCCAGGATTCTCCATGCCCGCTAGCGCAGCCTGAGCAGGCAGGAATCATTGCTGATCTCCATGGACGGAGGAGACCAGACATGATGAGCACACCAGGGGGGGGCTCAGAGTTCAGTGGAGCCCCCGGTGATTGGGGACACAGCTGGCACCCTGACAGTGCAAGGTTTGAATTGTCTGGGTGCCGGGTTGGCACTGCCTTGGTTCCAAGGGACACTTCCTGGGTTTCAGGCTGCCAGGGGGCAGTTCCAGGGGGCACTGCCAAGGAGTGGGGCCCGAGAGGGGTATGGCCATTAAATGGGGGGCTTTGAGGTGGGAGCCTGAAGAGCGTGGGAAAGAAGGGATGTGCATAAAGAGGCGGTATGTAGATGGGGTCTTCGGCAACCCCATATCGGGGTGCCAGTCATTTGGAGGATGGGGCTGCTTATCCCAGCGATGGTGGGACAGGAGTGCCTGATGCCTGCGAGTGGAATCTCTGCCCGTGGGTAGGAGGAGGATGGCTGTGGGGTTCTCTGGAGATCGGAGCTCCCAAGGGTGCCCCGATGTCTGAGGAGCCGGAGTCTTTAGGACCACACTCCAAAAGGAAAAATATGGGGGAATTCAGTGATAATCTTCCCAAGCTCCAAAGAAATGAGGAAGTTTGGGAGAATTGCATTGGGAATCACGGAGACTGTCCCAGTGCGATTCGCATCGTTCCTTCCCCGCCCCCCGAAATGACACTTCGGCTGGAATTCTCCGGACTTTCACACCGGTGGGATCTTCCTCCGGTGCTTGATGGCGTACCCCCACCGCAGGTTTCCCGGCAGAGTGGGGTGGAATCAATGAGATATCCCATTGGCAGTGGTGGGACCTCTGGGAGGCCAGAGAATCCTGCCGGAAATCATTATATGGGAATACTTTGTCCTGGGGGCCTCTGTAAACTGTCATCCTTGGTGGCAAAAGGTGGGACTGTCTATCCTTTTACTTGAAGATTTTTATTACCTGGACCTTGAAAATTAGGGAGGAATTCTCCGATCTTGTCCATGGCCGCTCCACTTCAAGTAAGAATGGAATATTTGGCATTCTACTCAATACTCCATTCACTTTCAGCGGCACTGGAGAATCCCTGCCGCGGGTGAGGATGGAATTTTACGGTGAATTTGTTTGATATTGAACGTGCATTGTTTTCGGCCATTCCAAGTGATCAGCCAATACCGTAACACCAACTCCACTGTCAAGTTCAAAGTCAGTTTTAATGGCCTTAACCAAAGTGACGACTGACCAAAATCCTTGTTCATGATCCTCTTTCCTTGTTCCTTTGAAATTTCTATATTTATGGAACTTCTTGAAGAGTTCTTGAAGAGTGCTGACGCCGGCGTCAATGGGCCTCCAGGCCCAGGCATTCACCCCTTCTTCGGGAGCTAGTTCGGCGCCAGAGTGCTGTGCGCTCGAAAGCCGTCGCGACAGGGTTGGTGCGGGTCTGCGCATGCTCATGTGTTGCCATCTCCGCGCCAGACCCCGGGCAATATGGCGGAGCCCTACAGGGGCCCGGCGCGGAGAAATTTAGGTCCCCCCCCCCGGAATTAGCCCGTCTGCCGATCAGTAGGCCCCGATCACGGGCCTGGCCACCATGGAGGTCCCCCCCGGAGGCGGATCCCCCCCCCCCACCAGGACCGCCCCCACAACCAGAGCTCCGAGGTCCCACTGGGTGGGACCATACGTAACCCACGGCGGCGGATCTCGGCAGGCACTCGGCCCGTCGAGCACGGAGAATCGCTGCGGAGGCCGCTTTCCACGGCCCCCGACAAACGGGTGCGATTGCTGCTGCTTTTCCGCTGGAGAATGGCGACCCGGCGTCGGAACAGTGTGGCACGATTCCAACCCCCCCCCCCCCCGGGCGATTCTCCAACCCCATGCGGGATCGGAGAATCCCGGCCGTTGTCTTTCCACATTGAAAGCATTCTCCGTATACGCTGCTGGGCAGTCTTGCCTTCCTTGTTTTGGACAATCTCCTTCGTTTTGATGACATTGAGGGAGAGATTATTGTCGTCGCACCAGTTCACCAGATTCTCTATTTCATTCCTGTATTCTGTCTCGTCATTGTTTGAAATCCGACCCACTACTATGATGTCATTAGCAAATTGAGTTGGAGGGGAATTTGGCCATGCAGTCATAGGTGTATAAGGAGTATAGTAGGGAGCTGGGGACAAGCCTTGTGGGGCGCTGGTGTTGAGGATGATCGTGGAGGAGGTGTTGTTGCCTATCTTTACTGATTGTGGCCTGTGGGTTAGAAAGTTCAGGATCCAGTCGCAGAGGGAGGAGCCGAGGCCAAGGCCACGGAGTTTGGAGATGAGTTTCGTAGGAATAATGGTGTTGAAGGCTGAGCTGTAGTCGATAAATAGGAGTCTGACATAGGTGTCTTTGTTATCTAGGTGTTCCAGGGTAGAGTGCAGGGCCATGGAGATGGCGTCTGCTGTGGACCTGTTGCAGCGGTAGGCGAACTGTAGTGGATCAAGGCAATCCGGGAGGCTGGAGTTGATTCGTGCCATGACTAACCTTTTGAAGCATTTCATGATGATGGATGTCAGAGCCACTAGACAATAGTCATTAAGGCACGCTGCTTGGCTTTTTTTTGTACAGGGATGATGGTCGTCTTCTTGAAGCAGATAGGGACCTTGGATTGTTGTAAAGAGAGGTAGAAGATGTCTGCGAATACCCCCGCCAGCTGACCCACGCAAGACCTGAGTGCCCGTCCGGGTACCCCATCCGGGACAGTGGCTTTCCGCGGGGTGACCTTCGAGAAGGCTGCTCTGACGTCTGCAGTGGTGATCTCAGATACAAGTTCATCCGCGGCTTCTGGGGTGGAGGGCTTGCTCTCGATGACCTCTTGTTCAAAGCGTGCATAGAATGCATTGAGTTCATCAGGGAGGGTGCATTGGAGCCAGCAATTTTACATGCCCTCATCTTGTAGCCTGTTATGTCTTGCAGACCTTGCCATAGTCAGCGGGGGTCTGTGCGGCGAGCCTGGGACTCGGGTTTGGTCCGGTACTGTCTTTTGGCATCTTTGATGGATTTCCTTAGATCATGTTTCAGGAGGTCATTGTTAGTGACAGGCCCTGCTGTTTAGAGGAATGAACAAACCCAGCGCTTCTGCTCTTTGAAATGCAAGCCCGACGTTGCTCAAATATTCCCCCCCACAGATCTCAATACTGGCCTCTCTGTGGACTTTCTTGGTTTTCAAATGGCCAAGGATGGGACAGTGAGTGCTCGACTGACGCTGGCATCGCTGCTGATTTTCAGGGTGCCTCTCACCGGGGTAAGTCTTGGTTCTTCCTTTGAAGAATTCTTCTTCAAATTTCTCGTTGTGGATGTTCTGTCAATGGCTGCAAATCATTGTTAGATTGGTGTCAACGTTGCTGCTGGGCTGTTTTATGGTTAGTCTCATGGCCTAATTTATAGTGGGAAAGTTTCCCTCCATTCAGGAGTGACTCAGGCCAGGCTCAAATTGATTGTTTCAAAACTATTTTATCCACACCATGTACATGATGAGCTACTCGGTAAATCTCTCCTGTACAGACCAAGCCATCTGCCCTTCAGAGTCACTTGAACAAGAAATGAAAATCGCTTATTGTCACAAGCAGGCTTCAAATGAAGTTACTGTGAAAAGCCCCTAGTCACCACATTCCGGCACCTGTTTGGGGAGGCTGGTACAGTGACTGCTAATGCCACTGTTACAACATGTTACATATCACCATCATATCAACATAAGTATGAATCCATTGAACGAAGACACTCCAATAAACAAGACAAAAAATATACATAAAAGAACAAAGAAAAGTACAGCATAGGAACAGACCCTTCGGCCCTCCAAGCCTGCGCCGACAATACTGCCCGTCTAAACTAACATTTTCTACACTTCCGGGGTCCGTATCCCTCTATTCCCATCCTATTCATGTATTTGTCAAGATGCCCCTTAAACGTCACTATCGTCCCTGCTTCCACCACCTCCTCCAGCAGCGAGTTCCAGGCACCCACTACCCTCTGTGTAAAAAACTTGCCTCGTACATCTACTCTAAACCTTGCCCCTTGCACCTTAAACCTATGCCCCCTAATAATTGACCCCTCTACCCTGGGAAAAAGTCTCTGACTATCCACTCTGTGTATGCCCCACATAATTTTGTAGAACTCTGTCAGGTCGCCCCTCAACCTCCTTCGTTCCAGTGAGAACAAACCAAGTTTATTCAACCTCTCCTCACAGCTAATGCCCTCCATACCCGGCGAGATCCTGGTAAATCTCTTCAGCACCCTCTCTAAAGCCTCCACATCCTTCTGGTAGTGTGGCAACCAGAATTGAACACTATACTCCAAGTGTGGCCTAACTAAGGTTCTCTACAGCTGCAACATGACTTGCCAATTTATATACTCAGTGCCCCAGCCAATAAAGGCAAGCATGCCATATGCCTTCTTGACTACCTTCTCCACCTGTGTTGCCCCTTTCAGTGACCTGTGGACCTGTACACCAAGATCCCTCTGACTGTCAATACTCTTGAGGGTTCTACCATTCACTGTATATTCCCTACCTGTATTAGACCTTCCAAAATGCATTACCTCACATTTGTCCGGATTAAACTCCATCTTCCATCTCGCCGCCCAAGTCTCCAAACAATCTAAATCCTGCTGTATCCTCTGACAGTCCTCATCGCTATCCACAATTCCACCAACCTTTGTGTCGTCCACAAACTTACTAATAAGACCAGTTATATTTTCCTCCAAATCATTTATATACATTACTATGAACAGCAAAGTTCCCAGCACTGATCCCTGTGGAACATCACTAGTCGCAGCCCTCCAATTAGAAAAGCACCCTTCCATTGCTACTCTCTGCCTTCTATGACTTAGCCAGTTCTGTATCCACCTTGTCAGCTCACCCCTGATCCCGTGTGACTTCACCTTTTGTACCAATCTGCCATGTGGGACCTTGTCAAAGGCCTTACTGAAGTCCATATAGACAACATCCACTGCCCTACCTGCATCAATCATCTTTGTGAGCGCCTCGAAAAACTCTATCAAGTTAGTGAGACACGACTTCCACTGCACAAACCATGCTGCCTCTCGCTAATACGACCCTTTGCTTCCAAATGGGAATAGATCCTGTCTCGAAGAATTCTCTCCAGTAGTTTCCCGACCTCTGACGTAAGACTCACCGGCCTGTAGTTCCCGGGATTATCCTTGCTACCCTTCTTAAACAGAGGAACAACATTGGCTATTCTCCAGTCCTCCGGGACATCACCTGAAAACAGTGAGGATCCAAAGATTTCTGTCAAGGCCTCAGCAATTTCCTCTCTTGCCTCCTTCAGTATTCTTGGGTAGATCCCATCAGGCCCTGGGGACTTATCCACCTTAATATTTTTCAAGACGCCTAACACCTCGGGCGAAATTCTCCTACCCGCCCCGCCACATTTCTGCCCCGACCGGCCGACGGGAGTCTCCGTAACACCGGCCGGTCAATGGGGTTTCCCATTGTGGGGCAGCCCCACGCCGTCGGGAAACCCCCGGGCGCCGGCAAAACGGAGACTCCCGCCGGCGGAGAATGACGCCCCTCATCTTTTTGGAGCTCAATGTGACCCAGGCTATCTACACACCTTCACCAGACTCAACATCCACCAAATCCTTCTCTTTGGTGAATACGGATGCAAATTATTCATTTAGTACCTCACCCATTTCCTCTGGCTCCACACATAGATTCCCTCCCCTGTCCTTCAGTGGGCCAACCCTTTCCCTCACTACCCTCTTGCTTTTTATGTACGTGTAAAAAGCCTTGGGATTTTCCTTAACCCTGTTTGCCAATGACTTTTCGTGACCCCTTTTAGCCCTCCTGACTCCTTGCTTAAGTTAATTCCTACTTTCCTTATATTCCACGCAGGCTTCGTCTGTTCCCAGCCTTCTAGCCCTGACAAATGCCTCCTTTTTCTTTTTGACGAGGCCTACAATATCCCTCGTCATCCAAGGATTGCGAAATTTGCCATATTTAACCTTCTTCCTCACAGGAACATGCCGGTCCTGAATTCCTTTCAACTGACATTTGAAAGCCTGCACAGCAAGAGGTCATGCAGACTTGTCCTGACTTTGGCAAACACAGATCTCATTCTGCAAAACTGTCACTTTTTATTTCTGAATGATGAACAATTGTTCCTCCTTCAAGGCAGTCTTTATTTGCTGCAGTTTATATATATATTATATATACTGTATCACCTTCAGTTAAAACGGTTTAATTGGGTCATTTTAAAGATTGTACAGCTCTATTACATCGAACATACAGTGCAGAAGGAGGAACTCGCCCCATCAAGCCCGCACTGACCCACCCAAGCCCCCACCTCCACCCCTTCACCACAACCCAACAATCCCTCCCAAACCTTTTGGACACTAAGGACAATTTATCATGGTCTATCCACCTGGCCTTCACATCTTTTGGACTGTGGGAGGAAACCGGAGCACCCGGAGGAAACCCATGCAGACACGGGGAGAACGTGCAGACTCCGCACAGACAGTGACCCAGCCAGGAATCGAACCTGGGAGCCTGGCGTTAACTACTGTGCTACCGTGCTGCCCAACTCAGCTCTATTGCTGAATAAAAAAGTGCCGATCAACAATGCAAAAATAAATTATCCCTACGTGTCATAGAATCATATAGTACAGAATAGGCGCTTCGGCCCATCGAGCCCAACAAAAAACGACTCGAAATCTACACTAATCCCACTTCCCAGCACTGGTATCGTAAAAATAAGTAAAATGAGGGCATTTAAAGAGTGAACCACATTGATGTGGATCTGGTGTCACATGGAGGCCAGACCAGGTAAGGATGACAGATTTCCTTCCCTAAAGGACATTCGTGAACCAGATGGGTTTTTACGACAATCAACAATGGTTTCACGGTCATCATTAGACTTTTAATGACAGATTTTTATTGAATTCAAATTTTACCATCTGCTGTGGTGGGATTCGAACCCTGGTCCCCAGAGCATTATTACTCTGGATCTCTGAATTACTAGTCCAGCGACAATACCACTGCCTCGCCTTGAATGCTATTCGTATTGTTATGAGATGGGCGATTTAGTACTAAAATTGTGAGGTTACAATATGTTTCAGGATAAATAGATCTCTGTGGAATGAGTACATAATCTCTTGTAACTCCAATCAGTAACTGTTCCTGCTTCAAGGTAAGTAGGGGTTCCTTTATAGCACACAATTACCTTCATGACTTTCGCACCATGGAACATGAAGTAAGCAAAGTAGAAACTGAGTTGTGCAGATCCAGGGCGGGATTCTCCCAGCCATGGGCCGGGCTGGAGAATCCCCGCGACCGGGTCACGCCGCCCCGACGCCGGCACGCGATTCTCTGTAGAGCGGAGAATCGGCGCCATTGGCGCCAGCGTGGTTGGCGTGACGCCGGTCGCGGGTCGCTCTACGTGCCCCCCCCCCCCCCCCTGTGATTCTCTGGCCCGGGTGGGCCGAACGGCCGTAAGAAAAAAACGGAGTCCCGCCGGTGCCGTTCTAACCTGCTCTGAGCCGGCGGGACTTCGGCGTTGAGGTTTCGGGTAGCGGCCTGTGGGAGGGGAGGGGGCCTCCGACCCCTGGAGGGGCCTCCGATGTAGCCTGGCCCGCAATCGGGGCCCACTGATCGGCGGGCCGGCCTCTTTGGGTGGGGGCCTCCTTTCCTACGCGTCAGCCCCTGTAGCCCTGCGGCATGTTGCGTCGGGGCCGGCGCGTTGAAGGAGGGCACTGCGCATGAGCGGATCCCGCGGCGCACAGTTCGCGCCAGGATTGGCAGCTGGAGCGGCGCGAACCAGTCCAGCGCCATGCTGGCCCCCTGTAGGGGTCAGAATTAGTCCTGGCAGCGGCCCGTTCATTCCGTCGTAAAACACAACGTCGTTTACAACGGCGTGGACTCTGCCGCGGGATGGGAGAATCTCGCCCTCAATTTGTTTTGAAATGTGAAGAAAATAATCACATCCAGCTCTACAGTGGTTCAATGGGCAGTCTTTGAACCAGATGTGCATCCTCCCTGTTTTAATCTGAGCACATCTTTTAATCTAAAATAGGAGTAAATATGCTGCTGAAAATAAACCTATGGGGCTGCAATTTATGTATCTCTGCTAAGCGTATTTTTCGAGGGGGAGCATGTACAATAAGGCGGGTGCCCACCCCACCACCTTCCTCCCACCTCTGAGTTAACCCCGAAAATATGAGGAATGGGGGGGTGGTGGAGAGAGACAACTCTGGAAATTGGCAGCTCATCTGCCACATTTAAATTAATAATCAAGGGTCGATCGGGCTTTTTAACAAGCCATTTGATCCCGATAATTTCATAGATTTCATAGATTTCATAGAATTTACAGTGCAGAAGGAGGCCATTCGGCCCATCGAGTCTGCACCGGCTCTTGGAAAGAGCACCCCACCCAAGGTCAACACCTCCATCTCATCCCCATAACCCAGCAACCCCACCCAACACTATGGGCAATTTTGGACACTAAGGGCAATTTATCATGGCCAATCCACCTAACCTGCACATCTTTGGACTGTGGGAGGAAACCGGAGCATCTAGAATTAGATGATTTGCACGTGGAACTTTCTACCCCAAACCATTATGGAAGCCTTTCAAAAGGGAGAAAATACTTGAAATATATGAATATTAAAGGTGATGGAGAATAGGTCGGACAGTGTTTAGTCAAAGTCGTTCATTCAGAGAAAAATATCGATGGTCTTGATGGGCTAAATGATTTGCTTCTATGTAAACTTTCTACAATCACGTGACATCTTCAGCTATACAAAGAAACATGAAAAATAACATTGAAAGCATCCTAAACTAGTCAAATTCAATTTTCATAGGCTTAAATTTCCAATCCTATTTCAAACTCCAAGTGAAACCAGCTGGCGGCCATTAACAAATGTAATTATATTTTTAATGTAATGTACCCTGTATCACTAATTCGCCCCAGTCACCGCGAGTCTGATTAGCTGATGGAATGTACTGACACTGAGTAAATGCCCGGCTGACTAAATTGGTTGAGAGGGGATGGTGTTCAAAAACAAGACGTGCTTGAATAATGAGAGCAAGGATATGGAGGATGTGTGTTACATCTTTCAATCTTAGGAAAGGTAAAGTTAAAATAGGCAACATATTAGTTAAAAAAAGACAGAACACAATATAACAGATCTAACTTTCTAGGCCATAGGATAGCTCAAAGTGCTTCTCCACAACGTCTCATTTTAAAGATTTGCAGAAAAACAGAGTGCTTAATTGATAGAAAGCAAGTTTCTGCCAACAGCAGTGTGATGAATTGTTTCACCAATATTAATTAAAGAGAAGCAAGAACAAAAATATGGAAGAGCAACAGAGCAACAAGAAGTAAACGCAAGATCATAATTAAGGGGTTGGATTTCTACTGGCCAAATCAGATTGGAACAGAGCTGGGCAACGCAGAAATAAATGCCATTGACGCTTCCTCTGTCTCTTGCCCCACACAACTGTTTTGCAACCTCTCCCAGCTATCACTGACTTTCTGCTTTGCTCCAGCTACTCCACCGCCTCTTGTACAATATTTACTCCATCACATTTGTCCCTCCCTATATCTCTGAAGGAGAATCATACAGACTTGAATCGTTAACTCTGTTTCTCCCTCCACAGATGTTGCCAGACCTGCTGAGTTTTTCCAGCATTTTCTGTTTCCTTGAAGGAAAAAAAGGCTTGCCCACACCGGCAATACATGTAAGGGCAGGAGGAGGAAATGCTAACAAACGCGCCCACGTTGATCATGATGCAAATTACAATAGTTAAGACGTTCATTAAGAGCTTGGCTTCTTTTGCAATTTTTCAAAATTTAAAGTACCCAAAAAGGGGTAATTTAGCATGGTCAATCTACCTATCCTGCACATCTTTGGGTTGTGGGGGAGAGACTCACGCAGACATGGGGAGAATGTGCACCTGAGCTGGGATCGAACCTGGGACCTCGGCGCCGTGAGGCAGCAGTGCTAACCACTGCGCCACCGTGCTCCCCGCTTTCCTCTCTCTTAACCCAACCTTTATTTCTCTCTCCTAATTTCTGTTTCTATGTCTGATCACGTCTTCGGAGATTTAGCGGCCATTGCGAGATTTGCGCCAACGGTTAACGAGGTCGCTAAATCGTGGCCCATGTATAATGTTCCAATTGTATTCCGATTACTTAATGTCATGCATAAATTTAATATTGCCTCATTGCTTTTGTATTCTATGCCTCCGGTTATAAAACCAAGGATTCAATTGACCTTTTTTATGGATTTATTATCTTGCACTGTCTTTTTTAATGACCTATACATCTGGACATCAAGGTCACTTTGCTTAACTGCTCCATTTAAAACCTTGCCATATAATGAGGATGTTCTTAACCCTTTTCTTACTTCCAAAATATACGATTTAACTTGTTTATACCCTGAGCTGTAATTGTTAGCTTTCTATCTTGCGTGCTAACACACCTCCACATTCCTCAACATTGTTCGTTCACAATCCTCATTATGTTCTGTAAGTCCAACTCTACTCCAATTTACAGCACTGACATCTGAAAATGTCAATATCTATTCCACGATTTTTGATCTTGTTGATACACATAAACCCTTTGCAACACCACCACACCACTCCCCAAATTCACACCCCACCATCTCTGAAATTCTTTCTAATCCACGATCTCTTGCTTTCCTCAATTGTTTCTCCACTCATTCACATGTGAACTTTGCCGGGAGTATCTTGTTCCGGTTCTATATCTGCATGAACCACATCCGTGGCATTCAGTACATTACCTGTTGGGCTAAAATTTACTGAAAAGTAAAAGCGAGCTTGGCAGCATTCAAAAGTGGGACAGCAGCATCAGGCAACAGCAGATGTGTGGCTGAGTGAAAAATGTAGAGGTTGCTGTCCGAGATGTGCTCTTATGCCATAGGTCACACAAAGCATCTTTTCACCTGGTATTTAAAGGTTTCAAATGGCAGGAAATGATTGCACTTAGATTCAGATTAAAGTCATCGCAGAAAGATTACAGGGCCTGTCCATTTTCTTCGCAAGCAACCTTTTAAAAATCATCAAGCAATTTTTTTTCAAGATGAACCCTGGCAGATTTATGTGAAAAAATTATATCACGGAATATATGGTTCAAAGGTGGGTAAATGGATTTAAGGTGGAGGTCAGCCATTAAGGAGTTTAAAGATGAAATGGGTTCCAAGAGTTTAATGGCCCACCCCTGTCCATAGATTCTCTGAAAAATAACTGGCGCACATCCAGCCCTGATGGCTCTATAATTGCAGTATCCAACTTATCTATGAAAAGTGCTTAAAAGTTGTAGACTGTGTGATGCGGCTACTGAAAGGGTCACGTGACGGGAGGGTTGGCAGAGCACAAGCTCATATTGTTGTTCCAAGTCCTTGGTCATCAGGCCAAAGGGCCTGTTCCTGTGCTGTATTCTTCTTTGTTCTTTGTTCTTTATTAGAACACAGCACTGGTACAAAAATATGTATTTAATATCATCTCACTTTCCAATATTCGTTTGCCTCCTTAATCACTCAACAGGTCACTCAATGGGTCTTACTTATTATACAAAGAATAAAGAACAAAGAAATGTACAACACAGGAACAGGCCCTTTGGCCCTCCAGAGGAACAGGCCCTTCGGCCCTCCAAGCCTGCGCCGACCATGCTGCCCGACTAAACTAAAATCTTCTACACTCCCTGGGTCCGTATCCCCCTATTCCCATCCTATTCATGTAGTTGTCAAGATGCCCCTTAAACGCCACTATCATCCCTGCTTCCACCACCTCCTCCGGCAGCGAGTTCCAGGCACCCACAACCCTCTGAGTAAAAAACTTGCCTCGGACATCTCCTCTAAACCTTGCCCCTCGCACCTTAAACCTATGCCCCCTAGTAATTGACCCCTCTACCCTGGGAAAAAGTCTCTGACGATCCACTCTGTCTATGCCCCTCATAATTTTGTAGACCTCTATCAGGTCCCCCCTCAACCTCCTTTGTTCCAGTGAGAACAAACCAAGTTTATTCAACCTCTCCTCATAGCTAATGCCCTCCATACCAGGCAACATCCTGGGAAATCTCTTATGCACCCTCTCTAAAGCCTCCACATCCTTCTGGTAGTGTGGCAACCAGAATTGAACACTGTACTCCAAGTGTGGCCTAACTAAGGTTCTATATCTTACTGCTTAAATGCATTTGTCATTTTTTTATTTTTAAAGCCTCTCATGCATTTTGAGTTTTTTCCATGTTATTTCCCATGTATAATATCTCTGTAGCTTTCCCAAATGTTCTTTACATTTTGCCCTAATTTTACACCTTTCCTTATATGTCCTGGAATTGCTAAACGCCTTTCCATTGTATTTCGATTTAAAAAAAAAACTCTTTCACAGAATTAATGGCGTGAACCAGTGTTAATGACAATTTTTTTGTTTTATCGTCATCATTGGATTTTTATTGAAATTTCATTATCTTCCAGGGTGGGATTCAAACCCATATCTCCAGGAGCAAAGGTGGTGCACTCGGTAACCTCTAAGCCAGAAACTCTGGGCCCAAGTCCCACTTCGGGGCTCAATGAGCATGGAACGTGTGTTCATAACATGACCAGGCTGTAAGTCTTTCCAACACGCTTAACGTTAGGTGGTAAGGGTAGGAATGTTGGCTAATTGGCCATACCGTGAAGGCATTGGTGATGCACTGCTGCACTTTGTGTTATCCAATGGAGGTCCATGATTGCCAATGTCCTCTCAGACCATGGTGACTGCAGGAGGAGGATTCTGGGATCAGTCTCTATTAAATTGTGGTTACTGTTGCCTAATTGTGGTTAATGTTTCTTTACATTTTTGTCACTACTTTTTGTTCCATAAAGGTTGCATTCGCCTTTATTAAAAAACAAGAATGAAAATGAGACACAGCCCTACCACAGAGCTATAAAATTCCTCTCTTACTGGTTATCTAATGGCCTGGCATCTATCATGATTCTGCATCACCCTCATCTTGGACTATAAGAGATCAAATAAAGAGTTAGATCACCGTGAGGTACAATAGTGATACAACACCCCTTCACATCAGAATCAATTCTCTAGTAGAAGGCTCAAGCTGCTTAAACAAAGACAAAACAACCTTGTTATACTTGCTGGATCACAACAAGAAAACATGGGGGGTGGGATTCCCTGCTGACGTGATTCTCCATTTTGCCGGTGCCTGGGGGTTCCCCGACAGCGTGGGGCTGCCCCACAATGGGAAACCCCATTGACCGGCCGGCGTAACAGAGAATCCCGCCGGCAGGGCGGGGCAGAAAAGTGGTGCGGCGGGGCCGAGAATCCAGCCCATGATCGTACAGGGAGAGAATAGCAGCATTTAATAGGATCTCAGTCCTCGGCCCAACGCAAGCATTCTGCTGTTGAAAAAGTGAAGGCGAACCGAAGCTTGGGGAGTTCAAATTATTCAAAATGTTTTGATTCCCTGAATTTACAGCTTGGTGTGAAAACAATAGCAAATAAAACTTACTTCCACTGGAACGAAAAGCTTTAAAAAATGTTGCGTCGGAAAAATTAAGAGAATGCAGAGGAATGTAACGTAATGACTGGAACACTGCCTGACATCCACTTGTACCTTTTCTCAAAAGCACATGCTGTAAAACATTGCGTAATATTCTGAATAGAATTGGAACCATTAAACGCACAGAGCATGATATTGGAAAACATTAAGAAGCTTGGCATCAGTCAACCACATACTTTCTTGGTTTCATTCTTATTTATTCAATCGTTAAAAAAAAGTATTTTCAGCAATTAATGTCTTTCCACCCCCCACCCCCGCACTGTTACCTCAAGTCCCCTCAAGGAGCTATCCTTGATCCATCAATCGCAGACGCACATCGATCTCTTCCTCACTTCTCTCAACCCCTCCACTCACTCTGTGCCGTTGAGCAGTGTTTACCCAATGTCCAGTCTTGCATGGGCTACAATTAAATGAACTGCATCAATGCATGTTCGAGGCAGGATCAGGTTCAAGTCTTTCTCTGCTGAATCCTGCGACGGGGAGGAGCATCAACCAGGAGCTGGATCATCTGGGGGAAGGAATACCGGTCTCTCGGGCTCATGCCATATTGTCAACACCATAATGAGATATATCCTGCAGGGCGCCAATATTCTTAAATTGCTGAGCTTTCGGAACTCTTTCTTTCATGCATTAAAATAAAATCAGTGGTGCAAGAAATATTTGCTTCGAGACTTTCTCGGGACGTGTAGCAGACTGTTTGTAATTCATGTTGAAGCTTGTGGTACAGTGAGCACTGGTGAGGATAGTAGTTGAACTCGGGGATGACAGTCAGCAATTAACCAAGATTAGCGTATGAATAATGTCTGCAACTTCACTTGATTAAGCCCAAATGCCACAATGGAGGAAAGGGGACAGTGAGAAGCTTGAAAGCATCATCAGATGAAAGACTAAGGGCCAACAGTGCCCTCTGCTGGTATCGATGCCAGCGCCCGACATATAGATAAAGGAATGAGAGAGAACTCCCGACTGGAGTAAAGGAACTTTCAAGGATGCAGAATCACAGAAAAATACAGCACAGAAGAAGCCCTTTGACACATCGGGTCTGCACCAATGCGTGAAAAACACCTGGCCTGCTATCTAATCCCATTTGCCAGCACTTGGTCCATGGCCTTGAACATTAAGAATTGCCAAGTGCTCATCCACGTACTTGTTAAAGGATGTGAGGTAACTTTCCTCTATCACCCTCCCAGGCAGTGCATTGCAGACCGTCTCCACCCTCTGGGGAGAAACGTTTTTCCTCAAATCCTCCCGAAACCTCCTGCCCCTGACCTTGAACTTGTGCGCCCTCATAACTGACCCTTCAACTAAGGAGAACAGCTGCTCCCTATCCACCCAGTCCATGCCCCTCATAATCCTGTGCACCTCGATCAGGTCGCCCCTCAATCTTCTCTGCTCCAGCAAAAACAACCCAAGCCTATCCAACCTCACTTCATAACTTAAATGTTCCATCTCAGGCAACATCCTGGTGAATCGCCTCTGCACCCCCTTCAATGCAATCATATCCTTCCTATATTGTGGCGACTAGAACTGAACACAGCACTCCAGCTGTGGCCTCACCAAAATTCTATACAACTCCAACAGGACCTCTTTGCTTTTGTAATCTATGCCTTGTTTGATAAATGCAAGTGTCCCATATGCCTTTTTCACCACCCTATTAACATGCCCTTCTGCCTTCAGAGATCGATGGACAAACACGTCAAGATCCCCTTGTTCCTTGGAGGGATAGTAATAGAATAGAATCCATAGAATCCCTACAGTGCAGAAGGCAGTCATTCAGTCCATCAAGTCTGCAGTAACACTCTGAAAGAGCACCCTAGCCCAGGCCCACTCCCCCACCCTTTCCTTGTCACCCCACCTAACCTTTGGCCAAATGGCCTCCTTCTGCACTGTATGTTCTACTTTCAATGTTCTATGTTCGATGAAGGGGCAATTTAGCATGGCCAATCCACCTAATATGCACACCTTTATCCACCTTGAGCTGTGCCTTCAGGCACTCTCTCAGTGGAGCAGGGACTCCTCACCAGCTCAGGATCTCCGGCAATCTCAGTGCCAACTGGCGGACATTCAAGCAGAAATTTCAGCTTTATGTCAAAGCATCAGACCTCAATGGTGTGTTTGATGCACGGAAGATAGCTCTTTTCCTCACCACAGCGGGTGATCACGCCTTGGAAATATTCAACTCTTTACACTTCGCCGAAGACCAGGACAAGACAAAGTTTCAGACCATCCTGGACAAGTTTGACAGCCACTGTGAGGTGGACACGAACACAATCTTCGAGCGCTACATATTCAAGCAGCGATTGCAAGGTAAAGACGAATCCTTCAACTCATATTTAACTAACTTTAGACTGCTAGCGCAATCCTGCAACTTCGGTGATATCACTGACTCCATGATCAGACACCAAATCGTTTTTCGAGTTCACTCTGATCTGTCATGATATCCACATCAGCATATCATGGTGCAATCACACACACACTGATGGACAGGTAGTTGGACCAACCAGCACACACACAACATCGCAGCCAATCACCAGTGAGAGCACACGCACTATAAAACAGGGAACACCACAGTTCCCGCTCATTTTATCAGGCGATAGCTCAGAACACAGAGCTCACAGCGCGCCACTCAGACATAGACCATGTGCTGAGTGCCTCACTAAGATAGTGATAGGGCTGGGTCCACAGGTTAGCTGGTAAAGCACGTTCCCAAGCCAGCAGTTAGTAGTTGTCATTGTTAAGACAATAAAACAGACTTGTACCACCTACAGCCGTGTTGGATCATTTGTGCGTCAGAACACCCAACACGACATGATACCAGTAGTGGACGCAAACCAGCGACTGTGAGACCTACCTGCACCCTTTCAGAAATCCACCATCCTGCTCCATGGAAAACATCAGCCCGCCGCAGCCACTCCGAATCGCTGGTAACCTCGGCGTAAACTGGAAGCTGTTTAAACAGCGCTTCCAGCTCTTCCTAGAAGCCACAGACAGGGAGAATGCATCGGACACCAGGAAGATCGCCCTCCTCCTCTCCACGGCAGTGAACAGGCCATCCACATCTATAACTCCCTGGAATTCGCGGAAGGCGAGGACAAGACAAAATATAAGACGGTGCTTCTGAAGTTCGAGGAACACTTCAGCGTGGAAGTCAATGAGAGCTTCGAGGGGTAACTCTTCCAGCAGCGCCTACAGGGTAAGGATGAGCCTTTCCAATCTTACTTGACACACCTCCGTATCCTTGCGCAGTCCTGCGACTATGAGGCCACCTCCGACTCCATGATACGGGATCAGATAGTTTTTGGGGTCATCGCGGACACCCTACGCCAGCAGCTCCTTAAAATAAAGCGCCTCACCCTAGCGACTGCCATCGAGACCTGCGTCCTCCATGAGAACGCGACCAGCCGGTACTCCCAAATCCAGGCGGCTGAAACGGCACGGCACGGGTCCTACGAGGCGGAGCCGGTCCAGTCGATCGAGTTCCTCCCGGCCCGCGGCCCGGATTAGGGCGGCCATTTTGCACGTTTTCCGAGGCCTCCCGCGCTTGTACGCGCCAAAAGAGGGGACGTTGGCGCAGAGGGACGTGATGCAAGGCGCGCTCTACGCAGGACCGCACCGCGCATGCGAAATGACACATTATCCTGGTCACCAGTAGCCTACGCATCAAGGGCGATGACGCCCACTGAAACCAGATATGCACAGATTGAGAAGGAGTGCTTGCGTCTTCTCACCGGCATCCTCACATTTTATGATTATGTCTATGGCCTGCCGACATTCACCGTCGAGACGGATCATAGGCCTCTGGTCCACATCATCCACAAGGACCTGAACGACATGACACCTCGGTTGCAGAGAATCCTGCTTAAACTTAGGAGGTATGACTTCAACTTGGTGTACACACCTGGCAAGGACCTCATCATCGCAGATGCATTGTCCCGCTCCGTCACCTCGCCCAGTGAGCCGCTGGAGATCATCCAGCACATCGAAACACAGGTGCAGCTGTGTGCTAGCACTCTCCCAGCGACAGATGAGAAGGTAGTTTTCATCCGTGATGAGACAGCCAAGGGCCCCCTCTTGCAGCGCGTCAGCCACAACCTAACCAATGGCTGGCAGAAAGGGCATTGCCCACAATTTTACAAAGTGAAGGACGACCTGACGATGATTGATGGTATCTTCCTCAAGCTGTACAGGATTGTCATTCCGCTCAGTCTCCAGAGCTTGGTGCTGCGCCAGATTCATGAGGGACACCTAGGCGTCGAGAAGTGCAGACCCAGAGCCCGGCAAGCTGCCTACTGGCCCGGCATCAGCCAGAACATCACGAACATGGCCCTGAACTGTGCTACCTGTCAGCGGTTCCAGCCAGCGCAGAGCAAGGAGACGCTCCAACAGCATGACATAGTGACCTCTCCGTGGTCCAAGGTTGGCATCGACCTCTTTCATGCGAATGGTCGCGACTACGTATTGATCATCGACTATTTCTCGAATTACCCTGAGGTGCTGAAGCTCCCGGACCACACCTCTCGGACCGTCATCAAAGCCTGTAATGAGACGTTCTCAAGGCATGGCATCCCATTCACCATCATGAGCGTCTTTACCAGTCGAGAATGGTTCACGTTTGCCAGGTCATACAATTTCCAGCATGTCATCTCCAGTCCGCACTATCCGCAGTCCAATGGAAAAGTCGAGAAAGGAGTGCCCAGTTCGCGTCCAGGGCAACTCTATTGTCCACTGGCATGTCGCCGGCTCAACTCCTGATGAACAGGGACCTGTGGACGACGCTTCCAGCCATACACCTGCCCAACCTGGGTCACCTCCCGGTGCTGCAGAAGATGAAGCAGTTCAGAGACCGTCAAAAGCAGGCCATGCCACCAATCTGGCCGTGCTACCCCCAGCAGACACTGTCAGGATCCAGATACCGGATGGTGGGTGGTCTGCCCCGGCTGTCGTTGTTCGACAGGCCGCGCCCCGCTCTTATGTTGTACGTACGGCTGATGGCTCCATCGTACGAAGGAATCGACGGGCACTGCGCAAAGTTGCCTGCCCGCAACCACTTTCTCCTCCATTTCCTTTTGTTGAATTGCCACCTCCTGATACCTCGCACCACAAGGCCAGCAGTCAGGCTTCCATCCCACCTGTCAGGCACCGTCGCCACCTCTCCACCAGTCAACCAGGATCAGACGCAAGCCTCAGAGACTGGACTTGTGAACATTTGTTTTGTTTGCTCTGTTCTGTTGTCGTCCATCAGTCACGTTAGACAGACTCATTCACATGTAAACGCATTCACATACGCCAACAAAACATAAACAAAAGGGGAAATGTCATGATATGCAAACATGCAGCTAATGAACACATAGAATAGGACATGACCAATGGCAGTCAGGACACTCAGGGGTGGTATCTCACTATAAAAGAGATGAGGCACTCACACCCCGCCTCTTTCCACAGACTAACATCTCCAGAGTGAGACAGGGTGTATCACACCCCAGCACGTGGCTTAGAGCAAGGCTGGTTCAGTTAGACTGAGTTACTACATTTAGATTAGCAGAGAGTTGAACTCATTGAAAACTGTGCTAATAGTTCAATAAAACACATTGAACTCACTTCAAAGTCTGAAGCATCTTTTACTCGAAACTACATCAAGTGGCAGCTTGTGTTATTCCAAATTACATAACACGACAAAACTCTTCCATGGTTACGTTGCCCGCATAAATGCTTCCAATCATTTCCCATAAACACAAGTGCAGTAGAGCATATTCCAGGCCATCACAGAACCATCTCTGCCTTAGACCTATTTCGACAACGCATCCCAGGGGCGAAGTTCTCCAGAAACGGCGCGATGTCCACCGACTGGCGCCCAAAACGGCGCCAATCAGACGGGCATCGCGCCGCCCCAAATGTGCGGAATGCTCCGCATATTTGGGGGCCGAGCCCCAACATTGAGGGGCTAGGCCGACGCCGGAGGAATTTCCGCCCCGCCAGCTGGCGGAAACAGCCTTTGTTGCCCCGCCAGCTGGCGCGGAAATGACATCTCCGGGCGGCGCATGCGCGGGAGCGTCAGCGGCCGCTGACAGTTTCCCACGCATGCACAGTGGAGGGAGTCTCTTCCGCCTCCGCCATGGTGGAGACCGTGGCGGAGGCGGAAGGGAAAGAGTGCCCCCATGGCACAGGCCCGCCCGCGGATCGGTGGGCCCCGATCGCGGGCCAGGCCACCGTGGGGGCACCCCCCAGGGCCAGATCGCCCCGCGCCCCCCCCCCCCCAGGACCCCGGAGCCCGCCCACGCCGCCTTGTCCTGCCGTTCAAAAGGTGGTTTAATCCACGCCGGCGGGACAGGCAATTTATCGGCGGGACTTCGGCCCATCCGGGCCGGAGAATCCAGCGGGGGATCACGCCAACCGGCGCGGCCCGATTCCCGCCCCCGGAGACTTCGGCAACCGGCGGGGGCGGGATTCACGCCAGCCCCCAGCGATTCTCCGACCCGGCGGGGGGGTCGGAGAATGATGCCCCATGTTTGACTGAAATCTGGAACTCATCAGGCTGAATTTAGTGCAGGCGTTGGACGTCTCATTGCCAGTTCGATAGCCAGTGGGAGCCCTGTCCACAGGCCTTCCTGCCATGGACTTAATTGCTGTGGAAGTGGGAGGGCGGTTGGGCCACAATCCACATTCCTGCCCAATAAAATGCCCCTTCTATCAACCTTACACAGGGGAGGGCATTAAATTCCACCCATTGCGTGTGCTGGTCTCACAGACAGCCGAGACCATTGATGTAGATGGTGCGAGCTCTCTGTCCTGCACAACCCTGAGTTGGTCAGGCCGAAATGTAATTAACTCTGAATGCCTCCTCTGCAGGGGTCGAGCAATCCCAAACTGCTGTGAGACAAGGCAACCTGCACAACTGGGAAAGAGCCAATAAATGTCATTTTCATCCACATCGTGAGAACAATCGTTAAAAAAAGAAGTTTCCTGCAGGTGCAAGCGAAACAATGGGAGGTAGTTCCTGAAATGGCCTCGTTCGGCCATCAGGCCAGCTCAATGAGGAACGGTGTAACTCACAAAATGGGAAACCTAACTGAAGTAAGAATAATAATTGAAATGCAGCAGGTGCTTAGTTCAAACAATGTCGTATGTAAGTAATTTTTTTACCAGTCTGCGGGTAGCTATTGAATTTTTTTTTTCCCAGAGTAATCAACTCTTAAGCTGCAGCACAGAGAGACAGTTGAGTCAGCATGCTGCATATTAAACATGTGCGGATTAGTGACTGAAATAAATACAGAAAGTGCACCTTCTGCCCTTGTCTTTCTGGTTACTGGTGCCGGTGAGTTGAGGGGATTCTGCAAAAGAAGGCAAGGTGAGTTTCTGCGGTAAAGCAGAGAACAAAATGCAGCCATTGGCACACCAGTGCTGGGAGGATAGCGGCTTAGGCAACACTTTAGCCTGGATGGTGTCGAGCTCCCTGCTGGTGTAGCTGCACCCATCCAGTCAAATTCATCACATTCCTGATTGTGCCTCGTAAATGATGGCGAGGTTTTGAAGATTCACAATTTTGGACACTAAGGGCAATTTATCATGGCCAATCCACCTAACCTGCACATCTTTGAACTGTGGGAGTAAACCGGAGCACCCGGAGGAAACCCACGCACACACGGGGAGGATGTGCAGACTCCGCACAGACAGTGACACAAGCCGGGAACCGAACCTGGGACCCTGGAGCTATGAAGCAATTGTGTTATCCACAATGCTACCGTGCTGCCCAGGTAAGCAACAGAACACCCACATTTGCGCTGTTCTGTTTGCCAAAGTGTTTACGTGGTTGGCCCAATCTGCTTTCTTATCAATATTGTGAACCAAGGTATTGTCATGGGCGATGGCGGCACAGTATCACAGTGGTTAGCACTGTTGCTTCCCAGCGCCAGGGTCCCAGGTTTTATTCCCGGCTTGGGTCAGTCTGTGCGGAGTTGGCACGTTCTCCCTGTATCTGCGTGGATTTCCTCCGGATGTGATGTTTACTGTGATGTTTAATGCAACATTTTATTTTACTCATTCATGGGATGTGGGCATCCCCGGCTGGGCTAGCATTTAGTGTCCATCCCTAATTGCCCTTGAGAAGGTGGTGATGAGCTGCCGCCATGAACCACCACAGTCCATGAGGTGTAGGTGCACCCATTATTCAGGAGGGAGTTCCAGGATTTTGACCCAATGACCGTGAAGGTGCAGAGATACATTTCCAAGTCAGGATGGTGTGTGACTTGGAGGGGAACTCACATCTGCTGCCCTTGTCCTTCTAGGTGGTAACGGTCATGCATTTGGATGACGCTGTTTAAGGGGGCTAGTCTGTGGGACAACTCTCCCAATTTTGCCACAAGATGTTAGTAAGGAGGACTTTGCAGGACTTTGCCACTGTTATTTCAAATGCTGAAGTTGATGCCAGGTGGTCCATCCCTTAATTCCTTATATAACTGAGCGGCTTGCTACATCATTTCAGATGGCATTTAAGAGCCAATCACATTACTGTGGGCCTGGAGTCACATATGAGGTCAGACCAGGTAAGGATGGCAGATGGGTTTTTCCAACAAACAACAATGGTTTCATGGCCATCAGCAGACTTTGAATTCCAGATGTTTTTTTATTGATTCAAATTCCACCATCTGCCATGCCTTGGTGCATTACCACAAGTCTCTGGATTACTAATGCAGTTACGATACCCTTGTGTTACTGCTTCCCCCAGCTTTCCAAAAAATGCTTAATACTTCCAAAGATGTGCAGGTTAGGTGGATTGGCCATGATAAATTGCCCTTAGTGACCAAAAAGGTTAGGAGGGGTTATTGGGTTACAGGGTGTGGCGCACAAAGACTCCGTGAGACGAATAGAGTGAAGTCGATGAGGCTTTATTAAGCGTGTCTGTTCCCCAGCAGCCCGATAGTAAACTGGCCTGTGGGGGAAGGCACCGGCTTCTTATACTTCGCCTTCAGGGCGGAGCATGAGGTCAACGGCCAATCAGGACCCGGGATCTGTCAGCCAATGACATTAGGGCTTCCAGTCCCACATGACCCCCAATACATACTACCATACAGGGATAGGGTGGAAGTGACGGCTTAAGTGGGTCGGTGCAGACTCGATGGGCCAAAAGGCCTCCTTCTGCACTGTATGTTCTATGTTCGATGTTCTGGAGGGCTGTTGGAGTCACCTGCCGTAGTTTCAGCAGAAGAGCTGGGAAAACCCTGGAAAAGTTGACATAAGAGTTCCCACAGCAACTTTTTTAAAAGGAGCATGGGAGCGAATTGAGGAGTCCTCGCCAATTTTCCCTCAGCAAACACCACTAAAACAGATGATCTTATTGTCACCTCACTGCTGCTCACGAGACCTTGGTGTTCGCAAACTGGCTGCTGCGTTTCCCTATGCCACATCACTGACTAATCTTTAAAATTGTTATATATGCTGTAAAGCTCTTTGGAACATCCTGATGTCATGATCAGTGCCAGGTAAATGAAAGTTGTTCCCTTGATTTACAGACTTCCCTTTGTTCGAGGGGAGTCTAATTTTGATGAACCGTGAGGAATTTTGTGGCTGAGTTTGTGCCAGAAGTTCCAATCTGGTGAGCGTCCTGAATCCTCCAACTTCACATCCCATTACTGTCAAGGTCAAAAACAGAAAATGCTGGATCATCTCAGCAGGTCTGACAGTACGGCAGCACGATAGCACAAGTGGATAGCACTGTGGCTTCACAGCGCCAGGGTCCCAGGTTCGATTCCCTGCTGGGTCACTGTCTGTGCAGAGTCTGCACGTTCTCCCCCTGTCTGCGTGGGTTTCCTCCAGGTGCTCCGGTTTCCTCCCACAGTCCAAAGACGTGCAGGTTAGGTGGATTAGCCATGATAAATTGCCCTTAGTGACCAAAAAGGTTAGGAGGGGTTATTGGGTTAGGGGGATAGGATGGAAGTGAGGGATTAAGTGGGTCGGTGCAGACTCGATGGCCCAAATGGCCTCCTTCTGCACTGTATGTTCTATGTTCTATCTGGGGAAAGAGAAAAGAGGCTTTGAGTCTGGACGACCCTTTGTCAAAGCTTTGACAAAGAGTCAGCCAGACTCGAAGCGTGAGCTCCCCTCTCTCTCCACAGATGCTGTCAGACCTGCTGAGATCGTCCAGCATTTGTCCAAAGTGATCATGGAGGGACACCTCTTCCAGGGGAGGATCAATGTAGCCTGGCAGCCCACATGTGCCAGAGCTATGGGGGAGCTTCGCAGGATCCATTGTCCACCCAATCCAATCTCCCCTCCTTAACTTCCACCCTAAGCCTAAGTTTGCTTGGTCCAGGCTGACATGAGCCGGCCACATTGCTGACTGAAAACACCAGTCGGTATAGGAATGGGACTTTAATAGGCCCCATATTTATTGTTAGTTGCCCTGAATTGGTTACTGGTTGGGAAGCAGCAGACCGCCAATCTGACCCGAAGCCACCCTGACTGAAAATAGTTTGGGGTGGGGTTGCCGGTACGGATAGGATAAGTGTGAAATTTCAAATTTCATATTTCACCAACTGCACTGGTGGGATTCGAACTCAGTTCTCCAGAGCATTACCCTGGGTCTCTGAATTACTAGTCTTCCGATAGCTTTTCTCCCCCTTGCTTATCAAAGACGCTGCTCCCGCTGCCTTTTGAGGAAGAGTTCCAGAGACTCACGACTCTCTGAGAGAAAAGACGGGAGCAATTCAGTGGCCTCGGAGCGCTCAAATGAGAGCGCGACGAGGCCGGTGAATAGCAGGAGAGGCCAAAAACGAGAACCGAGCCAGGCGCCAAACTGTTTTGCGATGCAACTGGCCCGCTCCCCTTCACAAAATCGTGATCCTGCCGTAGCGTGCCGAGAAACCAATAATCACCACTTAAGATCGATCTCCAAACAATTAACCGAGCCACCCCATATCCAATGGCCTCCGGTGATCCAACCATCTCCCCAGCAAGTGGCCATGCTGACACCGATTAATACTCCTTTTGAAAAATGTGAACCTGGCGAAATGTCTGCTGTGGGGATCTGAGGAGTTGGGTTGACATATTCGCTCACAGGCAAAGAGCCCGTGGGCACTGGGCTTGCTGCTGCTATGCTTTGGGGTGGGGTGGGGGGGACGGATGACTGGGGGGGTGCGGGGGAATGGGGGGTATGCAAGCCCGGTTGGATTGGGCCGGGATTGGCGGTATCAGATCTGGGGGGGTGGGGGGCTCTGCTCAGGTCTTCCATGCCTACCCGTGGATTGTGTGTACCCATTCCGGGGGCAGCCTAGTCCCTGCCTGTCTGCCCCACCGACCACTCATAGCTCCCACTGACTGCAGATGCCTCTGGCTACGTGACTGAAGGCTATTGCTAATAGGGAATTGGCAATTGTAGTTAAGTGAGCACTTCACACATCACAAGTGGATCCCCGTGAGTAGGCGGGCCATGTGGCATGTGCAACTTATTGCCTAGCATCCCATTCAGACCATGATACCTGGACACTGTGCATGGACACTGGGGAGGCACCACCACACACACACCCAGCAGTCAACCTCCAAACACCCAATGGGATGGGCCGCGGTCGGGGTATGGTGACGTTCTGTTCGGGTATCTGGAGTGCAGGTTGTGGGGTCCAGTGAGCAGGGTCCCTCTGCAGCCGGTTGTGTGTGGGAAGGGCATGCTGGGGGGTGGGGGGTCATGGGGGGTTGCAGGACCCCATGTCTGGGGAGATGGGGCATGGGTTTGGTGGTCGACCTGCATCATGTTACAAAGAGCCAGAGGCGTCATACTGGTTATGGTGAGGGATTTTTAATTTTGTTGCTGACAAGTGCACACCATTGCCCCACTCTCCTGATGGTGTCACCCCACACTCCCTTCCACCCCCCTCCTCTTCCCCCCAAAGCTCACTGCCGTCCTTGCCCCCTACCTACCTCCCCCGCCAAGTTCCCTCTTGTTGTGTTGGGTGCTCTGGATCCGTGGAACACATACAGGTCACCACCACTTGAAATAGTACAACACTATTTTATTGAATCATTAACTTTTTTATACATACTCAGACTGTGGGTTAATACGATACTAGATTTAACTAAAGACCTTTGCCTTGTCCTAACCAGTCGATGCACTCAGCACATGATGAATGTCTGTGTTGCAGGCTGTGAGCTCTGTCCTCCTAGCTAGCTGCAGCTCGAATGAGCGGGAACTCTGATGCCCCCTGTCTTTATAGTGCTTGTGCTCTAACTGCTGATTGGCTGCGGTGTTGTGTATTTGATTGGTCCCACTGTGTGTCCATCAGTGTGTGTCTGCACCATGATATACTGGTGTATATTATGACACCTCTCAGTGATCGTCGATGTGCTTTGCCTTCCTAGCTCTACCACTGCGTTGAGGTATATTCATAGGGTACATAACAGAGGTGGGGGCAGCCAGCTGCTTACCATGTCATATGACCTTTTATACCACTGGCGGGCATCCTCTGGGGGCTCTGGGGCCAGAGGGCCACGGCGCATTTGCCGGCTGTTTCGGCTGCTGACTGCGAGACACGGCGTTGTCAGAGGGTTGGACCTCGGGGAAGCTGGTGGCCATGTCACCACTCCATAGGAGTGGGTCGGGTTGGCACAAAGGTATGCAGAGGGACTGGTAGTATTGAGGAAGCAGGGGGCCTGCAGAAGGACTTGGACAGGCTACGAGAGTGGGAAAAGCAGTGGCAGATGGAATACAATGTGAGGTTATGCACTTTGGGAAGAAGAAGAGAGGCAGAGACTATTTTCTAAATGGGAAAAGGCTTAGGAAACTAGAAGCACAAAGGAATTTAGGAATGCTAGTTCAAGATTCTCTTCAGGTTAATGTGCAGGTTCAGTCGGAAGGCAAATACAATGTTAGCATTCATGTCAAGAGGGCTAGAATACAAGACCAGGGAGGTACTCCTGAGGCTGTATAAGACTCTGGTCAGACCCCATTTGGAGCATTGTGAGCACTTTTGTGCCTCGTATCTAAGGAAGGATGTGCTGGCATTGGAAAGGGTCCGGAGGAAGTTCGCAAGAATGATCCCCGGAATGAAGAGCTTATCATATGAGAAGTGTTTGAGGACTCTGGGTCTGTACCCGTTGGAGTTTAGAAGGTTGAGGGGGTTCTTATTGAAACTTACAGGATACTGAAAGGCCTGGATCGAGTGGACATGGAGAGGATGTTTCCACTAGTGGGAAAAACTAGAACTAGCCGTGATTGAATGGCGGAGCAGACCTGATGGGCCGAATGCCTAATTCTGCTCCTATGTCTCATGGTCTTATGGCGCCCACTGCCCTCTCCTCCCGGTCAGACCCCACTCGATTAAGCCCTGGCTGTCCCAGTGTCTTCTGACTGTGCCAGCCTTGGCGGTTCCCCATTGTCTGCACCATGGTGTCAACGTCCTTGGCGATGCTCCTCAGTGACTGGGCCATGCCCTACAGTGCCTCGGCAATGCCCACCTGCGACTGGGGCAAGCTCCGCAACGCCTTGGCCATTCCCATCTCAGAGCGCAGGTTGCTGCAAAGGAATTATTTCTAGTGTGTGACCAATCATCAAGTGTCTTAAAGAAGATTTCTACTTCACTTGGAAATGTGCCTAATGCATTAGCAAACCTGTCAAAGTGACTCCATACCCCGCAGATATGCCATCATCTATGGGGTCACAAATCGTTGCCATCAAGCTGCCATCTGCAGCTTGGCACTGGCACCAATATCTGCACCAATGAGTGGTTCAGAAAGGTCCTTTTTCTGAAAATGCTACCCTTCAGAAATCTTGAACTATAGTTTTATCAGCCATTACAGGAGACAAGGTGACCTTCCGGATGCTTCCAATGCCAACATCTGTACATGGGTAATCATGCGGTGAAACTCTCCAGTGCACTCCCCCTTAGCTCACCAACCTGGCCCCACTGACAATTAATCTATGTGACAATAGAGTGAGTGACAATGTTGGTATGCCTGGTTAGATTGGGACCTGACTCAGCTTCTCATAATACAACTAGAGAGAGAGAGAAGGCAGCTTGCAATGGTGCCCTAAGGAGCAATCTCCACAAAAAGGCTTTCAGTGGAAGAACTGATATGATAAAGTGCCCCAGTGACACACCAATCACAGAAAGCGTGTTAATGGATTAAATGAGCTGTAACATTCAACTACATTAGATGGGAAGATTCTTTTAAGCTGAATGATTGTGATGATATGTATACTTCTAGGGGAAGCTTGAAGTATAAATTGTACCCTGCTACAAATTGAAAATGGTACGGTGCAAAAGGACTTTAAGGCCATAGAACTTGTAACTACTAACTACAAGTATCTCGGTGTCACAGTGGATGATAAATTAAATTGGAGGGAACAGTGTACAGATGGAGTAATCAAGGGACATCCATGACCATACTACCTCCGAAAGTTACAATTCTTTCAAGTGAATCTTACAATCATGAAACTCTTCGATAAGACTGTAGTTCAGAAAGTTATCCTTTCCGGTTGCTTCTTTGTGTCTCAGGAAAATAGAATTTTTAATGGTACAATGGAACCAAAAGCAGGAGGGGAATGTGATGAGCAGAGATTCTGGACAAAACCTGCTTCCAGAGAAATATGATAGAAACAAAGAGTGTCTTGAACAATGAGAGTCATCCCTTGTTTCAGTATTGCTGTGGGATATGTTCAAGGAAAAGGTTACAATCCCTCAGATGCAGGTCAAATAAGTTCCCAAATTATTTTCCCTTGCCTACAAGAGTTCTTAACAGGAGTCTGATGCATGAATGAGGAGATGTAGAGAGGGTGGGATTCAGAGGCTGATTATTTTAATACATAATAGCTCGGCACAAGGGGAATCGGGGGGAAAATTCTCTCTCTCCCCCCCACCCCACACTGGGTGGGAGAATCGCCGGGGTGCCGCGCGTGACCCGCTACGCCGCCCTGACACCCGCACATGATTCTCCCCCCCCCCCCCCAAACCGGCGCGGCGAGAAGCACGGCTGGCCACTCGGAGAATTGCCGCTCGCCGTTTGCAACGGGCGAGCGGCGATTTCTCCGGCCTGGATGGGCCGAGCGGCCTGCCCAACACGATGGGTTCCCGCCGGCGGCCTCAGGGAGGACGGCAACCAAGGCCCACCGCGCGTAAATGACGTGACGCCGCTCCTGGCCCTCCGGGGGCAGGAGAACAGGGGGCTGGGAGCGGGCTCCGACGCCGGAGTGAAACATTCCGATTTTCACTCCGGCGTCGCACTTAGACTCCCGATGGGAGAATTGCACCCACGACACCTCAACCTTACAGCAGGTACTCCTACTCCTCAAGGAATCAGGCAGGGGTCACCCATAGGGAGGAGGACCATCCGATGGGCAACATGGGGTCATCCACCCAGGAGATGACAAGATTGTGCAGTCGCTCCCAATCCCCCTGGGCTGTGACCCCATCAGCTGCAGCTGCACAGGCTGGGAAGTTGCCCCACAACAAGAGAACCATAGCAGACTGGGGGCGAAATTCTCCGTTATCGGCGCAAAGTCCGCCGATCGGCGCAAAAAACGGCGCAAATCCGACTTGCGTCACGTCGGAAAAATGGGTCGAAAGTCTCCGGACCGAAATGGGCTAGCAGCGACGTGACGGGATCCGCGCTTGCGCACATGGTTCACGGCTCATAAGGCCACGCTGCTCCCCCCCACCCGACCGGAACACCCGACCGGAACACCCGACTGGATGGCTGGCCGCCGCTCAGCCCCGAGGTTCCAGTCATGGGATGTGGAGGCGCTCCTGGACGCAGTGGAGCAGAGGAGGGAGGCCCTGTATCCCGGGCATTGCCGCAGAGTTGCCCCACGCCACAGCCGGCGTCTGTGGAGGGAGGTGGCAGAGGCCATCACAGCTGCGGCCCTGACAACACGGACAGGCACCCAGTGCCACAAGAAGGTGAACGACCTTGTCAGAGCAGGCAGGGTGAGCCTCCCCCAAATCCCCCCCCTCCTGCATATCCCCCCTCCCCCATATCCCCCCTCCCCTATATCCCCCTCCCCATATCCCCCCTCCCCAATATACCCCATATCCCCCCTCCCCAATATCCCCCCTCCCCCACATCCCCCCTCCCCCATATCCCCCCTCCCCCATATACCCCCTCACCCATAACCCCCTCCCCCATATACCCCCTCCCCATATCCCCCTCCCCATATCCCCCCTCCCCCATATCCCCCATTTCACCCCTCCCCCCATATCCCCCTCCCCCATATCCCCCTCTCCCATATCCCCCCTCCCCATATACCCCCTCCCCCATATCCCCCTCCCCCATATCCCCCTCCCCCATTTCCCCCTCCCCATATCCCACCTCCCCATATCCCCCCTCCCCAATATCCCCCCTCCCCCATATCCCCCCTCCCCCATATCCCACCTCCCCATTTCCCCCTCCCCCATATCCCCCCTCCCCAGGAGGATGGGGGGGTCCGTGCCGGGGAGGGTGATGGAGGGGGTCCGTGCCGGGGAGGGGGATGGGGGGGTCCGTGCCGGGCAGGGGGATGGGGGGGTCCGTGCATCGATGGGATGCACCCGTGCGGTGTCGGCCTGGGTGGCACGCATGACCGGCACCACTTCCAGCTCCTGGACATGGGTGGACTCCTCCACCTGCGACTGCAGCCGCCGCAAGATGGACGTCACCCTCTTCGCTCGTCTCCGGGTCGGTGGTTGCATCGGATCTATGTGTGGGTGTGGTAACTCCAGGAACCCGGGATCCATCTGGGCGGCAAATGTTCGCTTGGGCTGGGCTGCCCTCCGACCGCCCGGCCCCTCTGCTGCTCCTACCTCCACCTGCTGTACCGGGACGGCTGTGTTGTGCGCACCAGTGAGTGTACCAGACGCCTCATCACTAAAGTGCCCAACCGAGGTGAGTGTTTCTGCGATGGTGGAGGGTGTTGGTGACAGCAGTGGCGTTGTGTCATGCTCTTCGTCCCACTCTGAGTCCATGGCACTTTGGGGTGGGGGTTCGTCTCCACCCATCCACTCTGAGTCACTGTCCGGTATTTCGTCTTCCTGGGTCGTGCTGTCCCGGGTAGGGGTGTCTTGGGTATGGGTGTCCTGGGTAGTGGTGTCCTGGGTAGTGGTGTCCTGGCTCGGATGTGACGGGGGCCTGTGGCTGCCCCCCTCGACGCTGGGTGGCACACGACTGCCTAGTCGCTCCCGCACGTCATGGGGGTGTTGTCTCCCTGTTGCTCCAGGTCTCTCCGTCTCCCGTGGTGTGCGAGGGGCATCCTGCGGGCATCGCATGTCGGAGGGTCCGGGTCTCTCCGTCTCCCGTGGTGTGCGAGGGGCATCCTGCGGGCGTCGCATGCCGGAGGGTCCGGGTCTCTCCACCTCCCGTGGTGTGCGAGGGGCATCCTGCGGGCGTCGCATGCCGGAGGGTCCGGGTCTCTCCGTCTCCCGTGGTGTGCGAGGGGCATCCTGCGGGCGTCGCATGCCGGAGGGTCCGGGTCTCTCCATCTCCCGTGGTGTGCGAGGGGCATCCTGCGGGCGTCGCATGCTGGAGGGTCCGGGTCTCTCCGTCTCCCGTGGTGTGCGAGGGGCATCCTGCGGGCGTCGCATGCTGGAGGGTCCAGGTCTCTCCGTCTCCCGTGGTGTGCGAGGGGCATCATGCGGGCGTCGCATGCCGAAGGGTCCGGGTCTCTCCGTCTCCCGTGGTGTGCGAGGGGCATCCTGCGGGCGTCGCATGCCGGAGGTTCCGGGTCTCTCCGTCTCCCGTGGCCTCCGAGGGGCATCCTGCGGACGGTCTGCATCTGCGGGGGTGGGTGCCTCGACGTTTGCTCCTGCGATACACAATGAAGCATGCATGGTTAGACACGCAGGCAGTGGTCAGGTGATATGGGGGAGGGGGGATATGGCGGAGGGGAGATATGGGGGAGGGGGGATATGGGGGAGGGGGGATAGGGGGGAGGGGGGATATGGGGAGGGGGGATATGGTGGAGTGGGGATATGGGGGAGGGGGATGTGGGGGAGGGGGATATGGGGGAGGGTGGATATGGGGGAGGGTGGCTATGGGGGAGGGTGGATATGGGGGATATGGAGGAGGGGGGATATGGGGGAGGGGGGATATGGGGGAGGGGATATGGGGGTGGGGGAACTGGGGAGGGGTGGATATGGGGGAGGGGGATATGGGGGAGGGGGATATGGGGGAGGGGGGATATGGGGAGGGGGGATATGGGCAGGGTGTATATGGGGAGGGCCCCAAGGCAACGGAGGCACCCGAGGGCGCCCCGTGTGTACCGGCCCCGGCAGTCATACCAGGACCTCACGGACCGGGAATGCAGGAGGAGACTCCGGATGAGGCGGGAAACCGTGGCACACATCTGCTACCTGCTGGCACACCTGTCACCGCGTGGCACTGGTGGGGGACACCCTCTCCCCGTGTCCGTCAAGGTTACGGTGGCCCTGAACTTTTATGCAACGGGGTCATTCCAGGCACCGAGTGGGGACCTGTCCGGCATATCGCAGACATCGGTGAATCGGTGCATCCGGGCAGTGACAGACGGCCTATATGCCATGGCGCACCGCTACATCCGCTTCCCTGTGGACCGGGCCAGCCAAGATGCCCGGGCCGTGGGCTTCTCTGCCATGGCCGGGTTCCCCATGGTCCAGGGCGTGATTGATGGGATGCACCTCGCCGGGCGGTCACCTGCAGATAACAGGGCCGTGTTCACCAATAGGAAGGGGACCTATTCGATGAACATACAGGTGGTCTGCGACCACCGCATGATGATCCTGCACGTCTGCGCCCGTTACCAGGGCAGTGTACATGACTCATACGTGTTGTCGCGGTCATCCATCACCGGCATGTACGAGGGACACCTTCCCCGGCTGAGGGGCTGGTTGCTGGACGACAGTGGCTACCCATTGCGATCGTGGCTGATGACGTCTATACGGAGGCCACGCAATGAGGCGGAGAACCGCTACAATGATGCCCATGTAGCGACCAGGGGAGTGATAGAGAGGTGCTTTGGCGTGCTGAAGATGCATTTCAGGCGCCTGGACCTCTCTGGGGGCGCCCTCCAGTATCGGTCAGATAGGGTCGACCGCATCATTGTGGTGTGCTGCGTCCTGCACAATATAGCCCAGCAGAGGGGCGATGTGCCGCAGGCAGAGGAGGGCGGTGTGGAGGAGCAGCAGGAAGAGTCGCAGTCCTCCCCAGATGAGGGGGATGGGGGCAATGGTCAGGGCCGAGGGGCTAGACACAGGCGGGTGGCTGTCCACCGTTACCGGCTGGCCCAGCGGGCACGGGACAGGCTGATAGCCGCCCGCTTCACTGACTAGATGGGCGTGGGAATTGGGCAGTATGGCCACAGACCGCACACCATGGCAACAGCCGATCACCCACACCCCCCACCCATCCACCCACCCAGCACCCTCACACCCCTCCCCAACCCCACCCACCCCACCCGCATGCACACCCCCCCCCCCATTGCCGATCCACCTGCGGCACAACGGCCGTGCTCACACAGTTGCGGGTGGACGCGTGTCTATTGCAGATCATGGAGGATGATGACAACCCGCACTGCGATGAGCTCCTGGCTCCATGGCTACAAACCTGCCTATGTCTGACCCATGGCCACAGTACCACCCGGACCATCCCTGCATGCGATTGTGACACTGCAGCGCACGGTCCCGTCCTCTTGCCCGGGGGGATGTTGATGGCGGCCCAGGGGGAAGGGGCAGACTCACCTGGGGCTAAGGTAAGACCACCCCTCACACACACACACTTGCGCTCAACGTACATGACACCCCCGCACACTTTGGACAGAGCACAAAGGCAGCTTCTGTAGGTGTAACATTGACTTTAATAACCAAAGGAGTTCATGCACGTGCCCTAGCCCCTAAAACTCATCTGTGCCCTGCACCCGTGCCAACTTACTCAGTGTCTAATTGTTTGGCCTTACGGGCCCTTTGACTACGTCTACGTGGTTCCCCAGACGGTACAGCAGAACTGGAGGTGGACTCCTGTGATTCCTGCCCTCTGACACGGGATCCCTTTGGCGGCCGTTTCCTGGGGCGTCCTGGCCCAGATGGGCAAGGCTGCGGCCCGGGCGACTGGGATGGCGAGCTGCCAGCCTGTCCTACCCGTTGCCCACCCAATGCACCTGGGACGAAAGGGGGGGAGTCCGAGGTGTCGCGGGATTCCGGGACCTCCCCTACAGGGGGACCCGGGACGGACCACACCACCTCCTCCTCCCTCGGTGTGCTCGATGGACCCCAGGCCTCTACATGGCTGGGGGATGCGAACGGACTGGCCATCCGACACCCCCCCGACATCTGGCGCTGCCAGTCCTGGAGGCCCGTGCTGGTATCGACAGGGGTCTGCAGGTTTGCAGCCATGGAGCCCAGGGGATTGGCAAACCCTGTCTGTGACTGTGCGTCGCCGGCTCGCACATGGCCAATGGCGCTGATGCCCTCAGCGATGGGCCTGCAGAGGACTGGGCTATGGCCTGCTGAGACTGGGCTATGGCCTGCTGAGACTGGGCCATGGCCTGCTGAGACTGGGCTATGGCCTGCTGAGACTGGGCTATGGCCTGCTGAGACTGGGCCATGGCGATGAGCGCCTCTGCCATCTGGCGCTGGCACTGGCTCATGGCCTCCTGTGAAAGGGCAGCCATGTCCTGGGCCACAGACGCCGCCTGCACGGAAAGCCCCAGGCCTCGCAAACCGTTCCCCATGTCTGACACCGTCGCACCCATTGCCTCCACCGCGGACGCCACCCGTGCGGTGTCGGCCTGGGTGGCACGCATGACCGGCACCACTTCCAGCTCCTGGACGCGGGTGGACTCCTCCACCTGCGACTGCAGCCGCCGCAAGATGGCCGTCACCCTCTTCGCTCTTCTCCGGGTCGGTGGTTGCATCGGATCTATGTGTGGGTGTGGTAACTCCAGGAACCCGGCATCCATCTGGGCGGCAGATGTTCGCTTGGGCTGGGCTGCCCTCCGACCGCCCGGCTCCTCTGCTGCTCCTACCTCCACCTGCTGTACCGGGACGGCTGTGTTGTGCGCACCAGTGAGTGTAACCAGACGCCTCATCACTAAAGTGCCCAACCGAGGTGAGTGTTTTCTGCGATGGGGGAGGGTGTTGGTGACAGTAGTGGCGTTGTGTCGTGCTCTTCGTCCCCACTCTGAGTCCATGGCACTTTGGGGTGGGGGTTCGTCCTCCACCCAACCACTCTGTGTCACTGTCCGGTATTTCGTCTTTCCTGGGTAGTGCTGTCCCGGGTAGGGGGTGTCCCGGGTAGGGGTGTCCCTGGGTAGTGGTGTCCTGGGTAGTGGTGTCCTGGGTAGTGGTGTCCTGGCTCGGCTGTGACGGGGGCCTGTGGCTGCCCCTCTCGTTGCTGGGTGGCACACGCCTGCGTCGTTGCACCCGCACGTGACGGGGGCGTCGTCTCCCTGTTGCTCCAGGTCTCTCCGTCTCCCGTGGTCTCCAAGGGACATCCTGCGGGCGTCGCATGCCGGAGCGTCCGGGTCCTCTCCGTCTCCCGTGGTGTGCGAGGGGCATCCTGCGGGCGTCCGCATGCCGGAGGGTCCGGGTCTCTCCGTCTCCCGTGGCCACCGAGGGGCATCCTGCGGGTGGTCTTCATCTGCGGGGATGGGGTGCCTCGACGTTTGCTCCTGTGATACACAATGAAGCATGCATGGTTAGGACACGCAGGCAGTGATCAGGTGATATGGGGGGAGGGGGATATAGGGGAGGGGGGATATGGGGACGGGGATGTCAGTGGCTCACTTGCTGGTACGCCCCCGACCTCTGCATCAGCAACCTCCCGGTCCTCAGGTCCGCTAGCCAGTTCCAGGGGCCTTTCCTCCCTGTTTCGGTCAGTGGCCTCTCATCAGCGGGGCCTCCCTCCAGTCCTCACATGCTCCCTGGTGTTGTGTGCGCGTTTTCTCCTGTGGCGGGGGGCGGGGGGGGGGAGTGGTGGCAGGGGTAAAAAGGCAACAGTGTTAGACAGGTATATGAATGCACGCCATCAGTTGCGCGTGTATTGCAGAGGTTAAGGTTAGGGCTGGATTCACTTGGGGATATGGGGGATATGGGGATGGGGGATATGGGGAGGGGGGATATGGGGGGAGGGGGAGATATGGGGAGGGGGATATGGGGGATATGGGGGGAGGGGGTATATGGGGGAGGGGGGATATGGGGAGGGGGATATGGGGGAGGGGGAATATGAGGGAGGGGGGGATAGGGGGGAGGGGGATATGGGGAGGGGGATATTGGGGAGGGGGAGATATGGGGAGGGGGGGATATGGGGCATGGGGGATATGGGGGGATATGGGAGGGGGATATGCGGGAGGGGGATATGGGGGGATATGGGAGGGGGGATATGGGGGATATGGGGGAGGGGGGATATGGGGGATGGGGATATGGGGAGGGGAGATATGGGGGAGGGGGGATATGGGGGATATGGGGAGGGGGATATGGGGGAGGGGGATATGGGGAGGCGGGGATACGGGGAGGGGGATATGGGGAGGGGGGATTATGGGGGAGGGGGAGATATGTGGGAGGGGGATATGAGGGAGGGGGGATATGGGGAGGGGGGATATAGGTGAGGGGGGGATATGGGGGAGGGGGGATATGGGGGGATATGGGGGGAGGGGGGGATATGGGGAGGGGGGATATGGGGGGATTTGGGGAGGGGGAGATATGGGGGGATTTGGGGAGGGGGGATATGGGCGAGGGGGGGATATGGGGAGGGGGAGATATGGGGAGGGGGGATATGGGGGGATATGGGGAGAGGGGGGGGATATGGGGAGGGGGATATGGGGAGGCGGGGATATGGGGGATATGGGGAAGGGGGGATATGGGGGAGGGGGATATGGGGGAGGGGGGATATGGGGGAGGGGGAGATATGTGGGAGGGGGGATATGGTGGATATGGGGAGGGTGGGATATGGGGGAGGGGGGATATGGGGAGGGGGGATATGGGGGAGGGGGGATGTGGGGGAGGGGGGGATATGGGTAGGTGGGGATATGGGGAATATGGGGGAGGGGGGATAAGGGGGGATATGGATATCGGGCAGGGGGGGGGGGCTCACCCTGCCTGCTCTGACGAGGTCGTTCACCTTCTTGTGGCACTGGGTGGCCTGTCCGTGGTGTCAGGGCCCACAGCGGTGACGGCCCTCTGCCACCCTCCCTCCACAGACCGCCGGCTGTGGCGTGGGGGCAAACTCTGCGGCCGTTGCCCTGGATACAGGGCCCTCCCTCCTCTGCTCCACTGCCGTCCAGGGAGCGCCTCCACAATCCCGTGACTGGAACCTCGGGGCTGAGCGGCGGCCAGCCCATCCAGTCGGGTGTTCCGGTCCGGGTGTTCCGGTTCGGGTGGGGGGAGCAGCGCATCCTTATGAGCCGTCCACGCCGTGCGGCGTGTATGACGCCGACAGGCAGTGAAACCACGTGAGCAAGCGCGGATCCCGTCACGTCGCTGCTAGTTTTCGCCCCAGGTTTGTAAACTGTTGAATGTAATTTTATCCTACCCCCCCCACCTCGATACAGAACCCCCTGATATACCAACACCCCCCCCCCGCCAGTAATACAACCCCCTCCATATAGAAACCCAGCCCTTGATATAGAACCTCTCCCCCCTCCGGATAGAAGCTCCCGTGTCATGGAAACCATTGATATGGAACCCTGTCCACAACATCCTGGGCTAATGCCTGGTTAATTCAAGCCCCATGTGAGCCAGATTTGCAACACAGGTGAAATTAGGTTTTATTTTAAATACCAAGGTCATTGGGTGAATCAAATAAACGATAGTCACCAGGTTTGTAACTTTAAACACAAGTATCTTTTTATTATGTACAGTATTATAATTCAACTGACAGAAAAATGTAACTGGCTATCAAATACCCCTTTCCCCAACTCCCCTTTCTAATATCCCCACTCTCACACAAGAGGTGAAAGTATGGTAGAAAAAGTAATGAAAATATGAATAAAAACAAAAGGATAAAGGATCTTTTGATGCTCTGGAGTGACTTCTAGTTAGTGCCTTTCTGATGTTCAACTTTTGTTTTGTTCCTTCTTCCTTCTAGGCTTGAGGTGGTTTTCTTTGGCAAGGTGGGTCAGCTTGCTCTGTAGACTTACGATCATTTCAAATTTGCAGTAAAGTTTGTCCGGCAAATCACTGGTTTTCGAACAATAAAGCAGTTCTTTACTTCGGCAGCAAGAAGGAGGTACGCTGTTCCTAACATGTCTCCACTGTGCCTTCCTCTCTGTTTTCAAAATCAGAAATAAGTAGGATACCCCTTCAATCGACCCACGGGTGTATTGGTTGACACCTGTCACACGCTGTGAGTTCCCTCCCCAGCAATTTTTCTTCATACCTTATTTTGCATCCACACCATTTGATTCAGTATGAAAAAGGGGGTGATGCTGAGGTTTTACTGCTAAACCAGTGTGATGAACGGTTACTGCCTTATCATCATGTAAGGTGATGTCCCCTTTGCGACCAGGCTTGGAACCCTGGGGACTCCGCCTCTGGCTCCGCCCATCTGGGGAGCCCATACATAAAGGCCCTGCCTCATGGTCTGTATAGCAGTCAGCTCTCGTCCATATCTGTAGCACAGTTATTAGCCTAATAAAGCCTTCTTTACAGTTTAATCTCTAAGCATCATTATTGAGGGTACCTCAACCAGCTTCAAGCACTCACCCCAACGATCAAAGTCTCTCCCATCGTGATTGTCATGATATTCAAACACACACATCATGATAGACACACCAACAGACAAATCAGAACACACAAACACCACAACCAATGACAGAAAGATATAAAAAGCACAGACACGACCCCCGGTGGTCAGTATTAGCTGCAGAGGAGGACCAGGACAGACCTACTACACGACACACTCAGGGAGACAGCACGTGCAGAGTATCCAGAACGAACTGTATTATAAGAGTTAAAATAAAATAGAGTTGTACCACATACAATTGTGTTGGCTCATCTGTGCACCAGAGCACCCAACACCACAGTGATAGATGAGCATCATTTGCAGTGTTCCTATGAAAGAAGACATGCAAGACTCCAGAGCGCAGTCCTCGCATGAACCAGAAGTGACTCCAGTGTCACAAGCCTCCACAGCAGGTGGCCGGAACCAGCGTGCACGGTCTCGGCCAACTTCCACATCTGGCACAGTCATCGCCTTGCATGATATTAGTGATGGTGCTACTTCGATTGCAACGACCCATCGGCTACAAGATGCCGTCCACCACAAACATAAAAAGAAAAAAGACTCCACCTTGTTCCTGGCATGCAGGGCGGATGGATTGGTGCGTAGGCGCAATCAGCGAGCTTTGCGCCGCCTTCCACGCTGGCAACTGAACCGTACGCACACGCCGGATCCTCCACTGGTTCCCAAGGATGACTTCGTGGAGATGCCACGGATCATGCCCCTTCCATCGCCACCAGAACCAAACCACAGCCAAGGCAACACTAACAAAGATGTTGAATGTTATATTTGCACGAATGAAAAACCAAGCACTGCACGAAGTACAACAAATGGTAAAGTAGAGACTTCGGCAACAGCATCACCTCCAACAGTCCAAGGTGAACCAGTGTGACCCCAAATCTCCACAGCTGAACCGGCTTGAGGACCAGCCCATTCTTGAGGCGGTCACCCATTAGACTGGACTTATAACGCTGTTCATACGTTCAAAAAGTCAAACACTTCTGTATTATAACCTGTTGTTGTTTATTGTTCCAGATATCGTCTGACCGGACCACTGTTCAAGTTTTTCTTTCTCTCGCATCCATGTTTTGTTATGGTACAACCTTGTTAGTGTGACGCACCCGACATCGCCCCATGTAAATAGTTACGTCATATACACACGCTGTACACAACACACACACACACTCTTAGATGCACTCACGACACAATTATATTTATAACCACGTAGGCACATATCTTTGTAAAAAGGGGGGATGTCATGATATTCAAACACACACATCATGATAGACACACCAACAGACAAATCAGAACACACAACACCACAACCAATGACAGAAAGATATAAAAGCACAGACACGACCCCCGGTGGTCAGTATTAGCTGCAGAGGAGGACCAGGACATACCTACTACACGACACACTCAGGGAGACAGCACGTGCAGAGTATCCAGAACGAACTGTATTATAAGAGTTAAAATAAAATAGAGTTGTACCACATACAACTGTGTTGGCTCATCTGTGCACCAGAGCACCCAACACCACAGTGATAGATGAGCATCATTTGCAGTGTTCCTTCCCTCCAATCACTCTCCTCCCTTCCCCTATAATCTTTGATACCCTTATGATGCCTGTTGATATCCCTGTCCTCCCCAGAACCGTTTGATGTTGACATCTTGATGCCCTGACCTCCCCAATCTTAGGTCTCATTGTACTGTGACTTAATGAGGTTTGCCTCCTGATGTCATCGAGATTTTCCCCTCCACCACGTTAGCCGTTCCCCATCAAGAGGCTGTAGATGTTTCCCCTGGCTGTGCCCTGTGCCATCTGCAGTTCAATATCAATCCACCTACCCCCAGGGCAGATGTGTGTGGGGGATAGACTAGGCCCTGTGCACCATGCTGGGCACGGTTGGCACTAGATGGACAGACCCCCTCCCCCAGTCTCTGGAGTGGGACTAGGACAGGCGTGCCAAGCACAGGCCTCTATATTCTGGCGAAGGTGCACAGGACTGACTATGTTTTATGACGCCCGACTACACATTGCTCCATTGCCCAGGACAGTGTGTGCTTTCTGACCCTGACTAATTTGCTTCCCCCCCCCGCACAATCATGTGTCTCTGTGCGCGCTTTCCCCTTGGCTCTATTGTGAACCCCCTACACATCGAGCCCACCCCCCTTGCACCCAGTCAATCTTTTGCCTACTGGCCCCTTCCATTCACTTTGTCCTGTCTCAGTCACCCCTCCCCCCCCTGGGTTTTTAATGAGTATTCATGATATTTAAATGAATGAAAATGTGGTTGCCAACATCTGTGGCGGGCTGCCCAACCCACCACGACAGTTGGGGGCAGAAAATTCACAACCTATAATTGCACCCGCGGAAAACTGACCTTTGCTTTCTCTGCGTTTCTCTGTCCCGCCGCAGTGACACTTGCTACTGGTGTGACCAGGAAATCACCAACTGGTTTGAAGTCAGCGGCCGGGATTCTCCGACCCTGTGCCGGCTCGGAGAATCCCCGGGGGGAGAACGAGAATCGCGCGCCGACGCCGGCTTCCCCATTCTCCGCGGGATTCCCGCCGCGCCGGTCGGCAGCCGTTGATAGCAGCTCCCTCCCCCCCCCCGGCGATTCACTGGGCCCCGATAGGCCGAGGGGCCGACGGGTTTGGCTGAGTCCCGCCGGCGTGGGTTACTCAGGTCCTACACGGGGGAACCTGGAAGATGAGTGTGCGGGGGCCGTCCTGGAGGGGGGTGGGGGGATACGACCCCGGGGGGGTCCCACGGTGGCCTGGCCCGAGATTGGGGCCTACCGATCGGCAGGCGGGCTGGTTCCATGGGGACCTACTTTACTCCGCGCTGGGCCTCTGTAGGGCTCCACCATATTGCCCGGGACCGGCGTGGATAAGGGACACCCCACACATGCGTGGAAATACACCGGCCCTTCCGCGCATGCGCGAACTCGCGCCAGCCGTTCCACGCCAACTGGAGCTGCGGGGACCACTCCGCTGCGAAACTAGCCCCCTCGGAAGGGGAGAATTCCTCACTTTCGGTAACCATTGATGCCGGAGTGGTTGGCTCCGGTTTTCACGCCGGCATGGAGACATAGCCCATTATTAGAGTATCCCGCCCAGCACCTCCGACAATGCAGCACCTGCTCATTACTGCGCAGAAGTGTCAGCCTTGGATTTGTCCCAGAAGTGGAACTTAAACCACCCCAGCTTGACTCAGATTTGAGAGTGCTCCCAACTAAACCCCAACTAACACACACTGAGAATCAGTAAGAATAAACTGAAATTTGGATCAATGTCGCGTTACAACTTAAAACTTTTATTGGCCTGTGTTCATCTGCTCATGCTGGACTATAGTTAATGGAGCAAGATTTCTCTTATGTTAGCAGCTTTGTAAATATAGTGGGGAAATTTAATGCAATTATTACTGTAAACCTGTCCGTTTGGAACATTTTTACAGAGGAAATCTCCACATTACAGTCAAGGTATCAATAGCATTATGAAACTGGAGAATTGGAAGTATTCGTAAGTGGTGCACAATGGTTCACTTGGGTACACTATTTTTTATACAGGTTCATCCTACAGTCTAATGCTCTCAGTATTAAGCAGAACTGAGAGAGAGTATCTCAGGAACCTAAAGTTGTGAAGCCCATTCTGCTCATTCACTTTAATGATTGAAAACTTATAATCTGCATCCCCACAATTTCCAGGAATGAGCGCCTTCAAGTGTAGCGTCTTAGGAGTGCTGAATCATTGAATCACCCATAGAACCAAAGAATCCCTACAGTGCAGAAGGAGGCCAATCGGCCCATCAAGTCTGCACTGACCCTCTGAAAGAGCACTCTACCCCGGCCCACTCTCCCGCCATATCCCCATAACCCTGCACATTGATCATGGCCAATCCAAACTTGTGCATCTTTGGACTGTGGGAGGAAACCGGAGTACCCAGAAGAAACCTATGCAGACACAGCGAGAAGGTGCAAACTCCACACAGTCACCCAAGGCCGGAATCAAACCCGGGTCCCTGGCGCTGTGAGGTAGCAGTGCTAACCCATTGTGCCGCTGTGCCACCCCTGTATGGAATAAATCAAAACCAGCAGGAATGAATAATTTTACACAAATGTTTGTAGAATGCGACGGGCGAGAAACACTCATAAGACACACGGTAGAATACAAAGAAAGAGATTTATTAAGATACACAACTAAACTCCTAAACTCCCAAGCCCTGAAGAGTCACCCTCCCCGACCTGCACCCAGGCCGGGTTTTTTATATTGTGGAGCCTTCCCTGTTAATGGGGAAGCTTCGGCCCCATCATTGCCTTGGGGTGGTGTTCCAAGCTGTACTCATATGCCCCAGCAATCGGGTCCAACACCAGATCTGGCGGACGCGATTTAGTGATTGGCTTGCCTTCTTTGAATATGCCAAATAAGGGTTTATAGTCAGTGTAGGCCGTGAAAGTGTGCCTGTAAGCATACTGATGGAACTTACAGACTCCAAAGACGACCGCCAATTCTTCCTTTTCAATATGCACATAATTGCACTCAGCGTTGTCGAGCGTGCGGGATACGAATGCGATCAATTGTTCAGATCCATCAGCCATGAGGTGGACGAAGACTGAGTCCACCCCATAAGGGGACGTGTCACATGTCAATAGCAGCGGTTTGGCGGGGTTGATGTGCGTTAGTAATTTTGAGTATGAAAGCTGCCATTTTACCGCGTTGAATGCCAACTATTGAGACGGTGTCCTATCCCACGCTTGACTCTTCTTTGGCAAAAGTTGGAGGGGACTGATGAGGGTTGCCAGGTTCGGGATGAATTTCCCACAATAATTCACTGATCCGAGGAAAGAGCATTGTTCTCTCTGGCCGCCGGGATGGGGGTCTGTTTTATCGCCCACAACCTGCCCTCTACAGGGTGCAGCCCATTCTGGTCCACTCGTTGACCCAAATAAGGTGGCTTTGGGGCATAAAGGACACATTTTTCCCACCGGATGCCCACCGGAGGACTTCAGCCAGGTTCGCCAGATGTTCCTGGTTGGACGCCCCCGTGATGAGAACATCGTCCAAGTAGACAGCCACCCTGGGTAGCCACCTTAGGATGTTCTCCATCACATACTGGAAAATAGCACATGAAGACGCGACTCCAAACGGCAACCGGGTATATTCGTATAAACACCTGTGGGGTTGATGGTGACCAACCTGTGGGAGTCCGGGTCCAGTATTAACTGTAGATATGCATGACTCATGTCCAGTTTGTGAATGTTTGTGCTCCGCTTAGCTTAGCATCAAGAGGTACTTGATGCGGGGGACTGGGTATCGGTCTAAGTAGGAAATGCAGATCAACGTCTCCTCATAGTTCCCATAGAGGCACATAGAACCATCTGGTTTGAGTACTGGCATGACCGGGGTGACCCAATCGACGAACTGTACATGGCAGGTGATCCCTATATGTTCGAGTCGGTCCAATTCGGCATTAATGTTTGGCAGCAATGCATAGGGGACCTGGTGGGTGGGGAAATAACGAGGCCGTGCCTGCAGGTCTACGTTGATTCGGGCCACAGCCCCTATGATTGTCTCCAGTCCATCTGTGATGACCTCAGGGAATCTGGCCAGGACCCCCTCGGGACCAGACGGGTTCATGCGGCATACCCTCTGCCAATCAAATTTAAAATGACGCAGTCAGTCCCGACCCAGAAAACATGGTTCCCCACTACGGGCTACCACCAATGGTAGGTTAGCGGATTGGTGTCCATAAGTCGCTGGTACCTGGGCGGTGCCCTCAATGGGCTCAGCTCTCCGGTGTAGGTGGAGAACCTGGCCTTGGTGTCGCGGAGAGTCAATGTGTGCAGGCCGGAGTGGATTCCCTGAAATGTGCGGTGGTTGATCACAGATGCAGCTGCTCCAGTATCCAGCTCCATGTCGATGGGGTGCCCATTTACCAAAAGGGACGCTTGAACTGGGGTGACTCGGCCCACTAGGGGTGCCGTAATACAGTGGAGTTGTTGGTAGGGGTCCTCCTCGCGGCCGTCGACAAAGTGTGCCCTGTCACGAGGTGGGTGGAACCGTCTGGAGGGGCGGAGGGTGGGCTGGCCGTCAGGTGGTCTTGAGCTTGGACATCTGCCTGGGTACTCCTGCTCCACGTATTCTGAATTCCATGGTTGCTCCATGGCGGTGGCTGCCGGGTCTCCTGGTCCTCCAGCCTTGGTGAATCTTGGCGGTGTCATGATATACATCAGCATATCATGGTGCAATCACACACACACTGACACACTGATGGACATACAGTGGGACCAATCAGCATACACAACATCGCAACCAATCACCAGTGAGAGCACATGCACTATAAAGACAGGGGACACCAGAGTTCCCGCTCATTCTAGCAGCAGCCAACTCAGAGCACAGAGCTCACATCCTGCCTCTCAGACATTCACCATGTGCTGAGTGCCTCACCTAGATAGTGATAGGACAGGGTCCACAGATAAGCTGGTAATGCACGTACCCAAGCTTACAGTATGTTATGACAGTTGAGTTGTTAATAAAATAAAGTTGCACCGTCTGAATGAAATGAAAATCACTTATTGTCACAAGTAGGCTTCAAATGAAGTTACTGTGAAAAGCCCCGAGTCGCCACATTCCGGCGCCTGTTCGGGGAGGCTGGTACGGGAATTGAACCGTGCTGCTGGCCTGCCTTGTCCTGCTTTCAAAGCCAGCAATTTAGCCCTGTGTTAAACAGCCCCTCCAGCCGTGTTGACCTGTTTGTAGACCAGAACGCCCAACACGACATGGTTCCAGGAGTGGACGCATACTAACCCCTGTGAGACCTACCTGCAACTTATCAGCAATCCGCCATCCTGCAGCATGGAGAACATCAACCCACCGCCGCCGCTACGCATCGCTGGCAATCTCGGGGTGAAATGGAAGTTTTTAAACAGCGCTTCCATCTCTTCCTAGAGGCCACAGACAGGGAGAATGCATCGGACAACAGGAGGATTGCCCTTCTTCTCTCCACGGCAGAGCAACACACCATCCACATCTTTACCTCCCTGACATTCGCGGACGGCGAGGACAAAACCAAATACAAGACGGTGCTCCTAAAATTTGATGAACACTTCAGCGTTGAAGTCAACAAAATCTTCGAAAGGTACCTGTTCAAGCAGCGCCTGCAGGGTAAGGACGAGCCTTTCCAGTCTTATTTAATGCACCTCCGCATCCTCGTGCAGTCCTGCGGCTATGGGCCCCCCTCTGACTCCATGATACGCGACCAGATAGTTTTCGGGGTCATGTCGGACACCCTGCGCCAGCAACTCCTTAAAATCAAGCAACTCACCCTAGCGACGGCCATCGAGATCTGCATCCTGCATGAGAACTCCACCAGCCGGTACTCACACATCCAGGCAGCTGAAACGGCGCGGCAGGGGCCCCACGAGGCGGAGTGGGTCCAGACGATCGAGTACCTCCCGGCCCGCGGCCCGGAGCAGGGCGGCTGTTTCGCACGCTTTCTGAGGCCTCCCGCACTTGTACGCGCCAAAAGAGGGGACGTTGACGCGGAGGAACGCGATGCGCAGGCGCGCACTATGCAAGACCGCACCGCGCATGCGCGGTGGTGCAACGAACGCACTGACGTCTGGACGTGCGGCAACTGTGGCTCCGCCCATTTAAAGCGGCAATGTCCGGCCAAAGCGCGGCAATGCCTACGCTGTGGCAGGCTTGGCCACTATGCTGCCTGCTGTCGAGCACCCCAGCCTGCCAACTTGCAACAGTTTAACCAGCCTCGCATAAACGTTCGGGCAATTCTACCCCCGTTCACCGAGTCCGATCCTGACATCATACAGACCAGTGACACTGAGGACAGGGAGCCTTTCCGCATTGCTGTCATCAACAAGAATAAGCTGTCCCCGAGTCGAACGCACCAGCCGCTGTCGGTGCACAGCATTGATCCGGACGACGAGTGGTGTGCCACCCTGACGGTCAACCAGTCCCAGATCACATTCCGCCTGGACACTGGTGCTTCCGCAAATCTCCTCGCATGGTCAGCATTTCAAACCCTGGAGGTCAAGCCAGCAATTCTTCCATCCATCTGAAAACTGGTCGACTATAATGGCAACGTCAGCCCCACCACCGGGTCATGCCAACTCGAAGTGACGCACAACTCGCGTAAAGCCATCCTACCCTTCGAGATCGTGGGCTCTTCAAAGGACTCTCTGCTAGGCGCACAGGCGTGCAAACTCCTCCACCTCATTCAGCGAGTACACTCTCTCTCTCCATAAGGCACGTTTGACTTCCAAGATGCGGAATTCAGGGCGCAACTAAACTCAATCCTCTCTCACAACTAGGATGTTTTCGAGGGCATGGGTACACTGCCCTACACATACAAAATCCTGCTCAAACAGGATGCCACCCCGGTAGTTCATGCACCTCACAGAGTCCCAGCACCCCTCAAGGACCGCCTCAAGCAGCAGCTGCAGGACCTGCAGGACCAAGGAGTGCTTTCCCGGGTGACGGAGCCAACTCCATGGGTCAGCTCCATGGTGTGCGTCAAGAAGCCTTCCGGCGAGCTCCGGATCTGTATTGACCCGAAAGACTTAAATCGCAATAAAATGAGGGAACATTACCCTATACCCAGGGTGAGGAGATCACGTGCGAGATGGCTCGGGCAAAAATATTCACCAAGCTTGATGCATCAAAGGGCTTCTGGCAGATTCAATTGGACAAGTCCAGCAGAAAGCTGTGTACTTTCAACACCCCATTTGGCAGGTACTGCTGCAATAGAATGCCATTTGGAATCATATCATCATCTGAAGTTTTCCATCGCATCATGGAACAGATGATGGAGGGCATCGAAGGCGTGCGCGTCTCTGTGGACGATAGCATTATTTGGCCTGCCACACCGCAGGAGCATATCAGTCGCCTCCAGCGCGTCTTTCAACGGATACGGGACCAGGGCCTGTGCCTTAACAGAGCCAAATGTTCTTTTGGCCAAACCGAGCTCAAGTTCTTGGGGGACCATATCCCCCGGTTGGGTGTGCGGCCGGATGCCGACAAGGTGGCAGCCATCACGGCCACGCAGAAGCCCACAGGCAAGAAGGCGGTGCTACGCTTTCTCGGAATGGTCAACTTCCTAGGGAAGTTCATTCCCAACCTTGCTTCCCACACTATAGCTCTCCGGCACCTTGTCAGTAAGACAACTGAATTCCAGTGGCTTCCCACCCACCAGCGTGAATGGGAGGAGCTCAAGGTCAAGCTCACCACCGCCCCGGTACTGGCGTTCTTCGATCCTGCAAGGGAGACGAAGATCTCGACTGACGCCAGCCAATCCGGCATTGGGGCGGTCCTCCTGCAACGAGATGACGCCTCATCATGGGCCCCTGTCGCCTATGTGTCACGTGCCATGACCCCCACAGAGCAGCGCTATGCGCAAATTGAGAAGGAGTGTCTTGGCCTGTTGACTGGCATTGACAAGTTCCTTGACTATGTGTATGGCCTTCCCCAGTTCACTATGGAGACCGACCATCCCCCGCTGGTTGGCATCATCCAAGAGGACCTTAATGACATGGCCCCTCGCCTCCAGCGCATTCTGCTCAAACTCCAGAGTTACGACTTCCAACTTGTATACACCCCGGGTAAGGACCTGATCATAGCAGACGCTCTGTCCAGGGCAGTCGACACTCCGTCCGACCCAGAGGGGTTCGTTGGCCAAGTTGACGCACATGTAGCCTCCACTTCTGCCAATCTGCCGGCCACTGACGAACGCCTTGCCCACATTCGCCGTGAGACTGCGGCTGACTCCCTTCTGCAACGTGTGATGCGCCACATGACGGACGGGTGGCTCAAGGGACAATGCCCACAGTTTTACAACATTCGGGATGACTTGGCAGTCGTGGATGGTGTGCTCCTGAAGCTGGACCGCATTGTGATCCCACACAGCATTCACCGGCTTGTCTTAGAACAGCTGCACGAAGGCCATCTCAGCGTTGAGAAGTGCCGACGGAGGGCCCGAGAGGCTGTGTACTGGCCGGGAATAAATGAGGACATTGCCAACACTGTGCTCAATTGCCCCACCTGTCAGCGGTTCCAGCCGGCACAACCACGTGAGACCCTTCAGCCCCATGAGTTGGTCACGTCCCCCTGGTCGAAGGTGGGCGTGGACCTGTTCCATGCGCTCAGCAGGGACTACATCATCATTATCGACTACTTTTCCAGCTATCCTGAGGTCATACGTCTGCACGACACCACGTCATCGGCTGTCATCCGGGCCTGTAAGGAGTACTTTGCTCGCCACGGCATTCCGCTCACCGTGATGTCAGACAGTGACCCCCTGCTTCGCGAGTCAGGAATGGTCTTCCTTTGCCAGTGCATACAACTTTGCACACGTGACGTCCAGCCCCCTGCACCCTCAGTCAAATGGCAAAGCAGAGAAGGGAGTCCACATTGTAAAAAGGCTCCTCTGCAAGGCTGCTGATGCAGGATCTGACTTCTGCCTCGCCTTGCTGGCCTATCGCTCGGCCCCACTGTCCACGGGCCTATCGCCGGCCCAACTGCTCATGGGTCGCACCCTCAGGACCACTGTGCCGTACATTCACGTCCCAGACCTCGACCATGCTCCGGTACTTCGGCGGATGCAACAAGAGCGTGAGCAACACAAGGCGGCTCATGATGCTCGGGCGACTGATCTTCCTGCCCTGGTGCCTGGAGATCATGTCCGCATACATCTTCCGGAGGGTGGCTGGTTATCAACCGCTGAGGTTCTTAGACAGGTGGCTCCCCGCTCATTTCTGGTTCATTTGCCTGATGGCTCCATTCGCCGCCGCAATCGGCGTGCCCTTCATCTGCTTCCACGCTCGCTACGAAATTCTACACCGTGCCACGCCCTCCTGTTGTCCCTGACATGGACTTTGTTGAGCTTCCGGATACCCTGCCTCCTCCTCACTCGACCGTGGCCCGGCCCATTCCTCAGCCGGTGGATCCTGAACCACCCTTGAGGCAGTCAACCCGAATTCGTCGCCCACCCCAAAGACTTGATTTATAAACCTTGCACGATTGGACTCACTGACTTGTTCTGTCGTACTGTCTGTAAGAGTTTTTCATCGTTTGTTAATAGCATTTGTTTTGTTCTTGGTGTAACATAGTTTTCCTCTGCACCTGGCACCTTCCCGTGTATATAGTATAGCCTAAATCGCTGGCTTTGAAAGCAGGCCAAGGCAGGCCAGCAGCACGGTTCAATTCCCGTAACAGCCTCCCCGAACAGGCGCCGGAATGGGGCGACTAGGGGATTTTCACAGTAACTTCATTTGAAGTCTACTTGTGACAATAAGTGATTTTCATTTCATTTCATTTCATTTCATTCATAATGCACACACATGATCAGACACACTCACTACACTTTATTTGTTCTCATGTAAGCACATATTCTTTGCGAAAAGGGGGGATGTCATGATATACATCAGCATATCATGGTGCAATCACACACACACTGACACACTGATGGACATACAGTAGGACCAACCAGCATACACAACATCGCAGCCAATCACCAGTGAGAGCACACGCTCTATAAAGACAGGGGACACCAGAGTTCCCGCTCATTCTAGCAGCAGCCAGCTTAGAGCACAGAGCTCACAGCCTGCCTCTCAGACATTCACCATGTGCTGAGTGCCTCACCTGGATAGTGATAGGACAGGTTCCACAGATAAGCTGGTAATGCACGTACCCAAGCTTACAGTATGTTATTACAGTTGAGTTGTTAATAAAATAGAGTTACACCATCTCCAGCCGTGTTGACCTGTTTGTAGACCAGAACAAACAACACGATAGGCGGCATCTTCCGGAGTGCCCCAGATTCAATACCGCAATCCCTTGAAGCTCTTGGACTCCCAGCTTCGCGCTCTCACGGGAGAAGGCAATCTCAATTGCCCACTGCAAAGGTCAGCTGGGTTTCGGTCAGCAACGTTCTCTGTGTGGCGGCGTTCCGGATCCTGCAGACAAAATGAGCGTGAAGGGAATCGCTCAGGGTAGGCCCGAACTCGCAAGTCTCAGCCAGCTTCCTCAAACGTTCCAAAAAATTGTTGTTTGACTCATCTTGGGCTTGGGTGGCCGTGTGGAAGCGGAATCGGCGAACAATGAGTGACGGTTTTTGGATTTAAGTGGTTTTCTACCAAGGCTACCAAAGCTACAAAAGACCGGGAGTCAGGCGTGGCGGGTGTGTGAAGCTTTTGATAAGTGCATATGTTGGCCCACCAACCGCCGTTCGTAGGGTTACGGTGTGCCACTCATCTCCAATTACGGCATTAGTTCGAAAACAATATTGCATACGCTCCACATAGTGAGCCCAATCATTGTTACTCACATCGAAAGCCTTCAGCTTTCCAACGTGAGGAATCTCGGTCGATTGAAGTAAGGCCTCTTGCAGCCTAGCCAAAGTGGTCCGGGTATGGAACACGAGGTGCTGGAGGCAACTCCATTTCAACCGCGTCGCCAGTGTAGAATCTGACGGGCGGGAAACACTCATAGGACGCACGGTAGGATACAAAGTAAGAGATTTATTAAGATATTCTACTGAACTCCCATGTCTCGAAGTGTCACCATCCCTGAACTGCACCCAGGCCGGGGTTTTTATACTGTGGAGCCTACCCTGTTCAGGGGGAACCTCCGCCCCCAATTACCGGGGCATTTCATACTCATTATGAGTCAATGAGAATCGGATGGTGCACACTCCCTTACTTCCCAGGGGGTCACAACAATTTTAACCAGACATAAATCCTTCATCTATGCGCACACTAATTAATATATATATAGGTGCACCGCTGGTTGAAGACAAGCACAAACAGGGACTTACATTCCTATCACCATGGTGAAATGGGACTACCAAAACAACTGGAATAGACATTTAATATATTCTCTTTTTGTTAATGCTGCTTTTCCAATTCCATTGAGGCAAGTGGTTCTGGGGCATGTGATGCCAGACACAATCCATTATTCTGCCATCAGGTTTTCCAGTGTCTCTGCAGAAAATGTGAGCGGTACATTTAAAAGAGACAATATTGATAGTGTGACAACTGACGTCACATTTTCCATTGTTATCCTCTTTGCTCGGTTAATTTAAATATTCTTTCTGAACCTCCAGTGCAACTTGAACGCAGAGACCGAGTGAGTGGTTGAGCCTTTTCCAATAGCTGCTTCACCTCCAGCCTAACCCCGGGATTTCAGCGGAATTACCGCTTGAATCTTAAAACGAGTAGCAGAACGCTGTCCCGGAGCAAGGCAAGGAGCTGACGAGCAATTCCCCCGAATTGATTTGACTGCATCTCTCAATGACAACATTAATGGATACTGGCACCGCCATGCACGTTCATATGCCAACTGTGTCTACCAGGCATCGTGCCAGGACAACAGACAGAAGAAACACAGCTGGCTTCTCTGATGAAGATATCTAAACCCTCCTCTAATAGATATCAGACAGGGGCCTGACAATTCTGAGCCTTTTTTTTCGCACAAAGTCCAGCTAATGTCTCCTGTAGGGAGTTGGTACTGCAGCAGTCACTGAAATCACTCACGCCCAGGGCTGGACTATAATGTGGAAAGAAGTGCAAACATTTTGTAAAAATGAAAATCTAACTTTGGTCAAAAGCAGTGTTCCTGAGGCAGCACGGTGGCGCAGTGGGTTAGCCCTGCAGCCTCATGGCGCCGAGGTCCCAGGTTCGATCATGGTTCTGGGTCACTGTCCATGTGAAGTTTGCACGTTATCCCCGTGTTTGCGTGCGATTTTGCCCCCACAACCCAAAAGATGTGCAGGGTAGGTGGATTGGCCATGCTAAATTGCCCCTTAATTGGAAAAAATGAATTGGGTATTCCAAATTTATTTAAAAAAGCAGAGTTCCTCTAATTGTAGTCATTGTAGGAAAATACAATAGCCAATCTGTTCCAAAACGGCAATACGATGAATGCCACGATAAACGAGACTATGTCCCCACACCGGCGTAAAAGCGGTGATGTTTTACTCCTGAAATTCCTGGGAAAATGTTCAACGAATTCTGAGCCGTGCAGGGGGCTAGCAGGGACCCGGAGTGTATCTCGCAGCTTTTGCTGCAGATACGGGCCCCCGCACCTCCGGTCAGAGGCCACGCATGCACATGGCGGCGACCTCCAGTGGCCGCTCCGTGCTCCATGGCGGACCGGACCGCGGAGCCAGAGAAAAAAATATACCACCCGATTGGCCGCGCGCCTGAGCCTCAAACACCGCACCTTTAATTGGCGGCCGCCGATAAGGCCACCCCCCACCCCCCCACCCCCCCGCCCCCCCGGTCTCCGATACACCCGCCCCTGACCAGGGCGGCCGTGGACTGAGTCCGCAGCCGCCACAGGAGCGGAGGTTTGTTGAGTGGGCCTCTGGCAATGGGCCCCTAGCGATTTTCGGTGCCCGGAGAATCGCCGGGCCCGATAACGGCGTCAAAATAGATTCTCCGCCCTGGCGCTGGCCACAACTACGCCGTCGGGCTGCAGAGAATCCAGCCCAGGCTTTTTTTGTCAGGTTACGGCTACAATGACAGGAAAACTCCCACACTCTTCTTCAAACCGACCTGTGGGATATTTAATGCTATGAGAAGGCAGGTGAGGCCTCCATTTCGCATCTCACCCAAAAGATGGCAGTCGGGACTCTACGTTGGCTGACACCAAAATTGCAAAACGCGATTGGGCGGAGATTAGCTTCCGTCGACAAAATCGCGGCGGCCGCCAATTTGTCGCCAAATCGCAATGATCCATCACCTCAACAGCGGTGTCAATGCAGTCTGGAAAGTACGTACAGTAAACACTGTTTGCTTTTCATTAGCGGGTCCGAGCAAGTGTTCTCCGAGGCCTCCGCGAGTTTGAGAGTGTCCTGCATCGCGGATGGAGAGCTGCCGTGCGAGCTGCTCTCATCGTCTGTGCTCAACTCACGGGGAGGGGTCCACGGCTGTGGCACTGGCTGGGGGCGGTGGACACCAGATGGGCCTGCCCCATTTCCAGCAGCTCCTGCAAGACTTAAGACAAGAAGCACAATTAGACCACGGACGGAGGGTGGGGGGGGCAGTTGGGGTGGTGGGGACTGCCTGTGGGTGAGGGTGAGGGTGATGGTGGGGGTGATGGTGTGGCTGGTGTGGGGGTGAGGCTGGTGTGGGGGTGGTGTTGGGGGTGAGAGTGATGGTGGGGGTGATGGTGAGGGTGGTGTGGGGATGGGGGTGAGGGTGGCGTGGGGGTGGTGTTCGGGGTGGGGGTTGGCACACATGTCATGTGTCATGATATGCAGACATGCAGATAATGATATACAGACAGGCACTGACAGGCAGCTAATGAACACAGAGAACAGGACATGACCAATGAGTAGGCAGGACACTCAGGGGTGGTATCTCACTATAAAAGGCGAGGCACACACACTCCGCCTCTTTCCACTGATGAACATCTACAGAGTGAGTCAGGGTGTATGTACAGTATCACACCTCCAGCACGTGGCTAAGAGCTAGTCTGGTTCAGTCAGACAGAGTAACCACACTTAGTTTAGCAGAGAGTCAAACTCATAGAGAACTGTGCTAACTGTGCTACTGGTTCAATAAATCAGATTGAATTAACTTCAAGATCTGGAGTATCTTTTGGTTAAAGCTGCATCCAGTTGCAGCCTGTGTTATCCCAGTACATAACATGACATCACGGAGAACCACAACTCAGGAGTGACTCACTTCCTCACCCACTGCCGAACTCCACCCTAGCGACCTCCCTTTCCTCCGAGCCACCAGCCACGTGCAGGGCCCTCTGCTCTGACACTGTGAAGGGTCGCAGGCCCAAGGCTCTCCCTCCAGTCTTCTCCCACTCCCACGGTTATGGGTGGCCTTCTTCTCGTGGGATGCAATTGGAAAATGACAGTGTTAGGCCGTCCAATGAATGCAGCCCAGCAGGGGGGGGGGGGGGGGGGGGGGGACTGGGGGGGGGGGGGGGGGGGGGGGGGACTGGTGGCCTCTGTTGCCAGAGCACCCAACCATGGCAGCCGGTATGTATACCGGCATGTGGTGCAGGGGCACAGTGCTGCCTACTCACCCTGGCCGCCCTGAGGAGGTCGGGCAGTGCACTGCTGGCCAGTCTGGACGGTGTTCCCCACGGCCCTGACGTCTCTGCCACCTGCGTCCAGGCACAGCGAACAGCGTCGACTGGCAGCCTCCTTCCCGGCCCGGGGTACAGGGTCATCTGCTTCTCCTCTACCGCAAGCCGGAGGGTCTCCAGCTCGGTGTTGATGAAGCATGGAGCTGCTGTCCTCACCGCCATCTTGTTGGCTGGGAAGGTGTGGGTGGGGAGTGCAGTGTGTATATGCAGTCGCAGCTTGTCAGCCTCTTGAGTGCCAATCACGAGCCGGCGAATCCGGCACCGTTTCTGAGTGGAATTGATTGTGATCCATGTGGGTGCCGGTGCCAGACCCCCAACAGTCGCAGAATCAGTCCACCTGCGGCGCCAAGAATCCTGCACCAGCGTCAACAGGCTCAGAAATGGAGGATGCAGCCCAGCATTTGACCCAAAGTATTTGTGCAGATTGCGCGCTCAATTCGCTGGAGTGGGATTTCGACACATGACCCTCTGATTCAGAGGTGAGAATGGTACCGTTGATCCGAGGCTTGGGCTTCGAAATAGAAAACAAAATCCTGTGGCCTGGACATCAACAGGGTTTGGCTCCAAGGTTTTCCCTGTGGGCTCCAATTAAATTTGAAGCTCAGCTCTATACACTGAGTTACCTTGTACCTCCTGATGATTCATATATTGATCTAGTGTACCAAGGTTGCTCAGGGAAGGGACACCTCCATCTCAGAGGGACGAGGTTAATCGAGTTCCCTGCCATGTTCGTATGTGCTCATTAGGAAAGGAGACCTCTGCTGTAATAAATTAAATAGATGGGAATGCAGTAATTATCAAGGTTTAGGTAAGAAGAACACAAGAGTTTCAATGTGGCTGCCAGGCCACTTTTGAATGTCTTCAGCATAACATTCATAACTAGACATTGTTTCAATTACGTGCAGTTTGTCTATAACTTCAAAGACGCTTGCTTCAGAAACAAATGTGCCTGTAATATGAAACACATGCGCAAAAACATAAATAAACATCTTGTGATATAAAATCTACCCTAAAAGTAATTTATTTTGTGCACTTCTCACTGGAAACATGTGCTGCGGGATTCAGCGTCGATGGGATTCTCTGCTTCGCCAGCGGAACACCCATGCCCGTGGGTTTCCTGACAGCCTGGGGTGGCCACAATGGGAAATCCAATTGGCCGGCTGCGGGAACGGAGAATCCCGCTGCCGATGGGGTCGCACCGTGCCGGAAAAGGGGGTTGGCGGGACTGAGAATCCTGCCCGTTTCTTTAAATCAGATATCATGGGACCAAGTTTTGCTCGACCAGGGTCTCACATTGTGTGTTCATAGCTAGATTTTCCCTTGGATCTTTTGGCACACTGGCCCATAACTTCCTTGTATTGGCGGAAGCCATGGCCCGCTGATACTGAGGTAGAAATGTGCCCATTTGCCAGCGCTCAAAGATCGCGACGGACTTTCCAATTCCAGCAGCAGCCTTGGCCCTGCGCAGGACACTCTGCGCAGGCCCCAGCGTGGCGCACTTTGAATGTAGCCATGCCCCCTTGTGACAGAAAAATTGAGGCAATGCCCATTGAGGGCAGGGATTTAAACTGCAGTTTTATTGGAGATAACAAGCAACAGGTTTCGCAGCTGTTTTATAGGATTTCTGAACAAATTTCTTTTAATGTTCTTTCTTTTAAACAGGCAATGCAGTGATTGGTTATTATAAAGTAATGTTAACATTTATTTTCCTCCCACAGTCCAAAGACGTGCAGGTTAGGTGGATTGGCCATGCTAAATTGCCCTTAGTGACCAAAAAGGTTATGAGGGGTTATTGGGTTACGGGGATAGGGCGGAAGTGAGGGCTTAAGTGGTTCGGTGCAGACTCGATGGGCTGAATGGCCTCCTTCTGCACTGTATGTTCTATGTTCTAATGGAGATTCTTGAAGCAGGATAAAATGTAAATGTAAATAACACCATCTCCTGATAGACCTGCAGAAGGGTCATAAAATGCTATTACAAGATGGTTCTGACCTTGTCATAACATTTAAGAAATGCCCCAAGGGCTTTTTACTTTTGTCTGTCACTGTCCGTGAAACATCTGATCTTAAAGAATGTGTTTATCATTATTATATTTCTGCCTTGTTTACTTCAATTATCCTATTCTTTTCTAATTATCTCGTAATTAAATGTGTTTTGATGTTTCAATATGACATTTGTAAAAGTTTGTAAAGCTAAATGGAAAACATTTAGCAACAAAAATAATGTCATAAATACAAAACTTTATTAACATTTAACTTCACATTTAACACTCGCAGCTGCTGTATGACATTTTGCTTAATGGCATACATGAACTCAACTTTTCAAAATTTCTAGGAATAAAGTACATGTTTTCACTTCAACACAATGATCAATTAAACATATATTTTTACTTGAACACAAATGTTTTGATGGCTTTCTGTGAATAGAGGAAGAAGCAGAGGGAAGTGGGGGAGGGGGGAGGCAGGGGAGGGAGATGAGGGGTAGGTGAGGAGGAATGGGGGAGGGAAGGGGAGGAAGGAGGGAGGGAGGGTTCATTATCCAAATGCACCGGCTGCAAGACGAACTTGAACTGCTCTAGTGTCACCTGGAGCCTGGGCTTGCACACCTGCACTGGGATGTATGTCTGCATCAGGCTCCATATTTCCCTCCTCCATTTCCTCCACTTCTGGCGGTAAATCACCTTCCGAGTGAATGCGCAGTGCATGCTGAGGGGCAACGTCGTGCAATGCACAACACATTACAAGTGTCAATAGATTAACATTCACTGATAAGGCGGTCCAGCAGTTAGAGTTCGACTTCAAGTCTTCCTTCAACATTTCACAAAGGCGTCCCACTGCATTCTTGCTGAAGTGCAGTTTCCTGGCGCACATCTCCTGTGACATCAATTCTTATGATGTCTTTTGCCTGTACACTCTCAGGGATGGATAACTGATTTGCTTCAACACCAGGCAGACATGTAGTCTGACTCCAAATTTGGAATCTGCACTGGATTCTGGGCAATACTTGTCAGAGAGATAGTTCACATTCACTTCCAGGAAGCTTGCATACATCAACTACGGCATCAAACTTTGGAAACACAATTGAAGTAATCACTGAGGCTTGTAAGGATCAACATTGCATCAGGGAGACTCTTAAATAACACAGTTTAAAATACGTTGTAAAATCCAAATGTGCTTTAGTGTCGTATCAGCTGGGTGGACAGGCGTGCTAACATCAGCGCTCTTGAAGGAGGCCAAGAGCAACAGCATCTAGGCCATGATCATCCAAAACCAACTCCATTAGGCTGGCCATGTGCTTATGATATCAGAGTCCTGATTGCCAAAGTAAATCTTCTTCGCCCAGCTCAAGGAAGGATCCCGAACAAGTGGAGGACAAAGGAACCACTTCAAAAGCACCCTGAAGGCTTACCTCAAGAAATGCAACATAGACGTCAATGTCTGGGAGACCTTTTCTCAGAAGAGACCTACTTGGAGGAACCTCCTGATTGAAGGAACACATTTCTTCAAGGACACCTGACAACAAGAAGAGGCCTGGAAAAGGAGCCAGAGAAAGGAATACCAGAGAGAGAGTCCCAGGGCCCATCCCACCTCTGGAAATGCCTGCCAAGTGTGCGGTTGAAAATGCAGCTCCAGGAACAAGCTCATCAGCCACGCAACTGAACCCATGACCAGTAACGCAAAGTATCTTAGGTGGACAACCATGCTCGTTAGCGAGTGATCGTCGAAGATGACATAAACTCTAAACCCATTCGATCCATTATAGCTCCTTTAATGGAATTAACAGCCTCATGACAAACCACATCCTTTCACTTAATGTGCATTTTGAACATATTATAAACACTATTATAAAAGATTAACCCATGGAAAAAATGCTCTCCGATGTCTCCTGCCACTGCTCGATGATTATAAATGGAAGAAAAAGTGCAAATAAACAAGCGTAATAACTTAACTAACACTGGGGCAAGCCAGCCAAGTTAGTGCTGTCCTGACATTTCACATTTAGCTGCTTCAGCGCAGCGCCTGCAGCAAAGGACTTGAAAAATACAGTAGCGGAAGCTCGAACATGTGTGCTTTTAGCACTTATGTCAGTGCATTGAGACTTCTGCATCGTCTCAACTCGAATGTGTGCGCCGTACGATCTCCGTACACCAGAAGATTGTACTGACGGTATGGGCCAATATTTCTTTGCAATGTAACTTGGCCGAAGGGGGTCTTCTGTCTCTGAACAAGAAGCTCTAGGTTCAAGTTCCATTTCAGGACCGACTGGCCAAGGAAGATGCATTCATTTTTTAGAAAGTATTTTTATTGAGCTTTTAACATTTTCTATTGCACATTTACAGAGCCAACAAGACTAACACATATATCAACAAGAAGAAGGTGACAACTGCAACAAAAGCACCCCCTTAACAAAAACACTTTTCTTACAGACTTCAGATTGCCGGACTTGGCCAAAACACATAGTTGCAGTGGTTTATGTACAATGTGGTTCAGGCATTAATTTGCCAGAAAACCAGTCTCTTATAGTTTCCCTCCCTTCTACCTGTCTCCCATGTTTCTCTTGGGTGCATTTGTCCCCCGTCGCCCCCACTCCCCCCCCCTCCCCTCCCCCCCCCCCCCCCCCCACCATGTCCTCTCTCCTTTTTTATTTGGCTGCTGGCCATGAACAGGCCTTGAAACAAGTTGGTGAACGGTTTTCACACCCTGTTAAAGCCTTCTTCCGATCCGCGAATGCCAAACTTTATCTTCTCCAGCGGCAAGAGTGCGACTGTTTCCTGGTCAGTTAACTGCAGGAGGCAGTGGTAAACTACTGCAAAGCATAACCGTGGGCCAACGCTGAGGTCCATTGTGGCCACTGTACTTTCAGGACATGATTGCAAGAGAGAGAATTAGGTGAGCATGCCAGTGATAATGGCTTGGCAAGGGCAAAGCATTTCCAGAATGTTAGTGAATGGAAGACCAACACTCTATGTCCTTGACCAATGTCACAAGACTCTACCTCTTTATTTTTGAAATTATGATTTTATCCGGTTCAAGAAGCAAACTCTTCCAGAAACCTACTAACGAACTGAGGTCTTGTCATAATTGCAAATATTCTACTTCTGTGTATGTGTGTGTGTATATGTCTGTGTGTAACATTGATTGGCTTCTTATTGCAAACAGCTACAATAGCTAAATACATTCTGATTTGGAAAAGGCATATCTTCAAGAAAACTACATTTAAACCTTTGTTGTGACCAACCAAGGACATTAAATCAAGGGGAGCCAGTTCACCACGTCTTGCCTATTGGTAACACCAACTGGATATAAATATTGAGAAAGAAACAAAGGAAAGAAACAGAGCTACAACAGAGAAAGAGGATGAATTCTAATAAAATTAGGTACAGAAAGAAAAATCGAGAAGAAACAAAAGTTTGGATCAAGTGAGAAAAAGGAGGCAACAAGGAAAAGTAGAAAAAAGGTAAAACAAAAATCAAATTTCATGTTTTTAAGTATCTAAAAACAATTGATTACATGTAGGAATGAGCTTGGCCAGTTTAAATTGCTTCGTTCCTGGGCCGGAGGCTTTGATTTACAATGAGTTTGAATGGCATAGCATTGACTATTATCACATTGCTAAAAGCATACTTAAGCTCTTAATTACCATGCTAACATTCTGTGGCAAATTTAATGAACAATTTAATGGGCAATGAATCATTAAATGCTGCAAGTTCTTAAAATTAAAAGAGAGGCAAAAAGGGCCATCCACTGTATTTGCCGAGTAAATAGCAAAAGGTCATCCATCAACCAGAAAGATCTCAAAATTAGCAATTTACGACACATCATTAAATTCCTTGAATTTACTTGTGACTTTCTGGTTTGATGAGCTTAAGTTTATAGAATCTGTAGTGTAGAAAGAGACCATTTGGCACATAGAGTCTTCACCGATGCACCAAAAGAGCACCCTGCCTAGGCCCAACCTCCTCCCCATACTCCTCCCCAACCCCCATCCCCGTAACCCCACCTAATCTTTTGACACTAAGAGGAAATTTACCATGGCCAATCCACCCAACCTGCACATCTTTGGACTGTGGGAGGAAACCAGAGAACCAGCAGGAAACCCACACAGACACAGGGAGAAAGTGCAAACTCCACACGGTCACCCAAGATCGGAATCGAACCTGGGTCCCCGGCGCTGTGAGGCAGCAGTGCCAACCACAGTACTATAAAATCATCCCACTGTTTCACCATTTCTACTGTTGCACCTATTTTTGTGCAACATTATGACCAATGTCACAAAGGCTAAATGACCGATAACAACATAGTTAACATTTAGAATAGAACAATAGAATTCCTGCATGTCAGAAGGAGGCCATTTGGCCAATCGAACCTGCACCAACCCTCTGAAAGAGCAACCCACCTCGACCTACCTCCACGACCTTCCCCCGTAAACCCCACCTAACCTGCACATCTTGGCCGCTAAGGGGCAATTTAGCATGGCCAGTCCACCTAACCTGCACACCTTTGTACTGTGGATCATTCAGTGTTCAGGTGTAATGGCAACTGACTCATTACACAGAGCTATGTGCATTATATTTTGCCTTGTGAGGGGTGAAGGAGCAATCTTAATTATTCATCTCATCAACTATTATTGGCTTATCAACTGATGCGTCCTCTTTTCAGCTGTTTGAACGCCTTCTATCATAAAATCCCTACAGTGCAGAAGGAGACCATCATGCCCATTGAGTCCGCACTGACACTCTGAAAAAGCACCCACCCTATCCCCATAACCCTAACTAACCTTCGGACACTAAAGGGCAATTTACCATGGCCAATCCACCTAACCTGCACATCTTTGGACTGTGGGAGGAAATCGCAGCACCTGGAGGAAACCCACGCAGATAGGGGAAGAACGTGCAAACTCCACACAGTCATCCAGATCGGAATTGAACCAAGGTCCTTATTGTAGTGAGGCAGCAGTGCTAACCACTAGCCACCATGCCGCCCGCTTTTATTTAATTGCAGATTTATTTAATTATTTGAATTCAGAAACCTCGGGCGGGATTCTCCGACCCCCCACCGGGTCGGAGAATCGCCGGGGGCTGGCATGAATCCCGCCCCCGCCAGTTGCCGAATTCTCCGGCACCGGATATTCGGCAGGGGTGGAAATCGCGCCGCGCCGTTTGGCGGGCGCCCCCTGGCGATTCTCCAGCCCGCGCTGGGCTCACGCCCCGCCGCTGTCAATCCACGCCAGCCGGCGTGGATTGAACCACCTTTGGCACGGCGGCGCGGGCGGGCTCTGGGGTCCTGGGGGGGCGCGGGGCGATCTGGCCCCGGGGGTGCCCCCCCGGTGGCCTGGCCCACGATCAGGGCCCACCGATCTGCGGGCGGGCCTGTGCTGTGGGGGCACTCTTTTCCTTCCGCCTTCGCCATGGTCTCCACATTTATTTACATTAAATTTCAGTATGAATTCAAGCCATGGTTACCTTCAACAGATTTGTGTTTCTTCAAAATCAATGCATATTGAGGATTCCCATGTGGAATTATTCAGCGTCTACCCACAATGGTAATATTCAGCTTTAATAGATTAATGCCAATATTACATTTGAGATTTAGCATTGATCCAGATACAGGTAGAACTAATTTCTACTTGGAAATTTAAGTACAGTTCACTAGCAGCTAAACCAAAGGAGGGGAAAATAGCACCACTCATGCATGTAAAATTTTATCTGCAAAGAAATCGATATAAATCAGTTGTTCCATTTTTAATAGCACAGTTCCTTCTTAAAAAGAAATGGCCAATCCAAATTATTTTTTTATTTTTGGTAAAGCAGTGTTTTTCCATACAACCATGTATTTTTTTTATCATACTTTAATAAAAATGTATTCAATTTAAACATCTACCAATTAAGCTAAGATGTGACTAGTTTGGTAAGTCTTATGAGGAGTTTTTGGAGTCTTTCAGTACTTGTAACTATAACGTATATACAGTATAAGGTCTGAAATGTCTCCAAGCTTGCCTCTGCACATGTCTCTGTTCAGTACAAGACTGCCCTTTAGACTCAGGTCCTGTGTTCCTTTACATCACACTGTAGCAGTACTATATCCAGTCCCACATGAACCCTTTTATGCCAGACCCTTGTATTAAAATAAGCAGTTAATTAAGTGAATGGAAATTAAAATTAGATGTGGTGTAAAACTAATGCCCGGTCCAACTTTCAAGTCTTTGAGTGACAAGAACTGTCAACTTTTTCAACTGATTGAAATGAGACCCCAGGCCCAATTTCAGACAAGCCTTGGGCCTCCAGACAAGGTCACATACCATCTAAGCAGTGCTGATACTGGACTCAAAAAACAAACTTCTATTCCAGAGTGTTTTTCTAAGTTACACAGGATCAGAGAAGATCATTCAGGCAAAGGATCAATCAAAATCTGAAATCGCTTCAGGTGGGAACTTTTAGTTGCAGCAAAAATTGTAAAAGAGCTGATAGATTTTAATTATGGTTTATCCGTAGGCTTTTGCATAATCTGATTACTTTTTGATTTTCTTGAATCAAACATTGCTGTCCCAGAAATTATATAAGCTCAATCAGCATGATTTTTTAAAATCGGACTATTGAAAGGTAAAGGAGATATTGGCACCGCTTTTTGAGGTAATGTCTGGAGACCAAATAAATGGGATCTTGAAAACACTTAATTATGGCTTGCATATCCTTTGATTTGTTGAAATTCAATTCATAATAGGCTTGAATTGTTTTCTCTTAGGAACACAAGGAGCGGGATTCTGCCATAATCGGGGGGGCGGGCAACCCCGGCGGGAAGGAGTGGCGTGAACCACTCCGCGTTGGGCCGCCCCGAAGGAATCCTCCGCACCTTCAGTGGCTTGGCCGGCCCCGGAGTGGTTTGTGCCACGCTGGCCGGCGGGGAAGGGGCTTGGCGCCACGCCAACCGACGCCGAAGGGCCTCCGCCGGCCAGCGCAAGTTGGCGCATGCGCGGGAGTGCCAGCGTGTGTTGCCGTCATCCCAGCGCATGCGCAGGGGGGGGGTTCATTTCCGCGTCGGCCATGGCGGAGGAATAGCAGCCGACGTGGAGGAGTAGAGTGCCCCCACGGCACAGGCCCGCCCGCCCGCGGATCGGTGGGCCCCAATCGCGGGCCAGGCCACCGTGAGGGCACCTCCCGGGGCCAGATCTCGCCATGCCCTCCCGAGGACCCCGGAGGCCGCCCGCGCCGCCAGGTCCCACTGGTAAGGACCTACTCTAATTTACGCCGGCGGGACCGGCCGAAAAACGGGCGGCCACTCAGCCCATCGGGGGCCGGAGAATCGCCGGGGGAGGGTGGGGGGCACTGCCAGCTGCCGCTGACCGGTGTGACGCGATTCCCGCTCCCGCCAAATCCACAGCGCCTGAGAATTCCGCAGCCGGCAGGGGCGGGATTCACGCAGCCCCCCGCCGATTCTCTGCCCCTAGGTTTTGCAAAATTAATTCATTATTTTACACTAAGATTGTGAGGAAAACTGCTTGAAGTGCGTTTACAAAGTTAATGCATGTTAAATGCTGTGCTTTTGATTATGAAAGCAGATATTACCTGACTTTATGCAAACAGGTATTAGGCTGGGTTTTAAAATGTATCTGCTGTCCTCAAGGAGAGCCTCAAAGCCGGAGGGATGACCCACGTGACAGAAATGTCACATTGCGTGCAGGAAATAGGAACTGAGATCGTTTCCAGATTATGAATCTTTTCTGGAGTGGGGGTGGGGGCTGCTGCCTCATGGGGTGCGGCCTACCCGGATCCCAAACCTGCCTCGGCCAAAATGGCTGCATCGGGAACCAACTGGGAAAACCTGCAGGCTGCCCCGCCTCGTAATTTTTAGACCCTTTCTGCATCCATTCCTGACATTTACAGGGTCGAACGATTAATCCCATCCTCCTGGTCCATTAGTCTCAGTCCATCGCGTAAAGGTTGATAATACTCAAAAAATATCCTGGAGTCCCCAGAAATGGAAGATTAATCTGCAGGGCACTGCCATGAGCAATCTGGAAGATGAAAGGAAAGTAGAGTTTGGGATTGAGGCCACATCCCAGTGACTTTCCTGTAAGAAAAGTCTTGTGGAGGCAAGAGGATTTAATGGCCTCCAAAGAACTGAGATAGCCAAATTCCTTACTTTTTCTGTCACCACTCAGGTTCCAGGGCTGGTCGATATGATTGCAATCGGGTCCCCCTCAGAAATGGAGTTTCCCTGACAGGGGGGTTGCAGGATTAACAGAAACAAATATTTCTCAGTCTCAGTAAGTACCTTGGAAGTACCCTGGAAGTGCTTAAATCGCTGGGCTCTGAGTTGTGGACAGTTGACTTGCAGTGAGTAGCACAAGCAACGCAATCCATCCAGCTCCTCATTGCATGTGGCATACAACCAAAGGAGATTCGTCTGATGTCTGATGTTTAGTTTATGTGCGACCTACATTCTCCAGGAGCTGTGGGTGAGAGTAAAGTCTGACGAAACCCTGCAGATAGCTTTATTTTAAATGGGCAGGGCGAGGTTCTCCAGGCCATCTTGCTGCCGGGATCTTCCGGAAGACCGGATGATCCCGCCGCCAGGCAATACCAAGCTGCCTCTGCCGCTCGAAAACACGCCGCGGCGGGAGCAGAAAATCCCTCTGTAATATTTGTATTCCAATTTTCCTTTAGCCAACAGAAGCTGTGTTAGAGAGCCAATTTCTGAGTTGCAACAGCTCGAAGAAAACGTGTCAGCCAATTAATTTCTACATCTATGATTGTGATATTTTCCAATATATTCATCATTCGAGTCCCCATACGTCACTAAAAGTATGCCTTTTAAGTGAGAAATATCAGTGCCAGTAGGCATTGTATTTCAAACCATGTGGTCTTTTGAATCATTATTCTTCAGCACATCTAGAATTTAATAATGTAACAGTTTAAATATTTAATTGAAGCCCACTAAAACATGAATTACAGATAACGTTACTTACTTCTAACTGGGGGAGGGTATGCAGAGTGAACAATACTTTTCCTGATTTATGTTGAAACTTAGACCTCAGTGTACAGGGCACAATTTCAAAATTCAAAGATGAGGCAGGACTCGGCGTTATTGTGAGCTGTGAGGAGGATAGCGACAGACGTCAAGAGGATATAGACAGGCTGGTGGAATGTGCAAACTTGTGGCAGATTAAATTTAATGTAGAGCATTGGGAAGCAATACATTTCGATCAGAAAAACATGTTTATGTGCAGAAATCATTTGCGGTGGCAGAGCAGGGCAGTTTGAGAAGGCAGTTAATACATTAGAATTGATCCCGGGATTTATAAATAGGGGCACAGAGGGCAAAAGCAAGCTACGAACCTGCATAAAACTCAGGTTTAGCCTCTACGGGAAGAATGTGCAAGGCTTAGATAGGGCACGGGGCAAAGATTTACGAGAATGATAGACTTCAGTGATGTGGATAGACGGGTGAAGTCTGTCGGCCTTGGAGGAGAGAGGTTTAGAGGAGATTTGTTTGGCACGTTCAAAACCATGAGGGGTCTTGATAACGGAAATGGGGAGAAACTATTCCCATCGGCAGAATAATAATAATCAGGACAATGGAAGGCAGCCATATCAGCGATTATCGCACACACTGACACAGTATAAAGTGCATCCGCAGCATTTGCTTCAGATCGTTCATATCCGGCAACTAGAATATCTTGCACAGTTTAAGAAGTGACTAGAAGTTTACCCACCGCCACCACATTCCCCACCTAACCCATCCCAACACAACCCCCCCCCCCCACCCAAAATTTCCAAACCTGATCGTGGCAAGTAAGTCATTCCATATACTGAGTTGCAGTTGGAACATAGATCATAGAATGTAGTACTTCACAGTACAGACCCTTCAGCGTACGATGTTGCGCCGACCATTTATCCACATCTAAGATCAAGCTAACCTACACCCCTTCAATTTACTGCTGTCCATGTGTCTGTCTAAGATTCGCTTAAATGTCCCTAATGACTCTGACTCCACCACCTCTGCTGGCAGTGCATTCCACACACCCATCATTCTCTGTGTAAAGAACCTACCTCTGACATCTCCCCTATACCTTCCTCCAATCACCTTAAAATTATGTCCCCTCGTGACAGCCATTTCCACCCTGGGGAAAAGTCTCTGGTTATCCACTCTATCCATGCCTCTCATCACCTTGTACACCTCTATCAAGTCACCTCTCTGCCTTCTTCGCTCCAGTGAGAAAAGCCCTCGCTCCCTCAACCTTTCTTCATAAGACATGCTGTCCAGTCCAGGCAGCATCCTGGTAAATCTCCTCTGTGCCCTCTCCAAAGCATCCACGTCCTTCCTGTAATGAGGCGACCAGAACTGGACACAATATTCCAAGTGTGGTCTAATTAGAGTTTTATAAAGCTGCAGCAAAACCTCACGGCTCTTAAACTCAATCCCCCCTGTTAATGAAAGCCAACACACCTTCCTAACAACCCTATCAACCTGGTGGCAACTTTGAGCGATCTATGTACGTGGACCCCAAGATCCCTCTGTTCCTCCACACTTCCAAGAATCCTGCCTTTAACCCTGTATTCAGCATTAAAATTCGACCTTCCAAAATGAATCATTTCACATTTATCTAGGTTGAACTCCATCTGCCACTTCTCAGCCCAGCTCCTGTCAATGTCCTGTTGTAACCTGCAACAACCCTCAACACTATCTACAACTCCCCCAACCTTCGTGTCATCAGCAAACTTACTAACCCACCCTTCCACTTCCTCATCCAAGTCATTTATAAAAACCACAAAGAGCAGAGGTCCCAGAACAGATCCTTGCGGGACACCACTGGTCACCGACCTCCAGGCGGAATACTTTCCATCCACTATCACTCGCTGTCTTCTTTCGGCCAGCCAATTCTGTATCCAGACAGCCACATTTCCCTTTATCTCATGCCTTCTAACTTTCTGAATGAGCCTATCATGGGGAACCTTATCAAATGCCTTACTGAAATCCATATACATCACATCCACTGCCCGACCTTCATCAATGTCACATCCTCAAAGAATTCAATGAGGCTTGTGAGGCATGACCTGCCCCTCACAAAGCCATGCTGACTATCTTTAATCAAACCATGTTTTTCTAAATAACCATAAATCCGATCTCTCAGAATCCTTTCCAATATTTTGCTCAACACAGACGTAAGACTGATGGGTCTGTAATTCCCAGGGATTTCACTATTCCTTTTCTTGAATACGGGAACAACATTCGCCTCCCTCCAATCATCCGGTACTACTCCAGTGGAGAGTGAGGACGCAAAGATCATCGCCAACGGCGCAGCAATCTCTTCCCTCGCTTACCGTAGTAACCTTGGGTATATCACGTCAGGGACTTATCTATCCTGATGCTTTTCAAAATTTCCAGCACATCCCCCTTCTTAATATCAACCTGTTCCCGTCTATTAACCTGGTTCACACTGTTCTCCGGAACAACAAGGTCTCTCTCTGGTGAATACTGAAGCAAAGCTTTCATTTAGGGCCTCCCCATCTCCTCAGACTCTAGGCACAAGTTCCCTCCACGATCCCTGATCAGCCCTACTCTCAATCTGATCATCCTCTTATTTCTCACACAAGTGTAGAACGCCTTGGGGTTTTCCCTAATCCTTCCTGCCAGGGCTTTTTCATGCTCCCTTCTAGCTCTCCTCAGTCCATTTTTGAGTTCCTTCCTGGATACCTTGTAACCCTCTAGAGCCGAGTCAGATCCTTGCTTCCTCAACCTTACGTAAGCTTCCTTCTTCCTCTTGATTAGAAGCTCCACTTCTCTTGTCATCCAAGGCTCCTTCACCCTACCATTCCTTCCTCGTCTCAGTGGGACAAAACAATTCAGCACTCGCAGCAAGTGCTCCTTAAACAATCCCCACATTACTGTTGTGCATTTCCCCAAGAACAATTGTTCCCACTTTATGCTCCTCAGCTCCTGTCTAATAGCAGTATAATTTCCCATCCCCCAATTAAATACCTTCCCATACTGTGTGTTCCTTTCTCTCTGCATGACTATGGTAAAGGTCAAGGAGTTGTGGTCACTGTCACCGAAATGCTCTCCCACCGAGATATCTGACACCTGGCCTGGTGCGTTGCCAAACACCAAATCCAATATGACCTCCCCCCTAGTCGGCCTATCTACATATTGAGTCAGGAATCCTTCCTGTACACACCTGACAAAATCTGCTCCATCCAAACCATTTGCACAAAGGAGGTTCCAGTCAATATTAGGGAAGTTGAAGTCACCCATAACAACAACTCTGTTACTTCTGCACTTTTCCAAGATCTGCCGCCCAATCTGTTCCTCTATCTCTCTGCTGCTATTGGGGGGTTTATAGAGAACTCCCAATAAAGTGACTGCTCCTTTCTTGTTTCTAACTTCCACCCATACTGACTCAGTAGACAAACCCTCCTAAACTACCTCCTTTTCTGCAGCTGTGGTGCACTCCCTAATTAACAGAACGTTCTTCTGAAATAATCTAAACCCCGGAACATCTAACAACCATACCTGCTCCTGTGAAATCCATGTCTCTGTAATGGCCACAACATCGTAGTTCCAAGTACTGATCCATGCTCTAAGTTCATCTCCCTTATTCCTGACACTCCTTGCATTGAAACAGACCCACGTTAACCCATTCCACTGCGTGCAACCTTGCCCTATCAACTGTCTATCCTTCCTCACAGACTTGCTGCATACTATTTCTACCTGTTCAACAGCTACCCTATCCTCTGATCCATAGCTCTGGTTCCCATCCCCCTGCCAAACGAGTTTAAACTCTCCCGAAGAGCTCTAGCAAACCTCCCACCAAGGATATTGGTGCCCCTCTGGTTTAGGTGCAATCTGTCCTTCATGTACAGGTCCCACCTTCCCCAGAAGATATCCCAATGATCCACATATCTGAAGCCTTCCCTCCTGCACCAGCCCTGTAGCCACGTGTTCAGATGCACTCGCTCTCTGTTCCTTGCCTCACTTGCACGTGGCACCGGTAGCAATCCTGAGATCACTACTCTGCTTGTCCTGCTCTTTAGCTTCCAACCTAACTCCCTAAAATCACTTTTTTGATCCTCATCCCTTTTCCTAGCTATGTCGTTGGTGCCTATGTGCACCACAACTTCTGGTTGCTCACACTCCCCCTTAAGAATCCTGTAGACTCTAACCGAGACATCCCTGGCGTTGGCACCCGGGAGGCAACATACCTTCCGGGAATCTCGCTCGCGACCACAGAATTTCCTGTCCATTCCCCTAACCATTGAGTCTCCTATCACTATTGCTTTTCTATGCACCCCATTTCCCTTCTGAGCCACAGAGCCAGGCTCAGTGCCAGAGACCTGGCCACTAGGGCCTTCCCCCGGTAGGTCATACCCCCCAACAGCATCCAAAACGGTACACTTGTTTTGAAGGGGAACGGCCACGAGGGATCCCTGCACTGTCTGCCCATTTGTTTCCCTTCCCCTGACTGTAACCCAGCTACTCTTGTCCTGTACCTTGGGTGTGGCTACCTCCCTGTAACTCCTCTCCATCACCCCATCTGCCTCCCAGATGATCCAAAGTCCATCCAGCTCCAGTTCCCTAATGAGGCCTCTGAGGAGCAGGGGTTGGGTGCACTTCCCGCAGGTATAGTCAGCGGAGACACCGGTGGTATCCCTCACCATCCACATCCTACAGGAGGAGCATGCAACTGCCCTAGCCTCCATCCCCTCTGATCTGAATTCACAAAGAGATTTAAAGGGGGGAAAAAAGAGAAAGATTAAACATCCGTTGGGCCCTTATACTGTTGCTACTCTCCCAAGTGATCCGCCGAAAACAGGTGATTCTGCGAAATGAAAGAATGATAGCTTGCTGCCCCCCCCAAAAAAAAACCCTGCAAAAAATGAAATTTTTTAAAAAATGTTAAAAACCCAAATTAAAAAACCCCAAAACAAACAACTCTTACCTTACAGAATGTAGCTGCCCTGTGGACCAACTGGACCTCCGCCCTCCGACTCTGCTCCCAGTCAGCTGCACTCTCTCTAAACTCCCGGCTCCCTTCTCGCTCTTTGAGGAAATGAAATGAAAGGAGGACCTTGCTCCCTCCTCACCTAACTCCCTTAGTCACCAAACTCTCACTATAGCACTCAAATGCACCCAAATTCAGCACTCAGTGCAAAAAACGTCTCTGAGAGTTGCCCACATATCTGCTTTCTATTACTCTCAGAATGTTTAGGGACCTATAGAACACTCCCAGCAATGTGAATGTGCCTCTTTGGTTTTCACGTTCCATCCAGATGGCTTCACTTGAAGTTCCAGATACAGGTAAGTTTCAGCTACAGGCTAGTTCCAGGCTCAGGCTAATTTCAGCTACAGGCTAGTTCCAGACACAGGCTAGCTCCAGCCACAGGCTAGTTCCAGGCACAGGCTAGTTCCAGTTACAGGCTAGAACCAGGCACAGGCTAGTTCCAGGCACAGGCTAGTTCCAGGCACAGCAAGTTCCAGGCACAGGCTAGTTCCAGGCACAGGCTAGTTTCAGCTACAGGCTAGTTCCAGGCTCAGGCTAGTTTCAGCTACAGGCTAGTTCCAGGCACAGGCTAGCTCCAGCCACAGGCTAGTTCCAGGCACAGGCTAGTTCCAGTTACAGGCTAGAACCAGGCACAGGCTAGTTCCAGGCACAGCCTAGTTCCAGGCACAGCAAGTTCCAGGCACAGGCTAGTTCCAGGCACAGGCTAGTTCCAGGCACAGCTCGTTCCAGGCACAGCCTAGTTCCAGGCACAGCAAGTTCCAGGCACAGGCTAGTTCCAGGCACAGGCTAGTTCCAGCCACAGGCTAGTTCCAGGCACAGGCTAGTTCCAGCTACAGGCTAGTTCCAGGCACAGCTAGTTCCAGGCACAGGCTAGTTCCAGGCACAGCTCGTTCCAGGCACAACTAGTTCCAGTTCAGGCTAGTTCCAGGCACAGCTAGTTCCAGGCACAGCAAGTTCCAGGCACAGGCTAGTTCCAGCTACAGGCTAGTTCCAGGCACAGCTGGTTCCAGGCACAGGCTAGTTCCAGGCACAGCTCGTTCCAGGCACAGCTAGTTCCACTTCAGGCTCGTTCCAGGCACAGCTAGTTCCAGGCACAGGCTAGTTTCAGCTACAGGCTAGTTCCAGGCACAGGCTAGTTCCAGTTACAGGCTAGTTTCAGCTACAGGCTAGTTCCAGGCACAGGCTAGTTCCAGTTACAGGCTAGTTCCAGGCACAGGCTAGTTCCAGTTACAGGCTAGTTTCAGCTACAGGCTAGTTCCAGGCACAGGCTAGTTCCAGGCACAGGCTAGTTTCAAGTACAGGCTAGTTTCAAGTACAGGCTAGTTTCAGCTACAGGCTAGTTCCAGGCACAGGCTAATTCCAGGCACAGGCTAGTTCCAGCTACAGTTAATCAGACTTGGGACACATGACCCACAAACACAAAATAAATATGCCAGTTCTGACCAGAGGTCATTGACCTGAAAATGTTAACTCTGATCTCTCCGTTCACAGAAGCTGCCAAGCCCGTTGAGTATTTGCAGCATTTTCTGATTCAATGTTAAATATTCACAAGGGCACTTCCAACCATTTTTTTTCTGTGTTTCTGAAGGATGGCAGCATGCTGGCACAGTGGTTATCACTGCTGCCTCACAGTGCCAGGGCACCGGGTTCAATTCCGGCCTTCGGTGACTGTCTGTGTGGAGTTTGCATTTTCTCCCTGTGCCTGCGTGGGTTTCCTCCTGATGCTCCCGTTTCTTCCCACAGTCCAAAGATGTGAAGGTTAGATGGACTGGCTATTCTATATTGCCCATTAGTGTCCAGAAAGATGTGTAGGTTAGATTAAGGGGTTAATGGGATAGGGCGGGAGTGAGCTTGGGTGAAGTGCACTTTCAGAAGGTTGGTGCAGACTCGATGGGCCGAATGGCCTCCTTCTGCACTGTAGGGATTCTATGATTCTATGTTTCCCCGCCCCCCTCCACCCAAACCAACCCCTTCTCACCTCATCAGTTTACAGAATAAACCCTGGGACAGGTATTTTGTCTTGATGGTCTGTTTTGCGGGCACTGGCAAGTTTGCAAGACAGGGAGACGTGGGCAGAGTCTCGGTTTACAAGCTCTATGTGTCACTGCAGGGTGGACACTGAGAATGATATTAACTGATACAAGCGCCAATCCCAATAGCGTAGAACCATCAACAATTGCTGCAAATGCAAGTTAGACTTGGCTCATTCTAGTCACCTACAGTGGCTTTGTCATGAAGTAATTGGAATGCTGAAACAACACCGCAATTAATGAATTAAGCTGGGATTTCCGCGCCCCCCCCCCCCCCCCCCCACTCTCCCATTTTCTGGCTTCAGATGTGGCTCAACATTGCCCGCCCCCAGTGGGATCTTCCAGTTTCACCGAAGCCATTGGCCAGATGCGTAGCTTTCCAGCCCTGCCCCCGGGTTCCCACTATGGGAGGTCACCTTAGAAAGCTCCGGAAGATCCAGCCGGAGGGAAGGGCTGGAAAACCTTGCCCTTAGTGACAGCTTCTCTCTTGAAAACGAGCAGTCTTTTCACCTATTAGCATGCCAAGGTTCAGTCAATCGGTGCAGTAGTCCATTGCATTTGCGTGTTTCAGTTTGCACTCACCGTAATAGCTACATTTAGCTCCCCTCTTGAAAGTGACTATTGTTGTTCTTAAGTCAATTTCAGTTCAGTGAATTGTTACTGTGGACTGGTGTGAAGTACCATCGGTGTTTTGCCAATTCGAAGCAGTAGTATTGTTCTGAGGTTTGACGTTTCATTTTGTAGCTACGCTTTGTTTTGAATCAGACCGTGGAAATTTCAATATTGACCGCACATATTCAAGGATAAAGTGGTTCCTCCCAGATTAAATTTGGACTACTATTGGATTTTCTGACCAATTAGCATTTATTCAGCAGCATATACATATTTAAACTTTCCTCATCCCTGTTTTCCTTGTCTGAGAGTGTACGTGGCATGATACTTAGCCAAAGCTTTATAAAATGCTCCGAGCATGAAGTAGTGGATTGCAAACAGCGTCCCTTTCATATAGTAGTGATTATCCCATTTAATCCAGAATAATGATTGAAATATAACTGAAATGGCTCTGAGAATGTAGAACATTGCCTCACATTCTGATGATCTGATTTCAGACGGAAAGAATACAGAACAAGAATAAACATTGGGAGGCAGTAGTTTACCTCTTCATAGATCATAGAATTTACAGTGCCGTAGAGGCCGTTCGGCCCATCGAGTCTGCACCGGCCCTTGGAAAGTGCACCCTACTTGAGCCCACGCCTCCACCCAATGCCCGTAACCCCACCTAACCTTTCGGGCACTAAGGGACAATTTTAACATGGCCAATCCACCAAATCTGCACATCTTTGGACTCTGGGAGGAAACCGGAGCACCCAGGGGAAACCACGCAGACACAGGGAGAATGTGCAAACTCCACACAGTTACCCGAGGCCGGAATTGAACCCAGGACCCTGGAGCTGTGAGGCAGCAGTTCTAACCACTGTGCTACCATGCCACCCAATACACACAAGTGCAATTAAGTATTTTTTTTTCAGATCTACCGCTTTGAATATTCTTCCTGTGATATCAATGCTTAAACCAAATGACACACTCTGTCACAGGTAACATCACATGCAAAGTGTTAGACTACTGCTCAACTTCAAAGAAAACAATACCCATTTTGCTCGCCCTGCCTTGCACTCTATTCCGGCCACCTCACCTTCCGCTCTGGCTCACCTGATCCTAGGCGCTCCCGCTGCCTTGTACTCCTGGAACTTCCCATCGAAGCTTCACATAAGACCACAAAATCTTCCCACTCTTTGCTGCTCGTTTTGGAGGTGATTGAAAAGCACTTAATTCTGTTTGAAGTGTTCCAGGAGCTGTCAATTGAGGCTTGATGTTTATAAACATTGAGGTTAGAGAACTTCAGTGTTACTCAACCATGAGGGGAGATAAATGGAACAATGCTGACAACTGTATGTATGTGTAATGTGACTATCACAGCCTTCTAAAATCAATACCAAAGATCAATTAATGAATGGCTCACAGGGGCTGTGGTGACTTTCACTTCACATCCTTTGGGCTTGGGGGAGGTTAAATATGTAAAGGATATGTTAGCTGGTGAGCAATCATGGGCGTGATCTATTGGCCTCACCATGCCTGACTTGGGACGTGACGAAGCCGGTAAATCTCGCCAGAGGCTTATCACACCTTGTGAGATCTCATGAGGTCTAGTGAGGCGTCGCAAACTGGATCCAGACCATTGAGGTCAGAACCCAGATTTGCATATTCAAGTGAGCAGTTAATCTCCCTTGAATATGTCTACACCAGATCTACCCAGCGCCCAGGACCTAAAGGCCTTGCCTTGGAGACCCAGAGCGCCATTTCGCACAGGTTTCCACAAACATTGGCCAGATGTAACGGCACTTGTGTGGGTCCCCTAGGTGATTGGAGGCCCCTGGCTGGTCGGGCAGGGTCGCTCTTCTGATGCCACCCCCTGGCACTCCAGCAGTGCCACCTGACAACCCTGGCAGTGCCAAGGTGCCCTGGTAGAATCATGCTCGTGCCAGGGATTGGGCCCTGGGGTGCCATGCCCATATGAGATGGATGTGGGTGCCTCGGTGACCCTCTGATTAATGAGTTGGGGCACTGGGGGAGGTCCAGAGGCCATGAAAATGACGCCCTCACCTCTTCCTGCACTGGCGAGTGGAGCATGCGAGTTCAGGAATTGGGACTAAGTGCAGCCACGGCTGGGCATTCCTTGCTGAGGCCCAGCAAAGAAGCAGAGCCCCATTTAATGGCGGGGTCACTCTCGACGCAGCCTGCACCGGGAAACACCCGGCTAAATGTGCTCGACATGGGACTCTGTTTCATTTCAGTTAAATCGCACCCATAATGTCCTAATTAGCTCGAAAAGTTCCAATTACAAAAGTATGATGCAATAAACCTTACTTTGATTGCACCAATGTACAATACAAGAAGAAGAAATGAGCATAATCTTTATTTATGTATGAGTTTGACATTACATTGCATCGAATTTTCACACAATAGGAACATGTACATAGTTGGAGAATACAGCTGGTACACCAGGTGGACGGTAAGACACTACACTTAGTTATACCGTATTCCATTTCATAATGGCATCAGTTTAAAAACCACATGGGGCTCACCATACACAAGCTTATTCATAGAATCACAGTGCAAAAGGAGACCATTTGGCCCATCGGGTCTGCACCGACCCACTGAAAGAGCACCCTTCCTGAGCCCAGTCCCCCGCCCTATCCATGGAACCCAATAACACCACCTCACATTTTAGACACAAAGGGGAAATTTGGATTGCAGGAGGAAACCGGAGCACCCGGAGGAAATCCACGCAGACGCAGGGAGAATGTGCAAACTCCACACTGTCAGTCACCCGAGGCTGGAATCAAACTGGGACACTGCCGCTGTGAGGCAGCGTGCTAACCACTGTGCCGCCGTGCCACACAGTTAACAGTTCGGTTAAGCATCTGTGCTCTATTCATGCTGGAATGCTTCCTCCTACAAATAGTTCCAATTTCAAGAGTAACTTCTAAATTCTGCATTGTTCCCAAATGGCCTGTGATCAATGATACCATTTTAAAATCAAGATACAAAGAAAAAGGGAGACATGAGAGCAATTCGAAACCAACCCCAAATGCAACCTTAGATAGCAATGACCAGGTAATTTAACCCGCAAGTTACCCCCAAGTGAAAAGTCTAATTTCAGACACAGTAGGTGCATTTATTAGTCTCTGATCCCATCTCCCAAGGAGACTGAACAGTTTACTGAGTGCATCTTGCTGATGAACTAAGAAGACCAATTTAGCAATTCCTGGGCAGTGAATCACGCTAACTTTATTTGACCTGCCAGATTTTATTACTGCTGATAAACATGAATCAATACATGAAATTTAATTTTCCCTCATTTATCAATCAATCTGCAAAATGAAATGGGACCCTGGAAAGTGCAGAGGCATCGATTCTGCTCGCTGTGCCAGGAATCATGTACCAGGTGGCCTTGAACAGGGGTCAGCGGCAATCCTCCACAGTAATAAGGTGCCCGTGAATGGAAGCATAATTCAGGACACTAATTCCTAGCTTCCCAGCGCACCAGCAAACTGGGGCTCCATGCGGACATTGAATTTTTCCAAGTAATCTTAAGTCACAGTTCTAAATCTTTTCAGTAAATGTTTTTTTGGTGTCTGTGAAATTTCAAAAGGGCCAATGTGTTCATGATAATGCATTTGGCATGCTGTTGATTCAGGGCAGCTGGGCCACTTGAGACGTGAGGGAGTGATCATTTCTGCCCTATCGCCAATCGCCCACTGGCCCAGGTAAGGGCCCCATGCTCAGGATTACAGCGGAAACCAGTGGATGTTTAGAGGCGATGGCAGAAGCCCTCAAACCTCAAGGGACGGTACCTGCTTGCAAGTGGAGGATCCTTCAGGAAGAGGACTTGTGTTTCCTTCAAGCACGCCTGAGGAAGGAAACAGGAAACAATTACAATTATCCTTTTCCCTCGCCACAGTGCTTATTGTTCATCAAAATTGAAATTCGGAAGCTCTGGTGAACAACTGATGGCGAACGCGCAAAGAGCATGAGGTGTGAAGAAATAAGCAGAGGATCCTCTCGTATAGCAGATGAGAAATATGTGTCGGTTATTCAGCTTTCCCTCTCGCATTGTCACCTCTTCCCTCACACCCTCTCATGAGGAAATTGGTTCGTGCCAGCCTAAACATCTCTGGACCTGTGACCCAAGTCATCTTTCTTCTTGTTTCAGCCCAGTCAGTGTGGTGTCAGTTATTTTACCCTTGTAGTACTAGGGTGGTACCAACTGTCCTGGCTTGAGACAATTCACACCTCTTTAACCTGGGGTTACCCCTATCTCTGGATCTGTAAACACTTAATTAATTGCAAATGCTCGCATCCTAAGCATTGTCTTGCATCTTTGAATTTGTCTATATATATGTTTCTGGAACATACCTCTTCATTCACCTGAGGAAGGAGCAGCGCTCCGAAAGCTTGTGTTTGAAACAAACCTGTTGGACTTTAACCTGGTGTTGTAAGACTTCTTACTGTGCTCACCCCAGTCCAACGCCAGCATCTCCACATCAAAACACTGCAGGAGCCCGAGCACAGGAGAGGTCAGTGTAGGAGCAAGGTGGAATCCTGAAACTGTTTTCCCCTTCTTACACCAAAGATGGATGGACCAAATTTAGAGCTCCAAATGTTGCCTGAGCCAGGATAGTACCTGTCCCTTTAATGTTGACAGACAAATATAATTCAACAGCAGCACGGTAGCCTTGTGGATAGCACAATTGCTTCACAGCTCCAGGGTCCCAGGTTCGATTCCGGCTTGGGTCACTGTCTGTGCGGAGTCTGCACATCCTCCCCGTGTGTGCGTGGGTTTCCTCCGGGTGCTCCGGTTTCCTCCCACAGTCCAAAGATGTGCGGGTTAGGTCGATTGGCCATGATAAATTGCCCTTAGTGTCCAAAATTTCCCTTAGTGTTGGGTGGGGTTACTGGGTTATGGGGATGGGATGGCGGTGTTGGCCTTGGGTAGGGTGCTTTTTCCAAGAGCCGGTGCAGACTCGATGGGCTGAATGGCCTCCTTCTGCACTGTAAATTCTATGATAATCTATGAACAGTAAAAACTGCTTTATTGCCTCACCATCACTGTGTTTAAAATGGTGTAAATCTCACTTAATTTGATTTCAATATTCATTAGCGCAGTGATGAAGGCATTTTTTCTCGAATCAGCTAGAGAAATGGTAGATGGTGTAAAATTGATGGAGTTTAATTGTAAACTATGGATAGGCCTAATGCTGTCTTATTTTATTATTCCACGAGGTACAAGATCACAAGAAAAGATGCTTATAATTGGCAAAGCATCCACGTCTACTTCAAGTTGCTTGAGTTAACCTCAAACCCATGATGTAAATTTACACATGATCTATATTCCAAACAGGCTGCAATTGAACTCCCACATCAGCTTATTTTGCCATATGTTTGACATGCTGTATAATTATAGTTGCAGTGTTGGCTTAATAGTAATAATAAGTCAGCCTGAGTAAGGTAAATATGGATACGTTGCTCAAAAAGCCATAGTTGGTCCTGCCAATGCCTCTGCCCTGCCTCTCCCCCGTAACCCAATTAAAATGAGCAACAATCCATATGGAGTGCTGAGGCGGCTAATCTGAATCATCCCAGGACATGGTGCAGCATATTAATAAAAACCACCTCGCTATGCCTCCTGAGCACAGAACTTTATTTTCCAACAACTTTTTGATTTGTAGCTCGCTCCTCACTTCCGGGAATTCCTCGCCTTGACACCACACAGTAAAAGATTTAAGCTGAAGATTTAGAATCATAGAAAACTTGCAGCACAGAAGGGGGCCATTCGGCCCATCTTGTCCATGCCAGCCCGCGGACATCCAGGTGCCCTTGCTAATCCCACTTTCCTGCATCCGGTCCATAGCCCTGTAGCTTCGAGCACTTAAAGTGCAGATCCAGGAACTTTGTAGAAGAGTTTACAGTCTCTGCCTCCACCACCAACTCAGGCATCAAATTCCAGACACCCACTACCCTATGTGTAACAAAGTTCTTCCTCGTGTTCCCTCTACACCTTCTGCCTCTTATCTTGAATTTATGTCCCCTGATTCTAGAATTCTCCACCAAGGGAAACAATTTTATCCTGTCCACTCTATCTCTTCCTCTCATAATTTTGTACACATCAATTAAGTCACCACTTAGCCTTCTTTGTTCCAAGGAAATAACCCAATCTCTATCAAATCTCTCCTCGTAGCTGCACTTTTCTAGCCCTGGCAACATTCTTGTAAACCTCCTCCACACTCTCTCCAGAGAAATGTGTCTTATGAATAAATAGATTTGATTGTTGGTGTCAACAAGCTGAATACTTTATTGCGAAATGTAAAAAGAATAACTTTTATGCCTCTCCCTTCTGTCATATTGATGTATCAACCGTACAAAACATGCAAGGTCCGCAAGCTCAGAGTGATGTAATTCAGTTCGCCCACTGGTTTCAATTATGCTGCCTGAAATTCAAATTTTCCCCTTGTACCAGGATGCTCTGACATTTTGGGCGGGATTCTTCATCCGCGGGACTAAGTACCCACACCGGCGGGGAAACCGGCGCGAACCACTCCGGCGTCAACAGCCCCCGAAAATGTGGAATTCTCCGCACTTCCGGGGGCTAGGAGGATGCCAGCGAGGTTGGCGCCGCGCCAGCCGGCGCTGAAGGGCCGGCGTGATCTCGTGCATGCGCGGACCGCCGCTGTGGTTCCGTGCATGGACAGACCATTGTAGCCATTTGGGATGGCCATTTCCCGATTACAAAATGGACACTTTGCAAAGATTGCAGGGAAAATGGACAATACTGAGAAAGCAAGCAGGTGCAAGGTTTGTCTGTTGATTGGAGCCATAGCCCCCAGACAAGACCGATACTGCAAAACCATTACCATACTAATGAGCCAACCCGGGGACAAAAAGGTAACATTTAAGTAAACGATACCAAGACAGACACCACCGGCACCAGAGGAGACCAGAACAAAGCAGGCCAACGGCCACCTCAGACATGCCCAGCAATTTATTTATTGGAGGAAATTGATAGGAACGATTGGGAAACGGCCCAATTAATTGGGGCCAAGTTCAAGGCCTGCCCAAAAGCGCGCAAAGCCCCTTTTGGGTATAAGAAGAATCTCCCAAGAGAGAATCGCTCTCTTGCGGCCCCGGCTCTCACCAAGGAGAGACCTGCACAACAGCAACATCAGAACAAGTAAGTCCAAGGTCAACGCACGCTACGAGCCGAACACTCCTAGCTGCTATTCCATACCAATTCGACCCCAGCAGCCTCAGAACCGAACAACAGCCATTGTTCCCCTGACTGAGTGGGCGCCTGAAGCTAAGTATAGGCTTTAGCAGTAGTGATAGTTTAGTCTGTAGAGTTTTGTGCATAAACATATTTGATTGTGTGTGTAAATAAATGAGCATTGAGTTTGAACTAACTAACTGGTGTATCGAGTCTTCGATCAGTATTCGGTTTTGAACCTTGTGGTGGTGTTGAAAGATACCTGGCGACTCTAGAGCGAACGTAATTAGAATTAAGGAAGGCGACCATATTGGCCGCCATCTTCAGAGCCAAATTAAGAGAAACACTATTAGCAACACCGCAGGGGGTTGTCCTCTCCGCGCCGGCCATGGCGGAGCCCCACAGTGGCCGGCGTGGAAGGAAGGAGTGCCCCCATGGCACAGGCCCGCCCGCAGATTGGTGGGCCCTGATCGCGGGCCAGGCTTCCAGAGGACCGCACCAGCCCGACTTACCTGCCAGGTTCCGCCGTGTGGGACCATGTCTAATCCACGCCGGGGGGATTGGTCAGAAACGGACAGCCGCTCGGCCCATCGGGGCCCGGAGAATAGCCGGGGTGTGTGCTGCCAATGGCCCCTGACTGGCGTGGTGTGAACCCCACCCCCTGCCTGAAAACCGGCGCTGGAGAATGCGGCAGCAGGCGGCGGGGCGGGATTCTCCAACCCGGCAGGGGCTCGCTGCAAATGTCCCCTCGACGACCCATTAACTTTGCGTCACTGGATATGAAGCAACCAAAGCATCATGAGCTATTTTCTTTGTTTGAAATAAAGTTACAAGCCTATTTTTAATTATTTGATCAGGGGATGAAAGCCTTCAGGAAAAGCTAGCGTTTATTGCCAGTGCCCAATTATCCTTGTGAATACGGTTGATGAGCCTTTGTCTTGAACTATTACAGTCCATGTGCTGTAGGTACACCGACAGTCCTGGTGGGAAGGGAGTGGCTTTCTGATCCAGGGAAGAGTTAGCAACATATTTACAATTCAGGATGTTGGGTGTCTTGGAGGGGAACTTGCAGATGGTGGTGTTTCCATACGTCTCTGCCCAGTGAGGTGGTCGAGACCGATGTGTGCGATCAAAAGAGGTTTGGCCATTTGCAGTGGAGCATCTAGTAGATGGTACGCATTACTGCCAATGTCTGGCGGTGATCGAGGGTGTGAATATTTAAGGTGGTGATGGAGTACTGATCAATTGGACTGCATTCTCTTGCATTGTTTGTGCAGATCTGTGGTCCAGACGATAAATTGTATCCATTATCTCTTCAGCTCTTTCTATCTACCTTTTTATCCACGGTCACCTACAATTCACGAATATGCTTCTCATTTAATGGTCTATTTTTTACAGTCTGTTATCATTGTTCTGGTGGTCTTAGATGTAAGAGCCATGTTTTGGGATTTACAGATAATGCTGGAAGATAGGCTGTTAAACTTAATACGAACTACGTACAATACAGGCTCAGGCCAGACAACCATCTCTCAGCATGCTCTGTTGCCGTGTGATCTTACATTCCTGATGATCTTCCCCTCGAAGTCTCTGCCTTCGTCTTTGGTTCACAGAGATATGTGTTATGGAGGTTTCACCAATTCCCCCGGCCTTGTCCTCATCTCTTTCGGAGGTTGCAGAGGATTCCAGTTCTCCATGTTCTCTCTGGAGCTCTGTAGAGTAGCATGTGAATCTGAAGAGACCATCGAATTTTTGTTCTGGTTGAGTTTCGATAGTCCTCTCGTGAATATGAATATGCTTATATTTCACCTCACTATCCCATTCTCAAACTCCATTAATGAATTTTCTCATTAATTGGCTACTCGGGTGAGAAAAACAGGATGTAGCACACCATATTTATTTTGAGAGTCAGTCAAAAACAGCCCCATTTTGGCATATCATGGACTCTATGACATCAATTGTAGTTTCTGATCTGATTTGTATGATATTCATCCTTACTTTCCTTTACTCTATCACCATCAGTTGCTTATAGATATTGTATAAAGTGTCTGTGGAAGGACAGGAAGTTGAGTCCGTCGTCTTCTTCCTGTCAGAAGTGCTGAAGTGATGGAGAATGGTAGCTCAATAGTGCCATGTTGAAATCATCATTCTCTTTCAACAAAAACCTTTACTGTTTTTATGCCTCTTTCGTCCTCTCCTTTTGTTTGTGGGTACCTGGTGAACTAGGTGTATGGACAAAAGTCTTCTGTAAGTTCCTTGAACCCTTCATTTGTAAACTATGGACCATGGTCTGAAATGAGAAGATCGAAATGTCATGTGTGGCAAAGCAATCCTTTGGTGAATTAATGGCCGATTCTGAGGTTGTACCATGAAGATACTTAACCTCAATCCATCTGCAGTAATAGTCAGTAATAGTCAACAAATATGGGAAATTACTTCTCCTTGAGCGCAATTCGCACCAATTTTCACTGAAATGAGCCGTAGTTGTTTTTGGAGAATTGCACCCGTTAGCTCTCAGGATCTTAAAAAGTAAACTTACCCTATCTTTACTTTACCTACTTACACCTTTATTTTTTTACAACTTGTATAAATCGCCTTTGAACCAAAACAATGTATTGAAAACTACTTACATTGTTGTTTAATGTAAACATCTGTTTGAAGTTCCTCTTGTCTCATTACCATATAAAGTCTACTTCTTATTGTTATTCTCACAGTCACTCTGTCCCTTACTCCATTTACCATACTCATAAACTCCCAACAGCTTATGAAATATGACAATGATATTACCAATAGAGAAATATTACCAATGTCTTTGCTATCATGACAACACCATTACTATCCTGGCTTCACTCAATTTGATTCACCATCCTGACACATTGTTCATTGGGTATAAAAATGGGTAACACAATCTCATTGCATTTTAGATACTCTTGAGATATTGCATATAATGCAGATGAACTACGAGTCAACATTTCTGTTCCTGTGTTCAAGGCAAATTGACGCAAAGTCTCAGCCAGAAATAGAGATGTAATCGAGTGAATGGTAGATGCACACAAGTAGTTGGAGTGGATGTTGTTGTCCAGGATTCTTCTCTTTCTTGAATTAAGGAAACTCAAAATTATATCCGTTTTAACACTGATAGTAACACTGGAGTAACACTGATAGTATTTTCAGGTAATAGAACATAGAACATACAGTGCAGAAGGAGGCCATTTGGCCCATCGAATCTGCACCGACCCACTTAATCCCTCACGTTCAGCCTATCCCCGTAACCCAATAACTCCTCCTAACCTTTTTTTTGGCTACTAAGGGCAATTTATCATGGCCAATCCACCTAACCTGCGCGTCTTTGGACTGTGGGAGGAAACCGGAGCACCCGGAGGAAACCCACGCAGACACGGAGAGAACGTGCAGACAGTGACCCAGCAGGGAATCGAACCTGGGACCCTGGCGCTGTGAAGCCACAGTGCTGTCCACTTGTGTTGCCCCAAATCCTTGAATCACTGTTACAAATCAGTGATTTTATGATACACAGACGATAAATGTTACGTTAACTAAACTCCATTTAGTGATCATGTTGCTTTTATTGTTTCTTTCCGGATTCAGCTATCGTTCCATTGTTAAGAAATAACAAGTATGTCATTTACATACTAAGTGGCAAATGTAGTTTTCTTCGGTAATTTTTCTATATTCTTGAAGGATCTGCTGGTTCTAAAAATTCTTTACCATATATCATAGGTTATAAATTTGCTGGAATGATTTATGAAGTAGTAATAGATTCATCAGATGATAAATTTAATCCACTGTATGATTTATTTTTGATTCTGAAAGGAACATTTGTCACTTTCCTTCCATGAAAATGAGCAAATTTTCACTTTGTTCTTAAAGTCATCAGGTTTTAATTTCATTATGCCAGAATTCAAAGATCAGTGTGTTAGGAACAGACTCTGGTTACTATTTTTATAGGTAGTAAAAGAGAAAAATCAGTTGATACCACCAGCCCATCAAAATAACATAAACCAGAGCAACAGCGCTGTCGGTAGATCAGGTGGCCAGGGATGAGAAAAGAAAAATCATCAGGACAAAGAAACCTATTGGTGACTTATCAGGTTACACATGCAAAACAGTTCCCTAAGTGTCCAATATATCTCCTGCCCGAGCGTATCCTTCTAGATAATCGAGGCAGGGAGGTGCATTAGAAAGAGTATCTTGTCGAGGATTCACATTGGCATCAATATTTTGCAGTGGGAGAGATTGATTATTTAAGGTGGTGAATGGGGTAAATGCGGCCACAGTCCCAGAAGACCACGGCTGCTTTCCCCTTTGAGAGCTGACTGATGGTTGTTTACAATTGGGCCTCAATTATTCGCATTATTCATTAACGACTTGGATGATGGCATAGTAAGTCATATATCCAAATTTGGTGATGATGCAAAGTTAGGTGGCATCGTAGACAACCTAGATGATAGCATAACATTGCAAGGAGATATTGGCAGGCTAGGTGAATGGGCAAAATTGTGGCAGATGGAATTCAATATAAGCAAGTGTAAGTTTATCCATTTTGGACAAATAAAAGGATAGAGCAGGGTACTTTCTAAATGGTAAGAGGTTAGATAGCCTTGGGAAGCACAGTAGCACAGTGGTTAGCACTGTTGCTTCACAGCTCCAGGGTCCCAGGTTCGATTCCCGGCTTGGGTCACTGTCTGTGCGGAGTCTGCACATCCTCCCCGTGTGTGCATGGGTTTCCTCCGGGTGCTCCGGTTTCCTCCCACAGTCCAAAGATGTACAGGTTAGGTGGATTGGCCATGATAAATTGTCTTTAGTGTCGAAAAAGGTTCGGTGGGGTTACTGGGTTGTGGGAATAGTGTGGAGGTGAGGGGTGCTCTTTCCAAGGGCCGGTGCAGGCTCGATGGGCTGAATGTCCTCCTTCTGTATTGTAAATTCTATGATAAAGTGGATATCCAAATAGACTTTGTCATTCAAATTCCACAAACAAGTGCAGAAAATAATTTAAAAGTCTACTGGAAGTCTAACTACCTAGGGGGTTGGATGCACAGGGGATACACTCAGGGATTTAAATACAGAGAGGTTATGCGGCAGCTTTACAACACTCTGGTTAGACCCCACGTGGCGTCACTGTGAGCAGTTCTGGCACCACACCTCAGGAAGGATATATTGGCGTTGGAGGCATGGTAATGTAGGTTTACAAAAATGATACCTGAACTACAGGGGTTAAGTTACGAAGGGAGATTACACAGATTAGGCCTGTTTTCACTAGAATTTACAAGGTGAAGGGTGATCTGATCGAAGTATTCAATATATTAACAGGGAAAGACAGGGTAGATGAAGATAAACTATTTCCACTGGTTGGAGATTCTAAAATTAGGGGGCATATTCTAAATATTAGGGCCAGACCATTCAGGAGAGATGTTAGGAAGAACTTCTTCTCTCAGAAGGTGGTAGAGGTTTGGAACTCTCTCCCACAAACAGCAGTTGAAGCAAGAACAGTGGTTAATTTTAAATCTGAGATTGATAGACTTTTGTTGAGTATTAAGGGCTCTTGGCGAAAAGGCAGGTATATGCAGTTAGGCTACAGGTCAGCCACGTACTCATTAAATGGTGGGGCAGGCTCGAGGGCTGAATAGCCTACCCCTGCTCCTATGTTCCTATGTAACACAAGGGTCACCACACCTCAGGCAAGGGGCAAGGCTTAGAAGACCAGTTATGCCAGTTATGGTCCCAGGGGCCTTCATGAACAAGAGAAAAGCAAATTACCGCGGAGGCTGGAATCTGAAACAAAAACAGAAAATGCTGGACATTCTCAGCAGGTTTGCCAGCATCTGTGGAGAGAGAACGGAGCTAACATCGAGTGTGGATGACTCTTTGTCAAAGCCCTTCATGAATAACCTCAGCTGGTACGGGAATTGCACCCTTGTTTCTGTCACAACTCCATATCACAAACCCGTCATCCAAGTGACTGTGCTAGCCGATGAATGGGGTACTGAGCAACTTGGCTTGGATGGTATCAAGCTTCTTGGCTCTGCTGCCCTGGTTTGTCCTTCTAGATGGTAGAAACCAGGAGGTGCTGTCAAAAGACGTGATATGCGTGTGTATATTCTGCCCCCAAAAATGCACTACCTGCTTCATGGATAAAAGTTGATGCATTGGCCTGTGCCTGAAAGAGGAGTGAGGGCCCTCTCCATGTGTAATAAGTATCTGCATTGCCTGTTTGAGGCCCCAACCCAAAATGCGTTTGAACTTAACTGTAGAATGTGTGTTGCATTCTGTAGTCAGAGTTCTCTGTTGCATTCCAGTCAAACTAAACTCAGGCTGCAAAAGTACGTTTTTATGATTTTACTTACGTTGTTTCAGAGCCTGAAGAATAAGGCTACTTTGGCTTCCCACATGAAATGAATGAAAATGAAAATGAAAATGAAAATCGCTTATTGTCACAAGTAGGCTTCAAATGTAGTTACTGTGAAAAGCCCCTAGTCGCCACATTCCGGCTCCTGTTCGGGGAGGCTGTTACAGGAATTAAACCGTGCTGCTGGCCTGCCTTGGTCTGCTTTCAAAGCCAGCGATTTAGCCCTGTGCTAAACAGCCCCTAATGAAAATCGCTTATTGTCACAAGTAGGCTTCAAATGAAGTTACTGTGAAAAGCCCCTTGTTGCCACATTCCGGCACCTGTTCGGGGATGCTGGTACGGGAATTGAACCGTGCTGCTGGCCTGCCTTGGTCTGCTTTCAAAGCCAGCGATTTAGCCCTGCGCTAAACTAGCCCTGCGCTAAACCACCAACATAGTCCCCAATCCTAATTTCCTGCCCCCATTTCCTCCTGTTTTCCTAACCCCTTCATGATTTACAACCTCCTCAAGCTTTTCTAAACCCCGCTCCCAAGTCCTTACCCTTCAGGAATTGCTACATCCCCCTCGCCTCATCCATCGCCAATCTCCAATTTGGATTCTGCCAACTGCGTAAGTCGTCACGTGATCTGGCCACTCTTTGCTCTTCCTGAGACCATCTAGCTGCCCCTGGGGCCATAGCTGGCAGATGAGGCCATTGGGCCCATTTACTGCAGTCTTACCATCAGCCTCATGAGGTGTGTGCAGTGTGATCAGCTCCAAAATCTGGCTACAACCATTTTCAATCCCTATTCAATGACCTGTTGATAAAAAGAAAATATGACCTGGATTTTCCAATAAAATCAGACAGACCCAAAGGAAAATAAAAGGATGATGTTCCAGTTCACCAGATCTCTTCACAGTTTATCACTCATCTGCTTCTCCAGTAAGACTTCCAGTAGCCACAGGAAGCAAGCTGGCTGGTTTACTTACAGTTGCCATGCAATGTGGTGTGAATTATATACGCGTGCATGCCACTGATCGCCATTTCTGCCTCGTCTGTGCTGGTTCCTATTCATGCCTTATCCAAAGCAGAAACTGAAGAGAATTTGAAGAGCCAAGCATCTGCTTTGATGGCACCAGCTTAAAATCTTTAAAGCTTTTTATTTATTTATTTATTTTTATTCATTTACGGGATGTGTACATCGCTGATTAGTCCAGTATTTATTGTCCATCTCTAGTTGCCCTTCATAAGGTGGTGGTGAGTTGCTTTCTTGAACTTCTGCAATCTTAGAGGTGTAGGTACACCCACTGTGCTGTTAGGGAGGGAGTTCCAGGGTGATGGCCCACCGACAGTGAAGGAACGGCGATATATTTCCAAGTCAGGGTGGTGAGCGACTTGGAGGGGAACCTCCAGGTGGTGGTGTTCCCAGGTATTTGCTGCTCTTGTCCTTCTAGATGGTTATAGCTGGAGCTTTGGAAGGTGCTGCCTAAGGAACCTTGGTCAGTTACTACTTTAGCCCATGTTGCAATATGTCATCTCAAGTTGATGTTCATTCCTGTGTCATTTACTGTAGGCTGGCACATTTTCCAACAGTTCACACTGAGTTTTCCCTTGTGGGCTTCTCTCTGACTTTATTTCTTGGAGGAAAAGCAGTAACAATGGAACGATGGATGGTTGGACAGCAATAAAGGACACTGCTCATCCGCCAGGAACACTATACCAGTATGCACAAGTAGCGTGTAGAAAACTGTGCAGCCCACTGTCTGCAGAACCTCGACTTTACCAAAGTTAACACCACTGTTATTATGCCAAATACTGTAAGTGAGATTTCAATCCACTTCCTTCACAGTCATTGTTAAGATACCAGAACCCAATGTTTGTTAGGATACTGGACAAGAATCTCAAACAAGTTTATTCAATCTTTAAAAGGAAAGGATAATTCACGACAGGAATGATTCCACTGACCAGTAAGTATATGGTATATTAAAACAAACTTTCTTATTAACACAGGATTAAACTACATTAACATCACAGAAAATAGCTTACAATTAACAGTTAAATTATTATTAACAATAAAAGGAAACACTTTAACTTCTAACTGATACCTTCTCTATCTCCAGTCAAGCAAAACCCATTCTAGGTCAAATGCCACTTACAAATAAAGTTAGCAAACACAGTACTAATTGCTCTCCTCTGGAGAGAGATTTCTTGGAATGGCTACGTGGAGAGAGAGAGAAATTCTTTCAGACACCAGCTACAAGTCTTGCTATCTTTGGGAGCCAACTGTTTTACCTAACAGCCTTTGGCAAAAACTTCCAATCAGCTTCAAGCTCATGGCAAAGCTTAAGCTAAGCTGCCTGCTACAGACCTGGCTCCTCCCAGTAATTACATCACCTTTATTCCACTCAGATCCCCTGACCTGCTTACATAAGTCTAAACACAATGGGCGGTATTCTCTGACCCCAGGCCGGGCGAATAATCGCTGGGGGGGCGGGGGGGCGACTCATGCGACGCCCGTCCTCCGATTCTCCGATGATCAGAGAATTGGCGCGATGCCGGTCGGGGGCCGCTCTATGCAGCACCCCCCCCGGCAATTCCCGCGTAGGATGGATCGAGTGGCCGCCGAGTTCCGCCAGCGCCGTTCACATGTGGTCTTACCCGGCGGGACCTCGCCGTCCATCCTGCAGGGGGCGGCCTGGTGGGTGGAGGGGGGAGTCCGACCCGGGGGCAGCCTCCACCGCGGCCTGGTCCGCGATCGGGGCCTACTGATCGGCAGGCCGGTCTCTCCTGGTGGGGGCCTCTTTTACTCTGCACCGGGCCCCTGCAGCTCTATGCCATGGTGCGTCGGGGCCGACGCAGAGAAGGCAACTAGCGTGCATGCGCAAGTTTGCGCCGGTCACAGCGTGCATGCGCAGACCCGCGTCGCCCGTTTGACGCCTGTATCGGCAGTTGGAGCTACGTGAGTCGCTCCAGTGCCGTGCTGGCCCCCTGCAGGGCACAGGATCGCTGCTCCTGAGGGCCTTTTAACGCCGTCGTAAACCGTGATGTCGTTTACGACGGCGTCACACAGCCTCAGGATCAGAGAATCCCGCCCAATGTCTCAAATGATCTTCTCTCCAGGGAATCTTCTTTGTTTCAAGAAAAGTCCATTAGGCCTCCCTTAGTAATCACATTCATGGTTGAAATGAATTATGTTCTCACTTTTACAACAACATAATTGCACCTTTTGCAGTCACAGAGTCTGGGTGCCTTAACCCAGATTATTTCATAATATTACTGCAACAGATACCTGAACTCAGGCATTTAAAAACATTACTGTAAGAGATATGAAATACAATATATATTAAAAATTCCTTTATTCATCACAGCATTACAATATTACTTCTTGTTAAGATCCCAAACCACCATTAAGAATATTATCCTTAAGTCTACACAGATTAATTCAGTGAACATAGAAATGCAATGTCAAGCAAGGCTCGATCATTACCTTTTGCCATGAATAATCAATCAATCTAACAGGCGAATTGTGTTTATTTTTTATTCTTTTACAGGATGTGTGTGTCGTTGGTCACGCCAGCATTCATTGCCCATCCCCAATTGGCTCTTGGGAAGGTGGTGATCAATCATCTTCTTGAACCGCTGCAATCCATGTGATGCAGATGTAGGGCGTACCACGACTTTGACCCAGGGACAATGCAGGACCAGCAGTATGTTTCCAAGTCAGGATAGTGAGTGAAGGGGAACTTGCACATAGTGGAATTTCTGGGCTTCTGCTGCCCTTGTCCTTCTAGATGGTAATGGCTGTGGGTTTGGAAGATGCTGTTGAAGAAACCTTAGTGAGTTGCTGCAGTGCATTTTGCAAATGGTACTACTGCTGACAGTGTGCATCGTTGGCGGAGGGAGTGGATCGTTAACTTGGTGCATGGGATGCCAATCCAATGGGTAGCTTTGTCCTCGATGGTGTCAATTTCTTTGAGTGTTCTTAAGGCTGCACTCATCCAACCAAGTGAAGAGTATTCAATCACACTCCTGCTTTGTGCCTTGTTGATGACAGACAGGCTTTGGGGAGTCAGGAGTCACTTCAGAATTCCCAGCCTCTGACCTGCTCTTGTAACCACAGTAATTATTTGGTTGGTCAATGATAACCTCTAGAATGCTGACAGTAGGGCATTCAGTGATAATAATGCCAACAGAAGATGGATAGATTCTCTATAGTTGGAGATGGCCATTGGGTGGCACGAATGTTACTTGCCATTTATTAGCTCATGTTTGGATATTGTCCAGAATTTGCTGCTTTTGGGCTAGGACTACTTCGGTATCTGAGGAGCCCTTATGGTGCCACATATTCATTGCCCATCCCCAATTGGCTCTTGGGAAGGTGGTGATCAATCATCTTCTTGAACCGCTGCAATCCATGTGATGCAGATGTAGGGCGTACCACGACTTTGACCCAGGGACAATGCAGGACCAGCAGTATGTTTCCAAGTCAGGATAGTGAGTGAAGGGGAACTTGCACATAGTGGAATTTCTGGGCTTCTGCTGCCCTTTTCCTTCTAGATGGTAATGGCTGTGGGTTTGGAAGATGCTGTTGAAGAAACCTTAGTGAGTTGCTGCAGTGCATTTTGCAAATGGTACTACTGCTGACAGTGTGCATCGTTGGCGGAGGGAGTGGATCGTTAACTTGGTGCATGGGATGCCAATCCAATGGGGAGTTTTGTCCTCGATGGTGTCAATTTCTTTGAGTGTTCTTAAGGCTGCACTCATCCAACCAAGTGAAGAGTATTCAATCACACTCCTGCTTTGTGCCTTGTTGATGACAGACAGGCTTTGGGGAGTCAGGAGTCACTTCAGAATTCCCAGCCTCTGACCTGCTCTTGTAACCACAGTAATTATTTGGTTGGTCAATGATAACCTCTAGAATGCTGACAGTAGGGCATTCAGTGATAATAATGCCAACAGAAGATGGATAGATTCTCTATAGTTGGAGATGGCCATTGGGTGGCACGAATGTTACTTGCCATTTATTAGCTCATGTCTGGATATTGTCCAGAATTTGCTGCTTTTGGGCTAGGACTACTTCGGTATCTGAGGAGCCCTTATGGTGCCACATATTATGCGATCAATATCAATCAACCCCACTTTTGACCTTATGGTTGATGTACGGTTATTCATGAAACAGCTGAAGATGGTTGGACCTCAGACACTGCCCTGAGGAGCTCCTGCAGCAATGTCCAGGGGCTTGAGATCATTGGCCTCCAACAACTCCAACCAATTTATAAGAGGTGTGACACTAATCAGCTGAGAGTTTATTTTCCCCCCTTATTAACTTCACTTAATGCCTAAGTAGAGGTTTCCCTGGAACAACGAGGGCCCTGCTGAGGAAAGCTGTCAGCACAGTTGGAAGAAAATCTCCTGCAGAAGAAAAGCTTAGGGGTCTGCAGTAAAATGGGTTGTCTGAGTTTATTGAGTAATTGTAATAATTTCTGTTTGGCTATCCAGCTGCATTAAATGGGGTTGACGCGATGGACCAGCTGAACTTTTTCAGGTGTTTTCTTAAACAGCTCCCAGCAATGCTTATGAGAAGGACTGTTTCGGCCACTCACTGTTCAGTACGTATGTTAGAATGGCAATGGAACACCTCCAGCCACTCCTGCCTGATAAAGATTTGTGTTACCATTGGAAGTTAACTAGAAGTTAAGTGGAGTATTGTGAGCAGTTTTGGGCCCCGTATCTAATGAAGGATGTGCTGACCTTGGAAAGGGTCCAGAGGAGGATCACAAAAATGACCCCTGGAATGAAGAGTTTGTCATATGAGGAATGGTTGAGGACTCTGGGTCTGTACTCATTGGCGTTTAGAAGGATGAGGGGGCATCTTCTTGAAACTTACAGGATACTGTGAGGCCTGGATAAAGTGGACATGGAGAGGATGTTTCCACTTGTAAGGAAAACTAGAACCAGAGGGCACAATCTCAGACTAAAGGGACGATCCTTTCAAACAGAGGTGAGGAGGAATTTCTTCAGCCAGAGGGTGGGGAATCTGTGGAACTCTTTGCCGCAGAAGGCTGTGGAGGCCAAATCACTGAGTATCTTTAAGACAAAGACAGATAGGTTCTTGATTAATAAGGGGATCAGGGGTTAAGGGGAGAAGGCATGAGAATGGGGATGAGAAAAATATCAGCCATGATTGAATGGCGGAGCAGACTCGATGGGCCAAGTTGCCTAATTCAGTTCCTGTGTCTTATCATCTTATTCATCATAGAAGTTACAGTGCAGAAGGAGGCCATTCGGCCCATCGAGTCTGCACCGGCTCTTGGAAAGAGCACCCTACTCAAGCCCACACCTCCACCCTATCCCCATAATCCCATAACCCAGTAACCCCACCCAACACTAAGGGCAATTTTGGACACTAAGGGCAATTTAGCATGGCCAATCCACCTAACCTGCACACCTTTGGACTGTGGGAGGAAACCGGAGCACCCGGAGGAAACCCACGCAGTCACGGGGAGAACGTGCAGACTCCGCACAGGCAGTGACCCAAGCCGGGAATCGAACCTGGGACCCTGGAGCTGTGAAGCAATTGTGCTAACTACCATGCTACCGTGCTGCCCTTATGGTCTAATAGAACAATGGTTGTTTGCTTAGAGCCATCATGTTATCTGCCTGGGAATCCCCAGGGCATCTCCTGTCCCATGTCTTTATGGCCAGGCAAGAGACTAGATGAAACTGATTTAGAATCAAACTAGCCACAATGTACCCATTTTGTCAGTGTCTGGCGATTTGGTGAGAGGAACCAATCCACGTTGCCGAGCATCAGGCTACGTGATTTGACATCAAAGGGGAGAATTTGGGACTTTAACTGGAGGCCTCCCAAACAGTGAGGAGGAATCTGATGAAGATCGCTGTCAGCACACACAGGAGAAAAACACCCACAGAAACCAAACTTGAGTCTGCAACAAACAAGGTTATGTGAGATTACTGTGCAATCGTAATAATGACTGGATTTTTGTGTCTGGCAAAACAAAATTGCATTAGCGCCTGAACCACGGGGAACCATTTGACTGATTAAAGAACACCCTACAAGGTGCCCCTCGATTTTCAGCTCGACATCCATTTGCAGGTGAGTGACGGGCAAAAGAAAAGAGCTGAAAAACACCTTTGCAGTTTATAATGGTATCCTCGGCCAGGATTTTACAGCTCCTGCCACCTGTGCCACTCACGTGAGATACTCAGCCCTGTTGAAGTAAACAGCAATTGAAATAGTAATAAAATAATAATAATAATATTGTCACAAGTATGAAGTGAGTCCGAATAGCCCCTAGTCGCCATGATCCGGTGCGTGTTCGGTGTGATGAATGATAACTGTACCTTTAATGTCATGATCCCTTTAAGACAAGGTTTGGAACCCTGGGGGACTCCCCCTCCAGTCCCCCCCCCCTCAACGGAGCCATATATAAGGTCATGTTCAGTGGGCAGTATGCAACGAGCACACTTCTCGGCAGCTGTCTGGTTCTCTGCTAATTAAAGCCTTTGTATTACCAATCATCTCTCTCGAGTTGTAATTGAGGGTATCTCAATTTAATTAGCAGATTACTTCAAGATGGACAGCGATCGAAAGCCGGAGAAGCTCCATTTGGATGCTCGGTCGCCGGAGGCCGCTGAAATTTTTAAATACTGGCTCCGGTGTTTTGAGGCCTACCTGAACTCCTCAGACACTCCAGTCGACGGACCTCGCAAGCTGAGCTTGCTACATGCCCGGGTGGGCCACAGACTCTCCCCCGTGATCGAAAAGGCCACCACGTACGAAATGCCAGTCGAAATCCTGCAGAAGCGCTTTGTTAAGCCAATAAACGAGGTACACGCCCGGCATTTGCTCTCGACCTGCCGGCAGCACTCCGGGGAAACGTTGGACGAGTACGTGGAGAGACTCACTGCGCTCGCTAGGAACTGTGACCACAAGGAGGTGACGGCTGAAGTCCATATGAACTTGCACGTTCGAGATGTTTTCGTGTCCGGTATACGAACCACATACATCAGGCAGCGACACCTCGAAGACGGAACAAAGGACCTCCAAGGCACGGTAACGCTCGCCTCTTCTCTGGAAGTGGCCCATCATAATCTCTGCACGTACTCCGCGAACCTTGCGAACCTCTCTCGGTCCCCTCCAGACTCGTCCACACTACAGGCCTGCGCCGCGCGGCGACCCACTCACACCGAGGGCACACCGTGCTATTTCTGTGGGCAAGGCCAGCACCTACGTCAGCGATGCCCAGCCCGCTCCGCTATCTGCAATGACTGCGGAAAGAAGGGACATTTCGCAAAGGTCTGCCTAGCTGGGCCCAAAGTCCAGAAGCAAAAGTCTCATCGGGCCTAAAAATTGAGCTCCCAGGCACACAGGCCCCGCAACGCGGCTGCGCGCCAGCCGGACACGCGCCCTTCTGACGCATCACCGGCCTCGTGCGAGTCATGGGGGCGGCCATCTTCAAAATCCGACACGTGCAACCGACGGCGGTGGCCATTTTGTGACTCCGGGCGGCCATTTTGTGAGTCCGACTCAACTGAGGACACTGACCACCCGCAACTGGGAGCGATCACTCTCGATCAATCATGGCCAAAGCACCTGCGGACCTCCATGATGCAGGTCCAAATCAACGGGCGCGACACCACCACCCCTCTTCGCGAACCTCACTCCCGACTGTAAGCCCGTCGCCACCAGGAGTCGGCGGTACAATGCCCAAGAAGCACTTTGTTCTGATATTAGAGGTTGGACGGTAGAACATGCACTACAGGTTCACCTGTGGTCCCTGCATTCTAGCTCTGCCCAGAAGGCGGGGTATAAATTTCCCCTGATGGCTGAGGCCCGGTCGGCCTTCAGTCGTATCAAGGCCGATATCATCAAGGCTGCCATGCACGCGGTGGACAAAACCATCCCCTTCCAGGTAGAAAGCGATGCATCAAACGTCGCCCTACCTGCTACCCTCAACCAGGCAGGCAGGCCAGTAGCTTTTTTCTCCCATACCCTCACCGCCTCGGAAATTCGGCACTCTGCAGTCGAGAAGGAGGCACAAGCCATTGTGGAGTACGTGCGGCACTGGAGGCACTATCCAGCTGGTAGGTGGTTTGCCCTCGTCACCGACCAACGGTCGGTAGCCTTCATGTTTGATAACGCACTACGGGGCAAAATAAAAAATGATAAAATTTTGAGGTGGAGGATCGAACTCTCCACCTATACGTATGATATTACATATCGTCCGGGGAAGCTCAATGAGTCCCCAGATGCCTTGTCCCGCGGCACGTGCGCCAACGCACAGAAACACCGTCTGCGGGCCATCCACGATGACCTCTGTCACTCGGGGGTCACCCGGCTTGCTCATTTCATCAAGTCCCGCAACCTACCTTACTCCACCGAGGAGGTCAAGGCCAGTGGTCTAAAATTGCATTTTAGAATGCAATTCTAAAAGGATTAAACGGGCAGGTGGAGAGGGAGAACGGGACAGTTTGGAAGGCTGTCCTTCCAGCCCTAAGGTCAAGAAGTCTCCCAACCACCCGCTGGCAGGAGATCCGAGCCGATGCCCTACATTCCATTAGGTCGTTCCTCTGCACGGCCATGAACGAGACCCCTCACAATTGTTTGTTTGTCTTCCCCAGGAAGTCCTCCTCTGGGGTCTCGCTTCCACGTTGACTGACAACTCCGGGACCAGTTCTACTCCGGAGGCACGCGAGGAGCCATAAGACGGACCCTCTAGTCGAGAGGGTCCAGCTGCTACATGCTACATGCTACGTTGAGGACCTCGATGGAAGGCAAGTTTCCCTGCGAGACCTGGCACCCGCTGGCTCTCCCACTGATGCCCCCCCTTCTACCGACGCTCCCCTCCCGCACCTGCTGCTGACCCTGACAGCGCCCCCCCCCAGTGCCCCCTTCCCCCCCCCCCCCCCCCCCCCCCCCCACCGGAGCAGTCACCAATCACCCTAGTCACACCGGATACCCCCCTGCTCCAACACGGGCAGAGGCTCAGACCACCGTGCTCCCGGATATACGCCCACTGAAGACGGCAGTGTTCGCCGCACCACCGCCGGAGCTGAGAAGGTCAACACGGACAATCAGACCACCCAAAAGACTGGACATGTAATTCCACTTCACCCCCGACGGACTGTGCGTTTTTTTTAAAACAGGGGGTGAATGTGATGAATGATAACCATACCTTAAATGTCATGATACCTTTAAGACCGGATTTGGAACCCTGGGGGACTGCGCCTCTGGCTCCGCCCCCCCCAGGGAGCCATATATAAGGTAATGTTCAGTGACCAGTGTGCAGTGAGCACACTTCTCGGCAGCTGTCTGGTTCTCTGCTAATTAAAGCCTTTGTATTACCAATCATCTCTCTAGAGTTGTAATTGAGGGTATCTAATTGGGGTAATGGTGCACTGCCTCAGCTAGGGGGAGACGCACTGTGGCGGGGCCAAGAGACCCTGGCCCTCATTTATTTAATATCCACGTAGATGTTGCTCGCTTAGGAAATGAGAAGGATTTTATCACCGGCCGTAATATTGTCCCCAAGATTTAAGATGGCAGCTGGGAATGCTTTCCTTTAATCACGTTTTCCCACAAACGCAAGGGATAGTTGAACAAAGAACAAAGAAATGTACAGCACAGGAACAGGCCCTTCGGCCCTCCAAGCCCGTGCCGACCACGCTGCCCAACTAAACTACAATCTTCTACACTTCCTGGGTCCATATCCCTCTATTCCCATCCTTTTCAAAGATCTGATATATTCAGCCAAGGCAGCATGTCAAAATATCGGGGGTGGAGGCATTTGACTTTAGCGGCAGCACACAGCCAGACACAATATAAACTGTCAGACCATTATACATCCAGGATAGCTTTAATCCCCATGCGGAATATGACCTCCATGAATGGTCCTGAAAAAGAGGATAACATCTTAGGTAGGTGTTGTTGGGTGACAGGATATCAGAATGCAATTCTAAAAGGATTAAAAGCTTGCATCCATACAGTCCCATCCATGGTGTCAGGAAGTCAGAAAAAGCTCCACGTCCAATCAGGCTTTGTGTTTTTTCTCCACAGATGCTGCCTGACCTGCTGAGTATTTCCAACATTTTCTGTTTTTATTCCAATTTGGAGGCTTTCTTACCTCATGAATTCCCAAGGTCATGATGACAATTGATATCTCGTGGATGTGCTTCGTTGAGATGTCAATGGGGCTTTTTGATACCGCGGGGTAGATTTTCTACTAGTTGCCCAGTTGCAAAGGAGGCATTGTGGATAGGCCACCCTTTATCCAAAGTGCCTCATTATGACCTCCATTGGCTGGAATGAGAATGAAAATTGGACCGTTTCAATAGCAACGTACACCCAACTCCCCCTGTTTAATGCACTGAAGAGTTAAATGAATGATCCACCGCGTCTCCCCCACCTGCCCCCGTGTCTGATTAGCTGATCACTCCACGAGATGAACAACTTGGAATGAAAGGCAAAAAACATCGAACGAAAGCCAAAGTTCTGAGGTGATTCGAAAATTTATCAAACCAGAGGAAGTAAAAACTGCTTTTAAATTGTATCACGCTGTAAAGGGATAACTGGAAGATCCAACAGGGATCAGTGATGAGGTCATTGACATGTGCATGAATCATTTGTAGTTTGTAGCTCCTCAGAGATCCGCCAGCATCTTTTAAAGAAAGACACCCTGGGACTTAGAGAGGCATGGGCCCTGGCAGGGTCCATGGATGTTGCCTCAAGGAACGCACAATCCTACGTGCCCGACCACGCGGCGGACTCCTGGGCAGCGTAGAATCCTGCAGCGGCAGCCCCACAGACTTTCCCCGTGTGCCCGCAGGCCTGCACTGTAAGGTGGCCGCCAACTCCGATGTTTCTTCTGCGGGCAGACAAAGCACCCCCGCCAGTGCTGCCCGGCCCGCACATCCACCTGCAAAGGGTGTGGCAAGAAGGGCCCTTTTGTGGGGGTATGCCAGGCATGAGCAGTGGCCGCGGTCTCCAGCGACGACTCCGGACTGCCACAGCGAACTTCTCCTCGGGCCCCAAGCGGCCAGCAGTCACCGCTACCCCCGTATCCTAGGGCCACGTGCGGCTCACGGGCGCCGCCATTTTGTTCCCTGGACACCACACTGGACGGAGGGGCGCCTCCATTTTGTTCATCTCTGACCACCATGTGCGACCCATGGGAGACGCCATCTTGGATAGGGCCCCAGGACCCCAGCCCGGGCGACTACACACGACCCGATCAAAATTCACAACTCCTGCATCTGGCCTCAGTGACTCTCGAACACTATCAACAGCAATGACGACGGTCTTCATCTATGGCCACGAGACGTCCTGCCTGATCGACTCTGGGAGCACGGAGAGCTTTATACACCCCGACACGGTAAGGCGCTGTTCACTTTTTACCCACCCTGTAAATCAAAGAATCTCCCTCGCCTCCGGTTCACACTCAGTGGAGAAAAAGGGGTTCTGCCTAGCAAACCTCCAAGTCCAAGGAAGGAAATTCACCAGTTTCCGCCTTTATGTTCTTCTGCACCTCTGCGCGGCTACACTCCTGGGGTTGGACTTCCAATGTAACTTGCAAAGTCTGACCTTCCAATTCGGCGGCCCTATACCCCCCCTTACTGTTTGCGGCCTCGCGACCCTTAAGGTCGACCCGCCTTCCCTGTTTGCTAACCTCACCCCGGATTGCAAACCCGCCGCCACCAGGAGCAGACGGTACAGTGCCCAGGACCGGACCTTCGTTAGGTCGGAGGTCCAAAGGATACTGAGGGAAGAGATCATTGAAGCTAGCAACAGCCCCTGGAGAGCCCAAGTAATGGTGGTAAAGACCGGGGAGAAACATAGGATGGTCATTGACTACAGTCAGACCATCAACAGGTTTACGCAGCTCGACGCGTACCCTCTCCCCCACATATCCGACCTGGTAAACAGGATCGCGCATTATAAGGTCTTCTCCACGGTGGATCTCAAGTCCGCCTACCACCAGCTACCGCTCCGCACTAGCAACCTCAAATACACTGCCTTCGAGGCTGATGGGCGGATCTATCATTTTTTAAGGGTTCCCTTCGGTGTCACTAATGGGGTCTCGGTCTTCCAACGCGAGATGGACCGAATGGTTGACCGGTACGGCTTACGCGCAACGTTTCCGTATCTCGATAACGTCACCATCTGCGGCCATGACCAGCAGGACCACGCACCAACCGCTAAAATCCTTAACCTAACGTACAATAAGGATAAATGCGTATTTAGCACCGACTGTGTAGCCATTCTCGGCTATGTAGTGCGAAATGGAGTTATAGGCCCCGACCCTGAACGCATGCGCCCCCTCATGGAGTTCCCCCTCCCTCACTGCCCTGAAGCGCTGCCTCGGGATTTTTAGTTACTACGCCCAGTGGGTCCCTAACTACGCAGACAAAGCCCGTCCCCTGATCCAGTCCACAACCTTCCCCCTGTCGATGGAGGCCCGCCAAGCCTTCAGCCGCATCAAAGCAGACATTGCAAAGGCCATGATGCACGCCATCGACGAGTCCCTCCCCTTGCAGGTCGAGAACGATGCGTCTGACATAGCTCTGGCAGCCACCCTCAACCAAGCGGGCAGACCTGTGGCCTTCTTCTCCCGTACCCTCCATGCTTCCGAAATCCGCCATTCCTCAGTCGAAAAGGAGGCCCAGGCCATAGTAGAAGCTGTGCGACACTGGAGGCATTACCTGGCCGGCAGTAGATTCACTCTCCTCACTGACCAACGGTCGGTGGCGTTCATGTTCGATAATGCACAGCGGGGCAAGATAAAAAACGACAAGATCTTGCGGTGGAGGATAGAACTCTCCACCTACAAGTACGAGATCTTGTATCGTCCCGGGAAGCTAAACGAGCCTCCTGACGCCCTATCCGCGATATGTGCCACCGCACAAGTGGACCGCCTCCGAGCCCTCCACGAGGACCTCTGCCACCCCGGGGGCCACTCGCTTTTTCCACTTTGTTAAGAATCGCAACCTGCCCTACTGCATCGAGGAGGTCAGGACAGCCACCAGGGACTGCCAAATCTGCGCGGAGTGCAAACCGCACTTCTACTGGCCAGAGAGGGCGCACCTGATAAAGGCTTCCCATCCCTTTGACCACCTCAGCATGGACTTCAAAGGCTCCCTCCCCTCCACCGACCGCAACACGTATTTCCTGAACGTGATTGACGAGTACTCCCGGTTCCCATTCGCCATCCCCTGCCCAGACATGACCGCAACCACCGTCATCAATGCCCCCCAGGGTGTCTTTACACTGTTTGGTTTCCCCGCTTACGTACACAGTGATAGGGGGTCCTCCTTTATGAGCGACGAACTGCGTCATTTCCTGCTCAGCAAGGGCATCGCCTCAAGCAGGACGACCAGTTACAACCCCCGGGGAAATGGGCAGGTAGAGAGGGAGAACGGAACGGTCTGGAAGACCGTCCTACTGGCCCTACGGTCCAGGAACCTCCCAGTCTCCCGCTGGCAAGATGTCCTCCCGGAGGCCCTCCACGCCATCCGGTCACTGCTCTGTACGACCACCAATCAGACACCTCACGAACGTCTCCTTGTTTTCCCCAGGAAGTCCTCCTCCGGAACCTCGCTCCCGACTTGGCTAGCAACACCCGGACCCATCCTGCTCCGAAAACACATGCGGGCACACAAGTCGGACCCGTTGGTCGAGAGGGTCCATCTGCTGCACGCTAACCCCCAGTACGCCTACATGGCGTTCCCTGACCCCCCCCCCCCTCCACTGCACCTCATAGGCGGATCAGTCCTCCCCTGCCTAGGCCCTCCCACCCACCGACACCCCCTACAGGCGCCCCCCTCCCAGTTCAACCGTTTTCCCCACCAGCGCCGTCTCGGGGTGACAAAACTGCCATGGAGGCCGAAGCCACGCTCCCGGAGTCGCAGACGCCCAGACCCCCACCGGAATCACCACCGAGGCTCAGACGATCCCAGAGGACGACCTGGGCATCCGACCGACTGATTGCTTCAGTTTAACCGATCTGTAACTGTAAATAATAAACACTGACTGTATATATCTGCCATGACTGTAAATATCCGCTACACACTGTGAGGAGGTATCACGGTACCTCCATATCTGATCATACCCTGTTGAATACAGTTGTAGCCACTGGCCACCACCCCCGCCGGACTCCTTTTTACCAGGGGGTGAATGTGGTATTATCAGGCATTGCAGTACCCGAGAGGCTGAAGTTCCATTGGTTAAACCTAGGGGTTTACCATTGGCTGTTTAGTATGAAGCTCCGCCCTGATAGGCGGGGTATAAGAATCAGTGCCGTCCCAGCAGCCCTCATTCTGTACCTGAGCTGCTGGGGAACAGTCCTCGTCTATTAAAGCATTCAGTTGTGCTACAACCTCGTTTTAGTAGTTATTGATCGTGCATCAAAGGGGTCTTGAAGTAATAAGGAAAAGAAAAACCAAAGAGAACAATATATATATCATGATTTTTGCAATTGCCGGACATCTCCAAGCACTTTAAAGCCAGTCAAATAGATTTGAAGTGTAGTCACTCTTCTGGTATAGGAAATGTAGCAGCCAAGTTATACACAGCAAGCTCCAAAAGGCAGCAGTGTGATATTGACCAGGTAATTTAGTGTTGTGATGTTATTAAAGGATAAATATTGGCCAGGATACTTTTACTCTTCTTCAAAGTTGCCCCCATGGGAGCCAAGCGGTCAGATGGTGTGAGAAAGTGTCCACCATCCGATTCCCATTAATTCACAACCAGTACGAACTCCGCTGGTAATTTGGGGTGGAGCTTGCTCCTTAACCGGGAAGGCTCCATGATATAAAAACCCCAATTCTGGATAAAACTTTCCAAATTTCCTTGGTTTCTGTGATCTCTTACCTTCTCTCTCAGCTTCCCAAGTGGGACCCTATCAAAAGCCTTGCTAAAGTTCAAATAGACTATGTCAAATGAGTTGCCATCATCGTCACACCTGGTCACCTCTTTGAAAAATTCAATCGAGTTGATCAGACGTGACTCCCCTTAACAAAACCATGCTGACTGTTCTTGATTAATTCCTACCTCTCCAAATGCAGATTCATTCTGTCTCTCAGAATTGCTTCCAATAGTTTCCCCCACCACTGAGGTTAGCCTGACTAGCCTGTAGTTTCCAGGTTCATCCCTTCCTCCCTTCTTGAATAATGGCTATTCTCCAGTCCTTGGGCACCTCTCCTGTGGCCAGAGAGGAATTGAAAACTATTGCCAATGCTCCTGCTACTTGCTCCCTTGCCTCACTCACTAGCCTGGGATACTTTTCATCTGGCCTTTGACATTTGTCTACTTTCAAGCATTCCAGACCACTCCAAACCTCCTCTCTGCCTATGTTAATCTCTTTCATTGTAATACAGTTCTTCTGCCTGATTCCTATAAACACACCATCCCTCTCAATGGTGAACATTGACACAAAGCATTTATTTAGAACTCTACATACGTCCTCCGTTGCCACACACAAATTACTGGCTCCACATACAAATTAACACTGTGGTCCTTAATGGGCCCTACTCTTTTCCTAGTTATCCTTTTACCCTTAATGTACTTAGAAAACAACTTATGATTTTCCTTTATTTTACCTACCTTTGCTCTCCCAAATTCTTTTTCAAGTTCTCTCTTGCAGTTTTGCTTTTATTTTTACTATGCATCAGTCTCTTATATTTATTTACTTCTGCGGTGAAGTGTTGCTCATTCTTGCGATTCCCAAATGTAGGAATCAAATCTAAAAAAAATAATTCCTGATCTTGTAGCCTTTCATTGTTTAAAACCCAGCATGTGTGCCAGCACATTTGGAGTGTTGGATGGATGCCATTCTAGTTCAAGGGCGTATACCAGCTGAGCCTTTAACTGAGACCTGAATAAACAGCGTGCCTGGGCTGCTTGGCAAAATATATTTAACTTGACGGGACACATATGATCGAATTGAATGGCAGAGGAGTCTTGAGAGGCCGGATGGACTACATTTATTCCTATATTTGCAATTCGGTGAAAGATGTTTACGATAAATGACTGATAGGAGGCTCATTCCCAATGTTTCATTCCAAATGTGGGGAACCAGGGGCGGGATTCTCACGTACCCGGCGGGGCGGGGGGTTCCAGCGTAATGGAGTGGCGGGAACCACTCTGGCGTCGGGCCGCTCCAAAGGTGCGGAAGTCTCCACACCTTTAGGGGCCAAGCCCTCACCTTGAGGGGCTAGGCCCGCGCCGGAGTGGTTTGCGCTCCACCGGCTGGCAGGAAAGGCCTTTGGCGCCACGCCAGCCGGGGCCGAAAGGTCTTCACCGGGCGACGCGGTTCGGTGCATATGCGGGAGCGTCAGCGGCTGCTGACGTCATCCCCGCGCTTGCGCAGGGGAGGGGGTCTCTTTCGCCTCTGCTATAGTGAAGATCATGGCGAAGGCGGAAGAAAAAGAGTGCCCCCACGGCACAGGCCCGCCCGCGGATCGGTGGGCCCCGATCACGAGCCAGGCCACCGTGGGGGCATCCCCCGGGGCCAGATCGCCCCGTGCCCCCCCACCAGGACCCTGGAACCTGCCCGCGCCGCCTTGTCCCGCCATTCAAAAGGTGGTTTAATCGACGCTGGCGGGACAGGCATTCCAGCAGCGGGGCTTTGGCCCATCGCGGGCCGGAGAATCGGCGGGGATGGGCCCGCCGCGCGGCGCGGCACGATTCCCGCCCCCGCCGAATCTCTGATGGCAGAGACTTTGGGACACGGCGGGGGCGGGATCCACGCCAGCCCCCGGCGATTCTCCGACCCTTTTTCACACGTATCATTCTCAAATGAGAATGGCATCCATCCAGCTCTTGAAATATATTGTTACACAAGCTGGGTTTTAAGCAATGTAAGGCTACAAGATTCATTTTTTTTGCTTTTGATTTGATTCCCGCGTTTGTGAATCATAGGAATGAACAAAGAACAAAGAAATGTACAGCACAGGAACAGGCTCTTCGGCCCTCCAAGCCCGTGCCGACCACGCTGCCCGACTAAACTACAATCTTCTACACTTCCTGGGTCCGTATCCCTCTATTCCCATCCAATTCATGTCTTTGTCAAGATGCCCCTTAAATGTCACTATCGTCCCTGCTTCCACCACCTCCTCCGGTAGCGAGTTCCAGGCACCCACTACCCTCTGTGTAAAAAAACTTGCCTCGTACATCTACTCTAAACCTTGCCCCTCTCATCTTAAACCTATGCCCCCTAGTAATTGACCCCTCTACCCTGGGGAAAAGCCTCTGACTATCCACTCTGTCTATGCCCCTCATAATTTTGTAGACCTCTATCAGGTCGCCCCTCAACATCCGTCGTTCCAGTGAGAACAAACCGAGTTTATTCAATCACTCCTCATAGCCTAATGCCCTCCATACCAGGCAACATCCTGGTAAATCTCTTCTGCACCCTCTCTCAAGCCTCCACATCCTTCTGGTAATGTGGCGCCCAGAATTGAACACTATACTCCAAGTGTGGCCTAACTAAGGTTCTCTATAGCTGCAACATGACTTGCCAATTCTTATACTCAATGCCCCGGCCAATGAAGGCAAGCATGCCGTATGCCTTCTTGACTACCTTCTCCACCTGTGTTGCCCCTTTCAGTGACCTGTGGACCTGTACACCTAGACCTCTCTGACTTTCAATACTCTTGAGGGTTCTACCATTCACTGTATATTCCCTACCTGCATTAGACCTTCCAAAATGCATTACCTCACATTTGTCCGGATTAAACTCCATCTGCCATCTCTCCGCCCAAGTCTCCAAACAATCTAAATCCTGCTGTATCCTCTGACAGTCCTCATCGCTATCCGCAATTCCACCAAACTTTGTGTCGTCTGCAAACTTACTAATCAGACCAGTTATATTTTCCTCCAAATCATTTATATATACTATAAACAGCAAAGGTCCCAGCACTGATCCCTGCGGAACACCACTAGTCACAGCCCTCCAATTATAAAAGCATCCTTCCATTGCTACTCTCTGCCTTCTATGACCTAGCCAGTTCTGTAGCCACCTTGCCAGCTCAACCCTGATCCCGTGTGACTTCACCTTTTGTACCAGTCTACCATGAGGGACCTTGTCAAAGGCCTTACTGAAGTCCATATAGACAACATCCACTGCCCTCCCTGCATCAATCATCTTTGTGACCTCCTCGAAAAACTCTATCAAGTTAGTGAGACACGACCTCCCCTTCACAAAACCATGCTGCCTTTCACTCACTAATACGTCCATTTGCTTCCAAATGGGAGTAGATCCTGTCTCGAAGAATTCTCTCCAGTAATTTCCCTACCACTGATGTAAGGCTCACCGGCCTGTAGTTCCATGGATTATCCTTGCTACCCTTCTTAAACAGAGGAACAACATTGGCTATTCTCCAGTTCTCCGGGACATCACCTGAAGACAGTGAGGATCCAAAGATTTCTGTCAAGGCCTCAGCAATTTCCTCTTTAGCCTCCTTCAGTATTCTGGGGTAGATCCCATCAGGCCCTGGGGAGTTATCTACCTTAATATTTTTCAAGACGCCCAACACCTCATCTTTTTGGATCTCAATGTGACCCAGGGTATCTACACACCCTTCTCCAAACTCAACATCTACCAATTCCTTCTCTTTGGTGAATACTGATGCAAAGTATTCATTTAGTACCTCGCCCATTTCCTCTGGCTCCACACATAGATTCCCTTGCCTATCCTTCAGTGGGCCAACCCTTTCCCTGGCTACCCTCTTGCTTTTTATGTACGTGTAAAAAGCCTTGGGATTTTCCTTAACCCTATTTGCCAATGACTTTTCGTGACCCCTTCTAGCCCTCCTGATTCCTTGCTTAAGTTTCTTCCTACTTTCCTTCTATTCCACACAGGCTTCGGCTGTTCCAAGCCTTTTAGCCCTCACAAATGCCTCCTTTTTCTTTTTGACGAGGCCTACAATATCTCTCGTTATCCAAGGTTCCCGAAAATTGCTGTATTTGTCCTTCTTCCTCACAGGAACATGCCGGTCCTGAATTCCTTTCAACTGACGCTTGAAAGCCTCCCACATGTCAGATGTTGATTTACCCTCAAACATCCGCCCGCAATCTAGGTTCTTCAGTTCCCGCCTAATATTGTTATAATTAGCCTTCCCCCAATTTAGCACATTCACCCTAGGACCACTCTTATCCTTGTCCACCAGCACTTTAAAACTTACTGAATTGTGGTCACTGTTCCCGCAATGCTCCCCACTGAAACTTCTACCACCTGGCCGGAATCATTCCCCAATACCAGGTCCAGTACCGCCCCTTCCCTAGTTGGACTGTCTACATATTGTTTTAAGAAGCCCTCCTGGATGCTCCTTACAAACTCTGCCCCGTCTAAGCCCCTGGCACTAAGTGAGTCCCAGTCAATATTGGGGAAGTTGAAGTCTCCCATCACCACAACCCTGTTGTTTTTACTCTTTTCCAAAATCTGTCTACCTATCTGCTCCTCTATCTCCCGCTGGCTGTTGGGAGCCCTGGAGTAAACCCCCAACATTGTGACTGCACCCTTCTTATTCCTGATCTCTACCCATATAGCCTCACTGCCCTCTGAGGTGTCCTCCCGTAGTACAGCTCTGATATCCTCCTTAACCAGTAGCGCAACTCCGCCACCCCTTTTACATCCCCCTCTATCCCTCCTGAAACATCTAAATCCTGGAACGTTTAGCTGCCAATCCTGCCCTTCCCTCAACCAGGTCTCTGTAATGGCAACAACATCATAGTTCCAAGTACTAATCCAAGCTCTAAGTTCATCTGCCTTACCGTAATACTTCTTTAATTAAACCATATGCACTTCAGGCCACCAGACCCGCTGTGTTCAGCAACTTCACCCTGTCTGCTCTGCTTCAGAGCCATACTGTCCCTATTCCCTAGTTCTCCCTCAATGCTCTCACCTTCTGACCTATTGCTCCCGTGCCCACCCCCCTTCCATACTAGTTTAAACCTTCCCGTGTGACACTAGCAAACCTCGCGGCCAGGATATTGATGCCTCTCCAGTTTAGATGCAACCCGTCCTTCTTATATAGGTCACACCTGCCCCCGAAGAGCTCCCAGTGGTCCAGATAACGGAAACTCTCCCTCCTACACCAGCTGTTTAGCCACATGTTTAGCTGCTCTATCTTCCTATTTGTAGCCTCACTGGCACGTGGCACATGGAGTAATCCCGAGATTACAACCCTAGAGGTCCTGTCTTTTAACTTTCTGCCTAGCTCCCTGAACTCCTGCTGCAGGACCTCATGCCCCTTCCTGCCTATGTCGTTAGTACCAATATGTACAACGACCTCTGCTTGCCCTCCCCCTTCAGGATGCCCTCTACCCGTTCGGAGACATCCTGGACCCTGGCACAAGGGAGGCAACATACCATCCTGGAGTCTCTTTCACGTCCACAGAAGTGCTTATCTGTGCCCCTGACTATAGAATCCCCTATTACTATTGCTCTTCTGCGCTTTGACCCTCCCTTCTGAACATCAGAGCCAGCCGTGGTGTCACTGCTCTGGCTGCTGCTATTTTCCCCTGATAGGCTATGCCCCCCGACAGTATCCAAAGGGGTATACCTGTTCGAGAGGGGGACAATCACAGGGGATTCCTGCACTGACTGCCTGCCCTTTCTGGTGGCCATCCATTTCTCTGCCTGCACCTTGGGTGTGACCACATTTATATAACTGCTATCGATGGCGCTTTCTGCCACTTGCATGCTCCTAAGTGCATCCAATTGCTGCTCCAACCGAACCGTGCGGTCTGTGAGGAGCTCCAGTTGGGTGCATTTTCTGCAGATGAAGCCATCCGGGATACTGGAAGCCTCCCGGACTTGCCACATCTCACAGTCAGAGCACTGCTCCCCACTAATTTACATTGCGTTAATTAATTAGTAAATTATCGTTAAAAGTTAAATTTTCTTTAAAAAGTTACTGTTAACTATCTGTTTCCTAGCACGAGATTTCTACTATAAATGTGAAAGCTAAATACAGTACTCTCCGATCAATGGCTTAGATACCCCTCTAAATTATAATTAAATAATTATGTTTAATTAGTTTACCAATGCTAAATCTTTTCAATTTAGTGTAGATTCCCAACCAGCCACTCAGGTCACAGCTTTTCTGTGATGTCACTTCAGTTCCCCCCCCCCCCCCCCCACCACACACAATTTGAAAAGGGAATAAAAGTAAAAATGAGTAAACATCACTTATTTACCTTCTGAGGGTCTCAGATGCTCTCTGGTTCTCTCCCTGCAGATTAAAAGTTACAGGCCAGAAGAAAGAGAGAGAACAAAACAGTAGGGGAAAGCACCTTCTCCCACTCTGCACTGAATTACCTCACTGCACCAAATTTCCAAGTTTCAAATTCCCACTCTGGATGTGTCTTACTCACTCAGGCTGTGTCTCTTTGACCTGCGCAATGCTTACTGAGTGCGCTTTCTGTCTGTCTTTTATACAGACTTCAGGATGACTCACACTACTTAAACTTCAAAGAGAAGAATACAATGTGTACCTTTGTGCCCCTAAACAGGCCTCTGGTGACTGCCAGATAACTGCCTCTCAGCAATTAGGGTGGGGGCAGCTTCAGCCAATCAGACACTAATCTACACTGCACTTTTAACTGAAAAACAACAGAATTAGATTTATCACTTACCTTTCCTGGTTACCTCACTGCACCAAATTACCAAGTTTCAAATTCCCACTCTGGATGTGTCTTACTCACTCGAGCTGTGTCTCTTTGACCTGCGTAACGCTATGAGCAACACTTCACGGCCGAAGCACAGAAATATAAGAGAGTCTGACCAACGTGTGGTTGACTCTGAATGATTTCTTCCCGCAAGTCAAGAATATCTATCAACATCATCCATGGAAACTACAGATTGGCAAGAAATGGACAATGTTGCCCACATCCAGACAGCAAAGATTTTCCTTTTAAAATACAAAAGTACTTAAGAACATAAGTTAGAGCAGTGTTTTGCAAAATTTTTTGCCCAGGACCCATTTTTACCAACGGGCCATCCTTCGGTATCCAGGCTGGCCAGCCAACCTTCGCGATGCATGCCGGCTGACCTTCGCAACCCACGCTGCCCAAACTTTGTGACCGACTTCTTCACTTAACTTTAATGTGACAGGCGAGCCTGCTTGTTCCTCACGCTCTCACTTGCTTTGTCATTCAATGTTACATTTCTGCTAAGGGCTTCAGCTGATAATTTAACTTCTCGCTGCATCCTTTGAAACGAATCAAGAGGTTTGTCCTCAAACTCAGTCTTCAAATGCCTTTGAAGTTTTGAGGGTTTTAATCTTTCATTTGCCAGTGCTTCCCTGCATATAACACACATGGGGGGGGCGGGATTCTCTCAGCCCGGGGCCGGGCCGGAGAATCCCCGCGACCGGTGCGAATCGCGCCACGCCACCCTGATGCTGGCATGCAATTCTCCCCGTGGATGGCGCGGCGCCGGTCGGGGGCTGCTCTACGCGACTGGCCCGCTGATTCTGGGCCCGGGATGAGCCGAGCGGCCCTCGTGAAAACGCCGAGTCCCACCGGCGCTGTCCACACCTGCTCTCAGCCGGCGAGAACTCAGCGTGGAAGAGTCGGGGGGCGGCCTGTGTGGGGGGGGGGGGGGGGGTGGAGAGAGGGTCCGACCCCAGGGGGGGGGGGGCCTCCGATGTGGCCTGGCCCGCGATCGGGTCCCACCAATCGGCGGGCCGGCCTCGCTGGCTGGCTGGCGGCCTTCTTTCTCCGGAAGAAGGGAGTCTCAGGATCACAGAATCCCGCCCGGGATTTGCACCCTGATTTGCATTGGCACAATTAATAAAGCCAGACTTCAAGAAATCATCTTTATATTGCTTTGTTCCCGATTTCAGCTTCTTCTGAATGGGCTGTTCATCAGAGGTCCTGGAACTCACACCAATACTGCTTTGTCCGGCTGCCAACAGCCCAAGTGCTGGAATTACCACCCCTGCCTCCTCCTATTGGTCAGTGGAACAACGAGGCGCCGGATGTAATGGTAGGAAAGCTAATGACCCATTCAACAATCTGGGTGCCAGTCAAATGGAGCAAGGTAAAATGCTGCGGTTACTGGCAGTCGTGGCCGGCATTCTCAACCTAAAAGTCTGTCGTGGCCATTGGGCCCTTCACCCACAACCTGGGCTGTGACCCTGAGCTTGAAAAACCCTGAGTTAGAGTACACAAGAAATATGGCCTATAATTTCTGATGTCGGGGTCACGTACCTTGGAAATAGCCTATTTTCACAGTAACTTCATTGAAACTAAACCTGTGACAATAAGTGATTATTATTATTATTATTGATGCACTGGGAGACCTCATCCTTGTAAACCCCCATGTTAAGGATTGCCCGCGATGGTCAAACTTTCAATGGGCAATTGCCCTGCAGTGGGAACCATTTGATGCTCCAATTTCAATCACAGACTTCAGATGTTACTTATCACTCATCAGCCCAAGCTTGAATGATGTCCAGGTCTTTATGTATATGAACACATACCTGAGGAGTTGTGAATGTTTCTGAATATCGTGTATTCATCAGCGAATGTCCCGACTTTTGTGTTTGTGATGAAGGGAAGGTCACTGATGAGGTACAAAGTTCCTTCCATTAAGTGCTTAGCATAAAGGAGATTCTAACTTTGTTATACTTTGAATTAATATTTCTGTGTGCATATTTATAAATCACAGCACAATTAAGCTGACAACGTTAATTCCTAATGCCATGATTGTGAGGTTATTATTACTGATTGATGGTACCTGGGTTTATAAAGTCAAGCCCAAGGGGGTAATAATGATCTGAATGTAAAAAGAAAATTGAAAACACTGATACATTTATTTTTGAGTCATGCTTTACTTATTGCAATTAATATAAAAATGAAACTCTGGTGTTTATGAAGCAGAATAACTTAATGTATTCCAGAAAGAAAATAGCCCAACAATCTGGCCCTCAGGCACCTATTGTTTGCCCTTGTCTAAGAGGGTTCCCAGAAGGTGGGGAGGAAGCACATGCTTACTTGTAAAGGTCACATTATCGATGTACAGTGTCCACGTCTGAAATACTTTCCATATACAAGTGAGGAGCTAAAACCTCATGAAGCCTCGATTGCAAGTTTGGATCTCCCTGATTTTTCTGAATGTACTGGGTACACTCAGGAACACCAGGTAAACATAGGGCAACCGGTGAGGATGCTTCTCATATACACTTACCAGAATGTAGAGGAGCTGGGAGCAACAGGTGCGGGGTTCGCTGGGTCCGTGATTGACACTCGGGAGGCTGACAAGCTGCAGCCGCACATACACATTACAATCCCCACACACACCATTCCAACCAACAAGGTGGCACTGGTTGTGCTGGACCATGCCCAGCATATAGCTGATGGGTCGGCTGGGCCAGAGGGCACTTAGGGGGGTGCCCTAGGGGGACACCTATACGACCTGTGGCCCTAAGTTGACAGGGTACAGTCAACGGCATGCACATCTGCATGGCTGCTTTGCAGGTCGTGGCAATGGTGCTCAATGCCCGTCCACCCCGACCCCACAGCCCACCTCCTGACCACCCCCTGCAACTTCCCCTGGCCCTGGCAGAAGCCCCCCGACCAGCGACACAAATGTCAGCAAACTATGCCGATGTTGGACACATTCCGTAACTCATTCTCTCTCCCTCAGCAGCCATGGCGCCTGTTTCACGATTTTTAAAAGCACAAGTCAACCGCGCCGGCGGGAATTCGCCCCAGTGGAGGCGCAGAATCATGGAAGTCCCAGAGAATACCGGGCCCGCTAATGAAATGCAAACAATGTTTACTGTACTTGCGTTCCGGAACACATTGATGCCGCTTTCGAGATGATGGAGAATTGCGATTTGGCGTCAAATCGGTGCCGGTCATGATTTTGCCGTCAGTCAGAGCTGATTCTCCGCCCAATCCGTTTCCCAATTTCCACATCGGCCAAAGGAGAATCCCGCCCATGAGGTCTTGTCGTCATTTTTCTCACTGATGTCCGTAGGCTTTCTAAACCACCACCTCCCTCCCTGACTAGCCCACCACTGCTTCCACCCGTTCCCAACCCCTGCCACCACTTTGCCCTTCCAGGCCACTGCTATCTCCTCATCTGTCATCCGCTTCCCAACCTTGTGGATTGGCTTACTTCGTGGCTGCCCCTCTATTGCCCCACTTAATTCCGAGCTGTTGTGAAAGCCAGCAACGGCCAATCTTCAATCCAGCTTCCCTTGGCACACTGAACCAGTTCCACTTGCCAGCTCGCCAACCCAATAGAAATTAGGCCCAGAATAGGAAGCATGGCGGAACTCACCATTTAAGTGGGCAGCACGGTAGCACAAGTGGATAGCACTGTGGCTTCACAGCGCCAGGGTCCCAGGTTCGAGTCCCTGCTGGGTCACTGTCTGTGCGGAGTCTGCACGTTCTCCCCGTGTCTGCGTGGGTTTCCTCTAGGTGCTCCGATTTCCTCCCACAGTCCAATGACGTGCAGGTCAGGTGGATTGGCCATGCTAAATTTCCCTTCATGTCCCAAAAGGTTAGGAGGGGTTATTGGGTTACAGGGATAGGGTGGAAGTGAGGGCTTAATGTGGGTTGGTGCAGACTCAATGAGCTGAATGGCCTCCTTCTGCACTGTATGTTCTATGTTCTAAGTGCCCACCATATTCCCAAGAATGGGTGTGCTGCAATTTAAAGGCCAATGAGCTTAGAACTGCTGGATTTATTTCTTGATCATTTGATTGACAAAACAATTATCTTGTTCAGGACTGTAGTTGTGCAAGTTTGAAATTAAAACAGAAGATGCTGTAAATACTCCAGCTGTGGCATCTGTGGATAGAGAAAAGATGTAAATGTTTCATATTAAAGACTTGCAGCATTCTCTGGTTTTTTTTCCGGATTTCCAGAATCTGCAGTATTTTGCCTTTTATTGTGTAATTTTGCAAACTGTAATAAATGTTAGACTCTGAGTGACTGATGATCTGCTATTTTGCAGTGGGTCTGAATTAAAAATTTCTGTGTATCAACTGAGATTCTTGGTGTTTGGGTGCTACTTAACATGGTAAAAAAATATTTTGATTGTTATTGGAGAACACACTGCCCCTTGATACAAATGTATTTTTTCCAATCTTCCATGATATTGAAAAAAATCCGATTTGATGTGGTGCAGCAAATAAATGCCTGTTCCTTTGTTAAGTAGCATCTCGTGGGAGGAGCATTCAACTTGGCAAATTGTCAATTCAATGTCCCTGGATAAGCATAAGCCAGTATGAGCCAATAGGATTGTCTATTCTCAATGGATGGTTCTTTAAAATGGATATGTTATGAATAGAATGATTGGGGGGGGGGGGCGGAATGTTGTTTAAAATCTTTAATGATAATGGATAAGCATCAATAATACCGAACGCCACAACCTGTACAATAATATCGTCAAGGAAAAAAATCCAAAACGTTTTTTCACAAAATGTTATTATTTAAAGAAATGTAGGAGATACGAAGAATAAGATAAACAAGATCATTAATAACCACAATATCCCTGTCTCTTGATGCCTCGTAGAGAGTCACCTGTAGTTTGCAAGTGCCCTACTGGGAAGGAATGATTGATAAGTCCTAAACGATACCCAATTGGATCCCTGACGCATAATTAGAAAGATGGTGACCAGACAAGATATTAATGGGCCAGAATTTGCTGCCAAAATGCTGGTGGGTTTAATGCTGCTTCTGTTATTAATGTGCACATCATACAACAACTTGTGGCCAGGAAGAGCTGCTCCATGAATTGCAAATTACCACAGATTGTTGGATGATTTCCATCGCTCCTTCTCTTGACTTCATGAAAACGGCATCTCGCTGACAGCCTTGCTGCTGACATTTGGAAGTTGCTGAATTTGCACAATGAAAATGAACTGAACCTGTCACGGATACTTAGGGCTGGTCCAAAGTGACACAATTACTCTGTCAAGGGTGTGATTTATGTTCCCGCGTGCTGCTCGAGATTTGATTCGCACAATGGGATCATTTCAACTGTGGGGACGGTTGCTTCTGCCTCAGCAGCTGGCCCAATGCCCTTTACAGTGCAGGCAACGAGGAAGATGGAAAATTGTCCCACTGTATACCACTAACTGGTATTCAGCCATTGTACAAACATCCTCCCCCACTCGAATCTCCTCCTGCTGCACTGCAGTTATGAAAGAAGCTTCAAACATGCAACACGTTCACAAACCTTCTCTGTCTGAAATGTGTCACCTTTGTCGTGTTATTCACCCTGGGGTAACACGGACTGCAACACGATGCAATTAAATGATCAAGCATACACCAAACGTAGGCGTTGGTTCAATAAGATTTATTGAACTTCAGTAACAAAGCACACAGCTGCCTGTGGGTTGACTCTCGACGACTCTAAGTAAACTAGCATTAACCATCTCGACCAGGCTTGCTCTGATCCACGTGTAGAAGGTGTTGAATGATTTGTACACCCTGACTGTCACTACAGTTGTCACCAGTGGAAAGAGGCGGAGTGCTGATGCCTCGTGTGTTTTATAGTTGGAAGCCCCTCTCTGGTGTTCTGTCTGGTGATTTGTCGTGTTCTGTTCTGTATGTTGATTGGCTCACCTGTGTGTCTGCCACTGCCTGCTTTTACCTCATGATGTGCATGGGTGCATATTATGACAACCTTGGCTCCACTCAATTGAGCATCAGATGGTAAACCGCCAAAACCCTGCAGCTGATGGGAACCTCATGGTGGGGGAATTCTCTCAGCTACAGAATGCTCTGTGTGACCAGATCCTTCCAGGCAGGAGTGAGTGACAGATCGAACACTTCCCAGTATGCTGTCCATTAGTGCATTCGGGAGGTGACAAGAGGCTCTGGTTGTCAGATAAGATTATTACATAATGTTCACTCAACACAGAGGAGCAGCATAATGAGCAGGTGCCTGAAATCAGCAGGATGGTGGATTCCCACTGGTGTAGGGAGGCATTGGCTGCACACAAGTAGCTCTGTAGAACCCCGTGTCAATTTGGAGAGGTACAAGAACGCAAGGTTACCGTTCCATTAATGTGTTATCAGTGTGAAACCATCCATGAACCATATGCTCAATACCATAATAACACCGAGCATTCCTTCATTCTGAGGCCATAAGAATGAGGTGACTTGGCCCATCGAGTCTGCTCCACCATTCAATCATGGCTGATATTTTCTCATCCCCATTCTCCTGCCTTCTCCCCATAACCCCTGATCCCCTTATTAATCAAGAACCTGGGCGGGATTCTGCGACCCCCCGCCGGGTCAGAGAATCGCCGGGGGCTGGCGTGAATCCCGCCCCCGCTGGTTGCCAAATTCTCTGGCACCTGATATTTGGCGGGGGCGGGAATCGCGTCGGTCGGCGAGCCTCCCCCCACCCCCCCCCCCCCCCGGCGATTCTACGGCCTGCGATGGGCCGAAGTCCCGCTGCTGGAATGCCGGTCCCGCGGGCGAGAATCAAACCACCTCTCTACCGGCGGGGCCAGGTGGTGCGTGAGGGCTCCGGGGTCTTGGGGAGGGCGCGGGGCGATCTGGCCCAGGGGGGTGTCCCCACGGTGGCCTGGCCCGTGATCGGGGCCCACCGATCCGCGGGCGGGCCTGTGCCGTGGGGGCACTCTTTTCCCTCCGCCTCGGCCACAGCCTTCACCATGGCCGACGCAGAAGAGATACCTCCCCCTGCGCTTGCACTGGGATGACGTCAGCAGCCCCTGATGCTCCCGCGCATGCGCGGACTTCCGCCGGCCGGCGAAGTCCTTTCGGCCCCGGCTAGCATGGCGCCAAAGGCCTTTCCCGCCAGCTGGCGGCGCGCCAACCACTCCGGCGCAGGCCTAGCTCTTCAAGGTGAGGGCTTTGCCCCTAAAAGCGCGGAGAAATCTGCACCTTTGGGGCGGCCTGACGCCAGAGTGGTTCCTGCCACTCTATCCCACCAGGACCCCCCGCCCCGCCGGGTAGGGGAGAATCCCGGCCCCTATCTATCTCTGTCTCTGTCTTAAAGACACTCAGTGATTTGGCCTCCACAACCTTCTGCGGTAAAGAGTTCCACTGGCTGTCTGCCAGTCCCATTCTCTTCAGGAAGAACCAGGGAGTTGCTGGTCGGAAACAAGAGATAACCTATGTCCACTTGGCAGATGAACCCACATTATGTCATCTGCCTACACAAGAACAACAGCCAACGATCGAAAGTCATGCTTCCCCCAGAAGCCAATTTGTACAACCACCAGAATGCCAAAGCAATGATACTGCTGCCTGGACCACACAGGGAAACACTCCAACACATATTGTAACGTGTCTCCAAGTTCGTAGTGGTCTATTGCATCCTCCACAACGTCATCATGATGAGTCCGTAGCCCTTGACCACCATGTTGCTAGTAGACCGTGAGAGGCAGAAGAAAAGGTGGAGGACAATCACGAGGAAGAGAGGATACATCTAGGTCTCCTTCACCCCGAATTGGTTGTCCAAGAGCTCAGACTCAGCCTCCTGCCGAAGAACACCCTATCGCCACCATGGCTCCACCATTCTCCACCTTACCATCCATATGGGAGACCCGGTCACAACTTCTCTTGGTCAAGATTCTGCAAAAACCCAACCTGCAATATTCTTTCCATAACATTTCTATCCAAAAATACAGCCAATTATACAAGCAGGAATGAACTATTCATCGTTGTGCATTTCCTGAGTATCAGTCTCGCAGGTACCTCCGCCTTTCCTCATGTCTCAATGCAATATCCTCGTGGCAGCAACATGGCTAATGGAAGGTTGCTAACTTTCATTCGGGGAGACTGCAGATGGCCTTGTATCTCTTGAGTCTTGCGGCACAACTTCGGACTGCACCACCTTGGCATGGGTGGCAGCAGTCTGGCTTGACTGGCTGAGAGGCAGGGGTAAGGGCACCAACAGAGTGACAATGGTGGGGCACAAAGGATGTCAATCAGAGAGAGTCTTATGCTCTACAATGCCACTGTCACTTGCACTGCGCAGCTCCTCGCTATTCCTAGGCACAGAACATACAGTACAGAAGGAGTCCATTCGGCCCATCGAGTCTGCACCAACCCACTTAAGCCCTCACTTCCACCCTATCCCCCTGACCCAATAAACTCTCCTAATCTTTTTGGACACGAAGGGCAATTTATCATGGCCAATCCATCTAATCTGCACGTCTTTGGACTGTGGGAGGAAACCGGAGCACCCGGAGGAAACCCATGGGAGAACATGCAGACACGGGAGAACATGCAGTCTCTGCACAGGCAGTGACCCAGCAGGGAATCAAACCTGGGAGCCTGGCGCTGTGAAGCCATTGTGTACCGTGTTGGCCACATCTGTTGGAGGATAGATTTCTGGACTGCTGTGTGAGCTTGCATCCCCCTTGGCACACTGGCGATGGTCGTTGTGATGGCAGCAGTCTGAGACTGTATGGCAACAACAATGGAACTCATGACCCTGGGTCTGAGCTCACAAGGATAAATTGGATAGCTTCCGCTTGCGATCCATTGGAAGGCTGGGTCTGAAAATGCCATTTTGAACTGGTTGGAATTCCGGGTCAAGTTAACTCTTTAACCTCTGATTCTCATTGTGGTAGTGCCACCCCTTTAGGCAGTGTGTTCTCACAGCCCGCATGACTGGCGCTGGACCTATTATGCAGGAGCGCGTGAACCCCGACCAATGAGGGATCAGCATGGGCCCCGGGGAACGAGGGTCTGGTCAGAGTCAACCCGGGAGCCAGAATGTTAACACCTACATTCTGTGCCTGTACATAATTTACCTTGTTAGTTGACAATTAACGCTTTGTTCTGCATTACACCTGTCCACCTGGTATCACCTCGAGCCACCATATTGGCGACGAGTATAAACGGATCGATTGCAAGCCGCAGGTGTCACATTTGAGGGGGAAGGAAAGCCTCCAAGGTGAACACAGAGGCCTGGATTTTTGCCGCCCGCCACCCATGGCAGGGTTCCCGATTCGGTGGAGAATCGGCCATCCGGTGCTAAAACGGTATCGGCACCAAGCGCCGATACATTTGCTCCGCCCCTTGCTGGCGGCGTGATCGGGGTTTGCACCCGCGTGCCAGCAGGAGAATGCAAATGGATCCTAATGAACCATTTGCATCCATTTAGCGGGCAAGGCACCAGAATCTCTTGGCCCGCGCGATTTTCCATTCCGCTGGGTCGGGAATCACCTATTAGTATTTATTAGCATAGTCCTGACGTGGTGGACCTTGCAGTAGGCCAAGGGAGTAACTCCATCAGGGGGTTGCTCCCAAAGTCCATCAGAGGTCCACCCAGCAACCCCCCACAATGCATAACCAGCCTGCCCCAACCCACCCCACCAGTCTCCCCCCAGCACCCTCCCCAGAGATTAGGGAGATCACCTAAATTGGGAAAGCCCCCTGAGACTCTCTAAATAGGGAGACCCCACACAGAGACACCTTAATAAAGAACCCTCCCCCCACCACCCCCCGATAGCACCCAAATAGGATTAGCTCAGTTGGTTGGACAGCTGGATCGTGATGCAAAGCGAGACCAGCAGCATGGGTTCAACTCCCGTGACGTCTGAGGTTATTCATGAAGGGGCTGCCTTCTCAACCTTGCCCCTCACCTGAGGTGTGGTGATCCTCAGGTTAAAATCAACCCCAGTCAGCTCTCCCCTCTCAACGGGGAAAACAGCCAATGGTCATCTGGGACTATGGCGACTTTACTTTCCATTTAGACTATGTGCCTGTATATAAGTTACCCTTGTTAGCTGCCAATAAACACTTTGCCCTTCATTGCTTCCGCATACTTGGTATTGCCTCGAGCCACCTACCGCATTCCAAAATGATTCATCGTGATCATCCTTATTGGTCAGTGGTTATATTTTATTAAGTATAAGTAAGTATTGACACATGTCATTGTTTGAGAAAAAGTATCAAAGGGCAACAGCGTTACCAATATGCCCTGGCCAGAAACACAATTTCCATGTTTTTACCCCTTGCTTATGCCCCATGTTACCGCACCAATCAATAAAACACGTAAAACATCTACAATTTCTTTGCCCAGGGAATCTCCTCTTACACACTCTTTACACAGCAAAGTCACTGAAGACCAATTTAATTCAATCATCACCGCACTATGTTTGAATGGTACAATGACAAAAAGTGCCAGTGAACCATCTATGCCTGCCAAAACTAAGTCAAACTCTGAAGATTTCTCCAACTGTGCTCAAATCTTATCAAGTCATAAACATCTGGATGCTAGTTTGAAAAATATGGTGGCTTTACCACCCAGATGTTTTCTCCGAGATACCAGACGCCATTGCTTTCTCTTTATTCTATCTGGGTATCTGGAATTCGACCAAGATTCTTTTCAGTCCTCAAACAGGAGATCGCCTGTTAAAAATTGACCATTACATTATCCACGCTTGAAATTATGAACTCTAAGCTGGGTGCACTGTGCCCGCGTTCAAACCGGGCACTTCCATGTTCCTTGACAATAACACGAGGCTGCCTGACAGGCCTGATAATGCACCAAGCATTTCAGGATGCATGCTCATAAGCACTCTGCTATATTCCACCCATCAAAGTCCTCATGTGAGACCCCCGTAACAGAACTTGTGTGCAATCTTGATGCCCCCACCACCTCCGCCGAGTGGAATACACAAACTATCCTATCCACTATCCTTCTGGCTGTACTGTAGCTCACTCAAATGTTTACTGGTTTGGGACGGTGTGGGGTTAGGGTCGGCTAAGCTAAAAATCCAAACCCTCACTTATCTCCTAATTCAAATTTCCACCTACGGCTTATTTACTTCTATAAAATTTAACTTGGCCATTTACTTACGGAAAATTTAACTTGGCCATATTTAATTTAAGTGAATGCTTTCCACACCCATACTTATTTGATGTCCTAAACCTTGTAGACACTCAGTCTAATTAAATAATTATTAATTATTTAAACTGTGTTCACACACAGACACATCCACAGGCACACAAGCCGCCTGTTTAATAGAATAACATATACCCCCAAAATATTAAAAATAACATCTTCTTCCATAATTATTAGAATATTTATTTACTTTCCTCTTAAAAGCTCTCATGAATTCTGCTTCTACGACTTCTTTAGTCTGTAATAAACATCTCTTGTGAAAAAATAGTCTGCAAAAATAATTTTAATTACTGTATTAGGCAAGTGAAAAAAAAATCAAGCATTGATGCGCCTTTGCTTAACTAATAAACCTGTGCTGCCGTAAGACATGGAAAATATTCCAGAAATTAGATATATATATAAAAAATATACTCTACATGAAAAATAGAAATCTATGCTATATATTTTAAACTTAACAATATATTTAATTCTAATAAATTACAAAAATTACCCGCTGCTGAAATCCCACCTAAGACTTCATTTCAGTGTACAAGCCTTCACAATATTAAGCTTTTATAATATTACTCCTCAGGGTACGAGCTTTTATAATATTAGCTTTTATAATATTACTCTTTCCAGATTTTGATGTGTCCACTTTTTATCTGCAGAATTTAGCAAAGATTATTAAAGCTGTCATTTTTTTATGATCACCGGGCTTAATATCAGACAAACTGTATTATGTTAGGACAAGGCTGTGACAACAATTGATATTGCGTCCTCACTATTTATTCATAGCTTTTAAATTGCTCACAAAATATGTTTCTCCGAAAGAGAAACTATCTTCACAAGGCTATAACAGGGCAGTTGGTGTTGCCTCTGCTGTTGGAAGAAGGCTGTTTGCCTTCGATAAGAAACCAATTAAGTTTACAGTATTATGCACCAAAGGCCAACGAATATTGTAGGTTGGGCTAAAGTGGAATTCCCCTGTACAGACAAGCTATATTTCTGATGCACATCAGCCAATCCAGCAGTCCACCCCGCCCCCCCCCCCCGCTTTATTCATACATGTGACCCATTTCATATGCACTGGTGTCAGCTCTTCTGAGGAAGCTACAATTCCTAATCCCATTTACCACACTAATCCAATTTACCTGTCCTTTTCCTTATATCCCTGCTTTATTGCAAATATGCATCAAATCACAATTTCACAGAATCATACAATTTACAGTGCAGAAGAAGGCCATTCGACCAATGGAGTCTGCACTGGCACTTGGAAAGAGCACCCTACTTAAGCCCACACCCCCATCCTAACCCAGTAACCCTACCTAACCTTTGTGAACACTGAGGGCAATTTAGCATGACCAATCCACCTAACCTACACACCTTTGGACTGTGGGAGGAAACCAAAGCACCCGGAGGAAACCCACGCAGACACGGGGAGAACATGCAGACTCCGCACAGAGAGTGACCCAAGCTGGGAATTGAACCTGGGACCCTGGTGCTGTGAAGCAACAGTGCTAATCACTGTGCTACCATGCTGCCCGATTCGAATGACATCACATCCTCTGACTTACCAGCCACCCCTGGGAGGGCATTTTAGAATGCTAAATTATAGAATCCCCCCAAAATGGTTGGTGGAATCGCAATGTGTGATTATCCTGCACTGGTTGATTGCAATTATGCCAACTTTGTATGCTGTCTGCTACTGTTGGACTGGACCCATTAGTAGGGAGTCAATGTCAGAAGTAGCAAGCATCACTTAAAGCTTGGCTTCACAGTTCACAGCCAACCTGCTCTGCTATTAAGGAGTAAGTCTTGACAGCAGTATGGGAAGTGACTCTGAGCTGGGAAATATTGAAGAATGATACAACATGGGAGAGCACAGGTTCCAAGAATTTTGAAAGTGGCACTGGGGACCTTGCTTGAGGGGGTGGAAAGGAGGAGATATGAGCTGTTTTCCTCAAGGGCAGGAGGCCCTCTAGACACATGATGAGGAGGCAGGGTAAGCATTATGCCAGGCGTCAAACCCTGAGGTCCTAGATGCAGTGTAGTAAGAAGCCCATTGACCGCACACAACTGGTCAAGATTAGCGAATGCAACATAAAATGCCATATTCTACCCACTCCACCACTGAATAAAAACAGTGCTCAATTCACCACACCCTTATCATTTACCTACAAACAACCACTATTAATCAAAACTTGTACGCTTTGGCTCACCTCCACACACTTAGACTTGCTGCAAACCTCACAGGCAGATCTCAGTGTGCACACACCGCCAGTTATTCAACCATGGCAGCCATATGACCCAAACACATTGCACCACACTCACTGACCCCCATGCCTTCCTCTTGCAGGAGAAGATGGTGCCCTCCAGAGGAAGCAGGAGCTAACTGATTGAAGAATACACATGCCTGAATGTCCGAATTCACAAGCATGAGATGGTGTTGGCTATTACTGCGATGCCCATTGTTGGGGCTGTGGCCAGCAGCAAGGTTGAAACCATTGAAGGTGACGCTGAAGGCAAGGGCTCACCTTCATCAATCTACCTCTCACAGAGGTATCTGTCCATGATAGTACTGATAGGAGTGACCACTGCACAGTCCTTTGGAAGATGAAGTTCCGTCGCCCCACTCACAATAACATTCATCATGTTGTGTGGCACTACCCGAACTTGATATCCTATGGGTCATCAGAAGCAGTAAAATGATATTCAACCACTTTATGTGACCTCATAGCTAGCATATCCCTCACTCTATCATTACCATCGAGCCAGAGGACCAACCCTGGTTTAGTGAGGAGTGCAGGAGACCATACGAGGATCAACATCAGGCACACCTGACATGAGGTACTCATTTAGTGAAGCTTTATAACAGGACCACATGCAGGTTAAATAATGGAAGCAACATGCAATAAGAAGAACTAGGTGATACCACAACTAACAGATCAGATCAAAGCCCTGCCACATATAGTCATGATTGGTGGACAATTAAACAACTTCCCAGTGCAGGAGACTCCAAAACACCCCCTTCCTCATTGATGGCACTGCCCAGCCATTCGATGCACAAGACAGAGCTGAACCATTTGCAATTATCTTCATGTGTAGTTATAGAAACTTGCTCCAGTGCATGTACAACACTGACATCTATCTAGCAATGTGGAAAACTGCCGAGGTATGTACTGTCTACAAAATGTAGGACAAATCCAATCCAGCCAATAACTGCCCATCAACCTACTCTCAATCAACAAAGTAACAGAAGCTGTCATTAATACTCTGATCTAGTGGCACTTACTCAGCAATAACCTGCTCACCAATGCTGAGTTTGTGGCCCGCCAGGGGCATTCAGCTTGAGAGCTCATTACAACCTTGGTCCAAACACAAACAAAAGAGTGAATCCAAGAAATGAGGCGAGAGTGATTGCTCTTGATATCAAGGCAGCATTTGACTGATTGTGAAATCAAGGGAATTTAGCAAAGTTGAAGTCAACTGGTATCAGGTGGGAAGCTCTCCACTGGTTTGAGTCACAAGGAAGATGGTCATTCATCTCAACCCCAGGACATTGCTACCCGAGTTCCTCAGGATATTGTCCAAGGTTTAACCACTTCAGCTGCTTCAATGATTACCTTCCTTCCAACATAAGAATAGAAGTGGGAATATTCATTGATGATTGCATACTCTTCGATACCATTTTCATCTCCTCAGATATTGAAGCAGTTTGTCCCTGCATACAGCAAGACCAGGGCAACATTCCGGCATTGGCTGACAAGTGGAAATTGATGTTTGCACCACACAAGTGCCATCAGGCAACAATATCTCCAATAAGAAAGAATCTAACCATCCCTGCTTGACATTCAGTGACATTACCATTACTAAATCTTTCACCATCAACTATCGAGGGGTTACATTGACCAGAAACTTAACTGAACTAGCCATATAAATTGTGGCCTTGCTTAGACACAGACCATTCCCTATGCAGCAAACATACCGAAGGACAGACACCTCCAGCTACGGAACAGAACATGGGGCGAAATTCTCCGGAAACAGCACGATGTCCGCCGGCTGGCGCCCAAAACGGCACAAATCAGTCGGGCATCGTGCCGCCCCAAAGGTGCGGAATGCTCCGCATCTTTGGGGGCCGAGCCCCAACCTGAAGGGGCTAGGCCCGCGCCGGACTAATTTCCGCCCCGCCAGCTGGCGGAAAAGGCCTTTGGTGCCCCGCCAGCTGGCGCGGACATGACATCTCCGGGCGGCGCATGCGCGGGAGTGTCAGCGGCCGCTGACAGCATTCCCGCGCATGTGCAGAGGAGGGAGTGTCTTCCGCCTCCGCCATGGTGGAGACTGTGGCGAAGGCGGAAGGGAAAGAGTGCCCCATGGCACAGGCCCGCCCGCGGATTGGTGGGCCCCGATCGCGGGCCAGGCCACCGTGGGGGCACCCCCCGGGGCCAGATCGCCCGGCGCCCCCCCCAGGACCCCGGAGCCCGTCCGCGCCGCCTTGTCCCGCTGGTAAGGTAGGTGGTTTAATCTACATCGGCGGGACAGGCATTTTAGCGGCGGGACTTCGGCCCATTCGGGCCGGAGAATCGCGGGGGGGGGGGGGGGGCCGCCAACCGGCGCGGCGCGATTCCCGCCCCCGCCGAAAATCCGGTGGTGGAGAATTCGGCAACCGGCGGGGGCGGGATTCACGCCAGCCCCCGGCGATTCTCCGACCCGGCCGGGGGTCAGAGAATCTCGCCCATGGTCTCAAGGCCTTCCAGTTTCTGTGCTAAAACCACAAAACTATTTCTCCATCTGCTTGATTCTTGCATGCAAAAATGGTCAGTTCCTTCAGGAACTAATACTTAAATATGCATATGTTACTCTAAATACAAATTGAAATTTGTAGTAAGTGACTCTAATGAAAGCTAATGATAATGTAGAATTTAGGAAACAACTTGACAATTCATCTAATCAGAGGTCACGGTGTAGTATAGCAGGAAAGGGACCCTTGACTGAAGAGACTAAGGACTGGGAGCTATCATATAAATGAATGGATAAGAAAGGGACACCATTATTAGAGGTCCAGGTTAAGGTTCTGCCTCATCTCTGTTCTCTGCTGCAGATTACACTGCTATTATCTGCTTCAGAGACCATGTACAGATGAATTTGAATTGAATTAATTAGTGGACACTTGAAGTCGCTGTCTCCTCCCAGGCTGGTACAGCAATTAGCTCAGAATTAAGAGGGGCCTTTCATGTTTTAGTATGTCACAGTGATTTATATATTTCTTTCTTTCGGCATTTGTTGCTAACCTGATGCACAACACTTGATCAGGCCATAATTTAGACTTCAAATTATTATATGACAATCTGTTAATCATATTCATAAACATTACTGTAATTTCTCAAGGAAGATTGATAGGCACTTTATTATGGGCCCAAATGTTTGGGATGGCGGGGTCTCGCTTCCTGCCTTCAAAGATTTGGCGAGGAACGCGACCTCACTGACTGTTGAGTGCCCCTCAGCCATTCCAAGCTCAAATGAATGTTAAGTGGCGGCAGGCGGGACCTCCGCTCCTCACTCGGGAGGAAGTGCTCCCCTTGGAGAGTGGCTGTCCAATCCGATTGGCTGGCAGGTCTCCAGTCCCTGCAGTGACAAAATTTCAGTGGAGTGAAGAGGAATTGCATGAGAAGGCCTGCGACAAAATCCTGAAGCGGATTTACAACTTTGCTGGAGCAATGAAGACAATGAAGCATCTGGAATATTAGTGAACAGTGGTTAGTAACAATGTGTCCCCTGAAACAATGAAATCTAAATATTGAGAATGAAACAGAGGAATGAGAGTGAAGAGTTGATCCTCTGGCCTGGTGGTAATGGTAGAGTGGTAATGGGGGATATGGTGCACCATATACTTACAGATTATGGTTGAGTACAATTCTGCTGCAGTAAATGACCCACAGTGCCTCATTATTGCCTAGTTTTGATGTTCCAGATATGTTGCAAGTCTGTCCCATGCAGCTCGGTGGCAGTGCCGCACATCAGACTGGAAAGTATCCTCAATGTGAAGAATGGACTTCACCTCTATTAGGACTTTGCAGTGGTCACCCCAGACCGATAATTTCATGGACAGATGCAGCTGCAGCAGGCAGGGTGGTGAGGTCAAGGTCAAGTATGTTTTTCCTTCTTGTTGGTTCCCTCACCAACTGCTGTAGAGCCAGTCTAGCAGTTATGTCCTGTAGGACCCGACCAGCTCAATCTACAGTGGTGTTACCGAACCATTCTTGCCGATGGACGTTCGATTCCCCATTCAGTGTACATTCTTCGCCCTTGCCACATTCAGACCTTCAGCGTTTCCTCCAAGTGGCGTTCAGCTCAGGGGGGTGGTGGTACATGGTAAGCAGCAGGAGATTTCCTTTCCCATGTTTGACCTGAATCCATGAGACCTCATGGGATCCAGAGTGGTCTGGATGTGGCCGAACCTTCTGTGACGCATTTAATGGGCAATTTGTGTGAAAATCCAGAAAGGTCTTAGGAGGCTAAGGGCGAGACGCTATTTGTGTGAGGCAAACTGCGGATCATCGTAAATAAATTGTCATGTTCTGGACATTTGCAACTCATCGTGTATATCTTTATCCCCTAAAGATAATAATGGTGCGCTTCACAGACTTGCATTATTTTACCAGGAAAACGTAGCTCAGAATATTTAGACCGATTTATTGTGCTTTATTAAATACCCATGCAGAACTCAACCAGTGTCTCTGTAACTGTGGACTGGCTTTTGTATCTGTGCTGCATTATTCATGTAAAAAGCCTTGACGCTTGACTGAGGAGTGTTACATATTTAACCACAGAGTTCTTGCAGTGGTGAAAATCTTTCTTCTCTTTACACATTTCAATAGTTTCCTCAGTTCCAGAGTGGATTTTGAACTTTGTGAGCACAAATTTAACTCTGCATTTTTATCATGTAATGTGCTAAATTACTTTTGACCGGAGAGTTGTCTAAATGTACATTAATGTGCAATAATGTGATGCAACAGAGTGAACAAAACATAAGCATGCTTGTGTCCATTCTTCCTAAAATTCCTCTTCGGATCAGACACACACACAGTTCCACTCTCCCAGTATATCCCTAGACTCCACTTGTCAAGGTGTAACAAATCTTCACCTAAGACTCTCCTTATCACTTTGAAATATTTGCCATTTAAACTTCAACATAAAATTAAACTACCTTGTAGCCGTCTGAAACAGGGGGCGTCATTCTCCGACCCCCCAGTGGGTCGGAGAATGGCTGTTGGCCGCCGTGAATCCCGCCCCCGCCCCCGCCGAAGTCTCCGACGGGAGAAAAGTCGGCGGGGTGTTAATGGCGCCGCTGCCGCGGAGAATGTCACGGGTCTGCGCAAGGCAGCCGATTTTCGGCCTGCCGATATTCTCCCTTCCGGATGGGCCGAAGTCCCGTCGACGTGATGACCGTTCACGTCGACGTGAATCAAACCTCCTTTTCATCGGCGTGACCCGGTGCTCCAGGCTCACGCCGACCAGCGAGGAGGTGAGTGACGGCCTGGGGGGTTGGCTCTGGGCAGGAAATGGCGTGGCCGCAGATTGATTGCGTGAGGAGAGGTGTGTCTCGGCTTGTGTGTGTGTGTGTGCGGCGGGGGGGGGGGGGGTGGGGGGGGGGGGGGTGGTGGTGGTGGTTAGAGTAGGCTGGGCTCCGGGGGAGTGCCGGGAGGGGGTATGTGCTGGGGTGGAGGTTGGGGGTTGGATGGGGTCCGTGCCGGGGTGGAGGTTGGGGGGGGTCCGTGCTGGGGTGGAGGTTGGGGAGGGGGTCTGTGCTGGGGTGGAGGTTGGGGGTTGGAGGGGGTCCGTGCTGGGGTGGAGGTTGGGGGTTGGAGGTGGTCCGTGCTGGGGTGGAGGTTGGGGAGGGGGTCCGTGCCGGGGTGGAGGTTGGGGGTTGGAGGGGGTCCGTGCTGGGGTGGAGGTTGGGGGTTGGAGGTGGTCCGTGCTGGGGTGGAGGTTGGGGAGGGGGTCCGTGCCGGGGTGGAGGTTGGGGGTTGGAGGAGGTCCGTGCCGGGGTGGAGGTTGGGGGGGGTTCCGTGCTGGGGTGGAGGTTGCGGGGGGTCCGTGCTGGGGTGGAGGTTGGGGGTTGGAGGGGGTCCGTGCTGGGGTGGAGGTTGGGGGTTGGAGGGAGTCCGTGCCGGGGTGGAGGTTGGGGGTTGGAGGGGGTCCGTGCTGGAGTGGAGGTTGGGGAGGGGGTCCGTGCCGGGGTGGAGGTTGGGGGTTGGAGGGGGTCCGTACCGGGGTGGAGGTTGGGGGTTGGAGGGGGTCCGTGCTGGAGTGGAGGTTGGGAGGGGGTCCGTGCCGGGGTGGAGGTTGTGGGTTGGAGGGGGTCCGTGCCGGGGTGGAGGTTGGGGGGGGTCCGTGCTGGGGTAGAGGTTGGGGGAGGTCCGTGTTGAGGTGGAGGTTGGGGGTTGGAGGGGGTCCGTGCTGGGGTGGAGGTTGGGGGTTGGAGGGGGTCCGTGCCGGGGTGGAGATGGGGGGGGGGTCCGTGCTGGGGTGGAGGTTGGGGAGGGGGTCCGTGCTGGGGTGGAGGTTGGGGGTTGGAGGGGGTCCGTGCTGGGGTGGAGGTTGGGGGTTGGAGGGGGTCCGTGCCGGGGTGGAGGTTGGGGGTTGGAGGGGGTCCGTGCTGGAGTGGAGGTTGGGGGTTGGATGGGGTCCGTGCCGGGGTGGAGGTTGGGGGGGGTCCGTGCTGGGGTGGAGGTTGGGGAGGGGGTCTGTGCTGGGGTGGAGGTTGGGGGTTGGAGGGGGTCCGTGCTGGGGTGGAGGTTGGGGGTTGGAGGTGGTCCGTGCTGGGGTGGAGGTTGGGGAGGGGGTCCGTGCCGGGGTGGAGGTTGGGGGTTGGAGGGGGTCCGTGCTGGGGTGGAGGTTGGGGGTTGGAGGTGGTCCGTGCTGGGGTGGAGGTTGGGGAGGGGGTCCGTGCCGGGGTGGAGGTTGGGGGTTGGAGGAGGTCCGTGCCGGGGTGGAGGTTGGGGGGGGTTCCGTGCTGGGGTGGAGGTTGCGGGGGGTCCGTGCTGGGGTGGAGGTTGGGGGTTGGAGGGGGTCCGTGCTGGGGTGGAGGTTGGGGGTTGGAGGGAGTCCGTGCCGGGGTGGAGGTTGGGGGTTGGAGGGGGTCCGTGCTGGAGTGGAGGTTGGGGAGGGGGTCCGTGCCGGGGTGGAGGTTGGGGGTTGGAGGGGGTCCGTACCGGGGTGGAGGTTGGGGGTTGGAGGGGGTCCGTGCTGGAGTGGAGGTTGGGAGGGGGTCCGTGCCGGGGTGGAGGTTGTGGGTTGGAGGGGGTCCGTGCCGGGGTGGAGGTTGGGGGGGGTCCGTGCTGGGGTAGAGGTTGGGGGAGGTCCGTGTTGAGGTGGAGGTTGGGGGTTGGAGGGGGTCCGTGCTGGGGTGGAGGTTGGGGGTTGGAGGGGGTCCGTGCCGGGGTGGAGATGGGGGGGGGGTCCGTGCTGGGGTGGAGGTTGGGGAGGGGGTCCGTGCTGGGGTGGAGGTTGGGGGTTGGAGGGGGTCCGTGCTGGGGTGGAGGTTGGGGGTTGGAGGGGGTCCGTGCCGGGGTGGAGGTTGGGGTTTGGAGGGGGTCCGTGCTGGAGTGGAGGTTGGGGGTTGGATGGGGTCCGTGCCGGGGTGGAGGTTGGGGGGGGTCCGTGCTGGGGTGGAGGTTGGGGAGGGGGTCTGTGCTGGGGTGGAGGTTGGGGGTTGGAGGGGGTCCGTGCTGGGGTGGAGGTTGGGGGTTGGAGGTGGTCCGTGCTGGGGTGGAGGTTGGGGAGGGGGTCCGTGCCGGGGTGGAGGTTGGGGGTTGGAGGGGGTCCGTGCTGGGGTGGAGGTTGGGGGTTGGAGGTGGTCCGTGCTGGGGTGGAGGTTGGGGAGGGGGTCCGTGCCGGGGTGGAGGTTGGGGGTTGGAGGAGGTCCGTGCCGGGGTGGAGGTTGGGGGGGGTTCCGTGCTGGGGTGGAGGTTGCGGGGGGTCCGTGCTGGGGTGGAGGTTGGGGGTTGGAGGGGGTCCGTGCTGGGGTGGAGGTTGGGGGTTGGAGGGAGTCCGTGCCGGGGTGGAGGTTGGGGGTTGGAGGGGGTCCGTGCTGGAGTGGAGGTTGGGGAGGGGGTCCGTGCCGGGGTGGAGGTTGGGGGTTGGAGGGGGTCCGTACCGGGGTGGAGGTTGGGGGTTGGAGGGGGTCCGTGCTGGAGTGGAGGTTGGGAGGGGGTCCGTGCCGGGGTGGAGGTTGTGGGTTGGAGGGGGTCCCTGCCGGGGTGGAGGTTGGGGGGGGTCCGTGCTGGGGTAGAGGTTGGGGGAGGTCCGTGTTGAGGTGGAGGTTGGGGGTTGGAGGGGGTCCGTGCTGGGGTGGAGGTTGGGGGTTGGAGGGGGTCCGTACCGGGGTGGAGATGGGGGGGGGGTCCGTGCTGGGGTGGAGGTTGGGGAGGGGGTCCGTGCTGGGGTGGAGGTTGGGGGTTGGAGGGGGTCCGTGCTGGGTTGGAGGTTGGGGGTTGGAGGGGGTCCGTGCCGGGGTGGAGGTTGGGGGTTGGAGGGGGTCCGTGCTGGAGTGGAGGTTGGGGGTTGGATGGGGTCCGTGCCGGGGTGGAGGTTGGGGGGGGTCCGTGCTGGGGTGGAGGTTGGGGAGGGGGTCTGTGCTGGGGTGGAGGTTGGGGGTTGGAGGGGGTCCGTGCTGGGGTGGAGGTTGGGGGTTGGAGGTGGTCCGTGCTGGGGTGGAGGTTGGGGAGGGGGTCCGTGCCGGGGTGGAGGTTGGGGGTTGGAGGGGGTCCGTGCTGGGGTGGAGGTTGGGGGTTGGAGGTGGTCCGTGCTGGGGTGGAGGTTGGGGAGGGGGTCCGTGCCGGGGTGGAGGTTGGGGGTTGGAGGAGGTCCGTGCCGGGGTGGAGGTTGGGGGGGGTTCCGTGCTGGGGTGGAGGTTGCGGGGGGTCCGTGCTGGGGTGGAGGTTGGGGGTTGGAGGGGGTCCGTGCTGGGGTGGAGGTTGGGGGTTGGAGGGAGTCCGTGCCGGGGTGGAGGTTGGGGGTTGGAGGGGGTCCGTGCTGGAGTGGAGGTTGGGGAGGGGGTCCGTGCCGGGGTGGAGGTTGGGGGTTGGAGGGGGTCCGTACCGGGGTGGAGGTTGGGGGTTGGAGGGGGTCCGTGCTGGAGTGGAGGTTGGGAGGGGGTCCGTGCCGGGGTGGAGGTTGTGGGTTGGAGGGGGTCCGTGCCGGGGTGGAGGTTGGGGGGGGTCCGTGCTGGGGTAGAGGTTGGGGGAGGTCCGTGTTGAGGTGGAGGTTGGGGGTTGGAGGGGGTCCGTGCTGGGGTGGAGGTTGGGGGTTGGAGGGGGTCCGTGCCGGGGTGGAGATGGGGGGGGGGACCGTGCTGGGGTGGAGGTTGGGGAGGGGGTCCGTGCTGGGGTGGAGGTTGGGGGTTGGAGGGGGTCCGTGCTGGGGTGGAGGTTGGGGGTTGGAGGGGGTCCGTGCCGGGGTGGAGGTTGGGGGTTGGAGGGGGTCCGTGCTGGAGTGGAGGTTGGGGGTTGGATGGGGTCCGTGCCGGGGTGGAGGTTGGGGGGGGTCCGTGCTGGGGTGGAGGTTGGGGAGGGGGTCTGTGCTGGGGTGGAGGTTGGGGGTTGGAGGGGGTCCGTGCTGGGGTGGAGGTTGGGGGTTGGAGGTGGTCCGTGCTGGGGTGGAGGTTGGGGAGGGGGTCCGTGCCGGGGTGGAGGTTGGGTGTTGGAGGGGGTCCGTGCTGGGGTGGAGGTTGGGGGTTGGAGGTGGTCCGTGCTGGGGTGGAGGTTGGGGAGGGGGTCCGTGCCGGGGTGGAGGTTGGGGGTTGGAGGAGGTCCGTGCCAGGGTGGAGGTTGGGAGGGGTTCCGTGCTGGGGTGGAGGTTGCGGGGGGTCCGTGCTGGGGTGGAGGTTGGGGGTTGGAGGGGGTCCGTGCTGGGGTGGAGGTTGGGGGTTGGAGGGAGTCCGTGCCGGGGTGGAGGTTGGGGGTTGGAGGGGGTCCGTGCTGGAGTGGAGGTTGGGGAGGGGGTCCGTGCCGGGGTGGAGGTTGGGGGTTGGAGGGGGTCCGTACCGGGGTGGAGGTTGGGGGTTGGAGGGGGTCCGTGCTGGAGTGGAGGTTGGGAGGGGGTCCGTGCCGGGGTGGAGGTTGTGGGTTGGAGGGGGTCCGTGCCGGGGTGGAGGTTGGGGGGGGTCCGTGCTGGGGTAGAGGTTGGGGGAGGTCCGTGTTGAGGTGGAGGTTGGGGGTTGGAGGGGGTCCGTGCCGGGGTGGAGGTTGGGGGTTGGAGGGGGTCCGTGCCGGGGTGGAGATGGGGGGGGGGTCCGTGCTGGGGTGGAGGTTGGGGAGGGGGTCCGTGCTGGGGTGGAGGTTGGGGGTTGGAGGGGGTCCGTGCTGGGGTGGAGGTTGGGGGTTGGAGGGGGTCCGTGCCGGGGTGGAGGTTGGGGGTTGGAGGGGGTCCGTGCTGGAGTGGAGGTTGGGGAGGGGGTCCGTGCCGGGGTGGAGGTTGGGGGTTGGAGGGGGTCCGTGCCGGGGTGGAGGTTGGGGGGGGGTCCGTGCTGGGGTGGAGGTTGGGGAGGGGGTCCGTGCCGGGGTGGAGGTTGGGGGTTGGAGGGGGTCCGTGCTGGGGTGGAGGTTGGGGGTTGGAGGGGGTCCGTGCCGGGGTGGAGGTTGGGGGTTGGAGGGGGTCCGTGCTGGGGTGGAGGTTGGGGATGGGGTCCGTGCCGGGGTGGAGGTTGGGGGTTGGAGGGGGTCCGTGCCGGGGTGGAGGTTGGGGGGGGGGGTCCGTGCTTGGGTGGAGGTTGGGGAGGGGGTCCGTGCTGGGGTGGAGGTTGGGGAGGGGGTCCGTGCCGGGGTGGAGATTGGGGGGGGGGTCCGTGTGGGGTGGAGGTTGGGGAGGGGGTCCGTGCTGGGGTGGAGGTTGGGGGTTGGAGGGGGTCCGTGCTGGGGTGGAGGTTGGGGTTTGGAGGGGGTCCATGCCGGGGTGGAGGTTGGGGGTTGGAGGGGGTCCGTGCTGGTGTGGAGGTTGGGGAGGGGGTCCGTGCCGGGGTGGAGGTTGGGGGTTGGAGGGGGTCCGTGCCGGGGTGGAGGTTGGGGGTTGGAGGGGGTCCGTGCTGGTGGAGGTTGGGGAGGGGGTCCGTGCCGGGGTGGAGGTTGGGGGTTGGAGGGGGTCCGTGCCGGGGTGGAGGTTGGGGGGGGTGTCCGTGCTGGGGTGGAGGTTGGGGCGGGTCCATGATGGGGTGGAGGTTGGGGAGGGGGTCCGTGCCGGGGTGGAGGTTGGGGGTTGGAGGGAGTCCGTGCTGGGGTGGAGGTTGGGGAGGGGGTCCGTGCCAGGGTGGAGGTTGGGGGTTGGAGGGGATCCGTGCCGGGGTGGAGGTTGGGGGGGGGGTCCGTGCTGGGGTGGAGATTGGGGGTTGGAGGGGGTCCGTGCTGGGGTGGAGGTTGGGGAGGGGGTCCGTGCCGGGGTGGAGGTTAGGGGGGGGGGTCCATGCTGGGGTGGAGGTTGGGGAGGGGGTCCGTGCCGAGGAGGGTGGTGGGAGGGCAAATGAGTTGGTCCACCTGGCCAGGTGCCAGCCTCCAACAGTTGGACCCATGCGGTCCATGCCACCTGGTTGGGGGGAGGAGGGGATATGAGCAATGATGACATGTCGTCGTTCCCCTCCCCCCCACCAGGCCGTCATGTTTTCAGATCATCCAGCGATGTTGGCCGCCGTGGTGGCAGCCGCTCATGTCTATGTTGCCCTGGATGAGGAGGAGGAGGAGGAGGAGGAGGAGGAGCGTGCCAGAGAGGCGGCGCAGGCTGCCGCAGAGGGGCAGGCGGCAGCCGCCCAGGCTGGAGGGACACCTGACCGACAGGACGAGGAGGGGGAGGAGGACGTCGCGGCCCCACGGCAACGGAGGCACCCGAGTGCGCCCCGTGTGTACCGGCCCCGGCAGTCATATCAGGACCTCACGGACCGGGAATGCAGGAGGAGACTCCGGATGAGCCGGGAAACCGTGGCACACATCTGCCACCTGCTGGCACACCTGTCACCGCGTGGCACTGGCGGGGGACACCCTCTCCCCGTGTCCGTCAAGGTTACGGTGGCCCTGAACTTTTATGCAACGGGGAGTGGGGACTTGTCCGGCATATCGCAGACATCGGTGCTCCGGTGCATCCGGGCAGTGACAGATGACCTTTATGCCATGGCGCACCGCTACATCCGCTTCCCCGTGGACCGGGCCAGCCAAGATGCCCGGGCCGTGGGCTTCTCTGCCGTGGCCGGGTTCCCCATGGTCCAGGGCGCGATCGATGGGATGCACGTCGCCGTGCGGCCACCTGCAGATAACAGGGCCGTGTTCACTAATAGGAAGGGGACCTACTCGATGAACGTACAGGTGGTCTGCGACCACCGCATGATGATCCTGCACGTCTGCGCCCGTCACCCAGGCAGTGTACACGACTCATTCGTGTTGTCGCGGTCATCCATCCCCGGCATGTACGAGGGACGCCATCACCGGCTGAGGGGCTGGTTGCTGGGCGACAGGGGCTACCCATTGCGATCGTGGCTGATGACGCCTATACGGAGGCCACGCAATGAGGCGGAGAACCGCTACAATGATGCCCATGTAGCGACAAGGGGAGTGATCGAGACGTGCTTTGGCGTGCTGAAGATGCGTTTCAGGTACCCGGACCTCTCTGGGGGCACCCTCCAGTATCGGTCAGATAGGGTCGGCCGCATCATTGTGGTGTGCTGCGTCCTGCACAACATAGCCCAGCAGAGAGGCGTTGTGCCGCAGGCAGAGGAGGGCGGAGTGGAGGAGCAGCAGGAAGAGGCCCAGTCCTCCCCAGATGAGGGGGATGGGGGCAATGGTCAGGGCAGACGGGGTAGACACAGGCGGGTGGCTGTCCACCGTTACCGGCTGGCCCAGCGGGCACGGGACAGGCTGATAGCCGCCCGCTTCACTGACTAGATGGGCGTGGGAATCGGGTAGTATGGCCACAGACTGCACACCATGGCAACAGCCGACCACCCACACCCCCCACCCATCCACCCACCCAGCACCCTCACCCCCCTCCCCAACCCCACCCACCCCACCCGCATGCACACCACCCCCCCCCCCATTGCCGATCCACCGGCGGCACAACGGGCCGGGCTCACACAGTTGCGGGTGGACGCGTGTCTATCGCAGGCCATTGAGGATGATGACAACCCGCACTGCGATGAGCTCCTGGCTCTACATCGTTGGACTATGTCTGACCCATGGCCACAGTACCACCATCCACCCGGACCATCCCTGCATGCGGCTGTGACACTGCAGCGCACGGTCCCGTCCTCTGCCCGGGGGATGTTGATGGCGGCCCAGGGGGAAGGGGGCAGACTCACCTGGGGCTGAGGTAAGACCACCCCTCACACACACACTTGCGCTCAACGTACATGACACGCCCACACACTTTGGACAGAGCACAAAGGCAGCTTCGGTAGGTGTAACATTGACTTTAATAACCAAAGGAGTTCATGCACGTGCCCTCGCCCCTAAAACTCATCTGTGCCCTGCACCCGTGCCAACTTACTCAGTGTCTAATTGTTTGGCCTTACAGGCCCTTTGACTACGTCTACGTGGTTCCCCAGACGGTACAGCAGAACTGGAGGTGGACTCCTGTGATTCCTGCCCTCTGACACTGGATCCCTTTGGCGGCCGTTTCCTGGGGCGTCCTGGCGTAGATGGGCCAGGCTGCGGCCCGGGTGACTGGGATGGCGAGCTGCCAGCCTGTCCTGCCCGTTGCCCACCCGATGCACCTGGGACGGAAGGGGGGGAGTCCGAGGTGTCGCGGTGTACCGGGACCTCCCCTACAGAGGGAGCCGGGACGGACCACACCACCTCCTCCTCCCTCGGGGTGCCCGATGGCCCCCAGGCCTCTACATGGGTGGGGGATGCGAACGGACTGGCCATCCGACGCCCCCCCGACATCTGGCGTTGCCAGTCCTGGAGGCCAGTGCTGGTATCGACAGGGGTCTGCAGGTTTGCAGCCATGGAGCCCAGGGTGTTGGCAAACCCTGTCTGTGACAGTGCGACGCCGGCTCGCACATGGCCACTGGCGCCGATGCCCTCAGCGATGGCCTGCTGAGACTGGGCCATGGCCTGCAGAGACTGGGCCATGGCCTGCAGAGACTGGGCCATGGACTGCTGAGACTGGGCTATGGCGTTGAGCGCCTCTGCCATCTGGCGCTGGCACTGGCTCATGGCCTCCTGTGAGAGGGCAGCCATTTCCTGGCCCACAGACGCCGCCTGCACGGAAGGCCCCAGGCCTCGCAAACCGTTCCCCATGTCTGACACCGTCGCAACCATTGCCTCCACCGCGGACGCCACGCGTGCGGTGTCAGCCTGGGTGGCACGCATGACCGGGACCACTCCCAGCTCCTGGACGCGGGTGGACTCCTCCACCTGCGACCGCAGCCGCCGCAAGCCGCCCGTCACCCTCTTCGCTCGTCTCCGGGTCGGTGGTTGCATCGGATCTATGTGTGGGTGTGGTAACTGCAGGAACCCGGGATCCATCTGGGCGGCAGATGTTCGCTTGGGCTGGACTGCCCTCCGACCACCCGGCTCCTCTGCTGCTCCTACCTCCGCCTGCTGTACCGGGACGGCTGTGTTGTGTGCACCAGTAAGTGTAACAGACGCCTCATCACTAAAGTGCCCAACCGTGGTGAGTGATTCTGCGATGGTGAAGGGTGTTGGTGACAGCAGTGGCGTTGTGTCGTGCTCTTCGTCCCACTCTGACTCCATGGCACTTTGGGGTGGGGGTTCGTCTCCACCCATCCACTCTGAGTCACTGTCCCGTATTTCGTCTTCCCGGGTAGGGGTGTCCTGGGTAGTGCTGTCCCGGGTAGTGCTGTCCCGGGTAGGGGTGTCCTGGGTAGTGCTGTCCCGGGTAGGGGTGTCCTGGGTAGTGGTGTCCTGGGTAGTGGTGTCCTGGCTCGGATGTGACGGGGGCCTGTGGCTGCCCCCCTCGTCACTGGGTGGTCGCTCCCGCACGTGACGGCGGTGTCGTCTCCCTGTTGCTCCAGGTCTCTCCGTCTCCTGTGGTGTGCGAGGGGCATCCTGCGGGCGTCGCATGCTGGAGGGTCCGGGTCTCTCTGTCTCCCGTGGCCTCCGAGGGGCATCCTGCGGGCGTCGCATGCTGGAGGGTCCGGGTCTCTCTGTCTCCCGTGGCCTCCGAGGGGCATCCTGCGGGCGTCGCATGCTGGAGGGTCCGGGGTCTCTCTGTCTCCCGTGGCCTCCGAGGGGCATCATGCGGGCGTCGCATGCTGGAGGGTCCGGGTCTCTCTGTCTCCCGTGGCCTCCGACTGGCATCCTGCGGGCGGTCTGCATCTGCGGGGATGGGTGCCTGGACGTTTGGTCCTGCGATACACAATGAAGCATGCATGGTTAGACATCAGGCTGTGATCAGGTGATATGGGGGAGGGGGATATAGGAGAGGGGGGATATGGGGACGGGCTGTCGGTGGCCTCACTTGCTAGTACGCCCCCGACCTCTGCATCAGCAACCTCCCGGTCCTCAGGTCCGCCAGCCAGTTCCAGGGCCTTTCCTCGTGTTCGGTCAGTGGCTCTCATCAGCGGGGCCTCCTCCAGTCCTCACATGCTCCCTATTGTTGTGTGCGCGCTTCTCCTGTGGGGGGGGTGGGGGGTGGCAGGGGTAAAAGGCAACACTGTTAGGCAGGTATATGAATGCACGCCATCGGTTGCGCGTGCATGGCAGAGGTTAAGGTTAGGGCTGGATTCACTTGGGGATATGGGGGAGGGGGATATGGGGGAGGGAGGGGATATGGGGTATATGGGGGAGGGGGATATGGGGGATATGGGGGAGGGGGATATGGGGGATATTGGGGAGGGGGGGGATATGGGGGAGGGGGAATATGGGGGATATGGGGGAGGGGGGATATGGGGAGGGGGGATATGGGGGAGGGGAGGATATGGGGGATTTGGGGGGGGGAGGGGGATATGGGGGAGGGGGGATATGGGGGATATGGGGAGGGGGGGATATGGGGGAGGGGAGATATGGGGAGGGGGGGATATGGGGGATATGGGGAGGGGGGATATGGGGGATATGGTGGGAGGGGGGATATGGGGGATATGGGATATGGGGGAGGGGGGATATGGGGAGGGGGGATGGGTATGGGGGAGGGGGGATATGGGGGGAGGGGGGATATGGGGGAGGGGGAATATGGGTGGGGGGATATGGGGGAGGGGGATATGGGGGAGGGGGGATATGGGTAGGGGGGATATGGGGGAGGGGGGGATATGGGGGAGGGGGGATATCGGGAGGGGGATATGGGGAGGAGGGATATGGGGAGGGGGGATATGGGGAGGGGGGATATGGGGAGGGGGGATATGGGGGAGGGTGGATATGAGGGATATGGGGGATGGGGGGATATGGGGGAGTGGGGATATGGGGGAGGGGGATATGGGGGAGGGGGATATGGGGAGGGGGGATATGGGGAGGGGGATATGGGGAGGGGGGATATGGGGAGGGGGATATGGGGAGGGTGGATATGGGGGAGGGTGGATATGGGGGATATGGGGAGGGGGGATATGGGGAGGGGGATATGGGGGAGGGGGGATATGGGGGAGGGGGGATATGGAGGAGGGGGATATGGGGGATATGGGGAGGGGATATGGGGAGGGGGATATGGGGGAGGGGGGATATGGGGGATATGGGGGAGGGGGGATATGGGGAGGGGGATATGGGGGATATGGGCGAGGGGGGACATGGGGGAGGGGGGATATGGGGGAGGGGTATATGGGGGATATGGGGGAGGGGGAATATTGGGGATATGGGGAGGGTGGATATGTGGAGGGGGGTATGGGGGAGGGTGGATATGGGGAGGGGGGATATGGAGGAGGGGGGATATGGGGGAGGGGGATATGGGGGAGGGGAGGATATGGGGGAGGCTCACCCTGCCTGCTCTGACGAGGTCATTCACCTTCTTGTGGCACTGGGTGCCTGTCCGTGGTGTCAGGGCCGCAGCGGTGACGGCCTCTGCCACTTCCCTCCACAGACCGCCGGCTGTGGGCGTGGGGCAACTCTGCGGCCGTGCCCGGGATACAGGGCCTCCCTCCTCTGCTCCACCGCTTCCAGGAGCGCCTCCACATCCCGTGACTCGAACCTCGGGGCTGAGCGGCGGCCAGCCATCCAGTCGGGTGTTCCGGTCGGGTGGTGGGGAGCAGCGCGACCTTATGGGCCATCACGCCGTGCGGCGCGTATGACGCTGCACGGCGTGAACCACGTGCGCAAGCGCGGATCCCGTTACGTCGCTGCTAGCCATTTCGGGCCGGAGACTTTCGACCCATTTTTTCGACATGACGCAAGTCGGATTTGCGCCGTTTTTTGCGCCGATCGGCAGACTTTCCGCCGATAACGGAGAATTTCGCCCCCAGTTTTCCATCTCGAGAGGATATTAGTGCTGATAGTTTCATGCTCAACATTATTGAGACTAGCTTTACATTCCAGATTTATTGACTGAAATCAAATTCTGCCAGCTGCCATGTTGGGATTTGAACCCATACCCCCAGAATAAAATGGGAGAATCCGAAAGAAGCAAAATTCATACTTGAACTGCAGTGTACAGTTGCCCAATTAGGTTGCATATTATCAGTGAGCTGGCTTGCAACCTTGGAGTCAGTAATAAGCTGAGGTCTTAATTGATTTTAGACAATACTAATTTTCTACTCAAAATACATTTCGACTAATGAGGACCAATCTTCCAAATGTATGCTGCTGGTGGTGGGTTTTGTCTGCCAGTGTCATAAAATCATGGGCATTCATTAAAGTAAATGATGAATTTCTGACCAGGAATATTAGGGTTGAGCATTTGCAAAAATTAGTATTTTTCGTTTTACATTTTATTAACTCTT